>NC_071547.1:13273777-14509989 GCF_026979565.1 Vidua chalybeata | reverse complement strand
CCGCTCCAGTGATCTTGCGCGGAGTAGCCGCTTCTTGTCCTTTGGCAGCCGGAGATCGAGGTAGCTTGCAAGTGGCGAAGAATGAAGCTGCGAAGAAGAGGGCTTGTGTTCGAAGCTCGCAGACAGCTGCGGGACGGTGGCTGCCGCTCTCCTGCCTGTTGAATTCACTCTGGGCATGCGAGTGGAACGTGTTCCAGGACAATTTTTCTTGGTTTTGACATAGTCGTCATGCTTCCCACCTTGGAAATTCTTGCTGCTCCACAGAGGCTCCGAGGTGCAGAGAACACGATGGCAGCTGCTGAAAGGAAGGGAAGCGGTGAGTTTCTCAAGAACATAGGCAGCTGCCTGTGCTTGGCAAGGAGCAGCTGCTGGATTCTTGCAATTGCCTTCAGTGCGCACAGAAGCCCGCTGCTCTGCTGCTTGGTTGTTCGCCTTCAGTCAATTACACACTGCTGAAGCTGAGGCAGGCTGTTCAGCTTTGCTGCTTTTCAGCATCTCAGCTGCCCTTCTGCTCTGTGACAGCTCTCGAGGCTTCTTGCCTTCGCCAGGCTGCAACGTGCCCGCTAGTACCAAGAACTGGGCAGGAGTGGGCAGAGAGCACGGCCATCTGCCAGCAGGTTGCAGCTTGCCCAGGAAAGTGCATGTCCTTGAAGTGCAGCAAATCTTATTTCCTGGCAAGGTCGGGCTAAGTGAGCAGTGCTGGGAGACTTTCTCCTTGAGAACTGGAGCGGAAAAGCTTTTCGCTAAGATGTAGGCGACTAGAGAGGCAGAATACGCAGCTCCGGAGCTGGCCGAAAGCAAGTGCCGCTTGCCGGCGTCTTTCGGCAGAAGCGGCTCTTCGGAGCGCACCGCTGCCGCTCCAGTGATCTGTGCGCGAAGTAGCCGCTTCTTGGCCTCGGCAGCCGGAGATCGCGGTAGCTTGCAAGAGGCGAAGAATAAGCTGCGAAGAAGAGGGCTTTGTGTGCGATGCTGCAGACTGCTGCGGGACGGTGGCTGCCGCTCTCCTGCCTCTTGAATTCACTCTTGGCATGCCAATGGAAGGTGTTCCAGGACAACTTTCCTGGGTTTTGACATAGTCGTCATGCATCCCACCTTGGAAATTCTTGTTGCTCCCCAGAGGCTCCGAGATGCAGAGAAACGGTGGCAGCTGCTGAAAAGAAGGGCAACTGTGAGTTGGTCAAGAAGCAAGAACCTAGGCAGCTGCCTGTGCTTGGCAAGGAGCAGCTGCTGGATTCTTGCAATTGCCTTCAGTGCGCACAGAAGCCCGCTGCTCTGCTGCTTGGTTTTTCGCCTTCAGTCAATTACACACTGCTGAAGCTGAGGCAGGCTGTTCAGCTTTGCTGCTTTTCAGCATCTCAGCTGCCCTTCTGCTCTGTGACAGCTCTCCAGGCTTCTTGCCTTCGCCAGGCTGCAACGTGCCCGCTAGGACCAAGAACTGGGCAGGAGTGGCAGAGAGCACGGCCATCTGCCAGCAGGTTGCAGCTTGCCCAGGAAAGTGCAGTGTCCTTGGAAGTGCAGCAAATCTTATTTCCTGGCAAGTCGGGCTAAGTGAGCAGTGCTGGGAGACTTTCTCCTTGAGAACTGGAGCGGAAAAGCTTTTCGCTAAGATGTAGGCGACTAGAGAGGCAGAATACGCAGCTCCGGAGCTGGCCGAAAGCAAGTGCCGCTTGCCGGCGTCTTTCGGCAGAAGCGGCTCTTCGGAGCGCACCGCTGCCGCTCCAGTGATCTGTGCGCGAAGTAGCCGCTTCTTGTCCTCCGGCAGCCGGAGATCGCGGTAGCTTGCAAGAGGCGAAGAACGAAGCCGCGAAGAAGCCGGCTTGTGTGCGAAGCTGCAGACTGCTGCAGGACGGTGGCTGCTGCTCTCCTGCCTCTTGAATTCACTCTTGGCATGCCAATGGAAGGTGTTCCAGGACAACTTTCCTGGGTTTTGACATAGTCGTCATGCATCCCACCTTGGAAATTCTTGTTGCTCCCCAGAGGCTCCGAGATGCAGAGAACACGGTGGCAGCTGCTGAAAAGAAGGGCAACTGTGAGTTGGTCAAGAAGCAAGAACCTAGGCAGCTGCCTGTGCTTGGCAAGGAGCAGCTGCTGGATTCTTGCAATTGCCTTCAGTGCGCCCAGAAGCCCGCTGCTCTGCTGCTTGCTTTTTCGCCTTCAGTCAATTACACACTGCTGAAGCTGAGGCAGGCTGTTCAGCTTTGCTGCTTTTCAGCATCTCAGCTGCCCTTCTGCTCTGTGACAGCTCTCCAGGCTTCTTGCCTTCGCCAGGCTGCAACGTGCCCGCTAGTACCAAGAACTGGGCAGGAGTGGGCAGAGAGCACGGCCATCTGCCAGCAGGTTGCAGCTTGCCCAGGAAAGTGCAGTGTCCTTGGAGGTGCAGCAAATCTTATTTCCTGGCAAGGTCGGGCTAAGTGAGCAGTGCTGGAGACTTTCTCCTTGAGAACTGGAGCGGAAAAGCTTTTCGCTAAGATGTAGGCGACTAGAGAGGCAGAATACGCAGCTCCGGAGCTGGCCGAAAGCAAGTGCCGCTTGCCGGCGTCTTTCGGCAGAAGCGGCTCTTCGGAGCGCACCGCTGCCGCTCCAGTGATCTGTGCGCGAAGTAGCCGCTTCTTGTCCTCCGGCAGCCGGAGATCGCGGTAGCTTGCAAGAGGCGAAGAATAAGCTGCGAAGAAGAGGGCTTGTGCGCGAAGCTTGCAGACTGCTGCAGGACGGTGGCTGCCGCTCTCCTGCCTTTTGAATTCACTCTTGGCATGCAAATGGAAGGTGTTCCAGGACAACTTTCCTGGGTTTTGACATAGTCGTCATGCATCCCACCTTGGAAATTCTTGTTGCTCCCCAGAGGCTCCGAGATGCAGAGAACACGGTGGCAGCTGCTGAAAAGAAGGGCAACTGTGAGTTGGTCAAGAAGCAAGAACCTAGGCAGCTGCCTGTGCTTGGCAAGGAGCAGCTGCTGGATTCTTGCAATTGCCTTCAGTGCGCCAGAAGCCCGCTGCTCTGCTGCTTGGTTTTCGCCTTCAGTCAATTACACACTGCTGAAGCTGAGGCAGGCTGTTCAGCTTTGCTGCTTTTCAGCATCTCAGCTGCCCTTCTGCTCTGTGACAGCTCTCCAGGCTTCTTGCCTTCGCCAGGCTGCAACGTGCCCGCTAGTACCAAGAACTGGGCAGGAGTGGGCAGAGAGCACGGCCATCTGCCAGCAGGTTGCAGCTTGCCCAGGAAAGTGCAGTGCCCTTGGAATGTGCAGCAAATCTTATTTCCTGGCAAGGTCGGGCTAAGTGAGCAGTGCTGGGAGACTTTCTCCTTGAGAACTGGAGCGGAAAAGCTTTTCGCTAAGATGTAGGCGACTAGAGAGGCAGAATACGCAGCTCCGGAGCTGGCCGAAAGCAAGTGCCGCTTGCCGGCGTCTTTCGGCAGAAGCGGCTCTTCGGAGCGCACCGCTGCCGCTCCAGTGATCTGTGCGCGAAGTAGCCGCTTCTTGTCCTCCGGCAGCCGGAGATCGCGGTAGCTTGCAAGAGGCGAAGAACGAAGCCGCGAAGAAGCCGGCTTGTGTGCGATGCTGCAGACTGCTGCAGGACGGTGGCTGCTGCTCTCCTGCCTCTTGAATTCACTCTTGGCATGCCAATGGAAGGTGTTCCAGGACAACTTTCCTGGGTTTTGACATAGTCGTCATGCATCCCACCTTGGAAATTCTTGTTGCTCCCCAGAGGCTCCGAGATGCAGAGAACACGGTGGCAGCTGCTGAAAAGAAGGGCAACTGTGAGTTGGTCAAGAAGCAAGAACCTAGGCAGCTGCCTGTGCTTGGCAAGGAGCAGCTGCTGGATTCTTGCAATTGCCTTCAGTGCGCACAGAAGCCCGCTGCTCTGCTGCTTGGTTTTTCGCCTTCAGTCAATTACACACTGCTGAAGCTGAGGCAGGCTGTTCAGCTTTGCTGCTTTTCAGCATCTCAGCTGCCCTTCTGCTCTGTGACAGCTCTCCAGGCTTCTTGCCTTCGCCAGGCTGCAACGTGCCCGCTAGTACCAAGAACTGGGCAGGAGTGGGCAGAGAGCACGGCCATCTGCCAGCAGGTTGCAGCTTGCCCAGGAAAGTGCAGTGTCCTTGGAATGTGCAGCAAATCTTATTTCCTGGCAAGGTCGGGCTAAGTGAGCAGTGCTGGTACACTTTCTCCTTGAGAACTGGAGCGGAAAAGCTTTTCGCTAAGATGTAGGCGACTAGAGAGGCAGAATACGCAGCTCCGGAGCTGGCCGAAAGCAAGTGCCGCTTGCCGGCGTCTTTCGGCAGAAGCGGCGCTTCGGAGCGCACCGCTGCCGCTCCAGTGATCTGTGCGCGAAGTAGCCGCTTCTTGTCCTCCGGCAGCCGGAGATCGCGGTAGCTTGCAAGAGGCGAAGAACGAAGCCGCGAAGAAGCCGGCTTGTGTGCGAAGCTCGCAGACAGCTGCGGGACGGTGGCTGCTGCTCTCCTGCCTCTTGAATTCACTCTTGGCATGCCAATGGAAGGTGTTCCAGGACAACTTTCCTGGGTTTTGACATAGTCGTCATGCATCCCACCTTGGAAATTCTTGTTGCTCCCCAGAGGCTCCGAGATGCAGAGAACACGGTGGCAGCTGCTGAAAAGAAGGGCAACTGTGAGTTGGTCAAGAAGCAAGAACCTAGGCAGCTGCCTGTGCTTGGCAAGGAGCAGCTGCTGGATTCTTGCAATTGCCTTCAGTGCGCACAGAAGCCCGCTGCTCTGCTGCTTGGTTTTTCGCCTTCAGTCAATTACACACTGCTGAAGCTGAGGCAGGCTGTTCAGCTTTGCTGCTTTTCAGCATCTCAGCTGCCCTTCTGCTCTGTGACAGCTCTCCAGGCTTCTTGCCTTCGCCAGGCTGCAACGTGCCCGCTAGTACCAAGAACTGGGCAGGAGTGGGCAGAGAGCACGGCCATCTGCCAGCAGGTTGCAGCTTGCCCAGGAAAGTGCAGTGTCCTTGGAATGTGCAGCAAATCTTATTTCCTGGCAAGGTCGGGCTAAGTGAGCAGTGCTGGTACACTTTCTCCTTGAGAACTGGAGCGGAAAAGCTTTTCGCTAAGATGTAGGCGACTAGAGAGGCAGAATACGCAGCTCCGGAGCTGGCCGAAAGCAAGTGCCGCTTGCCGGCGTCTTTCGGCAGAAGCGGCGCTTCGGAGCGCACCGCTGCCGCTCCAGTGATCTGTGCGCGAAGTAGCCGCTTCTTGTCCTCCGGCAGCCGGAGATCGCGGTAGCTTGCAAGAGGCGAAGAACGAAGCTGCGAAGAAGCCGGCTTGTGTGCGAAGCTCGCAGACAGCTGCGGGACGGTGGCTGCTGCTCTCCTGCCTCTTGAATTCACTCTTGGCATGCCAATGGAAGGTGTTCCAGGACAACTTTCCTGGGTTTTGACATAGTCGTCATGCATCCCACCTTGGAAATTCTTGTTGCTCCCCAGAGGCTCCGAGATGCAGAGAACACGGTGGCAGCTGCTGAAAAGAAGGGCAACTGTGAGTTGGTCAAGAAGCAAGAACCTAGGCAGCTGACTGTGCTTGGCAAGGAGCAGCTGCTGGATTCTTGCAATTGCCTTCAGTGCGCACAGAAGCCCGCTGCTCTGCTGCTTGGTTTTTCGCCTTCAGTCAATTACACACTGCTGAAGCTGAGGCAGGCTGTTCAGCTTTGCTGCTTTTCAGCATCTCAGCTGCCCTTCTGCTCTGTGACAGCTCTCCAGGCTTCTTGCCTTCGCCAGGCTGCAACGTGCCCGCTAGTACCAAGAACTGGGCAGGAGTGGGCAGAGAGCACGGCCATCTGCCAGCAGGTTGCAGCTTGCCCAGGAAAGTGCAGTGTCCTTGGAATGTGCAGCAAATCTTATTTCCTGGCAAGGTCGGGCTAAGTGAGCAGTGCTGGTACACTTTCTCCTTGAGAACTGGAGCGGAAAAGCTTTTGGCTAAGATGTAGGCGACTAGAGAGGCAGAATACGCAGCTCCGGAGCTGGCCGAAAGCAAGTGCCGCTTGCCGGCGTCTTTCGGCAGAAGCGGCGCTTCGGAGCGCACCGCTGCCGCTCCAGTGATCTGTGCGCGAAGTAGCCGCTTCTTGTCCTCCGGCAGCCGGAGATCGCGGTAGCTTGCAAGAGGCGAAGAACGAAGCCGCGAAGAAGCCGGCTTGTGTGCGAAGCTCGCAGACAGCTGCAGGACGGTGGCTGCTGCTCTCCTGCCTCTTGAATTCACTCTTGGCATGCCAATGGAAGGTGTTCCAGGACAACTTTCCTGGGTTTTGACATAGTCGTCATGCATCCCACCTTGGAAATTCTTGTTGCTCCCCAGAGGCTCCGAGATGCAGAGAACACGGTGGCAGCTGCTGAAAAGAAGGGCAACTGTGAGTTGGTCAAGAAGCAAGAACCTAGGCAGCTGCCTGTGCTTGGCAAGGAGCAGCTGCTGGATTCTTGCAATTGCCTTCAGTGCGCACAGAAGCCCGCTGCTCTGCTGCTTGCTTTTTCGCCTTCAGTCAATTACACACTGCTGAAGCTGAGGCAGGCTGTTCAGCTTTGCTGCTTTTCAGCATCTCAGCTGCCCTTCTGCTCTGTGACAGCTCTCCAGGCTTCTTGCCTTCGCCAGGCTGCAACGTGCCCGCTAGTACCAAGAACTGGGCAGGAGTGGGCAGAGAGCACGGCCATCTGCCAGCAGGTTGCAGCTTGCCCAGGAAAGTGCAGTGTCCTTGGAATGTGCAGCAAATCTTATTTCCTGGCAAGGTCGGGCTAAGTGAGCAGTGCTGGTACACTTTCTCCTTGAGAACTGGAGCGGAAAAGCTTTTGGCTAAGATGTAGGCGACTAGAGAGGCAGAATACGCAGCTCCGGAGCTGGCCGAAAGCAAGTGCCGCTTGCCGGCGTCTTTCGGCAGAAGCGGCGCTTCGGAGCGCACCGCTGCCGCTCCAGTGATCTGTGCGCGAAGTAGCCGCTTCTTGGCCTCCGGCAGCCGGAGATCGCGGTAGCTTGCAAGAGGCGAAGAACGAAGCCGCGAAGAAGCCGGCTTGTGTGCGAAGCTCGCAGACTGCTGCGGGACGGTGGCTGCTGCTCTCCTGCCTCTTGAATTCACTCTTGGCATGCCAATGGAAGGTGTTCCAGGACAACTTTCCTGGGTTTTGACATAGTCGTCATGCATCCCACCTTGGAAATTCTTGTTGCTCCCCAGAGGCTCCGAGATGCAGAGAACACGGTGGCAGCTGCTGAAAAGAAGGGCAACTGTGAGTTGGTCAAGAAGCAAGAACCTAGGCAGCTGCCTGTGCTTGGCAAGGAGCAGCTGCTGGATTCTTGCAATTGCCTTCAGTGCGCACAGAAGCCCGCTGCTCTGCTGCTTGCTTTTTCGCCTTCAGTCAATTACACACTGCTGAAGCTGAGGCAGGCTGTTCAGCTTTGCTGCTTTTCAGCATCTCAGCTGCCCTTCTGCTCTGTGACAGCTCTCCAGGCTTCTTGCCTTCGCCAGGCTGCAACGTGCCCGCTAGTACCAAGAACTGGGCAGGAGTGGGCAGAGAGCACGGCCATCTGCCAGCAGGTTGCAGCTTGCCCAGGAAAGTGCAGTGTCCTTGGAATGTGCAGCAAATCTTATTTCCTGGCAAGGTCGGGCTAAGTGAGCAGTGCTGGTACACTTTCTCCTTGAGAACTGGAGCGGAAAAGCTTTTGGCTAAGATGTAGGCGACTAGAGAGGCAGAATACGCAGCTCCGGAGCTGGCCGAAAGCAAGTGCCGCTTGCCGGCGTCTTTCGGCAGAAGCGGCGCTTCGGAGCGCACCGCTGCCGCTCCAGTGATCTGTGCGCGAAGTAGCCGCTTCTTGTCCTCCGGCAGCCGGAGATCGCGGTAGCTTGCAAGAGGCGAAGAACGAAGCCGCGAAGAAGCCGGCTTGTGTGCGAAGCTCGCAGACAGCTGCAGGACGGTGGCTGCTGCTCTCCTGCCTCTTGAATTCACTCTTGGCATGCCAATGGAAGGTGTTCCAGGACAACTTTCCTGGGTTTTGACATAGTCGTCATGCATCCCACCTTGGAAATTCTTGTTGCTCCCCAGAGGCTCCGAGATGCAGAGAACACGGTGGCAGCTGCTGAAAAGAAGGGCAACTGTGAGTTGGTCAAGAAGCAAGAACCTAGGCAGCTGACTGTGCTTGGCAAGGAGCAGCTGCTGGATTCTTGCAATTGCCTTCAGTGCGCACAGAAGCCCGCTGCTCTGCTGCTTGCTTTTTCGCCTTCAGTCAATTACACACTGCTGAAGCTGAGGCAGGCTGTTCAGCTTTGCTGCTTTTCAGCATCTCAGCTGCCCTTCTGCTCTGTGACAGCTCTCCAGGCTTCTTGCCTTCGCCAGGCTGCAACGTGCCCGCTAGTACCAAGAGCTGGGCAGGAGTGGGCAGAGAGCACGGCCATCTGCCAGCAGGTTGCAGCTTGCCCAGGAAAGTGCAGTGTCCTTGGAATGTGCAGCAAATCTTATTTCCTGGCAAGGTCGGGCTAAGTGAGCAGTGCTGGTACACTTTCTCCTTGAGAACTGGAGCGGAAAAGCTTTTCGCTAAGATGTAGGCGACTAGAGAGGCAGAATACGCAGCTCCGGAGCTGGCCGAAAGCAAGTGCCGCTTGCCGGCGTCTTTCGGCAGAAGCGGCGCTTCGGAGCGCACCGCTGCCGCTCCAGTGATCTGTGCGCGAAGTAGCCGCTTCTTGTCCTCCGGCAGCCGGAGATCGCGGTAGCTTGCAAGAGGCGAAGAACGAAGCCGCGAAGAAGCCGGCTTGTGTGCGAAGCTCGCAGACAGCTGCGGGACGGTGGCTGCTGCTCTCCTGCCTCTTGAATTCACTCTTGGCATGCCAATGGAAGGTGTTCCAGGACAACTTTCCTGGGTTTTGACATAGTCGTCATGCATCCCACCTTGGAAATTCTTGTTGCTCCCCAGAGGCTCCGAGATGCAGAGAACACGGTGGCAGCTGCTGAAAAGAAGGGCAACTGTGAGTTTCAAGAAGCAAGAACCTAGGCAGCTGACTGTGCTTGGCAAGGAGCAGCTGCTGGATTCTTGCAATTGCCTTCAGTGCGCACAGAAGCCCGCTGCTCTGCTGCTTGGTTTTTCGCCTTCAGTCAATTACACACTGCTGAAGCTGAGGCAGGCTGTTCAGCTTTGCTGCTTTTCAGCATCTCAGCTGCCCTTCTGCTCTGTGACAGCTCTCCAGGCTTCTTGCCTTCGCCAGGCTGCAACGTGCCCGCTAGTACCAAGAACTGGGCAGGAGTGGGCAGAGAGCACGGCCATCTGCCAGCAGGTTGCAGCTTGCCCAGGAAAGTGCAGTGTCCTTGGAATGTGCAGCAAATCTTATTTCCTGGCAAGGTCGGGCTAAGTGAGCAGTGCTGGTACACTTTCTCCTTGAGAACTGGAGCGGAAAAGCTTTTGGCTAAGATGTAGGCGACTAGAGAGGCAGAATACGCAGCTCCGGAGCTGGCCGAAAGCAAGTGCCGCTTGCCGGCGTCTTTCGGCAGAAGCGGCGCTTCGGAGCGCACCGCTGCCGCTCCAGTGATCTGTGCGCGAAGTAGCCGCTTCTTGTCCTCCGGCAGCCGGAGATCGCGGTAGCTTGCAAGAGGCGAAGAACGAAGCCGCGAAGAAGCCGGCTTGTGTGCGAAGCTCGCAGACAGCTGCAGGACGGTGGCTGCTGCTCTCCTGCCTCTTGAATTCACTCTTGGCATGCCAATGGAAGGTGTTCCAGGACAACTTTCCTGGGTTTTGACATAGTCGTCATGCATCCCACCTTGGAAATTCTTGTTGCTCCCCAGAGGCTCCGAGATGCAGAGAACACGGTGGCAGCTGCTGAAAAGAAGGGCAACTGTGAGTTGGTCAAGAAGCAAGAACCTAGGCAGCTGCCTGTGCTTGGCAAGGAGCAGCTGCTGGATTCTTGCAATTGCCTTCAGTGCGCACAGAAGCCCGCTGCTCTGCTGCTTGCTTTTTCGCCTTCAGTCAATTACACACTGCTGAAGCTGAGGCAGGCTGTTCAGCTTTGCTGCTTTTCAGCATCTCAGCTGCCCTTCTGCTCTGTGACAGCTCTCCAGGCTTCTTGCCTTCGCCAGGCTGCAACGTGCCCGCTAGTACCAAGAACTGGGCAGGAGTGGGCAGAGAGCACGGCCATCTGCCAGCAGGTTGCAGCTTGCCCAGGAAAGTGCAGTGTCCTTGGAATGTGCAGCAAATCTTATTTCCTGGCAAGGTCGGGCTAAGTGAGCAGTGCTGGTACACTTTCTCCTTGAGAACTGGAGCGGAAAAGCTTTTCGCTAAGATGTAGGCGACTAGAGAGGCAGAATACGCAGCTCCGGAGCTGGCCGAAAGCAAGTGCCGCTTGCCGGCGTCTTTCGGCAGAAGCGGCGCTTCGGAGCGCACCGCTGCCGCTCCAGTGATCTGTGCGCGAAGTAGCCGCTTCTTGTCCTCCGGCAGCCGGAGATCGCGGTAGCTTGCAAGAGGCGAAGAACGAAGCCGCGAAGAAGCCGGCTTGTGTGCGAAGCTCGCAGACTGCTGCAGGACGGTGGCTGCTGCTCTCCTGCCTCTTGAATTCACTCTTGGCATGCCAATGGAAGGTGTTCCAGGACAACTTTCCTGGGTTTTGACATAGTCGTCATGCATCCCACCTTGGAAATTCTTGTTGCTCCCCAGAGGCTCCGAGATGCAGAGAACACGGTGGCAGCTGCTGAAAAGAAGGGCAACTGTGAGTTGGTCAAGAAGCAAGAACCTAGGCAGCTGACTGTGCTTGGCAAGGAGCAGCTGCTGGATTCTTGCAATTGCCTTCAGTGCGCACAGAAGCCCGCTGCTCTGCTGCTTGCTTTTTCGCCTTCAGTCAATTACACACTGCTGAAGCTGAGGCAGGCTGTTCAGCTTTGCTGCTTTTCAGCATCTCAGCTGCCCTTCTGCTCTGTGACAGCTCTCCAGGCTTCTTGCCTTCGCCAGGCTGCAACGTGCCCGCTAGTACCAAGAACTGGGCAGGAGTGGGCAGAGAGCACGGCCATCTGCCAGCAGGTTGCAGCTTGCCCAGGAAAGTGCAGTGTCCTTGGAATGTGCAGCAAATCTTATTTCCTGGCAAGGTCGGGCTAAGTGAGCAGTGCTGGTACACTTTCTCCTTGAGAACTGGAGCGGAAAAGCTTTTCGCTAAGATGTAGGCGACTAGAGAGGCAGAATACGCAGCTCCGGAGCTGGCCGAAAGCAAGTGCCGCTTGCCGGCGTCTTTCGGCAGAAGCGGCGCTTCGGAGCGCACCGCTGCCGCTCCAGTGATCTGTGCGCGAAGTAGCCGCTTCTTGTCCTCCGGCAGCCGGAGATCGCGGTAGCTTGCAAGAGGCGAAGAACGAAGCCGCGAAGAAGCCGGCTTGTGTGCGAAGCTCGCAGACAGCTGCGGGACGGTGGCTGCTGCTCTCCTGCCTCTTGAATTCACTCTTGGCATGCCAATGGAAGGTGTTCCAGGACAACTTTCCTGGGTTTTGACATAGTCGTCATGCATCCCACCTTGGAAATTCTTGTTGCTCCCCAGAGGCTCCGAGATGCAGAGAACACGGTGGCAGCTGCTGAAAAGAAGGGCAACTGTGAGTTGGTCAAGAAGCAAGAACCTAGGCAGCTGACTGTGCTTGGCAAGGAGCAGATGCTGGATTCTTGCAATTGCCTTCAGTGCGCACAGAAGCCCGCTGCTCTGCTGCTTGGTTTTTCGCCTTCAGTCAATTACACACTGCTGAAGCTGAGGCAGGCTGTTCAGCTTTGCTGCTTTTCAGCATCTCAGCTGCCCTTCTGCTCTGTGACAGCTCTCCAGGCTTCTTGCCTTCGCCAGGCTGCAACGTGCCCGCTAGTACCAAGAACTGGGCAGGAGTGGGCAGAGAGCACGGCCATCTGCCAGCAGGTTGCAGCTTGCCCAGGAAAGTGCAGTGTCCTTGGAATGTGCAGCAAATCTTATTTCCTGGCAAGGTCGGGCTAAGTGAGCAGTGCTGGTACACTTTCTCCTTGAGAACTGGAGCGGAAAAGCTTTTGGCTAAGATGTAGGCGACTAGAGAGGCAGAATACGCAGCTCCGGAGCTGGCCGAAAGCAAGTGCCGCTTGCCGGCGTCTTTCGGCAGAAGCGGCGCTTCGGAGCGCACCGCTGCCGCTCCAGTGATCTGTGCGCGAAGTAGCCGCTTCTTGTCCTCCGGCAGCCGGAGATCGCGGTAGCTTGCAAGAGGCGAAGAACGAAGCCGCGAAGAAGCCGGCTTGTGTGCGAAGCTCGCAGACAGCTGCAGGACGGTGGCTGCTGCTCTCCTGCCTCTTGAATTCACTCTTGGCATGCCAATGGAAGGTGTTCCAGGACAACTTTCCTGGGTTTTGACATAGTCGTCATGCATCCCACCTTGGAAATTCTTGTTGCTCCCCAGAGGCTCCGAGATGCAGAGAACACGGTGGCAGCTGCTGAAAAGAAGGGCAACTGTGAGTTGGTCAAGAAGCAAGAACCTAGGCAGCTGACTGTGCTTGGCAAGGAGCAGCTGCTGGATTCTTGCAATTGCCTTCAGTGCGCACAGAAGCCCGCTGCTCTGCTGCTTGCTTTTTCGCCTTCAGTCAATTACACACTGCTGAAGCTGAGGCAGGCTGTTCAGCTTTGCTGCTTTTCAGCATCTCAGCTGCCCTTCTGCTCTGTGACAGCTCTCCAGGCTTCTTGCCTTCGCCAGGCTGCAACGTGCCCGCTAGTACCAAGAACTGGGCAGGAGTGGGCAGAGAGCACGGCCATCTGCCAGCAGGTTGCAGCTTGCCCAGGAAAGTGCAGTGTCCTTGGAATGTGCAGCAAATCTTATTTCCTGGCAAGGTCGGGCTAAGTGAGCAGTGCTGGTACACTTTCTCCTTGAGAACTGGAGCGGAAAAGCTTTTCGCTAAGATGTAGGCGACTAGAGAGGCAGAATACGCAGCTCCGGAGCTGGCCGAAAGCAAGTGCCGCTTGCCGGCGTCTTTCGGCAGAAGCGGCGCTTCGGAGCGCACCGCTGCCGCTCCAGTGATCTGTGCGCGAAGTAGCCGCTTCTTGTCCTCCGGCAGCCGGAGATCGCGGTAGCTTGCAAGAGGCGAAGAACGAAGCCGCGAAGAAGCCGGCTTGTGTGCGAAGCTCGCAGACAGCTGCAGGACGGTGGCTGCTGCTCTCCTGCCTCTTGAATTCACTCTTGGCATGCCAATGGAAGGTGTTCCAGGACAACTTTCCTGGGTTTTGACATAGTCGTCATGCATCCCACCTTGGAAATTCTTGTTGCTCCCCAGAGGCTCCGAGATGCAGAGAACACGGTGGCAGCTGCTGAAAAGAAGGGCAACTGTGAGTTGGTCAAGAAGCAAGAACCTAGGCAGCTGACTGTGCTTGGCAAGGAGCAGCTGCTGGATTCTTGCAATTGCCTTCAGTGCGCACAGAAGCCCGCTGCTCTGCTGCTTGGTTTTTCGCCTTCAGTCAATTACACACTGCTGAAGCTGAGGCAGGCTGTTCAGCTTTGCTGCTTTTCAGCATCTCAGCTGCCCTTCTGCTCTGTGACAGCTCTCCAGGCTTCTTGCCTTCGCCAGGCTGCAACGTGCCCGCTAGTACCAAGAACTGGGCAGGAGTGGGCAGAGAGCACGGCCATCTGCCAGCAGGTTGCAGCTTGCCCAGGAAAGTGCAGTGTCCTTGGAATGTGCAGCAAATCTTATTTCCTGGCAAGGTCGGGCTAAGTGAGCAGTGCTGGTACACTTTCTCCTTGAGAACTGGAGCGGAAAAGCTTTTGGCTAAGATGTAGGCGACTAGAGAGGCAGAATACGCAGCTCCGGAGCTGGCCGAAAGCAAGTGCCGCTTGCCGGCGTCTTTCGGCAGAAGCGGCGCTTCGGAGCGCACCGCTGCCGCTCCAGTGATCTGTGCGCGAAGTAGCCGCTTCTTGTCCTCCGGCAGCCGGAGATCGCGGTAGCTTGCAAGAGGCGAAGAACGAAGCCGCGAAGAAGCCGGCTTGTGTGCGAAGCTCGCAGACAGCTGCGGGACGGTGGCTGCTGCTCTCCTGCCTCTTGAATTCACTCTTGGCATGCCAATGGAAGGTGTTCCAGGACAACTTTCCTGGTTTTGACATAGTCGTCATGCATCCCACCTTGGAAATTCTTGTTGCTCCCCAGAGGCTCCGAGATGCAGAGAACACGGTGGCAGCTGCTGAAAAGAAGGGCAACTGTGAGTTGGTCAAGAAGCAAGAACCTAGGCAGCTGACTGTGCTTGGCAAGGAGCAGCTGCTGGATTCTTGCAATTGCCTTCAGTGCGCACAGAAGCCCGCTGCTCTGCTGCTTGGTTTTCGCCTTCAGTCAATTACACACTGCTGAAGCTGAGGCAGGCTGTTCAGCTTTGCTGCTTTTCAGCATCTCAGCTGCCCTTCTGCTCTGTGACAGCTCTCCAGGCTTCTTGCCTTCGCCAGGCTGCAACGTGCCCGCTAGTACCAAGAACTGGGCAGGAGTGGGCAGAGAGCACGGCCATCTGCCAGCAGGTTGCAGCTTGCCCAGGAAAGTGCAGTGTCCTTGGAATGTGCAGCAAATCTTATTTCCTGGCAAGGTCGGGCTAAGTGAGCAGTGCTGGTACACTTTCTCCTTGAGAACTGGAGCGGAAAAACTTTTCGCTAAGATGTAGGCGACTAGAGAGGCAGAATACGCAGCTCCGGAGCTGGCCGAAAGCAAGTGCCGCTTGCCGGCGTCTTTCGGCAGAAGCGGCGCTTCGGAGCGCACCGCTGCCGCTCCAGTGATCTGTGCGCGAAGTAGCCGCTTCTTGTCCTCCGGCAGCCGGAGATCGCGGTAGCTTGCAAGAGGCGAAGAACGAAGCCGCGAAGAAGCCGGCTTGTGTGCGAAGCTCGCAGACTGCTGCAGGACGGTGGCTGCTGCTCTCCTGCCTCTTGAATTCACTCTTGGCATGCCAATGGGAGGTGTTCCAGGACAACTTTCCTGGGTTTTGACATAGTCGTCATGCATCCCACCTTGGAAATTCTTGTTGCTCCCCAGAGGCTCCGAGATGCAGAGAACACGGTGGCAGCTGCTGAAAAGAAGGGCAACTGTGAGTTGGTCAAGAAGCAAGAACCTAGGCAGCTGCCTGTGCTTGGCAAGGAGCAGCTGCTGGATTCTTGCAATTGCCTTCAGTGCGCACAGAAGCCCGCTGCTCTGCTGCTTGCTTTTTCGCCTTCAGTCAATTACACACTGCTGAAGCTGAGGCAGGCTGTTCAGCTTTGCTGCTTTTCAGCATCTCAGCTGCCCTTCTGCTCTGTGACAGCTCTCCAGGCTTCTTGCCTTCGCCAGGCTGCAACGTGCCCGCTAGTACCAAGAACTGGGCAGGAGTGGGCAGAGAGCACGGCCATCTGCCAGCAGGTTGCAGCTTGCCCAGGAAAGTGCAGTGTCCTTGGAATGTGCAGCAAATCTTATTTCCTGGCAAGGTCGGGCTAAGTGAGCAGTGCTGGTACACTTTCTCCTTGAGAACTGGAGCGGAAAAGCTTTTGGCTAAGATGTAGGCGACTAGAGAGGCAGAATACGCAGCTCCGGAGCTGGCCGAAAGCAAGTGCCGCTTGCCGGCGTCTTTCGGCAGAAGCGGCGCTTCGGAGCGCACCGCTGCCGCTCCAGTGATCTGTGCGCGAAGTAGCCGCTTCTTGTCCTCCGGCAGCCGGAGATCGCGGTAGCTTGCAAGAGGCGAAGAACGAAGCCGCGAAGAAGCCGGCTTGTGTGCGAAGCTCGCAGACAGCTGCGGGACGGTGGCTGCTGCTCTCCTGCCTCTTGAATTCACTCTTGGCATGCCAATGGAAGGTGTTCCAGGACAACTTTCCTGGGTTTTGACATAGTCGTCATGCATCCCACCTTGGAAATTCTTGTTGCTCCCCAGAGGCTCCGAGATGCAGAGAACACGGTGGCAGCTGCTGAAAAGAAGGGCAACTGTGAGTTGGTCAAGAAGCAAGAACCTAGGCAGCTGCCTGTGCTTGGCAAGGAGCAGCTGCTGGATTCTTGCAATTGCCTTCAGTGCGCACAGAAGCCCGCTGCTCTGCTGCTTGCTTTTTCGCCTTCAGTCAATTACACACTGCTGAAGCTGAGGCAGGCTGTTCAGCTTTGCTGCTTTTCAGCATCTCAGCTGCCCTTCTGCTCTGTGACAGCTCTCCAGGCTTCTTGCCTTCGCCAGGCTGCAACGTGCCCGCTAGTACCAAGAACTGGGCAGGAGTGGGCAGAGAGCACGGCCATCTGCCAGCAGGTTGCAGCTTGCCCAGGAAAGTGCAGTGTCCTTGGAATGTGCAGCAAATCTTATTTCCTGGCAAGGTCGGGCTAAGTGAGCAGTGCTGGTACACTTTCTCCTTGAGAACTGGAGCGGAAAAGCTTTTGGCTAAGATGTAGGCGACTAGAGAGGCAGAATACGCAGCTCCGGAGCTGGCCGAAAGCAAGTGCCGCTTGCCGGCGTCTTTCGGCAGAAGCGGCGCTTCGGAGCGCACCGCTGCCGCTCCAGTGATCTGTGCGCGAAGTAGCCGCTTCTTGTCCTCCGGCAGCCGGAGATCGCGGTAGCTTGCAAGAGGCGAAGAACGAAGCCGCGAAGAAGCCGGCTTGTGTGCGAAGCTCGCAGACAGCTGCGGGACGGTGGCTGCTGCTCTCCTGCCTCTTGAATTCACTCTTGGCATGCCAATGGAAGGTGTTCCAGGACAACTTTCCTGGGTTTTGACATAGTCGTCATGCATCCCACCTTGGAAATTCTTGTTGCTCCCCAGAGGCTCCGAGATGCAGAGAACACGGTGGCAGCTGCTGAAAAGAAGGGCAACTGTGAGTTGGTCAAGAAGCAAGAACCTAGGCAGCTGACTGTGCTTGGCAAGGAGCAGCTGCTGGATTCTTGCAATTGCCTTCAGTGCGCACAGAAGCCCGCTGCTCTGCTGCTTGCTTTTTCGCCTTCAGTCAATTACACACTGCTGAAGCTGAGGCAGGCTGTTCAGCTTTGCTGCTTTTCAGCATCTCAGCTGCCCTTCTGCTCTGTGACAGCTCTCCAGGCTTCTTGCCTTCGCCAGGCTGCAACGTGCCCGCTAGTACCAAGAACTGGGCAGGAGTGGGCAGAGAGCACGGCCATCTGCCAGCAGGTTGCAGCTTGCCCAGGAAAGTGCAGTGTCCTTGGAATGTGCAGCAAATCTTATTTCCTGGCAAGGTCGGGCTAAGTGAGCAGTGCTGGTACACTTTCTCCTTGAGAACTGGAGCGGAAAAGCTTTTGGCTAAGATGTAGGCGACTAGAGAGGCAGAATACGCAGCTCCGGAGCTGGCCGAAAGCAAGTGCCGCTTGCCGGCGTCTTTCGGCAGAAGCGGCGCTTCGGAGCGCACCGCTGCCGCTCCAGTGATCTGTGCGCGAAGTAGCCGCTTCTTGTCCTCCGGCAGCCGGAGATCGCGGTAGCTTGCAAGAGGCGAAGAACGAAGCCGCGAAGAAGCCGGCTTGTGTGCGAAGCTCGCAGACAGCTGCAGGACGGTGGCTGCTGCTCTCCTGCCTCTTGAATTCACTCTTGGCATGCCAATGGAAGGTGTTCCAGGACAACTTTCCTGGGTTTTGACATAGTCGTCATGCATCCCACCTTGGAAATTCTTGTTGCTCCCCAGAGGCTCCGAGATGCAGAGAACACGGTGGCAGCTGCTGAAAAGAAGGGCAACTGTGAGTTGGTCAAGAAGCAAGAACCTAGGCAGCTGCCTGTGCTTGGCAAGGAGCAGCTGCTGGATTCTTGCAATTGCCTTCAGTGCGCACAGAAGCCCGCTGCTCTGCTGCTTGCTTTTTCGCCTTCAGTCAATTACACACTGCTGAAGCTGAGGCAGGCTGTTCAGCTTTGCTGCTTTTCAGCATCTCAGCTGCCCTTCTGCTCTGTGACAGCTCTCCAGGCTTCTTGCCTTCGCCAGGCTGCAACGTGCCCGCTAGTACCAAGAACTGGGCAGGAGTGGGCAGAGAGCACGGCCATCTGCCAGCAGGTTGCAGCTTGCCCAGGAAAGTGCAGTGTCCTTGGAATGTGCAGCAAATCTTATTTCCTGGCAAGGTCGGGCTAAGTGAGCAGTGCTGGTACACTTTCTCCTTGAGAACTGGAGCGGAAAAGCTTTTGGCTAAGATGTAGGCGACTAGAGAGGCAGAATACGCAGCTCCGGAGCTGGCCGAAAGCAAGTGCCGCTTGCCGGCGTCTTTCGGCAGAAGCGGCGCTTCGGAGCGCACCGCTGCCGCTCCAGTGATCTGTGCGCGAAGTAGCCGCTTCTTGTCCTCCGGCAGCCGGAGATCGCGGTAGCTTGCAAGAGGCGAAGAACGAAGCCGCGAAGAAGCCGGCTTGTGTGCGAAGCTCGCAGACAGCTGCGGGACGGTGGCTGCTGCTCTCCTGCCTCTTGAATTCACTCTTGGCATGCCAATGGAAGGTGTTCCAGGACAACTTTCCTGGGTTTTGACATAGTCGTCATGCATCCCACCTTGGAAATTCTTGTTGCTCCCCAGAGGCTCCGAGATGCAGAGAACACGGTGGCAGCTGCTGAAAAGAAGGGCAACTGTGAGTTGGTCAAGAAGCAAGAACCTAGGCAGCTGACTGTGCTTGGCAAGGAGCAGCTGCTGGATTCTTGCAATTGCCTTCAGTGCGCACAGAAGCCCGCTGCTCTGCTGCTTGCTTTTTCGCCTTCAGTCAATTACACACTGCTGAAGCTGAGGCAGGCTGTTCAGCTTTGCTGCTTTTCAGCATCTCAGCTGCCCTTCTGCTCTGTGACAGCTCTCCAGGCTTCTTGCCTTCGCCAGGCTGCAACGTGCCCGCTAGTACCAAGAACTGGGCAGGAGTGGGCAGAGAGCACGGCCATCTGCCAGCAGGTTGCAGCTTGCCCAGGAAAGTGCAGTGTCCTTGGAATGTGCAGCAAATCTTATTTCCTGGCAAGGTCGGGCTAAGTGAGCAGTGCTGGTACACTTTCTCCTTGAGAACTGGAGCGGAAAAGCTTTTGGCTAAGATGTAGGCGACTAGAGAGGCAGAATACGCAGCTCCGGAGCTGGCCGAAAGCAAGTGCCGCTTGCCGGCGTCTTTCGGCAGAAGCGGCGCTTCGGAGCGCACCGCTGCCGCTCCAGTGATCTGTGCGCGAAGTAGCCGCTTCTTGTCCTCCGGCAGCCGGAGATCGCGGTAGCTTGCAAGAGGCGAAGAACGAAGCCGCGAAGAAGCCGGCTTGTGTGCGAAGCTCGCAGACAGCTGCGGGACGGTGGCTGCTGCTCTCCTGCCTCTTGAATTCACTCTTGGCATGCCAATGGAAGGTGTTCCAGGACAACTTTCCTGGGTTTTGACATAGTCGTCATGCATCCCACCTTGGAAATTCTTGTTGCTCCCCAGAGGCTCCGAGATGCAGAGAACACGGTGGCAGCTGCTGAAAAGAAGGGCAACTGTGAGTTGGTCAAGAAGCAAGAACCTAGGCAGCTGCCTGTGCTTGGCAAGGAGCAGCTGCTGGATTCTTGCAATTGCCTTCAGTGCGCACAGAAGCCCGCTGCTCTGCTGCTTGGTTTTTCGCCTTCAGTCAATTACACACTGCTGAAGCTGAGGCAGGCTGTTCAGCTTTGCTGCTTTTCAGCATCTCAGCTGCCCTTCTGCTCTGTGACAGCTCTCCAGGCTTCTTGCCTTCGCCAGGCTGCAACGTGCCCGCTAGTACCAAGAACTGGGCAGGAGTGGGCAGAGAGCACGGCCATCTGCCAGCAGGTTGCAGCTTGCCCAGGAAAGTGCAGTGTCCTTGGAATGTGCAGCAAATCTTATTTCCTGGCAAGGTCGGGCTAAGTGAGCAGTGCTGGTACACTTTCTCCTTGAGAACTGGAGCGGAAAAGCTTTTGGCTAAGATGTAGGCGACTAGAGAGGCAGAATACGCAGCTCCGGAGCTGGCCGAAAGCAAGTGCCGCTTGCCGGCGTCTTTCGGCAGAAGCGGCGCTTCGGAGCGCACCGCTGCCGCTCCAGTGATCTGTGCGCGAAGTAGCCGCTTCTTGTCCTCCGGCAGCCGGAGATCGCGGTAGCTTGCAAGAGGCGAAGAACGAAGCCGCGAAGAAGCCGGCTTGTGTGCGAAGCTCGCAGACAGCTGCAGGACGGTGGCTGCTGCTCTCCTGCCTCTTGAATTCACTCTTGGCATGCCAATGGAAGGTGTTCCAGGACAACTTTCCTGGGTTTTGACATAGTCGTCATGCATCCCACCTTGGAAATTCTTGTTGCTCCCCAGAGGCTCCGAGATGCAGAGAACACGGTGGCAGCTGCTGAAAAGAAGGGCAACTGTGAGTTGGTCAAGAAGCAAGAACCTAGGCAGCTGCCTGTGCTTGGCAAGGAGCAGCTGCTGGATTCTTGCAATTGCCTTCAGTGCGCACAGAAGCCCGCTGCTCTGCTGCTTGCTTTTTCGCCTTCAGTCAATTACACACTGCTGAAGCTGAGGCAGGCTGTTCAGCTTTGCTGCTTTTCAGCATCTCAGCTGCCCTTCTGCTCTGTGACAGCTCTCCAGGCTTCTTGCCTTCGCCAGGCTGCAACGTGCCCGCTAGTACCAAGAACTGGGCAGGAGTGGGCAGAGAGCACGGCCATCTGCCAGCAGGTTGCAGCTTGCCCAGGAAAGTGCAGTGTCCTTGGAATGTGCAGCAAATCTTATTTCCTGGCAAGGTCGGGCTAAGTGAGCAGTGCTGGTACACTTTCTCCTTGAGAACTGGAGCGGAAAAGCTTTTGGCTAAGATGTAGGCGACTAGAGAGGCAGAATACGCAGCTCCGGAGCTGGCCGAAAGCAAGTGCCGCTTGCCGGCGTCTTTCGGCAGAAGCGGCGCTTCGGAGCGCACCGCTGCCGCTCCAGTGATCTGTGCGCGAAGTAGCCGCTTCTTGTCCTCCGGCAGCCGGAGATCGCGGTAGCTTGCAAGAGGCGAAGAACGAAGCCGCGAAGAAGCCGGCTTGTGTGCGAAGCTCGCAGACAGCTGCGGGACGGTGGCTGCTGCTCTCCTGCCTCTTGAATTCACTCTTGGCATGCCAATGGAAGGTGTTCCAGGACAACTTTCCTGGGTTTTGACATAGTCGTCATGCATCCCACCTTGGAAATTCTTGTTGCTCCCCAGAGGCTCCGAGATGCAGAGAACACGGTGGCAGCTGCTGAAAAGAAGGGCAACTGTGAGTTGGTCAAGAAGCAAGAACCTAGGCAGCTGACTGTGCTTGGCAAGGAGCAGCTGCTGGATTCTTGCAATTGCCTTCAGTGCGCACAGAAGCCCGCTGCTCTGCTGCTTGCTTTTTCGCCTTCAGTCAATTACACACTGCTGAAGCTGAGGCAGGCTGTTCAGCTTTGCTGCTTTTCAGCATCTCAGCTGCCCTTCTGCTCTGTGACAGCTCTCCAGGCTTCTTGCCTTCGCCAGGCTGCAACGTGCCCGCTAGTACCAAGAACTGGGCAGGAGTGGGCAGAGAGCACGGCCATCTGCCAGCAGGTTGCAGCTTGCCCAGGAAAGTGCAGTGTCCTTGGAATGTGCAGCAAATCTTATTTCCTGGCAAGGTCGGGCTAAGTGAGCAGTGCTGGTACACTTTCTCCTTGAGAACTGGAGCGGAAAAGCTTTTGGCTAAGATGTAGGCGACTAGAGAGGCAGAATACGCAGCTCCGGAGCTGGCCGAAAGCAAGTGCCGCTTGCCGGCGTCTTTCGGCAGAAGCGGCGCTTCGGAGCGCACCGCTGCCGCTCCAGTGATCTGTGCGCGAAGTAGCCGCTTCTTGTCCTCCGGCAGCCGGAGATCGCGGTAGCTTGCAAGAGGCGAAGAACGAAGCCGCGAAGAAGCCGGCTTGTGTGCGAAGCTCGCAGACAGCTGCGGGACGGTGGCTGCTGCTCTCCTGCCTCTTGAATTCACTCTTGGCATGCCAATGGAAGGTGTTCCAGGACAACTTTCCTGGGTTTTGACATAGTCGTCATGCATC
Organism: Vidua chalybeata; assembly: GCF_026979565.1. Lineage (NCBI taxonomy): Eukaryota > Metazoa > Chordata > Aves > Passeriformes > Viduidae > Vidua > Vidua chalybeata. The sequence continues at coordinate 14,488,156 of NC_071547.1, read as the reverse complement.
CCACCTTGGAAATTCTTGTTGCTCCCCAGAGGCTCCGAGATGCAGAGAACACGGTGGCAGCTGCTGAAAAGAAGGGCAACTGTGAGTTGGTCAAGAAGCAAGAACCTAGGCAGCTGACTGTGCTTGGCAAGGAGCAGCTGCTGGATTCTTGCAATTGCCTTCAGTGCGCACAGAAGCCCGCTGCTCTGCTGCTTGCTTTTTCGCCTTCAGTCAATTACACACTGCTGAAGCTGAGGCAGGCTGTTCAGCTTTGCTGCTTTTCAGCATCTCAGCTGCCCTTCTGCTCTGTGACAGCTCTCCAGGCTTCTTGCCTTCGCCAGGCTGCAACGTGCCCGCTAGTACCAAGAACTGGGCAGGAGTGGGCAGAGAGCACGGCCATCTGCCAGCAGGTTGCAGCTTGCCCAGGAAAGTGCAGTGTCCTTGGAATGTGCAGCAAATCTTATTTCCTGGCAAGGTCGGGCTAAGTGAGCAGTGCTGGTACACTTTCTCCTTGAGAACTGGAGCGGAAAAGCTTTTGGCTAAGATGTAGGCGACTAGAGAGGCAGAATACGCAGCTCCGGAGCTGGCCGAAAGCAAGTGCCGCTTGCCGGCGTCTTTCGGCAGAAGCGGCGCTTCGGAGCGCACCGCTGCCGCTCCAGTGATCTGTGCGCGAAGTAGCCGCTTCTTGTCCTCCGGCAGCCGGAGATCGCGGTAGCTTGCAAGAGGCGAAGAACGAAGCCGCGAAGAAGCCGGCTTGTGTGCGAAGCTCGCAGACAGCTGCGGGACGGTGGCTGCTGCTCTCCTGCCTCTTGAATTCACTCTTGGCATGCCAATGGAAGGTGTTCCAGGACAACTTTCCTGGGTTTTGACATAGTCGTCATGCATCCCACCTTGGAAATTCTTGTTGCTCCCCAGAGGCTCCGAGATGCAGAGAACACGGTGGCAGCTGCTGAAAAGAAGGGCAACTGTGAGTTGGTCAAGAAGCAAGAACCTAGGCAGCTGACTGTGCTTGGCAAGGAGCAGCTGCTGGATTCTTGCAATTGCCTTCAGTGCGCACAGAAGCCCGCTGCTCTGCTGCTTGCTTTTTCGCCTTCAGTCAATTACACACTGCTGAAGCTGAGGCAGGCTGTTCAGCTTTGCTGCTTTTCAGCATCTCAGCTGCCCTTCTGCTCTGTGACAGCTCTCCAGGCTTCTTGCCTTCGCCAGGCTGCAACGTGCCCGCTAGTACCAAGAACTGGGCAGGAGTGGGCAGAGAGCACGGCCATCTGCCAGCAGGTTGCAGCTTGCCCAGGAAAGTGCAGTGTCCTTGGAATGTGCAGCAAATCTTATTTCCTGGCAAGGTCGGGCTAAGTGAGCAGTGCTGGTACACTTTCTCCTTGAGAACTGGAGCGGAAAAGCTTTTGGCTAAGATGTAGGCGACTAGAGAGGCAGAATACGCAGCTCCGGAGCTGGCCGAAAGCAAGTGCCGCTTGCCGGCGTCTTTCGGCAGAAGCGGCGCTTCGGAGCGCACCGCTGCCGCTCCAGTGATCTGTGCGCGAAGTAGCCGCTTCTTGTCCTCCGGCAGCCGGAGATCGCGGTAGCTTGCAAGAGGCGAAGAACGAAGCCGCGAAGAAGCCGGCTTGTGTGCGAAGCTCGCAGACAGCTGCGGGACGGTGGCTGCTGCTCTCCTGCCTCTTGAATTCACTCTTGGCATGCCAATGGAAGGTGTTCCAGGACAACTTTCCTGGGTTTTGACATAGTCGTCATGCATCCCACCTTGGAAATTCTTGTTGCTCCCCAGAGGCTCCGAGATGCAGAGAACACGGTGGCAGCTGCTGAAAAGAAGGGCAACTGTGAGTTGGTCAAGAAGCAAGAACCTAGGCAGCTGCCTGTGCTTGGCAAGGAGCAGCTGCTGGATTCTTGCAATTGCCTTCAGTGCGCACAGAAGCCCGCTGCTCTGCTGCTTGCTTTTTCGCCTTCAGTCAATTACACACTGCTGAAGCTGAGGCAGGCTGTTCAGCTTTGCTGCTTTTCAGCATCTCAGCTGCCCTTCTGCTCTGTGACAGCTCTCCAGGCTTCTTGCCTTCGCCAGGCTGCAACGTGCCCGCTAGTACCAAGAACTGGGCAGGAGTGGGCAGAGAGCACGGCCATCTGCCAGCAGGTTGCAGCTTGCCCAGGAAAGTGCAGTGTCCTTGGAATGTGCAGCAAATCTTATTTCCTGGCAAGGTCGGGCTAAGTGAGCAGTGCTGGTACACTTTCTCCTTGAGAACTGGAGCGGAAAAGCTTTTGGCTAAGATGTAGGCGACTAGAGAGGCAGAATACGCAGCTCCGGAGCTGGCCGAAAGCAAGTGCCGCTTGCCGGCGTCTTTCGGCAGAAGCGGCGCTTCGGAGCGCACCGCTGCCGCTCCAGTGATCTGTGCGCGAAGTAGCCGCTTCTTGTCCTCCGGCAGCCGGAGATCGCGGTAGCTTGCAAGAGGCGAAGAACGAAGCCGCGAAGAAGCCGGCTTGTGTGCGAAGCTCGCAGACAGCTGCGGGACGGTGGCTGCTGCTCTCCTGCCTCTTGAATTCACTCTTGGCATGCCAATGGAAGGTGTTCCAGGACAACTTTCCTGGGTTTTGACATAGTCGTCATGCATCCCACCTTGGAAATTCTTGTTGCTCCCCAGAGGCTCCGAGATGCAGAGAACACGGTGGCAGCTGCTGAAAAGAAGGGCAACTGTGAGTTGGTCAAGAAGCAAGAACCTAGGCAGCTGACTGTGCTTGGCAAGGAGCAGCTGCTGGATTCTTGCAATTGCCTTCAGTGCGCACAGAAGCCCGCTGCTCTGCTGCTTGCTTTTTCGCCTTCAGTCAATTACACACTGCTGAAGCTGAGGCAGGCTGTTCAGCTTTGCTGCTTTTCAGCATCTCAGCTGCCCTTCTGCTCTGTGACAGCTCTCCAGGCTTCTTGCCTTCGCCAGGCTGCAACGTGCCCGCTAGTACCAAGAACTGGGCAGGAGTGGGCAGAGAGCACGGCCATCTGCCAGCAGGTTGCAGCTTGCCCAGGAAAGTGCAGTGTCCTTGGAATGTGCAGCAAATCTTATTTCCTGGCAAGGTCGGGCTAAGTGAGCAGTGCTGGTACACTTTCTCCTTGAGAACTGGAGCGGAAAAGCTTTTGGCTAAGATGTAGGCGACTAGAGAGGCAGAATACGCAGCTCCGGAGCTGGCCGAAAGCAAGTGCCGCTTGCCGGCGTCTTTCGGCAGAAGCGGCGCTTCGGAGCGCACCGCTGCCGCTCCAGTGATCTGTGCGCGAAGTAGCCGCTTCTTGTCCTCCGGCAGCCGGAGATCGCGGTAGCTTGCAAGAGGCGAAGAACGAAGCCGCGAAGAAGCCGGCTTGTGTGCGAAGCTCGCAGACAGCTGCGGGACGGTGGCTGCTGCTCTCCTGCCTCTTGAATTCACTCTTGGCATGCCAATGGAAGGTGTTCCAGGACAACTTTCCTGGGTTTTGACATAGTCGTCATGCATCCCACCTTGGAAATTCTTGTTGCTCCCCAGAGGCTCCGAGATGCAGAGAACACGGTGGCAGCTGCTGAAAAGAAGGGCAACTGTGAGTTGGTCAAGAAGCAAGAACCTAGGCAGCTGCCTGTGCTTGGCAAGGAGCAGCTGCTGGATTCTTGCAATTGCCTTCAGTGCGCACAGAAGCCCGCTGCTCTGCTGCTTGCTTTTTCGCCTTCAGTCAATTACACACTGCTGAAGCTGAGGCAGGCTGTTCAGCTTTGCTGCTTTTCAGCATCTCAGCTGCCCTTCTGCTCTGTGACAGCTCTCCAGGCTTCTTGCCTTCGCCAGGCTGCAACGTGCCCGCTAGTACCAAGAACTGGGCAGGAGTGGGCAGAGAGCACGGCCATCTGCCAGCAGGTTGCAGCTTGCCCAGGAAAGTGCAGTGTCCTTGGAATGTGCAGCAAATCTTATTTCCTGGCAAGGTCGGGCTAAGTGAGCAGTGCTGGTACACTTTCTCCTTGAGAACTGGAGCGGAAAAGCTTTTGGCTAAGATGTAGGCGACTAGAGAGGCAGAATACGCAGCTCCGGAGCTGGCCGAAAGCAAGTGCCGCTTGCCGGCGTCTTTCGGCAGAAGCGGCGCTTCGGAGCGCACCGCTGCCGCTCCAGTGATCTGTGCGCGAAGTAGCCGCTTCTTGTCCTCCGGCAGCCGGAGATCGCGGTAGCTTGCAAGAGGCGAAGAACGAAGCCGCGAAGAAGCCGGCTTGTGTGCGAAGCTCGCAGACAGCTGCGGGACGGTGGCTGCTGCTCTCCTGCCTCTTGAATTCACTCTTGGCATGCCAATGGAAGGTGTTCCAGGACAACTTTCCTGGGTTTTGACATAGTCGTCATGCATCCCACCTTGGAAATTCTTGTTGCTCCCCAGAGGCTCCGAGATGCAGAGAACACGGTGGCAGCTGCTGAAAAGAAGGGCAACTGTGAGTTGGTCAAGAAGCAAGAACCTAGGCAGCTGCCTGTGCTTGGCAAGGAGCAGCTGCTGGATTCTTGCAATTGCCTTCAGTGCGCACAGAAGCCCGCTGCTCTGCTGCTTGCTTTTTCGCCTTCAGTCAATTACACACTGCTGAAGCTGAGGCAGGCTGTTCAGCTTTGCTGCTTTTCAGCATCTCAGCTGCCCTTCTGCTCTGTGACAGCTCTCCAGGCTTCTTGCCTTCGCCAGGCTGCAACGTGCCCGCTAGTACCAAGAACTGGGCAGGAGTGGGCAGAGAGCACGGCCATCTGCCAGCAGGTTGCAGCTTGCCCAGGAAAGTGCAGTGTCCTTGGAATGTGCAGCAAATCTTATTTCCTGGCAAGGTCGGGCTAAGTGAGCAGTGCTGGTACACTTTCTCCTTGAGAACTGGAGCGGAAAAGCTTTTGGCTAAGATGTAGGCGACTAGAGAGGCAGAATACGCAGCTCCGGAGCTGGCCGAAAGCAAGTGCCGCTTGCCGGCGTCTTTCGGCAGAAGCGGCGCTTCGGAGCGCACCGCTGCCGCTCCAGTGATCTGTGCGCGAAGTAGCCGCTTCTTGTCCTCCGGCAGCCGGAGATCGCGGTAGCTTGCAAGAGGCGAAGAACGAAGCCGCGAAGAAGCCGGCTTGTGTGCGAAGCTCGCAGACAGCTGCGGGACGGTGGCTGCTGCTCTCCTGCCTCTTGAATTCACTCTTGGCATGCCAATGGAAGGTGTTCCAGGACAACTTTCCTGGGTTTTGACATAGTCGTCATGCATCCCACCTTGGAAATTCTTGTTGCTCCCCAGAGGCTCCGAGATGCAGAGAACACGGTGGCAGCTGCTGAAAAGAAGGGCAACTGTGAGTTGGTCAAGAAGCAAGAACCTAGGCAGCTGACTGTGCTTGGCAAGGAGCAGCTGCTGGATTCTTGCAATTGCCTTCAGTGCGCACAGAAGCCCGCTGCTCTGCTGCTTGCTTTTTCGCCTTCAGTCAATTACACACTGCTGAAGCTGAGGCAGGCTGTTCAGCTTTGCTGCTTTTCAGCATCTCAGCTGCCCTTCTGCTCTGTGACAGCTCTCCAGGCTTCTTGCCTTCGCCAGGCTGCAACGTGCCCGCTAGTACCAAGAACTGGGCAGGAGTGGGCAGAGAGCACGGCCATCTGCCAGCAGGTTGCAGCTTGCCCAGGAAAGTGCAGTGTCCTTGGAATGTGCAGCAAATCTTATTTCCTGGCAAGGTCGGGCTAAGTGAGCAGTGCTGGTACACTTTCTCCTTGAGAACTGGAGCGGAAAAGCTTTTGGCTAAGATGTAGGCGACTAGAGAGGCAGAATACGCAGCTCCGGAGCTGGCCGAAAGCAAGTGCCGCTTGCCGGCGTCTTTCGGCAGAAGCGGCGCTTCGGAGCGCACCGCTGCCGCTCCAGTGATCTGTGCGCGAAGTAGCCGCTTCTTGTCCTCCGGCAGCCGGAGATCGCGGTAGCTTGCAAGAGGCGAAGAACGAAGCCGCGAAGAAGCCGGCTTGTGTGCGAAGCTCGCAGACAGCTGCGGGACGGTGGCTGCTGCTCTCCTGCCTCTTGAATTCACTCTTGGCATGCCAATGGAAGGTGTTCCAGGACAACTTTCCTGGGTTTTGACATAGTCGTCATGCATCCCACCTTGGAAATTCTTGTTGCTCCCCAGAGGCTCCGAGATGCAGAGAACACGGTGGCAGCTGCTGAAAAGAAGGGCAACTGTGAGTTGGTCAAGAAGCAAGAACCTAGGCAGCTGCCTGTGCTTGGCAAGGAGCAGCTGCTGGATTCTTGCAATTGCCTTCAGTGCGCACAGAAGCCCGCTGCTCTGCTGCTTGCTTTTTCGCCTTCAGTCAATTACACACTGCTGAAGCTGAGGCAGGCTGTTCAGCTTTGCTGCTTTTCAGCATCTCAGCTGCCCTTCTGCTCTGTGACAGCTCTCCAGGCTTCTTGCCTTCGCCAGGCTGCAACGTGCCCGCTAGTACCAAGAACTGGGCAGGAGTGGGCAGAGAGCACGGCCATCTGCCAGCAGGTTGCAGCTTGCCCAGGAAAGTGCAGTGTCCTTGGAATGTGCAGCAAATCTTATTTCCTGGCAAGGTCGGGCTAAGTGAGCAGTGCTGGTACACTTTCTCCTTGAGAACTGGAGCGGAAAAGCTTTTGGCTAAGATGTAGGCGACTAGAGAGGCAGAATACGCAGCTCCGGAGCTGGCCGAAAGCAAGTGCCGCTTGCCGGCGTCTTTCGGCAGAAGCGGCGCTTCGGAGCGCACCGCTGCCGCTCCAGTGATCTGTGCGCGAAGTAGCCGCTTCTTGTCCTCCGGCAGCCGGAGATCGCGGTAGCTTGCAAGAGGCGAAGAACGAAGCCGCGAAGAAGCCGGCTTGTGTGCGAAGCTCGCAGACAGCTGCGGGACGGTGGCTGCTGCTCTCCTGCCTCTTGAATTCACTCTTGGCATGCCAATGGAAGGTGTTCCAGGACAACTTTCCTGGGTTTTGACATAGTCGTCATGCATCCCACCTTGGAAATTCTTGTTGCTCCCCAGAGGCTCCGAGATGCAGAGAACACGGTGGCAGCTGCTGAAAAGAAGGGCAACTGTGAGTTGGTCAAGAAGCAAGAACCTAGGCAGCTGCCTGTGCTTGGCAAGGAGCAGCTGCTGGATTCTTGCAATTGCCTTCAGTGCGCACAGAAGCCCGCTGCTCTGCTGCTTGCTTTTTCGCCTTCAGTCAATTACACACTGCTGAAGCTGAGGCAGGCTGTTCAGCTTTGCTGCTTTTCAGCATCTCAGCTGCCCTTCTGCTCTGTGACAGCTCTCCAGGCTTCTTGCCTTCGCCAGGCTGCAACGTGCCCGCTAGTACCAAGAACTGGGCAGGAGTGGGCAGAGAGCACGGCCATCTGCCAGCAGGTTGCAGCTTGCCCAGGAAAGTGCAGTGTCCTTGGAATGTGCAGCAAATCTTATTTCCTGGCAAGGTCGGGCTAAGTGAGCAGTGCTGGTACACTTTCTCCTTGAGAACTGGAGCGGAAAAGCTTTTGGCTAAGATGTAGGCGACTAGAGAGGCAGAATACGCAGCTCCGGAGCTGGCCGAAAGCAAGTGCCGCTTGCCGGCGTCTTTCGGCAGAAGCGGCGCTTCGGAGCGCACCGCTGCCGCTCCAGTGATCTGTGCGCGAAGTAGCCGCTTCTTGTCCTCCGGCAGCCGGAGATCGCGGTAGCTTGCAAGAGGCGAAGAACGAAGCCGCGAAGAAGCCGGCTTGTGTGCGAAGCTCGCAGACAGCTGCGGGACGGTGGCTGCTGCTCTCCTGCCTCTTGAATTCACTCTTGGCATGCCAATGGAAGGTGTTCCAGGACAACTTTCCTGGGTTTTGACATAGTCGTCATGCATCCCACCTTGGAAATTCTTGTTGCTCCCCAGAGGCTCCGAGATGCAGAGAACACGGTGGCAGCTGCTGAAAAGAAGGGCAACTGTGAGTTGGTCAAGAAGCAAGAACCTAGGCAGCTGCCTGTGCTTGGCAAGGAGCAGCTGCTGGATTCTTGCAATTGCCTTCAGTGCGCACAGAAGCCCGCTGCTCTGCTGCTTGCTTTTTCGCCTTCAGTCAATTACACACTGCTGAAGCTGAGGCAGGCTGTTCAGCTTTGCTGCTTTTCAGCATCTCAGCTGCCCTTCTGCTCTGTGACAGCTCTCCAGGCTTCTTGCCTTCGCCAGGCTGCAACGTGCCCGCTAGTACCAAGAACTGGGCAGGAGTGGGCAGAGAGCACGGCCATCTGCCAGCAGGTTGCAGCTTGCCCAGGAAAGTGCAGTGTCCTTGGAATGTGCAGCAAATCTTATTTCCTGGCAAGGTCGGGCTAAGTGAGCAGTGCTGGTACACTTTCTCCTTGAGAACTGGAGCGGAAAAGCTTTTGGCTAAGATGTAGGCGACTAGAGAGGCAGAATACGCAGCTCCGGAGCTGGCCGAAAGCAAGTGCCGCTTGCCGGCGTCTTTCGGCAGAAGCGGCGCTTCGGAGCGCACCGCTGCCGCTCCAGTGATCTGTGCGCGAAGTAGCCGCTTCTTGTCCTCCGGCAGCCGGAGATCGCGGTAGCTTGCAAGAGGCGAAGAACGAAGCCGCGAAGAAGCCGGCTTGTGTGCGAAGCTCGCAGACAGCTGCGGGACGGTGGCTGCTGCTCTCCTGCCTCTTGAATTCACTCTTGGCATGCCAATGGAAGGTGTTCCAGGACAACTTTCCTGGGTTTTGACATAGTCGTCATGCATCCCACCTTGGAAATTCTTGTTGCTCCCCAGAGGCTCCGAGATGCAGAGAACACGGTGGCAGCTGCTGAAAAGAAGGGCAACTGTGAGTTGGTCAAGAAGCAAGAACCTAGGCAGCTGCCTGTGCTTGGCAAGGAGCAGCTGCTGGATTCTTGCAATTGCCTTCAGTGCGCACAGAAGCCCGCTGCTCTGCTGCTTGCTTTTTCGCCTTCAGTCAATTACACACTGCTGAAGCTGAGGCAGGCTGTTCAGCTTTGCTGCTTTTCAGCATCTCAGCTGCCCTTCTGCTCTGTGACAGCTCTCCAGGCTTCTTGCCTTCGCCAGGCTGCAACGTGCCCGCTAGTACCAAGAACTGGGCAGGAGTGGGCAGAGAGCACGGCCATCTGCCAGCAGGTTGCAGCTTGCCCAGGAAAGTGCAGTGTCCTTGGAATGTGCAGCAAATCTTATTTCCTGGCAAGGTCGGGCTAAGTGAGCAGTGCTGGTACACTTTCTCCTTGAGAACTGGAGCGGAAAAGCTTTTGGCTAAGATGTAGGCGACTAGAGAGGCAGAATACGCAGCTCCGGAGCTGGCCGAAAGCAAGTGCCGCTTGCCGGCGTCTTTCGGCAGAAGCGGCGCTTCGGAGCGCACCGCTGCCGCTCCAGTGATCTGTGCGCGAAGTAGCCGCTTCTTGTCCTCCGGCAGCCGGAGATCGCGGTAGCTTGCAAGAGGCGAAGAACGAAGCCGCGAAGAAGCCGGCTTGTGTGCGAAGCTCGCAGACAGCTGCGGGACGGTGGCTGCTGCTCTCCTGCCTCTTGAATTCACTCTTGGCATGCCAATGGAAGGTGTTCCAGGACAACTTTCCTGGGTTTTGACATAGTCGTCATGCATCCCACCTTGGAAATTCTTGTTGCTCCCCAGAGGCTCCGAGATGCAGAGAACACGGTGGCAGCTGCTGAAAAGAAGGGCAACTGTGAGTTGGTCAAGAAGCAAGAACCTAGGCAGCTGCCTGTGCTTGGCAAGGAGCAGCTGCTGGATTCTTGCAATTGCCTTCAGTGCGCACAGAAGCCCGCTGCTCTGCTGCTTGCTTTTTCGCCTTCAGTCAATTACACACTGCTGAAGCTGAGGCAGGCTGTTCAGCTTTGCTGCTTTTCAGCATCTCAGCTGCCCTTCTGCTCTGTGACAGCTCTCCAGGCTTCTTGCCTTCGCCAGGCTGCAACGTGCCCGCTAGTACCAAGAACTGGGCAGGAGTGGGCAGAGAGCACGGCCATCTGCCAGCAGGTTGCAGCTTGCCCAGGAAAGTGCAGTGTCCTTGGAATGTGCAGCAAATCTTATTTCCTGGCAAGGTCGGGCTAAGTGAGCAGTGCTGGTACACTTTCTCCTTGAGAACTGGAGCGGAAAAGCTTTTGGCTAAGATGTAGGCGACTAGAGAGGCAGAATACGCAGCTCCGGAGCTGGCCGAAAGCAAGTGCCGCTTGCCGGCGTCTTTCGGCAGAAGCGGCGCTTCGGAGCGCACCGCTGCCGCTCCAGTGATCTGTGCGCGAAGTAGCCGCTTCTTGTCCTCCGGCAGCCGGAGATCGCGGTAGCTTGCAAGAGGCGAAGAACGAAGCCGCGAAGAAGCCGGCTTGTGTGCGAAGCTCGCAGACAGCTGCGGGACGGTGGCTGCTGCTCTCCTGCCTCTTGAATTCACTCTTGGCATGCCAATGGAAGGTGTTCCAGGACAACTTTCCTGGGTTTTGACATAGTCGTCATGCATCCCACCTTGGAAATTCTTGTTGCTCCCCAGAGGCTCCGAGATGCAGAGAACACGGTGGCAGCTGCTGAAAAGAAGGGCAACTGTGAGTTGGTCAAGAAGCAAGAACCTAGGCAGCTGCCTGTGCTTGGCAAGGAGCAGCTGCTGGATTCTTGCAATTGCCTTCAGTGCGCACAGAAGCCCGCTGCTCTGCTGCTTGCTTTTTCGCCTTCAGTCAATTACACACTGCTGAAGCTGAGGCAGGCTGTTCAGCTTTGCTGCTTTTCAGCATCTCAGCTGCCCTTCTGCTCTGTGACAGCTCTCCAGGCTTCTTGCCTTCGCCAGGCTGCAACGTGCCCGCTAGTACCAAGAACTGGGCAGGAGTGGGCAGAGAGCACGGCCATCTGCCAGCAGGTTGCAGCTTGCCCAGGAAAGTGCAGTGTCCTTGGAATGTGCAGCAAATCTTATTTCCTGGCAAGGTCGGGCTAAGTGAGCAGTGCTGGTACACTTTCTCCTTGAGAACTGGAGCGGAAAAGCTTTTGGCTAAGATGTAGGCGACTAGAGAGGCAGAATACGCAGCTCCGGAGCTGGCCGAAAGCAAGTGCCGCTTGCCGGCGTCTTTCGGCAGAAGCGGCGCTTCGGAGCGCACCGCTGCCGCTCCAGTGATCTGTGCGCGAAGTAGCCGCTTCTTGTCCTCCGGCAGCCGGAGATCGCGGTAGCTTGCAAGAGGCGAAGAACGAAGCCGCGAAGAAGCCGGCTTGTGTGCGAAGCTCGCAGACAGCTGCGGGACGGTGGCTGCTGCTCTCCTGCCTCTTGAATTCACTCTTGGCATGCCAATGGAAGGTGTTCCAGGACAACTTTCCTGGGTTTTGACATAGTCGTCATGCATCCCACCTTGGAAATTCTTGTTGCTCCCCAGAGGCTCCGAGATGCAGAGAACACGGTGGCAGCTGCTGAAAAGAAGGGCAACTGTGAGTTGGTCAAGAAGCAAGAACCTAGGCAGCTGCCTGTGCTTGGCAAGGAGCAGCTGCTGGATTCTTGCAATTGCCTTCAGTGCGCACAGAAGCCCGCTGCTCTGCTGCTTGCTTTTTCGCCTTCAGTCAATTACACACTGCTGAAGCTGAGGCAGGCTGTTCAGCTTTGCTGCTTTTCAGCATCTCAGCTGCCCTTCTGCTCTGTGACAGCTCTCCAGGCTTCTTGCCTTCGCCAGGCTGCAACGTGCCCGCTAGTACCAAGAACTGGGCAGGAGTGGGCAGAGAGCACGGCCATCTGCCAGCAGGTTGCAGCTTGCCCAGGAAAGTGCAGTGTCCTTGGAATGTGCAGCAAATCTTATTTCCTGGCAAGGTCGGGCTAAGTGAGCAGTGCTGGTACACTTTCTCCTTGAGAACTGGAGCGGAAAAGCTTTTGGCTAAGATGTAGGCGACTAGAGAGGCAGAATACGCAGCTCCGGAGCTGGCCGAAAGCAAGTGCCGCTTGCCGGCGTCTTTCGGCAGAAGCGGCGCTTCGGAGCGCACCGCTGCCGCTCCAGTGATCTGTGCGCGAAGTAGCCGCTTCTTGTCCTCCGGCAGCCGGAGATCGCGGTAGCTTGCAAGAGGCGAAGAACGAAGCCGCGAAGAAGCCGGCTTGTGTGCGAAGCTCGCAGACAGCTGCGGGACGGTGGCTGCTGCTCTCCTGCCTCTTGAATTCACTCTTGGCATGCCAATGGAAGGTGTTCCAGGACAACTTTCCTGGGTTTTGACATAGTCGTCATGCATCCCACCTTGGAAATTCTTGTTGCTCCCCAGAGGCTCCGAGATGCAGAGAACACGGTGGCAGCTGCTGAAAAGAAGGGCAACTGTGAGTTGGTCAAGAAGCAAGAACCTAGGCAGCTGACTGTGCTTGGCAAGGAGCAGCTGCTGGATTCTTGCAATTGCCTTCAGTGCGCACAGAAGCCCGCTGCTCTGCTGCTTGCTTTTTCGCCTTCAGTCAATTACACACTGCTGAAGCTGAGGCAGGCTGTTCAGCTTTGCTGCTTTTCAGCATCTCAGCTGCCCTTCTGCTCTGTGACAGCTCTCCAGGCTTCTTGCCTTCGCCAGGCTGCAACGTGCCCGCTAGTACCAAGAACTGGGCAGGAGTGGGCAGAGAGCACGGCCATCTGCCAGCAGGTTGCAGCTTGCCCAGGAAAGTGCAGTGTCCTTGGAATGTGCAGCAAATCTTATTTCCTGGCAAGGTCGGGCTAAGTGAGCAGTGCTGGTACACTTTCTCCTTGAGAACTGGAGCGGAAAAGCTTTTGGCTAAGATGTAGGCGACTAGAGAGGCAGAATACGCAGCTCCGGAGCTGGCCGAAAGCAAGTGCCGCTTGCCGGCGTCTTTCGGCAGAAGCGGCGCTTCGGAGCGCACCGCTGCCGCTCCAGTGATCTGTGCGCGAAGTAGCCGCTTCTTGTCCTCCGGCAGCCGGAGATCGCGGTAGCTTGCAAGAGGCGAAGAACGAAGCCGCGAAGAAGCCGGCTTGTGTGCGAAGCTCGCAGACAGCTGCGGGACGGTGGCTGCTGCTCTCCTGCCTCTTGAATTCACTCTTGGCATGCCAATGGAAGGTGTTCCAGGACAACTTTCCTGGGTTTTGACATAGTCGTCATGCATCCCACCTTGGAAATTCTTGTTGCTCCCCAGAGGCTCCGAGATGCAGAGAACACGGTGGCAGCTGCTGAAAAGAAGGGCAACTGTGAGTTGGTCAAGAAGCAAGAACCTAGGCAGCTGCCTGTGCTTGGCAAGGAGCAGCTGCTGGATTCTTGCAATTGCCTTCAGTGCGCACAGAAGCCCGCTGCTCTGCTGCTTGCTTTTTCGCCTTCAGTCAATTACACACTGCTGAAGCTGAGGCAGGCTGTTCAGCTTTGCTGCTTTTCAGCATCTCAGCTGCCCTTCTGCTCTGTGACAGCTCTCCAGGCTTCTTGCCTTCGCCAGGCTGCAACGTGCCCGCTAGTACCAAGAACTGGGCAGGAGTGGGCAGAGAGCACGGCCATCTGCCAGCAGGTTGCAGCTTGCCCAGGAAAGTGCAGTGTCCTTGGAATGTGCAGCAAATCTTATTTCCTGGCAAGGTCGGGCTAAGTGAGCAGTGCTGGTACACTTTCTCCTTGAGAACTGGAGCGGAAAAGCTTTTGGCTAAGATGTAGGCGACTAGAGAGGCAGAATACGCAGCTCCGGAGCTGGCCGAAAGCAAGTGCCGCTTGCCGGCGTCTTTCGGCAGAAGCGGCGCTTCGGAGCGCACCGCTGCCGCTCCAGTGATCTGTGCGCGAAGTAGCCGCTTCTTGTCCTCCGGCAGCCGGAGATCGCGGTAGCTTGCAAGAGGCGAAGAACGAAGCCGCGAAGAAGCCGGCTTGTGTGCGAAGCTCGCAGACAGCTGCGGGACGGTGGCTGCTGCTCTCCTGCCTCTTGAATTCACTCTTGGCATGCCAATGGAAGGTGTTCCAGGACAACTTTCCTGGGTTTTGACATAGTCGTCATGCATCCCACCTTGGAAATTCTTGTTGCTCCCCAGAGGCTCCGAGATGCAGAGAACACGGTGGCAGCTGCTGAAAAGAAGGGCAACTGTGAGTTGGTCAAGAAGCAAGAACCTAGGCAGCTGCCTGTGCTTGGCAAGGAGCAGCTGCTGGATTCTTGCAATTGCCTTCAGTGCGCACAGAAGCCCGCTGCTCTGCTGCTTGCTTTTTCGCCTTCAGTCAATTACACACTGCTGAAGCTGAGGCAGGCTGTTCAGCTTTGCTGCTTTTCAGCATCTCAGCTGCCCTTCTGCTCTGTGACAGCTCTCCAGGCTTCTTGCCTTCGCCAGGCTGCAACGTGCCCGCTAGTACCAAGAACTGGGCAGGAGTGGGCAGAGAGCACGGCCATCTGCCAGCAGGTTGCAGCTTGCCCAGGAAAGTGCAGTGTCCTTGGAATGTGCAGCAAATCTTATTTCCTGGCAAGGTCGGGCTAAGTGAGCAGTGCTGGTACACTTTCTCCTTGAGAACTGAAGCGGAAAAGCTTTTGGCTAAGATGTAGGCGACTAGAGAGGCAGAATACGCAGCTCCAGAGCTGGCCGAAAGCAAGTGCCGCTTGCCGGCGTCTTTCGGCAGAAGCGGCGCTTCGGAGCGCACCGCTGCCGCTCCAGTGATCTGTGCGCGAAGTAGCCGCTTCTTGTCCTCCGGCAGCCGGAGATCGCGGTAGCTTGCAAGAGGCGAAGAACGAAGCCGCGAAGAAGCCGGCTTGTGTGCGAAGCTCGCAGACAGCTGCGGGACGGTGGCTGCTGCTCTCCTGCCTCTTGAATTCACTCTTGGCATGCCAATGGAAGGTGTTCCAGGACAACTTTCCTGGGTTTTGACATAGTCGTCATGCATCCCACCTTGGAAATTCTTGTTGCTCCCCAGAGGCTCCGAGATGCAGAGAACACGGTGGCAGCTGCTGAAAAGAAGGGCAACTGTGAGTTGGTCAAGAAGCAAGAACCTAGGCAGCTGCCTGTGCTTGGCAAGGAGCAGCTGCTGGATTCTTGCAATTGCCTTCAGTGCGCACAGAAGCCCGCTGCTCTGCTGCTTGCTTTTTCGCCTTCAGTCAATTACACACTGCTGAAGCTGAGGCAGGCTGTTCAGCTTTGCTGCTTTTCAGCATCTCAGCTGCCCTTCTGCTCTGTGACAGCTCTCCAGGCTTCTTGCCTTCGCCAGGCTGCAACGTGCCCGCTAGTACCAAGAACTGGGCAGGAGTGGGCAGAGAGCACGGCCATCTGCCAGCAGGTTGCAGCTTGCCCAGGAAAGTGCAGTGTCCTTGGAATGTGCAGCAAATCTTATTTCCTGGCAAGGTCGGGCTAAGTGAGCAGTGCTGGTACACTTTCTCCTTGAGAACTGGAGCGGAAAAGCTTTTGGCTAAGATGTAGGCGACTAGAGAGGCAGAATACGCAGCTCCGGAGCTGGCCGAAAGCAAGTGCCGCTTGCCGGCGTCTTTCGGCAGAAGCGGCGCTTCGGAGCGCACCGCTGCCGCTCCAGTGATCTGTGCGCGAAGTAGCCGCTTCTTGTCCTCCGGCAGCCGGAGATCGCGGTAGCTTGCAAGAGGCGAAGAACGAAGCCGCGAAGAAGCCGGCTTGTGTGCGAAGCTCGCAGACAGCTGCGGGACGGTGGCTGCTGCTCTCCTGCCTCTTGAATTCACTCTTGGCATGCCAATGGAAGGTGTTCCAGGACAACTTTCCTGGGTTTTGACATAGTCGTCATGCATCCCACCTTGGAAATTCTTGTTGCTCCCCAGAGGCTCCGAGATGCAGAGAACACGGTGGCAGCTGCTGAAAAGAAGGGCAACTGTGAGTTGGTCAAGAAGCAAGAACCTAGGCAGCTGCCTGTGCTTGGCAAGGAGCAGCTGCTGGATTCTTGCAATTGCCTTCAGTGCGCACAGAAGCCCGCTGCTCTGCTGCTTGCTTTTTCGCCTTCAGTCAATTACACACTGCTGAAGCTGAGGCAGGCTGTTCAGCTTTGCTGCTTTTCAGCATCTCAGCTGCCCTTCTGCTCTGTGACAGCTCTCCAGGCTTCTTGCCTTCGCCAGGCTGCAACGTGCCCGCTAGTACCAAGAACTGGGCAGGAGTGGGCAGAGAGCACGGCCATCTGCCAGCAGGTTGCAGCTTGCCCAGGAAAGTGCAGTGTCCTTGGAATGTGCAGCAAATCTTATTTCCTGGCAAGGTCGGGCTAAGTGAGCAGTGCTGGTACACTTTCTCCTTGAGAACTGGAGCGGAAAAGCTTTTGGCTAAGATGTAGGCGACTAGAGAGGCAGAATACGCAGCTCCGGAGCTGGCCGAAAGCAAGTGCCGCTTGCCGGCGTCTTTCGGCAGAAGCGGCGCTTCGGAGCGCACCGCTGCCGCTCCAGTGATCTGTGCGCGAAGTAGCCGCTTCTTGTCCTCCGGCAGCCGGAGATCGCGGTAGCTTGCAAGAGGCGAAGAACGAAGCCGCGAAGAAGCCGGCTTGTGTGCGAAGCTCGCAGACAGCTGCGGGACGGTGGCTGCTGCTCTCCTGCCTCTTGAATTCACTCTTGGCATGCCAATGGAAGGTGTTCCAGGACAACTTTCCTGGGTTTTGACATAGTCGTCATGCATCCCACCTTGGAAATTCTTGTTGCTCCCCAGAGGCTCCGAGATGCAGAGAACACGGTGGCAGCTGCTGAAAAGAAGGGCAACTGTGAGTTGGTCAAGAAGCAAGAACCTAGGCAGCTGCCTGTGCTTGGCAAGGAGCAGCTGCTGGATTCTTGCAATTGCCTTCAGTGCGCACAGAAGCCCGCTGCTCTGCTGCTTGCTTTTTCGCCTTCAGTCAATTACACACTGCTGAAGCTGAGGCAGGCTGTTCAGCTTTGCTGCTTTTCAGCATCTCAGCTGCCCTTCTGCTCTGTGACAGCTCTCCAGGCTTCTTGCCTTCGCCAGGCTGCAACGTGCCCGCTAGTACCAAGAACTGGGCAGGAGTGGGCAGAGAGCACGGCCATCTGCCAGCAGGTTGCAGCTTGCCCAGGAAAGTGCAGTGTCCTTGGAATGTGCAGCAAATCTTATTTCCTGGCAAGGTCGGGCTAAGTGAGCAGTGCTGGTACACTTTCTCCTTGAGAACTGGAGCGGAAAAGCTTTTGGCTAAGATGTAGGCGACTAGAGAGGCAGAATACGCAGCTCCGGAGCTGGCCGAAAGCAAGTGCCGCTTGCCGGCGTCTTTCGGCAGAAGCGGCGCTTCGGAGCGCACCGCTGCCGCTCCAGTGATCTGTGCGCGAAGTAGCCGCTTCTTGTCCTCCGGCAGCCGGAGATCGCGGTAGCTTGCAAGAGGCGAAGAACGAAGCCGCGAAGAAGCCGGCTTGTGTGCGAAGCTCGCAGACAGCTGCGGGACGGTGGCTGCTGCTCTCCTGCCTCTTGAATTCACTCTTGGCATGCCAATGGAAGGTGTTCCAGGACAACTTTCCTGGGTTTTGACATAGTCGTCATGCATCCCACCTTGGAAATTCTTGTTGCTCCCCAGAGGCTCCGAGATGCAGAGAACACGGTGGCAGCTGCTGAAAAGAAGGGCAACTGTGAGTTGGTCAAGAAGCAAGAACCTAGGCAGCTGCCTGTGCTTGGCAAGGAGCAGCTGCTGGATTCTTGCAATTGCCTTCAGTGCGCACAGAAGCCCGCTGCTCTGCTGCTTGCTTTTTCGCCTTCAGTCAATTACACACTGCTGAAGCTGAGGCAGGCTGTTCAGCTTTGCTGCTTTTCAGCATCTCAGCTGCCCTTCTGCTCTGTGACAGCTCTCCAGGCTTCTTGCCTTCGCCAGGCTGCAACGTGCCCGCTAGTACCAAGAACTGGGCAGGAGTGGGCAGAGAGCACGGCCATCTGCCAGCAGGTTGCAGCTTGCCCAGGAAAGTGCAGTGTCCTTGGAATGTGCAGCAAATCTTATTTCCTGGCAAGGTCGGGCTAAGTGAGCAGTGCTGGTACACTTTCTCCTTGAGAACTGGAGCGGAAAAGCTTTTGGCTAAGATGTAGGCGACTAGAGAGGCAGAATACGCAGCTCCGGAGCTGGCCGAAAGCAAGTGCCGCTTGCCGGCGTCTTTCGGCAGAAGCGGCGCTTCGGAGCGCACCGCTGCCGCTCCAGTGATCTGTGCGCGAAGTAGCCGCTTCTTGTCCTCCGGCAGCCGGAGATCGCGGTAGCTTGCAAGAGGCGAAGAACGAAGCCGCGAAGAAGCCGGCTTGTGTGCGAAGCTCGCAGACAGCTGCGGGACGGTGGCTGCTGCTCTCCTGCCTCTTGAATTCACTCTTGGCATGCCAATGGAAGGTGTTCCAGGACAACTTTCCTGGGTTTTGACATAGTCGTCATGCATCCCACCTTGGAAATTCTTGTTGCTCCCCAGAGGCTCCGAGATGCAGAGAACACGGTGGCAGCTGCTGAAAAGAAGGGCAACTGTGAGTTGGTCAAGAAGCAAGAACCTAGGCAGCTGCCTGTGCTTGGCAAGGAGCAGCTGCTGGATTCTTGCAATTGCCTTCAGTGCGCACAGAAGCCCGCTGCTCTGCTGCTTGCTTTTTTCGCCTTCAGTCAATTACACACTGCTGAAGCTGAGGCAGGCTGTTCAGCTTTGCTGCTTTTCAGCATCTCAGCTGCCCTTCTGCTCTGTGACAGCTCTCCAGGCTTCTTGCCTTCGCCAGGCTGCAACGTGCCCGCTAGTACCCAGAACTGGGCAGGAGTGGGCAGGGAGCACGGCCATCTGCCAGCAGGTTGCAGCTTGCCCAGGAAAGTGCAGTGTCCTTGGAATGTGCAGCAAATCTTATTTCCTGGCAAGGTCGGGCTAAGTGAGCAGTGCTGGTACACTTTCTCCTTGAGAACTGAGCGGAAAAGCTTTTCGCTAAGATGTAGGCGACTAGAGAGGCAGAATACGCAGCTCCGGAGCTGGCCGAAAGCAAGTGCCGCTTGCCGGCGTCTTTCGGCAGAAGCGGCGCTTCGGAGCGCACCGCTGCCGCTCCAGTGATCTGTGCGCGAAGTAGCCGCTTCTTGTCCTCCGGCAGCCGGAGATCGCGGTAGCTTGCAAGAGGCGAAGAACGAAGCCGCGAAGAAGCCGGCTTGTGTGCGAAGCTCGCAGACAGCTGCGGGACGGTGGCTGCTGCTCTCCTGCCTCTTGAATTCACTCTTGGCATGCCAATGGAAGGTGTTCCAGGACAACTTTCCTGGGTTTTGACATAGTCGTCATGCATCCCACCTTGGAAATTCTTGTTGCTCCCCAGAGGCTCCGAGATGCAGAGAACACGGTGGCAGCTGCTGAAAAGAAGGGCAACTGTGAGTTGGTCAAGAAGCAAGAACCTAGGCAGCTGCCTGTGCTTGGCAAGGAGCAGCTGCTGGATTCTTGCAATTGCCTTCAGTGCGCACAGAAGCCCGCTGCTCTGCTGCTTGCTTTTTCGCCTTCAGTCAATTACACACTGCTGAAGCTGAGGCAGGCTGTTCAGCTTTGCTGCTTTTCAGCATCTCAGCTGCCCTTCTGCTCTGTGACAGCTCTCCAGGCTTCTTGCCTTCGCCAGGCTGCAACGTGCCCGCTAGTACCCAGAACTGGGCAGGAGTGGGCAGGGAGCACGGCCATCTGCCAGCAGGTTGCAGCTTGCCCAGGAAAGTGCAGTGTCCTTGGAATGTGCAGCAAATCTTATTTCCTGGCAAGGTCGGGCTAAGTGAGCAGTGCTGGTACACTTTCTCCTTGAGAACTGAAGCAGAAAAGCTTTTCGCTAAGATGTAGGCGACTAGAGAGGCAGAATACGCAGCTCCGGAGCTGGCCGAAAGCAAGTGCCGCTTGCCGGCGTCTTTCGGCAGAAGCGGCGCTTCGGAGCGCACCGCTGCCGCTCCAGTGATCTGTGCGCGAAGTAGCCGCTTCTTGTCCTCCGGCAGCCGGAGATCGCGGTAGCTTGCAAGAGGCGAAGAACGAAGCCGCGAAGAAGCCGGCTTGTGTGCGAAGCTCGCAGACAGCTGCGGGACGGTGGCTGCTGCTCTCCTGCCTCTTGAATTCACTCTTGGCATGCCAATGGAAGGTGTTCCAGGACAACTTTCCTGGCTTTTGACATAGTCGTCATGCATCCCACCTTGGAAATTCTTGTTGCTCCCCAGAGGCTCCGAGATGCAGAGAACACGGTGGCAGCTGCTGAAAAGAAGGGCAACTGTGAGTTGGTCAAGAAGCAAGAACCTAGGCAGCTGCCTGTGCTTGGCAAGGAGCAGCTGCTGGATTCTTGCAATTGCCTTCAGTGCGCACAGAAGCCCGCTGCTCTGCTGCTTGCTGTTTCGCCTTCAGTCAATTACACACTGCTGAAGCTGAGGCAGGCTGTTCAGCTTTGCTGCTTTTCAGCATCTCAGCTGCCCTTCTGCTCTGTGACAGCTCTCCAGGCTTCTTGCCTTCGCCAGGCTGCAACGTGCCCGCTAGTACCAAGAACTGGGCAGGAGTGGGCAGAGAGCACGGCCATCTGCCAGCAGGTTGCAGCTTGCCCAGGAAAGTGCAGTGTCCTTGGAATGTGCAGCAAATCTTATTTCCTGGCAAGGTCGGGCTAAGTGAGCAGTGCTGGTACACTTTCTCCTTGAGAACTGGAGCGGAAAAGCTTTTGGCTAAGAAGTAGGTGACTAGAGAGGCAGAATACGCAGCTCCGGAGCTGGCCGAAAGCAAGTGCCGCTTGCCGGCGTCTTTCGGCAGAAGCGGCGCTTCGGAGCGCACCGCTGCCGCTCCAGTGATCTGTGCGCGAAGTAGCCGCTTCTTGTCCTCCGGCAGCCGGAGATCGCGGTAGCTTGCAAGAGGCGAAGAACGAAGCCGCGAAGAAGCCGGCTTGTGTGCGAAGCTCGCAGACAGCTGCGGGACGGTGGCTGCTGCTCTCCTGCCTCTTGAATTCACTCTTGGCATGCCAATGGAAGGTGTTCCAGGACAACTTTCCTGGGTTTTGACATAGTCGTCATGCATCCCACCTTGGAAATTCTTGTTGCTCCCCAGAGGCTCCGAGATGCAGAGAACACGGTGGCAGCTGCTGAAAAGAAGGGCAACTGTGAGTTGGTCAAGAAGCAAGAACCTAGGCAGCTGCCTGTGCTTGGCAAGGAGCAGCTGCTGGATTCTTGCAATTGCCTTCAGTGCGCACAGAAGCCCGCTGCTCTGCTGCTTGCTTTTTCGCCTTCAGTCAATTACACACTGCTGAAGCTGAGGCAGGCTGTTCAGCTTTGCTGCTTTTCAGCATCTCAGCTGCCCTTCTGCTCTGTGACAGCTCTCCAGGCTTCTTGCCTTCGCCAGGCTGCAACGTGCCCGCTAGTACCCAGAACTGGGCAGGAGTGGGCAGGGAGCACGGCCATCTGCCAGCAGGTTGCAGCTTGCCCAGGAAAGTGCAGTGTCCTTGGAATGTGCAGCAAATCTTATTTCCTGGCAAGGTCGGGCTAAGTGAGCAGTGCTGGTACACTTTCTCCTTGAGAACTGAAGCAGAAAAGCTTTTCGCTAAGATGTAGGCGACTAGAGAGGCAGAATACGCAGCTCCGGAGCTGGCCGAAAGCAAGTGCCGCTTGCCGGCGTCTTTCGGCAGAAGCGGCGCTTCGGAGCGCACCGCTGCCGCTCCAGTGATCTGTGCGCGAAGTAGCCGCTTCTTGTCCTCCGGCAGCCGGAGATCGCGGTAGCTTGCAAGAGGCGAAGAACGAAGCCGCGAAGAAGCCGGCTTGTGTGCGAAGCTCGCAGACAGCTGCGGGACGGTGGCTGCTGCTCTCCTGCCTCTTGAATTCACTCTTGGCATGCCAATGGAAGGTGTTCCAGGACAACTTTCCTGGCTTTTGACATAGTCGTCATGCATCCCACCTTGGAAATTCTTGTTGCTCCCCAGAGGCTCCGAGATGCAGAGAACACGGTGGCAGCTGCTGAAAAGAAGGGCAACTGGGAGTTGGTCAAGAAGCAAGAACCTAGGCAGCTGCCTGTGCTTGGCAAGGAGCAGCTGCTGGATTCTTGCAATTGCCTTCAGTGCGCACAGAAGCCCGCTGCTCTGCTGCTTGCTTTTTCGCCTTCAGTCAATTACACACTGCTGAAGCTGAGGCAGGCTGTTCAGCTTTGCTGCTTTCAGCATCTCAGCTGCCCTTCTGCTCTGTGACAGCTCTCCAGGCTTCTTGCCTTCGCCAGGCTGCAACGTGCCCGCTAGTACCCAGAACTGGGCAGGAGTGGGCAGAGAGCACGGCCATCTGCCAGCAGGTTGCAGCTTGCCCAGGAAAGTGCAGTGTCCTTGGCATGTGCAGCAAATCTTATTTCCTGGCAAGGTCGGGCTAAGTGAGCAGTGCTGGTACACTTTCTCCTTGAGAACTGGAGCGGAAAAGCTTTTGGCTAAGAAGTAGGTGACTAGAGAGGCAGAATACGCAGCTCCGGAGCTGGCCGAAAGCAAGTGCCGCTTGCCGGCGTCTTTCGGCAGAAGCGGCGCTTCGGAGCGCACCGCTGCCGCTCCAGTGATCTGTGCGCGAAGTAGCCGCTTCTTGTCCTCCGGCAGCCGGAGATCGCGGTAGCTTGCAAGAGGCGAAGAACGAAGCCGCGAAGAAGCCGGCTTGTGTGCGAAGCTCGCAGACAGCTGCGGGACGGTGGCTGCTGCTCTCCTGCCTCTTGAATTCACTCTTGGCATGCCAATGGAAGGTGTTCCAGGACAACTTTCCTGGGTTTTGACATAGTCGTCATGCATCCCACCTTGGAAATTCTTGTTGCTCCCCAGAGGCTCCGAGATGCAGAGAACACGGTGGCAGCTGCTGAAAAGAAGGGCAACTGTGAGTTGGTCAAGAAGCAAGAACCTAGGCAGCTGCCTGTGCTTGGCAAGGAGCAGCTGCTGGATTCTTGCAATTGCCTTCAGTGCGCACAGAAGCCCGCTGCTCTGCTGCTTGCTTTTTCGCCTTCAGTCAATTACACACTGCTGAAGCTGAGGCAGGCTGTTCAGCTTTGCTGCTTTTCAGCATCTCAGCTGCCCTTCTGCTCTGTGACAGCTCTCCAGGCTTCTTGCCTTCGCCAGGCTGCAACGTGCCCGCTAGTACCCAGAGCTGGGCAGGAGTGGGCAGGGAGCACGGCCATCTGCCAGCAGGTTGCAGCTTGCCCAGGAAAGTGCAGTGTCCTTGGAATGTGCAGCAAATCTTATTTCCTGGCAAGGTCGGGCTAAGTGAGCAGTGCTGGTACACTTTCTCCTTGAGAACTGAAGCAGAAAAGCTTTTGGCTAAGATGTAGGCGACTAGAGAGGCAGAATACGCAGCTCCGGAGCTGGCCGAAAGCAAGTGCCGCTTGCCGGCGTCTTTCGGCAGAAGCGGCGCTTCGGAGCGCACCGCTGCCGCTCCAGTGATCTGTGCGCGAAGTAGCCGCTTCTTGTCCTCCGGCAGCCGGAGATCGCGGTAGCTTGCAAGAGGCGAAGAACGAAGCCGCGAAGAAGCCGGCTTGTGTGCGAAGCTCGCAGACAGCTGCGGGACGGTGGCTGCTGCTCTCCTGCCTCTTGAATTCACTCTTGGCATGCCAATGGAAGGTGTTCCAGGACAACTTTCCTGGCTTTTGACATAGTCGTCATGCATCCCACCTTGGAAATTCTTGTTGCTCCCCAGAGGCTCCGAGATGCAGAGA
This sequence comes from Vidua chalybeata, assembly GCF_026979565.1. Lineage (NCBI taxonomy): Eukaryota > Metazoa > Chordata > Aves > Passeriformes > Viduidae > Vidua > Vidua chalybeata. The sequence continues at coordinate 14,464,754 of NC_071547.1, read as the reverse complement.
ACACGGTGGCAGCTGCTGAAAAGAAGGGCAACTGGGAGTTGGTCAAGAAGCAAGAACCTAGGCAGCTGCCTGTGCTTGGCAAGGAGCAGCTGCTGGATTCTTGCAATTGCCTTCAGTGCGCACAGAAGCCCGCTGCTCTGCTGCTTGCTTTTTCGCCTTCAGTCAATTACACACTGCTGAAGCTGAGGCAGGCTGTTCAGCTTTGCTGCTTTTCAGCATCTCAGCTGCCCTTCTGCTCTGTGACAGCTCTCCAGGCTTCTTGCCTTCGCCAGGCTGCAACGTGCCCGCTAGTACCAAGAACTGGGCAGGAGTGGGCAGAGAGCACGGCCATCTGCCAGCAGGTTGCAGCTTGCCCAGGAAAGTGCAGTGTCCTTGGAATGTGCAGCAAATCTTATTTCCTGGCAAGGTCGGGCTAAGTGAGCAGTGCTGGTACACTTTCTCCTTGAGAACTGGAGCGGAAAAGCTTTTGGCTAAGATGTAGGCGACTAGAGAGGCAGAATACGCAGCTCCGGAGCTGGCCGAAAGCAAGTGCCGCTTGCCGGCGTCTTTCGGCAGAAGCGGCGCTTCGGAGCGCACCGCTGCCGCTCCAGTGATCTGTGCGCGAAGTAGCCGCTTCTTGTCCTCCGGCAGCCGGAGATCGCGGTAGCTTGCAAGAGGCGAAGAACGAAGCCGCGAAGAAGCCGGCTTGTGTGCGAAGCTCGCAGACAGCTGCGGGACGGTGGCTGCTGCTCTCCTGCCTCTTGAATTCACTCTTGGCATGCCAATGGAAGGTGTTCCAGGACAACTTTCCTGGCTTTTGACATAGTCGTCATGCATCCCACCTTGGAAATTCTTGTTGCTCCCCAGAGGCTCCGAGATGCAGAGAACACGGTGGCAGCTGCTGAAAAGAAGGGCAACTGTGAGTTGGTCAAGAAGCAAGAACCTAGGCAGCTGCCTGTGCTTGGCAAGGAGCAGCTGCTGGATTCTTGCAATTGCCTTCAGTGCGCACAGAAGCCCGCTGCTCTGCTGCTTGCTTTTTCGCCTTCAGTCAATTACACACTGCTGAAGCTGAGGCAGGCTGTTCAGCTTTGCTGCTTTTCAGCATCTCAGCTGCCCTTCTTCTCTGTGACAGCTCTCCAGGCTTCTTGCCTTCGCCAGGCTGCAACGTGCCCGCTAGTACCAAGAACTGGGCAGGAGTGGGCAGAGAGCACGGCCATCTGCCAGCAGGTTGCAGCTTGCCCAGGAAAGTGCAGTGTCCTTGGAATGTGCAGCAAATCTTATTTCCTGGCAAGGTCGGGCTAAGTGAGCAGTGCTGGTACACTTTCTCCTTGAGAACTGGAGCGGAAAAGCTTTTGGCTAAGAAGTAGGTGACTAGAGAGGCAGAATACGCAGCTCCGGAGCTGGCCGAAAGCAAGTGCCGCTTCCCGGCGTCTTTCGGCAGAAGCGGCGCTTCGGAGCGCACCGCTGCCGCTCCAGTGATCTGTGCGCGAAGTAGCCGCTTCTTGTCCTCCGGCAGCCGGAGATCGCGGTAGCTTGCAAGAGGCGAAGAACGAAGCCGCGAAGAAGCCGGCTTGTGTGCGAAGCTCGCAGACAGCTGCGGGACGGTGGCTGCTGCTCTCCTGCCTCTTGAATTCACTCTTGGCATGCCAATGGAAGGTGTTCCAGGACAACTTTCCTGGGTTTTGACATAGTCGTCATGCATCCCACCTTGGAAATTCTTGTTGCTCCCCAGAGGCTCCGAGATGCAGAGAACACGGTGGCAGCTGCTGAAAAGAAGGGCAACTGTGAGTTGGTCAAGAAGCAAGAACCTAGGCAGCTGCCTGTGCTTGGCAAGGAGCAGCTGCTGGATTCTTGCAATTGCCTTCAGTGCGCACAGAAGCCCGCTGCTCTGCTGCTTGCTTTTTCGCCTTCAGTCAATTACACACTGCTGAAGCTGAGGCAGGCTGTTCAGCTTTGCTGCTTTTCAGCATCTCAGCTGCCCTTCTTCTCTGTGACAGCTCTCCAGGCTTCTTGCCTTCGCCAGGCTGCAACGTGCCCGCTAGTACCAAGAACTGGGCAGGAGTGGGCAGAGAGCACGGCCATCTGCCAGCAGGTTGCAGCTTGCCCAGGAAAGTGCAGTGTCCTTGGAATGTGCAGCAAATCTTATTTCCTGGCAAGGTCGGGCTAAGTGAGCAGTGCTGGTACACTTTCTCCTTGAGAACTGGAGCGGAAAAGCTTTTGGCTAAGAAGTAGGCGACTAGAGAGGCAGAATACGCAGCTCCGGAGCTGGCCGAAAGCAAGTGCCGCTTCCCGGCGTCTTTCGGCAGAAGCGGCTCTTCGGAGCGCACCGCTGCCGCTCCAGTGATCTGTGCGCGAAGTAGCCGCTTCTTGTCCTCCGGCAGCCGGAGATCGCGGTAGCTTGCAAGAGGCGAAGAACGAAGCCGCGAAGAAGCCGGCTTGTGTGCGAAGCTCGCAGACAGCTGCGGGACGGTGGCTGCTGCTCTCCTGCCTCTTGAATTCACTCTTGGCATGCCAATGGGAGGTGTTCCAGGACAACTTTCCTGGGTTTTGACATAGTCGTCATGCATCCCACCTTGGAAATTCTTGTTGCTCCCCAGAGGCTCCGAGATGCAGAGAACACGGTGGCAGCTGCTGAAAAGAAGAGCAACTGTGAGTTGGTCAAGAAGCAAGAACCTAGGCAGCTGCCTGTGCTTGGCAAAGAGCAGCTGCTGGATTCTTGCAATTGCCTTCAGTGCGCACAGAAGCCCGCTGCTCTGCTGCTTGCTTTTTCGCCTTCAGTCAATTACACACTGCTGAAGCTGAGGCAGGCTGTTCAGCTTTGCTGCTTTTCAGCATCTCAGCTGCCCTTCTGCTCTGTGACAGCTCTCCAGGCTTCTTGCCTTCGCCAGGCTGCAACGTGCCCGCTAGTACCAAGAACTGGGCAGGAGTGGGCAGAGAGCACGGCCATCTGCCAGCAGGTTGCAGCTTGCCCAGGAAAGTGCAGTGTCCTTGGAATGTGCAGCAAATCTTATTTCCTGGCAAGGTCGGGCTAAGTGAGCAGTGCTGGTACACTTTCTCCTTGAGAACTGAAGCGGAAAAGTGCCGGAGCCTTCCCCGGCTTGGGGTGACTCCGGATGGTGGTAAAGTCTCTCCTCCAACCCGTGCCTTCAAAGAAAGACTCAGTAGTCTTCAGTCGTCCGGTCTCAAGGCAGTTTATTGCATGTTATCTCAAGGCACACAGACTCCCTGACATTGTCCCTGACTCTGTCTGTCCCCGTCTCTGGCTGTCCCCGTCTCCCCTCCCCGAGGGGCTGGTGCCATCTTTTATATCACACATTACGTATTAGGTGTTTATAGTTTTTCCCCAATGCCTACTACCTATGTTGAACAGTGACTTTCTACTCTAAACCAATCTGTGAGTGCCAACACCACCAAGAACATGGAGAATAGGAAGAAGAAAGAAGGAGGACAGGGCACGCCCAAATCCCTCCATCTTAGAACCTCTGACCCCCATGTACAAGACTCAGACCCCCCTGTACAAGGCCTAAAACCCCCCTGTACAGCACTCAAAAATCCTACCTTTCACTTTGTGACTACTTCTATTATAATATCTAAACTTTTGTGATTTCTTGTTCTTCCTGTAAGGTTGGTAAATTGTTCCATGGGTCAAGCTCAAGACCACAGGGGTCCCTGGCCACCTGCCAGGGTCTCAGAGGCTTCTGCCCTGGGCCCAGAACATCCAAGAGTGTCTGAGGGACACCTTGGGTTCCGACATCTCCCCCTCCTGTTTGCACCAAAAAGACCTGTCTTGCCACTTTGTCCATGACCCGCCGAGTGCATAGAAAAATGCACGGCAGAACAAGCAGGAGAACTAGAAACCCTATAAGAATATAAAATGCTATCTTCAAAAGCTCCCTCCACAATGGTGAGAGACTAAAAAGGTTGATGAAATCATCCCACCATGATCCTGTGACCTTTTGCAATTTGTTGATGCTATTTTGCATTTGTCTTATGTTTTCATGGATAGATTTCGAATGATCAGACAAGTTCATGCAGCACATTCCCTCAAATTCTTCACACCCATGTCCGTGTGATAGCAGCAAATAATCAATTGCCGCCCTGTTCTGAAGTGTTGCTTGTCTCGCACTGTCGATATCTGTTAACATGTCGCTCAGTGCAGAGGAAATGGCACGAGTGTGTTTGCTCAACCAACACGCTATGTGGTCCAATTGTGTCAAGGCCACCCCCGATGCTGCTTGGGGTGAGAAAATTGCTACTGCAATTCTCCGAGCCTTGTTCCAGGTATAAACCTCATCATCACAATTTGGGCCATATTGTTCAATGGATCTTATTTTTCTGTGTGACTGTTCCCTCAAAATTTTCAAATTGGGTGTTATCAATGAGAGTTCTCCAATGCTGCATGGACCGCCCCTGATTTTTGCAGGGATAGCAGGCCAAATTCTGTCCCCACAAATCAAGAAAATTCCTTTTGGTAAAACGGTTGGATTCTGGAGGGATAGTTTGCTCATCATCTTGGTGTAATTGCACCAGGATGATGCATTTCTGTAAAAAAGCTGGTTTGGAGTGACATCTATCGTGTGGTTATCTGTCTCTGTCACTCCCGATGGGTTGAATATGATGCAAAATTTCATTCTTGTTGACCCAAAAATGTCCAATTCCTGGGGTTCGAAATGAGCCACAGGAAGGAACTGTGTCCAGACATGCCATCCTTCCACAGGATCCGAAAAAGATTTCAGAACCTTTGGAGGGATGTTCTTTGGGATCGGCCATTCCTTCACCGGCACACCTACCAAACATGTCGAGAATGGTTTCCCTGGCCTTGAATGAGTCAGACAAATGCTGTCCAGACCTGCTGCCTTTGCCAAAGTTTCCCACACATTTCCCTTTGGTTGTCTCATGGGAAAATGTGCCCTATTGCTCATGGCAACAGGCAAAAGAATGAAGCACATGAACACTATCTGTCTGAACCCCATGCCCATGTCCTCACTCTCTGCGAGAAACCTTGCAGTGCAGCAACACCCGAATGACACTCGAGTCCCAAGAAGAACCCCAAGTCTCTGAGTTGTCAATCGTTGTCTGATGAGATGTTTGCAGCGCCGTTGTCTGCCTTCGTTTGCGTGCCTGTGTCTTCGCTTCTTGGATCTGCGTCCGCTTGCGTCTGCACCCGGTAAGGTTTCACGTGCCTTGCTGACACCCACTTCAGTCCTCTCCCTGTGGAAACACAAGCGAAACCCTTGCCCCAAGTGATTAGTGTGAATGGGCCTTCGATTTGTCCTGTCTCTGGGTTTCGGATCAGAACTAAAGGATTTTCCCTTAGCTTTGCTTGCGTGTTGTTCGTGAAGTGCCTGATAATTGGTGGAGTGGGCTCTGAGAAAGAGCCATTTAAAAAATTCAACACATACAGTGCTTTGTTCAACCGCATATACGGTGTTGCACCTGCCTCCCCCCTTTTCTGTTTATCCAAAAGGGATTTCAGGGTATGATGTGTTCTTTCAATGATTGCTTGACCTGTGGGAGAATGAGGAATACCGAAAATGTGTTTGACTCCCCATCTTTTCAAGAATCTGTCAAGCACTTTGCCTGTGTAGGTTGGTCCATTATCTGTTTTTATTTCTTGTGGCACCCCTAATGATGCAAATGCTTGTAAAAAGTGTCTGCAGGCATGTTCTGCGGTTTCCCCTGTATGTAATGATGCAAATGTTGCCCCTGAGAATGTGTCAACTGAAACATGGATGTTTTTGAGCCGCCCAAAAGATGGGTATTTTGTGACATCAGTTTGCCACAGCTGGAGACTTTGCAATCCTCTTGGATTGACTGCTCCTGTGGATGCAGGTGGCTGTACAAGTTGACAATCTGGGCAAGCACTGATGATTTCCTTCGCCTGGCTTTTTGAAAGGCGAAAGGATTCCATCAATGCTTGAGCATTTTGATGGAAGAATGCATGGCTCAATTTTGCTTGCTCAAAAATGTCTGGCAATGTCTGCAAGATGGGCATTGTGAGCTTGTCTGCGCGAGCATTCCCTTCTGCCAAAAACCCTGGAAGTTAGGAATGCGCCCTGATATGTGTAACAAAGTATCCGTGTTCCCTATTTTCTAGGATTGTTCTCATGCATGATAAATATGAATATAAGATTTCGTTATCTGTGCGCTTCAACAGTGATCCCTCCAATTGTTTGATCACATTCGCAACATATGCTGAGTCTGTGATCAGATTGAGAGGTTCCGGAAACAACTGGAAAGCCCTGACCACTGCTGCCAATTCTACAATTTGTGGTGAACCCTGCACTGTCTTGATGTCTGATTCCCATTCCTCTGTTTTTGGGTTTTGCCATGTGATCACTGATTTGTGGGTTTTCCCTGAACCATCAGTGAACACTGTCACACCTTCCACTGGTTCCTGACTTATTTTTGGTTTTTCTCTAAAACTTATTTTTGCATTTAGCATTCTGTGAGGTGGGAAATGAACTGTGCAAACACCTGGATACCCTAACAACGCAATGGAGATATCTTGTGATTTTTGCATTGCCCATTCAAAATAATCTTTCTTTAGAGGTAAATGAATGATTGAGAAATCCCTGCCTGACATTGTCAGCAACCTTGTTCTTGCTTTGATGATGATCTGAGCCATCATCTCTAAGTCTGTGAGAATTGTTTTTGAGGGCCTGTAAGCTAAAAAAACCCACTCTATCATCAGAAGAGGGTCTCCTTGAGATGAATCCCATTGAAAAATCAACCCATACAGTTGTGTTGTTTCCCCCAACACTGCCAAGTGGAAAGGCAGCGATTCCGCAAAACGATGTGCCTGTCTGTGTTGCCACTGTTCTTTGTGTAATCTGCAAGAGCCTCCTTGACACTGTTCTTAATCTGCTCTCCTAACTCTTCTTTCACGATGGATGCTACATGTTGTGGTGTCCCCACCTTGCTGCATGCCTCTATTATGTCTGCCAAGGTGGCCTGATGTGGCATCAGGCTGATGATCCGCCTGCATTCCGGGTTGGCATTGGAAAACGCAAGGCTTTTGATCAAATGTGGTTTCGCCCCCTCTTCGACTACTTGTCGTTCCACTGCTTGGGAAAGACGATCCACAAATGAGGAGAATGGCTCCGAAGGACCCTGCTTGATCTCCGTGTAGATGCTGTCCTGGACTCCCGCCGGAGCAATCTGTAGGATTGCTCTCCGTGCCGCCTCCTTGATGTCGCTGAGCACGTTCCGTGGGAGCCTCACCGCTTGTTGAATCGGGTCGTCTTCGGGAGGATCACCAGCAAGCTGCACCATGGTGAGGTTCGCGTTTGGTCCGCCCTGGTATCTGGCTCTCAGCTCCTCCAGGGATCTCCTCCATGCCTTTTGCCATACAAGAGCCTGGGTGTCTGTAAGAACTGATGTTGCAAGATATTTAAGATCATAGGGTGTTAAATCATACATACCAAAAATGCTCTTCAACATTTGTTTGAAGTACGGTGATGACAACCCGTTGTCTCGGATGGCTTTAGCTAAGTCTTTGATGGCACCACGATCCAGGCGTTCCCACCTTGGGTTTTGTCCCTGAGCATCATAGCTCACTGGCATCATGATGTTTCCCGAGCCCTGCAATAAACCTTTTTCCTTTTCTAATTCTGCTCGAATGTCCTGCCAGTCTAGCTTTGCGTTCGGTAAAGCTGGAAATTTTGTGGGTACTTGCCTGTAGAGTGGAGTTATTTGTTGTGATCGAGGCTTTGGTGCAGCAGAACTCACCGACATCTGTGGCATCTGCAAGGATGAGGGCTGGGTGATTGCGGATGAGAATGGAACATCTGCTGCAGAGGAAAACACACGGCTGCCCTGTATTGTTTGAGAAATTTTCGAAAGATGAGTCAGCAGCTCCGAATGTGACTCCAAGGCTGTGGTCAGATACTGTAAAAGAAACTCAACAACTCCTTTTGATATTATAATTGACTCTCCCTGACGTGAGGAATCAGCAGACCTTAATGTTGGAATTGTCCAGACTGGGATACCCTCCGAAGCAGTAATACATACAGTATCATCCTGTTGCTGCGCCTCAGCAGGAGTGTCCTGAGTCTCATGCCTCTCTGGAATCAGCGAAGGTTCCTGCTGTCGTGCAGGTGTAGTCTTCCTCGCCCTAGACTTCTTCTTATATAAAACTGGAAAAAAGTGTTGCAATGTTACAGACCCACCACTGGGTGGCGCGATGGCTTGGGCAACCGGCTCCGGCAAAACCTCCTGCAATATTGCAGTCCCGCCACTAGGTGGCGCTGTCGTCTGACCGGCTGAGGTCGGCACTGCAAAAGACTCGGACGTTTGTTCCCCTATCTGTATCTCTGATAAATCCCTGTGCAATTCTTGTAACAATTGATTTACACTTGCAAATCCCGCAGTCTGGGATGTCGACTCTCGCTGTATCAACTGCTTCAGCTTTACAATGTCTGAGACTGGCTGGGATTGGCTGTGGGCACAGACTGAGTGCGCATGAGTCGATTGCCGTGGGAACGGTGTGGAGGCGGTGCCCTGGTAAACGTTTGCACCCTGGACACGCCCCATCCCTGCCTGTGTCACCACGGGGGTGTGGACGCTCCCGCCCCGACCCTGGCCGCGCCTCCTTGCTTTTTCCAGCGCAGCCGCGATCTCGGGAGCGCTCTCATCCTCCCCGAGACTGACGTCGCCACCTTCCCGATCCCACTCCGGCTCTGATGTATCCACCCCATACTGCCCATCACTGGGACATGCCTCTCCTGACTCTGTGCCAACGCCCACAACCCGGGCGCGTCCCTTCCGTCCCGTCTGTGCTCGTGTCGCGCCCGCCGCACGCGAGGTGCCCTCCCCCGCCCCGGCTTCTGGGTTTCGCTTCTCCATTCCACGCATGCGCGTTGCCGCTGCCGCGAGACGAGCCGTAGTTTTTCGCTCTGTCTCGGCCTGCTGCCTGGCCAACGCCGCTGCTGTGGTTTGGGAGCCTTCACCCTGTGCCTGCCGGGCGGCTGCCGCTGCGGCAGCGCGGGCTCTCGCCATGGCACGCGTCACGGGACCCTCAGGACGCACGACCGCCGCGCCCGCATCCCCCGCCTTCTCACTGGTCCCCTTTGCCCTCACAGTCCCCCCCGCTCTCCCTGGCGCCGAGGGCTGTTGCAAACTGCCCGCCGCCGCTGCTGCGAGAGACGGCTCCCCCTCCTCTCTGGGTTCTACACTCCCATCTGCACCTTCCCCAGCCTGTGCTGCTACAGCCCCCCCCCTGTGAGTGTAGGCTCGGGGTATTCCCGATCTCCTCCCTCACCGAGGGTGACAACTATCCCCGGCTGATCTGCAACCGACTGAGGGGTTTCTGCATCGGAGGACCCTAGAGATTCTGGGGGTTCAGGGGAATCTGAGGACCTGTGGGAATCCGGGGATCCTGGACGTGCTGGAAAATCATCCCCTTGCTTTTCCACGGGAAGCGATTCTGCTTCCTCTTGATCTGTGGTGAAGAGAGCTGCCCCATGCTGCTGGCTGGGCAATTCTCCCTGTGCTCCTCCAGGAGCCTGAGCTATTTGGTGTAAAACAAGAGACCCCTTGCCGCGTTGTGAAAACGACTCTAACATTATTCTCGCGGAAGGTAAAAGTTTTGCGGCATTCTTATCTCTTTTTGCGGCCAGATAATGCAAATGCCTATTGATCTCTTGCCAGAAATTTGGTTCGAACAAGAGATGTGTCTCTATGTGCGGGTAATTACACCGCACCCACAACAACAGAGCCTTTAGCTCTTTTGGAGCCATCTCCACAGGATGTGTGGATGCCACCCTCTGTAGGGCTGACAAAACTTGGATCTGCTCTTGGGAGTATCCCCCCCCCATGTTCTTAATCTCAACCAATCTCACCAAAAACCGAGTCAGCGCAAGGTCGGTCCGGAGATGATCCTGATTACTGTGCAGCAGCTCACAGGCGAGAAATTCCAGGCGCGCTTCTGGTTTTTCTCCACTCCGGGCTGTCCTTGGGATGATTTGTTTTGGTGAAGGTCAGGATGTTTCGTCTGGAGCTGTCCGCTCTCTCTCTCCTCGGAGTCTTCAGGGTGTGCCTGTTTCTCGGATGGAAGTTGGAGGTCGTCTGGTAAATTAGTCTCTTGTCAGTGCCCACCCAGGGACGCCAGATGCCGGAGCCTTCCCCGGCTTGGGGTGACTCCGGATGGTGGTAAAGTCTCTCCTCCAACCCGTGCCTTTAAAGAAAGACTCAGTAGTCTTCAGTCGTCCGGTCTCAAGGCAGTTTATTGCATGTTATCTCAAGGCACACAGACTCCCTGACATTGTCCCTGACTCTGTCTGTCCCCGTCTCTGGCTGTCCCCGTCTCCCCTCCCCGAGGGGCTGGTGCCATCTTTTATATCACACATTACGTATTAGGTGTTTATAGTTTTTCCCCAATGCCTACTACCTATGTTGAACAGTGACTTTCTACTCTAAACCAATCTGTGAGTGCCAACACCACCAAGAACATGGAGAATAGGAAGAAGAAAGGAGGAGGACAGGGCACGCCCAAATCCCTCCATCTTAGAACCTCTGACCCCCATGTACAAGACTCAGACCCCCCTGTACAAGGCCTAAAACCCCCCTGTACAGCACTCAAAAATCCTACCTTTCACTTTGTGACTACTTCTATTATAATATCTAAACTTTTGTGATTTCTTGTTCTTCCTGTAAGGTTGGTAAATTGTTCCATGGGTCAAGCTCAAGACCACAGGGGTCCCTGGCCACCTGCCAGGGTCTCAGAGGCTTCTGCCCTGGGCCCAGAACATCCAAGAGTGTCTGAGGGACACCTTGGGTTCCGACAGAAAAGCTTTTCGCTAAGATGTAGGCGACTAGAGAGGCAGAATACGCAGCTCCGGAGCTGGCCGAAAGCAAGTGCCGCTTGCCGGCGTCTTTCGGCAGAAGCGGCGCTTCGGAGCGCACCGCTGCCGCTCCAGTGATCTGTGCGCGAAGTAGCCGCTTCTTGTCCTCCGGCAGCCGGAGATCGCGGTAGCTTGCAAGAGGCGAAGAACGAAGCCGCGAAGAAGCCGGCTTGTGTGCGAAGCTCGCAGACAGCTGCGGGACGGTGGCTGCTGCTCTCCTGCCTCTTGAATTCACTCTTGGCATGCCAATGGAAGGTGTTCCAGGACAACTTTCCTGGGTTTTGACATAGTCGTCATGCATCCCACCTTGGAAATTCTTGTTGCTCCCCAGAGGCTCCGAGATGCAAAGAACACGGTGGCAGCTGCTGAAAAGAAGAGCAACTGTGAGTTGGTCAAGAAGCAAGAACCTAGGCAGCTGACTGTGCTTGGCAAGGAGCAGCTGCTGGATTCTTGCAATTGCCTTCAGTGCGCACAGAAGCCCGCTGCTCTGCTGCTTGCTTTTTCGCCTTCAGTCAATTACACACTGCTGAAGCTGAGGCAGGCTGTTCAGCTTTGCTGCTTTTCAGCATCTCAGCTGCCCTTCTGCTCTGTGACAGCTCTCCAGGCTTCTTGCCTTCGCCAGGCTGCAACGTGCCCGCTAGTACCAAGAACTGGGCAGGAGTGGGCAGAGAGCACGGCCATCTGCCAGCAGGTTGCAGCTTGCCCAGGAAAGTGCAGTGTCCTTGGAATGTGCAGCAAATCTTATTTCCTGGCAAGGTCGGGCTAAGTGAGCAGTGCTGGTACACTTTCTCCTTGAGAACTGAAGCGGAAAAGCTTTTCGCTAAGATGTAGGCGACTAGAGAGGCAGAATACGCAGCTCCGGAGCTGGCCGAAAGCAAGTGCCGCTTGCCGGCGTCTTTCGGCAGAAGCGGCGCTTCGGAGCGCACCGCTGCCGCTCCAGTGATCTGTGCGCGAAGTAGCCGCTTCTTGTCCTCCGGCAGCCGGAGATCGCGGTAGCTTGCAAGAGGCGAAGAACGAAGCCGCGAAGAAGCCGGCTTGTGTGCGAAGCTCGCAGACAGCTGCGGGACGGTGGCTGCTGCTCTCCTGCCTCTTGAATTCACTCTTGGCATGCCAATGGAAGGTGTTCCAGGACAACTTTCCTGGGTTTTGACATAGTCGTCATGCATCCCACCTTGGAAATTCTTGTTGCTCCCCAGAGGCTCCGAGATGCAGAGAACACGGTGGCAGCTGCTGAAAAGAAGGGCAACTGGGAGTTGGTCAAGAAGCAAGAACCTAGGCAGCTGACTGTGCTTGGCAAGGAGCAGCTGCTGGATTCTTGCAATTGCCTTCAGTGCGCACAGAAGCCCGCTGCTCTGCTGCTTGCTTTTTCGCCTTCAGTCAATTACACACTGCTGAAGCTGAGGCAGGCTGTTCAGCTTTGCTGCTTTTCAGCATCTCAGCTGCCCTTCTGCTCTGTGACAGCTCTCCAGGCTTCTTGCCTTCGCCAGGCTGCAACGTGCCCGCTAGTACCAAGAACTGGGCAGGAGTGGGCAGAGAGCACGGCCATCTGCCAGCAGGTTGCAGCTTGCCCAGGAAAGTGCAGTGTCCTTGGAATGTGCAGCAAATCTTATTTCCTGGCAAGGTCGGGCTAAGTGAGCAGTGCTGGTACACTTTTTCCTTGAGAACTGGAGCGGAAAAGCTTTTGGCTAAGATGTAGGCGACTAGAGAGGCAGAATACGCAGCTCCGGAGCTGGCCGAAAGCAAGTGCCGCTTGCCGGCGTCTTTCGGCAGAAGCGGCGCTTCGGAGCGCACCGCTGCCGCTCCAGTGATCTGTGCGCGAAGTAGCCGCTTCTTGTCCTCCGGCAGCCGGAGATCGCGGTAGCTTGCAAGAGGCGAAGAACGAAGCCGCGAAGAAGCCGGCTTGTGTGCGAAGCTCGCAGACAGCTGCGGGACGGTGGCTGCTGCTCTCCTGCCTCTTGAATTCACTCTTGGCATGCCAATGGGAGGTGTTCCAGGACAACTTTCCTGGGTTTTGACATAGTCGTCATGCATCCCACCTTGGAAATTCTTGTTGCTCCCCAGAGGCTCCGAGATGCAGAGAACACGGTGGCAGCTGCTGAAAAGAAGAGCAACTGTGAGTTGGTCAAGAAGCAAGAACCTAGGCAGCTGACTGTGCTTGGCAAGGAGCAGCTGCTGGATTCTTGCAATTGCCTTCAGTGCGCACAGAAGCCCGCTGCTCTGCTGCTTGCTTTTTCGCCTTCAGTCAATTACACACTGCTGAAGCTGAGGCAGGCTGTTCAGCTTTGCTGCTTTTCAGCATCTCAGCTGCCCTTCTGCTCTGTGACAGCTCTCCAGGCTTCTTGCCTTCGCCAGGCTGCAACGTGCCCGCTAGTACCAAGAACTGGGCAGGAGTGGGCAGAGAGCACGGCCATCTGCCAGCAGGTTGCAGCTTGCCCAGGAAAGTGCAGTGTCCTTGGAATGTGCAGCAAATCTTATTTCCTGGCAAGGTCGGGCTAAGTGAGCAGTGCTGGTACACTTTTTCCTTGAGAACTGGAGCGGAAAAGCTTTTGGCTAAGATGTAGGCGACTAGAGAGGCAGAATACGCAGCTCCGTAGCTGGCCGAAAGCAAGTGCCGCTTCCCGGCGTCTTTCGGCAGAAGCGGCTCTTCGGAGCGCACCGCTGCCGCTCCAGTGATCTGTGCGCGAAGTAGCCGCTTCTTGTCCTCCGGCAGCCGGAGATCGCGGTAGCTTGCAAGAGGCGAAGAACGAAGCCGCGAAGAAGCCGGCTTGTGTGCGAAGCTCGCAGACAGCTGCGGGACGGTGGCTGCTGCTCTCCTGCCTCTTGAATTCACTCTTGGCATGCCAATGGAAGGTGTTCCAGGACAACTTTCCTGGCTTTTGACATAGTCGTCATGCATCCCACCTTGGAAATTCTTGTTGCTCCCCAGAGGCTCCGAGATGCAGAGAACACGGTGGCAGCTGCTGAAAAGAAGGGCAACTGTGAGTTGGTCAAGAAGCAAGAACCTAGGCAGCTGACTGTGCTTGGCAAGGAGCAGCTGCTGGATTCTTGCAATTGCCTTCAGTGCGCACAGAAGCCCGCTGCTCTGCTGCTTGCTTTTTCGCCTTCAGTCAATTACACACTGCTGAAGCTGAGGCAGGCTGTTCAGCTTTGCTGCTTTTCAGCATCTCAGCTGCCCTTCTGCTCTGTGACAGCTCTCCAGGCTTCTTGCCTTCGCCAGGCTGCAACGTGCCCGCTAGTACCAAGAACTGGGCAGGAGTGGGCAGAGAGCACGGCCATCTGCCAGCAGGTTGCAGCTTGCCCAGGAAAGTGCAGTGTCCTTGGAATGTGCAGCAAATCTTATTTCCTGGCAAGGTCGGGCTAAGTGAGCAGTGCTGGTACACTTTTTCCTTGAGAACTGAAGCGGAAAAGCTTTTGGCTAAGATGTAGGCGACTAGAGAGGCAGAATACGCAGCTCCGGAGCTGGCCGAAAGCAAGTGCCGCTTGCCGGCGTCTTTCGGCAGAAGCGGCGCTTCGGAGCGCACCGCTGCCGCTCCAGTGATCTGTGCGCGAAGTAGCCGCTTCTTGTCCTCTGGCAGCCGGAGATCGCGGTAGCTTGCAAGAGGCGAAGAACGAAGCCGCGAAGAAGCCGGCTTGTGTGCGAAGCTGGCAGACAGCTGCGGGACGGTGGCTGCTGCTCTCCTGCCTCTTGAATTCACTCTTGGCATGCCAATGGAAGGTGTTCCAGGACAAACTTCCTGAGTTTTGATTTTATTTTTCATGCATCCCACCTGTCACGATCCGCTTTTTGCGGGGTGTCGTGATGGTTCTTTTCACCGATCCCAAAAGTGCAAAAAGGCAAGCAACAAGGGACTATCAGTTAATCACAACAAATGCACCTTTATTAGGGGCCAAACCAGTAAATGCGATAGTGGGGATCGGAAAGGAGATAAAAGGAGAGAGAGAGAGAGAAGAGGGGTATGGGAATAGCTACCAACACAGGCGCGATCCTCAGTGGTCCGGATGATGGGGTTCTGTCTGTCGTGTCGGGGGAGTCTCCGAAGTTCTGGTCGACTCGGGGCTCCAGTTATAGTCCACAGAGGAAAGAGGGGGGAGCAAGTGGAACAACGAAAGTCCATTGTAATCGCCACGCGGGAACAGCTGAGTCCACAGAAACCACCAAAGCAAGACGAATCCAATGAAGAATGAGTCCATTTGAATCACTGAAGGGAAACAGGTCATGTCATTAGTGGTCAGACCACCAATTTCCCCTCCTCCCTATAGCAGGGGTCTCAGTCTCAGTCCTTGGGAGGAGGGTTCTCATTCTTTGTTTGTCACAGTGGTAACGAGGCAGATGAGGGGTCTTCAATGAAGGACCCCGGGAGTCACCCCAAAAGTTCATTTGGCTTAAGAACGGAGATTAGAAGCAGGCCGCGCATCAGGCTGTCCCGTGCTGAGTCCACGTCAGGTCCTTGCCAAGTCCTTGCCAAGTTCTTGCCAGGCCTTGTTCGGAACAGCTAGCATGACGGTTCAGTGGTTGCACCTGCACTGTGTCCTGTTCTAAGCCGGAACTGCAGTGGAGGAAGGGATTCTTTCTCGTGGCAATCGGAAGGCAGAATGGAAAATGAGGGGCTTCAGACGGGCTCTTACACCACCCCGTGACTGACGATTGCCCTCGAAAGATCTTCATCAGCAGGGTTCCATGGTGTCGTCGTGGAGTCTTCAGGACTCGTCAAGTGTTGGCAGCACATTCCAGGGAAAAGGGAAGAGAAAAAGGAAAGGAAAGAGAAAACAGGAAAACTAAAACAATAATTAATTCAGCAATAGTTTGTTTAAATAATAATCAATATTAATCAATTAAACAATAAATTGATCAAATAATAAACCAGTATAATCAATATTAAGCAGTAAAGTAATAAACCTAGTATCATCGATATTACTCAGTATAATTTTATAATCAAGAAACAAAAATCATTAAAACAGCGCTTAAAAAAAAACATAAAAGAAAAGGATGTAAAACATATCTACCAACCCTATAATCTTCTTGTGTCTACAGTCCTGGGAATATCTATAGTGTAAAGGATGTCGGCCAAGTGGTGTGCATTAATTATAGATGTTACTTTTGTTCATCGTTTCATCATTCTCCAATTTACAATAAGCAAGATTACTGATAAAACAAAACCAATCATAACTAAAATCAGAAGAACAACAGTGGGATGGCACAATTTGTTCAGGATACCGGCGGCGGTGGGTGACCACCCGAAAAGGGTATCCCACCACTTGTGCTCGGCATCACTTTTCACCCTTTCTACAACACGATGTATTTCTTGCACATCATGATGAACAGTTACCAGAGTTTTCTGTCCATTCTCCTTGATTTTTCCTAGGATCTCTATTAGATCTTGATGAAGTAATGGTTGCTTTACCAAAGTAAGGTTCATCCCAATGGGAGTAGGCAGTAGCTTGTGAATCAACATGAGATTGGATTCTAAAAGTTCATGTAAGGTAACTGGAGCTACAAAAGAAAAATCACATCCTGCAATTTTAGTAAAGTTGCAAGCACAATAATTTGAATGATTTTTAGTATCTACTACTGTACTTTCTATAAACACAGTATCACAAGCGGTTCTGAAGCAGGCACGCCCATTGCCTGTATTTACAAGGACTGTTTCAGAAGTCTCGTTAGGATGAATATCAAAATGACAGCTATTTTGTTCTGTGTCTAAACAGATATCTTGAGCTATAATTGCGTTACCTTCACAGATAAACCCTAGTTGTTCTCGGATAGTACAGGACTCTAAATTGACAGTTTGCCATTTGTCATCAATTTGACGGGCCCATTCTCTATGTTCAGAAGGATAGAAAGTGGGTCCATCATGATTTAATCCTAATGCGATGCTAGGGAATATCAAATGCACTGAGGCATTACTTATGGTCAGCACAAAATGCTGTGGCTGTGTTTGTGTTAGGGTCATAGGTAAAATTCACTACATTCCACCAGGATTGGAAATCTCTTTCAAAGTCAGTGGCACTGTCCCAGACTATTTTCCTAATCTCAGTAGGAAAAGTGCCTTCTTCACCTTCTCTTATAATTGAGGCAGCAACTGACTGCATCCATAATTGAGCCTGGATACAGCTAAGAGCTAAGGAAACATTGCTTTGCGTGGCATTAAGTGCATCAATGATCAATTTTTTATCCTTCACATTTATCTTTTCCCAATTTGGTAGAATGTTTGATAGCAAGCACTGATGTGTTCCCAAGGCCGATAAGGACGACTGCAGTGGTTGCTGTATTTTGGTCAAATCTCTAGTCGTAGAAGCCAATTTATTCATTAATACCTCTGAATTGATTCCCAATTCTGTTCCCACAACACCAGTTATGTCTCTTGGCACCCGTTTTTTAGGAGGGTTCCACTGTCGCAGCCAGGTTGTCCAAGCCTGAAAAGAGGTTTGCAAAAAGGGTGAACAAGCTGGTTGTATTTCTGAGACATTGTTTTGCATCAGCAATTTGACTTGTTTAAGAGACCATGCCGGATCAAATAATATCTGTTGTTGGCCAGTTTTCCTGATTATATATGGTCCAACTTCAAAAATTTTCGGGGTAAGCATAACTGGTGGCTGGGCTCGAGTGGTGGTAGTGGTGGTGGTATAAAGCGTAGTAGATTGAGCTACAGCATTTATTATAAACTTAAAAGAAAGCCCTTTGGTGTTTTTTCCCCATAAACAAACCACTTCTGCAGTCTGTGTTAGTGTAAAATTGTGCCAACAATCCTGTACGCTTGGGTGTGTGCAGACCATTTTGTGCTTAAAGAGATCCTTTCACTTTTTCTGCATGCTACCACAATTAGTTCAGACCACGGTCACTCAGCTGGTTTCTGGCCATGGGGTTGTGGTAGGATGCAGAAAAGTATTACCAGTTTTATCATGGATTAGGTGGTCTTCATGTCCCTCGGAGTTCTTCTGAAAAAGTAAACACAACAGAATTCTGCCGCCGAGAGGCAGAAAAGTTAGAATGATGGAATTATCCAGCATGTATTTGTCCAATGCTCTTTCCCTAGAGCACCAGAGGCTTCCCATGCATATTTATTCAGAGGGGGTTTTAGCACAAGTGCTACTAGTCCTATAGTAAGAGAGGTCCACCAGAACACGTTGGCCAGGGTCATGAGCTGGATTATTAGGATCATTTGGTAGAGAGCATAGGAGTCAGTGTAGATGCAGACCAAAGAGGAATTCTGTGCTTCTCGTTGAAAAACACTCCAGACAGCTATCAGCTCCCCAATGTGTGCACTACCTTCTCCCTCTGTAATCATTTGCTCACCAGAGGAAAAGTGGAGGGCTTCTGCCCTATATTTCCATACTTTTCCTTTCCCTTTAGCAGAAGCATCAGTAAACCAAGAGTTTGCTGATTGTTTGGGGCAGAAAGGAGGGGTTACTTTGATTACAGAGGCAGGTTTGTCCAAGCTCTCAGTTTCTTGGATTGGTAAAGTTTTTACAGATCCTTCTGTCATTGAGAAGAACTTACAGTAATGTTCAACCTGAGCATACCACTTTCTCACTAAGGCCTTCTGGGCCACCCCGTCAGGAGGGGGAGTCCCACTAGTGGCTGTCTTAATAACCTTGAAGGGGCCTCTCAATACAATTGGTTGTTTTCGTGCAATTTTTTCTACTTCTAGGAAAGCTAAGATAACCATCAACAATCCTTTTTCCCAGGTAGTGTATCTTTTCTCAGCATCTTTGGAACCACGGGAGTAAAAACCAACAGGTCTTGTCAGACCCTCAGCACCCCGCTGCCATATGTGTACTGACAGCCCTGAGGAGGCAAATCCCCATTCCACCTGGAAAGGATCTGTAGGATGGATAGGGGTCACTGCTTGATGAGCTGTTGCTTCAAAAATCAGCAATTGCAATGCTGACTCCTGAGAAAGACTCCAATCCCATTTCACCCCTTTCCTCAACAAGTCATAAAGGGGAACAAATGGGTCCTTCTGCTTACTAGGAAATCTATCTGGTCTTTTTACAGGAGATATAGCTGCTATCGTTTTTGGAAGGAGAATTGCTGTAGGTTTGAGTGATTCTGGAAGCCCACAAATTCAAGGGGTCATTATTTCGGGTTTCACAGGTAATTGCATCAGGGATTCAAAGCCAGGAATTAATTTCTTTTTGAGAGTCATTTGCAGGCAAGCAGCTTTGTGCACATTTTCCAAGAGTTGGTCGGGGGTACTAATTATAGCTATGAGATCTCCCCTTTCCAAGGGGCTTGTTCCCCCGGCCCAAAAAGCTGCACGCTGTGTCAGGGACCATGTGTCACCTTTCTCTCCTGTTGTTAAGAAGACACCATGTCCCCAGTACCCACTGGCTTCCTGTTCGCTTAATTGAATTTGATCACCACCAGTGAGGGACACCCAGAAAACATATTCTGTTTCTGATTCATGTGGAGGGTGTCCATATTCCCTTTTAAGCTTAGCTAGCTCAGTGGCAGTGTTTAGTTGTGGTGGTACGTGTTTTGTTGTGATGTCAGGTTGGAGATCATCATCACTGAGATAGTTATACACTGAGTTAGTTTTAATCAAGGGTCTCAAGTGATGGCAGCAATGTTCCCCACAATTACTTGCTGCTTCAAGTTCTTGATGAGGATAGATTTGTTTCATGTGAGGAGTTTCCTTCTCCTCAAGCTCTGTAGAGGAATCAGCATGATGTGATTTGTTAACATGTTCCTCTGTTAAGGCAGCTCGCAATGCATAGATCCCATTTTTTGCTTCATAGAACTGTTTTTGCAAAATTTCATCTAGATTTTGAAGGGAGTCTATTAGAGCATGTTCCTCACTTCTTCGCTCGAAGCCATTTTCTATAGCTGCCGTAAGACAAGCTCCCAAAACTGAGCATAAGATAATTTTCTTTTTGCCCAATTTGAATTTTGTTTCATGTTGTAATGAACACACTCTATCAATAACATTTTCTAAGTTCAACCAATTACTCTGTGCCCATTTTTCTCCTTCCGTAGAAGGTCTGGCATTGTGTTTGGCTAGTAGTGCATAAAATTCAGCTTTAATTTCAAGGCTAAGATTGTCACTCATTTTGTGAAGGGACCAAAACCACGACAGGGAGCTACAAACTTAAGTTCCACAAAACTACACAGCCCTCGCTGTGTCGCCCTTCGCTTCCCTGGCTGGGTGAAAGGACAATAATCTGCCTGGGAGGCTCTGCTTAGTTGCTTCAAGTTGTCCCTTCCTTCCCAGACCAGATACACAACAACAACAAAACAAGTGTCCCGCCTTTTGCACTAGTGGATCCTTTGTGAATTTCCAAAGACAGTCAGGGTGCCTTTTCAGCTGCAACCCTTCTGTCTAGACAGAAATCCTGTCCGTGATGCCAATTTTAACGTCACGATCTGCTTATTGCGGGGTGTCGTGATGGTTCTTTTCACCGATCCCAAAAGTGCAAAAAAGGCAAAAAAAAGGGACTGTCAGTTAATCATAAGAAATGCACCTTTATTAGGGGCCAAAAGAATAAATGCGATAGTGGGGGATTAGAAAGGAGATAGAAGGATAGGGAGAGAGAAGAGGGGTATGGGAATAGCTACCAACACAGGCGAGATCCTCAGTGGTCCGGACGATGGGGATCCGTCTGTCGTGTCGGGGGAGTCTCCGAAGTTCTGGTCGACTCGGGGCTCCAGTTATAGTCCACAGAGGAAAGAGGGGGGAACAAGTGTAACAATGAAAGTCCATTGGAATCACCACGCGGAAACAGGTGAGTCCACAGAAACCACCAAAGCAAGACGAATCCAATGAATAATAAGTCCATCAAAATTACTGAAGGGAAACAGGTCATGTCATTAGTGGTCAGACCACCAATTTCTCCTCCTCCCTGTAGTAGGGGTCTCAGTCTTAGCCCTTGGGAGGAGGGTTCTCATTCTTTCTTTGTCCCAGTGGTAACGAGGCAGATGAAGGGTCTTCAATGAAGAACCACGGGAGTCACCCCAAAAGTTCATTCGGCTTAAGAACGGAGATTAGAAGAGAAGAAGGCCGCGCATCAGGCGGTCCCGTGCTGGCTCCATGTCAGGTCTTTGCCAAGTCCTTGCCAACTCCTTGCCAAGTTCTTACCAGGCCTTGTTGGGATCAGCCAGCATGATGGGTCAGTGGTTCCAGCTGTGCTGCGTCCTGTTCTAAGCCGGAACTGCAGTGGGGGAAGGGATTCTTTCTTGTGGCAATCGGAAGGCAGAATGGAAAATGAGGGGCTTCAGACCGGCTCTTAGAGCAAGGAGCAGCTGCTGGATTCTGGCAATTGCCTTCAGTGTGCACAGAAGCCCGCTGCTCTGCTTCTTGGTTTTTCCACTTCAGTCATTTGCACACTGCTGAAGCTGAGGCAGGCTGTACAGCTTTGCTGCTTTTCAGCATCTCAGCTGCCCTTCTGCTCTCTGACAGCTCTCCAGGTTTCTTGCCTTCGCCAGGCTGCAACGTGCCTGCTACTACCCAGAGCTGGGCAGGAGTGGGCAGAGAGCACGGCCATCTGTCAGCAGTTTGCAGGTTGCCCAGGAAAATGCAGTGTCTTTGGCATGTGCAGCCAATCCCATTTCTTGGCAAGGTCGGGCTAAGTGAGCAGTGCTGGTACACTTTCTCCTTGAGAACTGGAGCGGAAAAGCTTTTGGCTAAGATGTAGGCGACTAGAGAGGCAGAATACGCGGCTCCGGAGCTGGCCGAAAGCAAGTGCCGCTTCCCGGCATCTTTCGGCAAAAGCGGCGCTTCGGAGTGCACCGCTGCCGCTCCAGTGAACTGTGCGCGAAGTAGCCGCTTCTTGTCCTCCGGCAGCCGGAGATCGCGGTAGCTTGCAAGAGGCGAAGAACGAAGCCGCGAAGAAGCCGGCTTGTGTGCGAAGCTCGCAGGCTGCTGCAGGACGGTGGCTGCCGCTCTCCTGCCTGTTGAATTCACTCTTGGCATGCCAATGGAAGGTGTTCCAGGACAACCTTCCCGAGTTTTTATTTTAGTTTTCATGCATCCCTCTTTGGAAATTCTTTCTGCTCCCCAGAGGCTCCGAGATGCAGAGAACACGGTGGCAGCTGCTGAAAAGAAGGGCAACTGTGAGTTGGTCAAGAAGCAAGAACATAGGCAGCTGACTGTGCTTGTCAAGGAGCAGCTGCTGGATTCTTGCAATTGCCTTCAGTGCGCACAGAAGCCCGCTGCTCTGCTGCTTGGTTTTTCGCCTTCAGTGAATTACACACTACTGAAGCTGAGGCAGGCTGTTCAGCTTTGCTGCTTTTCAGCATCTCATCTGTCCTTCTGCTCTGTGACAGCTCTCCAGGTTTCTTGCTTTCGCCAGGCTGCAACGTGCCCGCTACTACCCAGAGCTGGGCAGGAGTGGGCAGAGAGCACGGCCATCTGTCAGCAGTTTGCAGCTTGCCCAGGAAAATGCAGTGTCCTCGGAATGTGTAGCAAATCCAATTTCTTGGCAAGGTCGGGCTAAGTGAGCAGTGCTGGTACACTTTCTCCT
This sequence comes from Vidua chalybeata, assembly GCF_026979565.1. Lineage (NCBI taxonomy): Eukaryota > Metazoa > Chordata > Aves > Passeriformes > Viduidae > Vidua > Vidua chalybeata. The sequence goes on along the minus strand of NC_071547.1, from coordinate 14,442,471 downwards.
TGAGAACTGGAGCGGAAAAGCTTTTCACTAAGATGTAGGCTGCCGAGCCGTGGGGGCTTTTAGCCTCTCGGCACGAAGCTTGGATAGCTGGTACATCTGAGGGTCCACCAGAAGAACGGGAGGGACACTCGGGCTGCTGAAATCCTGCTCGTTGATTGAAGGATCGCAGAAGGGGCAAACAGGGAGACAACGAAGCAGAAGGGAGGCAGATTCCGAGAGCCCCGAAGGGCGGGGTGAGGATTCTTTTGCTGCGTAGGGGTAGGAGGGTTTAGCATTCAAGGGCACAATAGGGAGAAGGCTAAAGGGAGGGGAAATATAACATTAACCAGTGGGGAAAAGGGAAAGGAGTGTTCTTGGTGGAAGAACCAAAGGGAATACGTGGAACAGAGAAGATTTTAGGCTAAGGGGCAGACTTGAACAATAACTGACAGGACAGGGGGAGGGTACAATTCTATTACAAAAGGGGGTGGAGAACTCATACAACTGCTGTTTCCCATGGCAACCCTAGACTGCCTTCCCCAACCCCTCCTCATACGTCTAAACAAAAATAAAGCAACCGAGATCATGAACATTATCAGAAAGATCCAAAAGAGTCCCCTGAGGATGATAGCAACCCACCCTGGGACACCCCATGGAGACAGCAGTTTATTCACAGGATCTACAGTCGAGGTCTCAGTCTTGAGGTCGTCAACTTGCTCTCGGATCCGCTGGATATTAGCTTGGATGGATGTGCTCTTTGATGCCAGATTGAAGCAGCACATTCCTTCAAAGTCCTCACAGCCGTGGCCATGGGTGAGCAGTAAGAAGTCAATAGCAGCCCTATTTTGCAGTGTGGCGTGCCGGGTGACTTCTTCGTCCGCTAGCAAGTCGGAAAGGGCAGCGGACGTGGCGTTGGCCTGCTTACTGAGCCAACACTCGAGGTGAGAAAGCTCACCGAGGGCCTTTGCTGTGGCATACCATGGTAAAAATATGGATACCGTGACTCTCTTCGTCTTTCCCCAATTGTAAATTTTTGAATCACAATTTTCGTCAAATTGGTTATAGGATCTCTTTTTGCGAGCCAATTTCTTTTCGTTTTTCCAATTTAAAATTTGGGTTTTGTTCAGTGTCAGTGTGGTAAGCTGCCCAAGGCTGCAGGGGCCTCCCTGGATTTGGGAGGGAATCCCTGCCCACACCCTGTCGCCGCAGATGAGAAAAACCCCCCTGGGGAGCACCCTGGGAACTGAGGAGGACCTAGATACCATGGTCGAGGTGTAATTGCACCAATTTGCTGCATGGTATCTCCCATCGTGGGGAGATACATCGTGTCTTTTTACTTCTTGGGTACCAGCGGGGTGGAGTTTAGCCATTTGATCCCAGTCTTTCTGGGAGGGCTGGTACCTAAACCTGACACAATATGTTGCCTGAGAGGAGCCCAATAGGTCCAATTCTTGGGGCTCCTGTGGTGCATATGGCAGAATCCTCGTCCACTCATCCCAGGTGTCCACAGGATTAGGTTTTTTTCCTGCATATGGATAGTCGTTTGGCGACAGGGGGACTCCTACCAGGCACGTGGATAACGGATTGTCCACACTTCCCATGGCCATACAGAAGTTGTCCTGCTTCAAGGACTTCGCCAGCGTCACCCATATGTTTTCTCTCAGCTGTGGGACTATCCAGCTCCTGACCGGTGACAGCCAGATGATGACAATCAGGAGCATCAGATGTTTCAGAGGTGTCCTCAAGGCGGTAGTCATCCTCAGCGTCTTGTGATAAAAGAAAGCATAACTTGAATGATAAATTTTCCTCAGTGGTCCCTCCCCAACCTCCCCCGTTTTTATTTACTAAATAAGCACTAAATAAAATTAGAGAAAAGGGGTAAGGATTGAGGGAAAGGGGAGGTTAGGGGAAAGGAAAGGGTACAGGGGGCGGTGGGGTAATTGGGTACATAGAGTTCAGCGGGGGAAAATATCTTCGGGTAATCATGACACATGTGACGATATTGGGAGGAACGGTCTTTCTTCTCCTCCTCTTCCAGGCAGTGGAAACTCCGTCCAGTGATGAGGTGTTCTCGGTGCTTTGCACCAAGGACACGTTGTCTTGCTGAGCTGGCACCTCTACAAAGGGCTTGACATATTTCCCCGGAATCCATCTTGGTCCTTTATCTGTAGAAACACAGGCATACCCTCTCCCCCAGGTTATTAGAGGGAAAGGGCCCTGGATAGCTTTGGATTCTGGGTCCTTTATCAAGACTGGTGGCCTCTCGGCGAGTTGCGCTCTGGTGTTATTGTGAAAATGGCGGATAATAGGAGGGTCAGGCTCCCTTTCTGAGCAGTTTAAAAATTCAGGACATACAGGGCCTTACATAACCTTTCGGCTGGGCTCACTGTAATGTCCGGCTTATGTTGTTGTTCAAGGAGCCTTTTTAGATTTCTGTGGGCCCTCTCTATTATCGCCTGTCCTGTAGGATTGTGGGGAATTCCGGTGGTATGGGAAATTCCCCACTGTTGCGCAAACTCACCGAAGCGCTTTGACGCATAGCATGGGCCATTATCAGTTTTTATGTGAGATGGGACTCCCAACGTAGAGAATGCCATGAAAAGATGTTTCATGGCATCCCTGGTTTTTTCGCCTGCATGGACGGAGGCAAACGCTGCGCCGGAAAACGTGTCAATAGAGACATGTATGTATTTCATCCGACCAAACGGCTCGAAGTGTGTTACATCTGTCTGCCATATCTCTAGCGCTCCCAACCCTCGGGGATTTGTCCCCGAAATGAGGGAAGGAAGAGCGAAAGACTGGCAGCTCGGGCAGGTAGAAACAATGGTTCTTGCCTGTGCTATCGAGATCTTAAACTGTCGCACTAGAGCCGGGGCATTCTGGTGGTAAAATGCACGGCTGAGCCGCGCTTGCCGGAGTATGTCTGGTAAGGTGGTTGAAGCGGTTGCAGATATTTGTGTTGACATGGCTAGGAGGTCCGCTTTCCGATTACCCTCAGTGATCTCTCCGGGTAAATCGGTGTGTGCCCTTACGTGCATGATATGATAAGGTTGCTCTCTATGGGAAAGTAGCCAAATGAGATCCGAGAGTGAACGGTATAAATTTGTGTTTGAAACTTCTTTGAGGAGGGCACCTTCGGCCCTTTCTGCTAGCCCAGCGACATAGGCCGAATCAGTGACCACATTCAGAGGCTGTTGAAATTTTTTGAATGCTCTCACGACTGCGGCAAGTTCCGCCATCTGGGGGGAACCCTCAACCACTTGGACGTCAGACTCCCACTTCTGACTGTCCGGGTCCTTCCAAGTGATCACCGATTTGTGGGATCTGCCCGACCCATCGGTGAACACCGTGAGAGCACCTGGAATTGGTGTTTTGCTTTTAAACATTCTCGGGGCCAAATGCAATGTATCCTTAAACAATTTATGCTTAGGATAGTGAACCGAAATTTGTCCGGGGAAGCTGTCCAGAGCAATGAGCAAATTTTCTTTAGTTTGCAACAACGAGTCCAATTGATCTAATCTAACAGGTAAGTAAATGCACTCAGGGTCACACCCTGCGAGGGTTCAGAGGCGGTGTCGTGCCTTCATTATTAAAGTGGCTAGCAATTCTGCAGGGGTCGTGATCGTCCTAGAGGGCTGGTGTGGTAGGAAGAGCCACTCTAAGATGACCAGGGGATCAGATGCTCTGTTATCCCACTGGAAGAGAAGTCCATGGAGGTGGGGGCACTTACCCAACACCGCGAAGTTCACGGGAAGGGTCCGGACCACGCGGTGTGCCTGGCGAGACTTCAGAGCAACAGCAACCCGTTGCAGGGCTTCCCGCGCGGCAGGTGTCAGCTCGCGTGGTGAGGCGAGGTCTCCGTCGCCTCGAAGCAGACAGAAGAGAGGTGACAGCTCCTCAGTCGTCAGTCCCAGGAGGGGGCGGATCCAGGTGATCGTTCCGCACAGCTGCTGAAGGTCTCGCAGAGTCTTCGGATCCTTGTTGATGGTCAGTGTCTGTGGCGTCACTGTCCTTCCCGTGATGAGGAATCCGAGGTACCTCCATGGTGCTGAGAATTGGATCTTCTCTTCTGCTATCTGGAGCCCTGCAGCTTTGATAGCCTTAATAGTCTTGTCCAGTGTTGCCTTTAGGTATGTCGAGTCGGAAGCACAAACTAGCACATCATCCATGTCATGCAGGATGATGGCCTCAGGGAAAAGCCGACGCACAGGTGATAAAATCTGCGCTACAAAAGTCTGACAGAGCACAGGGGAATTTTTCATCCCCTGAGGCAGGGATGTCCAATGATATCTTTTAAAAGGTTCAGCCCTATTCAATGATGGTACAGAAAAGGCGAACCTGGGAGCATCCCCGGGGTAGAGCGGAATGTTAAAAAAGCAGTCTTTGATGTCTATCACTGCTAGCTGCCAGTCTCTGGGGAGCATAGAAGGTGACGGAAGGCCTGGTTGAATGGGACCCAAATCTTCTATCACATCATTAACCCTTCGCAGGTCTTGGAGCAGGCGCCACCTGTCTGTGCCAGGTTTTCTAATTACAAAGACAGGGCTATTCCAAGGGCTGGTAGAAGGTGTTAAATGCCCAAGTTTCACCTGCTCCTCTACTCATTTATGAAGCGCACTCAATTTTTCTGATGGAAGGGGCCACTGATCCACCCAGACCGCTGTGTTGGTTTTCCAGGTCAGGGGTGGGGAAGTGCGCTCTGCAGTGGCCCACGCTAAAAATCCCACAAAGGGCTAGGGATGTCGAGGCGGGCTCCCCATTGGCATAAAACATCCCTTCCTAATAATAGTATGTTTGAAGAGACAACAAAAGGTCTCACCGTTGCCAATTGTCCTTCCGGACCTTCCACGCACACAAGATGCCTACTCCTCAGAGAGTGGACCGCTCCGCCCACACTGGAGATCCTGCCGCAAGGGGGCACAAGCTCCCAGTCGCTGGGCCACCTCACCTGGGGGATGATGGTCACGTCAGCTCCTGTGTCTGCCATGAGCCGCATCTGCACCGACTTTCCCTGGAAAGAAAGTTTGGCATCAATTAATGGTCTTTCTTTACATACATTTTGGGTGAAGAAAACATGTCTCTCTGTGTCCGGGTCATCGTGGGTGTCCAGTACGTAAAGCAAAGCAAAAGGATCGCCTTTCCTTAAAGTAAATGGTGGGTGGTTACAAATGACGGAGACGGTGATCTCCTCTCCTGGTGGAAAACACACTACCTCAGGTAAGATGGTGATTTCATTCGGCGTGTTGAAGGAGTCTTCTAAGATGAGCACGGTGGTGTCCCGACAGTCGTGGAGGGGGCCCAGGAACCCAGCAGGAATTCTCGTCAGGTCCTCATCCTGGAGAGAGATGGTGACGCTGCTGCGGAGGACCTGATGATTGCCCTGATTTAGGGTACCTGTCCGGCGGAAGAGGCGGAGTCCGTCCTCGTGGCTGCGCTGAACTGCTGGACTTGGCCGCGCGGCCACTCGTCCTCCCTGATGGTCGGGAGGCTGGGATGCTGAGAAGGGCCACTTGGTGTCGTCGCGCAGCCCTTCCTCGCACTTCGCCGCCAGTTTCCCGCTGGCTGGTACCCTTGTCGCTGTAGATGAAACTGGTGATCTTGATAAAATGGGTTCCTAGGATATGGTCTTGGGGGGGCAAGATAGGTTGTTGAATCTGTGGCCAGTGGGGACAGTTCACCTGGATGTGACCCAGCTGACCACAGTTAAAACAGCGCGTATTTTGTAAGTTTATCATGGCCTCTCCCACCCCTTTGCTGACAGCCAGGGCCACCGTGTGCTCCATTGACATTGCCTTTGTGCAAGCCTCCACCATCTGAGAGATGGTGGGCTCGGGGTCCTGAGGTAGTGCACGGAGAATCTTTTTTGTTTCCGAATTAGAGTTAGAAATGGCCATCTTTCGTAGAAGCTCTGCACGAGCTTCTGCGTTGTCTATTTGTCTCTCAATGGCCTCTTTCAGTCTATCAACAAAAGTAATAAAAGTCTCCTCAGGCCCTTGCATGATAGAAGAAAAGTTTTGCAGGGGGGTCTTACCATCCGGTATCTTCAGGAGTGCCTCCTTTCCCGCTGCTGCTATGTCCTGAAGCAGCTCCTGTGCTAGTAGAATTTGGTCCTCCGGACTGCTGAACTCCCCTTCTCCAGCAAGGGCTTCCATTGCCTCATCCCCCTCTCCCACCTCCTCTGCGAGATCATACTTGCGCAGGAGTGGTTTCAACAGTTTTTTCCAATGAATCTCCCAGAGGTCGCATTCGGTGGGAGAAAACAGTGCCTTAGCAATATACCTTAAATCATGGGGGACTAGGAAACGTCCAGCAAATGTTAAGTCCAGCACATTTTTAAAGAAAGGCGAGTTTCTGCCATAATCTTTGGCAGCCTTCCTTAACTCCTTCACCTCAGCGTATGGAATTTGCTCCCACTTTGGCTCCCTCCCCCGCCGGAGGATGACCGGTGCCGCAAAGCTGCCCAAGTCCCGTGCCAATTCCAAATTCCCATCCTTAATTGCCTCCTCTCTGATCTTTGCCCAATCCCCCCCCACCCCGACTTGTTGGAATGCTGGGGGCTGCCACTCTCCTCATCCTTTTCCGAGGATGAAGCAGGCTGGGTTAGGGCACGGTGCCTCCCCCTGGCCGGTGGGTCCCGGAGACCGTGCGTCCGACAGGCCAGGATGGCCTGCTTCCGGCCAGGCTTCTTCCTGGTTCTGGTACTGGCAGTGGCAGGAGAGGAGGAGGCGTGTCCCGACCCACCCACTGGGGCGTGACTTTCTGGTGGGGGGTTCCCACCCACGGGGGCTGGGCCCACTTGGGGACTGGTCCCAGCCACAGGGGGCCCACCCAGGAGTGTGGTCAGAGGGAAGGAGGGGACGGGTCCCGACACAGGGGCGGCACTCGACGGAGTGGGGGGAGGAGGTGGGGGCGAGATGTCAGGAATTTTCTGGGTGAAGGAGAAGGAGGGGCGCCATCTTGGGGCTGGTCTTTTTTCACCATGAGGCAGGCGCCATTTTGTCCTATTTGTTCAGTTAAGTCCTCTAAAGAGCAACAGGGTTTCAAACTAGGATTAGGGTCTCTGGTATAGAGGGAACAGGAATGACATGTGTTGGGGTGGCCAGTCCCAACACACGAATGGGACAGGGAGGATCGGGAAGCAGCAGAGAGACGGCAGCAGCTCTGTGCCGATGTACGGCAGGATCTGTCTCCCGATCCGCCCTTAGGGGAAGAGGGAATAGGATTGGGGGGGGAAGAACACGAGGTAGGTGAACTGGGGACCCAACTCTCTCTCTTCTTTTTTAACAAATTAAGAATGGAATGAAAAAGCGGAAAAAAACGACCGACTGAAATCCTCCCCTGAACTTGTAAATCGTAAATCGTAAATCTTTCTCCCAACTCTTCCCCAGAAATCAGGCACCAAAACATCTTCCTGTGTAATAGCAGGAAAATGTTCAAAAATAAATTTAACAAAAGGCTTTAAATCTCTCTTATTAAAAGAAATGTTCCCTAAAACAAGGTGGGACTTAATTTGGATCTAAAACTCCCGTTGAGCTGGAGACAGGCGGTTACCCATTATATCAGGTCTCACAGCTAAATCACCCTCTTCGAAAAGGAAAAAAAAACAAAAAAAAACAAAAAAGGGAGGTGACGCCTAGTCAGGCATAAGAAAAAGCAAGATAAGCATACCTCTGAAGGACACAGGCATAAAACGGGGACATCGAAGAGGGGTCTGGTGGAACTTCTGCTGGTCCGAGGGCGTTGCTGCTGCCGCGCAGCTCGAAGGTCCGTCGGTTATCAGCAGAACCCAGGAGACAGAAGCCTTCCGAACTGAAAGGCCGACTGTCCCAGGAAACTGGTCCCGAACGCCACTTGCAATCCTGGAGAAGGCTGGTCACAGAGCAGGCAATCTCCAGGAGACGGTCAAGGACTGGACCCGCTGGTGTCCGTCCCTGTTCGGGCAGCCAGTTGCCGAGCCGTGGGGGCTTTTAGGCACTCGGCACGAAGCTCGGATAGCTGGTACATCTGAGGGTCCACCAGAAGAACGGGAGGGACACTCGGGCTGCTGAAATCCTGCTCGTTTATTGAAGGGTCGCAGAAGGGGCAAACAGGGAGACAACGAAGCAGAAGGGAGGCAGATTCCGAGAGCCCCGAAGGGCGGGGTGAGGATTCTTTTACTGCGTAGGGGTAGGAGGGTTTAGCATTCGAGGGTACAATCGGGATGTGATAAACTGTGGTAACTTGTTTGTTCATCAAAGGAATTGGAATATTAAAGGAGGAAAAATAAAATTAAAGTATGAGGGACTAGCTTGCTTGTTAGGAGATAGGGGAAGCATCTGTGAAGTTGGGAAACAGCAACTTGTGGGTTTTACTAAAAAAAGGACAATAAAGAAGCAACTGCTACAAACCGCAAGGCTATAGGCATATTGCAAGGCTATAGACATATTGCAAAACGCAAGACCACAAGTATGATTAATCACCATTTAGGGAGCTTTTCTTAGCTTCTCTTGCAGACACAGGCTAAGGATGTTGGGGGATGGCCGGAGATGATTATGAAATCAGCGACCACCAGGCAACGGCCACCGGACTAGACAACGTAGGAGTGCTCCGGGTATGCCCATCACTGTCCGGAACCGATTGTGAAACCAACGATCACCTGCCTTGACATAACGCAGACACGATGCAGAGGGATGCTCAAGCTACGCCCACCGCTATCGCAAGAGACGCGAATGAAGAAACCTCCAAGAAACTACAAAAGAGACTGAATAAGGGGGGTGGGGTGTGGAGCACTGCAGTGTGGGACACTGCAGGAGGGGCGGTTAGGAGACCCCTACCCACCCAGCGCTGTTTTGCTTGCTACTGCTTGCTGTAATTAATAAAATTCTAATTGACCTTAAAAAGGCTGAATCAAATTATTCGCCTCAATTTATCACAATTTGGTGCCGTGACTCGGATAAAGGAAACCCGGGACGGAGGCCCCACTAGCGTGAGGCGCCCCACCGCCTTTTTGCGGTGGACCTAAGGGGGGGCTTCCTCCTTGGGCCTTTACCGACGAACCTAAAACTCAGTAGCAAGCAAAGTTACCCCCGTTAATCTTTGTGCACGAAGAACCGCGGAAGAGTGAACACGCAGGAAGCATAAGTAGCCCCCGGTGGGTGGTGGGCCTCCTTTTTCCAGGGTTGATTCAAACCTGCTGGATTGAGGGATTAATATTCCAAGAGCATCCAGGGTTGATTCAAACCTGCTGGATTGAGGGATTAATATTCCAAGAGCATCCAGGGTTGATTCAAACCTGCTGGATTGAGGGATTAATATTCCAAGAGCATCCAGGGTTGATTCAAACCTGCTGGATTGAGGGATTAATATTCCAAGAGCATCCAGGGTTGATTCAAACCTGCTGGATTGAGGGATTAATAGTCTAAGAGCATCCAGGGTTGATTCAAACCTGCTGGATTGAGGGACTAATGTTCCAAGAGCATCCAGGGTTGGGGGACGTAGGAGGGGGGGAGCTGCCCCCCCCTCGGCGTCGAGTTACCCTCGGTGGGGAGGCTCCTGGGTTAGGAGGAGAGCAAGCGGGCCTAACCCAGACGCGGAGGTGGACTGCGTCAAAGTTCCTGGGGCGGGGGATCCCCGGAGAAACTTCCCCAAGTTTCGGCTTACTAATTTAGTATAAGTGTATGTGCTCGGTGGGCCCCGTACAAGCGGGCTCCGGAATGCGTGTGCGTGTGAAAAAGACGGTGGGCCCCGTACAAGCGGGCTCCGGAGTGCATGTGAAAGGGACAAAGCCTCGACCCCGGAAACGGGGTCTTTAAGAGTCGTTTAGGGGTGTGTGGTCCCGGGGTGATTGAGGTGAATAAGAAGACACACAGGGCGAAGCCCCGGTCGAAAAACGGAGGCGCCGGAAAGACGTGAGTAGTCCGGTCTGCTCGGTCGCTCGGTCAGGGGTGGGAGTCCTGGAGTGTAGCAAATGCGAATGTGTGTGTGAGAGGGGAACTGGCAGCTCAGATTCCCCAAGTGCGTGTGGACCCCATAGTAGGGCGTTTCCCATATCCGGCGACGGAGTAGGCCACGAATTGGGGGAAGCGACTGTCGTATTGTTTGTGTTGAGTGTGAGAAGGCACTCTAGAAGATGGGTCAGAGAAAAAAGGAAATCTGCTGAACCCATGGGTGGGAGAATCTCGGTAAAACTTCCACTAGGCTTAACGGTAAAGTATTGGGATGCCTTTCCTTCTAGAAAAGGAAAAGATAGGGTTAAAATGATCCATTATTGTATGAAAATTTGGGGGGAGTAAACGGATAGGGGGAGACCAGCTGTATTGGCCTGTGTTTGGGTCGTTTGAGGATTGGATCTGTCAAGCTCTAAATATATATATATATATATTAACTCCAAAGAGCCCTTTAACCAAGAGGAGAGCGAATATGCAGCTCTTTGGATAGTGGGAGAGATTGAAGAAAGCTTTCCAGTTGTATTCAGGGTGGACCCCAATACCCCAGAGGGTGAGACGCTTTTGAAGGTGCATTTTGTGGTCGATTCTTGGGTGGACATTCGGAAGAAGTTGGAGAGGTTGGAGGGATGGCAGGCGAGAGGATTGGATGAGTTGTTGTGAGAGGCTCAAAAGGTGTGTGTTGGGAGAGAGGATGAGAGTTTTAAAAAGCAGTCTGGAATCGTGTTAGCAGCAGTGGGGGGGGGGACAGCAGAGTCCCCGGGGTGGGGGGAACTGGAGGCCAGTCCAGAGGTCGGACTGACGTCCAGCGAAGATGGTTTGAAGGGAAGTCGAGAGTTGGTTTGAAGGGAAGTCAAGAGGTGGAGAGAGCATTGTCTGTTTCTATTGTGGGAAGAAGGGACACATGAGGAGAGAGTGTCGGCAGAAGATTGCTGATGAGGAACAGTTCAAAGAAGATTAAGGGGGTCGGGGGCTCTATCTACTGGGGACAAGAGAAAGAACAGAGCCCCTGGTAAAATTAAAAACAAGAATATGAGTTCCTTGTGGACTCAGGGGCGGAGAGATCAACCGTCCAGACCCTTCCCCAAGGGTGTAAGGTTTCACCTGAAATAATACAGGTGACTGGGGCCAAAGGGGAACCCTTTGGAGTACCTGTAATTAAGGATGTACTCTTAGAAAGTGATTCTAAATTAGGAATTGGGTCATTTTTACTAGTTCCAGAAGCAGATTATAATCTATTAGGGAGAGATTTGATGGTCGAGTTGGGGATAGGGATAGAGGCAAAAAAGGGAGAACTAACAGTAAAACTATATCCTCTCCGGGCTGAAGACGAGAAAAAGATTAACCCAGAAGTTTGGTATACCCCCGACAGTGTGGGGAAATTAAATGTTGAACCCTTTGAGGTAACTATCAGGAACCCAGAAATCCCTGTCAGGATTCGGCAATATCCCATACCCAAAGAGGGGAGGGAAGGACTAAAAACAGAAATAAAGAGACTTTTGGAAAAGGGACTTTTAGAACCCTGCATGTCCCCTTTCAATACCCCCATTCTGCCGGTAAAGAAACCGAATGGCAGTTACAGATTGGTGCATGACTTGCGGGAAATCAGTAAAAGAACAGTTGAGAGATTCCCGGTCGTAGCCAATCCACATACTGTTTTAAGCCAACTTGGCCCAGAAAACCAGTGGTATAGTGTAATAGATCTTAAAGATGCTTTTTGGGCCTGTCCCCTTAAGGAAACTTCTAGAGATTATTTTGCTTTTGAATGGGAAGACCCGGATACACATAGAAAACAACAATTGAGGTGGACAGTCCTTCCCCAGGGGTTTACAGAATCCCCAAATTTGTTTGGGCAAGCTCTGGAACAAATATTGGCAGAATATTCACAGGGGGAGGGGATTGTGCTTCTACAATACGTAGATGATTTATTAATTGCAGGGAAAGAAGAAGAAAAAGTAAGGGAAGAAACTATAAAACTCCTAAATTATTTAAGCCTTAAGGGACTCAAAGTTTCAAAGTCGAAATTACAATTCGTGGAAGAGGAAGTTAAGTACCTCGGACACTGGCTGACTCAGGGGACTAAGAAATTGGATACTGATAGAGTCCAAGGAATACTTTCCCTGGAAGCTCCAAAAACTAAAAGGCAGGTTCGACAGTTACTGGGACTTTTTGGGTATTGCAGACAATGGATTGAAAATTTTAGGGGGAAAGTTAAATTTCTGTATGAAAAATTAACAACAGATGGGCTATTAAAGTGGAGCTCTGAGGATGAGACCCGGTTAAAATCATTGAAAACTGAATTGGTCAATGCCCCGGTTCTCAGCCTCCCGGATCTAAAAAGACCATTCTTTTTATTCATTAATGTCAATGAAGGGGTGGCATACGGGGTGTTAGCCCAGGAATGGGCTGGCGGAAAGAAACCAGTGGCATATCTTTCAAAGCTTCTCGACCCTGTTAGTCGAGGGTGGCCTGCCTGTTTGCAATCGATAGTGGCTGCTGCCCTTTTGGTAGAAGAAGCAGGAAAGATAATTTTTGGGAGTGAACTGAAGGTTCTATCTCCTCATAACATCCGTGGAGTACTACAACAAAAAGCGGATAAATGGATAACAGATGCCAGCCTCCTAAAGTATGAAGGCATCCTAATTTCTTCTCCTAGGTTAAGTATTGAAACCACAAGCTTACAAAATCCAGCCCAGTTTCTATATGGGGAACCAGTTGTGGGACTAACTCATGATTGTCTTTTGCAAATAGAGGAACAAACAAAAATAAGACCAGACCTCAAAGAGGAGGAATTAGAAGAAGGATATCGATATTATGTAGATGGATCCTCTCGGGTCCTTGAAGGGAAAAGGAAATCTGGGTATGCTATTGTGGATGGGAAGATTCTTAAGAAAATAGAATCTGGTCCTCTTAGTCCCAGCTGGTCAGCACAAGCATGTGAATTGTATGCAGTGCTCAGAGCTTTAGAACTGCTAAGAGGAAAGGCTGGGACCATTTCTACTGATTCAAAATATGCTTATGGGGTGGTTCATACATTTGGTAAAATCTGGGAAGAAAGGGGACTTATCAATTCACAGGGAAAGGGGTTGATACATGGGGAATTAATTCGGAAAGTGCTCCAGGCCTTGAGAGGTCCGGAAAGAATAGCTATTGTTCATGTAAAAGGACATCAAGTGGGGATGGGAAACTCAGTACAGGGAAATAACTTAGCCGACCAGGAGGCGAAAAAGGCAGCTCTAATGAGTTTAAAACCATATGAGGGGGGGGTCGCACAAAGGGAAAATTGCTCCACTTGTGGAGCTGACTTAGAGGAAGAACCATGTTGGGCTTGTTGGGATGCATACGGAATTGATTCGATACAGTGTGCCTGTGACAACCCCCAAAAGGAACATTGATGGTGCCACGGACTCATTAATCATGAGTGTGCCTGTGAAGACCCCCAAGAGAAACATTGCCGGTTCCATGGACCCATTAACCATGTGTTAGCCTTCACGGTACAGGAAAAACAAAAACTAAACCAAATGGGGGTGAAGGAAAAAGAGGGAGGCAAGTGGATACTACCGGACAGGCGGGAGGTACTCCCAAAAGGAATGGCAATGAGGCTCCTGCAAGCAATCCATGAGAAAACCCACTGGGGAACTCAAGGCCTGGTTGACCAGTTTGCAATTAAATATATGTGTATAGGGGTCTATAATCTTGCAAAACAGGTAACCCAACAATGTTTAACCTGTCAAAGAATAAATAAACAACAATTAAGAGAAATACCAATGGGCAGAAGGGAACTGGTACAACGACCCTTTTCACATATACAAATAGATTTTACAGAATTACCAAAAGTGGGGAGGTATAAATATTTATTGGTACTGGTAGACCACTTAACCCATTACGTGGAAGCTTATCCTACGGCCCGAGCTACTTCGAACACTGTGGTAAAAGTATTATTAGAGCAAATTATCCCCCGGTATGGATTAATTGAGTGTTTAGACTCAGACCGGGGACCCCATTTCACCTCTAAAGTTGCAAAAGATGTCCTGACAGATTTGGGAACTCAATGGAAATATCACACCCCATAGCATCCACAGAGCTCGGGAGGGTGGAAAGGATGAATGGAGAAAAAAAAACAAAAAAAAAAACCAAAACAAAAAAAACCCCAAAAACAAAAAACCAAAAAACACAAAAAAAAAAAAAAAAAAAAAAAAAAAAACAAAAAAAAAAAAAAACCAACAAAAAAACCAAAAAAACACACACAAAAAAAAAAAAAAAACCCAAAAAAAAACCTCACAAAGTTAATGCTGGAAACAAAAATGTCATGGGTTAAGTGTCTACCTCTTGCCTTATTGAACATTCGAACTCAACCCCAAACTAATGTGGGAATCTCTTCATTTGAAATGTTATTTAGAATGCCCAAAGATCACCCCTGCCAAAAAGATTCTCATATTAAATTTTACATCACCCAAATTATGAGCAGAAGGCAGGAATTGAGGAAGAAAGAAGTGTTGGCACAGAGACCACCAATCCATAAGATAAAACCAGGAGATCAAGTATCACAGAAACGGCAGTCAAGACGGCCGAAAAGGGGTGGACTCACGCCAGCCGAGTGAAAGGCCCGGTTGCCACAAATAACCAGTGGAGAGTGACTAGCCAGCCTGGGAACTTGAAAGTGACTCTTAAGAAAAACTAATGAACTCTGTGGACATCATCCAAATCAACCATAAGGGGAAGCAAAGGGATACAATTACAAACTAGCTAAAGACTATATAGTGATTTGTAACAAGGAAGGTTGTGGAGATTGTTATCCTTTTGTGTGCTTTATATGTAAAATTTGCCAAGAACGGTGGTGGGTCCATTGCCAGAGGGGAAGACCACCAATTGGGGTTTGTACTGAGTGCTATAAAACTCAGCGAAAACTAACTGAAACTGTGCTAAGGATAGGAGAATTGGAAAATCGGTGGGTCAGTTTTGGATCTGAGTGGTGGGAAATATTTACCAAGGGAGTATAGCCTGAGTATTTTTGTTTTCATACTAACGAGCCCACTCCATTTGCTGCTCAGGTAATAAAAGGGTGTTGTCGAAAGGAACTGAAGGGGATTCCTTGCAACCCACTTCTGGTCAAAGATAAGAACTGGGAACAGTACAAGGCTAGGCAGGAGCGGAAAAGGGGACGCTCAGGCGAGTACTGCTGCTGCCGAGAAGATGGTTTACCTCGCGGCTCGAAGCACCCGAGTCGGCGAGCGAGGCAGAGAGGAAAAGGCCAAGCCCCCTCTAAGTGGAACAATGCTGAAATGCTCCAACTATTGCCAGCCGAGTACTAGGATCCCTCAAAGGACCAGTCTAAGTGCCTCCGAAACACCAAGGGAGCAGCAAGCCAAAAAGGGGAAAACAGGATATTACAAAAAAAAATCAAGGCTAGGACTCCACCCTTATTGGCGAATTATTAGTTTTCTATTGCTCTGTCCTAGTGGTGTTTCTAGTCAGGACAATGCTAAACACTTTACTTCTAGCCTACGAAACAGCAAAGCGATTTGATGAACGAAATGGTAAAAGAGAAAATGGGGGATTGTGATAAACTGTGGTAACTTGTTTGTTCATCAAAGGAATTGGAATATTAAAGGAGGAAAAATAAAATTAAAGTATGAGGGACTAGCTTGCTTGTTAGGAGATAGGGGAAGCATCTGTGAAGTTGGGAAACAGCAACTTGTGGGTTTTACTAAAAAAAGGACAATAAAGAAGCAACTGCTACAAACCGCAAGGCTATAGGCATATTGCAAGGCTATAGACATATTGCAAAACGCAAGACCACAAGTATGATTAATCACCATTTAGGGAGCTTTTCTTAGCTTCTCTTGCAGACACAGGCTAAGGATGTTGGGGGATGGCCGGAGCTGATTATGAAATCAGCGACCACCAGGCAACGGCCACCGGACTAGACAACGTAGGAGTGCTCCGGGTACGCCCATCATTGTCCGGAACCGATTGTGAAACCAACGATCACCTGCCTCGACACAACGCAGACACGATGCAGAGGGATGCTCAAGCTACGCCCACCGCTATCGCAAGAGACGCGAATGAAGAAACCTCCAAGAAACTATAAAAGAGACTGAATAAGGGGGGTGGGGTGTGGGGCACTGCAGTGTGGGACACTGCAGGAGGGGCGGTTAGGAGACCCCTACCCACCCAGCGCTGTTTTGCTTGCTACTGCTTGCTGTAATTAATAAAATTCTAATTGACCTTAAAAAGGCTGAAACAAATTATTCGCCTCAATTTATCACAGGGAGAAGGCTAAAGGGAGGGGAAATACAACATTAACCAGTGGGGAAAAGGGAAAGGAGTGTTCTTGGTGGAAGAACCAAAGGGAAAACGTGGAACAGAGAAGATTCTAGGCTAAGGGGCAGACTTGAACAATAACTGACAAGACAGGGGGAGGGTACAATTCTCTTACAAAAGGGGGTGGAGAACTCATACAACTGCTGTTTCCCATGGCAACCCTAGACTGCCTTCCCCAACCCCTCCTCCTACACCAGTGACAGCTTTTCACACTGAAGGCAAGTGCTATTGTATAACAAACACTTAACTCTTAGCCCAGCCGGGCTCGCTGGCTACTTTTGCAAGCTTTTTACCAACTAGCGAGGCTTGTAAGCGGTGCTTGTAACTCCTAGCTTGTACCACGCTCCCACTAGCTGCGCTATCAGCTAGCGGCGTTCAAAGCAGCT
The DNA here is from genome assembly GCF_026979565.1 of Vidua chalybeata. Classification (NCBI taxonomy): domain Eukaryota; kingdom Metazoa; phylum Chordata; class Aves; order Passeriformes; family Viduidae; genus Vidua; species Vidua chalybeata. The sequence continues at coordinate 14,425,859 of NC_071547.1, read as the reverse complement.
CCTCAAACCGCGGCTTGTGCCCGCGCGCCCGCTGCGCTATCAGCTGGGCTGCGCCTAAAGCACCTTTGCAAGCCCCGACTTAAGCCCCGCGCCTCGCTCCCCTCGCTCGCCAGGGACAGCCCGTGCCACGCATGCGCACCACCCGCTCTATCAGGTAGAGTGCGCACTACCCGCACTATCAGGTAGTGTGGCTGAGAGCTGCCCTGCGCATGCGCCCCACCCGCTCTATCAGGTAGAGTGGCTGCTAGCCGCCCCGAGCATGCGCACTACCCGCACTAGCAGGTAGTGTGGCTGAGCTGCCCCGCGCATGCGCACTACCCGCACTAGCAGGTAGTGTGGGCTGAGAGCTGCCCTGCGCATGCGCTCTCTAGCACTGCCGCGCCGCTCAGTTTTGGGAGCTTGTCTTACGGCAGCTATAGAAAATGGCTTCGAGCGAAGAAGTGAGGAACATGCTATAATAGACTCCCTTCAAAATCTAGTTGAAATTTTGCAAAAACAGTTCTATGAAGCAAAAGATGTGATCTATGCATTGCGAGCTGCCTTAACAGAGGAACATGTTAACAAATCACATCATGCTGATTCCTCTACAGAGCTTGAGGAGAAGGAAACTCCTCACATGAAACAAATCTATCCTCATCAAGAACTTGAAGCAGCAAGTAATTGTGGGGAACATTGCTGCCATCACTTGAGACCCTTGATTAAAACTATCTCAGTGTATAGCTATCTCAGTGATGATGATCTCCAACCTCACATCACAACCAAACACATACCATCACAACTAAACACTGCCACTGAGCTAGCTAAGCTTAAAAGGGAATATGGACACCCTCCACATGAATCAGAAACAGAATATGTTTTCCGGGTGTCCCTCACTGGTGGTGATCAAATTCAATTAAGCGAACAGGAAGCCAGTGGGTACTGGGGACATGGTGTCTTCTTAACAACAGGAGAGAAAGGTGACACATGGTCCCTGACACAGCGTGCAGCTTTTTGGGCCGGGGGAACAAGCCCCTTGGAAAGGGGAGATCTCATAGCTAGAATTAGTACCCCCGACCAACTCTTGGAAAATGTGCACAAAGCTGCTTGCCTGCAAATGACTCTCAAAAAGAAATTAATTCCTGGCTTTGAATCCCTGATGCAATTACCTGTGAAGCCAGAGATAACGACCCCTTGAATTTGTGGGCTTCCAGAATCACTCAAACCTACAGCAATTCTCCTTCCAAAAACGATAGCAGCTGTATCTCCTGTAGAAAGACCAGATAGATTTCCTAGTAAGCAGAAGGACCCATTTGTTCCCCTTTATGACTTGTTGAGGAAAGGGGTGAAATGGGATTGGAGTCTTTCTCAGGAGTCAGCATTGCAATTGCTGATTTTTGAAGCAACAGCTCATCAAGCAGTGACCCCTATCCATCCTACAGATCCTTTCCAGGTGGAATGGGGATTTGCCTCCTCAGGGCAGTCAGTACACATATGGCAGCGGGGTGCTGAGGGTCTGACAAGACCTGTTGGTTTTTACTCCCGTGGTTCCAAAGATGCTGAGAAAAGATACACTACCTGGGAAAAAGGATTGTTGATGGTTATCTTAGCTTTCCTAGAAGTAGAAAAAATTGTACGAAAACAACCAATTGTATTGAGAGGCCCCTTCAAGGTTATTAAGACAGCCACTAGTGGGACTCCCCCTCCTGACGGGGTGGCCCAGAAGGCCTTAGTGAGAAAGTGGTATGCTCAGGTTGAACATTACTGTAACTTCTTCTCAATGACAGAAGGATCTGTAAAAACTTTACCAATCCAAGAAACTGAGAGCTTGGACAAACCTGCCTCTGTAATCAAAGTAACCCCTCCTTTCTGCCCCAAACAATCAGCAAACTCTTGGTTTACTGATGCTTCTGCTAAAGGGAAAGGAAAAGTATGGAAATATAGGGCAGAAGCCCTCCACTTTTCCTCTGGTGAGCAAATGATTACAGAGGGAGAAGGTAGTGCACACATTGGGGAGCTGATAGCTGTCTGGAGTGTTTTTCAACGAGAAGCACAGAATTCCTCTTTGGTCTGCATCTACACTGACTCCTATGCTCTCTACCAAATGATCCTAATAATCCAGCTCATGACCCTGGCCAACGTGTTCTGGTGGACCTCTCTTACTATAGGACTAGTAGCACTTGTGCTAAAACCCCCTCTGAATAAATATGCATGGGAAGCCTCTGGTGCTCTAGGGAAAGAGCATTGGACAAATACATGCTGGATAATTCCATCATTCTAACTTTTCTGCCTCTCGGCGGCAGAATTCTGTTGTGTTTACTTTTTCAGAAGAACTCCGAGGGACATGAAGACCACCTAATCCATGATCAAACTGGTAATACTTTTCTGCATCCTACCACAACCCCATGGCCAGAAACCAGCTGAGTGACCGTGGTCTGAACTAATTGTGGTAGCATGCAGAAAAAGTGAAAGGATCTCTTTAAGCACAAAATGGTCTGCACGCACCCAAGCGTACAGGATTGTTGGCACAATTTTACACTAACACAGACTGCAGAAGTGGTTTGTTTATGGGGAAAAAACACCAAAGGGCTTTCTTTTAAGTTTATAATAAATGCTGTAGCTCAATCTACTACGGTTTATACCACCACCACTACCACCACTCGAGCCCAGCCACCAGTTATGCTTACCCCGAAAATTTTTGAAGTTGGACCATATATAATCAGGAAAACTGGCCAACAACAGATATTATTTGATCCGGCATGGTCTCTTAAACAAGTCAAATTGCTGATGCAAAACAATGTCTCAGAAATACAACCAGCTTGTTCACCCTTTTTGCAAACCTCTTTTCAGGCTTGGACAACCTGGCTGCGACAGTGGAACCCTCCTAAAAAACGGGTGCCAAGAGACATAACTGGTGTTGTGGGAACAGAATTGGGAATCAATTCAGAGGTATTAATGAATAAATTGGCTTCTACGACTAGAGATTTGACCAAAATACAGCAACCACTGCAGTCGTCCTTATCGGCCTTGGGAACACATCAGTGCTTGCTATCAAACATTCTACCAAATTGGGAAAAGATAAATGTGAAGGATAAAAAATTGATCATTGATGCACTTAATGCCACGCAAAGCAATGTTTCCTTAGCTCTTAGCTGTATCCAGGCTCAATTATGGATGCAGTCAGTTGCTGCCTCAATTATAAGAGAAGGTGAAGAAGGCACTTTTCCTACTGAGATTAGGAAAATAGTCTGGGACAGTGCCACTGACTTTGAAAGAGATTTCCAATCCTGGTGGAATGTAGTGAATTTTACCTATGACCCTAACACAAACACAGCCACAGCATTTTGTGCTGACCATAAGTAATGCCTCAGTGCATTTGATATTCCCTAGCATCGCATTAGGATTAAATCATGATGGACCCACTTTCTATCCTTCTGAACATAGAGAATGGGCCCGTCAAATTGATGACAAATGGCAAACTGTCAATTTAGAGTCCTGTACTATCCGAGAACAACTAGGGTTTATCTGTGAAGGTAACGCAATTATAGCTCAAGATATCTGTTTAGACACAGAACAAAATAGCTGTCATTTTGATATTCATCCTAACGAGACTTCTGAAACAGTCCTTGTAAATACAGGCAATGGGCGTGCCTGCTTCAGAACCGCTTGTGATACTGTGTTTATAGAAAGTACAGTAGTAGATACTAAAAATCATTCAAATTATTGTGCTTGCAACTTTACTAAAATTGCAGGATGTGATTTTTCTTTTGTAGCTCCAGTTACCTTACATGAACTTTTAGAATCCAATCTCATGTTGATTCACAAGCTACTGCCTACTCCCATTGGGATGAACCTTACTTTGGTAAAGCAACCATTACTTCATCAAGATCTAATAGAGATCCTAGGAAAAATCAAGGAGAATGGACAGAAAACTCTGGTAACTGTTCATCATGATGTGCAAGAAATACATCGTGTTGTAGAAAGGGTGAAAAGTGATGCCGAGCACAAGTGGTGGGATACCCTTTTCGGGTGGTCACCCACCGCCGCCGGTATCCTGAACAAATTGTGCCATCCCGTTGTTGTTCTTCTGATTTTAGTTATGATTGGTTTTGTTTTATCAGTAATCTTGCTTATTGTAAATTGGAGAATGATGAAACGATGAACAAAATTAACATCTATAATTAATGCACACCACTTGGCCGACATCCTTTACACTATAGATATTCCCAGGACTGTAGACACAAGAAGATTATAGGGTTGGTAGATATGTTTTACATCCTTTTCTTTTATGTTTTTTTTTAAGCGCTGTTTTAATGATTTTTGTTTCTTGATTATAAAATTATACTGAGTAATATCGATGATACTAGGTTTATTACTTTACTGCTTAATATTGATTATACTGGTTTATTATTTGATCAATTTATTGTTTAATTGATTAATATTGATTATTATTTAAACAAACTATTGCTGAATTAATTATTGTTTTAGTTTTCCTGTTTTCTCTTTCCTTTCCTTTTTCTCTTCCCTTTTCCCTGGAATGTGCTGCCAACACTTGATGAGTCCTGAAGACTCCACGACGACACCATGGAACCCTGCTGATGAAGATCTTTCGAGGGCAATCGTCAGTCACGGGGTGGTGTAAGAGCCCGTCTGAAGCCCCTCATTTTCCATTCTGCCTTCCGATTGCCACGAGAAAGAATCCCTTCCCTCCACTGCAGTTCCGGCTTAGAACAGGACACAGTGCAGGTGCAACCACTGAACCGTCATGCTAGCTGTTCCGAACAAGGCAAGAACTTGGCAAGGACTTGGCAAGGACTTGGCAAAGACCTGACGTGGACCCAGCACGGGACAGCCTGATGCGCGGCCTGCTTCTAATCTCCGTTCTTAAGCCAAATGAACTTTTGGGGTGACTCCCGGGGTCCTTCATTGAAGACCCCTCATCTGCCTCGTTACCACTGTGACAAACAAAGAATGAGAACCCTCCTCCCAAAGACTGAGACTGAGACCCCTGCTATAGAGAGGAGGGGAAATTGGTGGTCTGACCACTAATGACATGACCTGTTTCCCTTCAGTGATTCAAATGGACTTATTCTTCATTGGATTCGTCTTGCTTTGGTGGTTTCTGTGGACTCACCTGTTCCCGCGTGGCGATTACAATGGACTTTCGTTGTTACGCTTGCTCCCCCCTCTTTCCTCTGTGGACTATAACTGGAGCCCCGAGTCGACCAGAACTTCGGAGACTCCCCCGACACGACAGACGGATCCCCATCGTCCGGACCACTGAGGATCTCGCCTGTGTTGGTAGCTATTCCCATACCCCTCTTCTCTCTCTCTCTCTCCTTTTATCTCCTTTCCGATCCCCACTATTGCATTTACTGGTTTGGCCCCTAATAAAGGTGCATTTGTTGTGATTAACTGATAGTCCCTTGTTGTTTGCCTTTTTGCACTTTTGGGATGGGTGAAAAGAACCATCATGACACCCCGCAAAAAGCGGATCGTGACAGGTGGGATGCATGAAAAATAAAATCAAAACTAAGGAAGTTCGTCCTGGAACACCTTCCATTGGCATGCCAAGAGTGAATTCAAGAGGCAGGAGAGCGGCAGCCACCGTCCTGCAGCTGTCTGCCAGCTTCGCACACAAGCCGGCTTCTTGGCGGCTTCGTTCTTCGCCTCTTGCAAGCTACCGCGATCTCCGGCTGCCGGAGGACAAGAAGCGGCTACTTCGCGCACAGATCACTGGAGCGGCAGAGGTGCGCTCCGAAGCGCCGCTTCTGCCGAGAGACGCCGGCAAGCGGCACTTGCTTTCGGCCAGCTCCGGAGCTGCGTATTCTGCCTCTCTAGTCGCCTACATCTTAGCCAAAAGCTTTTCCGCTCCAGTTCTCAAGGAGAAAGTGTACCAGCACTGCTCACTTAGCCCGACCTTGCCAGGAAATAAGATTTGCTGCACATTCCAAGGACACTGCACTTTCCTGGGCAAGCTGCAATGTGCTGGCAGATGGTCGTGCTCTCTGCCCACTCCTGCCCAGCGCTGGGTAGTAGCGGGCACGTTGCAGCCTGGCGAAGGCAAGAAGCCTGGAGAGCTGTCACAGAGCAGAAGGGCAGCTGAGATGCTGAAAAGCAGCAAAGCTGAACAGCCTGCCTCAGCTTCAGCAGTGTGTAATTGACTGAAGGCGAAAAAGCAAGCAGCAGAGCAGCGGGCTTCTGTGCGCACTGAAGGCAATTGCAAGAATCCAGCAGCTGCTCCTTGCCAAGCACAGTCAGCTGCCTAGGTTCTTGCTTCTTGACCAACTCACAGTTGCCCTTCTTTCCAGCAGCTGCCACCGTGTTCTCTGCATCTCGGAGCCTCTGGGGAGCAACAAGAATTTCCAAGGTGGGATGCATGACGACTATGTCAAAACCCAGGAAAGTTGACCTGGAACACCTTCTATTGGCATGCCAAGAGTGAATTCAAGAGGCAGGAGAGCAGCAGCCACCGTCCTGCAGCTGTCTGCGAGCTTCGCACACAAGCCGGCTTCTTCGCGGCTTCGTTCTTCGCCTCTTGCAAGCTACCGCGATCTCCGGCTGCCGGAGGACAAGAAGCGGCTACTTCGCGCACAGATCACTGGAGCGGCAGCGGTGCGCTCCGAAGAGCCGCTTCTGCCGAAAGACGCCGGCAAGCGGCACTTGCTTTCGGCCAGCTCCGGAGCTGCGTATTCTGCCTCTCTAGTCGCCTACATCTTAGCCAAAAGCTTTTCCGCTCCAGTTCTCAAGGAGAAAGTGTACCAGCACTGCTCACTTAGCCCGACCTTGCCAGGAAATAAGATTTGCTGCACATTCCAAGGACACTGCACTTTCCTGGGCAAGCTGCAACCTGCTGGCAGATGGCCGTGCTCCCTGCCCACTCCTGCCCAGCTCTGGGTGATAGCGGGCACGTTGCAGCCTGGCGAAGGCAAGAAGCCTGGAGAGCTGTCACAGAGCAGAAGGGCAGCTGAGATGCTGAAAAGCAGCAAAGCTGAACAGCCTGCCTCAGCTTCAGCAGTGTGTAATTGACTGAAGGCGAAAAAACCAAGCAGCAGAGCAGCGGGCTTCTGTGCGCACTGAAGGCAATTGCAAGAATCCAGCAGCTCCTCCTTGCCAAGCACAGTCAGCAGCCCAGGTTCTTGCTTCTTGACCAACTCACAGTTGCCCTTCTTTTCAGCAGCTGCCACCGTGTTCTCTGCATCTCGGAGCCTCTGGGGAGCAACAAGAATTTCCAAGGTGGGATGCATGACGACTATGTCAAAACCCAGGAAAGTTGTCCTGGAACACCTTCCATTGGCATGCCAAGAGTGATTTCAACATGCAGGAGAGCGGCAGCCACCGTCCTGCAGCAGTCTGCCAGCTTCGCACACAAGCCGGCTTCTTGGCGGCTTCGTTCTTCGCCTCTTGCAAGCTACCGCGATCTCCGGCTGCCGGAGGACAAGAAGCGGCTACTTCGCGCACAGATCACTGGAGTGGCAGCGGTGCGCTCCGAAGCGCCGCTTCTGCCGAAAGACGCCGGCAAGCGGCACTTGCTTTCGGCCAGTTCCGGAGCTGCGTATTCTGCCTCTCTAGTCGCCTACATCTTAGCCAAAAGCTTTTCCGCTCCAGTTCTCAAGGAGAAAGTGTACCAGCACTGCTCACTTAGCCCGACCTTGCCAGGAAATAAGATTTGCTGCACATTCCAAGGACACTGCACTTTCCTGGGCAAGCTGCAACCTGCTGGCAGATGGCCGTGCTCTCTGCCCACTCCTGCCCAGCGCTGGGTAGTAGCGGGCACGTTGCAGCCTGGCGAAGGCAAGAAGCCTGGAGAGCTGTCACAGAGCAGAAGGGCAGCTGAGATGCTGAAAAGCAGCAAAGCTGAACAGCCTGCCTCAGCTTCAGCAGTGTGTAATTGACTGAAGGCGAAAAACCAAGCAGCAGAGCAGCGGCCTTCTGTGCGCACTGAAGGCAATTGCAAGAATCCAGCAGCTGCTCCTTGCCAAGCACAGTCAGCTGCCTAGGTTCTTGCTTCTTGACCAACTCACAGTTGCCCTTCTTTTCAGCAGCTGCCACCGTGTTCTCTGCATCTCGGAGCCTCTGGGGAGCAACAAGAATTTACAAGGTGGGATGCATGACGACTATGTCAAAACCCAGGAAAGTTGTCCTGGAACACCTTCTATTGGCATGCCAAGAGTGAATTTCAAGAGGCAGGAGAGCAGCAGCCACCGTCCTGCAGCTGTCTACGAGCTTCGCACACAAGCCGGCTTCTTCGCGGCTTCGTTCTTCGCCTCTTGCAAGCTACCGCGATCTCCGGATGCCGGAGGACAAGAAGCGGCTACTTCGCGCACAGATCACTGGAGCGGCAGCGGTGCGCTCGGAAGAGCCGCTTCTGCCGAGAGACGCCGGCAAGCGGCACTTGCTTTCGGCCAGCTCCGGAGCTGCGTATTCTGCCTCTCTAGTCGCCTACATCTTAGCCAAAAGCTTTTCCGCTCCAGTTCTCAAGGAGAAAGTGTACCAGCACTGCTCACTTAGCCCGACCTTGCCAGGAAATAAGATTTGCTGCACATGCCAAGGACACTGCACTTTCCTGGGCAAGCTGCAACCTGCTGGCAGATGGCCGTGCTCTCTGCCCACTCCTGCCCAGTTCTTGGTCCTAGCGGGCACGTTGCAGCCTGGCGAAGGGAAGAAACCTCTGAAACGATACGCGGAATAAATAAATAGAGTCCGTAACCTGGGGTCGTTATGAAATGGGTATGTATGTCAGCGCCCGGCACAAGTGAGATAGCTCTCCAAAACTTGTGTCCCGAGCCTCAGTCTGACCCACGCTTTTATTCTTAAAGACGTTCCATATGCAATACACTGCACAACTTTTTCATGCGTATTCAACCCCTGGCCCCGCCTGTCCTCGCTTCTCATGCTAAGTAAGTCCACGCCCTTCTGGGCATGCGTGGTTTGCTGTGGTGGTCGTACGGGGGGTCTCTTGGTGGTCCTGAGGCTGAAGATTGTGGTCTTCCTCATAATTGAACTTTTGAACTTTTCCTCTCTGCGCGTGGGCTTTTGGTCCTTTGGTGCTTATCTGAGTACGTCTGTCAGTCTTGATAGGCTTGGAGACAGAGGAGCTTCTTTATCTGGGTTCTTTGCTTCTTCTGGTATTGTTCTTTATGCAAGAAGCTTCCGAAATTTGCATTTTCCTATGCCCTTTGTACTAGGCAGAGGTTTCTTAAGTAAAAGGTTGAAAATTCAACACATAACTCTACAAGCTAAATTGGAAATGCTTAATTCATTTTGTTAACCTAACTCTAAAAATCTCTGCTTCAGTCCCCCCTTTTCTTAAAATATAGTAAATTCTTTTACTACAGGGGTCTTGATTTAAATTCTGATCTACTATCATGACCGTCCTCTTTCAGTAAGATTCTATGAATTCTAGAGAGTGATGTCAGACTGGCCATGTGTTTTAACATCCTCGAATTCTTACATGAGTGTTAAAGTAGACATCATTAAACTTACAGTAACTAAAATTAATAGAATTATAATTGGGTGACATAAAGTCTTCTAAACAGTGTATTTCACTAGTTATGACTTGTGTTTATTAGCTAGTGATTGGTGCTGGATACACCAAGTTAAGAGACTTAACATACAGGAGGTTAGTGACATGTCTTGGGTAGACATTCTCTTTCGCACCCCATATGGTTATTCATAAATCAATTCAAAGTGGTTTAGCTTTTCTTTAGTCTTGGGTTTGGTTCGGATCTGCAGTAGTGCTAATGGGAGGGATTGAGTCCATGACAAATTAGCTTCTTGTCCCAATTGTACAATTTGTTGTTTGATCAAATGATTCATTTTTTTTTACCTGACCACTTGATTGTGGGTTATATGGGGTGTGAAGTTCTCAGTCTATGTTCAAGTATTGGCTAACTTGTTGCACGAATTTTACAATAAAATGTGGTCCTCTATTTGAGGAGATTGTGGCCAGGACTCTAAAGCGTGGTATGTTTTCTTGTACCAATACCTTAGTTACTTCTTGAGCTTTAGAAGTCCTGGTGGGGAATGCTTCTGGCCATCCTGAAAAGGTATCTGTTAGCACCAGTAAAAACTTATACCCCCCTTTTCTTGGCAATTCTGTACAATCAATCTGCCATTGCTGCTCCGGCCCATGACCCTTCCTCATCTGGCTAAGCTTTGGTTTGGGAGTATTTTTGGGGTTGGTCTGGAGGCAAAGGTCACATTGTCGAGTTGTAAATGTCTAGTTATGCTAGAGCATCAATACCCCAATGGTTTTCTGGCGTTCTTCCTTTATTAGGGACCATAATAAATAGGAGGGTAGAACTAATTTTCCTTCTATGGTGGCCCATCCCTCTTGGTTATAGTCTCCTTTTTGCTCATAGATTAATTTTTTTTCTAGTTTGTTGTATCTTGGCTTACCTTTAGGGGAAATTTGCCCGTCTGGAATCAGGGCTGCCTCAGTTATGACCTCAATTCTTGCTGCTTCTTTTGCTTCCCTATCTGCCAGCTCGTTTCCTTCTTCCAATTCTGAGTTTATCTTCTGATGTGCCTTAATGTGCATGATCGCTACTTTCTCTGGCAACTGGACTGCTTCTAGAAGTCGCAGTACTTCTGATGCATCTTTAATATTTTTCCCTTGAGAGTTCAGCAGTCCTCTCTCTTTCTAAATGGCTCTGTGAGCATGCACTACTCCAAATGCATACTTCGAGTCCGTGTATATGTTTATTTCTTTCCCTCTTGCCAATTCTAGGGCCCGAGTTAGAGCAATTATCTCGGCCTTCTGTGCAGAGGTATTTGTTGGCAGGGGCCCAGATGATATTACTTCCTTGCACGTTGTAACTGCCTACCCGGCGTGCCGTTTTCCACTGATGATATAACTGCTTCCATCAGTAAACGAGACTTCTGCATTCTCCAGAGGGGTGTCCTTCGAGTCAGGGCAGCTGGAGTAGGTGGCTTCAATGGTCTCCAGGCAGTCATGTTCCACTGGTTCCCCTTGGTTTCTACTGAGGAAGGAGGCTGGATTGACAATGTTAGTCACTACTATCTCTACATCATCTTGCTCCACTATGATAGCTTGGTATCTCAGGAGCCGTTGTGGGGAAAGCCAATGCCCACCTTTTACCTCTAGCACTGCAGACACTGTGTGAGACACTAGCACAGTTCTTTTCTGGCCTAGGGTGAATTTGTGTGCCTCTTGGATGTTCAGTACGACTGCTGCAACAGCTCTGAGGCACCCAGGCCACCCTTTAGCTGCTGTATCCAATTGCTTCGAGAAGTAAGCCACTGCTCTCCGATATGGGCCGAGGTCCTGTGCTAGTATTCCTAAGGCGATTCCTTGCTTCTCATGGGAGAATAAAAGGAAAAACTTACTCACGTCCGGCAATCTCAGGGCTGGAGCTGACATGAGGGCTTTTTTCAGCTGCTTGAAAGCTTGCGTAGCTTCCTTTGTCTCTTGGATGTTCCTGCTTTCAGTTGCAATCAGTTCATAGAAGGGCTTAACAAACAGTCCATAGTTATAGATCCATAACCTGCACCACCCTGTCATCCTCAGGAAAGTTCGTAGTTCCTTTACAGTCTGAGGTTTTGGGGTCTGGCATATTGCCTCCTTCGGCTTTGGCCCAAGGTACGTTGTCTAGCACTGACTTCGTAGCCCAGATAAGTTACTTTCTGTTTTACTACTTGGGCTTTTTTCTTTGATACTCAGTACCCTTGGAGCCCCAAAAAGTTCAAGAGGCTTATCGTCCAGGCCATGCATGCTTCCCTTGTCCGTGTGGCTATCAGGATGTCATCTACATACTGTAGCAACTTCCCTTCCTCTGGAGGGGCTTCTCAGGTCTCTAATTCTTTTGCAAGTTGTTCTCCAAACAAAGTGGGTGAGTTTTTGAATCCTTGTGGGAGTCTGGTCCATGTCAGTTGAGTTCTTCGCCCGCTCTTAGGATTTTCCCATTCAAATGCAAAAATTTTCTGGCTTCGTGGATAGGAAGGCAAAAGAAGGCATCTTTTAAATCTAAAACGGTAAACCAAGTTAGCTCGGCTGTTAAGCAAGTTAATAACGTGTAGGGATTGGCCACCACAGGATACAGATCCTCAGTTACCTTGTTTATGGCCCGCAGATCCTGTACTAACCGGTATGACCCATCAGGTTTACGAACTGGTAGGATAGGGGTATTAACACTTACATAACATAAGTTGTAACAAGGTATGTAGGATAGGGGTATTAACACTTACATAACATAAGTTGTAACAAGGTATTATAGACAATATCATGGTCATCAATGGAAGCAATATTTGATTGAACTTTTTCAGTTCTGAGGGTTCGTAACTTGTGTTTGTCAGTCACAGCAGGGAAGCACAGTGAGGCTGCTTAACAGGGCAGGATGCATACATATACTTTCCTTCGTCTACATTCACTTCACTTTATTTTTACTTACTCTTACACATAACAAAACAACCACAACAACAAGGTACCTTTTATTTTTCAACACACCTATTACACTTTTAGGTGTCCCTGGCTAGTCCCAGTGTTCTTGGATACCCCTCAATCTAGCTGTGTGGTTCCCAACTCTAGATCCTGTCAGACTTATCTTCAAACTGGCAAAATTTTTACTCAATCTTGGGTGCTCTCAACAACCCAGCAAACTTAATTCTGGCTGCTCTTGGAATGTTAATCCCTCAACCCAGCAGGTTTGACTTAACCCTGGATGCTCTTGGAACATTAATCCCTCAATCCAGCAGGTTTGATCTTGGATGTTCTTGGGCATTCTTATCCCTCAATCCAGCAGAATTTTTAGGGGCCCCTCCTACACATTTTACCTTTTATTTTTCCCCAATAGATTATGCCAAGAAAACCCTCTTTTTACCTTTTAATTAATTTTTTTTTCTAATTAATTACCTTTTCCTCCCCCCCCCCACACACACTAAGGGGTCCCACTCTTTCTCTGAGACCCAGTCCCAGGGGGGGGTTCTCTCACTCTTTTTATCACTCGCTTAGTCTCTTTACTGGCCGCTTTTCTCGCGAAAAAGACGGAAACGCAGCATGGGAGACTGCCGCTCTCGCTTAGCAGGTCTGGGGTAACCAGCCCGCGTCTCATTCACACACATTCATCCCCCCTTTATTCGCCCTGTAATGCAAAGGATCTCCCAGTTGCCGAGCCGTGGGGGCTTTTAGGCACTCGGCACGAAGCTCGGATAGCTGGTACATCTGAGGGTCCACCAGAAGAACGGGAGGGACACTCGGGTTGCTGAAATCCTGCTCGTTTATTGAAGGGTCGCAGAAGGGGCAAACAGGGAGACAACGAAGCAGAAGGGAGGCAGATTCCGAGAGCCCCGAAGGGCGGGGTGAGGATTCTTTTACTGCGTAGGGGTAGGAGGGTTTAGCATTCGAGGGTACAATCGGGAGAAGGCTAAAGGGAGGGGAAATACAACATTAACCAGTGGGGAAAGGGGAAAGGAGTGTTCTTGGTGGAAGAAACAAAGGGAAAACGTGGAACAGAGAAGATTCTAGGCTAAGGGGCAGACTTGAACAATAACTGACAGGACAGGGGGAGGGTACAATTCTCTTACAAAAGGGGGTGGAGAACTCATACAACTGCTGTTTCCCATGGCAACCCTAGACTGCCTTCCCCAACCCCTCCTCCTACATCTCTCCCGTTTTTATTTATTAAATAAGCACTTCCCAACGTTTTAAGCAACATACGTCTAAACAAAAATAAAGCAACCGAGATCATGAACATTATCAGAAAGATCCAAAAGAGTCCCCTGAGGATGATAGCAACCCACCCTGGGACACCCCATTGAGACAGCAGTTTATTCACAGGATCTACAGTCGAGGTCTCAGTCTTGAGGTCGTCAACTTGCTCTCGGATCTGCTGGATATTAGCTTGGATGGATGTGCTCTTTGATGCCAGATTGAAGCAGCACATTCCTTCCAAGTCCTCACAGCCGTGGCCATGGGCGAGCAGTAAGAAGTCAATAGCAGCCCTATTTTGCAGTGTGGCGTGCCGGGTGACTTCTTCGTCCGCTAGCAAGTCGGACAGGGCAGCGGACGTGGCGTTGGCCTGCTTACTGAGCCAACACTCGAGGTGAGAAAGCTCACCGAGGGCCTTTGCTGCGGCATACCATGGTAAAAATATGGATACCGTGACTCTCTTCGTCTTTCCCCAATTGTAAATTTTTGAATCACAATTTTTGTCGAATTGGTTATAGGATCTCTTTTGCGAGCCAATTTCTTTTCGTTTTTCCAATTTAAAATTTGTGTTTTGTTCGGTGTCAGTGTGGTAAGCTGCCCAAGGCTGCAGGGGCCTCCCTGGATTTGGGAGGGAATCCCTGCCCACACCCTGTCGCCGCAGATGAGAAAAACCCCCCTGGGGAGCACCCTGGGAACTGAGGAGGACCTAGATACCATGGTCGAGGTGTAATTGCACCAATTTGCTGCATGGTATCTCCCATCGTGGGGAGATACATCGTGTCTTTTTACTTCTTGGGTACCAGCGGGGTGGAGTTTAGCCATTTGATCCCAGTCTTTCTGGGAGGGCTGGTACCTAAACCTGACACAATATGTTGCCTGAGAGGAGCCCAATAGGTCCAATTCTTGGGGCTCCTGTGGTGCATATGGCAGAATCCTCGTCCACTCATCCCAGGTGTCCACAGGATTAGGTTTTTTTCCTGCATATGGATAGTCGTTTGGCGACAGGGGGACTCCTACCAGGCACGTGGATAACGGATTGTCCACACTTCCCATGGCCATACAGAAGTTGTCCTGCTTCAAGGACTTCGCCAGCGTGACCCATATGTTTTCTCTCAGCTGTGGGACTATCCAGCTCCTGACCGGTGACAGCCAGATGATGACGATCAGGAGCATCAGATGTTTCAGAGGTGTCTTCAAGGCGGCAGTCATCCTCAGCGTCTTGTGATAAAAGAAAGCATAACTTGAATGATAAATTTTCCTCAGTGGTCCCTCCCCAACCTCCCCCGTTTTTATTTACTAAATAAGCACTAAATAAAATTAGAGAAAAGGGGTAAGGATTGAGGGAAAGGGGAGGTTAGGGGAAAGGAAAGGGTACAGGGGGCGATGGGGTAATTGGGTACGTAGAGTTCAGCGGGGGAAAATATCTTCGGGTAATCATGACACGTGTGACGATATTGGGAGGTACGGTCTTTCTTCTCCTCCTCTTCCAGGCAGTGGAAACTCCGTCCATCGATGAGGTGTTCTCGGTGGTTTGCACCAAGGACACGTTGTCTTGCTGAGCTGGCACCTCTACGAAGGGCTTGACATATTTCCCCGGAATCCATCTTGGTCCTTTATCTGTAGAAACACAGGCATACCCTCTCCCCCAGGTTATTAGAGGGAAAGGGCCCTGGATAGCTTTGGATTCTGGGTCCTTTATCAAGACTGGTGGCCTCTCGGCGAGTTGCGCTCTGGTGTTATTGTGAAAATAGCGGATAATAGGAGGGTCAGACTCCCTTTCTGAGCAGTTTAAAAAATTCAGGACATACAGGGCCTTACATAACCTTTCGGCTGGGCTCACTGTAATGTCCGGCTTATGTTGTTGTTCAAGGAGCCTTTTTAGATTTCTGTGGGCCCTCTCTATTATCGCCTGTCCTGTAGGATTGTGGGGAATTCCGGTGGTATGGGAAATTCCCCACTGTTGCGCAAACTCACCAAAGCGCTTTGACGCATAGCATGGGCCATTATCAGTTTTTATGTGAGATGGGACTCCCAACGTAGAGAATGCCATGAAAAGATGTTTCATGGCATCCCTGGTTTTTTCGCCTGCATGGACGGAGGCAAACGCTGCGCCGGAAAACGTGTCAATAGAGACATGTATGTATTTCATCCGACCAAACGGCTCGAAGTGTGTTACATCTGTCTGCCATATCTCTAGCGCTCCCAACCCTCGGGGATTTGTCCCCGTAATGAGGGAAGGGAGAGCAAAAGACTGGCAGCTCGGGCAGGTAGAAACAATGGCTCTTGCCTGTGCTATCGAGATCTTAAATTGTCGCACAAGAGCTGGCCATTCTGGTGGTAAAATGCACGGCTGAGCCGCACTTGCCGGAGTATGTCTGGTAAGGTGGTTGAAGCGGTTGCAGATATTTGTGTTGACATGGCTAGGAGGTCCGCTTTCCGATTACCCTCAGTGATCTCTCCGGGTAAATCGGTGTGTGCCCTTACGTGCATGATATGATAAGGTTGCTCTCTATGGGAAAGTAGCCAAATGAGATCAGAGAGTAAACTGTATAAATTTGTGTTTGAAACTTCTTTGAGGAGGGTACCTTCGGCCCTTTCTGCTACCCCAGCGACATAGGCCGAATCAGTGACCACATTCAGAGGCTGTTGAAATTTTTTGAATGCTCTCACGACTGCGGCAAGTTCCGCCATCTGGGGGGAACCCTCAACCAGCTGGACGTCAGACTCCCACTTCTGACTGTCCGGGTCCTTCCAAGTGATCACCGATTTGTGGGATCTGCCCGACCCATCGGTGAACACCGTGAGAGCACCTGGAATTGGTGTTTTACTTTTAAACATTCTTGGGGCCAAATGCAATGTATCCTTAAACAATTTATGCTTAGGATAGTGAACCGAAATTTGTCCGGGGAAGCTGTCCAAAGCAATGAGCAAATTTTCATTAGTTTGCAACAACGAGTCCAATTGATCTAATGAAACAGGTAAGTAAATGCACTCAGGGTCACACCCTGCGAGGGTTCGGAGGCGGTGTCGTGCCTTCATTATTAAAGTGGCTAGCAATTCTGCAGGGGTCGTGATCGTCCTAGAGGGCTGGTGTGGTAGGAAGAGCCACTCTAAGATGACCAGGGGATCAGATGCTCTGTTATCCCACTGGAAGAGAAGTCCATGGAGGTGGGGGCATTTACCCAACACCGCAAAGTTCACGGGAAGGGTCCGGACCACGCGGTGTGCCTGGCGAGACTTCAGAGCAACAGCAACCCCTTGCAGGGCTTCCCGCGCGGCAGGTGTCAGTTCGTGCGGTGAGGCGAGGTCTCCGTCGCCTTGAAGCAGACAGAAGAGAGGTGACAGCTCCTCAGTCGTCAGTCCCAGGAGGGGGCGGATCCAGGTGATCGTTCCGCACAGCTGCTGAAGGTCTTGCAGAGTCCTTGGGTCCTCATTGACGGTCAGTGTCTGTGGCGTCACTGTCCTTCCCGTGATGAGGAATCCGAGGTACCTCCATGGTGCTGAGAATTGGATCTTCTCTTCCGCTATCTGGAGCCCTGCAGCTTTGATAGCCTTAATAGTCTTGTCCAGTGTTGCCTTTAGGTATGTCGAGTCGGAAGCACAAACTAGCACATCATCCATGTCATGCAGGATGATGGCCTCAGGGAAAAGCCGACGCACAGGTGATAAAATCTGCGCTACAAAAGTCTGACAGAGCACAGGGAAATTTTTCATCCCCTGAGGCAGGGATGTCCAATGATATCTTTTAAAAGGTTCAGCCCTATTCAATGATGGTACAGAAAAGGCGAACCTGGGAGCATCCCCGGGGTAGAGCGGAATGTTAAAAAAGCAGTCTTTGATGTCTATCACTGCTAGCTGCCAGTCTCTGGGGAGCATAGAAGGTGACGGAAGGCCTGGTTGAATGGGACCCATATCTTCTATCACATCATTAACCCTTCGCAGGTCTTGGAGCAGGCGCCACCTGTCTGTGCCAGGTTTTCTAATTACAAAGACAGGGCTATTCCAAGGGCTGGTAGAAGGTGTTAAATGCCCAAGTTTCACCTGCTCCTCTACTCATTTATGAAGCACACTCAATTTTTCTGATGGAAGGGGCCACTGATTCACCCAGACAGGTGTGTTGGTTTTCCAGGTCAGGGGTGGGGAAGTGCGCTCTGCAGTGGCCCACACTAAAAATCCCACAAAGGGCTAGGGATGTCGAGGCGGGCTCCCCATTGGCATAAAGCATCCCTTCCTAATAATAGTATGTTTAAAGAGACAACAAAAGGTCTCACCGTTGCCAATTGTTCTTCCGGACCTTCCATGCACACAAGATGCCTACTCCTCAGAGAATGGACCGCTCCGCCCACACCGGAGATCCTGCCGCAAGGGGGCACAAGCTCCCAATCGCTGGGCCACCTCACCTGGGGGATGATGGTCACGTCAGCTCCTGTGTCTGCCATGAGCCGCATCTGCACCGACTTTCCCTGGAAAGAAAGTTTGGCATCAATTAATGGTCTTTCTTTACATACATTTTGGGTGAAGAAAACATGTCTCTCTGTGTCCGGGTCATCGTGAGTGTCCAGTACGTAAAGCAAAGCAAAAGGATCTCCTTTCCTTAAAGTAAATGGCGGGTGGTTACAAATGACGGAGACGGTGATCTCCTCTCCTGGTGGAAAACACACTACCTCAGCTAAGATGGTGATTTCATTCAGCGTGTTGAAGGAGTCTTCTAAGATGAGCACGGTGGTGTCCCGACAGTCGTGGAAGGGGCCCAGGAACCCAGCAGGAACTCTCGTCAGGTCCTCATCCTGGAGAGAGATGGTGACGCTGCTGCGGAGGACCCGACGATTGCCCTGATTTAGGGTACCTGTCCGGCGGAAGAGGCGGAGTCCGTCCTCGTGGCTGTGCTGAACTGCTGGACTTGGCCGCGCGGCCACTCGTCCGCCCTGATGGTCGGAAGGCTGGGATGCTGAGAAGGGCCACTTGCTGTCGTCACGCGGCCCTTCCTCGCACTCTGCAGCCAGTTTCCCGCTGGCTGGTACCCTTGTCGCTGTAGATGAAACTGGTGATCTTGATAAAATGGGTTCCTAGGATATGGTCTTGGGAGGGGCAAGATAGGTTGTTGAATCTGTGGCCAGTGGGGACAGTTCACCTGGATGTGGCTCAGCTGACCACAGTTAAAACAGCGTGTATTTTGTAAGTTTATCATGGCCTCTCCCACCCCTTTGCTGACAGCCAGGGCCCCCATGTGCTCCATTGACATTGCCTTTGTGCAAGCCTCCACCATCTGAGAGATGGTGGGCTCGGGGTCCTGAGGTAGTGCACGGAGAATCTTTTTTGTTTCCGAATTAGAGTTAGAAATGGCCATCTTTCGTAGAAGCTCTGCACGAGCTTCTGCGTTGTCTATTTGTCTCTCAATGGCCTCTTTCAGTCTATCAACAAAAGTAATAAAAGTCTTCTCAGGCCCTTGCATGATAGAAGAAAAGTTTTGGAGGGGGGTCTTACCGTCTGGTATCTTCAGGAGTGCCTCCTTTCCTGCTGCTGCTATGTCCTAAAGCAGCTCCTGTGCTAGTAGAATTTGGTCCTCCGGACTGCTGAACTCCCCTTCTCCAGCAAGGGCTTCCATTGCCTCATCCCCCTCTCCCACCACCTCTGCGAGATCATACTTGCGCAGGAGTGGTTTCAACAGTTTTTTCCAATGAATCTCCTAGAGGTCTCATTCGGTGGGAGAAAACAGTGCCTTAGCAATATACCTTAAATCATGGGGGACTAGCAAACGTCCAGCAAATGTTAAGTCCAGCACATTTTTAATGAAAGGTGAGTTTCTGCCATAATCTTTGGCAGCCTTCCTTAACTCCTTCACCTCAGCGTATGGAATTTGCTCCCACTTTGGCTCCCTCCCCCGCCAGAGGATGACCGGTGCCGCAAAGCTGCCCAAGTCCCGTGCCAATTCCAAATTCCCATCCTTAATTGCCTCCTCTCTGATCTTTGCCCAACCCCCCCCCCCCGACTTGTTGGAATGCTGGGGGCTGCCACTCTCGTCATCCTCTTCCGAGGATGAAGCAGGCTGGGTTAGGGCACGGTGCCTCCCCCTGGCCGGTGGGTCCCGGAGACCGTGCGTCCGACAGGCCAGGATGGCCTGCTTCCGGCCAGGCTTCTTCCTGGTTCCGGTACTGGCAGTGGCAGGAGAGGAGGAGGCGTGTCCCGACCCACCCACTGGGGCGTGACTTTCTGGTGGGGGGCTCCCACCCACAGGGGCTGGGCCCACTGGGGGACTGGTCCCAGCCACAGGGGGCCCACCCAGGGGTGTGGTCAGACGGAAGGAGGGGACGGGTCCCGACACAGGGGCGGCACTCGACGGAGTGGGGGGAGGAGGCAGGGGCGAGATGTCAGGAATTTTCTGGGGTGAAGGAGAAGGAGGGGCGCCATCTTGGGGCTGGTCTTTTTTCACCATGAGGCAGGCGCCATTTTGTCCTATTTGTTCAGTTAAGTCCTCTAAAGAGCAACAGGGTTTCAAACTAGGATTAGGGTCTCTGGTATAGAGGGAACAGGAATGACGTGTGTTGGGGTGGCCAGTCCCAACACACGAATGGGACAGGGAGGATCGGGAAGCAGCAGAGAGACGGCAGCAGCTCTGTGCCGATGTATGGCAGGATCTGTCTCCCGATCCGCCCTTAGGGGAAGAGGGAATAGGATTGGGGGGGGAGGAACACGAGGTAGGTGAACTGGGGACCCAACTCTCTCTCTTCTTTTTTAACAAATTAAGAATGGAATGAAAAAGCGGAAAAAAACGACCGACTGAAATCCTCCCCTGAACTTGTAAATCGTAAATCTTTCTCCCAACTCTTCCCCAGAAATCAGGCACCAAAGCATCTTCCCATGTAGTAGCAGTAAAATGTTCAAATATAAATTTAACAAAAGGCTTTAAATCTCTCTTTATAAAAGAAATGTTCCCTAAAACAAGGTGGGACTTAATTTGGATCTAAAACTCCCGTTGAGCTGGAGACAGGTGGTTACCCATTATATCAGGTCTCACAGCTAAATCACCCTCTTCGGAAAGGAAAAAAAACCAAAAAAACAAAAAAAGGAGGTGAAGCCTAGTCAGGCGTAAGAAAAAGCAAGATAAGCATACCTCTGAAGGATTCAGGCATAAAACGGGGACATGGAAGAGGGGTCTGGTGGAACTTCTGCTGGTCCGAGGGCGTTGCCGCTGCCGCGCAGTTTGAAAGTCCGTCGGTTATCAGCAGAACCCAGGAGACAGAAGCCTTCCGAACTGAAAGGGCGGCTGTCCCTGGAACTGGTCCCGAACGCCGCTTGCAATCCTGGAGAAGGCTGGTCACAGAGCAGGCAATCTCCAGGAGACGGTCAAGGACTGGACCCGCTGGTGTCCGTCCCTGTTCGGGCAGCCAGTTGCCGAGCCGTGGGGGCTTTTAGGCACTCGGCACGAAGCTCGGATAGCTGGTACATCTGAGGGTCCACCAGAAGAACGGGAGGGACACTCGGGTTGCTGAAATCCTGCTCGTTTATTGAAGGGTCGCAGAAGGGGCAAACAGGGAGACAACGAAGCAGAAGGGAGGCAGATTCCGAGAGCCCCGAAGGGCGGGGTGAGGATTCTTTTACTGCGTAGGGGTAGGAGGGTTTAGCATTCGAGGGTACAATCGGGAGAAGGCTAAAGGGAGGGGAAATACAACATTAACCAGGGGGGAAAGGGGAAAGGAGTGTTCTTGGTGGAAGAAACAAAGGGAAAACGTGGAACAGAGAAGATTCTAGGCTAAGGGGCAGACTTGAACAATAACTGACAGGACAGGGGGAGGGTACAATTCTCTTACAAAAGGGGGTGGAGAACTCATACAACTGCAGTTTCCCATGGCAACCCTGGACTGCCTTCCTTACCCAACCCCTCCTCCTACAGTAGGCGACTAGAGAGGCAGAATACGCAGCTGCGGAGCTGGCCGAAAGCAAGTGCCGCTTGCCGGCGTCTTTCGGCAAAAGCGGGGCTCCGGAGCGCACCGCTGCCGCTGCCGTCATCTGTGCGCGAAGTAGCCGCTTCTTGTCCTCCGGCAGCTGGAGATCGCGGTAGCTTGTAAGAGGCGAAGAACGAAGCCGCGAAGAAGCCGGCTTGTGTGCGAAGCTCGCAGACTGCTGCAGGACGGTGGCTGCTGCTCTCCTGCCTCTTGAATTCACTCTTGGCATGCCAATAGAAGGTGTTCCAAGAAAACTTTCCTGGGTTCTGACGTAGCGGTCATGAATCCCACCTTGGAAAGTCCTGCTACTCTCCAGAGGCTCCGAGATGCAGAGACACGGTGGCAGCTGCTGAAAAGAAGGGCAACTGTGAGTTGGTCAAGAAGCAAGAACCTAGGCAGCTGCCTGTGCTTGGCAAGGAGCAGCTGCTGGATTCTTGCAATTGCCTTCAGTGCGCACAGAAGCCCGCTGCTCGGCTGCTTGGTTTTTCGCCTTCAGTCAATTGCACACTACGTAAATAAGTTAGAAAATTTGTTACCCTATAAGCTCCCATGTAAATATGTTAGGAAGTTTGTTAGTCTATACGTACCCATGTAAATATGATTGGAAGTTTGTTAGTCTATAAGCACCCATGTAAAGATGTTCTGTAGATTGTTACTCTATAGGCTGCCATGTAAACATGTTCTGTAGACTGTTGTTTCTATAAGGATTGTCCAAATAAAACATCTTCTGTAAATCCTAGCTTTTGCCTATCTTTGGGAAAAAAATACTGTTTCTTTTTAAAATCTCAGTTCTCTTTGCAATGCCTTTGGGCCCAGGCGGCGTTTGCACCCTTGTGCTTTCCACTTGTTCTGGGTTGCTGGGGCTGGAGGTCCCCGGCGGGGCTGGCACGGCCACCCCGGGGCTGGGGGTCCCTGTGCACAGGGGGTCCCACCGACACCACTGCTGGCACTGGGCACTGCTGCTCTTCCTGGGCTGGGCCAGAGCAGTGTCCCCAGGAGCAGAGCTGTCAGCAGCAGAGAGGGGGCTCTGACAGCAGTGGCCCCTGCAGCAATGGCCCAAAGCAGGCAGGAAGCCTTCAGCCACCCTTGCTGCTGGAGCCACGGGGACTCCTGGACCGGGAGGCGGCATCGGGCCACAGGCATGCCAAATCCACCTTCATGCTCTGAAGGCCATGGCAGCCTTGGGAACTGCGGGACCCGGATCTGGGCTGCTGCAAGGGCTGATGTTTAAGGCTTGGAGCCTCCAAAGGCTCCGGCCTTCGCTTGCCAGCCCGCCTTGCACTGCCCTGTGCCCGCACTGATCAAGAGACAAAAGCCAAGCCAGGGGATCCTCACCCTGCCCCCATTCCTGCTGCTGGCAGCGGCCACTGGCCCCTGTCCCCCACTCGGCTGACAGCTGGAGGGGCAGGGCAGGCTGTGCTGGGCAGGGGGCGGGGGGCTTTGGGCCTGTGGGTGCTGCTGCTGCTGGGGGCCATGGGCCCACGTCTACCTTTTCCCTCTCTTCCCTCCTGTCACTTTCCCCATTTTCTCTCTCTGGGAGCTTGGCTTCTCTCTCTCCTGTCTGCAGGGTCAGCCGCACGTGGGACCCTGCAGGAACTGCCTGAACTACAGGGAAGTGGGAGAGGACTCTTTCTCAGGAACTGTAGTCACAGGACAAGGGGGAATGGGATCAAACTGCAAGAGCTGGAATAGATTTGATGATGGGAAGAAGTTCTTTCTTGGGAGGGTGGTTGTCCCTGACACAGGGAGCAGTGCAGAGAGGCTGTGGATGCCCCGTCGCCAGGAACATCCAAGGCCAGCTTGGACAGGGTCCAGAGCAACCTGGTGTGGTGGGAAGTTGCTCAGGTTGAAAGCAGATGATCCTTAGGGGCCCTTGCAAGCCAAAGCATTCAAGGATTTGATCATTCCATGATCCCCATCTCTCCGTCTGGAGTGGCCCTGAAACTTCTGTGACATCACAGCTCCCAGCGTGTTGCAGGAGGAAGGTCCAGGTCCTGGAAACGAGCACAGCAGACACTTCACCTGCTGCCAGCGGCCAGTTCTCCCTCGCCCTTCGCTCTGCCCGTCAGTGCCGAGCTGTTGCTGCTGCCTGGGCTTTTCCTGACGCCTGCTCTGAAGCCAATCCCGGCAGGATGGGCACTGCTGCCCCAGTGGAGGTACAGTGCCATTCCAGGGAGGGGGGCACCCTGCCTGGGCAGGCTGCAGCCATGTGGGAATGGATGGGATGGGACAGCAAGCCCAGCGTGAGATTGTGCTGCCTCTTGCAGACGGTCAGAGACACTCTGGAGGAGATGGAAGTGGACATGGTGGTGCATGGAGAAGAAATGATGGAGGTGGACACAGAAGACACTGCCGAGGACATGGAGGTGGACGTGGAGGACGACACCGAGGAAATGGAGGTTGATGAGAAGGATGAGGAGGAGCCCATGGTCCTCGGATGAAGATGGAGCCCCACGAGCAAGAGAAGCAGATGCTTCCCACGCCCAGCCCACCTGAGCCACTGCTGGCAGCAGAGTCCAGCGCTGCTGCATCCTTTCCTCCAGGACTGAGGGAGATGCTGGACATTGATATGACCCCTTTGTAATTATGTTCTAGGTTTAGAGGTTTTCTGTAAATATGTTTTAAAGTTTGTTACCCTATAGGCTCCCATGTAAATATGTTAGCAAGTTTGTTAGTCTATAGGCTCCCATGTAAATATGTTTGGAAGTTTGTTAGTCTATAAGCACCCATGTAAACATGTTCTGTAGACTGTTGTTTCTATAAGGATTGTCCAAATAAAACATCTTCTGTAAATCCTAGCTTTTGCCTATCTTTGGGAAAAAAATACTGTTTCTTTTTAAAATCTCAGTTCTCTTTGCAATGCCTTTGGGCCCAGGCGGCGTTTGCACCCTTGTGCTTTCCACTTGTTCTGGGTTGCCGGGGCTGGAGGTCCCCGGCGGGGCTGGCACGGCCACCCCGGGGCTGGGGGTCCCTGTGCACAGGGGGTCCCACCGACACCACTGCTGGCACTGGGCACTGCTGCTCTTCCTGGGCTGGGCCAGAGCAGTGTCCCCAGGAGCAGAGCTGTCAGCAGCAGAGAGGGGGCTCTGACAGCAGTGGCCCCTGCAGCAATGGCCCAAAGCAGGCAGGAAGCCTTCAGCCACCCTTGCTGCTGGAGCCACGGGGACTCCTGGACCGGGAGGCGGCATCGGGCCACAGGCATGCCAAATCCACCTTCATGCTCTGAAGGCCATGGCAGCCTTGGGAACTGCGGGACCCGGATCTGGGCTGCTGCAAGGGCTGATGTTTAAGGCTTGGAGCCTCCAAAGGCTCCGGCCTTCGCTTGCCAGCCCGCCTTGCACTGCCCTGTGCCCGCACTGATCAAGAGACAAAAGCCAAGCCAGGGGATCCTCACCCTGCCCCCATTCCTGCTGCTGGCAGCGGCCACTGGCCCCTGTCCCCCACTCGGCTGACAGCTGGAGGGGCAGGGCAGGCTGTGCTGGGCAGGGGGCGGGGGGCTTTGGGCCTGTGGGTGCTGCTGCTGCTGGGGGCCATGGGCCCACGTCTACCTTTTCCCTCTCTTCCCTCCTGTCACTTTCCCCATTTTCTCTCTCTGGGAGCTTGGCTTCTCTCTCTCCTGTCTGCAGGGTCAGCCGCACGTGGGACCCTGCAGGAACTGCCTGAACTACAGGGAAGTGGGAGAGGACTCTTTCTCAGGAACTGTAGTCACAGGACAAGGGGGAATGGGATCAAACTGCAAGAGCTGGAATAGATTTGATGATGGGAAGAAGTTCTTTCTTGGGAGGGTGGTTGTCCCTGACACAGGGAGCAGTGCAGAGAGGCTGTGGATGCCCCGTCGCCAGGAACATCCAAGGCCAGCTTGGACAGGGTCCAGAGCAACCTGGTGTGGTGGGAAGTTGCTCAGGTTGAAAGCAGATGATCCTTAGGGGCCCTTGCAAGCCAAAGCATTCAAGGATTTGATCATTCCATGATCCCCATCTCTCCGTCTGGAGTGGCCCTGAAACTTCTGTGACATCACAGCTCCCAGCGTGTTGCAGGAGGAAGGTCCAGGTCCTGGAAACGAGCACAGCAGACACTTCACCTGCTGCCAGCGGCCAGTTCTCCCTCGCCCTTCGCTCTGCCCGTCAGTGCCGAGCTGTTGCTGCTGCCTGGGCTTTTCCTGACGCCTGCTCTGAAGCCAATCCCGGCAGGATGGGCACTGCTGCCCCAGTGGAGGTACAGTGCCATTCCAGGGAGGGGGGCACCCTGCCTGGGCAGGCTGCAGCCATGTGGGAATGGATGGGATGGGACAGCAAGCCCAGCGTGAGATTGTGCTGCCTCTTGCAGACGGTCAGAGACACTCTGGAGGAGATGGAAGTGGACATGGTGGTGCATGGAGAAGAAATGATGGAGGTGGACACAGAAGACACTGCCGAGGACATGGAGGTGGACGTGGAGGACGACACCGAGGAAATGGAGGTTGATGAGAAGGATGAGGAGGAGCCCATGGTCCTCGGATGAAGATGGAGCCCCACGAGCAAGAGAAGCAGATGCTTCCCACGCCCAGCCCACCTGAGCCACTGCTGGCAGCAGAGTCCAGCGCTGCTGCATCCTTTCCTCCAGGACTGAGGGAGATGCTGGACATTGATATGACCCCTTTGTAATTATGTTCTAGGTTTAGAGGTTTTCTGTAAATATGTTTTAAAGTTTGTTACCCTATAGGCTCCCATGTAAATATGTTAGCAAGTTTGTTAGTCTATAGGCTCCCATGTAAATATGTTTGGAAGTTTGTTAGTCTATAAGCACCCATGTAAACATGTTCTGTAGACTGTTGTTTCTATAAGGATTGTCCAAATAAAACATCTTCTGTAAATCCTAGCTTTTGCCTATCTTTGGGAAAAAAATACTGTTTCTTTTTAAAATCTCAGTTCTCTTTGCAATGCCTTTGGGCCCAGGCGGCGTTTGCACCCTTGTGCTTTCCACTTGTTCTGGGTTGCCGGGGCTGGAGGTCCCCGGCGGGGCTGGCACGGCCACCCCGGGGCTGGGGGTCCCTGTGCACAGGGGGTCCCACCGACACCACTGCTGGCACTGGGCACTGCTGCTCTTCCTGGGCTGGGCCAGAGCAGTGTCCCCAGGAGCAGAGCTGTCAGCAGCAGAGAGGGGGCTCTGACAGCAGTGGCCCCTGCAGCAATGGCCCAAAGCAGGCAGGAAGCCTTCAGCCACCCTTGCTGCTGGAGCCACGGGGACTCCTGGACCGGGAGGCGGCATCGGGCCACAGGCATGCCAAATCCACCTTCATGCTCTGAAGGCCATGGCAGCCTTGGGAACTGCGGGACCCGGATCTGGGCTGCTGCAAGGGCTGATGTTTAAGGCTTGGAGCCTCCAAAGGCTCCGGCCTTCGCTTGCCAGCCCGCCTTGCACTGCCCTGTGCCCGCACTGATCAAGAGACAAAAGCCAAGCCAGGGGATCCTCACCCTGCCCCCATTCCTGCTGCTGGCAGCGGCCACTGGCCCCTGTCCCCCACTCGGCTGACAGCTGGAGGGGCAGGGCAGGCTGTGCTGGGCAGGGGGCGGGGGGCTTTGGGCCTGTGGGTGCTGCTGCTGCTGGGGGCCATGGGCCCACGTCTACCTTTTCCCTCTCTTCCCTCCTGTCACTTTCCCCATTTTCTCTCTCTGGGAGCTTGGCTTCTCTCTCTCCTGTCTGCAGGGTCAGCCGCACGTGGGACCCTGCAGGAACTGCCTGAACTACAGGGAAGTGGGAGAGGACTCTTTCTCAGGAACTGTAGTCACAGGACAAGGGGGAATGGGATCAAACTGCAAGAGCTGGAATAGATTTGATGATGGGAAGAAGTTCTTTCTTGGGAGGGTGGTTGTCCCTGACACAGGGAGCAGTGCAGAGAGGCTGTGGATGCCCCGTCGCCAGGAACATCCAAGGCCAGCTTGGACAGGGTCCAGAGCAACCTGGTGTGGTGGGAAGTTGCTCAGGTTGAAAGCAGATGATCCTTAGGGGCCCTTGCAAGCCAAAGCATTCAAGGATTTGATCATTCCATGATCCCCATCTCTCCGTCTGGAGTGGCCCTGAAACTTCTGTGACATCACAGCTCCCAGCGTGTTGCAGGAGGAAGGTCCAGGTCCTGGAAACGAGCACAGCAGACACTTCACCTGCTGCCAGCGGCCAGTTCTCCCTCGCCCTTCGCTCTGCCCGTCAGTGCCGAGCTGTTGCTGCTGCCTGGGCTTTTCCTGACGCCTGCTCTGAAGCCAATCCCGGCAGGATGGGCACTGCTGCCCCAGTGGAGGTACAGTGCCATTCCAGGGAGGGGGGCACCCTGCCTGGGCAGGCTGCAGCCATGTGGGAATGGATGGGATGGGACAGCAAGCCCAGCGTGAGATTGTGCTGCCTCTTGCAGACGGTCAGAGACACTCTGGAGGAGATGGAAGTGGACATGGTGGTGCATGGAGAAGAAATGATGGAGGTGGACACAGAAGACACTGCCGAGGACATGGAGGTGGACGTGGAGGACGACACCGAGGAAATGGAGGTTGATGAGAAGGATGAGGAGGAGCCCATGGTCCTCGGATGAAGATGGAGCCCCACGAGCAAGAGAAGCAGATGCTTCCCACGCCCAGCCCACCTGAGCCACTGCTGGCAGCAGAGTCCAGCGCTGCTGCATCCTTTCCTCCAGGACTGAGGGAGATGCTGGACATTGATATGACCCCTTTGTAATTATGTTCTAGGTTTAGAGGTTTTCTGTAAATATGTTTTAAAGTTTGTTACCCTATAGGCTCCCATGTAAATATGTTAGCAAGTTTGTTAGTCTATAGGCTCCCATGTAAATATGTTTGGAAGTTTGTTAGTCTATAAGCACCCATGTAAACATGTTCTGTAGACTGTTGTTTCTATAAGGATTGTCCAAATAAAACATCTTCTGTAAATCCTAGCTTTTGCCTATCTTTGGGAAAAAAATACTGTTTCTTTTTAAAATCTCAGTTCTCTTTGCAATGCCTTTGGGCCCAGGCGGCGTTTGCACCCTTGTGCTTTCCACTTGTTCTGGGTTGCCGGGGCTGGAGGTCCCCGGCGGGGCTGGCACGGCCACCCCGGGGCTGGGGGTCCCTGTGCACAGGGGGTCCCACCGACACCACTGCTGGCACTGGGCACTGCTGCTCTTCCTGGGCTGGGCCAGAGCAGTGTCCCCAGGAGCAGAGCTGTCAGCAGCAGAGAGGGGGCTCTGACAGCAGTGGCCCCTGCAGCAATGGCCCAAAGCAGGCAGGAAGCCTTCAGCCACCCTTGCTGCTGGAGCCACGGGGACTCCTGGACCGGGAGGCGGCATCGGGCCACAGGCATGCCAAATCCACCTTCATGCTCTGAAGGCCATGGCAGCCTTGGGAACTGCGGGACCCGGATCTGGGCTGCTGCAAGGGCTGATGTTTAAGGCTTGGAGCCTCCAAAGGCTCCGGCCTTCGCTTGCCAGCCCGCCTTGCACTGCCCTGTGCCCGCACTGATCAAGAGACAAAAGCCAAGCCAGGGGATCCTCACCCTGCCCCCATTCCTGCTGCTGGCAGCGGCCACTGGCCCCTGTCCCCCACTCGGCTGACAGCTGGAGGGGCAGGGCAGGCTGTGCTGGGCAGGGGGCGGGGGGCTTTGGGCCTGTGGGTGCTGCTGCTGCTGGGGGCCATGGGCCCACGTCTACCTTTTCCCTCTCTTCCCTCCTGTCACTTTCCCCATTTTCTCTCTCTGGGAGCTTGGCTTCTCTCTCTCCTGTCTGCAGGGTCAGCCGCACGTGGGACCCTGCAGGAACTGCCTGAACTACAGGGAAGTGGGAGAGGACTCTTTCTCAGGAACTGTAGTCACAGGACAAGGGGGAATGGGATCAAACTGCAAGAGCTGGAATAGATTTGATGATGGGAAGAAGTTCTTTCTTGGGAGGGTGGTTGTCCCTGACACAGGGAGCAGTGCAGAGAGGCTGTGGATGCCCCGTCGCCAGGAACATCCAAGGCCAGCTTGGACAGGGTCCAGAGCAACCTGGTGTGGTGGGAAGTTGCTCAGGTTGAAAGCAGATGATCCTTAGGGGCCCTTGCAAGCCAAAGCATTCAAGGATTTGATCATTCCATGATCCCCATCTCTCCGTCTGGAGTGGCCCTGAAACTTCTGTGACATCACAGCTCCCAGCGTGTTGCAGGAGGAAGGTCCAGGTCCTGGAAACGAGCACAGCAGACACTTCACCTGCTGCCAGCGGCCAGTTCTCCCTCGCCCTTCGCTCTGCCCGTCAGTGCCGAGCTGTTGCTGCTGCCTGGGCTTTTCCTGACGCCTGCTCTGAAGCCAATCCCGGCAGGATGGGCACTGCTGCCCCAGTGGAGGTACAGTGCCATTCCAGGGAGGGGGGCACCCTGCCTGGGCAGGCTGCAGCCATGTGGGAATGGATGGGATGGGACAGCAAGCCCAGCGTGAGATTGTGCTGCCTCTTGCAGACGGTCAGAGACACTCTGGAGGAGATGGAAGTGGACATGGTGGTGCATGGAGAAGAAATGATGGAGGTGGACACAGAAGACACTGCCGAGGACATGGAGGTGGACGTGGAGGACGACACCGAGGAAATGGAGGTTGATGAGAAGGATGAGGAGGAGCCCATGGTCCTCGGATGAAGATGGAGCCCCACGAGCAAGAGAAGCAGATGCTTCCCACGCCCAGCCCACCTGAGCCACTGCTGGCAGCAGAGTCCAGCGCTGCTGCATCCTTTCCTCCAGGACTGAGGGAGATGCTGGACATTGATATGACCCCTTTGTAATTATGTTCTAGGTTTAGAGGTTTTCTGTAAATATGTTTTAAAGTTTGTTACCCTATAGGCTCCCATGTAAATATGTTAGCAAGTTTGTTAGTCTATAGGCTCCCATGTAAATATGTTTGGAAGTTTGTTAGTCTATAAGCACCCATGTAAACATGTTCTGTAGACTGTTGTTTCTATAAGGATTGTCCAAATAAAACATCTTCTGTAAATCCTAGCTTTTGCCTATCTTTGGGAAAAAAATACTGTTTCTTTTTAAAATCTCAGTTCTCTTTGCAATGCCTTTGGGCCCAGGCGGCGTTTGCACCCTTGTGCTTTCCACTTGTTCTGGGTTGCCGGGGCTGGAGGTCCCGGCGGGGCTGGCACGGCCACCCCGGGGCTGGGGGTCCCTGTGCACAGGGGGTCCCACCGACACCACTGCTGGCACTGGGCACTGCTGCTCTTCCTGGGCTGGGCCAGAGCAGTGTCCCCAGGAGCAGAGCTGTCAGCAGCAGAGAGGGGGCTCTGACAGCAGTGGCCCCTGCAGCAATGGCCCAAAGCAGGCAGGAAGCCTTCAGCCACCCTTGCTGCTGGAGCCACGGGGACTCCTGGACCGGGAGGCGGCATCGGGCCACAGGCATGCCAAATCCACCTTCATGCTCTGAAGGCCATGGCAGCCTTGGGAACTGCGGGACCCGGATCTGGGCTGCTGCAAGGGCTGATGTTTAAGGCTTGGAGCCTCCAAAGGCTCCGGCCTTCGCTTGCCAGCCCGCCTTGCACTGCCCTGTGCCCGCACTGATCAAGAGACAAAAGCCAAGCCAGGGGATCCTCACCCTGCCCCCATTCCTGCTGCTGGCAGCGGCCACTGGCCCCTGTCCCCCACTCGGCTGACAGCTGGAGGGGCAGGGCAGGCTGTGCTGGGCAGGGGGCGGGGGGCTTTGGGCCTGTGGGTGCTGCTGCTGCTGGGGGCCATGGGCCCACGTCTACCTTTTCCCTCTCTTCCCTCCTGTCACTTTCCCCATTTTCTCTCTCTGGGAGCTTGGCTTCTCTCTCTCCTGTCTGCAGGGTCAGCCGCACGTGGGACCCTGCAGGAACTGCCTGAACTACAGGGAAGTGGGAGAGGACTCTTTCTCAGGAACTGCAGTCACAGGACAAGGGGGGATGGGATCAAACTATAGCAGGGGTCTCAGTCTCAGTCCTTGGGAGGAGGGTTCTCATTCTTTGTTTGTCACACTGGTAACGAGGCAGATGAGGGGTCTTCAATGAAGGACCCCGGGAGTCACCCCAAAAGTTCATTTGGCTTAAGAACGAAGATTAGAAGCAGGCCGCGCATCATGAAACGCGAATCGTTTCATCATTCTCCAATTTACAATAAGCAAGATTACTGATAAAACAAAACCAATCATAACTAAAATCAGAAGAACAACAACGGGATGGCACAATTTGTTCAGGATACCCGTGGCGGTGGGTGACCACCCGAAAAGGGTATCCCACCACTTGTGCTCGGCATCACTTTCCACCCTTTCTACAACACGATGTATATCTTGCACATCATGATGAACAGTTACCAGAGTTTTCTGTCCATTCTCCTTGATTTTTCCTAGGATCTCTATTAGATCTTGATGAAGTAATGGTTGCTTTACCAAAGTAAGGTTCATCCCAATGGGAGTAGGCAGTAGCTTGTGAATCAACATGAGATTGGATTCTAAAAGTTCATGTAAGGTAACTGGAGCTACAAAAGAAAAATCACATCCTGCAATTTTAGTAAAGTTGCAAGCACAATAATTTGAATGATTTTTAGTATCTACTACTGTACTTTCTATAAACACAGTATCACTAGCGGTTCTGAAGCAGGCACGCCCATTGCCTGTAGATACAAGGACTGTTTCAGAAGTCTCGTTCGGATGAATATCAAAATGACAGCTATTTTGTTCTGTGTCTAAACAGATATCTTGAGCTATAATTGCATTACCTTCACAGATAAACCCTAGTTGTTCTCGGATAGTACAGGACTCTAAATTGACAGTTTGCCGTTTGTCATCAATTTGACGGGCCCATTCTCTATGTTCAGAAGGATAGAAAGTGGGTCCATCATGATTTAATCCTAATGCGATGCTAGGGAATATCAAATGCACTGAGGCATTACTTATGGTCAGCACAAAATGCTGTGGCTGTGTTTGTGTTAGGGTCATAGGTAAAATTCACTACATTCCACCAGGATTGGAAATCTCTTTCCAAGTCAGTGGCACTGTCCCAGACTATTTTCCTAATCTCAGTAGGAAAAGTGCCTTCTTCACCTTCTCTTATAATTGAGGCAGCAACTGACTGCATCCATAATTGAGCCTGGATACAGCTAAGAGCTAAGGAAACATTGCTTTGTGTGGCATTAAGTGCATCAATGATCAATTTTTTATCATTCACATTTATCTTTTCCCAATTTGGTAGAATGTTTGATAGCAAGCACTGATGTGTTCCCAAGGCCGATAAGGACGACTGCAGTGGTTACTGTATTTTGGTCAAATCTCTAGTCGTAGAAGCCAATTTATTCATTAATACCTCTGAATTGATTCCCAGTTCTGTTCCCACAACACCAGTTATGTCTCTTGGCACCCGTTTTTTAGGAGGGTTCCACTGTCGCAGGCAGGTTGTCCAAGCCTGAAAAGAGGTTTGCAAAAAGGGTGAACAAGCTGGTTGTATTTCTGAGACATTGTTTTGCATCAGCAATTTGACTTGTTTAAGAGACCATGCCAGATCAAATAATATCTGTTGTTGCCCAGTTTTCCTGATTATATATGGTCCAACTTCAAAAATTTTCGGGGTAAGCATAACTGGTGGCTGGGCTCGAGTGGTGGTAGTGGTGGTGGTATAAACCGTAGTAGATTGAGCTACAGCATTTATTATAAACTTAAAAGAAAGCCCTTTGGTGTTTTTTCCCCATAAACAAACCACTTCTGCAGTCTGTGTTAGTGTAAAATTGTGCCAACAATCCTGTACGCTTGGGTGTGTGCAGACCTTTTTGTGCTTAAAGAGATCCTTTCACTTTTTCTGCATGCTACCACAATTAGTTCAGACCACGGTCACTCAGCTGGTTTCTGGCCATGGGGTTGTGGTAGGATGCAGAAAAGTATTACCAGTTTGATCATGGATTAGGTGGTCTTCATGTCCCTTTTTCTTCTGAAAAAGTAAACACAACAGAATTCTGCCGCCGAGAGGCAGAAAAGTTAGAATGATGGAATTATCCAGCATGTATTTGTCCAATGCTCTTTCCCTAGAGCACCAGAGGCTTCCCATGCATATTTATTCAGAGGGGGTTTTAGCACAAGTGCTACTAGTCCTATAGTAAGAGAGGTCCACCAGAACACGTTGGCCAGGGTCATGAGCTGGATATTAGGATCATTTGGTACAGAGCATAGGAGTCAGTGTAGATGCAGACCAAAGAGGAATTCTGTGCTTCTCGTTGAAAAACACTCCAGACAGCTATCAGCTCCCCAATGTGTGCACTACCTTCTCCCTCTGTAATCATTTGCTCACCAGAGGAAAAGTGGAGGGCTTCTGCCCTATATTTCCATACTTTTCCTTTCCCTTTAGCAGAAGCATCAGTAAACCAAGAGTTTGCTGATTGTTTGGGGCAGAAAGGAGGGGTTACTTTGATTACAGAGACAGGTTTGTCCAAGCTCTCAGTTTCTTGGATTGGTAAAGTTTTTACAGATCCTTCTGTCATTGAGAAGAAGTTACAGTAATGTTCAACCTGAGCATACCACTTTCTCACTAAGGCCCTCTGGGCCACCCCGTCAGGAGGGGGAGTCCCACTAGTGGCTGTCTTAATAACCTTGAAGGGGCCTCTCAATACAATTGGTTGTTTTCGTGCAATTTTTTCTACTTCTAGGAAAGCTAAGATAACCATCAACAATCCTTTTTCCCAGGTAGTGTATCTTTTCTCAGCATCTTTGGAACCACGGGAGTAAAAACCAACAGGTCTTGTCAGACCCTCAGCACCCCGCTGCCATATGTGTACTGACAGCCCTGAGGAGGCAAATCCCCATTCCACCTGGAAAGGATCTGTAGGATGGCTAGGGGTCACTGCTTGATGAGCTGTTGCTTCAAAAATCAGCAATTGCAATGCTGACTCCTGAGAAAGACTCCAATCCCATTTCACCCCTTTCCTCAACAAGTCATAAAGGGGAACAAATGGGTCCTTCTGCTTACTAGGAAATCTATCTGGTCTTTCTACAGGAGATACAGCTGCTATCGTTTTTGGAAGGAGAATTGCTGTAGGTTTGAGTGATTCTGGAAGCCCACAAATTCAAGGGGTCGTTATCTCGGGCTTCACAGGTAATTGCATCAGGGATTCAAAGTCAGGAATTAATTTCTTTTTGAGAGTCATTTGCAGGCAAGCAGCTTTGTGCACATTTTCCAAGAGTTGGTCGGGGGTACTAATTCTAGCTATGGGATCTCCCCTTTCCAAGGGGCTTGTTCCCCCGGCCCAAAAAGCTGCACGCTGTGTCAGGGACCATGTGTCACCTTTCTCTCCTGTTGTTAAGAAGACACCATGTCCCCAGTACCCACTGGCTTCCTGTTCACTTAATTGAATTTGATCACCACCAGTGAGGGACACCCGGAAAACATATTCTGATTCATGTGGAGGGTGTCCATATTCCCTTTTAAGCTTAGCTAGCTCAGTGGCAGTGTTTAGTTGTGATGGTATGTGTTTGGTTGTGATGTGAGGTTGGAGATCATCATCACTGAGATAGCTATACACTGAGATAGTTTTAATCAAGGGTCTCAAGTGATGG
Source organism: Vidua chalybeata (assembly GCF_026979565.1). Lineage (NCBI taxonomy): Eukaryota > Metazoa > Chordata > Aves > Passeriformes > Viduidae > Vidua > Vidua chalybeata. The sequence goes on along the minus strand of NC_071547.1, from coordinate 14,390,741 downwards.
CAGCAATGTTCCCCACAATTACTTGCTGCTTCAAGTTCTTGATGAGGATAGATTTGTTTCATGTGAGGAGTTTCCTTCTCCTCAGGCTCTGTAGAGGAATCAGCATGATGTGATTTGTTAACATGTTCCTCTGTTAAGGCAGCTCGCAATGCATAGATCACATCTTTTGCTTCATAGAACTGTTTTTGCAAAATTTCAACTAGATTTTGAAGGGAGTCTATTATAGCATGTTCCTCACTTCTTCGCTCGAAGCCATTTTCTATAGCTGCCGTAAGACAAGCTCCCAAAACTGAGCATAAGATAGTTTTATTTTTGCCCAGTTTGAATTTTGTTTCATGTTGTAATGAACACACTCTATCCATAACATTTTCTAAGTTCAACCAATTACTCTGTGCCCATTTTTCTCCTTCCGTAGAAGGTCTGGCATTGTGTTTGGCTAGTAGTGCATAAAATTCAGCTTTAATTTCAAGGCTAAGATTGTCACTCATTTTGTGAAGGGACCAAAACCACGACAGGGAGCTACAAACTTAAGTTCCACAAAACTACACAGCCCTCGCTGTGTCGCCCTTCGCTTCCCTGGCTGGGTGAAAGGACAATAATCTGCCTGGGAGGCTCTGCTTAGTTGCTTCAAGTTGTCCCTTCCTTCCCAGACCAGATACACAACAACAACAAAACAAGTGTCCCGCCTTTTGCACTAGTGGATCCTTTGTGAATTTCCAAAGACAGTCTGGGTGCCTTTTCAGCTGCAACCCTTCTGTCTAGACAGAAATCCTGTCCGTGACGCCAATTTTAATGTCACGATCCGCTTCTTGCGGGGTGTCGTGATGGTTCTTTTCACCGATCCCAAAAGTGCAAAAAGGCAAACAACAAGGGACTATCAGTTAATCACAACAAATGCACCTTTATTAGGGGCCAAACCAGTAAATGCGATAGTGGGGATCGGAAAGGAGATAAAAGGAGAGAGAGAGAGAGAAGAGGGGTATGGGAATAGCTACCAACACAGGCGAGATCCTCAGTGGTCCGGACGATGGGGTTCCGTCTGTCGTGTCGGGGGAGTCTCCGAAGTTCTGGTCGACTCGGGGCTCCAGTTATAGTCCACAGAGGAAAGAGGGGGGAGCAAGTGTAACAACGAAAGTCCATTGTAATCGCCACGCGGGAACAGGTGAGTCCACAGAAACCACCAAAGCAAGACGAATACAATGAAGAATAAGTCCATTTGAATCACTGAAGGGAAACAGGTCATGTCATTAGTGGTCAGACCACCAATTTCCCCTCCTCCCTATAGCAGGGGTCTCAGTCTCAGTCCTTGGGAGGAGGGTTCTCATTCTTTGTTTGTCACACTGGTAATGAGGCAGATGAGGGGTCTTCAATGAAGGACCCCGGGAGTCACCCCAAAAGTTCATTTGGCTTAAGAACGGAGATTAGAAGCAGGCCGCGCATCAGGCTGTCCCGTGCTGGGTCCACGTCAGGTCTTTGCCAAGTCCTTGCCAAGTCCTTGCCAAGTTCTTGCCAGGCCTTGTTCGGAACAGCTAGCATGACGGTTCAGTGGTTGCACCTGCACTGTGTCCTGTTCTAAGCCGGAACTGCAGTGGAGGAAGGGATTCTTTCTCGTGGCAATCGGAAGGCAGAACGGAAAATGAGGGGCTTCAGACGGGCTCTTACACCACCGTGGAAATTCTTGTTGCTCCCCAGAGCCTCCGAGATGCAGAGAACACGGTGGCAGCTGCTGAAAAGAAGGGCAACTGTGAGTTGGTCAAGAAGCAAGAACCTAGGCAGCTGCCTGTGCTTGGCAAGGAGCAGCTGCTGGATTCTTGCAATTGCCTTCAGTGCGCACAGAAGCCCGCTGCTCTGCTGCTTCGTGTTTCGCCTTCAGTCAACTGCACACTGCTGAAGCTGAGGCAGGCTGTTCAGCTTTGCTGCTTTTCAGCATCTCAGCTGCCCTTCTGCTCTGTGACAGCTCTCGAGGTGAAACAGAGATTTTTAGAGTTAGGGTAACAAAATGAATTAAGCATTTCTAATTTAGCTTGTAGAGTTATCTGTTGAATTTTCAACCTTTTACTCTAAGAAACCTCTGCCTAATACAAAGGGCAAAGGAAAATGCAAATTTCTGAGGCTTCTTGCATAAAGAACAATACCAGAAGAAGCAAAGAACCCAGATAAAGAAGCTCCTCTGTCTCCAAGCCTATCAAGACTGACAGACGTACTCAGATAAGCACCAAAGGACCAAAAGCGCACGCGCAGAGAGGAAAAGTTCAAAAGTTCAATCATGAGGAAGACCACAATCTTCAGCCTCAGGACCACCAAGAGACCCCCCGTACGACCACCACAGCAAACCACGCATGCCCAGAAGGGCGTGGACTTACTTAGCATGAGAAGCGAGGACAGGCGGGGCCAGGGGTTGAATACGCATGAAAAAGTCGTGCAGTGTATTGCATATGGAACGTCTTTAAGAATAAAAGTGTGGGTCAGACTGAGGCTCGGGGCACAAGTTTTGGAGAGCTATCTCACTTGTGCCGGGCGCTGACGTACATACCCACTTCATAACTAACCCAGGTTATGGAGTCTATTGATTTATTCCGCGTATCGTTTCAGTTGGCGACCACGAAGGGACTGCTCTGCTCACCCGCAGGTCCGGTTGGGAGCAGACACCCTCAGGCGCCACGGGGCTTTTCCCCGGAGGGACTCTGCGCCTCGGCTGTACACTGCGGGGAGCATACCACGGCCCGTCGACTAGCGGATGAAAGCGGTATGTATTAATTTATTTTCTTAAGGTTGGCACTGATAAGTCGCAAAAAGATGTTTTTGCGCGCAGGTTTGCCTAGGGGCTTGCAAGCAGACCGCCATCGGGGAGAGGCCGGCGGCGGGAGGACCTCCCCAGCTGATAGCGCGGCTCGGGGAGGGCGAAATCGCGATTTCAGTGTGTGGTGTGTGTCCCGATTGCAGTGTAGTGTGTCTGTTACGTCCGGACGTGCGTGCTTGTGCGTGTGTGTGTATGTGTGAGTGGAACGGTGATGCGCGGTGCGGCGTTGCTAAGACAGAGAGACGCGGCGCGGCAGTGCTAGAGAGCGCATGCGCAGGGCAGCTCTCAGCCCACACTACCTGCTAGTGCGGGTAGTGCGCATGCGCGGGGCAGCTCAGCCACACTACCTGCTAGTGCGGGTAGTGCGCATGCTCGGGGCGGCTAGCAGCCACTCTACCTGATAGAGCGGGTGGTGCGCATGCGTGGCACGGGCTGTCCCTGGCGAGCGAGGGGAGCGCGGCGCGGGGCTTAAGTCGGGGCTTGCAAAGGTGCTTTAGGCGCAGCCCAGCTGATAGCGCAGCGGGCGCGCGGGCACAAGCCGCGGTTTGAGGAGCTGCTTTGAACGCCGCTAGCTGATAGCGCAGCTAGTGGGAGCGTGGTACAAGCTAGGAGTTACAAGCACCGCTTACAAGCATCGCTAGTTGGTAAAAAGCTTGCAAAAGTAGCCAGCGAGCCCGGCTGGGCTAAGAGTTAAGTGTTTGTTATACAATAGCACTTGCCTTCAGTGTGAAAAGCTGTCACTGGTGTAGGAGGAGGGGTTGGGGAAGGCAGTCTAGGGTTGCCATGGGAAACAGCAGTTGTATGAGTTCTCCACCCCCTTTTGTAAGAGAATTGTACCCTCCCCCTGTCCTGTCAGTTATTGTTCAAGTCTGCCCCTTAGCCTAGAATCTTCTCTGTTCCACGTTTTCCCTTTGGTTCTTCCACCAAGAACACTCCTTTCCCTTTTCCCCACTGGTTAATGTTATATTTCCCCTCCCTTTAGCCTTCTCCCTGTGATAAATTGAGGCGAATAATTTGATTCAGCCTTTTGAAGGTCATTTAGAATTTTATTAATTACAGCAAGCAGTAGCAAGCAAAACAGCGCTGGGTGGGTAGGGGTCTCCTAACCGCCCCTCCTGCAGTGTCCCACACTGCAGTGCCCCACACCCCACCCCCCTTATTCAGTCTCTTTTATAGTTTCTTGGAGGTTTCTTCATTCGCGTCTCTTGTGATAGCGGTGGGCGTAGCTTGAGCATCCCTCTGCATCGTGTCTGCGTTGTGTCGAGGCAGGTGATCGTTGGTTTCACAATCGGTTCCGGACAGTGATGGGCGTACCCGGAGCACTCCTACGTTGTCTAGTCCGGTGGCCGTTGCCTGGTGGTCGCTGATTTCATAATCAGCTCCGGCCATCCCCCAACATCCTTAGCCTGTGTCTGCAAGAGAAGCTAAGAAAAGCTCCCTAAATGGTGATTAATCATACTTGCGGTCTTGCGTTTTGCAATATGTCTATAGCCTTGCAATATGCCTATAGCCTTGCGGTTTGTAGCAGTTGCTTCTTTATTGTCCTTTTTTTAGTAAAACCCACAAGTTGCTGTTTCCCAACTTCACAGATGCTTCCCCTATCTCCTAACAAGCAAGCTAGTCCCTCATACTTTAATTTTATTTTTCCTCCTTTAATATTCCAATTCCTTTGATGAACAAACAAGTTACCACAGTTTATCACAATCCCCCATTTTCTCTTTTACCATTTCGTTCATCAAATCGCTTTGCTGTTTCGTAGGCTAGAAGTAAAGTGTTTAGCATTGTCCTGACTAGAAACACCACTAGGACAGAGCAATAGAAAACTAATAATTCGCCAATAAGGGTGGAGTCCTAGCCTTGATTTTGTTTTGTAATATCCTGTTTTCCCCTTTTTGGCTTGCTGCTCCCTTGGTGTTTCAGAGGCACTTAGACTGGTCCTTTGAGGGATCCTAGTACTCGGCTGGCAATAGTTGGAGCATTTCAGCATTGTTCCACTTAGAGGGGGCTTGGCCTTTTCCTCTCTGCCTCGCTCGCCGACTCGGGTGCTTCGAGCCGCGAGGTAAACCATCTTCTCGGCAGCAGCAGTACTCGCCTGAGCGTCCCCTTTTCCGCTCCTGCCTAGCCTTGTACTGTTCCCAGTTCTTATCTTTGGCCAGAAGTGGGTTGCAAGGAATCCCCTTCAGTTCCTTTCGACAACACCCTTTTATTATCTGAGCAGCAAATGGAGTGGGCTCGTTAGTATGAAAACAAAAATACTCAGGGTATACTCCCTTGGTAAATATTTCCCACCACTCAGATCCAAAATTGACCCACCGATTTTCCAGTTCTCCTATCCTTGGCACAGTTTCAGTTAGTTTTCGCTGAGTTTTATAGCACTCAGTACAAACCCCAATTGGTGGTCTTCCCCTCTGGCAATGGACCCACCACCGTTCTTGGCAAATTTTACATATAAAGCACACAAAAGGATAACAATCTCCACAACCTTCCTTGTTACAAATCACTATATAGTCTTTAGCTAGTTTGTAATTGTATCCCTTTGCTTCCCCTTATGGTTGATTTGGATGATGTCCACAGAGTTCATTAGTTTTTCTTAAGAGTCACTTTCAAGTTCCCAGGCTGGCTAGTCACTCTCCACTGGTTATTTGTGGCAACCGGGCCTTTCACTCGGCTGGCGTGAGTCCACCCCTTTTCGGCCGTCTTGACTGCCGTTTCTGTGATACTTGATCTCCTGGTTTTATCTTATGGATTGGTGGTCTCTGTGCCAACACTTCTTTCTTCCTCAAGTCCTGCCTTCTGCTCATAATTTGGGTGATGTAAAATTTAATATGAGCATCTTTTAGGCAGGGTGATCTTTGGGCATTCTAAATAACATTTCAAATGGAGAGATTCCCACATTAGTTTGGGGTTGAGTTCGAATGTTCAATAAGGCAAGAGGTAGACACTTAACCCATGACATTTTTGTTTCCAGCATTAACTTTGTGAGGTTTTTTTTGTTGTTTTTTTTTTTTTTTTTTTTTTAATTTTTTTTTTTGTTTTGGTTTTTGTTTTTTGTTTTTTTGGTTTTTTTTTTTTTTTTCTCCATTCATCCTTTCCACCCTCCCGAGCTCTGTGGATGCTATGGGGTGTGATATTTCCATTGAGTTCCCAAATCTGTCAGGACATCTTTTGCAACTTTAGAGGTGAAATGGGGTCCCCGGTCTGAGTCTAAACACTCAATTAATCCATACCGGGGGATAATTTGCTCTAATAATACTTTTACCACAGTGTTCGAAGTAGCTCGGGCCGTAGGATAAGCTTCCACGTAATGGGTTAAGTGGTCTACCAGTACCAATAAATATTTATACCTCCCCACTTTTGGTAATTCTGTAAAATCTATTTGTATATGTGAAAAGGGTCGTTGTACCAGTTCCCTTCTGCCCATTGGTATTTCTCTTAATTGTTGTTTATTTATTCTTTGACAGGTTAAACATTGTTGGGTTACCTGTTTTGCAAGATTATAGACCCCTATACACATATATTTAATTGCAAATTGGTCAACCAGGGCTTGAGTTCCCCAGTGGGTTTTCTCATGGATTGCTTGCAGGAGCCTCATTGCCATTCCTTTTGGGAGTACCTCCCGCCTGTCCGGTAGTATCCACTTGCCTCCCTCTTTTTCCTTCACCCCCATTTGGTTTAGTTTTTGTTTTTCCTGTACCGTGAAGGCTAACACATGGTTAATGGGTCCATGGAACCGGCAATGTTTCTCTTGGGGGTCTTCACAGGCACACTCATGATTAATGAGTCCGTGGCACCATCAATGTTCCTTTTGGGGGTTATCACAGGCACACTGTATCGAATCAATTCCGTATGCATCCCAACAAGCCCAACATGGTTCTTCCTCTAAGTCAGCTCCACAAGTGGAGCAATTTTCCCTTTGTGCGACCCCCCCCCCTTATATGGTTTTAAACTCATTAGAGCTGCCTTTTTCGCCTCCTGGTCGGCTAAGTTATTTCCCTGTACTGAGTTTCCCATCCCCACTTGATGTCCTTTTACATGAACAATAGCTATTCTTTCCGGACCTCTCAAGGCCTGGAGCACTTTCCGAATTAATTCCCCATGTATCAACCCCTTTCCCTGTGAATTGATAAGTCCCCTTTCTTCCCAGATTTTACCAAATGTATGAACCACCCCATAAGCATATTTTGAATCAGTAGAAATGGTCCCAGCCTTTCCTCTTAGCAGTTCTAAAGCTCTGAGCACTGCATACAATTCACATGCTTGTGCTGACCAGCTGGGACTAAGAGGACCAGATTCTATTTTCTTAAGAATCTTCCCATCCACAATAGCATACCCAGATTTCCTTTTCCCTTCAAGGACCCGAGAGGATCCATCTACATAATATCGATATCCTTCTTCTAATTCCTCCTCTTTGAGGTCTGGTCTTATTTTTGTTTGTTCCTCTATTTGCAAAAGACAATCATGAGTTAGTCCCACAACTGGTTCCCCATATAGAAACTGGGCTGGATTTTGTAAGCTTGTGGTTTCAATACTTAACCTAGGAGAAGAAATTAGGATGCCTTCATACTTTAGGAGGCTGGCATCTGTTATCCATTTATCCGCTTTTTGTTGTAGTACTCCACGGATGTTATGAGGAGATAGAACCTTCAGTTCACTCCCAAAAATTATCTTTCCTGCTTCTTCTACCAAAAGGGCAGCAGCCACTATCGATTGCAAACAGGCAGGCCACCCTCGACTAACAGGGTCGAGAAGCTTTGAAAGATATGCCACTGGTTTCTTTCCGCCAGCCCATTCCTGGGCTAACACCCCGTATGCCACCCCTTCATTGACATTAATGAATAAAAAGAATGGTCTTTTTAGATCCGGGAGGCTGAGAACCGGGGCATTGACCAATTCAGTTTTCAATGATTTTAACCGGGTCTCATCCTCAGAGCTCCACTTTAATAGCCCATCTGTTGTTAATTTTTCATACAGAAATTTAACTTTCCCCCTAAAATTTTCAATCCATTGTCTGCAATACCCAAAAAGTCCCAGTAACTGTCGAACCTGCCTTTTAGTTTTTGGAGCTTCCAGGGAAAGTATTCCTTGGACTCTATCAGTATCCAATTTCTTAGTCCCCTGAGTCAGCCAGTGTCCGAGGTACTTAACTTCCTCTTCCACGAATTGTAATTTCGACTTTGAAACTTTGAGTCCCTTAAGGCTTAAATAATTTAGGAGTTTTATAGTTTCTTCCCTTACTTTTTCTTCTTCTTTCCCTGCAATTAATAAATCATCTACGTATTGTAGAAGCACAATCCCCTCCCCCTGTGAATATTCTGCCAATATTTGTTCCAGAGCTTGCCCAAACAAATTTGGGGATTCTGTAAACCCCTGGGGAAGGACTGTCCACCTCAATTGTTGTTTTCTATGTGTATCCGGGTCTTCCCATTCAAAAGCAAAATAATCTCTAGAAGTTTCCTTAAGGGGACAGGCCCAAAAAGCATCTTTAAGATCTATTACACTATACCACTGGTTTTCTGGGCCAAGTTGGCTTAAAACAGTATGTGGATTGGCTACGACCGGGAATCTCTCAACTGTTCTTTTATTGATTTCCCGCAAGTCATGCACCAATCTGTAACTGCCATTCGGTTTCTTTACCGGCAGAATGGGGGTATTGAAAGGGGACATGCAGGGTTCTAAAAGTCCCTTTTCCAAAAGTCTCTTTATTTCTGTTTTTAGTCCTTCCCTCCCCTCTTTGGGTATGGGATATTGCCGAATCCTGACAGGGATTTCTGGGTTCCTGATAGTTACCTCAAAGGGTTCAACATTTAATTTCCCCACACTGTCGGGGGTATACCAAACTTCTGGGTTAATCTTTTTCTCGTCTTCAGCCCGGAGAGGATATAGTTTTACTGTTAGTTCTCCCTTTTTTGCCTCTATCCCTATCCCCAACTCGACCATCAAATCTCTCCCTAATAGATTATAATCTGCTTCTGGAACTAGTAAAAATGACCCAATTCCTAATTTAGAATCACTTTCTAAGAGTACATCCTTAATTACAGGTACTCCAAAGGGTTCCCCTTTGGCCCCAATCACCTGTATTATTTCAGGTGAAACCTTACACCCTTGGGGAAGGGTCTGGACGGTTGATCTCTCCGCCCCTGAGTCCACAAGGAACTCATATTCTTGTTTTTAATTTTACCAGGGGCTCTGTTCTTTCTCTTGTCCCCAGTAGATAGAGCCCCCGACCCCCTTAATCTTCTTTGAACTGTTCCTCATCAGCAATCTTCTGCCGACACTCTCTCCTCATGTGTCCCTTCTTCCCACAATAGAAACAGACAATGCTCTCTCCACCTCTCGACTTCCCTTCAAACCAACTCTCGACTTCCCTTCAAACCATCTTCGCTGGACGTCAGTCCGACCTCTGGACTGACCTCCAGTTCCCCCCACCCCGGGGACTCCGCTGTCCCCCCCCACTGCTGCTAACACGATTCCAGACTGCTTTTTAAAACTCTCATCCTCTCTCCCAACACACACCTTTTGAGCCTCTCACAACAACTCATCCAATCCTCTCGCCTGCCATCCCTCCAACCTCTCCAACTTCTTCCGAATGTCCACCCAAGAATCGACCACAAAATGCACCTTCAAAAGTGTCTCACCCTCTGGGGTATTGGGGTCCACCCCTGAATACAACTGGAAAGCTTTCTTCAATCTCTCCCACTATCCAAAGAGCTGCATATTCGCTCTCCTCTTGGTTAAAGGGCTCTTTGGAGTTAATATATATATATATTTAGAGCTTGACAGATCCAATCCTCAAACGACCCAAACACAGGCCAATACAGCTGGTCTCCCCCTATCCGTTTACTCCCCCCAAATTTTCATACAATAATGGATCATTTTAACCCTATCTTTTCCTTTTCTAGAAGGAAAGGCATCCCAATACTTTACCGTTAAGCCTAGTGGAAGTTTTACCGAGATTCTCCCACCCATGGGTTCAGCAGATTTACTTTTTTCTCTGACCCATCTTCTAGAGTGCCTTCTCACACTCAACACAAACAATACGACAGTCGCTTCCCCCAATTCGTGGCCTACTCCGTCGCCGGATATGGGAAACGCCCTACTATGGGGTCCACACTCACTTGGGGAATCTGAGCTGCCAGTTCCCCTCTCACACACACATTCGCATTTGCTACACTCCAGGACTCCCACCCCTGACCGAGCGACCGAGCAGACCGGACTACTCACGTCTTTCCGGCGCCTCCGTTTCTCGACCGGGGCTTCGCCCTGTGTGTCTTCTTATTCACCTCAATCACCCCGGGACTACACACCCCTAAACGACTCTTAAAGACCCCGTTTCCGGGGTCGAGGCTTTGTCCCTTTCACATGCACTCCGGAGCCCGCTTGTACGGGGCCCACCGTCTTTTTCACACGCACACGCATTCCGGAGCCCGCTTGTACGGGGCCCACCGAGCACATACACTTATACTAAATTAGTAAGCCGAAACTTGGGGAAGTTTCTCCGGGGATCCCCCGCCCCAGGAACTTTGACGCAGTCCACCTCCGCGTCTGGGTTAGGCCCGCTTGCTCTCCTCCTAACCCAGGAGCCTCCCCACCGAGGGTAACTCGACGCCGAGGGGGGTGCAGCTCCCCCCCTCCTACGTCCCCCAACCCTGGATGCTCTTGGAACATTAGTCCCTCAATCCAGCAGGTTTGAATCAACCCTGGATGCTCTTAGACTATTAATCCCTCAATCCAGCAGGTTTGAATCAACCCTGGATGCTCTTGGAATATTAATCCCTCAATCCAGCAGGTTTGAATCAACCCTGGATGCTCTTGGAATATTAATCCCTCAATCCAGCAGGTTTGAATCAACCCTGGATGCTCTTGGAATATTAATCCCTCAATCCAGCAGGTTTGAATCAACCCTGGAAAAAGGAGGCCCACCACCCACCGGGGGCTACTTATGCTTCCTGCGTGTTCACTCTTCCGCGGTTCTTCGTGCACAAAGATTAACGGGGGTAACTTTGCTTGCTACTGAGTTTTAGGTTCGTCGGTAAAGGCCCAAGGAGGAAGCCCCCCCTTAGGTCCACCGCAAAAAGGCGGTGGGGCGCCTCACGCTAGTGGGGCCTCCGTCCCGGGTTTCCTTTATCCGAGTCACGGCACCAAATTGTGATAAATTGAGGCGAATAATTTGATTCAGCCTTTTTAAGGTCAATTAGAATTTTATTAATTACAGCAAGCAGTAGCAAGCAAAACAGCGCTGGGTGGGTAGGGGTCTCCTAACCGCCCCTCCTGCAGTGTCCCACACTGCAGTGCCCCACACCCCACCCCCCTTATTCAGTCTCTTTTGTAGTTTCTTGGAGGTTTCTTCATTCGCGTCTCTTGCGATAGCGGTGGGCGTAGCTTGAGCATCCCTCTGCATCGTGTCTGCGTTATGTCGAGGCAGGTGATCGTTGGTTTCACAATCGGTTCCGGACAGTGATGGGCATACCCGGAGCACTCCTACGTTGTCTAGTCCGGTGGCCGTTGCCTGGTGGTCGCTGATTTCATAATCATCTCCGGCCATCCCCCAACATCCTTAGCCTGTGTCTGCAAGAGAAGCTAAGAAAAGCTCCCTAAATGGTGATTAATCATACTTGCGGTCTTGCGTTTTGCAATATGTCTATAGCCTTGCAATATGCCTATAGCCTTGCAGTTTGTAGCAGTTGCTTCTTTATTGTCCTTTTTTTAGTAAAACCCACAAGTTGCTGTTTCCCAACTTCACAGATGCTTCCCCTATCTCCTAACAAGCAAGCTAGTCCCTCATACTTTAATTTTATTTTTCCTCCTTTAATATTCCAATTCCTTTGATGAACAAACAAGTTACCACAGTTTATCACATCCCGATTGTACCCTCGAATGCTAAACCCTCCTACCCCTACGCAGTAAAAGAATCCTCACCCCGCCCTTCGGGGCTCTCGGAATCTGCCTCCCTTCTGCTTCGTTGTCTCCCTGTTTGCCCCTTCTGCGACCCTTCAATAAACGAGCAGGATTTCAGCAGCCCGAGTGTCCCTCCCGTTCTTCTGGTGGACCCTCAGATGTACCAGCTATCCGAGCTTCGTGCCGAGTGCCTAAAAGCCCCCACGGCTCGGCAAGTGGCTGCCCGAACAGGGACGGACACCAGCGGGTCCAGTCCTTGACCGTCTCCTGGAGATTGCCTGCTCTGTGACCAGCCTTCTCCAGGATTGCAAGTGGCGTTCGGGACCAGTTTCCTGGGACAGTCGCCCTTTCAGTTCGGAAGGCTTCTGTCTCCTGGGTTCTGCTGATAACCGACGGACCTTCGAGCTGCGCGGCAGCAGCAACGCCCTCGGACCAGCAGAAGTTCCACCAGACCCCTCTTCGATGTCCCCGTTTTATGCCTGTGTCCTTCAGAGGTATGCTTATCTTGCTTTTTCTTATGCCTGACTAGGCGTCACCTCCCTTTTTTGTTTTTTTTTGTTTTTTTTCCTTTTCGAAGAGGGTGATTTAGCTGTGAGACCTGATATAATGGGTAACCGCCTGTCTCCAGCTCAACGGGAGTTTTAGATCCAAATTAAGTCCCACCTTGTTTTAGGGAACATTTCTTTTAATAAGAGAGATTTAAAGCCTTTTGTTAAATTTATTTTTGAACATTTTCCTGCTATTACACGGGAAGATGTTTTGGTGCCTGATTTCTGGGGAAGAGTTGGGAGAAAGATTTACGATTTACAAGTTCAGGGGAGGATTTCAGTCGGTCGTTTTTTTCCGCTTTTTTATTCCATTCTTAATTTGTTAAAAAAGAAGAGAGAGAGTTGGGTCCCCAGTTCACCTACCTCGTGTTCTTCCCCCCCCAATCCTATTCCCTCTTCCCCTAAGGGCGGATCGGGAGACAGATCCTGCCGTACATCGGCACAGAGCTGCTGCCGTCTCTCTGCTGCTTCCCGATCCTCCCTGTCCCATTCGTGTGTTGGGACTGGCCACCCCAACACATGTCATTCCTGTTCCCTCTATACCAGAGACCCTAATCCTAGTTTGAAACCCTGTTGCTCTTTAGAGGACTTAACTGAACAAATAGGACAAAATGGCGCCTGCCTCATGGCGAAAAAAGACCAGCCCCAAGATGGCGCCCCTCCTTCTCCTTCACCCCAGAAAATTCCTGACATCTCGCCCCCACCTCCTCCCCCCACTCCGTCGAGTGCCGCCCCTGTGTCGGGACCCGTCCCCTCCTTCCCTCTGACCACACCCCTGGGTGGGCCCCCTGTGGCTGGGACCAGCCCCCAAGTGGGCCCAGCCCCCGTGGGTGGGAACCCCCCACCAGAAAGTCACGCCCCAGTGGGTGGGTCGGGACACGCCTCCTCCTCTCCTGCCACTGCCAGTACCAGAACCAGGAAGAAGCCTGGCCGGAAGCAGGCCATCCTGGCCTGTCGGACGCACGGTCTCCGGGACCCACCGGCCAGGGGGAGGCACCGTGCCCTAACCCAGCCTGCTTCATCCTCGGAAGAGGATGAGGAGAGTGGCAGCCCCCAGCATTCCAACAAGTCGGGGGGGGGGGGGTTGGGCAAAGATCAGAGAGGAGGCAATTAAGGATGGGAATTTGGAATTGGCACGGGACTTGGGCAGCTTTGCGGCACCGGTCATCCTCCGGCGGGGGAGGGAGCCAAAGTGGGAGCAAATTCCATACGCTGAGGTGAAGGAGTTAAGGAAGGCTGCCAAAGATTATGGCAGAAACTCGCCTTTCTTTAAAAATGTGCTGGACTTAACATTTGCTGGACGTTTCCTAGTCCCCCATGATTTAAGGTATATTGCTAAGGCACTGTTTTCTCCCACCGAATGCGACCTCTGGGAGATTCATTGGAAAAAACTGTTGAAACCACTCCTGCGCAAGTATGATCTCGCAGAGGTGGTGGGAGAGGGGGATGAGGCAATGGAAGCCCTTGCTGGAGAAGGGGAGTTCAGCAGTCCGGAGGACCAAATTCTACTAGCACAGGAGCTGCTTCAGGACATAGCAGCAGCGGGAAAGGAGGCACTCCTGAAGATACCGGATGGTAAGACCCCCCTGCAAAACTTTTCTTCTATCATGCAAGGGCCTGAGGAGACTTTTATTACTTTTGTTGATAGACTGAAAGAGGCCATTGAGAGACAAATAGACAACGCAGAAGCTCGTGCAGAGCTTCTACGAAAGATGGCCATTTCTAACTCTAATTCGGAAACAAAAAAGATTCTCCGTGCACTACCTCAGGACCCCGAGCCCACCATCTCTCAGATGGTGGAGGCTTGCACAAAGGCAATGTCAATGGAGCACACGGTGGCCCTGGCTGTCAGCAAAGGGGTGGGAGAGGCCATGATAAACTTACAAAATACGCGCTGTTTTAACTGTGGTCAGCTGGGTCACATCCAGGTGAACTGTCCCCACTGGCCACAGATTCAACAACCTATCTTGCCCCCCCAAGACCATATCCTAGGAACCCATTTTATCAAGATCACCAGTTTCATCTACAGCGACAAGGGTACCAGCCAGCGGGAAACTGGCGGCGAAGCGCGAGGAAGGGCCGCGCGACGACACCAAGTGGCCCTTCTCAGCATCCCAGCCTCCCGACCATCAGGGAGGACGAGTGGCCGCGCGGCCAAGTCCAGCAGTTCAGCGCAGCCACGAGGACGGACTCCGCCTCTTCCGCCGGACAGGTACCCTAAATCAGGGCAATCATCAGGTCCTCCGCAGCAGCGTCACCATCTCTCTCCAGGATGAGGACCTGACGAGAATTCCTGCTGGGTTCCTGGGCCCCCTCCACGACTGTCGGGACACCACCGTGCTCATCTTAGAAGACTCCTTCAACACGCCGAATGAAATCACCATCTTACCTGAGGTAGTGTGTTTTCCACCAGGAGAGGAGATCACCGTCTCCGTCATTTGTAACCACCCACCATTTACTTTAAGGAAAGGCGATCCTTTTGCTTTGCTTTACGTACTGGACACCCACGATGACCCGGACACAGAGAGACATGTTTTCTTCACCCAAAATGTATGTAAAGAAAGACCATTAATTGATGCCAAACTTTCTTTCCAGGGAAAGTCGGTGCAGATGCGGCTCATGGCAGACACAGGAGCTGACGTGACCATCATCCCCCAGGTGAGGTGGCCCAGCGACTGGGAGCTTGTGCCCCCTTGCGGCAGGATCTCCGGTGTGGGCGGAGCGGTCCACTCTCTGAGGAGTAGGCATCTTGTGTGCGTGGAAGGTCCGGAAGGACAATTGGCAACGGTGAGACCTTTTGTTGTCTCTTCAAACATACTATTATTAGGAAGGGATGTTTTATGCCAATGGGGAGCCCGCCTCGACATCCCTAGCCCTTTGTGGGATTTTTAGCGTGGGCCACTGCAGAGCGCACTTCCCCACCCCTGACCTGGAAAACCAACACAGCGGTCTGGGTGGATCAGTGGCCCCTTCCATCAGAAAAATTGAGTGCGCTTCATAAATGAGTAGAGGAGCAGGTGAAACTTGGGCATTTAACACCTTCTACCAGCCCTTGGAATAGCCCTGTCTTTGTAATTAGAAAACCTGGCACAGACAGGTGGCGCCTGCTCCAAGACCTGCGAAGGGTTAATGATGTGATAGAAGATTTGGGTCCCATTCAACCAGGCCTTCCGTCACCTTCTATGCTCCCCAGAGACTGGCAGCTAGCAGTGATAGACATCAAAGACTGCTTTTTTAACATTCCGCTCTACCCCGGGGATGCTCCCAGGTTCGCCTTTTCTGTACCATCATTGAATAGGGCTGAACCTTTTAAAAGATATCATTGGACATCCCTGCCTCAGGGGATGAAAAATTCCCCTGTGCTCTGTCAGACTTTTGTAGCGCAGATTTTATCACCTGTGCGTCGGCTTTTCCCTGAGGCCATCATCCTGCATGACATGGATGATGTGCTAGTTTGTGCTTCCGACTCGACATACCTAAAGGCAACACTGGACAAGACTATTAAGGCTATCAAAGCTGCAGGGCTCCAGATAGCAGAAGAGAAGATCCAATTCTCAGCACCATGGAGGTACCTCGGATTCCTCATCACGGGAAGGACAGTGACGCCACAGACACTGACCATCAACAAGGATCCGAAGACTCTGCGAGACCTTCAGCAGCTGTGCGGAACGATCACCTGGATCCGCCCCCTCCTGGGACTGACGACTGAGGAGCTGTCACCTCTCTTCTGTCTGCTTCGAGGCGACGGAGACCTCGCCTCACCACGCGAGCTGACACCTGCCGCGCGGGAAGCCCTGCAACGGGTTGCTGTTGCTCTGAAGTCTCGCCAGGCACACCGCGTGGTCCGGACCCTTCCCGTGAACTTCGCGGTGTTGGGTAAGTGCCCCCACCTCCATGGGCTTCTCTTCCAGTGGGATAACAGAGCATCTGATCCCCTGGTCATCTTAGAGTGGCTCTTCCTACCACACCAGCCCTCTAGGACGATCACGACCCCTGCAGAATTGCTAGCCACTTTAATAATGAAGGCACGACACCGCCTCTGAACCCTCGCAGGGTGTGACCCTGAGTGCATTTACTTACCTGTTAGATTAGATCAATTGGACTCGTTGTTGCAAACTAATGAAAATTTGCTCATTGCTCTGGACAGCTTCCCCGGACAAATTTCGGTTCACTATCCTAAGCATAAATTGTTTAAGGATACATTGCATTTGGCCCCGAGAATGTTTAAAAGCAAAACACCAATTCCAGGTGCTCTCACGGTGTTCACCGATGGGTCGGGCAGATCCCACAAATCGGTGATCACTTGGAAGGACCCGGACAGTCAGAAGTGGGAGTCTGACGTCCAAGTGGTTGAGGGTTCCCCCCAGATGGCGGAACTTGCCGCAGTCGTGAGAGCATTCAAAAAATTTCAACAGCCTCTGAATGTGGTCACTGATTCGGCCTATGTCGCTGGGCTAGCAGAAAGGGCCGAAGGTGCCCTCCTCAAAGAAGTTTCAAACACAAATTTATACCGTTTACTCTCTGATCTCATTTGGCTACTTTCCCATAGAGAGCAACCTTATCATATCATGCACGTAAGGGCACACACCGATTTACCCGGAGAGATCACTGAGGGTAATCGGAAAGCGGACCTCCTAGCCATGTCAACACAAATATCTGCAACCGCTTCAACCACCTTACCAGACATACTCCGGCAAGCGCGGCTCAGCCGTGCATTTTACCACCAGAATGCCCCGGCTCTAGTGCGACAGTTTAAGATCTCGATAGCACAGGCAAGAACCATTGTTTCTACCTGCCCGAGCTGCCAGTCTTTCGCTCTTCCTTCCCTCATTTCGGGGACAAATCCCCGAGGGTTGGGAGCGCTAGAGATATGGCAGACAGATGTAACACACTTCGAGCCGTTTGGTCGGATGAAATACATACATGTCTCTATTGACACGTTTTCCGGCGCAGTGTTTGCCTCCGTCCATGCAGGCGAAAAAACCAGGGATGCCATGAAACATCTTTTCATGGCATTCTCTACGTTGGGAGTCCCATCTCACATAAAAACTGATAATGGCCCATGCTATGCGTCAAAGCGCTTCGGTGAGTTTGCGCAACAGTGGGGAATTTCCCATACCACCGGAATTCCCCACAATCCTACAGGACAGGCGATAATAGAGAGGGCCCACAGAAATCTAAAAAGGCTCCTTGAACAACAACATAAGCCGGACATTACAGTGAGCCCAGCCGAAAGGTTATGTAAGGCCCTGTATGTCCTGAATTTTTTAAACTGCTCAGAAAGGGAGCCTGACCCTCCTATTATCCGCCATTTTCACAATAACACCAGAGCGCAACTCGCCGAGAGGCCACCAGTCTTGATAAAGGACCCAGAATCCAAAGCTATCCAGGGCCCTTTCCCTCTAATAACCTGGGGGAGAGGGTATGCCTGTGTTTCTACAGATAAAGGACCAAGATGGATTCCGGGGAAATATGTCAAGCCCTTTGTAGAGGTGCCAGCTCAGCAAGACAACGTGTCCTTGGTGCAAAGCACCGAGAACACCTCATCGCTGGACGGAGTTTCCACTGCCTGGAAGAGGAGGAGAAGAAAGACCGTTCCTCCCAATATCGTCACACGTGTCATGATTACCCGAAGATATTTTCCCCCGCTGAACTCTATGTACCCAATTACCCCATCGCCCCCTGTACCCTTTCCTTTCCCCTAACCTCCCCTTTCCCTCAATCCTTACCCCTTTTCTCTAATTTTATTTAGTGCTTATTTAGTAAATAAAAACGGGGGAGGTTGGGGAGGGACCACTGAGGAAAATTTATCATTCAAGTTATGCTTTCTTTTATCACAAGACGCTGAGGATGACTACCGCCTTGAGGACACCTCTGAAACATCTGATGCTCCTGATCGTCATCATCTGGCTGTCACTGGTCAGGAGCTGGATAGTCCCAGAGCTGAGAGAAAACATATGGGTCACGCTGGCGAAGTCCTTGAAGCAGGACAACTTCTGTATGGCCATGGGAAGTGTGGACAATCCGTTATCCACGTGCCTGGTAGGAGTCCCCCTGTCGCCAAACGACTATCCATATGCAGGAAAAAAACCTAATCCTGTGGACACCTGGGATGAGTGGACGAGGATTCTGCCATATGCACCACAGGAGCCCCAAGAATTGGACCTATTGGGCTCCTCTCAGGCAACATATTGTGTCAGGTTTAGGTACCAGCCCTCCCAGAAAGACTGGGATCAAATGGCTAAACTCCACCCCGCTGGTACCCAAGAAGTAAAAAGACACGATGTATCTCCCCACGATGGGAGATACCATGCAGCAAATTGGTGCAATTACACCTCGACCATGGTATCTAGGTCCTCCTCAGTTCCCAGGGTGCTCCCCAGGGGGGTTTTTCTCATCTGCGGCGACAGGGTGTGGGCAGGGATTCCCTCCCAAATCCAGGGAGGCCCCTGCAGCCTTGGGCAGCTTACCACACTGACACCGAACAAAACCCAAATTTTAAATTGGAAAAACGAAAAGAAATTGGCTCGCAAAAAGAGATCCTATAACCAATTCGACGAAAATTGTGATTCAAAAATTTACAATTGGGGAAAGACGAAGAGAGTCACGGTATCCATATTTTTACCATGGTATGCCACAGCAAAGGCCCTCGGTGAGCTTTCTCACCTCGAGTGTTGGCTCAGTAAGCAGGCCAACGCCACGTCCGCTGCCCTTTCCGACTTGCTAGCGGACGAAGAAGTCACCCGGCACGCCACACTGCAAAATAGGGCTGCTATTGACTTCTTACTGCTCGCCCATGGCCACGGCTGTGAGGACTTTGAAGGAATGTGCTGCTTCAATCTGGCATCAAAGAGCACATCCATCCAAGCTAATATCCAGCGGATCCGAGAGCAAGTTGACGACCTCAAGACTGAGACCTCGACTGTAGATCCTGTGAATAAACTGCTGTCTCAATGGGGTGTCCCAGGGTGGGTTGCTATCATCCTCAGGGGACTCTTTTGGATCTTTCTGATAATGTTCATGATCTCGGTTGCTTTATTTTTGTTTAGACGTATGTTGCTTAAAACGCTGGGAAGTGCTTATTTAATAAATAAAAACGGGAGAGATGTAGGAGGAGGGGTTGGGGAAAGCAGTCTAGGGTTGCCATGGGAAACAGCAGTAGTATGAGTTCTCCACCCCCTTTTGTAAGAGAATTGTACCCTCCCCCTGTCCTGTCAGTTATTGTTCAAGTCTGCCCCTTAGCCTAGAATCTTCTCTGTTCCACGTTTTCCCTTTGGTTCTTCCACCAAGAACACTCCTTTCCCTTTTCCCCACTGGTTAATGTTGTATTTCCCCTCCCTTTAGCCTTCTCCAGATTGTACCCTCAAATGCTAAACCCTCCTACCCCTACGCAGTAAAAGAATCCTCACCCCGCCCTTCGGGGCTCTCGGAATCTGCCTCCCTTCTGCTTCGTTGTCTCCCTGTTTGCCCCTTCTGCGACCCTTCAATAAACGAGCAGGATTTCAGCAACCCGAGTGTCCCTCCCGTTCTTCTGGTGGACCCTCAGATGTACCAGCTATCCGAGCTTCGTGCCGAGTGGCTAAAAGCCCCCACGGCTCGGCAACTGGGAGATCCTTTGCATTACAGGGCGAATAAAGGGGGGATGAATGTGTGTGAATGAGACGCGGGCTGGTTACCCCAGACCTGCTAAGCGAGAGCGGCAGTCTCCCATGCTGCGTTTCCGTCTTTTTCGCGAGAAAAGCGGCCAGTAAAGAGACTAAGCGAGTGATAAAAAGAGTGAGAGAACCCCCCCTGGGACTGGGTCTCAGAGAAAGAGTGGGACCCCTTAGTGTGTGTGGGGGGGGGGGAGGAAAAGGTAATTAATTAGAAAAAAAAATTAATTAAAAGGTAAAAAGAGGGTTTTCTTGGCATAATCTATTGGGGAAAAATAAAAGGTAAAATGTGTAGGAGGGGCCCCTAAAAATTCTGCTGGATTGAGGGATAAGAATGCCCAAGAACATCCAAGATCAAACCTGGTGGATTGAGGGATTAATGTTCCAAGAGCATCCAGGGTTAAGTCAAACCTGCTGGGTTGAGGGATTAACATTCCAAGAGCAGCCAGAATTAAGTTTGCTGGGTTGTTGAGAGCACCCAAGATTGAGTAAAAATTTTGCCAGTTTGAAGATAAGTCTGACAGGATCTAGAGTTGGGAACCACACAGCTAGATTGAGGGGTATCCAAGAACACTGGGACTAGCCAGGGACACCTAAAAGTGTAATAGGTGTGTTGAAAAATAAAAGGTACCTTGTTGTTGTGGTTG
The DNA here is from genome assembly GCF_026979565.1 of Vidua chalybeata. Classification (NCBI taxonomy): domain Eukaryota; kingdom Metazoa; phylum Chordata; class Aves; order Passeriformes; family Viduidae; genus Vidua; species Vidua chalybeata. The sequence goes on along the minus strand of NC_071547.1, from coordinate 14,370,199 downwards.
TTTTGTTATGTGTAAGAGTAAGTAAAAATAAAGTGAAGTGAATGTAGACGAAGGAAAGTATATGTATGCATCCTGCCCTGTTAAGCAGCCTCACTGTGCTTCCCTGCTGTGACTGACAAACACAAGTTACGAACCCTCAGAACTGAAAAAGTTCAATCAAATATTGCTTCCATTGATGACCATGATATTGTCTATAATACCTTGTTACAACTTATGTTATGTAAGTGTTAATACCCCTATCCTACATACCTTGTTACAACTTATGTTATGTAAGTGTTAATACCCCTATCCTACCAGTTCGTAAACCTGATGGGTCATACCGGTTAGTACAGGATCTGCGGGCCATAAACAAGGTAACTGAGGATCTGTATCCTGTGGTGGCCAATCCCTACACGTTATTAACTTGCTTAACAGCCGAGCTAACTTGGTTTACCGTTTTAGATTTAAAAGATGCCTTCTTTTGCCTTCCTATCCACGAAGCCAGAAAATTTTTGCATTTGAATGGGAAAATCCTAAGAGCGGGCGAAGAACTCAACTGACATGGACCAGACTCCCACAAGGATTCAAAAACTCACCCACTTTGTTTGGAGAACAACTTGCAAAAGAATTAGAGACCTGAGAAGCCCCTCCAGAGGAAGGGAAGTTGCTACAGTATGTAGATGACATCCTGATAGCCACACGGACAAGGGAAGCATGCATGGCCTGGACGATAAGCCTCTTGAACTTTTTGGGGCTCCAAGGGTACTGAGTATCAAAGAAAAAAGCCCAAGTAGTAAAACAGAAAGTAACTTATCTGGGCTACAAAGTCAGTGCTAGACAACGTACCTTGGGCCAAAGCCGAAGGAGGCAATATGCCAGACCCCAAAACCTCAGACTGTAAAGGGACTACGAACTTTCCTGAGGATGACAGGGTGGTGCAGGTTATGGATCTATAACTATGGACTGTTTGTTAAGCCCTTCTATGAACTGATTGCAACTGAAAGCAGGAACATCCAAGAGACAAAGGAAGCTACGCAAGCTTTCAACCAGCTGAAAAAAGCCCTCATGTCAGCTCCAGCCCTGAGATTGCCGGACGTGAGTAAGTCTTTCCTTTTATTCTCCCATGAGAAGCAAGGAATCGCCTTAGGAATACTAGCACAGGACCTCGGCCCATATCGGAGAGCAGTGGCTTACTTCTCTAAGCAATTGGATACAGCAGCTAAAGGGTGGCCTGGGTGCCTCAGAGCTGTTGCAGCAGTCGTACTGAACATCCAAGAGGCACACAAATTCACCCTAGGCCAGAAAAGAACTGTGCTAGTGTCTCACACAGTGTCTGCAGTGCTAGAGGTAAAAGGTGGGCATTGGCTTTCCCCACAACGGCTCCTGAGATACCAAGCTATCATAGTGGAGCAAGATGATGTAGAGATAGTAGTGACTAACATTGTCAATCCAGCCTCCTTCCTCAGTAGAAACCAAGGGGAACCAGTGGAACATGACTGCCTGGAGACCATTGAAGCCACCTACTCCAGCTGCCCTGACTCGAAGGACACCCCTCTGGAGAATGCAGAAGTCTCGTTTACTGATGGAAGCAGTTATATCATCAGTGGAAAACGGCACGCCGGGTAGGCAGTTACAACGTGCAAGGAAGTAATATCATCTGGGCCCCTGCCAACAAATACCTCTGCACAGAAGGCCGAGATAATTGCTCTAACTCGGGCCCTAGAATTGGCAAGAGGGAAAGAAATAAACATATACACGGACTCGAAGTATGCATTTGGAGTAGTGCATGCTCACAGAGCCATTTAGAAAGAGAGAGGACTGCTGAACTCTCAAGGGAAAAATATTAAAGATGCATCAGAAGTACTGCGACTTCTAGAAGCAGTCCAGTTGCCAGAGAAAGTAGCGATCATGCACATTAAGGCACATCAGAAGATAAACTCAGAATTGGAAGAAGGAAACGAGCTGGCAGATAGGGAAGCAAAAGAAGCAGCAAGAATTGAGGTCATAACTGAGGCAGCCCTGATTCCAGACGGGCAAATTTCCCCTAAAGGTAAGCCAAGATACAACAAACTAGAAAAAAAATTAATCTATGAGCAAAAAGGAGACTATAACCAAGAGGGATGGGCCACCATAGAAGGAAAATTAGTTCTACCCTCCTATTTATTATGGTCCCTAATAAAGGAAGAACACCAGAAAACCATTGGGGTATTGATGCTCTATCATAACTAGACATTTACAACTCGACAATGTGACCTTTGCCTCCAGACCAACCCCAAAAATACTCCCAAACCAAAGCTTAGCCAGATGAGGAAGGGTCATGGGCCGGAGCAGCAATGGCAGATTGATTGTACAGAATTGCCAAGAAAAGGGGGGTATAAGTTTTTACTGGTGCTAACAGATACCTTTTCAGGATGGCCAGAAGCATTCCCCACCAGGACTTCTAAAGCTCAAGAAGTAACTAAGGTATTGGTACAAGAAAACATACCACGCTTTAGAGTCCTGGCCACAATCTCCTCAAATAGAGGACCACATTTTATTGTAAAATTCGTGCAACAAGTTAGCCAATACTTGAACATAGACTGAGAACTTCACACCCCATATAACCCACAATCAAGTGGTCAGGTAAAAAAAAATGAATCATTTGATCAAACAACAAATTGTACAATTGGGACAAGAAGCTAATTTGTCATGGACTCAATCCCTCCCATTAGCACTACTGCAGATCCGAACCAAACCCAAGACTAAAGAAAAGCTAAACCACTTTGAATTGCTTTATGAAAAACCATATGGGGTGCGAAAGAGAATGTCTACCCAAGACATGTCACTAACCTCCTGTATGTTAAGTCTCTTAACTTGGTGTATCCAGCACCAATCACTAGCTAATAAACACAAGTCATAACTAGTGAAATACACTGTTTAGAAGACTTTATGTCACCCAATTATAATTCTATTAATTTTAGTTACTGTAAGTTTAATGATGTCTACTTTAACACTCATGTAGAATTCGAGGATGTTAAAACACATGGCCAGTCTGACATCACTCTCTAGAACTCATAGAATCTTACTGAAAGAGGACGGTCATGATAGTAGATCAGAATTTAAATCAAGACCCCTGTAGTAAAAGAATTTACTATATTTTAAGAAAAGGGGGGACTGAAGCAGAGATTTTTAGAGTTAGGTTAACAAAATGAATTAAGCATTTCCAATTTAGCTTGTAGAGTTATGTGTTGAATTTTCAACCTTTTACTTAAGAAACCTCTGCCTAGTACAAAGGGCATAGGAAAATGCAAATTTCGGAAGCTTCTTGCATAAAGAACAATACCAGAAGAAGCAAAGAACCCAGATAAAGAAGCTCCTCTGTCTCCAAGCCTATCAAGACTGACAGACGTACTCAGATAAGCACCAAAGGACCAAAAGCCCACGCGCAGAGAGGAAAAGTTCAAAAGTTCAATTATGAGGAAGACCACAATCTTCAGCCTCAGGACCACCAAGAGACCCCCCGTACGACCACCACAGCAAACCACGCATGCCCAGAAGGGCGTGGACTTACTTAGCATGAGAAGCGAGGACAGGCGGGGCCAGGGGTTGAATACGCATGAAAAAGTTGTGCAGTGTATTGCATATGGAACGTCTTTAAGAATAAAAGTGTGGGTCAGACTGAGGCTCGGGACACAAGTTTTGGAGAGCTATCTCACTTGTGCCGGGCGCTGACATACATACCCATTTCATAACGACCCCAGGTTACGGAGTCTATTTATTTATTCCGCGTATCGTTTCAGAGGTTTCTTCCCTTCGCCAGGCTGCAACGTGCCCGCTAGGACCAAGAACTGGGCAGGAGTGGGCAGAGAGCACGGCCATCTGCCAGCAGGTTGCAGCTTGCCCAGGAAAGTGCAGTGTCCTTGGAATGTGCAGCAAATCCAATTTCCTGGCAAGGTCGGGCTAAGTGAGCAGTGCTGGTACACTTTCTCCTTGAGAACTGGAGCGGAAAAGCTTTTGGCTAAGATGTAGGCGACTAGAGAGGCAGAATACGCAGCTCCGGAGCTGGCCGAAAGCAAGTGCCGCTTGCCGGCGTCTTTCGGCAGAAGCGGCGCTTCGGAGCGCACCGCTGCCGCTCCAGTGATCTGTGCGCGAAGTAGCCGCTTCTTGTCCTCCGGCAGCCGGAGATCGCGGTAGCTTGCAAGAGGCGAAGAACGAAGCCGCGAAGAAGCCGGCTTGTGTGCGAAGCTCGCAGACTGCTGCAGGACGGTGGCTGCTGCTCTCCTGCCTCTTGAATTCACTCTTGGCATGCCAATGGGAGGTGTTCCAGGACAACTTTCCTGGGTTTTGACATAGTCGTCATGCATCCCACCTTGGAAATTCTTGTTGCTCCCCAGAGGCTCCGAGATGCAGAGACACGGTGGCAGCTGCTGAAAAGAAGGGCAACTGTGAGTTGGTCAAGAAGCAAGAACCTAGGCTGCTGACTGTGCTTGGCAAGGAGCAGATGCTGGATTCTTGCAATTGCCTTCAGTGCGCACAGAAGCCCGCTGCTCTGCTGCTTGGTTTTTCGCCTTCAGTCAATTACACACTGCTGAAGCTGAGGCAGGCTGTTCAGCTTTGCTGCTTTTCAGCATCTCAGCTGCCCTTCTGCTCTGTGACAGCTCTCCAGGCTTCTTGCCTTCGCCAGGCTGCAACGTGCCCGCTATCACCCAGAGCTGGGCAGGAGTGGGCAGAGAGCACGGCCATCTGCCAGCAGGTTGCAGCTTGCCCAGGAAAGTGCAGTGTCCTTGGAATGTGCAGCAAATCTTATTTCCTGGCAAGGTCGGGCTAAGTGAGCAGTGCTGGTACACTTTCTCCTTGAGAACTGGAGCGGAAAAGCTTTTGGCTAAGATGTAGGCGACTAGAGAGGCAGAATACGCAGCTCCGGAGCTGGCCGAAAGCAAGTGCCGCTTGCCGGCGTCTTTCGGCAGAAGCGGCGCTTCGGAGCGCACCGCTGCCGCTCCAGTGATCTGTGCGCGAAGTAGCCGCTTCTTGTCCTCCGGCAGCCGGAGATCGCGGTAGCTTGCAAGAGGCGAAGAACGAAGCCGCGAAGAAGCCGGCTTGTGTGCGAAGCTCGCAGACTGCTGCAGGACGGTGGCTGCTGCTCTCCTGCCTCTTGAATTCACTCTTGGCATGCCAATGGGAGGTGTTCCAGGACAACTTTCCTGGGTTTTGACATAGTCGTCATGCATCCCACCTTGGAAATCCTTGTTGCTTCCCCAGAGCCTCCGAGATGCAGAGAACACGGTGGCAGCTGCTGAAAAGAAGGGCAACTGTGAGTTGGTCAAGAAGCAAGAACCTAGGCTGCTGACTGTGCTTGGCAAGGAACAGCTGCTGGATTCTTGCAATTGCCTTCAGTGCGCACAGAAGCCCGCTGCTCTGCTGCTTGGATTTTCGCCTTCAGTCAATTGCACACTGCTGAAGCTGAGGCAGGCTGTTCAGCTTTGCTGCTTTTCAGCATCTCAGCTGCCCTTCTGCTCTGTGACAGCTCTCCAGGCTTCTTGCCTTCGCCAGGCTGCAACGTGCCCGCTATCGCCCAGAGCTGGGCAGGAGTGGGCAGAGAGCACGGCCATCTGCCAGCAGGTTGCAGCTTGCCCAGGAAAGTGCAGTGTCCTTGGAATGTGCAGCAAATCCAATTTCCTGGCAAGGTCGGGCTAAGTGAGCAGTGCTGGTACACTTTCTCCTTGAGAACTGGAGCGGAAAAGCTTTTGGCTAAGATGTAGGCGACTAGAGAGGCAGAATACGCAGCTCCGGAGCTGGCCGAAAGCAAGTGCCGCTTGCCGGCGTCTTTCGGCAGAAGCGGCGCTTCGGAGCGCACCGCTGCCGCTCCAGTGATCTGTGCGTGAAGTAGCCGCTTCTTGTCCTCCGGCAGCCGGAGATCGCGGTAGCTTGCAAGAGGCGAAGAACGAAGCTGCGAAGAAGCCGGCTTGTGTGCGAAGCTCGCAGACAGCTGCAGGACGGTGGCTGCTGCTCTCCTGCCTCTTGAATTCACTCTTGGCATGCCAATGGGAGGTGTTCCAGGACAACTTTCCTGGGTTTTGACATAGTCGTCATGCATCCCACCTTGGAAATTCTTGTTGCTTCCCCAGAGCCTCCGAGATGCAGAGAACACGGTGGCAGCTGCTGAAAAGAAGGGCAACTGTGAGTTGGTCAAGAAGCAAGAACCTAGGCTGCTGACTGTGCTTGGCAAGGAACAGATGCTGGATTCTTGCAATTGCCTTCAGTGCGCACAGAAGCCCGCTGCTCTGCTGCTTGCTTTTTCGCCTTCAGTCAATTACACACTGCTGAAGCTGAGGCAGGCTGTTCAGCTTTGCTGCTTTTCAGCATCTCAGCTGCCCTTCTGCTCTGTGACAGCTCTCCAGGTTTCTTGCCTTCGCCAGGCTGCAACGTGCCCGCTAGTACCAAGAACTGGGCAGGAGTGGGCAGAGAGCACGGCCATCTGCCAGCAGGTTGCAGCTTGCCCAGGAAAGTGCAGTGTCCTTGGAATGTGCAGCAAATCCAATTTCCTGGCAAGGTCGGGCTAAGTGAGCAGTGCTGGTACACTTTCTCCTTGAGAACTGGAGCGGAAAAGCTTTTGGCTAAGATGTAGGCGACTAGAGAGGCAGAATACGCAGCTCCGGAGCTGGCCGAAAGCAAGAGCCGCTTGCCGTTGTCTTTAGGCAGAAGCGGCGCTCCGGAGCGCACCGCTGCCGCTCCAGTGATCTGTGTGCGAAGTAGCCGCTTCTTGTCCTCCAGCAGCCGGAGATCGCGGTAGCTTATAAGAGGCGAAGAACGAAGCCGAGAAGAAGCCGACTTGAGCGCGAAGCTGGCAGGCTGCTGCAGGACGGTGGCTGCCGCTCTCCTGCCTCTTGAATTCACTCTTGGCATGCCAATGGAAGGTGTTCCAGGACAAACTTCCTGAGTTTTTATTTTAGTTTTCATGCATCCCTCCTTGGAAATGCTTGTTGCTCCCCAGAGTCTCCGAGATGCAGAGAACACGGAGGCAGCTGCTGAAAAGAAGGGCAACTGTGAGTTGGTCAAGAAGCAAGAACCTAGGCAGCTGCCTGTGCTTGGCAAGGAGCAGCTGCTGGATTCTTGCAATTGCCTTCAGTGCGCACAGAAGCCCGCTGCTCTGCTGCTTGGATTTTCGCCTTCAGTCAATTACACACTGCTGAAGCTGAGGCAGGCTGTTCAGCTTTGCTGCTTTTCAGCATCTCAGCTGCCCTTCTGCTCTGTGACATCTCTCCAGGTTTCTTGCCTTCGCCAGGCTGCAACGTGCCCGCTAGTACCAAGAACTGGGCAGGAGTGGGCAGAGAGCACGGCCATCTGCCAGCAGGTTGCAGCTTGCACAGGAAAGTGCAGTGTCCTTGGAACGTGCAGCAAATCTTATTTCCTGGCAAGGTCGGGCTAAGTGAGCAGTGCTGGTACACTTTCTCCTTGAGAACTGGAGCGGAAAAGCTTTTGGCTAAGATGTAGGCGACTAGAGAGGCAGAATACGCAGCTGCGGAGCTGGCCGAAAGCAAGTGCCGCTTGCCGGCGTCTTTCGGCAGAAGCGGCGCTTCGGAGCGCACCGATGCTGATCCAGTGATCTGTGCGCGAAGTAGCCGCTTCTTGTCCTCCGGCAGCCGGAGATCGCGGTAGCTTGCAAGAGGCGAAGAACGAAGCCGCGAAGAAGCCGGCTTGTGTGCGAAGCTCGCAGACTGCTGCAGGACGGTGGCTGCTGCTCTCCTGCCTCTTGAATTCACTCTTGGCATGCCAATGGAAGATGTTCCAGGACAACTTTCCTGGGTTTTGACATAGTCGTCATGCATCCCTCCTTGGAAATTCTTGTTGCTCCCCAGAGGCTCCGAGATGCAGAGAACACGGTGGCAGCTGCTGAAAAGAAGGGCAACTGTGAGTTGGTCAAGAAGCAAGAACCTAGGCAGCTGCCTGTGCTTGGCAAGGAACAGCTGCTGCATGCTTGCAATTGCCTTCAGAGCGCACAGAAGCCCGCTGCTCTGCTGCTTGCTTTTTCGCCTTCAGCCAATTACACACTGCTGAAGCTGAGGCAGGCTGTTCAGCTTTGCTGCTTTTCAGCATCTCAGCTGCCCTTCTGCTCTGTGACAGCTCTCCAGGTTTCTTGCCTTCGCCAGGCTGCAACGTGCCCGCTACTACCCAGACCTGGGCAGGAGTGGGCAGAGAGCACGGCCATCTGCCAGCAGGTTGCAGCTTGCCTAGGAAAGTGCAGTGTCCTTGGAATGTGCAGCAAATCCAATTTCCTGGCAAGGTCGGGCTAAGTGAGCAGTGCTGGTACACTTTCTCCTTGAGAACTGGAGCGGAAAAGCTTTTGGCTAAGACGTAGGCGACTAGAGAGGCAGAATACGCAGCTCCGGAGCTGGCCGAAAGCAAGTGCCGCTTGCCGGCGTCTTTCGGCAGAAGCGGCTCTTCGGAGCGCACCGCTGCCGATCCAGTGATCTGTGCGCGAAGTAGCCGCTTCTTGTCCTCCGGCAGCCGGAGATCGCGGTAGCTTGCAAGAGGCGAAGAACGAAGTCGCGAAGAAGCCGGATTGTGTGCGAAGCTGGCGGACAGCTGCAGGACGGTGGCTGCTGCTCTCCTGCCTGTTGTGTTCAGTCTTGACATGCTAATGGAAGGTGTTCCAGGAAAACCTTCCTGAGTTTTTATTTTAGTTTTCATGCATCCCACCTTGGAAATTTTTGCTGCTCCCCAGAGGCTCCGAGATGCAGAGAACACGATGGAAGCTGCTGAAAAGATGTTTAGCCGTGAGTTTGTCAAGAGAGAAGGATCTAGACAGTGGACAGGGCTTGTGAAGGCGTCTCTGCTGGATTCTTGCAATTGCCTACAATGCGCACAGGACGCCACTGCTCTGATACTTCGTTTGTCTCCTTCTGTGTAGTGTACAAAATTCAGCGTTGCTGTTTTTCACCTTCTTTGCTCCACTTATGCACTTCGACATCTTTCAAGGCTTTTTGCCTTCTCCATGTTGCGAAGAGGCATTAAATGCGAAATCGAGTTGAAAACTTAACAGCTTAGATGTAGCCAGCAGAGGTCTTGTGTCAGTGACTGCGACTTTTTCATGCAAATAGAAGATTTTCCAGGACAATTTTTCTAGGTTTTTGCATAGAATTACCAAGTGCTGCCTTGGAAATACTTTCTCCTCCCCCCAAATTCCGCCCTGTGGAGACTGCGTAGTGCCACCTGAAGGCTAGTTGGCGTTCATTTGACGTCATCAGAGGCCCTGACCAGGGTCGCCTGATGTCAATTGGGGTCACTTGAGAGTGAGGCAATGACCAGCGTTTTTTGGGGCAGTTAAGGACATTTAGGGTAATTTGAGGACATCAGAATTCCTGACAGCTGTCACTTGAGCCTCAGCCAGGCGCTGCCACCCACCATGGGGCTGAAGGCAGGGAAGGCCGGTAAAGAAAAACAGGTCACTTGAGATCATTTGGGGGTCACTTGAGGTCACCAGAGGTCCTTAGCAAGGTCATTTGTGGTCATTTGGGGTCACTTGAGGTCATCTGAGGCCCGGACTCTTGTCACTTGAGGTCATCTGAGGCCCTGTCCAGGATCATTTGTGGTCATTTAAGGTAACTTGAGGTCATTTGAGGTCCTGACCGGGGTAACTTGAGGTCATTTTAGGTCACTTGAAGTTCTCTGAAATCCTGACCGTGGTCACTTGAGGTCATTTGGGGTCACTTGAGGTCATCTGAGGCCCTGCCTGGGGTCACCAGAGGTCATTTGGGGTCACTTGATTGCTCCTGAGGCAAATTTCCTGCCTTTTTTTTTTTTTCTACCATTTTGAGAAGGTGAAATGTTTCCCAGCTGAGAGACTCCCAAGATGGCGGCCGCGGGAGGACCTCGGTGGAGGGCTGCAGTACCGCACTCTGGCCACAAGGTGGCAGCAATGTGGCCCGCCTCAGACAGACGCTACCACTTCCAATGGGGCTGCAGGCAGGGAAGGCAGGCAAAGAAGAACAGGTCAATGGAGGTTGTTTGGGGTCACTTGAGGTCACCTGAAGCCCTGACCGGGGTCACTGGAGGACATTTTGGGCCATTTTACATCATTTGAGGCCCCGACCGGCATTTTTTGGGTCACTTGAGGTCATCTGAGGCCCTGACCGGCCTTTTCTGGTCACTTAAGGTCATTTGGGGTCACTTGAGGGCACCTGATGCCCTGAGTGGGGTCACTTGAGGTCATTTAGGGTCATTTGAGGTCATCTGAGGCCCTGACGGCAGTCACTAGAGGTCATTTTGTGTCACTTGAGGTCCTCTGAGGCTAGGGCCGGTATTACTTGAGGTTATTTGGGGTCACTTGACATCATCTGAGGCCCTGACTGGAGTCACTTGAGGTCATTTGGAATCCCTTCAGGTCACCTGAGGGCCTGAGCGGGGTAATTTCAGGTCATTTGGGGTTACTTGAGGTCATCAGAGGCTCAGACAGGAAGCACTTGAGGTCACTTGGAGTCATCTGGGGACCTGACCGAACTCACTTGAGGTCATTAGAGGAAACATGAGGTCATTGGAGGCCCTGACTGGGGTCACTTGAGGTAATTTGGGATCACTTGAGGTCATCTGAGGCCCTGGCTTGGGTCACTTGTGGTGACCTGAAGCACTGACAAGGGTCACTTCAAGTCATTTGGGGTCATTTGAGGTCTTCTAAGCCCCTGACTTGAGTCACTTGAAGTCATTTGGAGTGACTTGAGGTCACCTGACCCCTTGGCTGGGGTCACATGAGGTCATTTGGGTTTACTTGAGGTCATCTGGGGCCCTGACCGGTGCTTTTTGGGGTCACATGAGGTCATTTAGGGAGGACCTCGGCGCAGGGCTGTTGTACCGCACTCTGGCCACAAGGCGGCAGCACTGTTACCCGCCTCAGCCAGGCCCTGCCACCCGCCATGGGGCTGCAGGCAGGGAAGGCGGGTAAAGAAAAACAGGTCACTTGAGGTCATTTGGGGTCACTTGAGGTCACCTGAGACCTGGACCGGGGCCATTTGTGGTCATTTTGGGTCACTTGATTTCACACAGGGCCCTGACTCGGGTCCCTGGAGGTAATTTTAGGGTCACTTGAGGTCATCTGAGGCCCTGACCGTGGTCACTTGAGGTCATTTGGGGTCACTTGATGTCACCTGAGACCTGGACTGGGGTCACTTGGAGTTATTTGGGCTTACTTGAGGTCACCTGAAGCCCTGGCCGTGAAGCAGGTCACATGAGGTCATTTGGAGTCATTTCACTTCATCTGATGCCCTGACCGGGGAAACTTGAGGTCATTTGGGGTCTATTGAGGTCATCTGAGGCCCTGACCGGAATCACTTGAGGTTTTTGTGGTCTAGTGAGGTCATTGAGGCCCTGACTGGGGTCACGTGAGGTCATTTGGAGTCACTTAAGGTCACCTAAAGCCCTGACTCGTGTAGGAGAAGTGCCGCGGGAGACAAGACTCATGATATCATGATCATCAAGTCTCAGTTTATTGCAACAAATTACAAAGTTTATATATACTTGTTAATTAGTTCATGCATATTGCAAAAGCCAAGCTCATGATTCGTTGCTGTGTGATTTGCGCATCTGTCTTGTTCGGTTGCTCTTGCTGTTCTTGTGATTGATACTTTTTGGTTCTTCTCTATCTATTTCTACATACCAAGCAGTTTTTAGCATTCTGATTCTTGCAAACTCTGATTTCTACCTATCCTGATTTCTATACCCAGGGTCATGCTGACCGTTGCAGCAGTCACATAGCCCCTCATATTTTGACTAATTTTACAGTTTCATGTCCCTTGCTGTTTAACCATTCTTCTGCCAAGCTCTCTACACTTCCCCTGTTTTCTTTTTGCACAACAAGGTGTGCATTCAGCATTTTCTGCAAAAGTTGTTATAGAAAGTGCTGCAGACGCCTGTCTCCCTTCAATCTCAACAGTCAGCACCGGGGTACGGCTCGCAAGTGTCATCCCACCAATACCGCTCACCGTGGTTGCTGCAGGCTGAGTGGGCCAAGACGCAGGCCAATGACCTGGATCGATGACGCTAGTATCTGCACCTGTATCTAAAAGTCCTTTAAGCACAATGCTATGTCCTTGATGAATCAGGCGGCAAGATTTTTTGGGGTGGGTGTTAAGGTCTAGGGTAAGCAATGCAAGACCTCCTGTCGAACCAAATCCTTCCGGAGTTCTAGGGACCTGGGACATAGGTTCCAATCCCTTGGTCATTTGCGGGAGTGGGATTAGCTGAGCAATTCTTTGACCTTTTGGTACCGTCACTGGGGGATATGATGTATGAGCGATGATCATAATTTCGCCGCAACAATCGGCATCGATGATTCCTGGTTCCACAAAGAGGCCTAATATAGTGGCTGAAGAGCGGCCAATAATGAGTCCTCCCATAGTTTGTCCGTGTATTTGTAGGGGGCCATGGATTCCCGTTGGAATCTTATATGGTTTTGAGGTCAAGAGATCAGTCTCTACTGCGGCTGCCAAGTCCAAGCCGAGGCTCCCGCAGGTGGCAGGTTGGAGTTGCTGGGAGGTTTCGCTCCTGCAGCTGCCATTTGTGTCCCGGCGCGGCCGCTGTTCGCGCTGCTCTGGGAGTTTCCCTGCTTCTTTCGGCATGCATTGGAGTTGTGGGTATTTGATTGGCATCTGCGGCACCAAACTCCTGTCGCTCCGCATTCTTTTCGAATGTGACCTAAGTTTCCACAGCGGTAGCATCTTGGTCGTGCCTCTCCAGTAGTGTTAGAACGGGGGCGCGCAGCTGCAGCTTGAAGGGGAGCAAGGGCTGCTAAAACCTGATTTTGAGAGCTTATTGCTTGTTCCCGTAACCCCTGTCCTATTTCTTGTAAAGCATTAACTATTAACGCCTGAGACCCAACTGGCACTGAAGCAGCCTTCTCTAACAATGCTTGGATGGTCCAATCCCCAGGAAAGGAAGTAATCAAATTTCTGGTTGTAGAATTGCTATTCTGCAGTATACACTGTTTGAGTAGGGCATCCTGCATATAATTGGCCACCCCTGCTTTGGACAATGCTTCCATTATCTTATCCACGAAGGTGCCAAGAGGCTCCTCTCTACCCTGTTTAATCCCCATATACATTGGGACTCCACCCGGGGTTTTGACCTTGTCTATCGCTCTTCTTGCTACTATTGTGGCTTCCCTTAATTTGTCAGGTCTTAGGGCAGCCTGTTGTTCCAGACGTACATGGGCACCCTCTCCCAGAAGCTCGGCTACAGAAAGCCCTGCTAAAGGGTTGCCCTGAGCCCTAGGTAAATTGGCGCTTCTTACTGCTTCCTCTCTCCAGCGTGCCTCAAAAAGTAAGCGTTGATGCGGGGTAAAAATCAATTTGGCCATTCCCCTAACATCGGACGGCAATAAGGTATGAGCATAAAAAATAAAATCAAGCATTTGCCTAGCGGGCTCACTGGTAATACCATAGCTCTCTACAGTGGCACACAGCTGTGTTACAATTTTCTAGTCAAGGCTCTGGACCTGCGCAGTGTACCCCCCTTGAGCATTTGGCGTAAATATCACTGGAAAAGCAAGGGTTTCCTGTGCTGCCGTGAAGAGCTCAGCGTCCCCCGTCTGCATACCCTCCCGTGCGACAGCAGCCCATACCTCATGTCTCTCTTTAGCCATGGCCTCCGCGAGGTTAGATTCTGCCCCAGGGACAGGCTCCTGGCCGGGAGACGGAGGATGTTGCAGGGCGGGTGCTACAGTAACGTTTTGTATGCCTGGAGAGGGACGCGGCGGTGGGGGTAAAGGGGGAGCTGACGGTCGCACTTCAATGCCACCAGTGTCTGTGGGAGGTACAGGCATTGCAGAAGCAGAGATGGGGACAGGAAAGTTTGTGAGAACCGGAGGATTTGGCTCACTGGAGAGAAGCGAGGGTTCATATTCCTTATTTTTCTCCTGAGCTGTTCGTACCCCTTCCACCGCCTTTTTTTCTGCCTGACACATCAACAATTTGTTATGGACCACTCTCCAAAGTTTACTCATTTTCTTGCCCGGTTTATCATCATCTAACACTAATTTCCACAACTTATCCCCATATCTTCTCCATTCTGAAAGTTCATGAACAGTATGGGGGTTTACAAAAAAGCCATAAGAATGAGCATGATGTAAGAGCGAAGGGAGATCCTTATCTAAGTCAATCCCCCTAACCTGTCTTTTTCTAAGAAAAGTACTAAATAAATCATATGCTGCTTGCCTGTCCATGGTTGCGTCGGTACCGTTGCTGGCCCCTTCAAGCTTCGGCAGCATGTATCGGCTGAGCCCACCGCTGTGGTCACTCAGGGCGCGGAGCAAAAACTGGCAGCTCTGTCGCCGTCCCTCCAGCTGCAGGACCCAAACCCAACGGAGCACCTCTCCTGCCCTTGCCTCGTATCACGTCGGGGTCACCATTTGTCGGAGAAGTGCCGCGGGAGACAAGACTCATGATATCATGATCATCAAGTCTCAGTTTATTGCAACAAATTACAAAGTTTATATATACTTGTTAATTAGTTCATGCATATTGCAAAAGCTAAGCTCATGATTGGTTGCTGTGTGATTTGCGCATCTGTCTTGTTCGGTTGCTCTTGCTGTCCTTGTGATTGATACTTTTTGGTTCTTCTCTATCTATTTCTACATACCAAGCAGTTTTTAGCATTCTGATTCTTGCTAACTCTGATTTCTACCTATCCTGATTTCTATACCCAGGGTCATGCTGACCGTTGCAGCAGTCACGTAGCCCCTCATATTTTGACTAATTTTACAGTTTCATGTAACTTGCTGTTTAACCATTCTTCTGCCAAGCTCTCTACAGACTCGGATACCTTGAGGTAATTTTGGGGTCACTGGAGGTCACCTGAGGCCCTGACTGGGGTCGCTTTAGGTCATTTTGGGTCACTTATGGTCACGTGAGGCCCTGACTGGGGTCACTTGAGGTGATTTTGGGTCACTTATGGTCCCCTGAGGCCCTGACTGGCGTCACGTGAGGTCATTTGGGGTCACTTCAGGTCACCTGAGGCCCTGACCAGGTGCACTTGAGGTCATTTGGGGTCACGTGAAGTCACCTGTGGCCCTGACCAGTATCACTTGAGGTAATTTTGGGTCACTTGCGGTCACCTGAGGCCCTGACTGGGGTCACTTGAGGTCATTTGGGGTCACTTGCAGTAATCTGAGGCCCTGACTGGGGTCACGTGAGGTCATTTGGGGTCACTTGAGGTCACCTGAGGTCCTGACTCAGGTACCTTGAGGTAATTTTGGGTCACTTCAGGTCACTTGAGGCCCTGACCAGGGGCACTTGAGGTCATTTGGGGTCACGTGAAGTCACCTGTGGCCCAGACAGGTATCACTTGAGGTCCTTTGGGACCACTTCAGGTCACCTGTGGCCCCGAGTGGCGTCACATGTGGTCATTTAAGGTCACATGAGGTCACCTGAGGCCCTGAGCATGGTCACCTGAGGTCATTTGGGGACACTTGAGGTCACCTGAGGCCTTGGCCGGGGTCACTTGAGGTAATTTGGGGTCACTTGACTTCACCTGATGCCCTGACTGGGGCCACTTGGGGCCACATCAGCCCCTGACTGGGGTCGCTTTAGGTCCTTTGGAGTCACTTGAGGTCATGTGAGGCCCTGACCAGGGTCACTTGCTGTGATTTTGGGTCATTTCAGGTCATCTGAGGCCATGACCGGGGACACTTGAGGTGATTTTGGGTCACATGATGTCATCTGAGGTCCTGACTGGGGTCACTTGAGGTCATTTTGGGTCACTTGAGGTCACCTGAGGCCTTGACCAGGTGCACTTTAGGTCATTTGGGGTCACGTGAAGTCTCCTGTCACCCTGACCGGTATCACTTGAGGTCATTTGGGGTCACTTGAGGTCACCTGAGGCCTTGACTGGGGCCACTTTGGGTCATTTGGGGTCACTTGAGGTCAGCTGAGGCCTTCACGAGGGACACTTGAGGTCACTTGGGGCCACTAGAGGTCACCTGTGCCTCCGAGTGGCATCACATGCGGTCATTTGGGGTCACGTGAGGTCACCTGAGGCCGTGATTGGGGTCACTCGAGGTGATTTGGGGACGCTTGAGGTTACCAGGGGCCTTGACCGGGGTCACTTGAGGTGATTTTGGGTCACTTGAGGTCACCTGAGGCCTTGACCAGGTTCACATGAGGTCATTTTGGGTCACTTGAAATCACCTGAGGCCCTGACCGGTTTCACTTGAGGTTTTTGTGGTCTAGTAAGGTCATCTGAGACCCTGACTGGGGTCACTTGAGGACATTTTGAGTCATTTGAGGTCACCTGAGCCCCTCACAGGGGTAACTTGAGGTCATTTTGGGTCACTTGAGGTCATCTGAGGCCCTGACTGGGGTCATGTGAGGTCATTTGGGGTCACCTGAGGTCACCTGAAGCCCTGGCTCGGGTGCCTTGAGGTGATTTTGGGATCACTTGAGGTCACCTGAGGCCCTGACCAGGGTCACTTGAGATGATTTTGGAACATTTGAGGTCACCTGAAGCCTTGGCCGGGGTCACTTGACGTCATTTAGCATCACTTGCGGCCACCTGAGGCCATAACTCAGGAGCCTTGATGTAATTTTGGGTTCAGTTGAGGTCATCTGAGGCCCTGACTGGGGTCACTTGAGGTCATTTTGGGTCACTTGACATCACCTGTGGCCCTGACTTGCGTCACTTGAGGTCATTTTGGGTCACGTGAGGTCATCTGAGGCCCTGACTGGGGTTACTCAAGGTGATTTGGGGACACTTGAGGTCACCTGGGGCCTTGACTGGGGTCACTCAAGGTGATTTTGGGTCACCTTAGGTCACCTGAGGCCCTGACTGGGGTCCACTTGAGGTCATTTGGGGTCACTTGAGGTCGCCTGAGGCCCTGACTGGGGTCACTTTAGGTCATTTTACATCACTTCAGGTCATCTGAGGCCTTCACTAGGGACACTTGAGGTCATTTCGGGCCACTTGAGGTCACCTGTGGCCCCGAGTGGCGTCACATGCGGTCATTTGAGGTCACATGAGGTCACCTGAGGCCCTGACCATGGTCACCTGAGTTCATTTGGGGACACTTGAGGTCACCTGAGGCCTTGGCCAGGGTCACTTGAGGTAATTTGGGGTCACTTGAGGTCACCTGAGGCCATGACAAGAGTCACTTGACATCATTTGGGGTCACTTGACATCACCTGAGGCCCTGACTGTGGTCACTTGAAGTCATCTGAGGCCTTGGTTGGGGTTACTTGAGGTCACCTGAGACGCTGACCTGTGTCGCTTGAGGTCCTTTGGAGTCACTTGAGGTCATGTGAGGCCCTGACCAGGGTCACTTGCGGTGATTTTGGGTCACTTGAGGTTACCTGTGGCCCTGACTGAGGTCACTTGTGTTCATTTGCGGTCACTTGAGGTCACCCAAGCCCCTCCCTGGGGTCACTTGAGGTCATTTGGGTCTATATGATTGTGGTAGATAGGGACAGGCGAACGGAAAATCTTGGGATGTGACGGAAGGCAAGACCCTTCCCCCCTCATCCTGTAATAAGTAATCAATCACCCCTGAAGCATGCAGCCCCTCCTAACTTCAGTAGTTTTCTCTCCTTACTAACCCTAGCCGGACTCACCATCCCCCTTTGACGTAGTAAGACCCCCTTGACTATTTAAGCTCACTAGAT
The DNA here is from genome assembly GCF_026979565.1 of Vidua chalybeata. Classification (NCBI taxonomy): domain Eukaryota; kingdom Metazoa; phylum Chordata; class Aves; order Passeriformes; family Viduidae; genus Vidua; species Vidua chalybeata. Next base: position 14,352,602 of record NC_071547.1, on the reverse strand, counting down.
GAGATAATAAACGACATTTGACCATCCACCACATTGGTGTCTGTGCATGTCTGTGGCCCGAATGACCCGGACGAGGCAGGGTCGCCATGCTGTCTTGAAACCAGGTCGCCTCCCTTCTCCGCGGAAGGCAACAAAGTGGTGCCGAAGCCCGGGAAGGAGAAATTCTCTCAGGTAGCGGGTATTGCCTGGACGAGAGCAGCGGCCAGAACGGCAGGTCCGATTCCTGGCGAGGGAGACGTCCCTGGACCAGCGGTTGCCATGGAAGCCATCGCAAAGGTCATGAGTTCAGTTCATAAGCAGTGGGGAATTAAGTGCAGGCTCAAGGATTTTTATCTCGCTATTGCGAGGCTCCTAGAGCTTCGGGTGATTGAACGTCCCATGGAAATATTACACCCGGAGGTGTGGGTGAAATGCACGGCCGCACTGGCCGAGGATACTAAATCCTCAGGCAGCGGCAAAAGCCTCAAGGCGCGGGGAAAAGTTGAACAAGCCCTATGCCGGGCGCTAGAGGAACAGGAAACATGGAGCGCCGCACGCACATGCCTATTAGCTACACCCAAGTTGGGGGTAGGAGGGGCAACGCAAACCGCCCCTGAAAGCGGTTTGCCTGGGAGCGGGGATCCAGGGGGCTGAGCGCATTCCCCCCCTCCCCGAGCCAGAGCCCAAACCCCCCCGCGGAACCTCCCGAAAAACCCGCGGGTTCCCCATCCGTCCCTTCACCGCCGACCAGCAGTTCGGTGCCGGGAGCGCAGCAGCGCGCGCAGTCTTTTTGGGAGGAACTGGCGAGGGAAGCCAGGGACGCGGAGAACACCGCCGCCCTACCCAACCAAATATGGTGCCAGCGACCAAGGGGATGGGCGGGGCGCGGATGCTCTTGGCAGGAAGAGCCCGCAGTCGCGGGTTCTTGCTAATGCGCATCCACGGGAAAAAGAGAAGGAGGAGAGCGGCAGAGAGCGCATGCCCAATCGGGAGCCGCGGTCAACGCTACTACAATTTAAGGGAGAGACCTCCCCCTGCGGGTGACAGGGCAAGCCCAGGGGGCGGGAGCGGCACCACCCCTGAAGGGAGGGACAGGGCCGGAGCCGCACAAAAAGGCACCGAAGCCCGGAAGTGCGCTGGCATTCAAACTCCAGCTCTGAGTCCAGCAATAGCAGCTCCACCAGCTCGGGGCAGCTGACGGAAGCCGACTGGGACTCAGAAACAGAAAGAGCGGAGCTAACGCGGTTTAAAAGAAAAACTAATAAAGCCTTAAGCCACGTCGAAAGGCAATCACAATGCGAACCAGCCCAGTTCACCGAATGGGGAAAAATAAAAATAGCTTGTGCTGAATGGACCCCTTCAGCTGCGGTCCAAGCCTTCCCGGTGAGAATCACCGGACCGGAGGGGAACCAACAAAGGATATATAATCCGGTAAACCCCAAAGACATACAGGCAATTGTCAAAACGATCTCAGAGAAAGGGATCAACTCACCCATGGTCTCCACCCTCGTGGACGGCCTTTTCGGCAATGATGACTTGCTCCCCTTTGATATCAAACAAATAGGTCACATGATACTCGGCGGTGAGGGAATGATCGTGTTTAAGCAGGAATGGGAAGATAATTGTACAAAAGAGCTAGCCCAGGCTTCTGGGGCGGGGCAGCCACTGCACGGGTCGAGCCTATCCAGGCTGCTGGGAAAACATGATGAGATGGTTACACCTCAGCAACAAGCCGCACAGATGCGGGCCGAGGAAATTAGGGTCACCACTCGAGCCGCTAGGGAGGCTATTCAGGCTGCCTCTCTGGTTGTGGCCAAGCCATCACCGTGGTCCACCATAAGACAGGCAGAGAGCGAAAGCTTCACGCAGTTCGTAGACCGCCTGCAGGTGGCAGTAGACTCCTCTACCCTGCCTGCGGAGGCAAAGGGCCCTGTGGTGGCGGACTGCTTGCGCCAGCAATGCAACTCCGTCACCAAGGACATCCTGCGCTCCCTGCCAGCCGGAGCCAGCCTAGCCGACATGATCAGACATGTCGTAAGAGAGGAGCACCTGACACCCATTCAAGCAGCCGTCCGCACCCTAACCAGTGCAATGGCATGCTTCAAATGTGGTCAGGCAGGCCACATCGCAGTGAGCTGTCCCCAGCTGGCACGGCAGTCCATGGCGGTGCCCCAACCCCAAGCACGCCCAAGAGGGCCCTGCTGGAGCTGTGGGAAGAAGGGGCATTTCGCTAAGGACTGCAGATCCCGGCCCCAGGGAAACGGAAAAGGGGGGGGGGGGGGGCGCACAGGCCGCACTCAGCCTCCTCCCACTACGAATGCAAAGTGGCCCATTTATGTCAACCCCCAGTGGGGCGGGGAGCCCTCATACCCCATGCCCCCACAGGAGGCAGCCAGCTTCGCACCCCCACCAGCGACACAATTGCAGAATTTTGCAGCACCGCCGGCGGCACCTTCGTATCCACCACTGCCACAAGCCGCGCCTGTGCCACAGGGCCAGCAGGGGACGCCCCAGAGTGGGGCCCCTGGGTGGCCCTGGCCATGAAAATAGGGAAGGAGCCCCTGATGGTGTGGGGGACATGCCGCCTTTATGGCAGTCAGGATCCCCACGTCATAGGGCTTCAGTTCTGGGTGGACACGGGGTCAGACTGCTCAGTTTTTCCCCAAGCGCTTTGGCCTCAGCATTGGCAATGTAAAGAGGTCCCCCCAGTGAATGGAGTGGGAGGGCCATCCTGGGCGTGGAAAAGCACCCAGTTGGTGGCTATAACACTCCACATGAAAAAGGGACCGGAACAGACGGTGGCAATCTACCCCTACATTCTACAAAGCTCTCCACCCTTGATAGGAAGGGATATCCTTGCTATGTTAGGAGTCAGGATCACAAATTTATCCTGAGGGCCACTGCCGTACACCCACCGCTGCCAATCAGACTGACTTGGAAATCATCAGACCCCATATGGGTCGAGCAGTGGCCCCTGTCAAAGCCTCGAATGGCAGCCTTGCTGGAGCTGGTCAGCCGCGAGCTGCAGAAGGGTCACATAGAACCCTCCACCAGCCCATGGAACACCCCTGTATTTGTAATCCCCAAAAGGTCTGGAGAGGGTCATCGCCTCATCCACGACCTGAGGGAAGTGAACAGGACAATCCAACCCATGGGTCCAGTTCAGACACTGCTGCCCACGAACTCAGCCATCCCCAAAGGGCAGCCATGCGCAGTGCTGGACATCAAGGACTGCTTCTTTTCAATACCCCTGCACGCTGAGGACAAGGAACGGTTCGCCTTTTCCGTTGTGTTCCCAAACGGCGAGCGACCTAACCTCCGCTTCCAATGGAAGGTGTTGCCGCAAGGTCTCGTGGACAGCCTGACCATGTGCCAGATCACCGTGGACAGAGCACTGATGCCAATCCTACCACTGATGACAATCCTACCCCGCTGCGACCATCATTCAATACATGGACGACATCCTCGTCGCCGCACCATCAGCGAGCCGAGTGGATCACTTGGTGACCACGATCACGGAAACTTTCCAGGCCAATGGCTTTGAGATCGCGAACACGAAGATCAAGAGAGGACCCTGTGTGACCTTCCTGGGAGTGGGGATCACAAACTCCTATGTGACACCCCCCAAGGTGAATGTCCGCCGAGACATCAAGACACTCCATGACATGCAGCGCCTTGTGGGATCTCTGCAGTGGCTCCGCAACATCATCCTGATTCCCCCCGAGGTCATGGACCCCTTATATGACCTCCTGAAAGGAAAGCACCCCTGGGACCCCAAGGAGCTGACGCCGCAAGCAGCGAGCTCCCTAGACTTCATCGAGCATCAGATGTCTACTGGCACGCTTGCCAGGTGGAACCCAGATGCGCCACTCGATCTATACGTCCACTTCACACAGAAGGGAGGAGTGGGAGCACTGGCCCAAGGACCTTCCGAAAAGTCCCAGCCGATCCAATGGGTGGTCCTCGGAAGACCAACTCGTGCGTTTTCCCCGGGAGTTGAATGCGTCGCCAACCTCATCATGAAAGGCAGGAGACTCGCCCTGAGACACCTGGGAACCGAGCTGACAAGAATCCACCTCCCCTTCCGCAAGCGGCTGACCACGGAGTCAACCGCGATATCGGAGCACCTGGCCCTTGCTCTCACCGGCTTCGGAGGAGAAATCTCCTATGCCACCAGAGCACCTTGGACTCAGCTGCTGACCATTGTCGATATAGACATGCCGCCAAAGGTCATGGACCGACTGCAGCCGGGACCGACGGTCTTCACAGACGCTTCCTCCATGACCTCTACTGCGGCGGCGGTGTGGCAGGCAGGAGAGCAATGGCATTGCATCAAAACATGTGACCCCACACTGTCAGTGCAACAACTGGAAGCAGCAGCAGTGGTCTTGGCGTGCAGACTCTTCCAAGATGAACACCTCAACATCGTAACGGACTCTATATTCATGGCAAGGCTTTGCTTGGCCATGTCAGGACCAGGCGTGTCAACGTCAGCAGCGGCCTCAATGCTGGAAGAGGTGCTCTCCTCGCAACGGGGCACCGTGTCTGTCATTCACATCAACAGCCACAACCCAGTCAAAGGCTTCTTCCAGACCGGCAATGACAAAGCGGACGCTGCAGCAAAGGGAGTGTGGACACTGCAGGAAGCTCGGCAACTGCACGAGTCACTCCACATCGGAGCCAAAGCACTGGCAAAGAGATGCGGGATCCCGACAGTGGATGCAAAACATGTAGTGGCCACTTGCCCTCACTGCCAGAAGTCACCCCTATGGACCAGTGGGGTCAACCCAAGAGGTCTCAAGGCCTCGGAAATCTGGCAGTCGGACTTCACCTTATGTCAACTGCTAAAGCCCCGAGCATGGCTTGCAGTGACGGTGGACACTTACAGCGGAGCGATCGTAGCCACACAGCACCCCAAAGCTTACTCTAAGGCCACAATTCAGCACTGGCTGACAGCTATGGCATGGCTTGGTATCCCCAAGCAAATTAAGACTGACAACGGTTCCAATTTCATCTCCAAACCAGTGCAAGAATTCGCCTCGAAATGGGGCATCACCTTAGTACATGGTATCCCGTATAACAGCACCGGGCAGGCCATTGTTGAGCGAGCAAACCAGACCCTGAAAGCTAAGCTAGAAGTATTGGCAAAGGCAGAGGGCTTTGCCAATTCTGTTCCCCCAGGAGACCAAGCACGTATACTGGCGACAGCTTTGCTAGCACTGAATCAGTTCCCTAGGGAAGATGAGGCAGACAGTCCTGTTCGAAAGCACTGGGTCACCCGAGCGCTAGAGGAGGGCCCGCAGGTCGTAATCAGAAATGAGCTGGGCGAATGGGAACGGGGCTGGAGACTGGTGCTCATGGGACGAGGGTATGCGGCGGTTAAAAAAGAGGGCAAGATCAGGTGGTGCCCACTTAAGTCAATCAAGCCAGACCTTCAGAATGAGACTAACGAGAATTGCGAGTTTCTGTTTACAGGACATGCTCATGGGGCGTCCCCGTAACGCATATACCCCGGTTCCAGAGGGAAACGATGAACCACCAAAACGCCAGACAGCACCCAAGAGTCCTGCACCGGGGAGACCCAGACAGCAACGGTGGTTTTGTGCGATCTTGCTATTAGGGCTCATCGCCAGAGGGTGAGCCAACCCAGACTATTACCCTCACCAGCCATTCAGGTGGGTCATGCAACATCTTTCAAGTGACAAGGTATTCAAAGAAATCACCACGGCAGGCACCCCATCCTTCGTGTTCCTCATCGCCGACCTGTTTCCAGGACGACCAAAAATACGACCCCATCACCCACACGTCATGTACATGTACCTATCCTACTGGTGTCCAGCCTCCAACCCAGGGAAGAAGTACTGTAACTACCCGGGGTGGGGATATTGCGGACACTGGGGCTGTGAAACCATTGTCACAGATACCAGACCATCAGGAGAAGGGTGGGAACTGCAGGAGCCCGATAGATTTTTACCGTTCACCTGGGCACCTACCGGCTGTGAAAAGCCCACCATTGCGAAAGGGGTCTATAGCAACTATTATACACAGCCCAAATATCGGAGGTGCACAGACTATAACATGACGGTTTTGCAGCCAGATCGCCCTAATTGGGCCACAGGCAGAACGTGGACTGTAGTCCTCAAAGGGCCAAAAGAGTGGGTGAATGTGCGAATTATCAGGCTCCAACCACCGGCACCCCGACCGGTAGGACTCAATAAGGTTCTTAAGGACGTGCTGAAAGGGAGGAACATAACCCATCCCAAAACCTTACCCACAAAGGCCACTGATATCCCGACCGGCCATGCGGATGCCTTCCAAATAGGCCGCTTAGCCGAATCAGACTCAGACCCAATCTTCCGCATGCTAGAGGCTACCTTTCTATCCTTGAACGAATCCAACCCAAACCTAACTGATTCCTGCTGGCTTTGCTACGATGTTAAACCTCCTTTCTACGAAGGAGTTGCTCTAAACACCCCCTTCAGTTACTCCACAGCCGATGCCCCCCACCAGTGCAGATGGGACACTCCCCGTAGAGGAATCACCCTGAGTCAAGTCACAGGCCAGGGCAAATGCTTTGGCAATGCAGCCTTGGCAAAGCAGAAAGGCAACTTCTGCACCGAAGTCGTCAAGCCCAACAGAAAGATCAACAAGTGGGCGATCCCATCCGCATCTGGGATGTGGGTTTGCCAGCGATCTGGGGTGAGTCCTTGCGTGTTCCTTGCCAAGTTCAATGACGCTATCGACTTCTGTGTCCAAGTTCTGATTGTTCCTAGGGTCCTGTACCACTCAGACGAAGAGGTATACCACCTTTTTGAGGAACCCGGCCGACTCCATAAAAGAGATATAATAACAGGAGTGACTATCGCAATGCTGCTCGGCCTGGGAGCAGCTAGCACAGCCACGGGTGTCTCAGCCCTCGCGACCCGACACCAAGGGCTTGCTCAGCTGCAAATGACCATCGATGAGGTCCTGCAGAGGATCGAGAAATCCATCTCCTTTCTAGAGAAATCAGTCTCCTCGCTTTCGGAAGTAGTCTTACAGAACAGGCGAGGACTGGACCTCTTGTTCATGCAACAAGGAGGACTGTGTGCCACCTTGAAGGAGGAATGCTGCTTCTATGCGGACCACACAGGAGTCGTTAAAGACTCCATGGCAGAACTCCGAGATAGACTGGCTCAAAGAAAGAAAGACAGGGAAACCCAACAGAGCTGGTTCGAGTCCTGGTTCAATCAATCGCCATGGCTCACCACTCTAATTTCCACCCTGATAGGTCCGCTAGCGATACTGCTTTTAGCCCTTACATTCGGACCATGCCTGCTAAACAAGCTGGTCTCATTTGTTCAGGCTCGCCTAGAACGGGCCAACATTCTGTTTATAGGCCAGCGACAAATGCTGTGAACCAAAAACCGAGAACACTGCCAGTCGCAAAGGTTTTCTAAACTTGCCTTGCGAAGATTACTCAGGTTTACCAAAACCCCTTTTCCCTTATCAAATTATAACTTTGTACCTCACCTTAGTGCCTATGTTTATAACTACCTCATTCATTAGTGAAAAAGGCGGGGGGAGATGTGGTAGATAGGGACAGGCGAAAGGAAAATCTTGGGATGTGACGGAAAGCAAGACCTTCCCCCCTCATCCCGTAATAAGTAATCAACCACCCCTGAAGCATGCAATCCCTCCTAACTTCAGTAGTTTTCCACTCCTTACTGATCCTAGCTGGACCCACCATCCCCCTTTGACGTAGTAAGACCCCCTTGACTATTTAACCTCACGAGATGAGATAATAAACGTCATTTGACCATCCACCACATTGGTGTCTGTGCATGTCTGTGGCCTGAGTGACCCGGGAAAGGCCGGGTCACCGTGCTGTGTCTTGAAACCAGGTCGCCTCCCTTCTCCGCGGAAGGCAACACAGGATGTCATCTGAGGCCCTGACTGGGGACACTTGAGGTGATTTGGGGTCACATGATGTCATCTGAGATCCTGGCTGGGGTCACTTGGGGTCATTTTGGGTCACTTGATGTCACCTGAGGCCTTGACCAGGTGCACTTGAGGTCATTTGGGGTCACGTGAAGTCTCCTGTCGCCCTGACCGGTATCACTTGAGGTCATTTGGAGTCACCTGAGGTCACCTGAGGCCTTCACGAGGGACACTTGAGGTCACTTGGGGCCACTAGAGGTCACCTGTGGCCCTGAGTGGCGTCACATGCAGTATTTGGGGTAACGTGAGGTCATCTGAGGCCCTGACTGGGGTTACTCAAGGTGATTTGGGGACGCTTGAGGTCACCTGGGGCCTTAACTGGAGTCACTTGAGGTGATTTTGGGTCACTTGAGGTCACCTGAGGCCTTGACCGGGTCCACTGGAGGTCATTTGGGTCACGAGAGGTCACCTGAGGCCCTGACCGGTATCACTTGAGGTCATTTGGGGTCACTTGAGGTCATCTGAGGCCATGACTAGGATCACTTGAGGTCATTTGGGGTCACTTGACGTCACCTATGGCCCTGACTGGCATCACTTGAGGTCATTTGAGGTCACGTGAGGTCATCTGAGGCCCTGACTGTGGTCACTCAAGGTGATTTGGGGACACTTGAGGTCACCTGGGGCCTTGACTGGGGTCACTTTAGGCCATTTGGGGTTACATGAGGTCACCTGAGGCCCTGACCGGTATCTCTTGAGGTCATTTGGGGTCACTTGAGGTCACCTGTGGCCCTGACTTGGGTCACTTTAGGTCATTTTGCGTCACTTGAGGTCATCAGAGGCCATCACTAGGAACACTTGAGGTCATTTTGGGCCACTTGAGGTCACCTGTGGCCCCGACAGGCGCCACATGCAGTTATTTGGGGTCACATGAGGTCATCTGAGGACCTGAGCATGGTCACCTGAGGTCATTTGGGGACACTTGAGGTCACCTGAGGCCTTGGCCGGGGTCACTTGAGGTAATTTGGGGTCACTTGACGTCACCTGATGCCCTGACTGGGGTCACTTGGGGCCACCTCAGCCCCTGACCGGGGTCGCTTTAGGTCCTTTGGAGTCACTTCAGGTCATGTGAGGCCCTGACCTGGGTCACTTGCTGTGATTTTGGGTCACATGATGTCATCTGAGGTCCTGACTGGGGTCACTTGAGGTCATTTTGGGTCACTTGAGGTCACCTGAGGCCTTGACCAGGTGCACTTTAGGTCATTTGGGGTCACGTGAAGTCTCCTGTCACCCTGACCGGTATCACTTGAGGTCATTTGGGGTCACTTGAGGTCAGCTGAGGCCTTCACGAGGGACACTTGAGGTCACTTGGGGCCACTAGAGGTCACCTGTGGCCCCGAGTGGCATCACATTCGGTCATTTGGGGTCACGTGAGGTCACCTGAGGCCGTGATTGGGGTCACTCGAGGTGATTTGGGGACGCTTGAGGTTACCAGGGGCCTGGACCGGGGTCACTTCAGGTGATTTTGGGTCACTTGATGTCACCTGAGGCCTTGACCAGGTTCACTTGAGGTCATTTGGAGTCACTTGAAGTCTCCTGTGGCCCTGACCGGTATCACTTGAGGTCATTTGGAGTCACCTGAGGTCACCTGAGGCCTTCACGAGGGACACTTGAGGTCACTTGGGGCCACTAGAGGTCACCTGTGGCCCTGAGTTGCGTCACATGCGGTATTTGGGGTCACGTGAGGTCATCTGAGGCCCTGACTGGGGTCACTCAAGGTGATTTGGGGACGCTTGAGGTCACCTGGGGCCTTGACTGGAGTCACTTGAGGTGATTTTGGGTAACTCGAGGTCACCTGAGGCCTTGACCGGGTCCACTGGAGGTCATTTGGGGTCACGAGAGGCCACCTGAGGCCCTGCCCAGTATCACTTGAGGTCATTTGGGGTCACTTGAGGTCACCTGAGGCCCTGACTGGGGTCACTTTAGGTCATTTTGCGTCACTTCAGGTCATGTGAGGCCTTCACTGGGGTCACTTGAGGTCATTTGGGGCCACTTGAGGTCACCTGTGGCCCCGACTGGCGTCACATGTGGTTATTTGGGATCACATGAGGTCATCTTAGGCCATGACTGGGGTCACTTGAGGTCATTTGGAGTCACTTGAGGTCACCTGTGGCCCTGACTGGGGTCACTTGAGTTCATTTGTGGTCACTTGAGGTCACCCGAGCCCCTCACTGGGGTCACTTTAGGTCATTTGGGTCCACATGATGTCATCTGAGGCCCTGACCGGGGACACTTGAGGTCATTTGGGGTCACATGAAGTCTCCTGTGGCCCTGACCGGTATCATTTGAGGTCATTTGGGGTCACGTGAGGTCATCTGAGGCCCTGACCAGGATCACTTGAGGTTTTTGTGGTCTAGTGAGGTCATCTGAGGCCCTGACTGGGGTCACTTGAGGACATTTTGGATCATTTGAGGTCACCCTAGCCCCTCACTGGGGTAACTTGAGGTCATTTGGGGTCACATGTGGTCATCTGATGCCCTGACCATTGTCACTTGAGATCAGTTGGGGCCACTTGACGTCATCTGAGGCCCTGACCATGATAACTTGAGGCCATTTGGGATCACTTGAGCTCACCTGAAGCCTTGATTGGGGTAACTTTAAGCCATTTGGGGTCACTTGCGCTAGGGACACTTGAGGTCATTTCGGGCCACTTGAGGTCACCTGTGGCCCCAACTGGCGTCACAAGCGGTGATTTGGGGTCACATGAGGTCATCTGAGGCCCTGACCATGGTCACCTGAGGTCATTTGGGGACACTTGAGGTCACTTGAGGCCTTGGCCGGGGTCACTTGAGGTAATTTGGGGTCACTTGAGGTCACCTGAGGCCATGACCGGAGACAGTTGACATCATTTGGGGTCACTTGACGTCACCTGGGGCCCTGACTGTGGTCACTTGAAGTCATCTGAGGCCTTGGTTGGGGTTACTTGAGGTCACCTGAGACGCTGACCTGTGTCGCTTGAGGTCCTTTGGAGTCACTTGAGGTCATGTGAGGCCCTGACCAGGGTCACTTGAGGTGATTTTGGGTCACTTCAGGTCATCTGAGGCCATGACTGGGGTCACTTGAGTTCATTTGCGGTCACTTGAGGTCACCCGAGCCCCTCACTGGGGTCACTTTAGGTCATTTGGGTCCACATGATATTATCTGAGGCCCTGACCAGGGACACTGGAGGTGATTTGGGGACGCTTGAGGTCACCTGAGGCCCTGACCGGGATCACTTGAGGTCATTATGGGTCACTTCAGGCCGTCTGAGGCCTTCACTAGGAACGCTTGAGGTCATTTGGGGCCATTTGAGTTCATCTGTGGCCCTGACTGGCGTCACAGGTGCTGATTTTGGGCCACTTCAGGTCATCTGATGCCCTGACTATGGTCACCTGAAGTCATTTGGGGTCACTTGAGGTCTTCTGAGGCCCTGATTGGGGTCACTCAAGGTGATTTGGGGACTATTGAGGTCACTTGAGGCCCTGACCGGGATCACTTGAGGTCATTTGGGGTCACTTGAGGTCACCTGAGGCCCTGACCGGGATCACTTTAGAACATATTGGGTCACTTCAGTTCGTCTGAGGCCTTCACTAGGAACACTTGATCTCATTTGGGGCCACTTGAGGACATCTATGGCCCCAACTGGCGTCACATGCGGACATTTGGGGTCACTTGAGGTATTCTGAGGCACTGACCCTGGTCACTTGAGGTCATTTGGGGACATTTGAGGTCACCTGAGGCCGTGGCCGGGGTCATTTGAGGTAATTTGGTGTCACTTGAGGTCACCTGATGCCCTGACTGGGGTCACTTGTGGCCACCTGAGGCCTTGACTGGGGTCACTTTAGGTCTTTTGGGGTCATTTGCGATCACCTGAGGCCATGACCTGGGTCACTTAAGATCATTTGGGGTCTCTTGAGGTCACCTGAGGCCCTGGCTGGGGTCACTTGAGGTCATTTGGGCTCATCTGTGGTCATCTGAGGCCCTGACCACAGTCACTCGAGGTCACTTGGAGTGGCTTGGTGTCACCTGGGGCCTTGACCGTGGTCACTGGAGACCACTTGGGGTCACTTGACGTCATCTGAGGCCCTGACTGGGGTCACGTGAGGTCATTTGGGTTCACTTGAGGTAACCTGGGGCCCTGACTGGGGTCACTTGAGATGATTTGGGGGCGCTTGAGGTCACCTGTGGCCCCGACTGGCGTCACATGCGGTTATTTGGGGTCACATTGAGGTCATCTGAGGCCCTGACCATGGTCACCTGAGGTCATTTGGAGACAATTGAGGTCACCTGAGGCCCTGACTGGGGTCACTCAAGGTGATTTGGGCACGCTTGAAGTCACCTGGGGCCTTGACTGGTGTGACTTGAGGTTATTTTGGGTCACTTGAGGTCACCTGAGGCCTTGACCAGGTCCACGTGAGGTCATTTGGGGTCACATGAGGTCACCCGAGGCTCTGACTTGGGTCACTTTAGGTCATTTTACATCACTTCAGGTCATCTGAGGCCTTCACTAGGGACACTTGGGGTCATTTCAGGCCACTTGAGGTCACCTGTGGCCCCGACTGGCGTCACATGCGGTTATTTGGGGTCACATGAGGTCATCTGAGTCCCTGACCATGGTCACCTGAGTTCATTTGGGGACACTTGAGGTCACCTGAGGCCTTGGCCAGGGTCACTTGAGGAAATTTGGGGTCAATTGAGGTCACCTGAGGCCATGACCGGATGCAGTTGACATCATTTGGGGTCACTTGACGTCACCTGGGGCCCTGACTGTGGTCACTTGAAGTCATCTGAGGCCTTGGTTGGGGTTACTTGAGGTCACCTGAGACACTGACCTGTGTCGCTTGAGGTCCTTTGGAGTCACTTGAGGTCATGTGAGGCCCGGACCAGGGTCACTTGCGGTGATTCTGGGTCACTTCAGGTCATCTGAGGCCATGACTGGGGTCACTTGAGGTCATTTGGGTTTACTTGAGGTCACCTGAGGCCCTGACTGGGGTCACTTGTGTTCATTTGGGGTGCCTTGCGGTCACCTGAGGCCCTGACTGGGGCCACTTGAAGTCATTTGGGGTCACTTGAGGTCATCTGAGGCGATGACACGCGCGCCTTGAGGTAATTTTGGGGTCAATTGAGGTCATCTGAGGCCCTGGCCGGGGTCACTTGAGGTCATTTTGGGTCACTTGAAATCATCTGAGGCCATGACCGGAGTCAGTTGACATCATTTGGGGTCCCTTGACGTCACCTGAGGCCCTGACTGTGGTCACTTGAAGTCATCTGAGGCCTTGGATGGGGTTACTTGTGGTCACCTGAGACGCTGACCTGTGTCGCTTGAGGTCCTTTGGAGTCACTTGAGGTCACCTGAGGCCCTGACTGGGGTCACTTGCAGTGATTTTGGGTCCCTTTGGGTCATCTGAGGCCATGACCGGGGATACTTTAGGTCATTTGTGGTCAAATTATGTCACTTGCGGCCCTGACCGGGGTCACTTGAGGTCAATTTGGGTCACTTGAGGTCACCTGAGGCCTTGACCCGGGTCTCTTGATGTCATTTGGGGTCATATGAGGTCACCTTAGGAACTGACTGGGGTATGTTGAGGCCATCTGAGGCCCTGACCGTGGTCACTTGATGTCATCTGGGGGTACATGAGGTCACCTGAATCCCTGACCGTGACTCAGGTCACATGAGGTCAATTGGAGTCACTTCAGGTCTTCTGAGGCCCAGACCGCAGTCACTCGAGGTCACCTGAGGCCCTGATTGGTCACTTGATGTCACCTGAGGCCCTGATTCAGGTGCCTTGAGGTAATTTTGGGGTCACTTGAGGTCACCTGAGGCCCTGACCAGGGTCACTGGAGATGATTTTGGGACATTTGAGGTCACCTGAAGCCTTGGCCGGGGTCACTTGAGGTCATTTAGGGTCACTAGCGGCCACCTGAGGCCATGACTCGGGTGTCTTGAGGTAATTTTGGGTTCAATTGAGGTCATCTGAGGCCTTGACTGGGGTCACCTGAGGTCATTTAGGGTCACTTGAAGTCATCTGAGGCCCTGACTGGCGTCACAGGTGGTGATTTTGGGCCACTTCAGGTCATCTGAGGCCATGACTAGGATCACTTGAGGTAATTTGGGGTCACTTGCGGTCACCTGTGGCCCTGACAGGTGTCACTTGAGGTCATTTGGGGTCACGTGAAGTCATATGAGGCCCTGACTGGGGTAACTCTAGGTGATCTGGGGACACTTGATATCATCCCGGGCCTTGACTGGGGTCACTTGAGGTCATGTGAAGTCACTTGAGGTCATCTGAGGCCCTGACTTGGGTCACTTTATGTCATTTTGTGTCACTTCAGGTCATCTGAGGCCTTCACTAGGGACACTTGAGGTCATTTCGGGCCACTTGAGGTCACCTGTTGCCCCAACTGGCGCTACATGTGGTTATTTGGGGTCACGTGAGGTCATCTGAGGCCCTGACTGGTGTCACTTGAGGTGAATTGGGGATGCTTGAGGTCACCTGGAGCCTTAACTGGGGTCACTTGAGGTTATTTTGGGTCATGTGAAGTCACCTGAGGCCCTGACCGGTATCACTTGAGGTCATTTGGGGTCACTTGAGGTCACCTGATGCCCTGACTTGGGTCACTTTAGGTCATTTTGCGTCACTTCAGGTCATGTGAGGCCTTCACTAGGGACACTTGAGGTCATTTTGGGCCACTTGAGGTCACCTGTTGCCCCAATTGGCATCACATGCGGTTATTTGGGGTCACATGAGGTCATCTGAGTCCCTGACCATGGTCACCTGAGGTCATTTGGGGACACTTGAGGTCACCTGAGGCCTTGGCCGGGGTCACTTGAGGTAATTTGGGGTCACTTGAAGTCACCTGAGGCCATGACTGGAGTCAGTTGACATCATTTGGGGTCCCTTGATTTCTCCTGGGGCCCTGACTCGGGTCCACTTGAGGTCATCTGGGGTCTATTGAGGTCATCTGAGGCCCTGACCGGGGTCTCTCCAGGTCATTTGGGGTCACTTGAGGTCACCTGAAGCCCTGGCCGTGAAGCAGGTCACATGAGGCCATTTGGAGTCACTTCACGTCATCTGAGGCCCTGACTGGGGAAACTTGAGGTCATTTGGGGTCTATTGAGGTCATCTGAGGCCCTGACCGGGAACACTTGAGGTTTTTGTGGTCTAGTGAGGTCATGTGAGGCACTGACTGGGGTCACTTGAGGACATTTTGGGTAATTTGTGGTCGCCTGAGCCCCTCACTGGGGTAACTTGAGGTCATTTGGGGTCATGTGAGGTCATCTGATGCCCTTACCATTGTCACTTGAGATCATTTGGGGCCACTTGACATCATCTGAGGCCCTGACCATGATAACTTGAGGCCATTTGGGATCACTTGAGCTCACCTGAAGCCTTGATTGGGGTAACTTTAGGCCATTTGGGGTCACTTGCGCTCATCTGAGGCCCTGACTGGCGTCACTTGAGGTCTTTTTGGGTCACTTGAAGTCATCTGAGGCCCTGTCTGGCATCACAGGTGGTGATTTTGGCCCACATCAGGTTATCTGAGGCCATGACTAGGATCACTTGAGGTCATTTGGGGTCACTTCAGGTTATCTGAGGCCATGACTAGGATCACTTGAGGTCATTTGGGGTCACGTGAAGTCATCTGCGGCCCTGACTGCGGTCACTCGAGGTGATTTGGGGACACTTGATGTCACCTGGGGCCTTGACTCGCGTCACTTGAGGTCATTTTGGGTCACTTGAGGTGACCTGGGGCCTTGACTGGGTCCATTTGAGATCATTTGGGGTCACGTGAGGTCACCTGAGGACCTGACCAGTATCACTTGAGGTCATATGGGGTTACTTGATGTCACCTGAGGCCCTGACTGGGGTCACTTTAGGTCATTTTGAGTCACTTCAGGTCATCTGAGGCCTTCACTAGGGACACTTGAGGCCATTTCGGGATACTTGACGTCACCTGTGGCCCCGAGTGGCGTCACATGCGGTCATTTGGGGTCACGTGAGGTCATCTGAGTCCCTGACCATGGTCACCTGAGGTCATTTGGGGACACTTGAGGTCATCTGAGGCCTTGGCCGGGTCCATTTGAGGTCGTTTGGTGTCACGTGAGGTCACCTGAGGCCCTGATTGGTATCGCTTGAGGTCATATGGGGTCACTTGAGGTCACCTGAGGCCCTGAGTGGGGTCACTTGCTGTCATTTTGGGTCACTTCAGGTCATCTGAGGTTTTCACTAGGGACACTTGAGGTCATTTCGGGCCACTTGAGGTCACCTGTGGCCCCAATTGGCGTCACATGCGGTCATTTGGGGTCACGTGAAGTCATCTGAGGCCCTGACCATGGTCACCTGAGGTCATTTGGGGACACTTGAGGTCACCTGAAGCCTTGGCCGGGGTCACCTGTGATAATTTCGGGTCACTTGACTTCATCTGAGGCCCTGCCTGTGGTCACTTGGAGCCACCTGGGGCCTTGACTCTGTTCACTTGAGGTCATTTGAGGTCATTTGCGGTCACCTGAGGCCATGACCGGGGTCACTTGAGATCATTTGGCGTCTCTTGAGGTCACCTGAGGCCCTGGCTGGTGTCAGTGTCACTTGAGGTCATTTGGGTTCATCTGTGGTCACCTGAGGCCCGGACCATGGTCACTTGAGGTCACTTGGAGTGGCTTGATGTCACCTGGGGCCTTGACCGTGGTCACTTGAAGTCATTTGGGGTCACTTCAGGTCACCTGAGACCCGGACTGGGGTCACTTGAGGTCATTGTGGGTCACTTGATTTCACCTGGGTCCGTGACTCGGGTCCCTGGAGGAAATTTTAGCGTCACTTGAGGTCATCTGTGGCCCTGAGCGGGGTCTCTCCAGGTCATTTGGGGTCACTTGATGTCACCTGAGACGTGGACCGAGGTCACTTTAGGCCATTTGGGGTCACTTGAGGTTACCTGAAGCCCTGGCCGTGAAGCAGGTCACATGAGGTCATTTGGAGTCACTTCACGTCATCTGTGGCCCTGACCGGGGAAACTTGAGGTCATTTGGGGTCTATTGAGGTCATCTGAGGCCCTGACTGGGGTCACCTGAGATGATTTTGGGACATTTGAGGTCACCTGAAGCCTTGGCCGGGGTCACTTGATGTTACCTGACGCCCTGACCAGTGTCACTTAAGGTCCTTTGGAGTCACTTGAGGTCATGTGAGGCCCTGACCAGGGTCACTTGAGGTAATTCGAGGTCACTTGAGGTCACCAGAGGCCATGACTGGAGTCAGTTGACATCATTTTGGGTCACTTGACGTCACCTGATGCTGAGCTGTGGGGGCTTGTAGCCATTCGGCACAAAGCTCGGATAGCTGGTACATCTGAGGGTCCACCAGAAGAACGGGAGGGACACTAGGGCTGCTGAAATCCTGCTCGTTTATTGAAGGGTTGCAGAAGGGGCAGACAGGGAGACCACGAAGCAGAAGGGAGGCAGATTCCAAGAGCCCCGAGGGGCGAGGTGAGGATTCTTTTAACTGGGTAAGGGTAGGAGGGTTTAGCATTCGAGGGTACAATCGGGAAAAGGCTAAAGGCAGGGGAAATATAACATTAACCAGTGGGGAAAAGGGAAAGGAGTGTTCTTGGTGGAAGAACCAAAGGGAAAACGTGGAACAGAGAAGATTCTAGGCTAAGGGGCAGACTTGAACAATAACTGACAGGACAGGGGGAGGGTACAATTCTCTTACAAAAGGCGGTGGAGAACTCATACAACTGCTGTTTCCCATGGCAACCCTAGACTGCCTTCCCCAACCCCTCCTCCTACATCTCCCCCGTTTTTATTTATTAAATAAGCACTTCCCAACATTTTAAGCAACATACGTCTAAACAAAAATAAAGCAAGCGAGATAATGAACATTATCAGAAAGATCCAAAAGAGTCCCCTGAGGATGATAGCAACCCACCCTGGGACACCCCATTGAGACAGCAGTTTATTCACAGGATCTACAGTCAAGGTCTCAGTCTTGAGGTCGTCAACTTGCTCTCGGATTCGCTGGATATTAGCTTGCATGGATGTGCTCTTTGATGCCAGATTGAAGCAGCACATTCCTTCAAAGTCCACACAGCCGTGGCCATGGGCGAGCAGTAAGAAGTCAATAGCAGCCCTATTTTGCAGTGTGGCGTGCCGGGTGACTTCTTCGTCCGCTAGCAAGTCGGAAAGGGCAGCGGACGTGGCGTTGGCCTGCTTACTGAGCCAACACTCGAGGTGAGAAAGCTCACCGAGGGCCTTTGCTGCAGCATACCACGGTAAAAATATGGATACCACGACTCTCTTTGTCTTTCCCCAATTGTAAATTTTTGAATCACAATTTTCGTCGAATCTCTTTTTGCGAGCCAATTGATTTTCATTTTTCCAATTTAAAATTTGGGTTTTGTTCGGTGTCAGTGTGGTAAGCTGCCCAAGGCTGCAGGAGCCTCCCTGGATTTGGGAGGGAATCCCTGCCCACACCCTGTCGCCGCAGATGAGAAAAACCCCCCTGGGGAGCACCCTGGGAACTGAGGAGGACCTAGATACCATGGTCGAGGTGTAATTGCACCAATTTGCTGCATGGTATCTCCCATCGTGGGGAGATACATCGTGTCTTTTTACTTCTTGGGTACCAGCGGGGTGGAGTTTAGCCATTTGATCCCAGTCTTTCTGGGAGGGCTGGTACCTAAACCTGACACAATAAGTTGCCTGAGAGGAGCCCAATAGGTCCAATTCTTGGGGCTCCTGTGGTGCATGTGGCAGAATCCTCGTCCACTCATCCCAGGTGTCCACAGGATTAGGTTTTTTTCCTGCATATGGATAGTCGTTTGGCGACAGGGGGACTCCTACCAGGCACGTGGATAACGGATTGTCCACACTTCCCATGGCCAGGCAGAAGTTGTCCTGCTTCAAGGACTTCGCCAGCGTGACCCATATGTTTTCTCTCGGCTGTGGGACTATCCAGCTCCTGACCAGTGACAGCCAGATGATGGCGATCAGGAGCATCAGATGTTTCAGAGGTGTCCTCAAGGCGGCAGTCATCCTCAGCGTCTTATGATAAAAGAAAGCAGAACTTGAATGATAAATTTTCCTCAGTGGTCCCTCCCCAACCTCCCCCGTTTTTATTTATTAAATAAGCACTAAATAAAATTAGAGAAAAGGGATAAGGATTGAGGGAAAGGGGAGGTTAGGGGAAAGGAAAGGGCACAGGGGGCAATGGGGTAATTGGGTACGTAGACTTCAGCGGGGGAAAGTATCTTCGGGTAATCATGACACGTGTGACGATATTGGGAAGAACGGTCTTTCTTCTCCTCCTCTTCCAGGCAGTGGAAACTCTGTCCAGCGATGAGGTGTTCTTGGTGGTTTGCACCAGGGACACGTTGTCTTGCTGAGCTGGCACCTCTACGAAAGGCTTGACATATTTCCCCAGAATCCATCTTGGTCCTTTATCTGTAGAAACACAGGCATACCCTCTCCCCCAGGTTATTAGAGGGAAAGGGCCCTGGATAGCTTTGGATTCCGGGTCCTTTATCAAGACTGGTGGCCTCTCAGCGAGTTGCACTCAAGTGTTATTGTGAAAATGGCGGATAATAGGAGGGTCAGGCTCCCTTTCTGAGCAGTTTAAAAAATTCAGGACATACAGAGCCTTACATAACCTTTCGGCTGGGCTCACTGTAATGTCCGGGATATGTTGTTGTTCAAGGAACCTTTTTAGATTTCTGTGGGCCCTCTCTATTATCGCCTGTCCTGTAGGATTGTGGGGAATTCCGGTGGTATGGGAAATTCCCCACTGTTGCGCAAACTCACCGAAGCGCTTTGACGCATAGCATTGGCCATTATCAGTTTTTATGTGAGATGGGACTCCCAACGTAGAGAATGCCATGAAAAGATGTTTCATGGCATCCCTGGTTTTTTCGCCTGCATGGACGGAGGCAAACACTGCGCCGGAAAACGTGTCAATAGAGACATGTATGTATTTCATCTGACCAAACGGCTCGAAGTGTGTTACATCTGTCTGCCATATCTCTAGCGCTCCCAACCCTCGGGGATTTGTCCCTGTAATGAGGGAAGGGAGAGTGAAAGATTGGCAGCTCGGGCAGGTAGAAACAATGGCTCTTGCCTGTGCTATCGAGATCTTAAATTGTCGCACAAGAGCTGGGGCATTCTGATGGTAAAATGCATGGCTGAGCCGCGCTTGCCAGAGTATGTCTGGTAACGTGGTTGAAGTGGTTGCAAATATTTGTGTTGACATGGCTAGGATGTCCGCTTTCCGATTAACCTCAGTGATCTCTCCGGGTAAATCGGTGTGTGCCCTTACGTGCATGATATGATAAGGTTGCTCTCTGTGGGAGAGTAGCCAAATAAGATCAGAGAGTAAACTATAAAAATTTTTGTTTGAAACTTCTTTGAGGAGGGCACCTTCGGCCCTTTCTGCTACCCCAGCGACATAGGCCGAATCAGTGACCACATTCAGAGGCTGTTGAAATTTTTTGAATGCTCTCACGACTGCGGCAAGTTCCGCGATCTGGGGGGAACCCTCAACCACTTGTACGTCAGACTCCCACTTCTGACTGTCCGGGTCCTTCCAAGTGATCACCGATTGGTGGGATCTGCCCGACCCATCGGTGAACACTGTGAGAGCACCTGGAATTGGTGTTTTACTTTTAAACATTCTCGGGGCCAAATGCAATGTATCCTTAAACAATTTATGCTTAGGATAGTGAACCGAAATTTGTCCGGGGAAGCTCTCCAAAGCAATGAGCAAATTTTCATTAGTTTGCAACAACGAGTCCAATTGACCTAATGTAACAGGTAAGTAAATGCACTCAGGGTCACACCCCACGAGGGTTCGGAGGCGGTGTCGTGCCTTCATTATTAAAGTGGCTAGCAATTCTGCAGGGGTCGTGATCGTCCTAGAGGGCTGGTGTGGTAGGAAGAGCCACTCTAAGATGACCAGGGGATCAGATGCTCTGTTATCCCACTGGAAGAGAAGTCCATGGAGGTGGGGGCACTTACCCAACACCGCGAAGCTCACGGGAAGGGTCCGGACCACGCGGTGTGCCTGGCGAGACTTCAGAGCAACAGCAACCCGTTGCAGGGCTTCCCGCGCAGCAGGTGTCAGCTCGCACGGTGAGGCGAGGTCTCCGTCGCCTCGAAGCAGACAGAGGAGGGGTGACAGCTCCTCCATCGTCAGTCCCAGGAGAGGGCAGATCCAGGTGATCGTTCCGCACAGCTGCTGAAGGTCTCGCAGAGTCTTTGGATCCTCGTTGATGGTCAATGTCTGTGGCGTCACTGTCCTTCCCATGATGAGGAATCCGAGGTACCTCCATGCTGCTGAGAGTTGGATCTTCTCTTCTGCTATCTGGAGCCCTGCAGCTTTAATAGCCTTAATAGTCTTGTCCAGTGTTGCTTTTAGGTATGTCGAGTCGGAAGCACAAACTAGCACATCATCCATGTAATGCAGGATGATGGCCTCAGGGAAAAGCCGGCGCACAGGTGATAAAATCTGCGCTACAAAAGTCTGACAGAGCACAGGGGAATTTTTCATCCCCTGAGGCAGGGAGGTCCAATGATATCTTTTAAAAGGTTCAGCCCTATTCAATGAGGGTACAGAAAAGGCGAACCTGGGAGCATCCCCGAGGTAGAGCAGAATGTTAAAAAAGCAGTCTTTGATGTCTATCACTGCTAGCTGCCAGTCTCTGGGGAGCATAGAAGGTGACGGAAGGCCTGGTTGAATGGGGCCCATATCTTCTATCACATCATTAACTCTTCACAGGTCTTTGAGCAGGCGCCACCTGTCTGTGCCAGGTTTTCTAATTACAAAGACAGGGCTATTCCAAGGGCTGGTAGAAGGTGTTAAATGCCCAAGTTTCACATGCTCCTCTACTAATTTATGAAGCGCACTCAATTTTTCTGATGGAAGGGGCCACTGATCCACCCAGACCAGTGTGTTGGTTTTCCAGGTCAGGGGTGGGGAAGTGCACTCTGCAGTGGCCCACACTAAAAATCCCACGAAGGGCTAGGGATGTCGAGGCGGGCTCCCCATTGGCATAAAACATCCCTTCCTAATAATAGTATGTTTGAAGAGACAACAAAAGGTCTCACTGTTGCCAATTGTCCTTCCGGACCTTCCACGCATACAAGATGCCTACTCCTCAGAGAATGGACCGCTCCGCCCACACCGGAGATCCTGCCGCAAGGGGGCACAAGCTCCCAGTCGCTGGGCCACCTCGCCTGGGGGATGATGGTCACATCAGCTCCTGTGTCTGCCATGAGCCGCATCTGCACCGACTTTCCCTGGAAAGAAAGTTTGGCATCAATTAATGGTCTTTCTTTACATACATTTTGGGTGAAGAAAACATGTCTCTCTGTGTCCGGGTCATCGTGGGTGTCCAGTACGTAAAGCAAAGCAAAAGGATCGCCTTTCCTTAAAGTAAATGGTGGGTGGTTACAAATGATGGAGACGGTGATCTCCTCTCCTGGTGGAAAACACACTACCTCAGGTAAGATGGTGATTTCATTCGGCGTGTTGAAGGAGTCTTCTAAGATGAGCACGGTGGTGTCCCGACAGTCGTGGAGGGGGCCCAGGAACCCAGCAGGAACTCTTGTCAGGTCCTCATCCTGGAGAGAGATGGTGACGCTGCTGCGGAGGACCCGACGATTGCCCTGATTTAGGGTACCTGTCCGGCGGAAGAGGTGGAGTCCATCCTCGTGGCTGCGCTGAACTGCTGGACTTGGCCGCGCGGCCACTCGTCCTCCCTGATGGTCAGGAGGCTGGGAAGCTGAGAAGGGCCACTTGGTGTCGTCGTGCGGCCCCTCCTTGCGCTTCGCCGCCAGTTTCCCGCTGGCTGGTACCCTTGTCGCTGTAGATGAAACTGGTGATCTTGATAAAATGGGTTCCTAAGATATGGTCTTTGGGGGAGCAAGATAGATTGTTGAATCTGTGGCCAGTGGGGACAGTTCACCTGGATGTGACCCAGCTGACCACAGTTAAAACAGTGCGTATTTTGTAAGTTTATCATGGCCTCTCCCACCCTGTTGCTGACAGCCAGGGCCACCATGTGCTCCATTGACATTGCCTTTGTGCAAGCTTCCACCATCTGAGAGATGGTGGGCTCAGGGTCCTGAGGTAGTGCACAGAGAATCTTTTTTTTTCCGAATTAGAATTAGAAATGGCCATCTTTCGTAGAAGTTCTACACGAGCTTCTACGTTGTCTATTTGTCTCTCAATGGCCTCTTTCAGTCTATCGACAAAAGTAATAAAAGTCTCCTCAGGCCCTTGCATGATGGACGAAAAGTTTTGGAGGGGGGTCTTACCATGCGGTATCTTCAGGAGTGCCTCCTTTCCCGCTGCTGCTATGTCCTGAAGCAGCTCCTGTGCTAGTAGAATTTGGTCCTCCAGACTGCTGAACTCCCCTTCTCCAGCAAGGGCCTCCATTGCCTCGTCCCCTTCTCCCACCACCTCTGCGAGATCATACTTGCGCAGGAGTGGTTTCAAAAGTTTTTTCCAATGAATCTCCCAGAGGTCGCATTCGGTGGGAGAAAACAGTGCCTTAGCAATATACCTTAAATCATGGGGGACTAGCAAACGTCCAGCAAATGTTAAGTCCAGCACATTTTTAAAGAAAGGCGAGTTTCTGCCATAATCTTTGGCGGCCTTCCTTAACTCCTTCACCTCAGCGTATGGAATTTGCTCCCACTTTGACTCCCTCCCCCGCCGGAGGATGACCGGTGCTGCAAAGCTGCCCAAGTCCCGCGCCAATTCCAAATCCCCATCCTTAATTGCCTCCTCTCTGATCTTTGCCCAACCCCCCCCCCCCGACTTGTTGGAATGCTGGGGGCTGCCACTCTCCTCATCCTCTTCCGAGGATGAAGCAGGCTGGGTTAGGGCACGGTGCCTCTCCTTGGCTGGTGGGTCCCGGAGACAGTGGGTCCGGCAGGCCAGGATGGCCTGCTTCCTGCCAGGCCTCCTCCCGGTTCCGGTAGAGTGGGAACTGGCAGTGGCAGGAGAGGGGGAGGTGTGTCCCGACCCACCCACCAGGGCATGGCTTTCCGGTGGGGGGTTCCCACCCTCAGGGGCTGGGCCCACTTGGGGGCTGGTCCCAGCCACAGGGGGCCCACCCAGGGGTGTGGTCAGAGGGAAGGAGGGGACAGGTCCCGACACAGGGGCAGCACTCGACCGAGGTGGGGGAGGAGGCGGGGGCGAGACGGCGGGAATTTTCTGGGGTGAAGGAGAAGGAGGAACGCCATCTTGGGGCTGGTCTTTTTTCGCCATGAGGCAGGCGCCATTTTGTCCTATTTGTTCAGTTAAGTCCTCTAAAGAGCAACAGGGTTTCAAACTAGGATTAGGGTCTCTGGTATAGAGGGAACAGGAATGATGTGTGTTGGGGTGGCCAGTCCCAACACACGAATGGGACAGGGAGGATCGGGAAGCAGCAGAGAGACGGCAGCAGCTCTGTGCCGATGTATGGCAGGATCTGTCTCCTGATCCGCCCTTAGGGGAAGAAGGAATAGGACTGGGGGGGGAGGAACACGAGGTAGGTGAACTGGGGACCCAACTCTCTCCCTTCTTTTTTAACAAACTAAGAATGGAATGAAACAGCGGAAAAAAACAACTGACTGAAATCCTGCCCTGAACTTGAAAATCGTAAATCTTTCTCCCAACTCTTCCCCAGAAATCAGGCACCAAAACATCTTCCAGTGTAGTAGCAGGAAAATGTTTGAAAATAAATTTAACAAAAGGCTTTAAATCTCTCTTATTAAAAGAAATGTCCCCTAAAACAAGGTGGGACTTAATCTGGATATAAAACTGCTGTTGAGCTGGAGACAGGCGGTTACCCATTATATCAGGTCTCACAGCTAAATCACCCTCTTCGAAAAGGAACAAAAAAAAAATACCAAAAAAACCAAAAAAGGGAGGTGAAGCCTAGTCAGGCGTAAGAAAAGTGAGATAAGCATACCTCTGAAGGACACAGGCATAAAACGGGGACATCGAAGAGGGGTCTGGTGAAACTTCTGCTGGTCCGAGGGCGTTGCCGCTGCCGCGCAGCTCGAAGGTCCGTCGGTTATCAGCAGAACCCAGGAGACAGAAGCCTTCCGAAATGAAAGGGCGACTGTCCCTGGAACTGGTCCCGAACGCGCTTGCAATCCTGGAGAAGGCTGGTCACAGAGCAGGCAATCTCCAGGAGACGGTCAAGGACTGGACCCGCTGGTGTCCGTCCCTGTTCGGGGAGCCAATTGCCGAGCCGTGGGGGCTTTTAGGCACTCGGCATGAAGCTCGGATAGCTGGTACATCTGAGGGTCCACCAGAAGAACAGGAGGGACACTCGGGCTGCTGAAATCCTGCTCGTTTATTGAAGGGTCGCAGAAGGGGCAGACAGGGAGACAACGAGCAGAAGGGAGGCAGATTCCGAGAGCCCCGAGGGGCGGGGTGAGGATTCTTTTAACTGGATAAGGGTAGGAGGGTTTAGCATTCAAGGGTACAGTCGGGAAAAGGCTAAAGGCAGGGGAAATATAACATTAACCAGTGGGGAAAAGGGAAAGGAGTGTTCTTGGTGGAAGAACCAAAGGGAAAACGTGGAACAGAGAAGATTCTAGGCTAAGGGGCAGACTTGAACAATTACTGACAGGACAAGGGGAGGGTACAATTCTCTTACAAAAGGGGGTGGAGAACTCATACAACTGCTGTTTCCCATGGCAACCCTAGACTGCCCCTCCTCCTACAACCTGAGGCCCTGACTGTGGTCACTTGAAGTCATCTGAGGGTCACTTGATGTCACCTGAGGCCTTGACCATGTGCACTTGAGGTCATTTGGGGTCACGTGAAGTCACCTGTGACCCTGACCGGTATCACTTGAGGTCATTTGGGTCACTTGAGGTCACCTGAGGCCCTGACTGGGGTCACTTTAGGTCATTTTGGGTCACTTGAGGTCACGTGAAGCCCTGACCAGGGACACTTGAGGTCATTTGGGGTCACATGATGCCATCTGAGAACCTGACAAGGATCACTTGAGGTGATTTGGGGACACTTGAGCTCACCTGAGGCCCGGATTGGGGTCACCTGACGTCATTTGGGGTCACTTGAGGTCATCTGAGGCCCTGACCGGGGACACTTGCGGTCATTTGTGGTCACATGATGCCACTTCCTGCCCGGACCGTGGTCACTTGAGGTCATTTTGGGTCACTTGAGGTCACCTGAGGCCTTGACCGGGGTCACTTAAGGTCACTTGGGGACACTTCAGGTCACCTGAGGCCTTGACCGGGACCACTTTAGGTAATTTTCGGTCACCTGAGGTCACCTGAAACCTTGACCGGGGTCACTTGAGTTCATTTTGGGCCACTTGAGGTCACCTGGGGCGTTGACCGGGGACCTTGAGGTCATTTTGGGTCACTTGAGGTCACCTGAGTCCTTGGCCGGGGTAATTTGAGATCATTTGGGATCACTTGAGGTCACCTGAGGCCTTGACCGGGGTCACTTGAGGTCATTTGGGGTCAATTGAGGTCACCTGAGGTCTTGACCAGCGTCACTTGCGGTCATTTTGGGTCACTTGCGGTCATCTTAGGCCCTGACTTTGGTCACTTGTGGTCATGTCGTTGAACTTGAGGACATCTGAAGGCCCTGACTGTGGTTGCTTGAAGTCATTTTGGGTCATTTCAGGTCACCTGAGGTGCTGCCCAGAGTCACTCGAGATCACCTGAGGCCCTGGCTGGGGTCACTTGAGGTCATTTAGGGTCATTTGAGGTCATCTGAGTCCATGACTGGGGTCACTTCAGGTCATTTTAAATCACTTGTGGTCACCTGAGTCCCTGACCAGGGTCACTTGAGGTCATTTGGGGTCCTCTTGAACTCAAGTGAGTCCCTGGCTGGGGACATTTGGGGTCATTTGGGGTCAATTGAGGTCACCTGAGGCCCTGACCGGAGACACTTGAGGTAATTTGGGGTCTATTGAGGTCACTTCCGGCCCTGACTGGGGTCACTTGAGGTCATTTAGGGTCACTTGATGTCGCCTGAGTCCTTGACCAGGGTCATTTGAGCTAATTTGGGATCTCTTGGTGTCACCTGAGGACCGGACCGGGGTCACTTCAGGTCATTTTTGGTCATTTGAGGTCACCCGAGCCCCTCCTTGGGTAATGTGATGTCATTTGGGGTCACATGATGTCATCTGAGGCTCTGACCGGGGACACTTGAGGTGATTTGGGGTCACATGATGTCATCTGAGACCCTGAATGGGGTCACTTGAGGTCATTTGGGGACGCTTGGGGTCAGCTGAGGCCTTGACTGGGGTCACTTGAAGTCATCTGAGGCTTTGGTTGGGGTCACGTGAGGTCATCTGAGGCCCTGACCGGTGTCGCTTGAGATCATTTGGGGTCTATTGAGGTCATCTCAGGCCCTGGCTGGGGTCACTTGAGGTCATTTGGGCTCATCTGTGGTCACCTGGGGCCCGGACCACGGTCACTTGAGGTCACTTGGAGTGACTTGATGTCACCTGGGGACTTGACCCTGGCCACTTGAGGTCATTTGGGGTCACTTCAGGTCACCTGAGACCCGGACCAGGGTCACTTGAGGTCATTTCGGGTCATTTCAGGTCACCTGAGACCCGGACCGGGGTCACTTGAGGTCATTTTAGGGTCACTTGAGGTCATCTGTGGCCCTGAGTGGGGTCCCTCCAGGTCATTTGGGGTCACTTGATGTCACCTGAGACCTGGACCGGGGTCACTTGGGGTTATTTGGGCTCACTTGAGGACACCTGAAGCCCTGGCCGCGAAGCAGGTCACACGAGGTCATTTGGAGTCACTTCACGTCATCTGAGGCCCTGACTGGGGAAACTTGAGGTCATTTGGGGTCTATTGAGGTCATCTGAGGCCCTGACCGGGATCACTTAGGGTTTTTATGGTCTAGTGAGGTCATCTGAGGCCCAGACTGGGGTCACTTGAGGTCATTTTGGGTCATTTGTGGTCGCTTGAAACCCTCACTGGGATAACTTGAGGTCATTTGGGGTCACGTGAGGTCATCTGACCATTGATGCCGTGATGCCCTGACCATTGTCACTTGAGATCAATTGGGGCCAATTGAGGTCATCTGAGGCCCTGACCATGATAACTTGAAACCATTTTGGGTCACTTGCGGTCACCAGAGGCCTTGACTGGGGTCACCTTAGGCCATTTTGGGTCACTTGCGGTCACCTGAGGCCCTGACTGGGGTCACTTGAGGCCGTTTGGGGTCACTTGAGGTCATCTGAGGCCCTGACCAGGGTCACTAGTGGTCATTTCTGGTATATTGCGGTCACCTGAGGCCTTGACTGGGTTCGCTTGAGGTAATTTTGTGGTCACATGAGGTCACCTGTGGCCCTGACCGGGGTCACTTGAAGTCATTTGGGCTCACTTCAGGTCATCTAAGGGCAGGGTCACTTAAGGTCATTTTGGGTCACTTGAGGTCACCTGAGGCCATGACAAGAGTCACTTGACATCATTTGGGGTCACTTGTCATGACCTGAGGCCCTGGCTGTGGTCACTTGAAGTCATCTGAGGCCTTGGTTGGGGTTACTTGAGGTCACCTGAGCCCCTGAGTGGTGTCTCTTCAGGTCCTTTGGAGTTAATTGAGGTCATGTGAGGCCCTGAGCAGGGTCACTTGTGGTGATTTTTGGTTACTTCAGGTCATCTGAGGCCATGACTGGGGTAACTTGAGTTCATTTGGAGTCCCTTGAGGTCACCTGTGGCCCTGACTAGGGTCACTTGAGGTCATTTGGGGTAACTTGAGGTCATCTGAGGCCCTGACCATGGTCACCTGAGGTCATTTGGGGTCACTTGAGGTCACCTGTGGCCTTGACTGGGGTCATTGAGGTCATTTGGGGTCGCTTGATGTCACCTGAGGCCTTGACTGGGGTCACTTGAGGTCATTTGGGGTCAGTTAAGGTTATCTGCTGCCCTGAGCGGAATCACTTGAGGCCATTTTGGGTCACTTGCGGTCACCTGAGTCCCTGACTGGGGTGACTTGAGGTCATTTGGGGTCACTTGAGGTCCTCTGAGGCCCTGACTCGGGTCCCTTTAGGCATTTTGTGTCACTTGAAGTCAACTGAGGCTCTGGCTGGGGTCACTTGGGGTCATTTGGTTTCAATTGAGGTCACCTGAGGCCCTGACTGGGGTCACTTGAGATTCTTTGGGGTCGCTTGATGTCACCTGAGTCCTTGACTGGGGTCACTTTAGGTCATTTGGGGTCACATGAGGTCACCTTAGGACCTGACTGGGGTCAGTTGAGGTCACCTGAGGCCTTGATCGGGGTCACTTGAGGCCATTTGGGATCACCTGAAGGCAACTGAGGCCCTGGCTGGGGTCACTTGAGGTCACCTGAATCCCTGACCGTGACCCAGGTCACATGAGGTCATTTGGGGTCACTTGAGGTCACCTGTGGCCCCGACTGGCGTCACATGTGATTATTTGGGGTCACATTGAGGTCATCTGAGGCCCTGACCATGGTCACCTGAGGTCATTTGGGGACACTTGAGGTCACCAGAGGCCTTCGCGGGGTCACTTGAGGTAATTTGGGGGCACTTGACATCACCTGATGCCCTGACTGGGGGCACTTGAGGTCACCTGAGGCCTTGTCCGGGGACACTTGAGGTCATGTGGGGTCACTTGAGGTCACCTGAGGCCTTGACCAGGGTCCCTTGAGGTCATTTGGGGTTGCTTGAGGTAACCTGAGGCCCTGACTGGGGTCACTTGAGGTAATTTGTGGTCACTTGAGGTCATCTGAGGCCCTGCCCAGGGTCTCTTTAGGTCAATTTGGGTCACTCCAGGTCACCTGAGGCCTTGACTGGGGCCACTTGAGGTCATTTGGGGTCATTTGAGGTCACCTGGAGCATTGACCAGGGTCGCTTGAGGTCTTTTGGGGTCACTTGAGATCATGTGAGGCCCTGACCGGGGACGCTTGAGGTGATTTGGGGTCACATGATGTTATCTGAGGCCCTGACTGGGGTCACTTGAGGTCATTTTGCGAGGCTTGAAGTCACCTGAGGCCCTGACTGTGGTCACTTGAAGCCATCTGAGGCCTTGGTTGGGGTTACTTGAGGTCACCTGAGCCCCTGACTGGTGTTGCTTAAGGTCCTTTGGAGTCACTTGAGGTCATGTGAGGCCCTGACCAGGGTCACTTGTGGTGATTTTCGGTCACTTCAGGTCATCTGAGGCCATGACCGGGGATACTTTAGGTAATTTGTGGTCAAATGGTGTCACTTGCGGCCCTGACCGGGGTCACTTGAGGTCACCTGAAGGCTTGACCGGGGTCACTTGAGGTCATTTGGGGTCACTAGATGTCATCAGAGGCCCTGACTGTGATCACTTGAGGACCTTTTCGGGTCATTTGAGGTCACCTGAGGCCTTGACCTGGGCCTCTTGATGTCATTTGGGGTCACATGAGGTCACCTTAGGACCTGACTGGGCTCAGCTGAGGCCATCTGAGGCCCTGACCGCGGTTACTTGAGGTCATTTGGGGTCCCTTGAGGTCATCTGAATCCAGGACTGGGGTCACTTCAGGGTCATTTTGGGTCACTTGCGGTCACCTGAGTCCCTCACTTGGGTCACTTGAGGTCATTTGGGGTCAGTTGTGATCAACCGAGGTGACTCGGGTCCCGTGAGGCCATTTGGGGTCACTTGAGGTCACCTGAGGCCTTGGCCAGGGTCACTTGAGGTCATTTGGGGTCAATTGAGGTCATCTGAGGCCCTGATCGGGGCACTTGAGGTCATTTTGGGTCACTTCAGGTCATCTGAGGCCATGACTGGGGTCACTTGAGGTCATTTGGTGTCACTTGAGGTCCCCTGTGGCCCTGACTGGGGTCACTTGAGGTCATTTGGGGTCAGTTGTGGTCAACCGAGGTCCTGACTCGGGTCCCGTGAGGCAATTTGGGGTCACTTGAGGTCACCTGAAGCCTTGACAAGGGTCACTTGAGGTCATTTTGGGTCCCATGATCTCACTTGCGGCCCTGACGGGGGTCACTTGAGGTCATTTTGGGTCACTAGATGTCATCTGAGGCCATGACTGTGATCACTTGAGGACATTTTGGGTCATTTGAGGGTACCTGAGGCCTTGACCGGGGTTGCTTGAGGTCATTTGGGGTCCCTTGAGGTGACTTTAGGACCTGACGGGGGTCAGTAGAGGTCACCTGAGGCCCTGACCGGGGTCACTTGAGGCCATTTGGGGTCACTTGAGGTCATCCGAGGCCTTGACCAGGGTCACTTGAGGTCATTTGGAGTCACTTGAGGTCATCTGAGGCCTTGACCAGGGTCACTTGAGGTCATTTGGGGTCACTTGAGGTCACCTGAGGCCCTGACCGGGGACACTTGAGGTCATTTTGGGTTACATGATCTCACTTGCGGCCCTGATGGGGTTCACTTGAGGTCATTTGGGGTCACTTGATGTCATCTGAGACCATGACTGTGATCGCTTGAGGATATTTTGGGTAATTTGAGGGTTCCTGAGGCCTTGACCGGGGTCGCTTGAGGTAATTTGGGGTCCCTTGAGTTGACTTTAGGACCTGACGGGGGTCAGTAGAGGTCACCTGAGGCCCTGACCGGGGTCACTTGAGGCCATTAGGGGTCACTTGAAGGCAACTGAGGCCCTGGCTTGGGTCACTTGAGGTCAATTTGGATCACTTGACATCATCGGAGACCCAGACCGGCTTCACTTGTGGTATTTTGGGTCACTTGAGGCCACCTGAGACCCTGACCAGGGTCACTTGAGGTCATTTTTGGTCAGTTGAGGTCATGTGAGGCCCTGACTGGCATCACATGCGGTGATTTTGGGCCACTTCAGGTCATCTGAGGCCATGACTAGGATCACTTGAGGTCATTTGGGGTCACGTGAGGTTATCTCAGGCCCTGATCATGATCTCCTGAGGTCATTTGGGGTCACATGAGGTCACCTGACACCCGGACCGCAGGCACTTGAGGTCATTTGTGGTCACATGATGCCACTTGCGGCCCTGACCAGGGTCACTTGAGATGATTTTAGGACATTTGAGGTCACCTGAGGCCCTGACTGGGGTCACTTGAGGTCATTTGTGGTCACTTGAGGTCATCTGAGGCCCTGATCTGGGTCACTTGAGGTCCTTTGGGGTCACTTGATGTCACCTGAGTTGACCTGGGATTGTTTTTAGCTTCCACTGCATGTATGTTCACAATGGTTTATCCCTCTCTACTGCCCTTGTGCCTTTTTGGTTCCTCCCTGGTTTTCCCATCAGCAGCTGTGTGTCCATCAATCCCAAAAACCCTGACTCATGCCCCTGACCCCTCTCAGGTGACTAGTCCATCCTTCCCCTCTGTCTCAAAGCTTCTGCCGGGGTCGCTGGGTGACTGGATGATGGCCTGGGTTCCCTCCCCACCTCCCTCCTAAGTGGATACCTCGGCTGTCCTTCCCTCGGAGGGCCACACCCATGTCTTTTCCCATTGGCTGATCGGGTTTCCCCGCCCACCCTATATCAGGGACCTTTTCGAGTGCTGTTGGGCTCTGGGGCTTTCCTCGGAGTCACAATAAATCTTGGACCTACCCCCAGAAAAGTGTCGCCTCCTTCCTTGCCGGTGGGATCAGCAGTGTCCTCAGACCCACGAAGGCACTGTCTAAAGCCCAGCTGGGTTCAGCAGGGAGTGCCTCTCACTGCCTTATTGCCCTGAAAAGAGCTAGCTGGGGCTAGCAAGGGATCTGCTCTTGCCAAGCTGGGACGAGACACGGCAGTTTGGCGTCCATCGGGGAGCCAGAAAAGCTCTAACCCCATGGACAGAAGAATCCTGAGGTCCTTGGGGACCCTGGACTTAATCTTCACTGGCCGTCAAACTACCTCTGGTGGGAGCAGCACTCCCGGGGGAAAGCTCCGGCAATTCCTAAAGGCACCATAGGAATCGGAAATTCCATCAGCATTCCACTGCCCGAGGTTTTTTTTTATCTTGTTCTGCCTTTCCCTGGTCGGCTTACAGGGTAAGTTGTTCTGAGGGGGTTTTTTCTTCTGTCTCTTTTGGGTGGGTTTCCTCTTCCTCAAGGGGTAGGGGGAGGTTTCCCTTTTGGTGGGTTTTCTTTTCCGTGGGGGAAAGATTCCCAAAACTCCCTTTCCCGGGGTGCTGGGGGGTTCGAGGGGCAGTTTATTTAAACCGGCAGCAACAGGCTTTGATTTTTTTTCTTCTTTTTCTCGGCAGGTGGTTTTTCTGCAGTACACTTTAACATCTTTCAGCATGGGTGCTAAGCTAACAATGCCGCAGAGGAGGCTTTATAATCAAGTTCTGGGAATACTTGTTGGGGAAAATAAAAAGTTTTAAAAAAGGAATGTAAAAAGGTTTGCTCAGTGGCTGTTGTAGTGCTTCCCAGATATTCCGGCTTCCAAATTGTTTGAAACCCCTTTTTGGGATCAGGTCGGTAGGGAAATTTTGAAACAGGGAGACCCCTCCCTCTCAAAATTTACCTATTTGTCCCTCCAAATTCGTGATATTATTAAAAATAACTATGAAGCACCACCACAGCCATCGCTAGATAGATCAATCCCCAACTGTGACCCCAGTTCTACAAATCCTATTCCTCTTTCCTTTCCCTCTACCCCAAAACCGGGAATTCTTAGACGAGCATCCCGGCTAAGCCTGCAGGATTCTTCTGGCTCCTTTAAAAATTCCCGGGACCCCTGTCAGAACAGTGCAGGCCACACTGCTCTGAATCCTTCCCCTATCCCTATATCCCCACTCTGTTCAGCCCCATCCAATGTTAGTTTTAATTTTCCTGACCCTGTTTCTCAAAAAATTCCTTCCCCTCGGAGGCACAAAATGGCAGCCGCCATGTGGTGGCTCCAGCCATGTGCTCTCTTCACCATGTGGCACAAGATGGCGGCGGCCAACATACAGGCTTCTCCCAACATACAGGCTCCTTCTTCCCACAATCCTTTTCGCGTTCCTTCCCGAAACCTCTTCCGGTCTCCAAACCCTCCCCCCGATCCCTCCTCCCCTAATGAATCATGCATGTCCTTGCCCTTCGACTCCACCCCTTGGGGGAGTTCGTCACCAGCCACTCCCCTGGTGCTGACTCAGCTCCCTCCACCCCCTCCCCCGATCCCCGCAACCTCTCTCCCGGTTCCCACGGTCCGGGCTCTGGGGGGGGGGGGGGGGGGGGGTGGGGGGTGGGAGCCGTGACCCGCCTCATTCCCTGCCTACCTTCACCGCTAAGCTAAGCCTAGCAGGAGAGTCAGGCAAGGGAGCTTGGCCGGAGTTCGAGTGTAAGGCTCGGCAGGACGTTCGACCTTACCTCGGCAGGGAGACCAAGCTTCCTAAGCCTAGTAAGAAGGTTAGGCAAAAGGCCAAGTAAGAGTTTGGGCCGGACTTAGCAGGGGTACAAGCCTAGAAAGTCCATCAAGAAGTTCAAAACTTAGGCCAAAGAGCAAAAGAACAGAAAACAATAGATGAGAGTGTGACTAGTGATTGTCCTGGCCAAGAGACAATGTAAAGTGCCAAGAGGGTAGGACCAAGAGTGGGAATTTAGTTAAAAGAGATTAAGTTTAGTCAAGTGATTCAGAATGCTAAGTTGGGAGGGGCCAGATGACCTTTAGCTGCCTGACAGTATATTCCATTTTAGATAGAAGCACCATTTAAGGTATATATTTTTTTGGTTTTGAGGCCTGAAAATGGGAAGAGGTTATAGTAAAGGAGCAAATCCTTCCAAAGCAAAGAGAATTCCCCCTAACAGCCCCTTGGGGCAACTGTTAGACCAATGGGATTCTCGGGAGACCACAAAGGGTCTAGACAAGAGTAAGATGATACATTACAGTATAGAAGTATGGCCGAAGTTAGAATTACAGGGAGAGTGGCCACGGTATGGAACCCGAGATCAGTGGATGTGTAATCAGTTAAACCAACACAAAACAAAACAAAACAAAAACAAACAAACAAACAAACAAAACAAACCCAAAAACCAAAAAAAAAAAAACAAAAAAAGTGCAAGAGGACCTTGATATAGAACAACTATCTTATGCAGCTTGCTGGCTGGAGAATTCTATAAATAATGAGACTGAGAATATGCAAGTTACAAAGAAATAGAGAGGAAGACAAAGAGAATAGAGAGGGGGAGACTAGAAAAATAAAGGAAGGGGACCCCCTCGATTACCTGCCCCCTTCTGCTCCTGTTACTTCTCCAACAGTTTCCGCAGTTGGTCCTTCAGCCCCTCCTATTGAGTCCCTGATTTCTTTCCCCCGTTTTCCCACCTCTGTTCCATCGTCCCTTCCCCTAGTTTCCTCAACCATCTCCCCAACTCCCTCTTCTCCTTCTCCAGCTGGAGTTTCCTTGCCTCCTCCCACTTGGGAGCTGAGGCCACCCTTGCCCAGTGTTGGTTCACCACCTGGCATGCCCCCTGGCCTCCAGGGTCTGTCTCCACTACTATTTCCCTGCCTGGTGTCTTAGAAAAAGGGCCGTATTGTAGCACCCAATCCAAAGCACCAAGGGTGGAGGGGCTCTTTCCCCTTAGAGGGATTCCTATGGGTAGAGCAGCTGGGGGAATTAGGTTTGTGGATGCACCTTTGGCAGCTTCCGAAGTGCGGGGATTTGGGAAAGAGCTAAGAAATTTAGTGGAAGACCCCGTTGGAATATCTAGCCAGTTGGACTGATTTCTAGGGCTGAGTATTTGTACCTGGGGAGACCTGAGCTATTCTAAGCATTCTGTTCTCTCCAAGAGAGGTCCAGATGATCCGAGCGGCAGGGGTGAAGATATGGGAAAGAGAGGGTGGACTGGGGCCCCAAGGGAACCAGGGGATGCCCTTGGTGGACCCCAACTGGAGTCCCAGCCAGCAAGAAGGTAGGCAAAACATGGGAGACTATAGGGCCCTCATGATAAGAGGGATCAAAGAGTATCCCTAGGGGAAGCAACACAAAATTGGCCTTTGATGGTACTCAGGAGAAGGATGAGACCCCGGCAATTTGGCTTAACCGACTAAAACGAAATTTCCAGTTGTATTCAAATATAGACCCAGATAGCCCAGAGGGTCAAGTCCTCTTAAAGGTCTAGTTTGTCACCAAATCCTGGCCCGATATTAGACAAAAACTAGAAAAGATAGAGGACTGGCAAGAAAAGAACATGAATGAGTTGCTCAAAGAAGCCCTAAGAATGTATTTAAGCGGGAAAGATAAAAAAAAAAAGCCAATAGCCTACCTCTCAAAACTACTAGACCCAGTAGCCAGAGGATGGCCAACTTGCCTGCAAGTAATCACAGCAGCTATCCTGATAAAAGAAGCCCAAAAGTTGATCCTGCAAGGGAAAACTAAAGTACAGACATTTACTAGTGATCGTGGATCACCTCACTCACTGGGTGGAGGCTTTCCCAACCAAAAAGGAAACTGCGCAGGAAGTTGCAAGAATAATCTTAGAAAACATACCACGATATGGGCTAGTCAATAACATTGACTTGGACCGAGGTCCACGTCAATAACGTTGACTTGGACCGAGGTCCACATTTTGTCGCTCAAACTTTACATCAAGTAACAAAAGCCCTGGGGATAAGGTGGAGGTTGCACACCCCATGGCATCCTCAAAGCTCTAGAAGAGTGGAAAGGATGAATAGAACTCTTAAAAATGTGTTAAATAAATTAATTGAAGAAACAAAGATGAATTGGCTCAGGTGTTTACCTCTCATTCTCTTGTGCATCAGAACCAGACCTCGGTCCGACATAGGGGTCCTCTCCCTATGAAATAATGTTTGGACTCCCTTTTTTTTAATCACCCCTTTCAGTACAGCAGATTATCTGAAAGGGGAGGCAGCAACTCAGAAATATTTAGAGGTCATAGGAAAATCCCTAGAAGGCCTCCGAAAGAAGGGGTATCTCTCCGAAACTTCCCCTCTGGACGCCAATGCCCACAACATCAGTCCTGGGGATAGGGTGTTGATAAAGTCCTGGAACACTACCACTCCATTAACCCCCAAATTCGAAGGACCTTTCCAGGTGCTACTCACCACACACACTGTGGTGCGGACCCAAGAAAAAGGCTGGACCCACGTCACCAGAGTCAAAGGACCAGTGCCAACCCCAGACGCCAGACCAGACCCAACAGTGTCACCCGCCTCTTCTTGTGCATGGACAGTAATTAAGAAACCAGAGGACTTAAAATTAACTTTAAAGAAGACTTGCTAGAGGCTGATATACAGTAAGGTGTTAATAACTGTTTCTGAGTTAAAGTACCATAGAAAAGGTTTAAGTACTTGGTAATTGTTTAATAAGACTAAGTGTTCTTTAGCCAAAGGAGTTAACTGAAAAAAAAATTTAATTAGAATATTATTAAGTCTTACTTGGTTTCTAAAGAACACGAGAATTACCATCAGACATGAGTAAAAGCATACAAATGCCAAAAGAAGTGAGCCCTCAAAAGCCAAAGACGGAGGGATTTGTAATTAACAGTTTCCACGTGTTCCCCAGAGATGCGGGCAGGGCCTTCCTAGTTCCCATGGCAACACTAAAAAAACTACTAACTCTAGCTAAGTACTGATATTGAAATGCTAATTAGCTAATTGCTCTGTTTGTTTTCTCTAAACTACCTGGAGATAACTGGCCTCCCACCCCTCCACACTGCCATTCTGGGACTAACATGCAAATAAAAACCCCTTAGAATCATGGGAGTAT
The DNA here is from genome assembly GCF_026979565.1 of Vidua chalybeata. Lineage (NCBI taxonomy): Eukaryota > Metazoa > Chordata > Aves > Passeriformes > Viduidae > Vidua > Vidua chalybeata. Next base: position 14,315,061 of record NC_071547.1, on the reverse strand, counting down.
TTTTAGGAGATAAAAAGGACTATAAATCAAAAACTGAACACAGTAGAGGAGTCTAGACAAATGCCCTAGCTGAGGAAGAGGGAAACACATCCCCTGATTGACTTTTACCCGTTGCCATCATCTAAGAAAGAATAGACTAGGTTAGGCTGTGAGAAGCAGGGAGACAGAAGCAGAGAGAGAGAGAGAGCCCTGATGCTGCCACCACAGGAGGAGTGGGGACAGCTGTTGTTCTGGACTTCAGCAACAGACTCTACACACCACGCCTTCTCACCCTCTGGCCACCAGTGTGCCACAAGGAAAGAAGAAAGGACAGCTGCCGCTGCGCTGGACTTCAGTGACAGACTCTGCACGCCTCCTTCCTTTCGGCCGCCTGGGAAAGCTACAACTGCGGGGGTGAGCTCTGCATCGAGCCCCCTGCCCAGCTGATCTTTTTAATAAAGAGCTGAACATTAATAATAAAGGCATTAGCCCTGTTCATTTCACTGACCTCAACATTTCCAAACTTTGCAGGATTTCTCCAAAACTACAGATGTCAGACACTAGGAACCTCTGTGACCTTAAAGCCCCAAACCCCAGCTCTAAGTAGATCCCCAGAGCCCGGGGAAATGACTTCTTTTTCCCATGGAAAACGGCCTCTCTTTGCAGCCACTCGCACTGGCCCACAGTGGCATCCTGACCTCAATATTTGCAAACATTGCAGGATTTCTCCAAAACTGTCTCCTGCAGTGCTGCCAGTGCCCCCTCCAGTCTCCCAAGTGTGCCTCGCTGCTCTCCAGCGCCCCCCCCTTCCAGTGTTTCCCAGTCTCTCCACTTGGATGGTGGCACTTCACTGGGCAGTGACATCCCAGCAGGCATCAATGGTCCCGTGGGTGATCATTGCTCCCCAGGCACCTCTCCCTCTTGGTTCCATACCACCTGTGCCAGGAAATGCACTCTGGAGATCTCTCAGATGTCTGGATTCTCCTGTCAGGTACCAGGGGAAGTTGGGGGGCTTGGGGGGCTGGCACAGGTCCCACATGAGGACCAGGGCTTGTGAAGGAGCCTCACCTGCCTGTTCCTCCTGAAGAGCAGGTACCTGCAAACATGGCACCCACCTTGGGCTATTCTGCTGCTCAGTCCCACCCTGAGCAGGAGGCAAAGAGGCAAACCCACCTCCTCACCCTCCTGAAGAGCCCATGTCCCCCCACAAGGCCCCCCTCCTTGTCCCAGCCCCCGTGGTCCCAGCCGTTACACAGCTTCATCACCAGGCCTAGGCCACTCAGTCCAGGTGGGAACAGAGGTATTTATTTTGTATCCACAGGTGGACCTCAGCAGGTGAGCAGCCTCCCAGCCCCATCACCAGCAGCCTCTGCTGCAGCCACAGCTCCAGCCCCAACCCTTCATGCGCTGGACCAGCACTTGGAGCTGAGGTGAGAGGGAGAGAGAGAAAGAGAGGTGTCCGATCAAACAGGCAGGCAGAAGGCAGAGAATTTCTGCAAGATTGGCTCAGGCCACCTGGGATCAGATCACGTCAAGGCGTCCATGGAGATGCCTCTGGTGATTTCCCAACCCGTGAGAAGGTCCCTGGTGCACCTGAGGCAAAGCCAGGTTGGTCTGAGACTTTGGGTGTCCCATACCGATGTCCCACTCAGGACAAGGTGTTGTGGGGTAGGACTCTGCCAGGGAAGGACATGCTCTCAGGTTTGGGAAGGGGACGGCCTGCCATCAAGGTCCCTCTGTCGTCAGCCAGGACTTTTCTGTCCTACATGGGAAGCCGATGCTGAGTGTCCAGGTAGGTGCCAGGGGAGTCTAGACCTAGCACCACTTCTGTCCCCCGGGGCTGCCTCAGCGGAGGAACGTGGGAAATTTCATTCCTGTGGAGTTACCTGCAGAACTGCCTCTGCTGCTCCTGCCGCCCCTGCCGCCGCCGGTTGTTCTCAGCCAAAAACATGAAGATGTTCCTCTGTGTCTGATGTGGCTCCAGCCCATGGAGCACCTGGATGGCTCGTGGGGTAAGGTGTCTGCAACAACAGGGAATCATCATCCCAGAGCTGCCAGCTGCCTCTCCCCTCACCCTACCCTGCGCCCACACAGACCCACATCCACCCACCTGGTCCCGCATTCACCCACCTGGTCCCAGGCTGGAATATCTCTGCCATTTTCTCTGTGGGGAGGGGGGTTCTAGCCGTCCCCCGCCTCACAGTGACCCCCTTTCTTGGGGGCTGGGATGGACAGTGCAGAGCCCAAGCACCTCCAATGCCAAATACCTGCCAAGGAGGGGACACTCTCAGCAAACCAGAGATGCCACTTCACAGAAGACCGCTGGAAAAGTGGGAGCCAGGAGACTTGGCACCCCACCATGGCTGATGGCTGCTTTTGCCTCCCAGAGTTCTCCCTTGTGGAACATATAGGTAAATCCCTGCCCTGCACCTGGGCGACCTCCAACTGCATCCCTGGGACACCCATCTCTCTGAGTCCTAAGAGTCCACTTGAAGCCTCAGGACACCCTAATCCCATCTGAGACCCCTCTCTTAATCTGGATCCCCAGGGACTCCTATCACGTGGGGTCCTAAGAGTCCCCCCCAGTCCCCAGGGACTACCCCCAAACTAGCCTAGGAGTGCCCAAAATCCCCCTGGGACACCCTAAGCCCTCAAGAAGCATCCAGCCCCTCTCCAAGGGACCTGTCCCATGCCTCATCAGTCCTTTGTAGTCCCTCCTGACCTTCAATTCCACCCTCTGTGCCCCTGTCCCAGAGGGGTTCTATGGGCAGCCAGGGTGACCTGACACAGAGGGTCTCTGCCCCTACCTGCGGCATCTGTTGGTCCTCCCCAGCAGCCCAGGCTTCCCATGCTGCCCATTCCACCTTCTGTTCTCTCCAGTGGGAGTTCCCATGCTCCCATTCTGCATACAGCTGCGAGATCTCCTGGAAGTGTCAGGCATGATTAGGCTCAGCTTTTGAGGGGCTTCCTTCAGGTCTGATCTATCTGGCACAAACCTGCAGTGCTCTTTGGCAGTTCTCAGAAGCCAAGAGTGTGATGTCAGGCCTGGCTGAAGGAGCTAACTCCTGCCCACCTGCCTCCCTCATCCTCGGAGAGCTGGCTGGGCATGGGGCGAGCACACTGCAGAAATACCAGCAGTCATCAGCATGAGTGTGGGGCAGATAGGGAACCTGTTTCCCTCGGGGCCTCAGGTGTTCAGGAGAAGTTGGGAGCTAGGGCTGTTCCCGTGGACTTTCCTACACAGTCCAAGTGTCTGAGGGGGATTTCACCCAGGGTGCAAGGATCCCTCCAAACCATTGCCATGAGAGTTTCACCTGGCAGGTGGCTTTGACCTTGGCTCTTGCTGCCTCATGCCTGGCCTCTGGTATGGTAGCACAAGGAGGGAAAACTTTCCAGGATGCTCTTGTTCCCCTGGGAAAGGAGGAAGCTCTTGGGAGCAGTCTGTGAGGTTGTGTGGTCACAGGATGTGATCACCCCATGTGTGACAGAGCAGCAGGAACCCATTCCATACCTGTTCTGACCCTGTGTTTCTCTGCAGCCTTTGTATGTTGGGTGGAAAAAGCATCGGACACAGCGAGCTGAAACCTGGAATCACAGAACGACAATATCCTGAATTGGAAGGGACCCACAAGAATAAGTGAGGCCAACTCCAGAAGCAAATGATGCCACAGGCTTGAGGAATGGCAGAGTCCACACTCTTCAGGCAATGAAGGAACCAGAAAATCAACAAGGAAATGCACTCACCTGGGGAACATGTGGGCCTGTGCAGCCTGCACCCCCTGAGCAGTGGTCACTCCATTGCTGACACCAGAACCCGGCATACTTAGCCTCTGCAGAGTGACAGGGAGCTGTCAGGAAATTCCATGGAGAAAGCAGACAGGTCTCCTGCTCCTATAGGAGCCACTTCTCCAAATTCCTCTTCCCAAGTCTCATTCGTGAACATCATGGAATCAAAGAACCAATAAGATTGGAAGAACCCTTGGAGGCTGACAAGTCCAACAGTGGCCACATCCACATGTCTCTTAAATCCCTCCAGGGATGACGAGTCCACCACTGCCCTGGGCAGCCTGTTCAGGGGTGGACAGCCTCTTACATTAAATTTTCCCTAAAATCCCACCTAAACCTCTCCTGGTGCAATTTGTCTTTTGTTATCTGGGAGAACAGGCTCACCCCAACCTGGCTTCACCCTCCTTTCATGCAGATGCAGAGAGCAAAAAGGTCCCCCCAAAACTCCTTTTCTTCAGGCTTTTCTTCCTCATGAGACTTGTACTTCAGACCTTTTCCCAACCTCTCTGCCCTTCTCTGGGCACTCTCCAGCACTTCAATGCCCCCCAGATTCCAGCTCACTGTGAGCAGCAGAGCCACCCAGGTGTCCTGAATCTCCAGTCCTGTAATGCAGCTGCAGTGGAACTGCATGCACAGGACATTGTCCTGGCAGGACAGGATGCCAATATTCTCAAAGGCGAACGTGGGGCGCTGCCTGTCCCTCAGCTGGAAGGAGTACAAGAGAATGGTCTCCTCCACACAGCCCCTCACCACGTCGGGTGGGAGGGAATTGGTCTGGGACAACCACCAGTAATCCAATGGCATGATCATGATGTCACCTGCAAAGAATAGAGCATTCTCACTACCACAGCTGAGCAAATTTTCACATGGGATTCATGGCAAAATGTCAGAAAGACAGGTTTGGTCTGGGGGCAACTCAAGCTGTCCTCCAACTTTGGAGGCGATTCCCCCCTCCCCAAAGAGCAGAGCACACACAGTCCCTCCAAATGTGGAGCTAGATCCCTTCTCACCAGGGATCATCACTGCTGGGAACACCAGCTCCCGTAGACAGGACATGTCCAGCTGGAAAAAAGCCCAGAAAATTGATTATTCTTCATCATTTTTAATAGATATTATTGATGAATTTTTATTTTTATATGTTTGTTTTGGTTATTAGCTATGATTTTCTCTAGGAAGGCAGCCCAGCTCAGCAGCAATGACACCTCTTGACAACTGGCAACACCTGAGGTGGGCCAGGACAGACTCTTCCTTCCACAACCCCCTTCCCCATCTCCAAGGTGCCATCTTTCTGCTGACATCACAATGCACCTCCCCAGGCTACCAGTGACATTGCAAGGTGGCACTCCCCATGGTAACAACTGGGGGCTGCTGGGCACTGCCTGTAGCCTCAAGCAGGGTTGGGGGGTTGTTCTGGTGGGTGTGGGAGCTTTAATGGGAGGGGCCTCAGGGACAGGCAGGGCAGGGGCTGATTGGAGAGGAATTTGGAGAGCAAGATGGAGGGGTGCTGTACCATCAGCATCAGCAAGAAGCAGAGTTACTTGTTCCCCACACTCCTGCGTCTCTCCACCAAAGGTAAGGGTTTTGGCAGCCCCCCAGGGGCCAGAAGGAGGGTTGGACAGGGTTGGGGCTGCTCTGAGGGTCCCATGGGCTCAGCATGTCTCCCTGTTTGGGCCAGCTTCCGAGCTGTGGGAGCTGTGACCTCTCAAGGTTCTGGCTCTTATGGGAGGTCTCACAGTTCCTGCTGGGCTCTCAGGAGCCAGCTGGGTTTTGAGTTGCCATTTCCTTTTGGGGGTTAGATTACCACAGCCCTGGTTCTGAGGCCTTTTCACACCCCCAGTTCTGCCCCAGCCCTGCCTGGGGAGTACAGGGAACCCAGCTCCCCTGGGGAGTGGAACCAGGGGCACAGTCCAGTCCAGGCTCTTTGTAAGTCCCATCTATCACTCCACAGAGCTCCCCAAAATGCCACGAGTGCAACCTGACACCTCTTTCTGGTACTTTCCAGAGGTAGTGGATATCTGGGATGTCGTGTCTGCCTACATCCTACGACAGATGAAGCTGGACAAGGTTGGCTGGTGTCTTGGACCCCTGTGGTCCCCCTCCCCGAGAGATGCGTCATGGCACCACCCTGAGAGAGCTCACCTTAGTGTGCCCTGATCTGCCAGGGGTGGAGAGACCTAGCAGAGAGATACAGGATCCTGCTGGGTCCATGCCAAGGATCATCCCTGGGAATCTTTCCCTGGTTTGGAATGGCTTGGGTTCTTCTTTAGCTGAAGAATTTTGGTGAATATTTTGAAGAGGGAAAGTAAAAAAATTGAGAACAGGGTTTTTCCCCCAGTTTTCACATTTCCGTTTGTCAGAGACTGGATTAGAACAATGTCTCGAGACGTCTTCCACTTGTAATGCCAGTGTCTGTGTCTGGTGGGAGGGGCAGGCCAGGCTTTGCATAATGAAGCCCCCAGCCTGCAGCTGGGCTGTCAATCATAGCACCTAGGGGGCGGTGCTAACCTGCCCTCTAGTTGAGTGGCCAGCAGTCCCACCTGGGGCATGGGCCCACAAAGGCCCAAGTACTTAAAACAGGCTGACCACAAGGTAGGCAGCATGTCTGAGACTCTGGGGGGAACCCAGGAGCTGGTAGCTATATGTGTGTTTTGCTGTACCTTTTCTGTCTCTCCTTCTAATCCTCTTTTCATGGAACCTTTTTGGCTAAATGCTAAGTAATGGGGTGATTGATAATTGGTTTTATGTTGAATTTGTTAGTGTATTTATTCTTTTGCCAAAGTTTCCTTAGTTTACTGTATTTTTGCCTTTTATGTGATCTTTCACCTCTTGAGAATAGCTGGTGGGGATTTCTCCTTTGCACCAGCTAGAGTAGTAAAGGAGCCTTGAGTTTAACCCCTAGATTCAAAGGTCTGTGATGTGACAGCTATCTCAACTGTTTTGTTTTCTTCCTGGGCAGGGAGTTCTTGTCCCAGGTCTTGGGACCTTTGCTGTGGTCTGTGAGCAAGTCAACAGCACAGAAGAGGTGTATGTGGTTCGAAGACCCGTGTTCCAGCTGGACATGGACATGTCCTGTCTACGGGAGCTGGTGTTCCCAGCAGTGATGATCCCTGGTGAGAAGGGATCTAGCTCCACATTTGGAGGGACTGTGTGTGCTCTGCTCTTTGGGGAGGGGGGAATCGCCTCCAAAGTTGGAGGACAGCTTGAGTTGCCCCCAGACCAAACCTGTCTTTCTGACATTTTGCCATGAATCCCATGTGAAAATTTGCTCAGCTGTGGTAGTGAGAATGCTCTATTCTTTGCAGGTGACATCATGATCATGCCATTGGATTACTGGTGGTTGTCCCAGACCAATTCCCTCCCACCCGACGTGGTGAGGGGCTGTGTGGAGGAGACCATTCTCTTGTACTCCTTCCAGCTGAGGGACAGGCAGCGCCCCACGTTCGCCTTTGAGAATATTGGCATCCTGTCCTGCCAGGACAATGTCCTGTGCATGCAGTTCCACTGCAGCTGCATTACAGGACTGGAGATTCAGGACACCTGGGTGGCTCTGCTGCTCACAGTGAGCTGGAATCTGGGGGGCATTGAAGTGCTGGAGAGTGCCCAGAGAAGGGCAGAGAGGTTGGGAAAAGGTCTGAAGTACAAGTCTCATGAGGAAGAAAAGCCTGAAGAAAAGGAGTTTTGGGGGGACCTTTTTGCTCTCTGCATCTGCATGAAAGGAGGGTGAAGCCAGGTTGGGGTGAGCCTGTTCTCCCAGATAACAAAAGACAAATTGCACCAGGAGAGGTTTAGGTGGGATTTTAGGGAAAATTTAATGTAAGAGGCTGTCCACCCCTGAACAGGCTGCCCAGGGCAGTGGTGGACTCGTCATCCCTGGAGGGATTTAAGAGACATGTGGATGTGGCCACTGTTGGACTTGTCAGCCTCCAAGGGTTCTTCCAATCTTATTGGTTCTTTGATTCCATGATGTTCACGAATGAGACTTGGGAAGAGGAATTTGGAGAAGTGGCTCCTATAGGAGCAGGAGACCTGTCTGCTTTCTCCATGGAATTTCCTGACAGCTCCCTGTCACTCTGCAGAGGCTAAGTATGCCGGGTTCTGGTGTCAGCAATGGAGTGACCACTGCTCAGGGGGTGCAGGCTGCACAGGCCCACATGTTCCCCAGGTGAGTGCATTTCCTTGTTGATTTTCTGGTTCCTTCATTGCCTGAAGAGTGTGGACTCTGCCATTCCTCAAGCCTGTGGCATCATTTGCTTCTGGAGTTGGCCTCACTTATTCTTGTGGGTCCCTTCCAATTCAGGATATTGTCGTTCTGTGATTCCAGGTTTCAGCTCGCTGTGTCCGATGCTTTTTCCACCCAACATACAAAGGCTGCAGAGAAACACAGGGTCAGAACAGGTATGGAATGGGTTCCTGCTGCTCTGTCACACATGGGGTGATCACATCCTGTGACCACACAACCTCACAGACTGCTCCCAAGAGCTTCCTCCTTTCCCAGGGGAACAAGAGCATCCTGGAAAGTTTTCCCTCCTTGTGCTACCATACCAGAGGCCAGGCATGAGGCAGCAAGAGCCAAGGTCAAAGCCACCTGCCAGGTGAAACTCTCATGGCAATGGTTTGGAGGGATCCTTGCACCCTGGGTGAAATCCCCCTCAGACACTTGGACTGTGTAGGAAAGTCCACGGGAACAGCCCTAGCTCCCAACTTCTCCTGAACACCTGAGGCCCCGAGGGAAACAGGTTCCCTATCTGCCCCACACTCATGCTGATGACTGCTGGTATTTCTGCAGTGTGCTCGCCCCATGCCCAGCCAGCTCTCCGAGGATGAGGGAGGCAGGTGGGCAGGAGTTAGCTCCTTCAGCCAGGCCTGACATCACACTCTTGGCTTCTGAGAACTGCCAAAGAGCACTGCAGGTTTGTGCCAGATAGATCAGACCTGAAGGAAGCCCCTCAAAAGCTGAGCCTAATCATGCCTGACACTTCCAGGAGATCTCGCAGCTGTATGCAGAATGGGAGCATGGGAACTCCCACTGGAGAGAACAGAAGGTGGAATGGGCAGCATGGGAAGCCTGGGCTGCTGGGGAGGACCAACAGATGCCGCAGGTAGGGGCAGAGACCCTCTGTGTCAGGTCACCCTGGCTGCCCATAGAACCCCTCTGGGACAGGGGCACAGAGGGTGGAATTGAAGGTCAGGAGGGACTACAAAGGACTGATGAGGCATGGGACAGGTCCCTTGGAGAGGGGCTGGATGCTTCTTGAGGGCTTAGGGTGTCCCAGGGGGATTTTGGGCACTCCTAGGCTAGTTTGGGGGTAGTCCCTGGGGACTGGGGGGGACTCTTAGGACCCCACGTGATAGGAGTCCCTGGGGATCCAGATTAAGAGAGGGGTCTCAGATGGGATTAGGGTGTCCTGAGGCTTCAAGTGGACTCTTAGGACTCAGAGAGATGGGTGTCCCAGGGATGCAGTTGGAGGTCGCCCAGGTGCAGGGCAGGGATTTACCTATATGTTCCACAAGGGAGAACTCTGGGAGGCAAAAGCAGCCATCAGCCATGGTGGGGTGCCAAGTCTCCTGGCTCCCACTTTTCCAGCGGTCTTCTGTGAAGTGGCATCTCTGGTTTGCTGAGAGTGTCCCCTCCTTGGCAGGTATTTGGCATTGGAGGTGCTTGGGCTCTGCACTGTCCATCCCAGCCCCCAAGAAAGGGGGTCACTGTGAGGCGGGGGACGGCTAGAACCCCCCTCCCCACAGAGAAAATGGCAGAGATATTCCAGCCTGGGACCAGGTGGGTGAATGCGGGACCAGGTGGGTGGATGTGGGTCTGTGTGGGCGCAGGGTAGGGTGAGGGGAGAGGCAGCTGGCAGCTCTGGGATGATGATTCCCTGTTGTTGCAGACACCTTACCCCACGAGCCATCCAGGTGCTCCATGGGCTGGAGCCACATCAGACACAGAGGAACATCTTCATGTTTTTGGCTGAGAACAACCGGCGGCGGCAGGGGCGGCAGGAGCAGCAGAGGCAGTTCTGCAGGTAACTCCACAGGAATGAAATTTCCCACGTTCCTCCGCTGAGGCAGCCCCGGGGGACAGAAGTGGTGCTAGGTCTAGACTCCCCTGGCACCTACCTGGACACTCAGCATCGGCTTCCCATGTAGGACAGAAAAGTCCTGGCTGACGACAGAGGGACCTTGATGGCAGGCCGTCCCCTTCCCAAACCTGAGAGCATGTCCTTCCCTGGCAGAGTCCTACCCCACAACACCTTGTCCTGAGTGGGACATCGGTATGGGACACCCAAAGTCTCAGACCAACCTGGCTTTGCCTCAGGTGCACCAGGGACCTTCTCACGGGTTGGGAAATCACCAGAGGCATCTCCATGGACGCCTTGACGTGATCTGATCCCAGGTGGCCTGAGCCAATCTTGCAGAAATTCTCTGCCTTCTGCCTGCCTGTTTGATCGGACACCTCTCTTTCTCTCTCTCCCTCTCACCTCAGCTCCAAGTGCTGGTCCAGCGCATGAAGGGTTGGGGCTGGAGCTGTGGCTGCAGCAGAGGCTGCTGGTGATGGGGCTGGGAGGCTGCTCACCTGCTGAGGTCCACCTGTGGATACAAAATAAATACCTCTGTTCCCACCTGGACTGAGTGGCCTAGGCCTGGTGATGAAGCTGTGTAACGGCTGGGACCACGGGGGCTGGGACAAGGAGGGGGGCCTTGTGGGGGGACATGGGCTCTTCAGGAGGGTGAGGAGGTGGGTTTGCCTCTTTGCCTCCTGCTCAGGGTGGGACTGAGCAGCAGAATAGCCCAAGGTGGGTGCCATGTTTGCAGGTACCTGCTCTTCAGGAGGAACAGGCAGGTGAGGCTCCTTCACAAGCCCTGGTCCTCATGTGGGACCTGTGCCAGCCCCCCAAGCCCCCCAACTTCCCCTGGTACCTGACAGGAGAATCCAGACATCTGAGAGATCTCCAGAGTGCATTTCCTGGCACAGGTGGTATGGAACCAAGAGGGAGAGGTGCCTGGGGAGCAATGATCACCCACGGGACCATTGATGCCTGCTGGGATGTCACTGCCCAGTGAAGTGCCACCATCCAAGTGGAGAGACTGGGAAACACTGGAAGGGGGGGGCGCTGGAGAGCAGCGAGGCACACTTGGGAGCACTGGAGGGGGCACTGGCAGCACTGCAGGAGACAGTTTTGGAGAAATCCTGCAATGTTTGCAAATATTGAGGTCAGGATGCCACTGTGGGCCAGTGCGAGTGGCTGCAAAGAGAGGCCGTTTTCCATGGGAAAAAGAAGTCATTTCCCCGGGCTCTGGGGATCTACTTAGAGCTGGGGTTTGGGGCTTTAAGGTCACAGAGGTTCCTAGTGTCTGACATCTGTAGTTTTGGAGAAATCCTGCAAAGTTTGGAAATGTTGAGGTCAGTGAAATGAACAGGGCTAATGCCTTTATTATTAATGTTCAGCTCTTTATTAAAAAGATCAGCTGGGCAGGGGGCTCGATGCAGAGCTCACCCCCGCAGTTGTAGCTTTCCCAGGCGGCCGAAAGGAAGGAGGCGTGCAGAGTCTGTCACTGAAGTCCAGCGCAGCGGCAGCTGTCCTTTCTTCTTTCCTTGTGGCACACTGGTGGCCAGAGGGTGAGAAGGCGTGGTGTGTAGAGTCTGTTGCTGAAGTCCAGAACAACAGCTGTCCCCACTCCTCCTGTGGTGGCAGCATCAGGGCTCTCTCTCTCTCTCTGCTTCTGTCTCCCTGCTTCTCACAGCCTAACCTAGTCTATTCTTTCTTAGATGATGGCAACGGGTAAAAGTCAATCAGGGGATGTGTTTCCCTCTTCCTCAGCTAGGGCATTTGTCTAGACTCCTCTACTGTGTTCAGTTTTTGATTTATAGTCCTTTTTATCTCCTAAAAATACTCCCATGATTCTAAGGGGTTTTTATTTGCATGTTAGTCCCAGAATGGCAGTGTGGAGGGGTGGGAGGCCAGTTATCTCCAGGTAGTTTAGAGAAAACAAACAGAGCAATTAGCTAATTAGCATTTCAATATCAGTACTTAGCTAGAGTTAGTAGTTTTTTTAGTGTTGCCATGGGAACTAGGAAGGCCCTGCCCGCATCTCTGGGGAACACGTGGAAACTGTTAATTACAAATCCCTCCGTCTTTGGCTTTTGAGGGCTCACTTCTTTTGGCATTTGTATGCTTTTACTCATGTCTGATGGTAATTCTCGTGTTCTTTAGAAACCAAGTAAGACTTAATAATATTCTAATTAAATTTTTTTTTCAGTTAACTCCTTTGGCTAAAGAACACTTAGTCTTATTAAACAATTACCAAGTACTTAAACCTTTTCTATGGTACTTTAACTCAGAAACAGTTATTAACACCTTACTGTATATCAGCCTCTAGCAAGTCTTCTTTAAAGTTAATTTTAAGTCCTCTGGTTTCTTAATTACTGTCCATGCACAAGAAGAGGCGGGTGACACTGTTGGGTCTGGTCTGGCGTCTGGGGTTGGCACTGGTCCTTTGACTCTGGTGACGTGGGTCCAGCCTTTTTCTTGGGTCCGCACCACAGTGTGTGTGGTGAGTAGCACCTGGAAAGGTCCTTCGAATTTGGGGGTTAATGGAGTGGTAGTGTTCCAGGACTTTATCAACACCCTATCCCCAGGACTGATGTTGTGGGCATTGGCGTCCAGAGGGGAAGTTTCGGAGAGATACCCCTTCTTTCGGAGGCCTTCTAGGGATTTTCCTATGACCTCTAAATATTTCTGAGTTGCTGCCTCCCCTTTCAGATAATCTGCTGTACTGAAAGGGGTGATTAAAAAAAAGGGAGTCCAAACATTATTTCATAGGGAGAGGACCCCTATGTCGGACCGAGGTCTGGTTCTGATGCACAAGAGAATGAGAGGTAAACACCTGAGCCAATTCATCTTTGTTTCTTCAATTAATTTATTTAACACATTTTTAAGAGTTCTATTCATCCTTTCCACTCTTCTAGAGCTTTGAGGATGCCATGGGGTGTGCAACCTCCACCTTATCCCCAGGGCTTTTGTTACTTGATGTAAAGTTTGAGCGACAAAATGTGGACCTCGGTCCAAGTCAACGTTATTGACGTGGACCTCGGTCCAAGTCAATGTTATTGACTAGCCCATATCGTGGTATGTTTTCTAAGATTATTCTTGCAACTTCCTGCGCAGTTTCCTTTTTGGTTGGGAAAGCCTCCACCCAGTGAGTGAGGTGATCCACGATCACTAGTAAATGTCTGTACTTTAGTTTTCCCTTGCAGGATCAACTTTTGGGCTTCTTTTATCAGGATAGCTGCTGTGATTACTTGCAGGCAAGTTGGCCATCCTCTGGCTACTGGGTCTAGTAGTTTTGAGAGGTAGGCTATTGGCTTTTTTTTTTTATCTTTCCCGCTTAAATACATTCTTAGGGCTTCTTTGAGCAACTCATTCATGTTCTTTTCTTGCCAGTCCTCTATCTTTTCTAGTTTTTGTCTAATATCGGGCCAGGATTTGGTGACAAACTAGACCTTTAAGAGGACTTGACCCTCTGGGCTATCTGGGTCTATATTTGAATACAACTGGAAATTTCGTTTTAGTCGGTTAAGCCAAATTGCCGGGGTCTCATCCTTCTCCTGAGTACCATCAAAGGCCAATTTTGTGTTGCTTCCCCTAGGGATACTCTTTGATCCCTCTTATCATGAGGGCCCTATAGTCTCCCATGTTTTGCCTACCTTCTTGCTGGCTGGGACTCCAGTTGGGGTCCACCAAGGGCATCCCCTGGTTCCCTTGGGGCCCCAGTCCACCCTCTCTTTCCCATATCTTCACCCCTGCCGCTCGGATCATCTGGACCTCTCTTGGAGAGAACAGAATGCTTAGAATAGCTCAGGTCTCCCCAGGTACAAATACTCAGCCCTAGAAATCAGTCCAACTGGCTAGATATTCCAACGGGGTCTTCCACTAAATTTCTTAGCTCTTTCCCAAATCCCCGCACTTCGGAAGCTGCCAAAGGTGCATCCACAAACCTAATTCCCCCAGCTGCTCTACCCATAGGAATCCCTCTAAGGGGAAAGAGCCCCTCCACCCTTGGTGCTTTGGATTGGGTGCTACAATACGGCCCTTTTTCTAAGACACCAGGCAGGGAAATAGTAGTGGAGACAGACCCTGGAGGCCAGGGGGCATGCCAGGTGGTGAACCAACACTGGGCAAGGGTGGCCTCAGCTCCCAAGTGGGAGGAGGCAAGGAAACTCCAGCTGGAGAAGGAGAAGAGGGAGTTGGGGAGATGGTTGAGGAAACTAGGGGAAGGGACGATGGAACAGAGGTGGGAAAACGGGGGAAAGAAATCAGGGACTCAATAGGAGGGGCTGAAGGACCAACTGCGGAAACTGTTGGAGAAGTAACAGGAGCAGAAGGGGGCAGGTAATCGAGGGGGTCCCCTTCCTTTATTTTTCTAGTCTCCCCCTCTCTATTCTCTTTGTCTTCCTCTCTATTTCTTTGTAACTTGCATATTCTCAGTCTCATTATTTATAGAATTCTCCAGCCAGCAAGCTGCATAAGATAGTTGTTCTATATCAAGGTCCTCTTGCACTTTTTTTGTTTTTTTTTTTTGGTTTTTGGGTTTGTTTTGTTTGTTTGTTTGTTTGTTTTTGTTTTGTTTTGTTTTGTGTTGGTTTAACTGATTACACATCCACTGATCTCGGGTTCCATACCGTGGCCACTCTCCCTGTAATTCTAACTTCGGCCATACTTCTATACTGTAATGTATCATCTTACTCTTGTCTAGACCCTTTGTGGTCTCCCGAGAATCCCATTGGTCTAACAGTTGCCCCAAGGGGCTGTTAGGGGGAATTCTCTTTGCTTTGGAAGGATTTGCTCCTTTACTATAACCTCTTCCCATTTTCAGGCCTCAAAACCAAAAAAATATATACCTTAAATGGTGCTTCTATCTAAAATGGAATATACTGTCAGGCAGCTAAAGGTCATCTGGCCCCTCCCAACTTAGCATTCTGAATCACTTGACTAAACTTAATCTCTTTTAACTAAATTCCCACTCTTGGTCCTACCCTCTTGGCACTTTACATTGTCTCTTGGCCAGGACAATCACTAGTCACACTCTCATCTATTGTTTTCTGTTCTTTTGCTCTTTGGCCTAAGTTTTGAACTTCTTGATGGACTTTCTAGGCTTGTACCCCTGCTAAGTCCAGCCCAAACTCTTACTTGGCCTTTTGCCTAACCTTCTTACTAGGCTTAGGAAGCTTGGTCTCCCTGCCGAGGTAAGGTCGAACGTCCTGCCGAGCCTTACACTCGAACTCCGGCCAAGCTCCCTTGCCTGACTCTCCTGCTAGGCTTAGCTTAGCGGTGAAGGTAGGCAGGGAATGAGGCGGGTCACGGCTCCCACCCCCCACCCCCCCCCCCCCCCACCCAGAGCCCGGACCGTGGGAACCGGGAGAGAGGTTGCGGGGATCGGGGGAGGGGGTGGAGGGAGCTGAGTCAGCACCAGGGGAGTGGCTGGTGACGAACTCCCCCAAGGGGTGGAGTCGAAGGGCAAGGACATGCATGATTCATTAGGGGAGGAGGGATCGGGGGGAGGGTTTGGAGACCGGAAGAGGTTTCGGGAAGGAACGCGAAAAGGATTGTGGGAAGAAGGAGCCTGTATGTTGGGAGAAGCCTGTATGTTGGCCGCCGCCATCTTGTGCCACATGGTGAAGAGAGCACATGGCTGGAGCCACCACATGGCGGCTGCCATTTTGTGCCTCCGAGGGGAAGGAATTTTTTGAGAAACAGGGTCAGGAAAATTAAAACTAACATTGGATGGGGCTGAACAGAGTGGGGATATAGGGATAGGGGAAGGATTCAGAGCAGTGTGGCCTGCACTGTTCTGACAGGGGTCCCGGGAATTTTTAAAGGAGCCAGAAGAATCCTGCAGGCTTAGCCGGGATGCTCGTCTAAGAATTCCCGGTTTTGGGGTAGAGGGAAAGGAAAGAGGAATAGGATTTGTAGAACTGGGGTCACAGTTGGGGATTGATCTATCTAGCGATGGCTGTGGTGGTGCTTCATAGTTATTTTTAATAATATCACGAATTTGGAGGGACAAATAGGTAAATTTTGAGAGGGAGGGGTCTCCCTGTTTCAAAATTTCCCTACCAACCTGATCCCAAAAAGGGGTTTCAAACAATTTGGAAGGCACTGTCCTTCTCCTTCATGAGCCCACCTCCCAAATTCAGATACTACCTCCAAAATTTGAACACGTGCAGGGATTGATCCCACACAAAAGGTGTGAGGGCAGAAAGGTCCTGGCCTTTCCCTCTCCTGGGCAGAAAAGGCACCAACACATCTCTGTGTTCTCCAGTCTGGTTGTCGGTGGCTTTGTGACGATCAAGGCTTATTGCATCTAGAACTAGAATCACAGCCAAAATATCAAGGGGTTTGTTGCAATTGATACAGACAAGACACCTCTTTCTTTGTGCAGAATAGCCGAATTTTTATTGCACACAGCTCATTTTTATGTGGTATCAGAAGGCATTGTGTTTGAATTTAGTTGGCCAGCAATCCAGTGAACAGTTCATTGGTTGGTAATGGCTGGTGTACATGTCCATCAAACTTTTTTCTTTCTAGATGTTTTTACATTCTTTCTTCACGGATTCTCACGGGATGGACTTCTTATTTTTGTATGTACAAACTGTTTTCTTGCAAGAATAGATTGTTATGCAAACTGATTCTCATTCTTATAATTATTTTCTTATGGGAACTTAACAGGCTAGCTTACTTAGAATAGCAAGGCCTGAACTATGTTTTACAAGGTCTTTCTTTTATACGGTTTTACTTGTTGTAAAATGTTGAAAATCGTTCCTTAACAAACAAGGAATGATTTTTTTTCCTCCGTAAAATTCCATCTTTTAATAGAATCCCACACCATTTTCTGATTGATTTTGTATGGTGCCACCTGATGTGTCTTTTCAGAGGTGGTTTGGTTCGGGTTTTTCCCCCCCTCTTCATCATTCACCAGTGACTAACCATGTCACTTAGCACAGTGGCAGGGCACTACAGAAACAAGGTGCGAAGCAATGCTGAGGATCCAGGATGCCCATGTCCCCCATTTTAGCATCTTTCTGGCAACAGCGGGAAATCCAAATGACAACATCCTTTCAAATGCACTTCATCAGTCACAGGAAGCTAGGAATGACCTTCCCTGAAACTTTGAGCATGGCACGTTTATGCATGCAAGTTACTCCTGGGGAGGAAGCAGAGGAAAATTTTCCACAATGAGAACAATCAGCCACTGGAATAATCACCCCAGGGAAGTAGTGGATTCCTTAACATTGGATGCTTTTGAGATTCAGCTGGACTGGGTGCTGGACCAGTCTTGTCTAGATTGTGCTTTTGCCAGGAAAGGCTGGTGCTGGATCCTTGAGGTCCATTCCAAACTGGGATTCCATGAGTTTATGAAATCAAACAACATGCTCCCTATGCTCTGCCAAACCTTTTCTGAACATAACACCCAAAGATAGGTCTCACTTTTTCTCTAGAAGCTATCTTCCTAGAGTCACTGCTGGTTTTCCATCCCTCAGAGCTGACCGAGCAAGGACTCATAGGACCAGCTCTGCCTCTAGGAGAGCAAGTGGCACTGGCCAGTGACAGAGTGTATATCAAATGCTGCAAGACAAAGCTTATGAAGCAGGTGTTGTCCAAGTTCTGGAGCTCCCCCCACCCTGACACTGGCTGGTTGCTGCCAGGCTACACAAAGCTTCTGCAGGGGAAACAGGACCCTTTGTGGTCGAGTTACTCCCTCACTAAGGCCTGCAAAGAAATCAGATGCCGATGGACAAGAAAAGCTTCTTGTGGCTGAAGAAAGGCTTTTCACAAAGTATTCTTCTGCACCCAAAAGACCCAGCTCTCACCTATAATCCAAGCACACAGCAGAGGTGGCCATTCTCCTTCACCCCTCCACACACAGCTCTGGAAAAGGGCTATTTCTTTTTGCTCACATGCAAGAAGCTGCTTTTCTCTAACTCTGGCCAACTTTCTTTCTGCCCAGAGCCTTGCATCTGATCACTAGTCTGATTAGTCACCATTCATTTCTACAGGGAATCACCTGGTAAGGAGTGTTCAGAGGAAAGACAGAAAAAGGCAAGTGACTAGCACACAAGGCAACCTCACTCATTGTGCCTTCCTCCAACGCGTCTTGTCTTTTGGGGAATTTGGTACTGTCTTTGGGTGATTTTATGATGATGCTTTATTCCCTAATCGTCTGCTTTATGTCCAGAAAATGAGTGCTGCAGCTTTAATATGGATCCAGAGGTGGGGTGGGGAGCCTTGGGTTCCTGTGGGGGCTCTGTTCAAGCTCTCTCCCTGGGTTCTCCTGACAGTGTGGACCAGGACGCTACATTGTTCCTTTTGTTGGATTGTTGTTTCCACACCCCACACCCCCCCGCCCCCCAGCAAAAGGGTTTTTCCCTTCTGTCATGGGTTGGTGCTGGTGCAGTGCCAGTGCACCCATGAAAATGTATTTTTCTCAAATGGCTGCTGTGAGATGTGACCAGAAACAGAGCAGAGCAGGCTCAAGCTTAGAAATAAAGAAAAAACTTTATTAACCTACACTGTAAAAAAGGAACACACAGGAAAACAGAATGAAAACCTTCCAAAACATTTCTCCTCCTCCTACCCTATTTCCACCAAAGCACAGTGAGACAAAACCTTGGATTCTCAATCAAGTTACCACCTCTCAGATAATCAATTCTCAGTTCATCAAGGGAGAGAGGAGTCCCTCTTGTACCATAGTCTCCCACAGAAAACACAGTTGAAACCTCTTATGTTTCCATGTCACACATGGCACTGCCCGGAGAAAATCTGCCATCGTGACATCCTCCTTCCAGGTCACAGTGCTCTCGCCACCATCCATGGACCAAAACTGCTTATAGGGTTCCTTTTAAGGATGCTTTGCCAAGTACCAAAAAACAACAATTTCTCATTTTGGGACAACAGTCCCCCCCATTTTCTCCTCCCCTGGGGCCGAGGGTCTTGAGAACAGAGATCTTCTTCCCTAAAGACAGAGGACACCACCACACCCTCCTCATCTTTCTGTGTTCACTTCACTCTTGCACATGACATCACCCCAGCAGGTCACTCTCACTCCTGCACTGGCAGTCACTGAAGCAGGTCGCTCTCTTGGCTCAAGCCATTGCATCCCCCTAAATGCAGTCTCTGTATCACAGGAAAATTGTTCAGTCTATGGCTATACTAGAAAAAGTCCAGCCAAAGGCTACTCCATCATCTCTTCCCACCTAGGATTCTTTCC
The DNA here is from genome assembly GCF_026979565.1 of Vidua chalybeata. Lineage (NCBI taxonomy): Eukaryota > Metazoa > Chordata > Aves > Passeriformes > Viduidae > Vidua > Vidua chalybeata. Next base: position 14,296,032 of record NC_071547.1, on the reverse strand, counting down.
CATCTTCTTCTGACATCTCAGGCCCCAGGCTGTCTCCCTTCTCTTTCAGATCAAGGAGGATTAGTTGTTTTGCAAAGTTTTTTGGTCCAAGAAAGGGTTAAAGTCTCGGGCTCTGCTGCCCCCAGGACGCCTGAAATCTCACAGCAGCCTGCACAGGACTCCCATGGCTGGGCACCTTCCTCCCCCTCCTTCTCTTTCTCCTCTGCTGGCAGTATGCTGGCACATGATACCAAATTTCAAGGTGGCCCAAGCGCTCCCTCTCTCTGGGAGGGCTGCCCGGGACATCTCAGTGTTTCTCCACCCCTCCGTCCTGCAGGGGCCAGCCCGGTTCCATTCCCTTCACCCCCTTTCCCTGTCCAGGGCTCCTGGCCTACCTCTCCTAGGCCGCATGGCTTCCCCTCCCCCGCCCAGCTTGTGGCTAGGCCAGTGGAGGTCTGAACTCTTCACTGAGTGGAACTAAAGAGAAAGTTCCCCTGGGCATTCTGTGCTCTTAACCCCTGTGTTCTGAGAGGTGTGTCCATGTCTTCAGTGGTTACACCAGGTGTCAATATTCAAATTGGACCACTGATTGGTTTGGCTATAACTTCAGGAGAAAACTCACTTCCTTGTCAACCTATGACACTCCACCCCTAGAGAGCTCCCCTGGGCGTGCACTCACAGCCAAGTGAGTTTTCTTGTGAAGTTAAAAGATATATTTTCATGGGTGCACTGGCACCGCGCCAGCGCCAACCCATGACACCTTCTCTTCCCCTAGTCTGGAGGCTGTACCAGGAATCGTCTCGGCAATTTGTTTATTTTTCTGTGAACTGGTTTGGCTTTTTTTTTTTTTTTTTCCTTGCTTCAGCTCTCCTGGGAGCCAGCAGGACCACCCCAAACCTGAGACCTCGAAGGAGCTGAACCGACACGAGAAAGGACATTTAAATCCACCAACTTTGGCTGCTGCAAGAAGACCCATGCCAGAAATCCAACAGCTGTGAACTCTTTTCTCCTCCCGTCCCCATAGACAAAGAAGGGTGGTTGCAATCTTTGCCTTGGCCATGCAGCAAGGTGGGGGTGTGCTGAAGGATTTAAACTTTTTTTTTTTCCTTTTCCTTTTCTTTTTTTTCCTCCTGTGCTTTGTGGGCACCCTTATTGGTTTTTTTCTACTGTTAATAAAAAATTTCTTTTTTTTTCACTTTCACCCCCAGGTATTGTGAAAAATGTTTTTGTGATTCGTGTCAACTGGCAATGGAATCAGTCGAAAGTGGATACGTTCCCTGGGATAACTACAAAGAACGGTTTTGAAATTTTCTGACCGAATAGCCAAATAAAGCACCGAACAAGAAAATAGAAGAAGTATAGTAGAGTATAGAGATGAGGTGGCAAAAACAACTGATGCTTAGAATAAAATAGAGGAAGTTTTGGTAAAGCTAAGGGATATTACAACAGAGCAACTAAATGCTTATGTATAATAAAAAGCTTGAGGCACTAGTACCAGACAAAAATTATGTAGCAGACACCGGTGAAAGGCCTCCCTCCAGACAACCACAAGCAGGACAGGAAGCCAACTATCACCTGGAAAGATTATGAAATTGCTGATCCCAGCTTATTGATATTTGCTGATTTGGACTAACACAAGCACACTGGAAAATGCTTTGTAGGCTTAAAAGCAGTATATATACTCTGGTGAACTTGTAGTGGTGTGTGCCATTAGTGGAGCAGTGACTCCCCAGCCACCCAGTGCTGCTTGCTTGCTTTCTTTAAAAAAAAAAAGATATAAAAATACAATTCAGTTTGGCTATTGAAATTTTATATCAGTATCCATTTTTCTCATTGGCAGAAGAAAGGGGAGTTATTGAAGCCCTCTCTCTTTAAAGAAAAAGACTAATTTTAGAGCGTTTTTCTCCCAGAATTTGTCTCCAAACTGACACCGGTACTCACAGGAGCTGCTCTGTGTGATGGCAATTGCTTGCGTCTTTAATAGGGGAGTGTTTGGGTTTGGTGTTTTTTCCTTTTCTTTCTTTCTCTCATGGAATTTTGTCCCATCTGTCTCTAAGAAAATATAATGATTGGTACTTAAGAAAGATAAAAAAAGTTGCCAAGCTTAGGGGAGGAGGGTACCTGGCTGCACTTCTCTTACCCTCTACTCCGAGAGGGTTTCTCGGAGTAGAACCCACTCTCCAGTTTCTCATTACCCACTCTGCTGCCTCTTACCTTTGAGTGGAGCTCTGCTCATAAGAGCGGCCATTGCACTGGGACCTTATTAGCACCCTTCCTCAGCAAACACAGCACCCTTCACCATCTGCTGAGGTGCCTCAGGGGAAACCCTGGGATCCCTGAGCCCCTTCCCCCTCCAAGGGAGCCTCTCCCGGCCCAGTTTGGGAGCCAGTCTGCTGCTGCTCAGCCCCTGCTGTGCCTCTGCTACTGCTCCAGGGTTTTTTCGCAAGACTGTAACCCCACACCCCCTGCCGGCCAGGACACCCTGCAGCTCCTGCTACAGCTGTTGAGTTTCTGCTGCCTCGCTTGCTATCCCAAGTGAGCGCGTTCCTGCTGTTTCAGCATGCCACTTCCAAGGTTCCTGTTGGGGCACTGGGATCGGCTGTCCCTTGAGATTTGTGGAGCAAGCCCTTTTTCCATCCCTTCCGCCAGCGTGTCCACCATTACAACAGGAGAGAGATGACCAAACTCGCACCACAGCGCCCCCTGCAGCCGCGGGGGAATCATCGCACCAGCCCTGCCTGGCCCGGAGCCAGCAGCGCCCCTGCCGGCTGTGCCCAGAACTGCACCAAAAGGGAAATGGCTGCGGCCGAGAAAGCTGGGACTGGGTCTCTGGGGCTGTCTGTTGTTAATGCCAGAGCTGTTGTTTGTTTGCCTTGCTATACATACTAGTAAAGAACGGCTGCTCCTTTTCCCATATCTTTGCCTGAAAGCCCCTTAATTTCAAAATTAAAATAACTCAGAGGGAAGGGGGTAATAGTCTCCATTCCAAGGGATGTTCCTACCTTCCTTGGCAGACACCTGTCTTTCAAACCAAGAAAAGGTGAAAGCTCTGGTTGAGACACAAAAAGTGTTTCAAGAAGTGCTCCGAAAAGACAGGAACCACACAGTCCTCCTCATTTCATTGCTAAGAAGCAACTCTGGCCACTGAGGAACTCTTAGGGACAATGAACACCTCCAAAACTACACGCACACACTCCTCAGCATTCTCCATCCAAACCAGATCAGTGTTTCTTTACACCTCTGCAAAGCTGTGCACGCAGGACATCCTCTCCATTTCCACAGCATTTTAGTCCACAGCAACCATCAAGAATTGGCAAATTTCCCGGACTCACTTGGTTTCTCCCAGAGTGACCCTCGCTGCCACACTGTCTTTACTTTCCCGCAGGCAAGAACATCCGCCATCTGCTGTTCCTGCTGCTCTCGGAAGCAGATGCAAAGGGAATGTGGCAGAGAGCTTGAAGGAAAAATGCAGCCTCACCAGAAGAAGTGTGCTGGCATGAAGTACCCAGCTGACAGCTCTGGGAGAAATTTCAAATATGGAATGCATAAAGAAGGGATTAAGCTGGCCATAGAGAGGGGAAGGGGAATATTGTGCAAAATGAAACTCATGTCCTTAGTATTTCTGCTGTAAGAAACAGCTGGAAGTGAAGAGGAAGACTTAGGGGAAAATCTGAAGCATCAAGAGGCTTAAATGCAGGACGGAGGTGTCACAACAGGGTTACAGGCAGAGGACAGGTTCTTGATGGCAGCTAGAATGACCCTCACGATTTGACAGAGACATCCCTTTGTGATACAGGGGAAGAACACCCATGGGAGTGGTGTGTGGTGCAGAGCTGTGAGGCAGTCTCTACCCCTGATTATAAGAGCTCACAGCAAAATGCCCTGAACCACTTGATAAAGTTTTGGAGTATACCCCACTTGGAGAAGCCAGGAGTTTGGATCCCCTCTGGAGGTATTCTGGAGCCTATGGGTTTTAGAGGTTTTACTAAAACCTGGTATTACACACAGACTTGCTTAACAAATTTACAGAAACAAAATCAAGAAAAAGAAAAAAGCACCTGCAGAGCATTGCCCAAAAGGGTTTGAGAATGAAAAACTTCTTTTACTGGCACTTAAAAGTTCTTGGCTTGCTCTTCCTAGCAAAAAACCTTGGTAGAAGAAAAAAAAAATTAAATGCATTAAAAACAAGAGTTAAAATTGGAAATGAGAAGTTGCACAGAACAGAGGGGAAAAAACCAACCCTCAAAATAATTGCACTTTCCTAACATGAGAGAAGTAGGGAATCAAACTGTGCCACAAAGCTCAAGAAGTATGTAAGAACAGTTAGCCCCATACTGGTGCCCTCTGAGTGTCAGAAATTAAAGCCTGTGTGCAGCAGCAGCTCTGAAATGCAATGTAACAAAATCTCCTTCTTTAGAATGTCTGCTGTCTTTTGGGAAGGACAAAGACTTCTTTCACCATAATAAAAAATGCATCTTCTCCAGATTATTTTCATCAGAAACTGCAGTGTATCATCACAACTAAAAAACCTCCAGTATGTGTGAGGAAATGGAGACTGGTGGAGCCTTTTCCTTTGCTTAAGGAACGCTGCCCCTCTGTGCAGGGAGGTGTATGAGGATAGGGGAATACTCCTTACCTTTATTTATTGTGGAATGTCAGGCCCAGATTCTGGATGGAAGCAGTCAGTCTCACTGTGTGCTGTGCCAAGCGCCTGGAATTCAGGTAATAAGCAAAAGCCTTTCCCCTCTTCTGTGGTGTGTAGAAACTTGGGAGTTCTTCAGGACTATAAACAATTGGTGCCAAAGACTTTTGGTGCAACAGATATTTAATTCGGAAGAGTTTGCTGCAAAACATCTATTACACATCCAGGTGTCAACCCCAAGGGTCCATTCCACCTGACCTCCCTGAGGGTACCTCTTGCTTTACACGGTATTTACAACCATCTGGCTTGCAGGGGACTCCAGTTTCTGAACATGTGTCCACAGACACTTTGTCCTCAATCAGGCCTGAGAAGCTGCTGGCCAGCTGACATACTCTGACTGAGTCCCCTTGGCCACAAGTGGCTTACCAGGAGCTGGCTGCAGCTGAAGGATAAGGGACAGATGTCTTCCTTGCTGCAGGCACAGGGCCAGATGCCAATCAGCGGTGTAGGGCTCCAAAGGCTCCAAATAGCCTCTCTCTAATAATTAGAAGTCTCTAATAATAAAATTACCTGGTAGAGCAAATTGAACAAAGCAACACTGAGGGAGTGACAATAGAACAGGGGTCACTTTATTGCCAGGTGGACGAAGAGTTCTTCTGATGCTCTAATTATGTCTCAAAGAAACAGCAGCAGAACTGAGTGATAAAGTGACTGCAAGCAGAGAACTCGAATGCCAGCATTATTCCTCTGATGTTCACAGCCCACTGTGAGCAGTCCAGAAGTTGATCCTCTTCTAGAAGGACCCTCAGCCTCTTAGCTATTACCATGGAGACAGTTTTACCCACTTGCAGCAACCTCCTGTTCAGGAAGCTCACTGCAGGTGCCAGTGCCAAATTTCCGAGTTCCACCAAGGTTCCATCCCCTCTACTCACACTCATACAAGGACATCTTCTATAGCTCCAATTCATGGCTTGGCTTTCTCTACCTCAAGTTCAGTATCTTCCACAAAAAAATCCTGACCCCCTCTGCCACAACTCAAGGCTTATTTTTTTAATTGCTGCCAGGTTCTTGCTGGAGAACCAGTAAGCTAAGCAGGGTGGTCCGAGCTCCCAGGTTTAGCATATGAATATACTTGAGTTGCAAAAGGGGTACTCACACTTCTACATCACTAAAAACACCCATTGTATCAGGCACAGTTCCCATTTCTTTTAAAAATAAATATTTATAAACAAAAAGAAGAGTTTTGGAGAACTACAAAGTTATAAATTTTCCTGCCAACAGCACAAATGCTTCTCATGTACAGTCAAAGGAACAAGTTGTACACCAACATGAACACTGTCTAAAAAAACTCTCTCCTCATCAGCTGCCCCAGTCCACCTGCACAGAGATCCACATCTCCCTTTGCAGCAGCCAGCTCTTCTGCACTTCTCCAGGACTTGTACTGGAGCTCCTCAGTCTCCTTTCATGATCAAGTCCTCAATATATGCATCCAGTTCATCATCTGTATTAATATCAATGTCCTGAAACCAAAGCAACAAGGAATACCAGTGAGAAGTGAATATTGAGGAACAGCGCAAGAAAAGAGGAGCCAGAGCAGCTGAGCACCTTCTGTTACATCTGGCCTACTCAACCTCTATGCCCCAACCTCCAGCACCCTCCAATTGCTAACAGCTGCAGTGACAGCACCCCTGGCTTTCCCTGTCAGCATCTGAAAGACAACACAGGAAGCCCATCAGAGCACCTTATGCTCAAACAATTCACTCAAGTGATGGATTTACTGTGCTGATTTTGGTCGAGGCAGGTTTGGTTGGGGTTCTTTTAGATTTAACACATTTTCCTAACAGGGAGAAACTGCTTCCAAATGCTTTCAGTAGCCTTTCCAGGTTGATCCTGATTTTATTAAAGTAGTCTTTTAGTTTAGTTTATTTAAATGCTTTAATTATATATTTTATATATTTTAATTTCATAGTATAACTAATATATCAATTTCACCACAATACTTTTTTATATTGTTTGTTTAAAGATTTGCATTTCTGTATGTGGAGTTCAGAATCTGCCCAAGAATGTGGCAAAAATTCCCTGATGAACACTGCCTATGCTTGGGGAAATTCTCAAGCAGCCTCACAGCAGAGAACAAACAGAACCTGTGCATTACATACACACCGTGAGAAATCATTTTGTGAGAATTAACCCACATCAGACTCCCAGGACCTGGATCCCAAGAGTGGGCAGTGACACCTTAAGCTGTTCCTAACTGAGGAAGCTGGAGCTCAGTGAGATGCTTGACTGAAACACTTGTAATGCCTGGAGGGGATGAGCCAGGTGGCTACTCTGAGACAGCTCATGGTTTGCTGCTACTCCTCACCCACCTCCTGCACTTTCTGCAGAAGGGCCATGATATTAGTCCTCAACTTCTGCAGTTTCTCCTCTGTTTCCCTCAGCTTCCTTTCTAAGTTCCGGAGGTTTTCCTCACAGGCTTTGGCCCGGGCATCGGCACGTGTCTGATATGAATTGCACAGGTTCTGCAGACCCACCTCATACTGCTTAAAATATTCTTTCTGTAGTAGACAAAACACAACAGATGTCACATTAAGAGAAAGCGTCAAGCATCACAAAAACATGAGCACTCACAGACTGTAGAAGATCCAAACTCCTGACCCCCATGATCAAATCTTCCCTGCAGTGTGCCCCTGCACACACTGCCCACACTTGTATTTACATCTGATTTGCCAACACCAGCCAGCACAGAATTCACACAGCTTTTCACATTCTTCCAATACCAGAACTGCCCCCAAAGCTGCTTGAATTTAGATTAAGGGTGCAGTGTACTTTAAAAAGCATGAACCCACAGGTATGCTGCAGGCCTGACATCCCCTGTAAACTGTGAGTATCCTTGCTAGAGATCACCCAGACAACACAGCCTCTCACTGCAAGGTAGGGACAGCTACACTCACCAAAAACCCGAGACACAACCAAGGTGTCCTATGGAAGAAGCAGGAATGGTAACTCCAGCAAATGCCAGCAGATGCCTGAGTTAACAGAAGGGGAGGAGGCAAGAGAGAGACCGCCAATACACACACTGCGAGTCTGGGAGTGCAAAACAGAACTGGCTTTGGTCATGTGGTCATCTGCAGGTGGCTTTTTACATGTGCCTCTTTGGAAAGGTCTCTCTTGGTGGTATGTTGGAGAAGGAAAAAGTAAGAGAGGCCAGTTCCCTTGCCCTGCATTCCAGCCAGCACTGGTCCTCCCAGTACCAGGCTGCTGGTGGAAGCTCAGTCCCACCTGTCCTGTGCTCAAATAAACAGAGGTCAAAAGTCTTAAGGTGTACAGCTGACTTACTGGCAGTCAACCTGCTCTCCTGGGGAAGTGGGAAGGGGCTGGCTTCCATGTCCTCTCACACTAAAGTAAATGGCCTATAAATGGCCTGTATGGGCCATTTATCTAAGAGTTGGACTCAATGATCCTTGTGGCTTCCTTTCAACTCAGAATATTCTGTAAATCTGGGGACAATTATTTGTTATTTATAATTTTTAAGATTGTCTCTAGGTAAGTTATAAGGCTGGGAGCAAAACAAACAGATATGTCTACCTCCTTCTCCTACAAACCTGTAACCTGGTCTCTCTTTTTTAGAAGTTTAACAACAATGGTTAAGAATTTAAGATAGTAGCAGCCAACAGCATTCCCACACACATGCATGGTAATTAGAAAAATCCTCAGACAACTCTTACAAGAATCAAGGCATCTCTCAGAGCTCTCATTCTCTTCCTCAGCTATGTTAGTCTGCCAAGGATCCAATGTATCTTTTCAAGAGTGCACTCCTGCATTAGCAAGACGCACATTTGCCGTAAGAATGGAATATTTGTGGGGAAAACACTTAAACTTACTTTTCTAGAAGTACTGAACTCACCAAGGGAAATGCCAACAACCCTTCTGAGTTCATGGAACTCAGCTCATTCTTGGAGATTGGAAAACTTGGAGGCAAGAAGTATCGCAAACAATTCCTGTGCAGGAAAACAAAATACAAAGCCAGAGTTGAGAGTTTAACGGACTGAAGCAACCAGACTGAAGAGCTCACAGGATCTGCGGTGAACCCACCGAAGGATCTGGACTAGCAAGTCAACTGTTTCTTGGCTGCTGCTGGGACCAGTGGTGTCAGGCTCGATTCTGACGCAATCCGAGGTAGAAGGTTCAGCCATGACCAGCTCCTCTTCCTGCTGTGTGTCTGGAGCCTGGTATTCAGGAGAGGGAGGCTTCATAAGCCTTACATCCTCACTGCCCTTCTCTACCCTGAGAAAAAGTATTAAGGGAATGTCAGGAATCTTTTTTTTACATTGGACATACCTGAAACACGGTTAATAGTTTCATCAGAACCTGTACCCAAGTGTCACACAGACCTCTAGACACACATCAGCTGCCTCCAGGGCAGGCCTCAGAGTGACAGACTGATGGAATCTGTCATGCCCATTCCTTATGAAGCCATGGACAGTCCTGATCTCACATGTTTCCTGACATGATAGCAGCATATTTGTCTTCAGCATCTATGGCAATAAAACAGGCCCTTCCTCCCAAAAAAACCCCAGGCCTCCAAAATCCAGTAGCTCGAGATAGTTACCAGCGATCCCTTGGTGTGGTGTCTGTAGGGACATAATCAAACTTCACCTTCCACCGGATTACATGCCTGACCCTTTCCACAGCCGTGACACGGCCTGTGAACCATTCCTTGTTCACACGCACTTCCACATGCAGCCCCTTATCTGTGAGGGGGAAGCAAAGGTGTTTGTAAACATTCAGCTGCTGAAAAGCACATTCTACAGGAGCTCTAGAGATTCAGGCACCTCAGCAGGGAGCACACCTGAACCTGTGACAGTGCCCTCAAACAGTACAGACACTATCAAAACACAATGGGCACACAGGTCAGCTCCTGCTGAGAAACATGAAGATGCATGGAAATGAGCTGGCAATTCCAGACAGAAGGTTTCTCTTGTACTCCAAGCTGTTTGACATTGGCTTTACAGTCTTATGATGGGCTCTAGGACAATTTGCCACATGTTCCTAGTGGGCCACTTTCCAGACAGCTCTCTGGAAGCATGCTGAAAAGATGCCCTGCTCTGGCAGATTGTGCACTACCACCCCAGCTATCACCTTTCCTGAGGTCTCCCAGTCCTTCTTCTTTCACAGGAGTGCAGCAGATCTGGATACAGTCCTGAGCATTTTCCAGCTGGCATGCCTGCATGATCCACTCAGGATGGGTAAACATGCCATCAGCTACACCCTGCAGCCCAGCCCCATCCCTGACAACATGATACAACCATTGATCACAAACCTTTCCACGCCACAGTTGCCACTGGTCTAATCAAACGGTTCTCAGCCAAAATGTTTCATGCAAGTTAGAGTAATCTTGGGGTTTGTAATTCAAATTTACACTATTTTTTATTTAAAAATCTCATTCATGAAATCACACGTTTAGCTGGTACAACAGTTCTTTTCTATGTCAGATACTGGTGGCAGCCCAAGGACCCGTTTCTCACCTTTCTGTGCTTTTTTCAGTTCCAACAACTCTTCCTCTCCAGCACTGTCTGTGAGCTGGGAGCAGAGAGAGCTCACATTAGTTGCCTCCCATCAAGATGATAAACACCTGACAAATACCTTCTGCTGGGGAAACCAGCACACTCTTACCTCCACCACCACCTCACTGGAATCCTTCTCTTCTTTCACTGCCAAAAATTTTCCTCGTTTTGTCCTCTCCTTTTTGGGCTCACCCTCCTCCTCAGACCCATCCTCTGGAATGTTCAAGGCCCTCTTTCGAGTGTTGGAGGCCTGAAGGAAGCAAAAAAGCTCTAGCTATTGATTCCAGCCTGCTTCCAAACAAAACCTTCTTGCAGCCAAGTTAAAAAAAAAAACAAACAAAAAAAAAAAAAAAAACCAAAAACAAAACAAAACAAAACAAAAAAAAACCAAAAAAACAAAAAAAAAACCAAAAAAAAACCAACAAACCCCCACCCAACACCCAGTATTTAATTTGGTAGTTATTGAGCTTTTCTGGAAGGTTTTAGAGGTACTACATCATCATGCAAACACTCACCCCACCACTCTACACACTTTTTTTCCCCTGGGGAAACAATCTGGTCTAACAGGAAAGAGATGAGACCAGTCTTCTCTTGGGTGTAAATGGCACCCTAACCAAAGAGTAAAGTAGAATTTCTCTTGTCCTGAGCAGTGCCCACAGTGCACATATCACAAGACAGAACAGACAGGCTTACAGGACAGTGGGTGAGGAGTTGAGGGTTTCATCCCATTGACTCTTACCTGTAAACATCTGCCAGAGGCAGATTTCCTTACTGTTGGCACCTTGGCTACTTTTGGATTGGGTGTCTCACGTGAGCTTTTGGGGCTCTGCAGGCCAGAGGGTGACTTCATGCTTGTACCTGGTTTAGCAAGAGTTTTTAAAGTGCTGTTAGACTTCCCAGCTGTCACAGTGTGATGGTGTGTCCTGGAAGTGCTGGCCTCCTCCTCAAAAAGCATGCTGGCTAGCTTGGGGGAGCTGGTATTTGGACGATCTGAAGAGCTCTTTTTCAGCTGAGTGCAGGATTTGTGAGGAGGTGAAGATCCTGGTGGCCTGCTGGGAGCATTCTTGATTACACTAGGCAAAGGAGGAGATCGTGGGCGCTGAGTTCGGGTGTGCTGAAACAAAGGAGTGTAGAGAGAGAGGAAGGGTAGAAGAGTGGGGAACTGCTGTTCAGAACAGCTAAGGAAGCACAAAAGAGTAAAAAGCCTACAGCAGAATCCCATTTACCTCCCTTGAAGGCCGTGTGGTCACTTCCAGAGGCAGTTTCTTTAAGTCAGCCTGAGATAGAATTGGAGTGGTTTTCTACCAAAAAACAAAACAAAACAAAACAAAAACAAACAAAAAAAATTCAGAAAGTTAATGTTTACAAGCTACCAGGGGCTGCCTGAACCCATCCCAGCAGTTTTCCAGGCTAAAACCAACAATTAAATGGTGTGTTTTGTGTCCTTCAAGAGACATCCCTTCAGCTGTCCATTTCCATTTTCCCAACAGAAAATTAAATGCAAGCTGAGATAGTCCATTTCTGTTATTAGAACAGCCCCAGTCCCATGAAGGAGCATAGGGGGTTTCAGACTCAGCAGCAGCCCTTTGCACAAGGAAATCCATCACACCTGCTCTGCTTAGCTGGAGACCTCCAGACTCACCTGCAGAGCTTCCAGCTTTTTCTGCTGCTGGCGTATTTTCTCTGTCAGTTGTTTCTGCTTTTCCTCATTTGATTTCAAGTCTTTTTTTAGAGTTCCCAGTGGTAACTTCTGCTTCTGCTCTGCAGCCTCACATCTAGCATGGAGGGAATGCAAGACAACCTCAGGAAGGACAGCAGACCCTGTATAATCTCATGCAGGATTATCCCAACATCCCATTCCAAATGCAGCAGGAAAGCCACTTGCCTTTCTGCAGTAGCCACAATCTCAAAAGCAGTGGTTTTCATCTTGGAAAACAGATATGAATTAAGGATCAAAAGCATAGTTGCTAATAAAAAGGCATTTATGCTGGGAATCACCAATTCAGGGCCCAGGAACTGTGACAGTTGTGACAGCTTCTGTACTGTATCTGTACTCCAGACTTTTTCAGCAATTTTCCTTCCTATCAGCTTATTTCTTCATATCAGTTCTTCTTTCTACAGACTTCTTTCCCTTCACAGTACCAGAAACCCATGACTAAGACGTTATCACAAGCCTTCCAGTCTCAGATGCCTTCTGCCTTGCCATTCAAGGCCAGACAGTGTCCTTTGCAATATCCTGTAGCTATTTGCCTTGTCCTTTGCTTTCCTGTAGCTGTTCAGCCTATGGCCTATAACAGTGGTGAGCATCCTACTCTCCCAGGTCCTCTCAGGTGCAGAATCCTGTAAGAGTCCTTCAGAGAGAAGGAAAACAGAGATAGGAAGTACTCTCTCAAATGGACTGGCATCCCTTTTGAAGTGCTGGATGAGCAGCTGGCCCTCAGGAGCATTGCCAGAGGAGAAGAGGGGACTTAGCCCAGGCTCATCTCCTATCACCACACAGAGTCATGGAAAGACAGACAACAATCAGCACTGCTGAGGTAAAGTCATGGAAGAATGATTTGAGCCAGGAAAGCAGCAGATAGCCCTTTTACAACACAAGAGATCCAGCAGATCTCACTCTGCACTGGAACTAAGCTGGTAACCTGCAGATGTGAGTCTTACTAGTAAAGGGCGAACCCTGCTCTCACTAAAGAACACTCAAAGCCCCAAGAAGCTGGGGACAGGACAGGACCAGAGGTAAAGAACGTGCTCTACTCTGCAGCCGGGAACAATGGTTTGTCCTGGAGCCTTTGGCAGAAAGTGCCTGGGGAGACTCGGGGTCGACCACTGGGATTCTGGAGCCGGAGCTACAAAGGCTCTGAAGCAAACTACACTCCCACAGAGAAGGAAATCTTGGCTGCCTATGAAGGAGTTCAAGCTGCCTCAGAAGTAATTGGCACCGAAACGCAGCTGCTCTGGCACCCCGGCTACCAGTGCTGGGGTGGATGTTTAAAGGAAAGGTTCCTTCCACACATCATGCCACAGACACCATATGGAGTAAATGGATTGCCCTCATCACTCAGCGCGCCCGTATTGGAAATCCGAATCGCCCTGGGATTCTGGAAATTACAACAAACTGGCCTGAGGGGGAGACTTTTGGATTGTCTTCTGAAGAAGAGGAGCAAGTGGCACATGCCGAGGAGGCCCCACCATATAATGAGCTACTGGAAACTGAAAGACAATATGCCCTTTTTACGGATGGTTCCTGCCGAATCATAGGCACTAGTCGGAAATGGAAAGCTGCAGTGCAGAGCCCCACACGACAAGTGGCACAAGCTACTGAAGGACAAGGTGGATCGAGTCAGCTTGCAGAGCTTAAAGCTGTCCAGCTGGCTTTGGATATTGCTGAGCGAGAGAAGTGGCCGAGGCTCTATCTCTACACCGACTCATGGATGGTAGCTAGTGCTCTGTAGGGATGGCTGAGTCGCTGGAAAAAGGCCAACTGGCAGCGCAGAGGGAAACCTATCTGGGCCGCCGAGATCTGGCAGGACATTGCCACCCGAGTAGAGAAGCTGACCGTGAAGATCCGACACGTGGATGCACACATACCCAAGAGTCGGGCTACTGAAGAGCATCACAACAACGAACAGGTAGACCGAGCTGCCAAGGTGAAAATATCACAAGTAGACCTAGATTGGCAGTATAAGGGAGAATTATTCCTAGCTCGTTGGGCCCATGATGCTTCTGGTCATCAGGGGAGAAACGCAACATACCGATGGGCCCGTGACCGAGGGGTGGACCTTACTATGGACAACATCTCACATGTCATACACGACTGCGAGACCTGCGCTGCAATCAAACAGGCCAAGTGGATGAAGCCTCTGTGGTACGGTGGGCGATGGCTGAAATACAGGTATGGGGAACCGCCTGGCAAATTGACTATATCATGCTTCCCCAAACCCGCCAAGGCAAGCGCTATGTACTGACCATGGTGGAAGCAACCACAGGATGGTTGGAAACCTACCCTGTGCCTCATGCCACTGCCCGGAACACCATCTTAGGCCTAGAAAAGCAGGTCTTGTGGAGACATGGCACCCCTGAGAGAATTGAGTCGGACAATGGGACCCATTTCAAGAACAGCCTTATCAACACCTGGGCCAGAGAACATGGCATTGAGTGGATATATCATATCCCCTATCATGCACCAGCTGCCGGGAAAGTTGAACGATGCAATGGACTGCTTAAGACCACCCTGAAGGCACTCGGTGGGGGAAACTTCAGGAATTGGGAATTGAACTTAGCAAAAGCTACCTGGATGGTCAACACCCGAGGGTCCATCAATCGAGCTGGTCCTGCCCAATCTGAACCCTTGCACACAGTGGATGGAGATAAAGTCCCTGTGGTACATATGAAAGGTATTTTAGGAAAGACTGTTTGGATTAATCCCACCCCAGGCAAAGACAAACCCATCCATGGGATTGTTTTTGCTCAAGGACCCGGTTATACTTGGTGGGTAATGCAGAAGGATGGGAAAACCCGTTGTGTACCACAAGGAAACTTAGTTTTAAGTGAGGACTATGTGTAAGGTTTCATCATGATGCAGATGGAAATAGGAAAAGGGGTGGATAATGTCCAAGACTGAGCACCAAGATGTTTCCTATTACCATCCGAGTAGCAGTTGCATCTGGACAGTTTTTCTTATCTCCTGTTAATGGGCCCATCAATGTCTTGCCACATGACTCAGAGATAACACTCTCCAGGAGCCAGTTCTGTTTAACAGGTGATTAAGAACACACCTTGTGACTCAAAATAACATCAGCCCATTGTGAGATGCTCCACCCAGGGGGAGAAGCTAGGCATTCCCACCTGGATAAATCCAGGCATTTCTAGACAGAAAAGCAGCCTTTCCACAGGTTTCCGAGAAGACACAGCAACCACATCTGCCACTCCAAGAGGACTGCAGCCACTCCAATTTGGACTGCTACCAGCACACTGGCCAAAGCGGGTGTCAGGTTGTATTCTGACTTTGCCAGTGGTCTTCCTTTTGTATCATTGCGTGTATTTTTTGTCTTTTTTTTTTTTTTTTCCCTTTTCCCAATAAATTGTATTTCTGACTTGTATTTCTGACTTGGAGTCTCTCACTGATTTTGCTTTCAAACCAGAACACCATGCCACGAGCAGCCACTGAAGTGTAGGTGGACAAATCAGAAGGGTGGGGAACAGCTCAGTGCCAATAGTAGACACTGTGCAGAGGCAGCCAAATCTATCATATGATCTCTGATGCCAGAGAGTCTCAACACCTGACATTGCTCTGACATTGCTTCATTTCCAATTTGGCTGGATGAGACCCTGCACAAAGCCTCACAGTACACAAGCTTGAGGATGCCACCCATGTGCTTCTCAAATCCTGTCATCCTTCAGACACTACAGATACCTGTAATGGTCAGGACACAGATATGAAGGTGTCCAAACTCTGCACAAGGACCCACCAGTGCAGCACTTGGAATCTGTCCCAGCCAAAAGCCAAAGGAGTGCTGGAGAAACTTCTGCTTCATATAAAGGACACAACTGCACTCGCTGCTGGAAAGCACGTGTAAGCCTACTTAATCAAAAGATGTCCTGGAGTTATTTCTTTTCCCAGAGTAAGACTCCTGAGATCCCTTTTGAAGCTAAAATGACCAGAAGTTTGGCTCACCAGTGCCAAGTGCCCCACCTGCCCTTTCCCAGCTTCCTGCATGGGGGATGTAGGATGGCACAGCATGCAGTGCGGAGGTACTCAGACTCTAAACAACACCTCAGCATGTTCTCACATGAAAAGCAGCCACCCACCCCCAATTTTCAAGGTATTGCAAATAAAAAAATCTAAATTCTTTCATCAGGAAATCAAGTTGCTGCTAGGTGATACAATGAAGACCCCATCTGCAGACAGAAGTGCAGGAATATAATGGCAGGTGATGGGACCTGAATAATATCCTTCCATGGCTACCCTCAGGCCATCCCAGGAACTGCCATCCCAGAATCTACCAGCCCATCTAGGATACATTTCCACAAGCCCAGAGGCCCAAAGGCAGCTAGGGGGATGTGAACTGGGCTTTTTGGAATTGTGGAATGCAAATCTGTTCAGAGGAATAGAAACCCCTTTTGGGGTCCTGCCAAGACTGTCCTACAGCCACCTCAACCCCGGTGTCTGGTCAGTGGGGGCAGCCCTCTGAAACATCTTTTGGACCAACATGAGGAAACAAAAGCAAGTAAAGGAAAGGACTGAGATTATTTGGGAAGAATAAATATGGGAAAGATAGACTATAACAAGGGCCAGTTGTACATAAACCTTTGGCTGGTCAGTACACCTCTGTGCACTAACCTCCACGTCTCCCCCTTTCCTAGGCAAGCACTCTGTTCCACATGCGCACCTGTGTACTGGGGTACAAGTGACAGCAGCTGGAGTGGGACCACCGGTCCCAGTGACCCATGTGTGGCATTCACATTCTCTGGACAGAGAGACATAATTCTGTCTCTCAGGAGAAGCACAGAGAGAAGAGAAAACAATCTTTATCTCTGCTCCTTTGTTTTCCCCATGTGGAATGTGGTATGGAGATTGTTTACCTGAAGTGATTGCTTGGTTGGATTCTGGTGAAGGTTGTTTGGGTTCAATGACCAATTGGATCCAGCTGTGGCTCAGACTCTCAGCAGAGAAGTCACAAGTTTTGGTAGTTAGGTAAGAAGTAAGTATGTAGAATAGTATAGTATCTCTTTAGATAGTATATTAATGTAATATAATATAGTTTTAATAAAGCTATCCTTCAGCCTTGTGATCTGGAACCAGACATCATTATTTCTTCCCTTTCCAGGGTCACTGCATTTTTACAATACCCATGTGCCTGAGTGCCACCAGCTGCTGTGACTACAAGCAAGTGAATGAACATGAGCCACAGGAACGTCAGGCCAAAGGAGCCAACCAGGAGGCTACCTGGGAGCAGGGGAGGGGATGTCTAAGGGTGACCCGCAGGAGCTGATTACTGGACACACCACTGAGTCCTGCCGAGCTGATGGAGATGGGTATAGGGGTGTAGGCGGAACTGTGGGTGTCTCTAGGCAGAAAGAACCTGGGGAAGAGCAAGGATCCCGATCCAATCAAGACAGAGAGATCCCCAGTGTGAGACACTGGGAGGTCTGGAGTGTGTGTGTGCTATGTGTAACCACAGAAGGATGTCTGTACACCTCCCCCCTGGGACTGCAGGTCTCAGGGCCCATCTATCCCAGTGGAAGTAACCAGAGGCACAGGATCTGGAGGCCAGGTATGGACATGAGTATTTCCACTAGTGGTCCTTCATCCTGACGAGCCAAGAGGGAAAAGGATGAAGCTGCTGCTGTGGTCTGTGGGTGTGCTGCACATGCCTACCTGTGCTATCTGTGTAGGGCTGGATGTGTGTACATACATAACTTGTCTGTGTTTGTGTGTGTCTACAAGCAACATCTTCCAAACCTCGCTACTCCTTCCACCTGAAGGGCTGGGAATGTGCCAGCCCCTTAGGTTCCAGGCTCAGCCCTGCCCCAGAATTTTGTCCAGGAACATCCTCAGCACTGCCACACTCCTCAGAGCTCTACAGCAGGAACTCTACATACACATGGAGCAAACATGGAAGTCAGCACAGGTATTCTTCCACAGGGATGTACCAAAAGGAAGAAGCCAGAAAGTCAATACTTCAAAATAGCATCAATATCCTGTACAATTTTCGGCCACAGATGTTAAATGTTTTATTCCAATCAAAAGTTACTGCCTGGATTCATCCCCTTTGTCTTTAAGCCCTGAGCCAAGGGATCTGAATTACAGAGGAGCAGCTTCCCTTCCTTACACAATACAGACAAGAACAGAGAAGCAGTCTAGAGCAATCATTTTCCTCACTCAAATAAATGACTAGATTCTATCTACATTTTGTAACTGTAACACACATCGCTCTAAAGTGAACCATTGTGCTGCTTCCTCAAGCATGCAAAACGTCCCTCCTGGGCTCATCCCAACCAAGTGGAATTGCTGCAATTTGGTGTCTGATGGGTGGGAGCAGTAGGAGCAATAAAGACAACTGCAAAGCTCCCCTGAACTCACCTAACTCCCAGACTGCACCATGACAGTTTTCCAATTGCCATCTATCCTGCCCATGGCAAAATTAATATCATCTAAACCTAATTAGTATTTCCAGTGCCAGTGCAAAAAAACAACCAATGATTCAAATTTCACCACAGGTTGATAGGCTAGAGGCAGCTCTGGGGTCTACCTGGTTCCACCCTGCTCAGGCAGGGCCAGCCAGCACCAGGAGCCCAGGACCACGTCCTGGAATATCTCCAAGGATGGAGACAGCAAAATCTCCCTGAGAAACCTGGACCAGGATTTGGTCACCCTCACAGGGAAAAAAGTATTTCTGATGTGCAGAGGGACCCTTCAGCATTCCAGTTTGTGCCCCTGGTGTCTGGTCCTGCCACTGGGCACCACTGGGAAGAGCCAGGCTCTGACCTCTTTGCCACTTGCCTTTATATGTTTGTATACACTGATGAGAATGCCCTGAGGCTGATCAGCTCTAGGATGGACAGCACACACCAGTGCTGGGGCTGTCCTCCCCAAGGACAGGACTTTGCGTTTTCCTGGCTGAATGTCAGGATAGGTTTCTGCTGGCCCATTTCTCCAACCTGCAGGTCCCTCTGGAGGGATCTGTGACTGCCTGGTTTGTCAGCTGCTCCTCCCAGTTTGGTGTCACCTGTCACTTACTGAGGATGTCCTCTGCAATCTGCACATTGCAAACACCCACCCAGTATTCAGCTCCCTATACAATTGCCCTTGCTGCCTTTTCACAGATTGTGAGCATAACTTAAAGGTACAGAATCCCTCCAACTGTTTTCAAAGAACAGATGACCAGAAAACAGCTCCAAATGTGCAGATAAAGCATCTTGCAGAAAAGTCTTAATATTAACTGATTCTTACCTGTCTTGTTCAGGATCAGGGTTCATGGAGCACACCCAGCTGTCAGGGTAGTTTTTCTCCACCGAGCTCAGCTGGAATGGGAGAGTCCGCCACTTCAGACAGACATCTGTCAGACAGACACTTTGCAAGTCAGAAATACACAGCCTGAGACACATCATTTTTTCCCATAGCCTGTTTTTTTTCCATAGGCCATTTAAGCACCACACCAAAGTGTATCCAACAACAGTAAGACTAGTGGCCAAAAAAAAAGTGAGACAGTAACAGAATACATTGAGTCAATTATTTCTTCGTGCTCACAAAACGCTTGAATGAAACCCTCAAAGACAACCCTGACAAGAATGCAATGAAGCCTGCCTTCGACCAATACCAGAGGACCTCACACTCCTGCTGCAACTATGACATATACAAACTGAATTGAACAGCCAGTCCAGACATCACAGCTCAGCCCAGCAGTCAGGCTGTCTCTTAATGATACCAAAGTAACACAAATCACAGACGTATCCCCTTAAAAAAAAATCTATTAAATTTTTGATGAACCAGGAACACAAATTTGTCTTCCAGAGTATTGCTAGCCTACCAGGAAACCAATAGCTTCATAAAATCAAGTTCTGCCAAGAAAATCCAAACGTCCTTAGATCAGGCTCTGGAAGGATATCAACAAGGGAAGACAAGGAGGAGAGCAAAGCCCCTCCTCCTTCAGAAGAACCTTGAAAAGACTGAGACAACCATCAAGGCAGAAGAGCCTAACAAATAATTTCACAAGAGAGGCCTTACATTCCTTCCTACAACCACATCCTCAAGTCCCAGGGAGAAAATAAGGGAGTTTGGTGTCCCTCTACCAGGTGACAAAGTGATGGTGTGCAGCTTCCTATTACTCTAACAAGAGCTTAGCCAGAGCTGTTTAGAGGTGCACAGAAGAGAACTTGCATTAAATTCCAAGGTAATTGTAAAAGGTTCCCTCTGTGCTGACATAGAGCAGGCCAGTGCATCAGGGTACAAATTACTTGGCCACTTCCCATTGCCTGTGAGGATGTTTCAGATCTTATTCTGGTGCTGGGATGGGCGCCTTTGGTGAGTTCCAGTTTGTATGACATTTCTAAGCCTGCTCTCAACACAGTTACTGTCAGGGCACCTGAAGATCAGTTAGTGAACTGTGCTGGAAAGGAGCCTTATACCAGGATGTCACAGAATACCACTGAGTGCAAAGGCAAACTGCAGAGGAGACAGGCCCTAGGAAAGGATAATTATAGTGCATCCCAAATCTCCTATGCATTTAACTGTCCCCATCTGCAGCCAGGAGTGTCCCTCCCCTTCCCCAGAGAGAAGCAGTCGCATTAGACGCACCGCACTGAATTGTGGTGGGGATCTCCATGGCTCTCCTACGCTTGTAGCGCAGTTCACTAGACGGAGGCTGGTTCCAGTTTGCTGATAAATAACCAAATTCATCCCAGAACTTGATGATACCTCTCTGGGCTGGAAAACAAACCACATCCTGCTCAATATGGAGCCATTATCACAAAATCACCATCTGCACTCTTGGCTGTCCTCCAGCCACCCAAATTTCTCCTTCCAGACCCTGGTAATTATGAAGCTTCATTACCTATTGCAACATCTTTCCAATACTGAGCCAAATGCTCTCCCATGGCCTTCAGCAAATGTCGATACTCCTTGGCATCAGCAAAGTCTTGTTTATTATGGGTTGGCTCCAGAACCAAATAGGGCACATCCACCACACCTACCACTCCTCCACATGCCCTGGAAGAGGGATACAGAGTGACACAGAGGGACACAGATTAAACTGACAAGCTGGAAACCTGAACTGTCATGCAAAATGTAAGATGGGCTCAGATATTTGTACTTGCTGTCAAGACCTATTTTGCCTGTCTCTAGAATGAGGCACTAGTACTACCAGCACTCATCAGCACCAAATGCCAAGCACCTCATACTGCTGCAGGGATGACTAAAATTTGTGTAAAGAACTCTCTATCAAGAAACCAGGGCAATAGTAGGCACTACTAAATATAATTTATTTGTCAGAATGCAAACTGAAGGCTGACAAAATGAGCAGGCCTCAGGCTCATGAAGAATGGTTAATGCAAAACATGGTTATTGTACAGCCTAAGTCAGACACAGAAATATGCCAAGCTTAAGCAAAAAGATTGCAGAAAAATCTGCAGGACTCACATGCCACCTTCCAGCTGTGGGCCCACCTTCTCATACATCTTGATCAGCCGACTGCAGTTATAAATGAACATGCCATCCAGGTCGCGCTGCTCAATGTTCACCCCAAAGATAAAATTCAGCTCCTTGGGTTCCTTCAGCGCCCTGTAGGGGACAAAACAGAGCCTCTAGGGATGCTGAAAATAAAGCATACTATTTTCTGGTGTTAGAGAGAGGGTATGGAAATCTGACACCCTTGAGCATTAAATTAATCCAGTAAACTGCTACTTCTGAAAAATACAAAACATTTACTGAAAGAGCATTACAACCGAATCTGAACAAAATACAAAACCTTTGCAATACAGATACTAATTTAGGCTGGACAGATAATTTTTCATTTGAATATGTTTTCTCCTTCAGAACAGATTCTGGTTTTTACTTCAGATGTTTTTATTCAGTGAATTAGTTTTATGAGAGCGCTGTTGCATCCAGCCTGGTCCTTTCCCATGCTATTTTGGTTTGTATTTTCCAGCTACATATCCCTTTCTAGATAAAGCATGGAAATTCAGATTTCAATACAAAACTACAGTCTTGATATTCTGATTCTAGAAAGTTTTCTTAATTCCAAATTTCACAAAGCTGCTCCTTAAGTTCAAAAGCTGAAGGATACAATATGCAGCCCAAGCAGAGCTATTTTTTCTGGAATGTCAGGATATCAATTTGCATGATTTCTCTATCTATGCAGCAGATGACTCCAACAAAAGTTGGCCTCGAGTACGTTTGTGAACCCATAGGGATTTCTCAATCTGAATATTTGGTTACCAGGAATTCTATATCCATTAAGGCCAAAAGCCTTCAGATTTTGATCTCTCTGTGCTATAAATCAAACAAAATCCCTGTGTCTCACAAACAAGTCCT
Source organism: Vidua chalybeata (assembly GCF_026979565.1). NCBI lineage: Eukaryota > Metazoa > Chordata > Aves > Passeriformes > Viduidae > Vidua > Vidua chalybeata. Next base: position 14,273,813 of record NC_071547.1, on the reverse strand, counting down.
GCTCTTCAACATACTAAATTAATCAGGTTCCACAGCTTTCCTGATACCCATGCTGAAGATTTTTCGTAAGAAGGATCCTTAGTCTCAGGATGAAGGTATCCTCAAATGTGAGGTCCAAACCAGTAACTACTGCAAAGCAGAGCCTATACCATGGTTCTACCCACCCCTCTCAATTTTGACCTGCTTTATATTGCCCACCTGCCCCCATCAAGTCCTTTGCAGTTATGTACTTTATCTTAATGAGGAATTTGACTTCTGCTTAAATGGTTAGCTGAAGATAGTGGAATTCTTTAAAATGTTCTGTTGACTGTCTACTAATATCAAATATTAGGAAGACCTGAGCCATGCATGCATGAACTCTACACAATGATCACCTGCAAATATGAGATCTGAATCTATCTCAATAGTGAAACTTTGCAAAATAAATCCCAAAATAAATAAAATTTATATTCATTTTTTGTTTAAGGCCATCTTCCCCTCACACAAATGCAATGGTACCCTGTGACACAACTTCATTTAAAACAGGTGACTGTAGTACATTATTGGGAAAACACCTGAAATAGCAGTTTTTAGTAATTTTAAATCTAAACCTTTGCCAAGAGGGGTTTTGAACACTGCCAACTGCTGAGCTGAAATGTGACCCTTTGGTCTCAGCTCACTGAGGTAGAAAACCATGATTCAAGAGCATGAGCAAGTGTGGCAAAACACCCATCTCAGGGACTAATTTTCTTTTTCTGACTTCTGGAAAAGAATGTAGAGCCTTATACTTCAAGTAATAGCATGTACTCACCTACAAAACAAAGAGGACATCTCATTTTTATCAGAGAGGACAAGAAGTAAAATTATCATCCAAACCACAGAAAATGAAGTGGTGGGTCAAAAGCCAGGGATTTAATTACTAGAAATGTAGTACCTGTCCTATTGTCTGGAATCAGATCCAACCTGATCTTACACAGCCTTTGGAAACCAGAAAGCACTTCTTTCATTGATGCACCCAGCATCAGGGAAACAGCAGAAAACTGTCCTAGGACATCCTCTGTAATTCAAGAATTTTCCAACAGACAACAGGGATTGGTTAGTACAGAAGCTATCCTATTATACACATCTTTCAGGATTTTTTTTTGGTTTTCTGAATGAAGTACAATGCTGCGGAACAGCATGATCCTCTGAACTGCTGCTGATCACTAGTGATGAATGCAGGGACACACAGAAAGCCATGTACCTGCCCAGAACATTTTTTTGCTGGTCAGCTTAGTAACAGGAAGAAGTATTTTGCCCATGGGCAGGAAGGCCAGAAGACTATTCACAAAATTTTTCGTTGCACGCTAATGTCACCAAACCCAAGAATTAAAGAACAAAGGTGTAGATGGAAAAGTATGTGGAAGCTGAAGGAAAGAGGTTCTCTCACAAGCTTCTGTATCATTCAGATCCTAGCTTTAGCACTTTTAAATTAAAGCTGTATTTATTTATTTCTTTTTAGCATCTTAAGATGCATTAGATCTACCTCTGGCAACAAGTCTGGGATAGCTCTGACCTAGGCAGCCATGTAGATGGGCATGCACACACATAGATGGGAATGGAGATGTTCTGTATCTAAATCTCCAACTTCCTCAAACTCAGTATTTGTTTTAAGAGCATTTTTTTCTGGTTTTCACTCCATTTGAGAAATGCAAAACAAATGTATATGAAGAGTGAAATATTCCTGTGAGTACATCAAAAACCAAAGTTAATTGCCACCAGAACTAAGCTAGAAGAATGCCTTGGGATTTCACAGCACTGACTACACCAAAACTCAGCCTGTTTTTAGAAAGCATCCCTAAAATTCCTAAAAGCTGTTTCATTGTAATTTGCAAACATTTGTTCATCAGACTGAATCTTATCTGCAGGTGAAAAAGCAAGACTGAAAAAAAACTTATGTGAAAACCAGGTAAGCATTTAGAGAAAAAAAGCCCAATCCAGAGACCCTCATGTCTTCCAGCAGGTAAGAGGAGAATACCAGAGGTAACCATAATAGCGCCCCAGCTGCTCAGTTTAAAAGCCCAAGCATATGAGACGCCCATGGATATTTAAGCTTTGAGGCGAACCAAAAATACACGCAAAAGAGGAGAGCTATATGAGCACCTGGAGCAAACAGCCTAGGTACTCCAGAGTTTGGAAGCCCCTGCACTCACCGCTGCTTTGCATCTTGAATTCTTTTCTTGACGTCAGCCTCCCGCCGCATGGTGATAGCTGAGTTCTGGACCTGACGCAGTGTCACCTGCAAACAGGCATTGCATAGTCAAGCTGGGAAATTAATAAAATTCACTCAATTTATGATTTTCTGCTCTTTCAGGAAGAGCTGAGAAATGTTTTAAATGTAAAGAAGTCACAACTGGTAGACAGTGACAATCAGTGTGACTCCACATGTAGGGCAAACTTATGCTAGGTTGTTTAAGCATCTACACAGTTGCTTGGAGGAAAATGTCTACATGTAAAAAAAGGATTAAGGAAATTGAAAACAGTGGCAATGGAGCACAAGGAAACATCCAGGACACCTGGATACTATTGTTTCCATGACATACCAATAGGAAGCTCAGTGATTTTAAACTGGTTTTACTTGCTGACTTTCCTGGTGTCCCTGCCAGCCCTCCTCCCAACTCCTGGCACCAGGGCTCAGCCTTGCCCCTCTCAAAGCCAAAGTCCCACTGGAAGGAAGCAAAGAGGCTCTCTCCAAAAGCCCCTGCCCAAATGCTGCAGAGACAGCTGCACAGGCAGCAGGGAACAGCCAAAAAGCCTGTAGCTCTAGTTCTGTTCCCCGGGCCACTTCCACAGAGGCTGTCAGCAAACAGCACCTGGAGTCTGGAGGTCACCTTCCCACGCAGGATATAGTGGGGGTGTAGGCAGGGGAATGCCAGCACACTTCTCACTTGGGCTGCACACCATGTGAAGATGGTGAAACGCATCCAGTGGTGATGAAGCCGTGGAGATGCCTAAATGTTGCTGGAAGTTCACTGCCGACTGGAGCCACCACCTGCTTAACCATCACACGGCATGCTGCCACGGGGTGCTGCCCAGTCAGCATCCCTCCACCGCCAGTGTTATGAATATCCCTTGGTGCCCAAAACACGACATGCTGCCAAAAGCACTAGGCTCACCCTGGACTCCCGCGTGAGATCCCCTCCGAGGCGTAGCTCAAGGGCACGGGCTTTGCTCTCTGCCTCACGAGCCTTCTCTTCCGCTGAAACATACAGGGACAAGGATGCTGTCAGCCATTTGGTACAGACAGACATTGTCAGGCATTCACCCAAAGACAGCAATTCCAGAGAGCCTTTGCTGCACTGATGTGTAAAAGGGTACAAAGGGAACACAAAAATGTACAAAAATCAAGCTTTACCTGAGAGGGTGGTCCGACTGACATGGCATCTTAAACATGCTCAGAGGTCACAGTCAAAAGTGGCACAATAGCAGGGATATACTATGCAAAAGCACATTTGAAGGAAGAATCTGTGAAGAAGTCAGCAAGGAACTGGAAAGTCTAAGGATGCCTGTGGCCCTGCCTGCTCTGCTTGGTAATGTGATTCAGAGAAAGGTTCTCACAAAACCAGGATTAAGTTCAGGCTTGAAAATGAGTTCCAGAGAGGTAATTTTCTTGCAAAGACTAAGGGAAAGGACTACTATCAGAGACGCTATTATCTCTGATAATTGCTAAATTTTGCCTGGAAAAAAGACAAATCTACACATTACATGGGACCCAGCATTTGGAAAACCTACCCTGCATGTGATCCTCCTATGCAAGAAACTTACAACGTAAAAGGAACTCCCCTTTTTGCCTCTCTCCTAAACAAACAGGAATGTTGACGAGAGGCACATACCACCTTAAGATTCATTCAATAAACCTCATTTTCTGCAAGGAGAACAGACTGAGAACAGTCTTGAATAAGAAGGAATTGGGGGTGCTGGTGGATGAGAGCTGGACCTGTCCCAGCTGTTTGCACTGGCCCTCAGAAACTTCCCGTGCCCTGGGCTGATCCCACAGCATGCGCAGCAGGGGAGAGGGAGATTCTGCCCCTGTGCCCTGTCCAGGTGAGACCCCATTTGCATAGCTGCCTCTAGCCCTGGGGCCCAGCACAGGAAGGCTGTGGAGCTGCTGGAGAGCATCTAGAGGAGGCCATGGAGATGCTCCAAGGGTTAGAGCACCTCTGCTCTGGAGACAGGATAGGAGAGCTGGGGTGCTTAGCCTGGAGAAGGCTTCAGATGAGCTTTAAGATCCCTTCCAATACAAGTTATCCTGTGATTCTGTAATTTGGCAATACAATGGGTGCATGCTGAGGGATGGCGTAGCTCACGCCAAGGCAAACAATGCCTGCACCCCCACAGATGGGGGTGCAGCAGCCTGGTTAACAGCACACCCAGAAGCCATCTCCCTTCCTGCTCTCCTCACAGGGAGATAAACTGTGGCTGTGAGACACTCCAAACAAGGAAACACACCAGTGGAGGAGCGACCTTGCCTACGATTCACATAGGATGAGGTAAGCAAGAAGATGACAAGCTAGGGATTACCGATATCTCTCCAAAAAGCAGCACTTGGTTGCCAGACAGAAGGAAACTGGAGTCTATAGCCAGTCAGTTCACTTAGATGACTACAACACAAATCCCTTTTCCTTTCTACACATTGTCCCATTGGAGTTTCGTTCACCTCATTCCTAGAGCAGCATGGTCTGGGGTTCACAGCTACTTACCAAGGACTGTGTTGTGTGACTAGCCATCATCAAGAGACAGTCTGGCTAAATCAAGCCAACAAAAGGCTGGAGGCTGCTTAATATATTTGGTCCACTTCAATCAGAGCTTGTAGGGAAGTTGCTGGTGGGCTAAACGTATCTGTGGCTAGTGGAGAGAACAGTGGTAACCCAGAAGGGCAGGTAACCCAGGTCAAACCTGCTCCACTAATGCAGTGACAACTGAGCCAGCTGACAGGGACTGATACAGTTACAGGGGTGAGGTCCCAAGGCGTAAAGATGCATGTCCTATGCAGGACAGTGAGCACACAGCAGATGGAACCCATATACACATCCTCCCAGGTGACAACAGGCATGGTGTACCCATGGCACTGCCAAGCACATCACTGGACACACCAAAATAATCTGAAATAATACCTAGAGCAGCACAGAGCTGTTAGCTTCCAGTCCTTGATATCTGCATGTCTCCTCACCTCTTCCATTTGTTTGCCTACCCAACTTTGGAAGGGGATTTCCAGAAGCGAGGCAATGGCAATGCCAAGGTGCCTCAGTGCAGTTCTTCTGAACTCAGTCTCAGTTCAGAAGAACACAGAAAGCAAGTGATGGTCTTTCACATCCACCTTGCCCAGGAATGGTACTTTTCTCCTAAGTCCACTCACTCACTTAGGAATCTGGATACTACAGCTTATTGCATGAGGAAGGAAGTTCGTTCCTGGGGAATGAAAAGTGTTTTTTCCTCATCTTAAATATATGTATGTCTTCACTCCTGAGCTATATTTCTTTTTAGATATGCCAAAGCCATGCCACCAACTGCCACCATGTCACTGCTGCTCACACATCTTCTCCATCCAGCTATTTTTTGGTTATCCTGTTTTGATTCCACAAGCTCATAAGCTATATCCAGATACTCAGCAATCTCTCAGTGTGACTGATTCCAAAACATTCCTTGTAGGCAGGTATCTCTGGCATTCTGGAACTGCTGTTTGCTCAGCTGAGACCCACCATTTGTCACAATGTACTCCTGGGTTTAAAAGAGCAAACTGCAAATCATTCCTGGGTGATGATCCCTCTGGAGTACTGGAGACCATGAGAAATTAATAATTTCTACCAGCAGGAGAACAAAAAGGCTTGGTGCTACAGATTAAATGTATTTTCCTACAAGTAAAGCAATGAGACGTAGACCCCTGAGGATAATGCCCCGAGCATATTTTAGTCCTGGAGGCTCCATGTGTGCTCCAATCTTGCAGTAACAGTCTGAGGTCAGCTGGGAGTTTTCACCACAGTGTCCTAAGCCCTTTGCTCAACACCCTCTTTCCCCCAGTGCTGAGGATTTTTTGCAGGACAATGGACACATTCAGCAGATGCACAATCCAGCCTTCTGGTAACAAAGTAACCAGTTCAAGAAACGGGGTCAGTGAATCCTTGACAACAGGAAAAAGAAGAGTCAGAGGAGTCGGCAAAAGTTGCCAGCAAAGTTCAAGAAAGTAAAAAAGAGAACCTGGGGTGGGCCAGACGACCAAAGCAGGACAAGTGAAGAATCGGGTGATCCAATCAGCATTTAATTTTAGACGCATAAACAGCTAGGATTAACCAATCATGTATTAGCTAGAGACACGTGAACAGCAGAACTTATTATAAATATAGGCTTCTGTACAATAAAATTGGCTTCACTTGATCATATTGATCATGGCATGATGTCCCATTTGTGATCCTCTGCACCATACCCCAGAGGCACCAGGCCCATTCAGTGACCCCATCTGCGGGGACTGCTGGACTCCAGGACGGTTTGGATGGGTGGTAACGAAGGATCTCTGAAGTCCGGTCTTTAGAGCATATGGTTTATTGTAAAGGATGAAGGGCCCTGCTTGGAGTTGCTAGCCGCAACTCGTGGTAGGCCCAGGGAGAGTGGGGGGGGAGAGAGAGAGAGAGAGAGAGGGTGCCAGGTGGGCATCCCAGCAGGAGGGTCCAAGAGAGAGCGTCCGGTCCCTCGGCCACACCTTATCAGGGGGCTTCAAGGTGGGCTGGGACAGGACTTGGGCCAATGGGGTTACAGACATCGGATACTTCAGGGGAGGGTTACAGGTATGGGATGAACCATACATTGGGGGGTGAGACAGGACATTCCATTTGACCTTAGGATCTATCAGAAGGGGGGATTGCTTTCAGCTTGGCTATATTATTGTTTTCGAGATGCTCAGTGATTAAGGTTTGGTATTTCAAACCTTGTTTTCATCTCGATATCTGTATTCTCTGATTCTTTTGCCAGGCCATCATATTTATAGGGCCTTGCTATTTCATCTTCCCCAACAGCATGATGTCCCATTTGTGATCCTCTGCACCATACCCCAGAGGCACCAGGCCCATTCAGTGACCCCTGCACTCCCTGAAGCACTGGGTTGGCTTGGTGATTCCTGCACACCAAAAGCACTGGGCCAGTTTATAGAATCACAGAATCAATTAGGTTGGAAAAAACCTCTGAGATCATGGAGTCCAACCTGTGACCAACACCACCATGTCAACTGGACCACAGCACTAAGTGCCACATTCAGTCCTTCCTTAAATACCTCCAGGGACGGTGACTCCACCACCTTTCTGGGCAATCCATTCCAATATCTAATGATCCCTTCTGTGAAGAAATTAATCCTAATGTCCAACTTAAGCCTCTCCTGGTGTACTTTCAGACTATGTCTTCTCATCCTGTGACTATCTGCCTGGGAGCAGAGACCCACCCCCACCTGGCTACAGCCTCTTTCAGGTAGTTTTACCTGAGCCTCCTTCTCTCTAAGCTAAACCACCCCAGCTCTCCTCATAGGACATGCACTCCAGACCCTTCACCAGCTCCATTGCCCATCTCTGGACTCACTCTTAACACCTCAACATCCTTCTTGAAATGAGGGGCCCAGAACTGGACACAGTACTTGAGGTGTGGCCTCAACAGTGATGAGTACCAGGCGGAGGGGAAGAATCACTTCCCTGGTCCTACAGGCCACACTATTTCTAGCAGAGGCCAGGATGTCATTGGCCTCCTTGGCCCCCTGGGCACACACATCCAGTTTCAGTGATCCCTGCACACCCAAAAACATCAGGCTGGTTTGGTGATGGAAATGTGTGACATTTTAGTGTCAATGGGATCTGTTCTCAGCACTGGGACAACAATGGACACCATTTTTCAGTGCCATGTACTAAACTTCACTTTTAAGTGCCATGAAAGCCTCATAGACTGCTTCAGGGAAGAAGCTTCTCTAAATTCTGCTCTTTGCATCTTCTTGAAAAGCAATGGGAGTGTGTGCTTAAGACCTGCCCTGGCTATAGGACTCAATGAAAAAATAAATTCACCTATGAGGATTGAGGCACACAATAAAATCTGCTTAAGCTTCATCTTACCAAGTCTATTTTGCCAGGCTGTACTTCCTAAAGGAGGAACAGGGAACATGGCAATTCACACCATTTCACTCTGCTGCTTTTCTTTAGGGCAGGGTCACAGTCACACTGCCCTCTGTGATGCTGTACAGGCTGAATGTGGCACCGTGACTTGTGTATATGACCTGCAGCCACACACAGACATGCCTAAAGCAGCTCTGACACAGGGACAGAGGACACGTGCCTCCAAGTGATTTATGTAGTTGATTTATATGAAACCTACCAGAAGATACAGGTCACATATAAATCACTTAAAACTTCCAAGATTCTTCCTTCACTACAGTATTTTTGCATCAAGGGTTAGGGAGGGACATTGCTTTTTGTGTTACACTTCTGGAGACTTAAGGCAGTTATAATACAACTTAATGCCGTATTTATATGCTTGTGTGATTTCTCTATGCTGAATATCCAATTATGACAAACTGAGTTTTCCCTGAGGATTACCTGACTTAACAGGAAAGGAAGATTAGATGGGCAAAAGGTATGCCTGGAAGGGTTAAAACCAAGCAAACCAGGGCTCCCTTGTACACCCAGACCAATCCCTTTACATTAAGTGACAGAATAAAAATCTACTTTTTTAACTGCCTTAATAGGAAAGGTGAAGAACGAAAACACAACCAAAAGTTCATAATATCTTAAAGGTGAGAGAAGAACTGCAGGATGACAGGGCTCAGCCAGGCTTCTGCTGGGAGTGGGGGCAAACTGCTGGGACTCCAAGGGTTATCCTGTACATCCGCTACTCAGATGAAATGGTCTCTGGGAACAATGTACATTCCTTCCATTGCATGAATGTAAGTCAGTGTCATGTGTAGTTGCTGCAATAATTCGGTTCCTGAGCAATTCCAGTGATCCCAGAGGCAGGCAACCCCAGGTCACACCAATCAAGGGTTTAGTCCTCCCCTTAGCAACAGATGAATGCACACCCTGACAACTCACCTATCCTTGCCATGTGCTCTGCTTTCTTCACCTCTTGCTCTGCACGGGTCTTGAAACGGTTTGAAGTGTATTTGTACATCCTGTGATGATCAAAATTTATTAATCAGCAAACTCAGCAGTAAGGTCAAACCAAAATTTCATCACTGCATGAGAAAACAAGGTCCCCACATGCTACTCTACTCCTCCCAATAGATTCAATAAATAGAGGAGGTTTACATATCATGAAGTGGACATTTTTGGATGAAGCTAAGCAAAATCTTTTTAAGTCAGAGATGTTTTAATAGTAGCTCCAACCACAATATCCAGCGGGGGTGAAATATATCCATATTCTTGTAGCAAATATCAAGACTTAGAGAAATAATTTCTTCAGAAGTAAAAAGGAAGAGTGAATATATATGGAAAGCTTCTCAAAACCTTCCCACCACAGCTAAATAACCTTTCCTGTGAACAGCTGTCCACATATGCAGTCTGATCAGTCCATCTCACACAGGGCTATCTCAAAGCAAAACAACAATTTGATCAGAACTTCAAGTTTCAGGACACTTCTGTGTGTTTTGTATCTGACTCATAACCTTGTACATTGTGCTAGAGATGGAGCAGCTTATTTCACCTTCCTAACCTGCCATGCTAACATGCCAAATACAGACCCAAATTCACTGACTGCTGCAGAGCGAGAGACTGGTGTTCGTGAGGCAGAAACTCATGAATGTGCATCACCTCCAAGCACGTCACAAGGAAAGATGACACCTAGGACAAGCAGAGCCTGCAGGAACTCAGATCACCTTAAGACACAAGGTTTTGGATATACCAAGAGGAAAATCCCATCCCAAATGGATGGGATTAACTTTTCCAGTATTTAGCTAAAGCAAAAGCCACTAAAAATGCTGTTTTTACATAGAGGTAAAAACACATGGGGATGTAACATTTGACTGACCAACTGATTGGAATCATGCTTAGATCCTAATGAGAGATAAAATTCCCCCCAAATGGCAGATAAACTGTCAGGATTTGTGAGAAACAACCTTGTACTTATGAAAAGTTTTGTTTAGGTTTGTTTCTGTGGGTGAGCACACATGGATGTTGGTGCTGACATCAGACATAGTCTCACCAACAGGAATCCCTTGATCCCAAATCTAGAAAATTATTACCACAAGCACAGTTCCCAGAAATATATTTTGCTAAACATAAGGATTTCCTCCCTGGGGAAAAAGCAGGCAGGTGCTAAGACTTCCAGAAATCACAGTTGGTGATTTCATCGTGTCAGGAGCTAAAGAGTCAGGCGGCATCATCTCTAACCTATGTAAGGTTGATGAAAGCTACCTGGGGCCAGAAGACAGCACACTCTGAAAGCCAGGCTGCTTTCAACATGTTGGCATAACTACATTAATTCACCCACATCTGCCTGACTTCAAAGGGGAAAATAAAAAGACTGAGAAGCAGAGTGAAGCTGAATTATCCCCCTCATGCCCAGCTCAGCAGGCAAGGGCAGCACTTGGTGGGGACCATAGATTCAGCACTCCTTTGCTGTAGGAAGCACTGTAAGCAACTCTGGGGCGTCCTAGATGATGGCACTGTGAACCATCACGAGCTTCAAGACACTCATTCCAACTGCCTTGGAGTGTCCTCACGGAGGCACAGGCCTTGCATGTGGCCTGGCTATTTCTACCTGCACAGCCCATATTGCTAAATAAGCTCCAACAGATACCAGGGAAGAAATGGAAGCAATCCTGCAGGACACACAGGCCACTCCCAGGGAAGCTGGGAATGTAGTAACACAACTGCAAAGGCTGGTGAAGGATCCCCACAAAACCAGCCAGCCCCTGCCACCAGGATATTATCAGCTCCAGAAAGGTGAGGAGAAGCCTGTCCCACAGAAACATGGGTGCTGACGAACAGAAAATAAGTGTCCTGCTCAGGAAATGCACTGTTATTCCTGAAAAAGTGCAAGGGCTGCAAAACCTTTTCTTCAGTAGAGGCACTTACATACCCTAAATCCACAGCAGATTTCCATTCATTGTCCACTAACACCAACACTGGAACCTGCAGACAAGCCACTGTACAGGCTTTTCCTTCAGAGATAAAGACAACCTGACTGACAGCAGGAGGGAGCCCCCTCTGAAAGAAAAGAGCCCTTCAGATGTCCCAGACAAGCAGGCTGTAAGGCAGCAGCACCTCCACTGTCTGTTCCCCATCCCTTTGCTTGACTAGGAAGGTTCAACATTTACCTGGCCCAGGCTAATGGGCCAGAAACACAGCCATCCTAAAGAGCTGAGCATCACTGCTGCATCAGCTGACCCCAAAGGAGCACCATAATGGAGGTCCCTTCCCCCATGCACTCACACACAAAACAGTGCCAGCACAAATGCAAGGGATTAACCCAGTATTAACCTGCGGAGCACTCAAAGCCTAGTAGATAAATGAGGATGGTGAGCTCTGACTTCAGCTCTAAAGGGAAAGTGAGGGCATTAAGTGACCCTTTTCAGCAGGTTCAGGGAGAAAAATGTAAAAAAACCCCACACCTATGGCAGTAAAAGCAAAGTAACCACTTTCAGAATGGACTGATTTACTGATTTTCCCTTTGGAAAGAGCCACCCAAGGCAGATTTGAGCTCTCCTGAGGAAAAAGAGTTTCCTCAACCTGCCCAGAGGACAGCATGGTATCTTCCCCAAGAGCTGTGCTGGCTCTCAGAACCCACAGTGAAGGCTTTGATGGCTTGTCCTGATGGCCACACAGCTTCTGGAGCCCAAAGCTGGCATTGGGAAGTCCAGCCAGAAGGGAGCGGTATGGACACTCTCCAAAGAGGCCCAGTAAAGCCACAATAATTGCCATAAGTCTGAGAAGATTTACACTGTGCTCTGCAGGAAGACCTTGCACAGTCTTTACTGCTCTGTTGCATGAATAGGGATTTTAAATGTAAATGCCTTTAAAATGTTCAGGAATTTGTACTGGCCTATCACTATAAGCAGATCTATAGGAATCTGCTCAGATGTGGCACAGGCAGATCTGCAAGATACACCTGCCACTAGCACACATCAGCTTGGGGCTTCTTAGAATAGACTACTGACCACTTGAAGAGATGACACTGAGGTAGATGAACATCCTGGGTAACCTGGGACACCTAATATTGTCATGATGCTGGCAACATCACTCACAATGATGGCGTCCTGTCTATGAGTCTTGCAAGAAGGTTGTCTCTGATGAGACAAAAATCTGTGTCCTCCTCTGGTTTCTCTCCCTACTACTTTTGATGGACTACAGCACAAGCAAAAGCAGCACAAGGCCCTCACATGTAGGTAAAATACAGTCAAAAATCCAGAAATCCAGATATTCTCTACTCAGCAAATCAAGATTTACAGTGGTAAGCCTTCCACAGGGAAACAACTGGCCTGGGCAGCATGAGGAGCACTGGGTGTAACATTCTTTTATTTTGCTCAGGTTTCTGATACCATTTCACACAGTCTCATGTAAGGAGCTGAGGAAGCCTAAGTTAAAAACCAGTCAAGCTCTTCAGGCACTGTCAGTGGCGTGACACCTGGCCTGTGGCTGCTAACAGTGCCTAGTATGCTGAGAGTGAGCCCAAAATGCTATACTAAAAAAATCTACAAATACTCTACAAAATTACTACTATTTGATTCAAATAAATTATGCCAGGGTATCTAGAATGCAGACTGTGTGCTACCAAAGAGAGTCTGCCTCAAGCAGACTGAAATACAGGTTTCCCTTTCCCCTCCCATCCCAGTAACCTTTTCCTGTCTCTGTTCAGCCAACTGACAGCACACCCCAGCTCACTGTCACATTTTTTGTTTAAGGAGATTTAAAAGGAATATAGGGAAAGCTTTTTCTCAACCTCTATTCAAACCTGGATTAGCTACATATAAAAACAACTGTTTCAAAGCACTCAGTCTAGTTTCTTTTTGGAAATAATCCTAACACTCACCGTATGCATTTCCTTCTTCCGCTCAAAAACATCAACACAGTTACCCAACAGTTTTGTGTGAATATGGCATTTCATACAACCATGATCTTTATTTCTTTGTTTGCTCTGAAAGGGAGCCAAATTGCACCAATGACTCATGCAATTTTCAAAGGCATTAGATTTTCCACTATGTATCTCTCTTCCCGTAATGTCAACAGCACGTGCCATTCTCTTATGGTCTGATTCTGTGGCAGTAGGGTTAGAAATGGAATTATGCAGGATACACCTGGAGAGCAAAACACTACACCTTTTCTCTAACTCCAAATGGTGCCACACACCTGCAGATCTTGGATCCAACACTTACCTTGGCTTGTAGAGGCAGCATGAGAGTCGTTTGGTTTGTACTTTGTGTCCATTGATGAAGATCCTCATCCTGGGATCAATATAAAGCACAGCAGCATAGGCACGGAAGGAGCGGCGCTCCGGCTTGCTACAAGAGAGCCATGTACTTCAGAATATGCCCAAGAGATACCCTTAGCAAAACAGACAGGTGAAAGAAAAGGTCTTTCTGTTTTAATTACCATGAAGCTACATTAAGTAAAGCTTTTCTTTAATTTTTCTTCTACCTATGGCTTCTCCAGACTCTTTGTTGAGCTGTACATCATAACTACTGCTACAAGACACTGATACTGATGTTACTGCAACCTGAAGAGGGAGTTTGAATACATCTGGATAATAATGGCCAAAGGTATAAACTGGACTATTTAAGACTAAAGGTGTGCCCACCTACCAGAGCATTTCCACCCTTCAGTGAGTCAGCAGTACACTGCCATAGAACTTGCACTACTCACTGACACACACGGTACCACAACACCAGAAAGAAGAGGCAATGATCAGTGGTAATCACGCCTGCCTTACAAACAGGCATTAAAGATGCTGATATCCCTTGGAGGGCCCCAAGAATTTGCTCAGTGACATCACTCTAATACATAAACAGAGCTGCTTTACAGGGTCTGAAACTGCCTATGGAAAATTCAAGCACTGCAGGGAAGAAGCATGTAATCTCATCAAAAAGGTAAAGCTTGCTAGGTGTGCCCATGGAACTCTGGGACTTAATCAAGCATTTAGCTCATTTCAGCTCAGTTTTTTGTTTTCAGGTTACAGGTGATCAACTCAGCAAACACTCAGCTCTCTCTAAACAGGGGCCTGTGCTCTTCCAGCTGCTCTCTAAGCACATCCTTCTTGCCCCTCTGCAGGGAGAAATGCTCCCTGCTCCCTGACAGATGTGATGATACACCCCACCTGCTTTCCATACCATCCACCCACAGAGGCTGACCTGCACAGCACCTCATGTTTTGCCACAAAACTGAACAGCAATTTGGGAGCAGCACTGACTCACAACCAGCTCTCATTCTGATGAAAACATCATTGATAGGTGTAGAAAATGAAACATGAAGCTTAGGGCTCCTTTTTTTATGGTGCCTACAGGACACTGAGTCTTCTGCTTTGGCTAAGCTGAGATCAGCAGTGCAGGCATTCACCCCAAACACAGCCACAACACCCAGGGGCTGACGCATATATGAACCCCAAACTGCTTAAGAACAAACTACAGATCTTCTAAATTCTCTAATTCACTACAAAAAGAGAATCTTAAAAAAATACCCATGCACACAGTATATAGCCAAGCCCTACACCAAATTTGATCAGGGCCTGTTATACTAGTCACACTTACGTTCCCTCTGGGGGTGTTTCTGCCATCTGAATATCTTGAGGGTCAGAAGTCACATCCAGCTCTGGCTCTCCATTATCCATTAGTTTGAGGTTAAAGATGATCACCAGGGTGCCTGAGCAAGTAACAAGTCAACCAGGTGAATCCCAACCAAACCCCAAATACCTCACTTGTGACGTGCACCATCCACATGTACCTTTCTCACCACGTATCTTATTGAACTGGTCCATGACTTCCCGTTCTGATTTGAAAGGGGAATACTTGTAAATGAGCTCCGTCTCGATAGCAAATTTCTCCATGTTGTCCGTCACAGGTTCACGGCTCCGTGCATTCCAGGTGGGTAGAGGAATGATGACCTGCAAATCCCATTGTATTGAGAGAGACTCAGGTTCTCCCACTCCAGTCAGCCCCTCCTGCAGGTCCAGTGACTTACTCCTCCTGACAGCCCCCTAAGTCACCATGAGAGCCCTTTCCAGCTCATTCAGTAGTTTGCATATCTGTCAAATGCTCACAGACCTTCTTTGCCAGCCTCTGAGTTGCCTTCTTAAAATACCAGTCTCAGAGTGAACCATTCCCAAGTCACATGTATAATACTGGCTACTCACACACTCAATGGCTTTTTTTCTGCTTCCCATGTAGCAACTTTCATAATACTAAAAAAAACCACTCTGGCTTAATTCCTCTCTTGAACTCAGATATCCTTCACTCATATTTATCCTGATCTCAGTCTTTGTTTTTTTAAAGGATGCTAGCAAGGAAGTTTCTGCCATTTAGAGTAAAAATATAGATAGAATTATAAACTGCAGCTGCACATCAAGGACACAAATCCCATTCCAGAACTGTGGTCAAGCCAAAAAAAGTAGGCAGAGCTGCTGTGGGAATTAGACTTACTTTACTCTTCCCAACCTGCTTCAGTCATAGGCTGGCTGCCAGCATGCACTGCCCCTCCCCAGCTTCTCTGCACAATTCCCTTCAATCCCTCCCTTATACCAGAAGATGCTTTCTGAGATACCATCCCAGTACAAATTTAAATTATCAACCTTGCCTGGAACAACAATGCCTGAGTTATCTATTAAAATATACAAGTTTTTCATAGGTAGAACTACACTGACTTTTTATTAAAAATCAAAAATATCTGCAAGAAGACACACCTGCAGTTAATGACCTGTGGGTAGCAACTTCGAACACCTTTAATTCTCTACACAAAATCAAATTAGAGCAGTAAAATTAAATACTTCTCAAACTCAAATTTTGTGGGAAAAGGAAAATTCAAGATGTCTGGGCATGTCCTGAACTTAGCATAAGCACACCTTTAAGTGACTGAAACAAGCCCTTCAAACTTGCTTTCCTCTAGAGAGATTTCTCAATTAGAATTAAAACCAAAAGGAAAAAAAAATTGTTGACTTTGCAGAAGCCCTACAGCATAATGCCAAAAGAAAAACATACACTGATCCCACCAGAGTCAAAACCAGCCCTGACACAGACTTTTATGTGAGAGCTGGGCAAGTTCAGATGAGGCAGCATTCACTATATTAGTTCATTACAAGAAGTACACGCAAACCTCGTCGATGCCTTCTTCCTCATGGAATGTCCGTGATAAGAGGAGGCAAGTCATGGTGCTATCTTTCTTTGTGAACAGGATAAAATCCTTCCCAATCCGCATGGAACCGCTGTAGAAGAGGTCAAACTATGTGTTACACCTGATGTACCACACTGTTCAGAATGCAGGCCACATTACTGAGCTTTCTTCTCATTATGTTCAGTTATGAGATGCCAAAACCAGAATTAGGCAGAAGGGCTGAAACAGCAACTACCATTTCTCTCTAAACATCTCATTCCTTTCAGAAGGCATATCAATCTGGGCATTTTCACAATGTTTCAAAACATTTAACACCAGTCACAATTAAAAGGTGCACACCATTGTGGACTCATACTATGTAGAAAATTTAAACAAAAAAAAAAAATTAAAAGACAACTGAGGTGAGATGTGGCAATAACTGAGCAGAAATGTCAGTGAGAAAGCAAGCACATTCCTCATTTCACTGTACCCAGAATCAAGTGCAGCAGTCTGGAGACAGAAAATTAATTTCCTAACCTAACTAAAGCCTTACTGACACTTCAGCTAAGGCAGCTTAGCAGCTTGTTGTCACAAAAAGGGACAGTCCCCTCTTCCTCCCCACTCTCCTATCCCAAATTGTGTCTTTGCCTCTTCTCTGTCTTCTGTTACCAAGCTGATTCAAAACACCTTAACAGGTAACAATTAACATTGTATCGAAAGAAGTATTGGTGTTTTGTCAGTGCATTTCTCTTCAGACTGGCTTAAGTCTATACCACAGCGATACCACAACCTACCTTTTGCATGCTGGGGCTTCAGGCAGCATTTCTCAGATGTAATAAAGCACACCTCTTGCTCAAGGTTAAGAAAGGACAGAGATCTGTCCTGGAAGCATACAATCAGGATCTGGGATCTGTCCTGCACTGCAGCTGAACCGACAGTGTCTCAAGATCCCCTAATTTTTTCCCCCCAGGTTACAGAGTCTCACTGATTTCCCAATAGGATGCATATAATCAAGCCACGTGGGTGAGCACAAAGCAGAACAGCTGGAATAAGTCACAAAGCCCTGTAACTTTCCCAAAAACACAGCAAACTTCTTTATCTTTCCTAGCAAATCCACTCCAACCAGTAGGATTCCTTTCCTACCTGTGCTCCTCTGCACTTAATCCTACTCTTCCTCACATTGCTTCCATCATTCCCCTTCTCTCTGCATTGGTTTGGTTTAAGAACAAAAAGAAAAGGTTTAAGTCCATCTGCTTTGCACCAGACAACTTTCCTGTTGGAAGGCTGCAGCACTGTTTTGCTCAAATTTTACTACCTGGCTGTAACAGGGAGATGACCATTTTGTTTCCCCAAGCTCTTCCATTATTTTCCCCAAGCTCTTACCTGTACCCTCTGCCTTATGCAAACATAGTGCCAAATCACTGTTGTCAGCTGTAGAGATCCTTCTTGGCTGCTGGAAAACTACAGCAGATGTTGAGAGAGCTCCTGTCTACCAAACCAGAGGATCTTAGAGTTCACCTGGTTTGGTTTTTTTTTTTTTTTCTCCTGGGAAAAAAGCTACACACCTCTGAGCAAAAAGTACATCGATCACCTAGACTATGACCTCCCCAACCTCAGGAGGCTGGCTCTTGTTGTACCTACGATTTCAAGCCGTTCCCATACTGCCCGATTTGAGTGGACTCAGGTGATCGCTTGGCCGATTTACCAAACTGGATAACACTGGCAGCTTCATCTGCAACAAGAGACAGGGAACAAAAAAGGCTTATTTCAGTGTACAGACACACACAGACACATCTTTTAGATAGAGAAGGAAGATAACTCCTTCACCACTGGAAATAGGCCAGAAAAGAGGCCAGAAGCCCAAGATGAAGCTGCATCCTGAAGCTGTACTACAGAGCCCTGTGAGATACATGCTGCTTGAGGGCATTGATGTTACCAGAAGATTTGTCCAGGTGCCATGATGCTGACAGAAAGAGTTTTAGGTTTCAGCCTAGTTCACTGTCCCATCTGAACTGCATGAAGATGTTTCTTTTTGAAAAAGAAAAAAATCCACAAAAATTATCTACTGTGTCCACCACAGTTGTTAATTCTCATAAATTAAGACCCTAAGATGCAGTGGGTCTGTTGTATCCCATGTCCCACTGACACAACACACTTGAGAGCACTAGAGCATATGTCAGGACTATTAAAAAGGTCAGGAATCCAGAATAAACACTGCTATTTCTTCACAGTGCTGAACTGAACACTCTGGTTAATTAAAGCACTAGTAGGACACAAGCTAACTTTGGCAGGAGATTGCTGGAGCCCTGGCAGCAGGACAGCTGGGGAGAAAGTCAACATAAGCAGGTCCTACAGCAATTAGCAGAGGATTTCATTAGCACAGGACAAAATGAAAGGACACAATGTCTTTACAGCTGAGAGGGTCTGTCATTTTTAGTTCCAGCCTTTCTATTGTTCAAGGGATAAAGCCTTTTAACATCACCACTAGGACAGAATTATTCCTTTCCCTTCCCCCAAGAGATAGTAATCATGTCACCAGCAAGTTTAATTCCAGATACAAGGAACACAAAGTGCCTTAATGTCAGGGCTAAAAACAAATGCATACACAAGCTATAAGGGAGCACAAGACATCACTCACCCCACAAGGCAACTACAGGGAGGCTGAGCCCATGGACAAGCTAGATTTCAGCATGCGGGAGACTCACACAGACCTATCAGCACTGACCAGTTTTACAGTAAAATATTCAGTACTAACACTATTGGTCTGACATGACATCACTGAGCTGGTGTCAGAATGCCATTTGCAGTTGAAATTATATTCAAATACACAAATACAGGAGAACATCTGTGCAAACACCTTGCTGCCTCAACTGCAGTTGTTCTCAGTGGAGCTCCACAGCTATTCCAGAAACAGCTTTGGACTGGATAAGGGTACCTCTGTCTTCCCTTCAGCTTACTGTAGTATTTTCTAGCCAAAGAAAGAAAACACTGGAATGTCTTGTATTTGAGATCTGGGTAAGGATGCCGGTGATGATGATGATCATCATCATCATCCAATTATTATTACTCTAACTACTATTACTATGTTATTTTTAAAGCCTGGTAAGGAAAGTAGATAGGGGATATTAAAAAGAGAAGGACTATTGGAATCTTTTTGCTCTACAAGCATTTTTCAGTGACTATTTTTAAGAAACTTTTAGAAGCCTAAAAAGGATAAAGAGTAATTATCCAAAGCACTTCCCCTCTCAGGAAAGGTGACCAGAAGGTTTATCACTCAATGTTGGATGTCTGAAACCACCCTATTATGACTCTTCTTTCAGGTCAGAGGGATGAAGGTGATGCTGAGCAGAGGGGAATGTGAGGTAGCCCCTCTCTCCGGGCTGTCTTTAGGAGAGATTTAATACTTATAGCCTCCCAAGAATCAAGACACAGGTTTTTTTTCCCAGCTCTTTATAAGCTCTGGAGGGTGTTTCACTTAAGGCTATTTTAGCCACACTCTTTTGTTTTGTTGTATCTCAGAGTTACTGGATTTAAAAAAGCCAAACTCCCCAGCAAGAAAAATAGGTGAGGGAGATCTATGCAAAAACAAAGAAGAGAAAAAACAAGCTGAAGAAATTCACTCAAAATGGCAGGATTTAATTCATTACCTGGGGGAAATTAGCCTAAAGCCAGGTTGAACTTTCCCAAGGAGAGGGGAACAAGGGAAATGCTGTGAGGTCCTTTGTCACTGTAACAAACACAGGAAACCAACCCCACATGGGGCAATGACTGGAAACAGACAGTGACTGACAAATCACTTTGACATATGTTCCTGTAATTTATTTTTAAAACCTGTTAACTTTAGAGGAAATATCAATGTTTAGGTTAAAGATTTAACCTCAAACAAGATTAAAGAGACATTTTTCTCCTGAGAATTGTGTAGACTGCTCTCCTGAAAGTGGCCCCCAAGAGTCACTGTCCACACACACAAGTGTGTACACACTCTAAAAGTAGGAGTTGGAGTTCCAGTTAAACAGTGTTCCTCACCATTGTGAGCCTTGGATAAACAGTGTTTTTAAAATACAAATAAAGCAACTACTAAAATGCCACATACTAAATACTAAAATACTAATAAAACAACCAAGACACTACTACTTAATTAACTGCTTCCATTAAAACAAAAGCTGTTTTGAGCTTCCAAACTTCAAAAATTCAGTTGAAAAAAAGCAAGACCTGATCTATTTGCTTCAATCTCTCAAAAAGCAACAGAATAAGCCCTCTTAAAAAGTATCAAAAGCCAGACAAGGCAGGTGACTGGGCTAAGTCTTCAGAGGTTTACAAGGGCAAGTCACACCTGACTGATTTGGTCACCTTCTACAAGGCAGCACTTTCTGTCCATATGGAGAGAGTAGTGGGTGTTGTTTGGCTGGACTTCAAGAAAGTGTTGAACACAGTTTAACACAGCCTGTTCCTGGACAAACTGGGAACAGACCAGGCAAGTAGTATACCAAACAAGTAGGGAACTGGCTCATGGGTCATGCTCAGAAGTGATCATCAATGGTTCTTACTCCGGCTGGCAGGCTGTCACAAGCAGAGACCCCAGGGACTGATACTGGGGTCAGTAAGAAGTGCCTCACATTGCTCAACATCTCCAGACAGGATCTGGACAGAGGGGTGCTTTTGAATCCTCACCAGCTTTGTCGATTGGGCACATAAAGAATGCTTTCTTAAGACACCTGGACCAGCTGGAATAGTGGGCAAGCAACATTGTGTCTGAAGTTCAAGGGAACTGTAAAGTCCTGCACCTGGATTAAATAACCCAAGAGCCCAGTACAGACTGGAATCTGCAGGTTGGGAGAAGCAGCCTTGCTGGAAGGGTCCTGGTGGACAACAAGTTGAGTATGATCCAGCAGTGTCCCACAACAGCCAGGATCCTGGACTGTATCCACAGGGACATTGCCAAAGAGATGGAAATGTGATTATCCCACTCAACTTTGTGTTTGTCAGGCCCTACATGCTGTACTGTGCCCAGTTCTGTCTGCTCAATTCAGGAAAGATGCAGACAGACTGAACAGGGTGCAAAGGAGATGATCAGAAGGCTGCAGAAACTGCCCTATGAGAAGAAGTAGATTTCCTTCCTTGAGAAGAGGGGGCCCAGGGGGAATCTCATCATAGTATTACAGTACCTGAAGGGTAGCTACAAAGGCTACCCTTCCCTAGGAGCCACATGAAAAAGAGGCAATAAAAAAAAGTTGCATTGGGAGAGGTTTCTTCTTAAAATAAGTAAGATATTTTTTAGAGATCAATCAGTCATTTAACCAATCACTAGAACAACCTCCCCAGGTATGTGGTGGAGTTCCCCATCACTGGAGACAGGGTGCTAAATCATCTCTTCCCTTTCTCAGGAAAGGCTGGAACAAATGATCTTCCAGAGCCAGGCATTAGGTAAAATTTCAAGCCTGAGTAGTGATTTCACTGATAGTATGAGAAATCTGATATGCTGCATGAGATCTATTGTTTGGTTTTCTATGGACTCCTATGTAGTTCCTTACAAAAGAGCCAAAGTTTTGGACCAGTACTATTATTGTCTGTACTGGGGGCAGAGAGTATTTACTGGATAATAATATATTTACTAATATTGGAAATTAGAAAAAGGTTCTTCACCAAAAGGGTGGTCCGGCACTGGAACAGGCTCCTCAGGGCAGTGGTCATGGTCTCAAAGCCTGACAGAACCCCAGGAGCATTTGGACAACTCTCTCAGGCACAGGGTGGGAATTTGGGGTGTCCTCTGCAGGGCAAGGAGACAGACTTCATGATCCTTCTGGGTCCCTTCCAACTCAGAAGATTCTATAATTCTGATATCTCTCTGCAGGACATGATGGTTCCTTTGAAAAGAGCTGTCCTGGAACATCACTGAATCCTTGGACCTTATGGTAACTCATGAGATGTTTTCAGCATGAGTATTTTGATCTTGAGACCACACAACCCAGAGTGATCATTAAGAGAGCCAATGCAGTGAGTACTGAATGCAACTGTAGCAGGAATCACTTGACAAACACCCCTAATTTTTAGAAATGAGGAGTTGTCATTTGGCTTGCTAATCAGAAGTCATCAGACAGAGCAATCAAATCTGACCAACTGCCTCACTATATCCTTCTATTTTCAGAGCCCGCCAGACAAATCTAGAATTGCCCAAGACAGAACAAGACCAAAGAGAACAGCAACAAGACAGAGTAACACAAAGAATGTGTTACTGGAAAAGTTAACTTGAGCCCTTCAGCTCTTCCCTCAGTTCAGAAGTGCCCAAATGCAACTGTGTTTATTCACTCACCATCCCCAGATGGCGCTATATGCAGCCTTCCAAGCCATCCTTCCAGTTGACTTGGGAAGATCCCATGCTAGCATGGGCTCCAACAGCACTACAGCAAGTCATGGAGGTATTCTTTTTAACATGTCAGCTTTATGTACGATAAAAACAATTTCTAATAAAAGTTATCATGCACAAAAATAAAACACTTCCAAGATCCATTATTTCTGTTGAAGCAAAGTCTGTATGGAGGGAGAAAAGTCCAATAAAAAGTTTTCTGCTGACATCTCTTAAAGTCAGATAGGAGATCTTCAGGATATCTTTAAAACTGGTAGACCCTGCATTATGAGAAATTAAAGCTCATATCCCTATAGCCAGGGACAGAACCAGAGAGCCCCATGCAGCGAGTTTAAATGAAAGACTCTCCTTAGCTGCTTCCATCCATGCTGACAGGCAACTGGTGCAGCACAGAGCTTTCACCTGGCTGCCCTTGGTCAAGCATCAAGACAGTCAAAGGAATGAATTACATGGTACTTGCTATATACAATGCATAGCGCTGTGAAATAACCCCTGCAACACACAGTATCTGCCAATCTTCTTTACTGAGCATTTCAGGCTATCAGGATAAAATTTTTCAACATTTAGCTGAAAGATTAGTCAAAAGAAGCCACTTAATAGCTGTCCTGGGTAACCCAAATATTGTATTTCATACCCATCTATGCCCAAAATTGAAAGTCTCTTTAAGACTCAGTGGTGTGGCCAGAATCAGAACCACAGGGTTTGGGGTGGGGGCAGGTGAGTGTCAAGCTCTTTAAAGTCGAGGCATTCAGGCAGACCTTTTTCTCATAGCTTTTGCTCAAGGCAGAGGCTCTGCTGTGGGGATTTTTTTTCCTCTGTTTCTCTCTGACCTCCAGAGGAGGTTGTTTCAGGTAGGTTTCCTGTGCTCACAACAGTAGCAACTGTTGCTACAAAATGGGACACTCTATGTCACAATCAAAAACTGTTTCAGAGTGAATTCTGCAACATCTGTCTGCAGCTGTACATAGTACTAGAAGGAGTGAAGAGACCCCAGTCCCTGCAGCTGCTGCAGCTGCCAGCAGCATCAAGCTGATGCAAGAAGTCACAGAGTCTGAGCTGGCTGCCCTGCCATCCTCCACCAAGATGAAGGTGAAGTTCTTCCACAGGTTCTAGTCCTTGACGGAGTACCAGCTGCCAGAGCATGTCAGCTGTATACACTGATGGAGCTGCTGCCACCAGAGAGATAAGAGGGAGGGCTGCCGCCATTTTGCCTTTGTCTCCCCACACACAGTTGCCCACGGCAAGTGTCATCTTGGGGAAAGATGTCACTCTGCCATTTTGAGTTTCTCTTTGTTCCCAGGGAGTCCATGACATTTAAGAGTTTTGTATCTAGTCACTATTTACTGTTAGTTTGTGCCTGTTGCTGTTTTGCTTGTTAGTAAACTGTCATTTTTTCACTTATTTTTACACATTTATTTCCTGTGGAAAGGGATTGGTTAAAACTAAGGGGACAAAACTCATTTCAGAGCATCCACCTTAAATTGTCTTTTTAAACCAAGACAACAGTCAATACTTAAATCCCATTTTGTCACAATACCAGCACTACAGAAGCAATAACTGTATACAAGCTGCCATGAAATTCTGTGGCATTAGAACAAACATCTGGCACCTTCCAGAGAAACACGCAGTTTTCAACACAGGCAGAGAAGGTTCTATTTTCCTCTCCCTGATCCTAAGGATTATCAGAAGGCCACACTTCAATCTCAGAGCTTTTTTTTATCAATGGGGCTTTATTGTTTCCTTCAGTTAAACTGGTGGCAAAAAAGTTCTCTTGGGAGACCCATTTAGCATCCTTAATTGCATTCCAAAGAATATACAGAAGGTATCTAGAGTTCAAACCAAATTCCTTTATGGAAGTTGTCGCTGTTGAGCAGGACGGGAACGAAAAGACTCCAAGTTAGAAGGCAAAGAGAATGAACTGATTTATTTTAAATGTACCGCTCTATATATAGAGAACATTGTGTGGACTAATTTCACTGGTCTTAGAGTAAAAACATCTCACACCATTTGTGTGCAGTGAATGACGCACGGTGGCAGAACATATCTATAAACAATGTGAACAACAAGATAGATTAGAGAATTATTTACATTCTTTCCCAACTGCTTCCCAGGCTCTCGCCTGGTTAGAAAAACCTTTCTCTTTCTCTCTGAGTTGAGAATATCCACAGAAGTCACAAATCTGTGTATCAAAGCACAAATTAAATTGAATTAAATGCTCATATCTATATAGGTTTGGGCTGGGACAAAGTTCAATCTCTCCATGCTAACTTACATGGGACTGTATTTTAGAGAAGAGTGTTGCTAACACAGGGTTTTCATAAGTGCTTAACACAGCTGACACAGCATCAATGTCTTTTCTGCTTCTCAAACTGCACCACCAGCAAGCAGGCTGGATTGCACAAGAAGTTGGGAGGGGACAAGTCTGGGATGGCTGATCCCAACTGACCCAAGGGATACCAAACAGTATCATAAAATCCCAGAATGGTTTGGATTAGAACAGGCCTTGAAGACCATCTGGTTCCACCCCCTGCCATGGGCAAGGAAGCCTTCCACTAGACCAGGTTGCTCCAAGCTTCATGCAACTTGGTGTAGTGCTCACCAGACAAGCTGGGGAAGTAGGGAGAAGTAGGAGGAAGAGGGGCACATGTGGCCTTACAGCATTCGCCTTCCCAAGTCACTGTTCCACATGATGGAGGCCTGCTCTCCTGGGGGTGGCTGAACACTTGCCTGCCCATAGGAAGTGGGGAATTAATTCCTTGGTTTGCTGTGCTTGCATACATAGCTTTTGTTTTCCCTACTGAACTGTCTTTATTTCAAGCCATTAAGTTTTCACATTTTACCCTTCTGATTCTCTCCACCGTCCCAGTGGAGATGGAGTAAGCAGCTGTGTAGGCCTGAGTTGCCAGCTGGGATTGAACTATGAAAATATCACAAGAGGAACTTAAAGTACTGAGGAATCAGTGCAAAAATGTTAGTTGTTGGTTTATTTACCCATTTCCTTTGTCTTCTACAAATTTATCTTCCAATTTCACCTAATTTTTCTGCCTTGCACGGAACTCCTCACAGGATGACTTACCAGTCCTCAAGACTCAAAGGTGGGTTGACGGTGCTGCTCATTGATGCTAAAGTAAAGCAGAAAAGCTTTTAGCTTTCTCCTGCCAGATACAACACTAATTTACAGCAATACTTACAAGGCAGAAATACATTTGCTATATTCTCATATTACTGAGGTTTTATATTGTCCTGTATTGATCTCAAACACAATGTCCATGATGAAACAATGGCAAACTGTTTTCAAAGTAGAACCTTAACTTCTGCCACGGCACACCTGGTTAGAGCGGAGATACAATGATCATCTGGCAGCCACATGGGGAAAAGGCTTATGCTATCAAACCTTGTGCTTGTTCTTCCCCTTCTTGCTCCACTATTCTCCCTTCAGCCCCAAGGCCAACTTCAGTGTACAGGGAAACTTCAAGCCAGGCTGACCCAACTCTATAATGCAGCAAAACAATTTTCTTTTGACCAGATTAGCTTTCTGCAATGGAAGAGGTAAATGGTTTGATATGTATATATGGTGTGAAAGAGCAAGTGGAGAGGCAGAAACATGTATACAGGCATGGAACATGTCCTTTTCAATGGAACTAAGCTGTTAATTCAACTTAAACCACAACATGAAACCTCAGCTTGCAAATGCAGGTGTAACTTTCTGTCACTTACTTGAATCCATTCCTGTTCCATCATCCAAAAAACATAGCATGAATCCACCTCGTAGGTCCTCTCGTCGCTCTGCAAGAGAAGAGTAAGTCACTGCTCCCATAAGCTGAAGTTAAAAGTTCCATAAAATGGGATTGGTGGTAACAACAAAAGTAACACAACAAATAGGACTTTTAAACGTGCAATATGGCTAAGCTGTAAGAAAGAGCACCAGATTGTTGTTACAGGATGACTAAGAACTTCTTCACTACAAAACTGCACTACAAAACTGTATTGTGTCAGTGGAGTTTTTTAGCATCCACTACGAAGAGCAACTCACTTCACCTGACCTCAGGTGAAGGTTGACTTAATTGCTTCCCCAAGATATTTGTAAAGGCATTCCTTTTTGAAAGACAACAGGCACTATGGCACAGAAGAAATGGTAGAACAATAGAATTATTCAGGTTGGAAAAGACCCTTAAGATCACCAAGTCCAACCACAAATGTAACACAGCTGAGTTCACTAAACCATGCACCTAAACACCAGATCTACACATTTTTTTAATATGGGTAGCTAGTGACTTCCCCACTGCCCTGGGCAGCCTGTTCCAGTGTCTGACTACACTTTCAGTGAAGAAATTTTCCCTAATATCCAATCTAAACTTCTCCTGGCACAACTTGTAGCTGTTTTCTCTTGTTCCTGTCAGCAAGAGAAGAGTCCAACCCCTACCTGGCTGCACTCTCCTGTCAGGGAGTTGTAGGAGCAAGAAGGCCCCCCACAAACCTCCTTTTCTCCAGGCTGAGCCCCTCAGCTTCCTTAGCCACTTCTCATCAGACTTGTGCTTCAGGCCCTTCCTTTAGCTCCCTTACCCTTCTCCGGACATGCTCCAGCCACTCAATATCTTTCTCGTCTTTCTTGTCTGGAAGGGCCCAGTACTGACCCCAAGATTGGGCATAAGCACTCTCGCTCTCATTCAATCCAGGACAACATACATTTGCAGCCTAAATCTAAGTTAACTACTAACTTAATTGCTGACATGCAAGGAAGCAGCATGTGTGACTTACCAGTATAAATGTCTATTCTCGTGGCATCTGCATCTCTACAAAGAAATAAAACCACAGTTGATATCCAAACGTTAAACAGAAACGAAGCTAAAAATCCAGGCGTACATAAGCATTTCCAAAATAACTGGCTGTACAGATCAAGTCCACAGAGGCCCCATAGTCATCAATGACAGAAAACATTGTCCTACATTTTGTCTATTTGAACCTAAACTCCAGCATAAGACATTGCTAGCACACAAACAGTTCTGGTGACAGGAAGTACCACTGGCATTCTAATAAAAGTCATTCTGGGGCTGGGAATCAAATGAGTACACACTTCTGAGCTCCCTCCTGTACAAAACAAACAACACCTATAGTTTTTCTGTCGAGCTGTCTACAAAAGGTTTATTAACTCCACATAAAGCTTCATTCCAATACATTCAAGATTGTTACAGGAAACTGTGATTACAAGATCACTGAAGTGAGGCCCTTCACACACTGCATCCTCCTCTGTATTTGAAAGTACAGCATGTACAGCACTACTGCCCTCTTCCCAAACCAACCTTTGCCGACTAGAGACGTGGCGCTATAGAGCTGTAACAAAACCCCACTTAACAAATGCCATAGCCACTTTGTTTCAATTTTGTTCCTCCAGCCCAGCCTAGCTACTTCTTCCCAGAAGACAACCTCTCCACAGCCAGAGGGGAATCAAGAGGTGAAGGAAAAACCACCCCCAAAGACCCTACTTTTCCTTACCTTGTTGCAACCCTGAACACAGCACCAGCTCACATGCATGCACACACACACACACAGAACTGATTCCCTAAATAGAAGCTTTCCAACTCAAAAATGCCCCAGTTTCAGCTCCTTACATCACAAAATACACACTGTGACAAATCACATTTGAGAGAAAACAATCCCAAAATACTTCCATAGTGCTTCATGACAGTACTTCCTCTAGCTCAAGACAAAAGCACACAAGACTTGGGAGGTTGCTATAGCAGGGATTCCCCCACACAGAGGTGAGACAGGTGACCCAACACCTGCAATTTCCAAAGACCATATCTCCTGAAGTGTCAAAATTCCTTCAGCAGTTCTTGCTCTACTTTTCAGCATCCCGCTTCTGATTTGATTTTCATTGTCATGTTTGATACTATGATTTTTAGATATCAGAAGAGTCACAGCTCCTGTAAGACTTATTTTAGCAATTTCTTTACACAAAAAGGCAGTTTTTTCTTCAAATCTGTCTTGTGTCTGCTATCAATTTCCTTTCCAATACGAGTTGTTCCAGGATTTATTCAAACCTGTCTTTCCAGGAATACTTTTTTAAGGGGTTGATGTGGCAATGTAAGAGAAGCAAGTGAAATACTCATACTTAATATTGCAGCAATGTCTTCTATTTCCTTGTAAAGTCTACTAGAAGTGAAAATTGCTTAAGATCAACTAATACGTAGGTGAATTAAATCTTAACCAAAGTTATCTTGGGAATTAGACAGTCTCAGGTACATACCTGGCATTATCTACAAGTTCAGCAAGGGCACCAAACAAGAACTCATGGGTAGTTCTGCAATGAAACAGAAATCAGCAGAGTTACACCAACACTTAAAAAAGAGAGACCTTTAAATAAACGAGAATCTCAACTATATTTTAAACAAATCCAGTCAAACGGGTACAATACTATGGTTTGGCTGACAGCAGACTAAGAACGAGTTATTTACTGTCTGCCAGAGGCAGCCATGCAGCAGCCAGTCTGCACCAAATTGCAGCTCACTATGGTCTAAAACATATCGCAGCTACACAGATATGGTAAGAGAACATGATGATCCAATGAACCAGCCTATGACCTAGTCAACAGTTCATGGAAGTCCTTATACAGCACAATGACAGGTCTTTTCACAGCAACTAAATACTGCCTATAAGTAAATATGGCCAGATGAGGATTGTCATAGAATCACAGAACAGTGTGAGTTGGAAGGGACCTTAAAGCTAATTTATTTCCAATCCTCCTGTCATGGGTAGGGACACCTTGCTCCAAGCCCTGTCCAATCTGGCCTTGAATACTTCCAGGGATGTGGTAGCCACAGCCGCTCTGGGCAAAAAGACATGAACAACATTATGAACAAGCACAGTCCCTGCACACAGTCCCATTGCAGAAGTTATTTGTGACAGAAAAATGCTTCCAGATCCTGGTTAACATCCAGCAGGTACAACTGCTACTAATCCAGAGAAAGAGTCTTCTGACACCACTGTACCATATCACCTTCTCAACTTAACACTAAAATAATGAACCCAGCTACGACTTCAGCACAATCTCAAGAGATACGTTTAGTTTCCAGCCTCTTAACTGCCACCTCTTTTAAGCAGTTCCCATTTGGAAGCCATTAGTTATATGCCTCAACATTGAAAGAATATAGACAGTGGGGAAAACATAAGCAGCTAATAAAAATCATTATAATACATTGTCTGTTGACATAAATGCCGTATCTCCACTTCATGCCCAAGCTGGCAACCTAACTTCAAAATCTAACAATTTTTCAAACATAGATGAGCCACATCCGCCATAAGGTTAATAGCAAAGACATGGAGAAACAGTTGATGGGATTTGTTACTCCTCTAGGTTGTTCAATGAAGAGACCAAGACCTCAGAAACCAGTTTTATCAACATGTTTCAGTTTGCACAAAACCCTCACATACAGCCAACGGGTGACCAAAAAGATATTTTTTCATATTTTCAGCCTTCCAAGAACAGACACATAGGTACTTCCCACACATAAAATATATAGCTGTCCACATTGTTAATAACCATAAAACAAGCTTTCATATTCATCTTCAGGGTGATCACACTGAACCCATCAACACAGCTCCAGTTAGAAGAAAACACATCAGGCTTTATAGTTACCACTAAAACCATGGGAACAGAGATTTCCATATCTCCACTCTCCTGTAGAGACAAAACCAATGGGAACAGTGTGTGGAAGACTATCTACCCAATCAGAAAGCTTCCACAGAAATACAATCTTGGTGTTCCTTCCTTTGAACAAGATTTCCTGTTGTCCTGGTTTCAGCAGGGATAGAGTTAATTTTCTTCTCAGCAGGTGTTAGAGTTGTGATTGGATTTAGTGTGAGAATAATGTTGATAACACACCGATGTCTGGTGCCAAGTCACGCATACCTAAGTCAAGGACTTTTCAGAGTCCTGCGCTAGTCAGCTCTACAAGAAGCTGGAGGGGAGCATGGTCAGGGGAATATTCTGTACCACAGAATGTTCTGTTCAGTCTACAAACCGGGGGAGCTGGCCCCCACTCTTGGGGGACAGGTGGGGCATGGGTCAGTAGGTGCTGAGCAATTGTATTGAGCATCAATTGACTTTTTGGGTTTATTCCTCTCTCTCTTTTTCCTGTTATTATAATCATATATTTCTTCACTCCAGTATTTGAAATGTTCTTATCTCAGCCCATGGGTATTAGTCTTGTACCATTCACCTCCCCATTGTGAATACCTCACAGTGAGGTAAGTGAGCAGATATATAAGATGATTGGAGATTTCAAGTGTTCTCTTGAGTTTACTAGTGTCTATTCAGTTCCACAGGTCAACATCACAGAAGTTTATTTAGGAAGTAACCCATAAGCAAATGGATGCTTTAGCACTAGTAACTATGCTTTATGAGCACCTTTTATTCCACAATTTTAGGAATACTTCAAAGAAAATATGCAAATAAGATACAAATAAGGATTTCCAAATAAAGATGATGGAACGAAATAACTGATAGCATAGCTACAGATGATAAGAAAGGCAAAACAAAATATCTCCACATATCTCAACACTACTGATCTCGACCATCTCCCAAAACTGCAACCTCTTGTGCTGACACAAGCAAAGGGAAACCTTGCTGGAAACCTTGCTACAAGCCAGTGAAATTCACTCCAGCTATTTATCACTAACAGAAATGAATATATACTATAAAAGTCTTCTATTCCATTTGTGAATTTGAACACACTTGTCAATATCTAACTTAAGTCAGATGAAATGCTTTGGCCTGATTTAATCAGCTAATCTCAAACAAACCCATTGGTGGTCTTGCCTTACAGTCAAAAGTGCCTGAAATATTTCACATCCATCATGATCAACCAGTGACCATTTCTCCACCTCCTCAAAAAAGTTTGGGATTATTTTACTTGCAACACAACTTTAAAAAAACAAGACAAACTGTTGGCAAAATGAAGCCTATCAGAGCTTGCAAGTAACCTGCAAACACGGTGAGCTTATTTTAGATAGGCATCATCAGAGGCAACAACATGCATCAGAGTATCCAAAATACAACTATTACTGCCATACAATGGGTGAAACACCATATAGAAGGGAGGAAAGTAATATCAAAAACCATAATGTCAAAAGCTCATCTGGGTAGACAAAGACTGGCCTGGATCATCCCACAATGTGCATCTTCCATTTGAGCCAGCTCCATGCAGAACTGGAGGCTTAACAAGGAATCTAAAAGGGGAGTCCAACACTGGCAATTTATTGATATATAGGTGACAAAAGCTCAAGTTAGATGGCTCTAAAACACGACCAACTTCAAACACCTCTAAAAAAATCACTTGGAGTAATGTCCCAAGGGAAGAAAAACTTGTTTTGTGAGAAGTTCCTACAGGAATCTCTTGCTTGAACCTAGTTGGTCTTCCCTCTGCAGACAAGTACCTAATTACTAATGAGAGACTTAAGACTTCACTTTTCTTCTGAAGGAGGACACATCTGGGAAGATGTTTTATTTTGGCACATGCATCAGGAACAACAGCCATTCTCTAAGTAATGCACTCTGTTTCGGTCCAAAACAGACAAAAAGCACAAGAAGAAGAGGGAATTTCAGGGGGGTAGGGAAATATTGTTGGTCTGTTATTACTAGTTTTCCTCAAGTCCATCATTTAGTCATCTTGAAGTCTATTTGAGTGATGTTCTTCCACTCCAACTGTATTCACCAGGACAATTCTAGTTACACAACAACACATAAGTTGCAAGCTAAAGGCTATCTACTGCTAGAAGACAATTACAGGTCCTCAACTTTTAAGAAAATCATTAAATTATTTTATTATAAATATTCAAAATATGCAAATACAAATTGGCTGGTCTCTTACATTTTTGGCATCATCTCAATGAATAACTTTGGAAGTATCTTAATGTAACAGCATTTAATTGTTAAGGAAAACCAATGGAAAGGCAAGCAGGTGACGCTGGAAAGTCATAAAACAATACACATGTAATTTTCATGTGCTTATGCACACTGATTTTCATTCTAGGATTTAAAAGAACTTCAGCATAGAAACATAAGGGTTGGAAAAAAACCTTTAAAGGTCATCTAAAGGTCACCTCCAACCATGGGCAGGAACACCTTCCACAAGGCCAGGTTGCTCCAAGCCCCATCCAACCTGGCCTTGGACACTCTGAGCGATGGGGCAGCCACAGCTTCTCTGGGCACCCTGTGCTAGGGCCTCCCTCACTCACACAGGGAAGAACATCTTCCTTCTATCTAGTGTGAATCTACACTCTTAGGTTAAAGCCATTGCCCTCTGTCTCATCACTATAGATCTTACTAAAAAGTCTGTCTCCACTCTGCTATTCATCAAGTAAAGCATTTGGAAAAGCACAGCGATATTTCTACTTTTAACAAATATTGCAACTGAATCGATTCATGTAGATGCTGTAGATGCTCTGGCTCCACGTGCCATCAGATATGTAAGCATTAAGCTGCTATTGGAAAGAACTGCTGCAGGTCCTCAACCTCAGGGACCTGATCAACTGTCTCCTGTAAAGCACTTCAGACTGAGTGCTCTGAGTCAGATGTATGGAAGCTTTTCTGAAAGAAGGTCTTAAAAAGGAAGGGGGGAGGAAAAAAAGCATTGTTTTCTTCTGCACCCTAGCAGCCAGATGGTTGGTCTTTCACTGTAATTTAAAGAATTTCCACCTCCTTGACTATGAGAACACACTCAGCATTGAACTAGAATTTATTGAAGATGGGATGATCTTCCTCAGCAAGAGAGCAGTCCAGAGGAGACAGGAGACCAGTCTCCTCTATCAAAATCCCTATACTGGCCTTGGGTTGATTTGGAGATTGGCTCTTTTTCTTTTTTGCTTATTTTTACTGGAGGAGCAGGAGAAGTTGTTTGTTATGGGTTAGTTTGGTACTTTCTTTGTTTTTATAGTTACTTCCATTACTCCCATTGCCATTCTTCGGGAAGCATTTCACTTATGCACTGATTCCCATAACCTCAAAAGGCTCTTTGCTCATGACAGACAAGGAGCTCCAGCTTTGTCTTATCCAAGCATTGGCTTCCAGCTCTTTCCAAGAATTCAGTAATGCAGGTATTACTGCACACATGCAGCACACCACAAGCAGACAGCAGCATAAGCACAATGACAACATGGAGTAGCTTTAATATACTTGAGAGCAGCAGCAACAACAACTCAGTCTTTAGCACAGGCTTTATCTTCTTATGAAGATGGACAGAATTCTGGAGCTTTGCAGGCAAACACAAGCTGCTGACAGAGCACTGCCATCATCTGCATGGTCTTCTTATCCATAAAAAAATATTGTCTTCTGGAGCTGGACATGAGAATTTCACAAATCAACAACAGCACCACAACATGGCTCAGTATTGTCCATCTTCAGGCACCAGATTGTTCAATCCATATACAACTGCTACCAGCCAAACTAAAGAGCAGACTCAAATGTGACTTGGAGCCAGTACTAGGTTTATTTCCCTGTTCAAAGCCCATTACTTTCCTGATTCTAAATATAAATGGATTGTAATGGTCTTCGCATACATGAGATTAGTCTTAACTGCTCTTGCATTGCTTTTGCAGATGTATCTCATTACCAACAAAACGAGACAAAAATCCTTTGAAACCAAGTTGCCCATGCTTCTGTGCTTCCTTTAGACTGCTGTAGACCACTGTGATCCTTCACGTGTTGAAAAGGGAAACAAAAAGATAAACCTACACTTTATTTATTCTTCTACTGATGGATAACAGTAAGTCAACTCTTCCACAGAACATCACCAGACAACCTTAAGCCTATGATCAGCTGATCAAAATGAAGCAATGCCAAGTGTTTCCACAGAGTTCTTCCAGTTTGGGCAGAACGAGCTCTTCCATCTCTTCTATACATGCTATTATAAGGCTTAGGAGCAGCAGGCAGGTGTTGATGGGCGCCTGACCCCACTTAAGTGCTGCTCCCTGATGGTGCTTCTCATTTTCTAGACATGCGCCCACAAGAAACTCATCTTAAATAATGGCTTTGCCTCTTCTCAAGAGGTGTTATTTTGGGGGATTCATTGGCGACATGCAACAACCTGACTGGAAAAAGAGTATCGTAATCCTGTTAAAAATAAACCTGCAAAACACTCAGTCACACACAAAGCCAGATGCTGCAGAGGGATGGATGGTGGTCGGCATGAAAGTGCATACACTGCTCTGCAGAGGTCCAGCCATGCGGGTTTGGTTGCTCAAGGGGCCTCCCCGTTCCTCCCGGGGCCTCTTGTCCCCACACAACGGCTCTCCGTGACCCGCGGACCTGCCGGCGGTACAACAGCCGGTCCCCGGAAGGACCACGAAGCGTCCGGGCCGGGGACAGGGCCCACCGGCCCGCGTGGCTTCGGCCAGGCCTATCACACTGCGCTGGGGCCCCAAGCAGGCCAGGTGCCGCGGGCCCGCCTCACCCCAGCCGGTACTCACGAGTTGGTGTGCAGGTATTCGAAGGTAAGCTGGGCCCGGTTCAGGCTGCTGTAATTGCCCAGGGACATGGCGGCAGTGGCCGCCATCGGGCCTGCGCCCGCGCCGCATGCACCGGCGGCCGTGTACGCCTCAAACCCAACCCGCCCCGCCCCGCCCCGCCCCGCCCCGCCCCCTGCCGGTCACGGCCCCCGCCGGGTGAGCAGTCGGCGCTGCGCTTTGTTATGCCGCGCCCCGCCCCGCCGGCGCGGTGCGGTGCGGTGCGGTGCGGTGCGGTGCGGTGCGGTGCGGTGCGGTGCGGTGCGGTGCGGTGCGGTGCGGTGCGGTGCGGTGCGGGCCCGCTTTGTCTCCGCCGCGCTGGGCTCGCACCCGGCACTGCAACTGCCCCCGCGGGGCGGAGACACGCGGCTGCCCCCCATTGGCCAAGAAGAGGCACGTGATGCACGTGCCGCGGCGCGGCCAATGTGGGCTCTGCGCCGCCGCGTGACGAGCGCGCGCGGCCGGGTGGGAGCGGCAGAGGTTGGTGAGTGCGGTGCGCGTGGCCGCTCCGGGGCCCTTCGCGGGATCCTCTTTTTCCCCCGCGCTCCGTGCCGGTGGCAGCCGAGTGCCTCAGCGCCGCGGGAGCGGCCGCCGCGGCCTCCTAGGGCGGGGGAGCGGCTGTAGTGGGGCCGGGCTGCGCGGTGAGGTGGCCTGGGAGCGGGAGACCCCTCCAACCCTGGGCGAACTCGCCGGAGCCGGGGGGCTCGATTGCCGCGGTGCCGGTGACTTCTGGATGCCAGGTCGGAGTGGGTGAGGCCCGCCGGTCCCGAACGTCGGGAGCGGCTCCAGGACCCATCTGGATGGAAGGATCCCGCCGCTGAATTCTTACGGAGGCTCCGCGCGGATTTCGGCGCGTGCCGGTCCTGCTGCGCTGGTGAAGGCTCTGCGAAGTCACCGAGGAGTGACTCCTGAAAGTGCCCGTACTTACAAAAAAAACATCAACGTAAAGGGTATATAAATTCATAAATATTCTTGCTTCGATTCTGTGCTTTTGGTTCATCTTGAAATGTGAAAGGATTGAGCTCAGGGGCTGTCTTACCTTTGTCCTGAACCGATCATTTCCCCCATCCTCCTGCAAAATGCAGCCTGAACGTGGGAACCCTGAAGGTGAAGGCCAGGAATACTTGTCTGAGCACCTAACTTGTCCGGTGGAAAAACACTCCCAATCGTTCTTCTGAAATGGACACTGAAACAGCATGGCCGTGTCTTGGATAATAGGAATCTGAACTTAATATCCAAAATCTGAAGGAATTCAGTCTGTGCAGAAATTATTGTGATGTATTTCTTCTTGAAGAATGTCCAGCAAGAATGAAGCATGTAAGACTGCAGATCTGCAGATTTAAAAAGGATAAACATTATTTGATACTTTATTTATAGGGCACTAAGGGGAAAAGGTAATGGTTTTGTTAAAAAAAAAGAGAAGCACTTTAATTTTATCCGATCATTTTCCAACAATAGAATCTAATTCATTAGAGAAAAAAAAAAAGGCTATGGGAGTTGGGATTAATCAGCCTGAGGAAGAGAAGCATCCAGGGTGACCTTACTGCAGCCTTTCAATACCTGGGGGGACTCCAAGGGAGCTGGAGAGGGACTTTGGACAAGGGGTAATAGCTTCCCACTGTCAGAGGGCAGGGTTATTGGAATACTGAGAAGAGCTTCCATGGGAGAGTGGCGAGGCCCTGGCAGAGGGTGCCCAGAGAAACTGTGGCTGCTCCATCCCTCAAAGTGTGCAAGGCCAGGTTGGACAGGGCTTTTGAAGCAACCTGGTCTAGAAGAAGGTGTCCCTTCTACAGGGGCACCTGTAGGTGAGTATATACACCTGGCAGGAGGTATAACAAGATGAGTTTTAAGATCCTTTCCAACCCAAACCGTTCCATGATTCTGTGATTCTATGGTATCCAAGACATATGGTGAAAAGTTAAATTTAAATCTGTTACTCATGATTGGTAAATGGCTAAAACCTGGGTTTCGTATTTGAGTTGTTTGACCCCCATCCCCAGTTGTGTATGAGCCTGAGCTAACAAGTCTGCAGATTTGGCCTGAGAACTTAATTTCCCAGAACAGCATTTAGCTCTGCTTACCCTCAGTTTGGCCTGTTCAGGCCAGCAAGTTGTATCATTCCTCCTGGCATGGATTTCTCTGTGTGTTCTTGTGAGGGTATCAAAAAATCACTGTGCATGTGTGCAGCAGCTCTTTTAGGCTTTATGTCTGAAAAGCTGTACACAGCAGGACATTGAACTGCATGAAAGAATTAGGAAAATTACTGCTGAGAACTGTGATTTGGTGTGTTAGGTTTATGACAATCAGTGAGTCTATTACAGATTATAGCATCATCTGCTGTGCTCAGCTTTTATTTTGTCACATTGTAGTCAATGTCAGCAGCAGATGTTCAAAAGCAATATAAATTCTATCAGTGTAAGGGCAGGTAATTACCCAAATATGTGTTCCTGAGGAACATGAGCCTGAACTTATGCATCATATCAACCTTGTCCTCTTACGTAGTGAGTGTCTCTGTGCCTACCAGGAACTTTGTCTCGTCATCTTACCTTCAGGGAGGAACCAATGTTTCTTTCCTGGTGTTAGAGAGGTTGGCAACATTATCTGAGTACTGCAGCGCTGTGGACAGAGCAGCTGAACACCTTCCTGCTGCTCCTATGGGATCTGACCTGTTTTGCAGATGGGCTGGTTGGTTGCCTGTTCTTTCCATCTGGCCCTTGGTAGAAGACCAGTACAATGCAGTTCTATTTCATTTGGCCAGCCCAGGCAGGAAACTGCTCATTACCATCTCGCCATTTGGTGGTGATCAATTTGACAAAAGTGAAGTGAGAATTTAATTCTTACACTTTCCCTAGCTGTTCTGCAGTAGCTTTCAGACATGTTCTTGACTTCCATTCTTTGGTCTCTCTTGCCCAAGTCTTGAAAGATTTATACCTTCACTGGCTAAATGAATTAACCTTTTGCAAAGCAGCATTTAGATTACATCACAGCTCTGCCTTGGCCATGGCAGAGTCATGCTTTGATAGGAACCTCTCTGTCCATGCATGGAGACATAACAGGCTTGTTTGGCCTGTGTCCCACTGCTGCAAACTGCTGAATTTCTCAGTACTTTAGAGATGAAAGTCTTCCCACTGGAAATTCATCTTTATCCTCCTTTGCGGCAGCTGTTTTTCCTTGGAAACTGACTCCCTAAACTTTGTTTAAATTGTTCTAGATGTTTCAGTTATACTGGTTATGACAGGCAACCTCCCTTTTTGTTTTTTTTTTTTTTTTTCTTCTCCTACCAGCACTATTTCCCTGAGTTTCTGTTCAGTCCCAGGATCTCTGCATCTTGCAATGAGCAAAACAAGTCTGGCTGCTCAGGTATCACAGGTAGTACCCCCTCATTTTTGAAGTCTCCAGTGCAGTAGAAGGCAGCAGTTTGCTCTGGTGCACATAACTTTCCTCATAAATGACCTGTGAGTTGGTGGTTTGTCCAGCCTGTACAAGTGGAGCTTGGGGCAAACTGTACTGCTCTTCTTTAACCCTAAGGCTGAGTTTCTTATTCTGAAATAATCCCCAAGTCCCCTTGTAAAACTAGTCTTTTGGTTCCACACTGTTCAAAATCTATGTTTCTAGGCTGTAGTGTGACTTCCCATGCTGTCCCATGTGGTGTTTGCTGGATTACTTGCATGTGGTTACTCTGGCATAGCATTTTGTTAAGCCTCTTTCCACTGGAGTCCAGGCCATAGCCTGAGGTCATTGAAGAATTTATTTATGTGGCCATTGTTCTGCAAGTTGAAGGTAACTGCTTCTACACCTGTGTGGGCCTTGAGTCAACAATTGTTCTTTTTCTCACTATGTTTTAAGAAACTAGCCTGCTAAACCAGTACTTAATGCCGGAGTCATCAAAGTGGTAAGTACTAGATTCTGCACCAGACAAGTGCCATGAGTGCAGCAAAGTGTCTTTTTCAAATGCCTGTGAGGTCTCCCAAGTTAACTGTTTGTAGCTTTATTCTGTGTTTATGTACATGAAGAAATGTAAAACTTTGCATTGTAGAAATTAGGTTTTCAGTGTCAGAGTGAAATGAGCAGGCAGTGAAAAATAAATCTGAGACATTACCAGTAATCCTC
Source organism: Vidua chalybeata (assembly GCF_026979565.1). NCBI lineage: Eukaryota > Metazoa > Chordata > Aves > Passeriformes > Viduidae > Vidua > Vidua chalybeata. The sequence goes on along the minus strand of NC_071547.1, from coordinate 14,234,564 downwards.
AGGTATTTACTGGTCCTGTCTTTATCCTTTGTTTTTCTGGAAGGAAAAAATGGCATTGCCTTTGGATGCAAGGTCCTCTGTCTACCTCATAACGGAAGCTGCTGAAGTTCTAGGTCAGTGCTGTTCTACTGAGCATTCACCTTGGTACTTCTAAGAAGATTGGGTGCAGTTGCAAGCCCCAGTAACCAGATTGGCATGGATCTCTTTTCCATTGCCCTGAATTTGTAGAAAGAATTTCAAAGCAGCTTCCTTTTAGGGGGTTGAAGTCATGTTGCCTCACAGCTTTTTGGTTCATTTTCATGTCATGCAGTATGCTGCCTCTGCTGTATGATGAGTTCTCATTGTCTCCCAGTACAGAATGGGAATTTCTGCCGTGAGTAGAGAATGCTGCTGCCTCCAATGTGAGGTGTTCTCCTTTAGACAGAGCATGCCAGTCTCACTCACAGAGAAGAGCTATGTCAAAAAGCATCAGAAGCATTCCTTTTCTTGGGCATGAGTTGTATCTCCATGTCGATTCAATATAATCCAAGAACAGAACCCTGAAGTCAAGCATTTAGAAGGAAGTGTTTTCCTCCTGGCTTCTCCTAGTAAGGAGTTATTCCCTGTATGATGTGGGGCAGCCCTGTTTCTTGTGTTCATAGGCATGTCTGCCCAGCTTCTCCATTATTCACATCAAGTAGCAGAGCAATTTGCTGACTAAATGTAAGTATCATGAAGTCGGACCTCTCTTCATGGAAGTGTCTTTTTCTCCTGTGTTGGGAAGCCTAAATCCTGCAGTTCTTCTCTGGAACAGTAGTTTTATGAACATCCTGTGTATCAGTGCTTTCAAGACATGAAGAGCAAAATGTTCAAAGATGAGTGCCTAAATGTGTGGAAAGTACTGGCACAGCAGTTCAGAGGCCTTTTCTGTAGTGCCAGGTGTCAACCTCTCCATGCTTCGTTTTCAGGGGAAGTCACATCATCGATTTAAATTAGTTCTTTCAGTCTAGGTACCATTCTCAGTGAGACACTGGTTGTCAGGAATTACTTTGTAAATGAGTTTGCAGAAGAGTGGAAAGGGTGATTGAGAGCAGGGAGACATCTTGGAGTGAATTGTCAGCAGAATGGTGAACAGGGAGGATGTTCTACTGCCAGTCAGGCTCCCAGTGTCCTGACCCCGGGTTTGATTAATGAATTGATAACATGAAAAAAATGTCACAGGTGTTACAGCATCATGTCACCACCTTAGTCCTACTGCAGAAAACACTCTGTGCCTTGGCAGGAAAGACAGGCAGAAGACCCTACGAAAAGATGGTAGAAGAGGAGCGATCGTGGTGTCATACAAGACTTTTCTTCACAAACTTGGAAGAGTTATGGATGGCATGAACTCATTGTCAGAAATTGATAATTTGGTCGAGGTTGGATGATTTTCCACAGGGATGCTGCAAAGAATCCAAGCCCGGAGGCTTTATGCTCTGAACTGTAACTGTATGATGTTTTTGGTGGCTTTGACCAACATAAGAAGGTGTACAGGCTTCTTAACAAGGTGACTAAGTACTACAATTATTTTTATGAATAAATAGTTTTTCCTGTCTCGTTATTTGAAATATGTGGACTGTGTTTCTTGTGGGTTTGGTCCAGCTCAGAGTGTCTGTTTAACCCAGGCTGATGGATGTGTTCCTGACATGGGTAGTTCAGGTAATTTCAGTCTGGCAACTTGAAAGCATCCAAAAACATACTCTTATAATGAAAAGCTTATGGAAATCTCTTGGGTGTCTCGTGGAAGCAACATGCAAGTAGATTGACCTGTGGTAGCAATAAAGAGATGAACAGATGCATCACCACATCTGGTACAGAATATACATGGGAGTGCTATGGAGAGAGCAGGACTTTGCCAGTCATTCCCATCAAAGCATCTCTCAGTGGTGACTAGATAACTGCTCCTCTAGCATGTGCTGGGAATGCCACCATGGATCAAATGTCTTTAGTCATCTCTGAAAGCATTCATCTCCCCTAGCTTTAGCTCTAGACAAGTGCAAGGTGCACGGGAACCCTGGGCTGCCCTTTTGCCTTATAGGAATCTGACATCAACATGAAGGGCTGACTGCCTTGGTGGGAGAGAATGAGGGGAACTTCACAGATGTGTAATATATTCCCTGGAATGTCATGGTTTGTGGGAAGCTGGTCACTGGCAGTCAAGAGATGGTGTATGGGGCAGAAGTACTGTAGGAAAAAGCTGTCAGCACTCTGTTAGTGCACAGCTCTGGAGACTGTCCCTAGCCTAAGCTAGGACTATCAGGAAGCTGGGAAGTTCTTGGGAGGCCAAAAAAGAAGAATCTGTGAGGCAGTGTCATTTTTTCAGGAACTTTACCCTGAACTTATTTCTTTTCACTCAGGTCTTCCATCCAAACCTAGTTGTTTTCTTTAAGAGAAACAAACTCAGGAAATGTTTTATCAGCACAGTTGGATCATCGCATGATGGTTTGACCAGTCCTCATCAATCCTATAATCCCATCAGTTTGGAGGATGTATGATATAATCTTGCTTGTTCAATACATCCTAAGCCCTGCTTCTTTGTCCTGCATTGGTGATCTGCATAATACATAATCTGCATAATATTTTGAAAAGACAAAGGATTTTGTTTTGTGAAAGTGGTTTTGCCTGTGTGCCTCTCCCAAACTCCTTCCCTAACCCCGCCCCACCTAATACAAGGAAGAGCAGAGTATCCATAGGCTCACAGGAGTGTCATGGTGGCTTGTTTCCTACTGGCATATGGAATAACAGGTACATGAAAGTCAATGAAGAGACTGCAGCCTGTGTTGAAAGTCAGTTTTTGTGTTGCATCAGGTGGCACTGGCTGAAATGTAGGAAAATACCAGCATTAATGATAGTAGTGCAAAATTTAAAAGAAGTGTCTGGCTCTGGGCTGAGGTTAAATGGAGAGGTGACTGCTAAGCCAAAGAGATGCCAGCCCTGTCCAAAGGCTGAGCAAAAAGCAAGAAATAGCAGACAAAGTGGTGAGAGTATCAGCAGTGCTGCCTGACTGGGATCACTCACCAAGGCTACAATCACTGAACAAGGGTGCAAAATCAGCAGAAATTGAGCCAGGGAGAGAAAGAACTGGGCTAGGTTGTTCAAATGGTGGGGGTAAATGGAGGCAAAATGGAAGGCAAAGCATGTGATGGGGCTGTTAGGGGCCAGGGTGGGCATCAGCGTGACACCAAATCTGCTAGGGTTCTGTGGGTGAGTTTGCTTTGCTTCTGCAGCCATGGTAGTGGGATGTGACCCCCAGCATCACTGAACAAGTCCCCTGCCATGCCAGCAGTGAGTGTGACTTAAATTAGCAGCTCAGTTCATCAGAATCTCAGAAAAAGCCATTTAAGGAATCTCATTTGTGTCCACATCCCTCTGCAGCCCTCCAGACAGGACTGAAAGACAGAGGAAGGTCATAAACTGCCCTCCCACTTCCTAGGAAGAGTTCTGCAGGCCCTTTGCCAAGCTGCTGCTGGCAGGGTCTTTGAAGTCGACAGCACGTCTGACACTCCAGCATACCCCGCACTCCAGCACACCCAGCCGTTTGGTTCAAACTGGGAGGTGCGATTCAGCATTTCCAGGCCACAGGGATACATGCCATCAGACCTGTCAGTGCAACTCAGTCCCACCCGAAGTCCCAACTCCAAACACTAAATGGGAAAGCTGCCTGGAAAATGAGGGAACATTTTTGCATGAGGAATTACTGAAGGCTTTGGTATACAGTGTTCTCAAATTTTTGTTTCAGTGTTCTTATAAATGTTCTGTTTGAAGAAAAATATTGTAATTAGCCAATATTCCACAGAATCTAAGTATTTTGCTCTAAGTCAGTACTTCCTTTCCCCGCCTCATAGAGATTTAATTATTTGCTGATTATGTGGCTCAGGTTCTGACCACGATAGGGCTTCCCTCCACTGTTCACATGTAGCTAAGGTCTCTATCCAGCCACTGTCATAGCAAGGGGGAGAAAATAATTTATCCTTAGTTAATCCTGGGAAAAGTTTTCCATCTGACGGACTTACGCGCTTCGAATGAGGAGTATGAAAGAATGCACATCAGAAGAGGATGGGACAACTGGGGGGCAGAAAACAAGCCTCTCTGCCCCCCTGCATCAGCTGTGCAGGGAAGGGGTCACTTGCCAGGAATGGGGGGCCCTTGAGCTTGTGAGATCCCTGGAGCTCACGGCATGGTGAAGAGGAGGCAGTGTGGGTCAAGTGCCACAACTGGAATTTGTCCCTGCCAGCTCCTCCCTGAGGTTCTCCAAAGCCTTTGCTTGTTGAGGGGCTTGCCTTCCCACTGGATGGCAAAGGTGCTGCCCAGCTTCATGGTGTGGAAAGGGTTTTAGGCATACCACATGGTCCCTGCTGTGTAGAAACATCCTGCCCTGCACCCAGGGCTCTGCAGTGTTCACAAGTGTCTGCTGGATGCATGGTCTGGAGATGCACCAGGCAGAGAGGAGTGTGAGCCTGCACTGAGGGATGCACCTTGGCATGACTGCCATCAGAACACACAAGTAGCTGGCCATGCTCTCCCCTCTCCTAAGTTTGTGGCAGAGCCGAGGTAAGGCTGCTGGGCTGTAGCTGTTGGAACAAGCAGGCACCAGCTTCCAGGTATGCAGACGGGTGAAGCCCAACTTCCTTTTGGGATGCCAGTAACTGATAGGAGCTGGGTGTCTCTTGAGCAAGTGCATCCCTGAAACAAGGAAAAAGATGAGAGGACTGGAGGCCAAAGGATTCAAGAGAAGTAACAGCATGCAGCATGTTGGTGCAAGTTCTGCCCAGCACAGAGAAGCACATTCAGCTGGGAGGCCACCACCCCAGCCTTGTGTTGAGGTGTAGCTGATGTGTTTTGGACCAGCTGGAGGCTCCTGCTGCCACTGAGGCTGAGCCACAAGGCTAGGCATAAGATGTGGTTCAAGGGAACCTGGAGCAATGGTGTCTGTCACACATGGTAGTTGGTGGGACAAGCTGCCTGCTCTTTTTGCATTCAGTGGGAAGTTTGGCAGTTACAATGTGTGTTCTGTGGTGTTTCCTCAGTGACCAGTCTGGCAGTACCCCTGCTGTGTTTCCATGGGGTGGTTTGAGAAGTCCACTGTAGAAGCATCTTAAGAATTGTGAGGAATTTTTGTAACATCAGATGGAGACTTTGATCCATTTTATGATCTTGGTGGATGTTGATGATATGCTTCATCATTCTGCTGGTTCACTTTACCATGTGTACCTGGGGCCAGGAACATCTTAACAGGTACTGGGAGAAGAGAAGGAGCCTTGTAAGACCACCTGGTGATATGCAGGATGTTAAAGGTGTGTGGGTGTTAAGAATAAAACATAAATGCTGCGAGGCGATTGGGAGAAGCTTTGCTTTGTGACAGCTGGTTTTTGTGTCCTGCATCACAGCTGCTGCAGTGGAGACAGGAATGGGGCATGGTTTGGGTGGCAGGCAGAGCAGCTTCTTGAGAGACCAAACACAGCATAAGGGACATTGAAATGCGGGCACAACTTGCAAGGAATGCCAGAGTTTTGGTGAAAGGTTATTTTAAGATTTCTCTATGTGCCATCATACCACTGAGGAGGGAGAAAGAATATCATGGAAGGAGATAGCTGGATTGGGATGCACATGACAGCTGTAAATGAGTCAAAAGGAGCAAAGTGCTGGTTTGTAACTGCCATACACGATGGAGCTGCAGTTGACCCTAGTTCAGTGACTGAAGTTGGGACTTAAGAGGATGACCTCCAGAAAAGGTAAGGGTGGGAAAGCACTTCACAGGGAGCCAGCAGAGCATCATGGGATGCTGGTGGGAGTTTTTGCTGCATACTTGTTCATACTGGCTTTGCAGTGGATAAATTAATCTTCTATCTCCAAAGTTAATTGGAGACCACATGTGAAATGCTGAGTGGAGTACTAGCAATCTCAGTTGGTCAGTTACTAGCATGGTGCTAGTAACTCCAAGGCTGTGGGTTTGATCCTCCTATGGGCCATTCACTTAAGAGTTGGACTTGATGATCCTTCTGGGTCCTTTCCATCTCAGACTATTCTGTGGTTCTGTGAAAAGCTCTGTGAATCTCATTGTGTGTGGATAGGGCATTTTAATGCAACAGCTCAGCCTGTCTGCTGTATATTAGCCATAGCAGCAAGGATTAGGAGTCCAATGCAAGTGTTGGCAGACTGGGCAGGGAAGACTCCTGACCAGGTGTCTGTTTGGTTCTTTGTTACGTAAGCCATCTAGACAAGAAAACAAGAAGAAGCAATGCCCTGGCATAAGAGTATTGCTCCCTACACAGATGGTCTCCAGCTTTCATATCTGAGCTTGTGCAAAGCTGGGAGGAAACAGAAAAAGGGTCTTGGTAGTGCAGCCAACTATGCATCAGAGAAAAGTCTACGAACCACTATGAAAATAATGGAAAAGAGCAGTAACTAGTGAGATTTATTACAGCTAGGAAAACATCTGATGTTTTGCACACAGAAGGTGCAGCATTGCCAAAAATTACCTCCTCATGGTGAGCCCACAAATCTTGGGTAGTGCAAGAGGACACAGCATGGAACTGAGGGAAAGGAGAAGCATGGTCCTGGGGAGGAGCAGCCTTGAAGAGTATACTCAGGAATATTTTCCAAGTCTTCTTAATTCCTTGTGACTGTCCCAGGGAGAATCAAGTGTCTACAAGGAGAAAATATGTTCAGAAAAGAGTCTGGTCTTTAAATAGTTTACATGTAAATGAGACAGAAGGGCCTCTGCCTGAGACAGGTGCAGAGGCAAACAGACCTGTCACCAGAGAGTAACAGATGAAACCTCATCCTCTTGGTCCATAAGGACATGGTAGTCGTGGAGCATGGGGCAGCCATCACCAGCCACAGGCAGCAGAAAGCCCAGAGGTGTGACACTCAGCCAGGCCCTCCACCTGTTGGTAGGACATGACCCATTGGGAGTGGCACACCCAGCTGTCTTGTGTCAGCATGTGACATGGCTCGTTAGCAAATACCAGGTCTGGTCATGTACAGGTGCTCCATAACATTACAGCTTCCAGGTTTTTTGGAGTCATATAGCACTGGTGCCTGTGATGCAGTTTCTATGCTGCCAGTGACCTCAAGAGAGCAACCTCTGAATGCTGAGGCAGATTTGTCCACAGCCTCTCAGTCCTGGAGGTGAAACTGTGTCTCTAGCCAGGGCTGCCCGTAGCCAGGGCTGCCTGCAGCCAGCCTGTGAGTGTGGGCCATGCTGAACCCTGCACCTGGGGCTGTGTCTCCCTCCATGCAGGCAGCGTCACAGCTCCAGGACAAGCAGTCTGTTTGCCTTGGCACAAGGCTGCAGAGAAGACCTGGGCAGTCCAGGGGGTTTGGCCACCTCTACCCAGGCCTGTTTGGCTTTGCTTGTGGCAAGTGGCACTTGATTGTGGCACAGTAGTGCTACTTTGGTCTCTAGTCCCAGTGATTTGGGGGACCTTCCCCAAAGCCATCCCTGCAAGAAGAGTCATCTTGCTGTTGACATACAGCTTGTAAATAAAGCCATTTTTTAGGGCAGTCTGGAAAACAATTCATTGATTGCCTCCCAGTGTATTGGTGGTCAAAACCCCTAACTCCTAACAAACAGGCAGGATTCTTGGAGATGCAGATGGCTGCTTTAGTCTTCTGAGAAAGACCTGAAAGGGTTGGCGTGTTTCACAGAATAGTTCAGGCTGGAAGCTCATTTCATTTCATTTCGTTCCCCTGCCATGGGCAGGAACACCTTCTATTATCCCAGGTTGCTCCAAGACCTGTCCAACCTGGCCCAGAACACTTACAGACATGGGGCAGCCACAGCTTCTCTGGGCAACATGCCAGTGCTTTACCATCCTCACAGGGAAGAATTTCTTCCTAATATCTTATCTAAATCTTTCCTCTGTCAGTTTAAAACCATTCTCTCTTATCCTATCACTACCTTCCCCCACTAAGTACTGGAAGGCAGCAATGAGGTCTCCCTAGCGCCTTCTCTTCTCCAGGCTGAGCAGTATTTGGAGATGTCTGGAGCCTGGGTTTTAGGGGTAAATGACCAGGAGTGGCATCTTTCCTGAACCCCTGTTCTTTTTCCAAATCCTTCCTTTCTTGGCCACAGCAGATCTCAACATTTGATTTATGGGTTTTGTGGTGTCTTAAAAAGGGAGGGAAAAAGAGCTGTGTTCATTCAGTATGACAGAGAAATTGGAAAGGCAGAAGGGAAGATTGCTGTCAGGTCACTTCTCAGGAATGTCCTGTCTGTGGAAATACTGAGGCAGCCTCCCTCAGTGTAACACACAGCCAGGGCTTCATGTGAGATCCCAGAGCTGCAGCTGAGCTGGAGCCTCCCTCTGTTCTGATAGCACAAAGATATTTCTCTCCAGCTTCAGATGGAGTTTCTGACGTGGCCAGGAGTTGAGGTCCCCCTGGGACCTTGTTTCTCACCACTGCTCAAGGCACAGAGAAAAGCAGAGTGAGAGTCCTGTGGTCAGCACGGTGGGAGGCATACAACCCCTTGGAGGAAGGACAGTAAGACAAGGGACATTTGGACATCTGGGCAGGCTGGAGGGGAAACTCTGTAGCCTACCAGTGCCATTTAAGCAGGGGCACAGTTCCATGGGAAGTTCAGATGCCACAGAGTGCCTCTACAGGCCCTGGCAGCAGTAGCTGTGCAGCAGGACAGGGACCGTGTGCTCAGCCTGGGAACACATGTTGCCATGCACAGATCCATCTGGAAATGCCAGCATACAGCAGGGAAGGCAGGTTCCCACTCTTCTTTGCAGGCTGGCAGCCCTGTGGTCGCAGGAGATGCTGACACCAAGGCCCTGACATTTTTCAAGCACTCTAGTCCTTTGGGCCCACTGCCAGGGAACAGGCTGCAGCCTGGGGAGTCATGTCCTGAGCAGATGCTAGTTCCATGGCAGCCTCTGCCTGTGGGCTCCCTCTGCTCCTGGTGGACATGGTGCCCTGCTTGTGGCTGCATCCTGCATTGTGGGGTGCTGTGCAGTGCCCTGGGCTCCTGGGCTGCTGCAGTGCTGGGTACTGAGAGTGTTTCCCTCTCCCCTCCTTCCCGGGGCACAGGCAAGGTGGACTCATGGCCAAGAGGTGCCCAGGTAGGAGCAGGCTGTGTCAGAGACACTGAAGCAGAAGCAGATCCAGGCTCCTGTGGTAGACGTTGTGCTGAAGGATAGACCCAGTGAGTCCTGTGGCATGGCAGGGAATGGGACAGACTGCTCACTTCACAGGATCCTTGTGGGGTTCTGTGCAGGACAGGGGCCAAAGGTCAGTGGAGGGAAATGTATTCACTTATCTGGGCTTTAACTCCTACAAGCCAAGGCTGTAGTGGGGCAGGAGCTCAGTGCCCCAGTGCTGCAACCCCCACACCACAAATTGAGCTGGACCAGGGTGGGCATGAGCAGGAAGGGTGCTAACCCAGCACCTTGTGTGTGGATCTACCTTCTGGAGAGGCTCCACCAGGAGCGCAGGTGCATGCCCTGAGCAGGCTAAGCCCCCGAGTACTCACCAGCATTACTCCTGTACCAGCACGAGCAACAGACAAGAGCCTGCAGACAGACGGATAGACCTGCCCATTCTCTTCCTCTATGCAGGTAAAGAGGCACAACAGAGATCCAGCCCCCAAGACCCGCACCTGGGACAAATTGCTTCTAGCTCATAGGGAAGTGGTATGTGCTTTCCGCATGCTGGTCCCCATACTGGCCAGCCAAGAGGGACAACTGGAGCCCTCAGTGTATGTGGCAGCACTGATCCTCCTTGGGCAATGTAGCACCCCAAAAGTGGGACCTTCCTTGTCACATGGCTCCTTCCTATCCCAGATGAAGCAGCACCCCTGGGCAGGTAGGAGGCTGCCCAGTGCCCCTGCCAGCAGCAGGATGTGAATCATGCCTGAGAAATGGGGACATGTTTAGGCATGAGTACCCTGTCCTAAGCAAGTGGCACCAGTTCTGTGCAGGCAGGTGGTCCCTGTGGCTGGTCTGGCTGCAGAAGAGCTGCCATACTGCTGCCCTCCTGCTGCTGCTGCCCTCCAGCTGCACAGTGTGTCCCAGGACACCTTCCTATGCATCACCCTGGCCACTGTGCTGCCCAGCCTTCATCCACACTCAAGGGCAGCCCTTAACCCATCCCTTGTCCTGACCCATCTTTGGAGTGTATCCATGCCCAGGTTCAGTTATCTCTCAAGAGGGCACAGCACTACATCCACCCCAGGTCCTGCTGCTCTGGCCTCTCTTCATGCCAGCCTCTGAATTAAACAAGCTGCATAGTTCCCAGGGACTTACTGTCAAGGAGGATCTTGGCACATCATCACACCCAAGGCTGCAATTCTCAGGAGTGAGAGGAGGAAGAGGAGGCAGGGAGAGCCTAACTTCTGCAGCCTCAGGCAGATGGAGGAGCTTCTCTCCTGCCCAGAGGAGCTGGGAACCACGGGGGTACTCTGCCATGGGGGGCCCTGGGAAGTAGGTCTGAGAGCTCCAAAACTCAACCACCACGATGTCCCTGTTGATAATAGCATGGTGTCCTGTGGGAGCTGCCCTGTTGTCAGCATACAGAGGAGCGGCAGCATCAGGGTTCACATGTGCATGCCATGGGCAAACAGCACAGTGCAGTGAGGCCAAGAACTATCCTTCTCCTCCCCTTTTTCCTTCTCCTCTTCCTCTTCCTCTTCCTCTCCCTCTCCCTCTTCCTTTCCCTCCTCTTCCTCCTCCTCCTCCTCCTCCTCCTCCTTCTCCTCCTCCTCCTCCTCCTCCTCCCCCACCCCCCTTAGCTCATCCTGCTGCTTTGGTCAGCCAGGAGTGGGTGCCTGGCCCAAACATCCACCTGGGGTGACAGGTCTCTCCTCCCTGGCTTCCTCTGGGACTGAGGCCAGCCAGGTCAAGCCAATTTGTGATTTTGGGAGCAGTCACAAAATATTGGGTGTGTGGACAGTGGACTAGACAAAGGTCTGTGCATTTCAGAAGTTCCCAGGAGAGGAGGTATGAAACCAGGAAAGCTTCAGGGGGAAGAAGAAGAGATGGATTCCAGGACCCTCCTCTGCCCACTGCAGCCTGTGTGGCCCTGCACTGCCAGAGGGTCTGTGCTGTCAGAACAGCAGGGTAATGCTGGCCCCACACTGTGCTCCTGTGCACAGAGGAAGGGCTATGCCCCAAAGGAGATTGAATTGATTGAATTGAATTGAATTGAATTGAATTGAATTGAATTGATTGAATTCTCCCTGCCTGGCACTACAGTCACATCCCTACCCTTGTCTGCATTGTCCCATCCCTAAGTCAGGCAGGTGCACAGACCAGTTCCAAACATGTGTTTGCACAATAAAATTCCATCACTGCTATTTAACATCATGTTTAGCATCCTCAAATGGAACCCAAAGGATTCTTGCCCCTCCTCCCTTTGCTGCACTTTTCCCATGGCTGGGGGAGCCCCCAGGACCTGTGCACCCAGCCAGGCCTCTGCCCCCGATGAAGGTTCATCTCATCCACTGGGCAATATGACCACCTTTGTCAGCACAGAACACACAACAGCATGCTGTGATTGCTGCAAACTGGTGAGATCAGTCCCTCACCTGCCCTGCACCAATGTACAGGGCAGCCTCCCCACAGTCCTCCCAGAGCCAGGCCTGGAGCTGAAGCCCTGGGCTCTCCAAGGGGTTTGTAAATATCTCCTTGCTCCACTTCATGGAATAAGGAGGTCTGCTTGGAGTCTGTGCTTGGCTGTCTGCATGCCCACCTCACCCCCAGGAAGCCCTGCATATGCTGTGTGGTGGGTAGATCCAGGGGATGTGGCAGTGGGTCAGTGAGGATGTGACAGGATCACTGCCTGGGGGGATGGAGCCAGGAGTGGTGCAGATCTGTGGGAGCACGGGCAGGATAAGTGCCACTGCACATGCAGAGAGCTGTGCACCCAAGGCTACTTTATCCACAAAGCTTAGCATGCTTCTGCTTCCAGGTGCTCCATATGGGACAGATCCGTCTGGAAATGCCAGCATACAGCAGAGAAGGGAGGTTCCCATCCATGCTGCCAGCCACACATCAGTATCCATTGCCCTGCCCAGTGCTGCTGCTGGCAGAGGGGCTGGGGAACAAATCTGATGTAACTTCAATAGCTGAAGGTTGGCAGTGGGGTCGCCCCCATACTTCAAGGGCAGATGAGTTGCTGCCAGCTGTGCTGCCTGAAGGCCAGGAGCTGGGTATGTGGCAGTGCCTCCTCCCACGTGACAGCAGAGGTGCAAAGTGATGCAGACCCTTGAGTGTGCTGATGCCTGGTCCCTGAGGGGCTGTGTGACAGCAGAGATGGAGGGCAGGGCAGACCCCTGTATGGCAGCTCTGTGGCAGACATGGCAGGCATCATCCAGCAAGTGAAGATGATGCTGCTGCTGAGACTGGCAGAGGGTGATGTTATGTTAGACAGCAGAGTGCTTGGAGGGGTTGGCTTTAGTTGCTTGGGCAGGGGCTGTCATGCTCCAGTGGAGCCCAATGCTGCTCAGGCCTGGAGAGTGGAGAGCTGCTGAGGAACCTAGGGGAGCAAAGGGCTCTGGGATGCCAGTGGAGCTGGAGACCCACCCTGCCAAACAGGCCTGAAGTGAGACATCTGAACCAACACTCCCAGTATGGAAACTGCTGGACCTTCTAGGCACCTCTACCACACCCCATCTTTCTGGCCTACTGTGGTGGGTTCTTCCCTGTGTCAGATGGTGTTGTGGTCTTGCTCCATCCCACCCATCTTCCCAGATTGCTGGGAACTCCCAGAAAAGCAGTGAACTTAATCTCCATGAATTTCTCTGGAGAAGCCCCTTGGTCTCTGGGTTGCTGGACAAGGCAGGGAGTAGCATCTCTCCCCCTCACCTAGGAGCTGGAGGCAGACGGCAGCTGCCTACTTTGCAGAGCCCACAGTACCTCAAGTACTTAGACCTCTCCAGGGAAGACTTTTGGCCTTTGCCCAGAAACAAGATTGAGCCCCAACAAGTTTGTCCTCTACAGAGCAGGGCTGCACTTCAACTGCATGTAAGGAGCTTGGGGTCTCCAGGGGAAACCTCTCGACAGCGAGACATCAGGGCTTGGCTGTCCCAGCACTGCCTTCTAGGACCTGGAATAGGATGTAAGGACAAGGACACCACAAGCAGCTTCTGAGTTGGAGCAAGCAATAGGACCATGTAGGGGGCACAACACATCCCCAGGGAGCCCTCACAAGTTTTTGGAGGTGCCCTGAGCATTAGTCCTGCAGCGGTGTTAGGGAGCAGCTCTAACAGCTCCCCAGAGCATGCAGGGGTATCCCACGGTGTGATCCCCCAGGCACAGTGGGGAGGGCCTCTGGGCAGGAGGTGCTGGTGCCTCTCTGCCCCGCATCCTGCCAGCCGAGGGGCACAGCAGCTCCTGCAGATGGGGAGTCCTGGCGGCCCGGCTGGGCTCGGGGACACTCTGCGTGCAGCGATACACCCTGGGGTGCCACCCCAAGGGAGCCAGGCTCGAGTTCCGCTACATCGGCATCGGCATAGGGTCCGGGATGGGAGTGAGTCCAGAGCAGCACGGCACGGCACGGCACGGCTGCCAGTGCACGGTGCCGGGACAGGGCTGGGCACCTAGATATGGGACCCGCAGGTCTGGCGGGGCGGCGCCGGGCCGGGCTGGCGGCAGCGGGGCGAGGCGGGGCGATAGGAAGCGGCGAGGCGGCGGGAAGCGGTGGGGCTGCGGCGCTATTGGGAGCACGAACGGGAGCGGAGCGGAGCCCGGGAAGGGAGGGAGCGGGAAGGGAGGGAGCGGGGCGGGGCGGGGCGGAGCGGGGCGGGGCGGGAGCGCAGTCGAACCCAGCGCAGGGCCGCGCCGTCCCGGCCGTGCTTTGTTGTCTCGGCCGCCACCGAGTCCTGGCCGCAGCAGCGCGGGCCCAACGGGCAGGATGTCTCAGGAGAGCCTCCTCGGGATGGACGAGGGAGCGCTGCGGAAGCTGGTGAGTCCCCCGGCTGCTCCGGGGCTCGGGGTACGGTGCGCGCCCGCGGCGGTTCCGAGGGCGGATCGTGCCTGGAGGTGCCTCGGCTCCTTGAACCCCCCCGGGCCGGGGGCTGCTGTCCCAAGCGCGGGCAGAATGGGACCGGGCAGGCCTCGGGTCTGTTGCTCGGCCAAGGGATTCCAGAGCCATGTCTGGGAGCGGATGTAGCGCCGGAGACCCAGCGCTCATCCCAGGCAGCAGCACCTGGAGGGGCCCGCGCTGGCCTGGGTCGGGCTCTGGACCGGGGTGAGCTCCAGCACGAGCTCTGGTGATTCCGAAGGCTCTGGCCCCGCAGCTCTGGCCGCTTTTAGCCCTTAGCTCGCAACCGCGCCTGGTCGTACTGCCTGTCCCGGCTCCATCTCGGCCGGCGGATCCCGGGGAATCGTTCCTATGCTGGCACAGTTCTCTGCTCCCCGCTCTCCCCTTGCGGGTTCCCGCGCTGCCGGGGCTGGCGCGGTGCCAGGCGGACTTCCCGGGCTCTGCCCAATGGCTTGGCATCCTATCCCCTCCTGCGCGGCGGCTTCTGGAGCACCGGCCGGAGCACTGCCCCAGGAACGAGAGCTACAGTCGTGCGCTGCCGCGGCCGGTGGGCTCTGGAGGACGAGGGCCTCCGTGTCCCGAAGACGGGACTCAGGATACTCGGCCAGGTCTGGTGTCCTGGGAAGGCCCTACAAGTGCCCGGCTTTGGGCAACCCCAGGGACCCCCGGCCCGGGGCTAGGGCTGTGCTGGCTGTCCCGGGGATTGAGCCGGGGTGGCCCGGGCCAGCGATGGGGAATAGTCACAGCAGGAAGCTGAGTCAGCCAGGAAGGCAGGTCTGCTGGAACAGGAAAGAGTCGGGATACCGGCGGGAAGTGAGGGCTGTACAGTGGGTCCCCGGCTGAGCCTTCTGTCCTGCAACCCTCAGGCAGCTCTGAGTGACGATACGCAGACCTGCCTGTGGTTCTAGCTGAGGAGCCCACTTGCTTCTCATGGGGTGATGTCGGGGCCAATGGGCCATCCATCCAGAGGCATTGGGATGGGTGGTCAGGGTGACTTCCCATCTTGCCAGTGCTCCAGCTCTGCCATGTCCCATCAGAGGTCTCTGATCTGAGATGGAGCAGTGGGTTCCTGGTGTCTGGCCAGCCCAGGGAAGTGGATCTCATCCTGCAGCAAGCACTGCTTCTATGGATGTTTTTTCTTTGACGTGCTGAGACTTCGCCTCTCCAGAGCAAAGTGGGTCACTGTGTTTGTGACCCACATTTCTCTGTGCTGTGTGGCACAGGCTGGGGAAAGCCTCATCTGAGCTGAAGTGAGGCAGGGAAGGAATTATTTTTCTTCTGGTTAGGTTTTTGGCTCCACTCAGCTGGAAGAGGGTTAGTCCATATAAGGGAAAACTGCCTCTCCCACTGCTTCCTCCCTTCTCTGCTCTCCCCAGCTCTCCACTCTGCCTTGCTTCTCTACATTTCTCCCAAGTGACACCTAGGCAGCAGCATCTGATGTCCCCAGGGAAACTGGAAGAAGGAGGCTGGGGGACTTGAGGCTGGGGGACCTATAGGAGGTCCCTCACTCCTATGCTGGCTGGGCTGGGAGCTGCCAGGAAGCCTCTGTCCTGCAACTCCTGCCATAGGCATCCATATGATTCCCTCTCCAGCTGCCCACTGGTATCCCAGTCCCAGGGAGGCCAGTTGTGATGAACCAATGGTGCAGCATAAAGGTGACCAAGGGCATAGAGAAGCTGGAGGAGGGAGTTGTGGGGGATAGATGGCCCTTAGGTGAATGTCCAGAAGCAAGAGATTGTTTGAGTGCTCACAGCTGTACTGAGCTCCAGGCTGAGGTCTGCCAGCTTTGGGCTGGGGAATGCTTCCGAATCTCAGCCCCTCCAACTCTTAGTCTGGTTGATTAAGGAGGATTTAAATAGCTTTGGAGACAGAGGCAGGGCAGGCTTGAGCTAGGAAAGTTGCTGCCATGAGATCTCCTTCTTCTTATACCCAGTAGCCTTTGGCAAATCTTCAGTGGCCCTGAGAAGCACTGCATCCCTGCCATGTCCCTGTCATCCAGTGTCCTTCTTGCTTTCCTCTGCCCAGGGGGCAGCCATGCTCCCCATGGCTCTTTCCAAAGGTGACAGTGAAGCTTGGGGCTGTAGGAGGTGCTCAATGTGCCAGGCTCATCCAATGTCCCAAAGCGGTTTCCCTGTGGCCACGCACCAGCCTCCAAATTGCTGTGTGCTGTGGCACTTCATAGAGCCGGATGGATGCCAGGCTAATTGCAGTCCTCCTGGAGGAGCTGCCCTCTGCACCAGGGCTCTGAGCACTGTTGTGTTGGGCACCAGTGGGGAAGCAGCCTATGGGTGCTGTGCCAGTGCCCTTTCACAAAGGCACTCTCTGTGCCGAGGAGGGTGTTTGCTTGGAACCATTAATTTGCTGGCAGCTGGGCAGGGCCCATGGGGCTGATGCCTGAGCCTTCCTGTGCTGGCAGGGTTGGGCCCCTTGGTCCCTTCGCAGCTGTTGTGGTTTCCGTCATGCTTTCCCCTGCTACTGCTCAGTTGCCTCATCCCAGCTCCCTGCTGATGTGGGCTTGGAATAAGGCATTTTCTCCTGCCCTGCCATTTCTCCTGTGGGGGGAAGCCTTCCAGGACCTGGGTGCAGGTCAGGTCCCAGCTGGAAACTCCTGGGTAGGGCAGACCCAGAGCTGGCACGTGGGTGGCACACAGCACCAGGGTCTGCACCAGGGTCTGCAGGGCTGGTATCTCATTGTGTCCTTTCCTGGCACTCACGACTTCTGCAGCTGCTGTGCATACACTCCTTCTCCTCTCTCCCCCCACCTTCCCCACTGCTGGGGCCAAGCCACTCACTGCCAGCAGCTTATTTAGGAAAAGGCCAAGGCCTTGGTCACCCAATATGCAGTTGAGGACTGTTTTCCTGTCCTCAGAGCCTTTGGATGGCTGCAGGGAGAGCTGTCCTTACCGCAAAGCTCTGACTCCAGCCCCTCATTTTAAGCTGAACCAAATTCCACCACTTCCCAGCCCATTGATGCTGCCCTGTTTGCAGAGAGCCAGGCTTCCAGGCTGGCTGCCATTGCTGCTGGACCATGCCTTTGTCCTGGTAGTAGTTGTCCCCACTGTAGTGGCATCCTTGGGATGCCAGCAGCCATCCAGGGCAGATGGGAAATGAGAGGCCCATGAGGATGGAGGGGCTGGTTTTCTGTCCCCCACCCCCCACTGCTCTGGCAGTGCCGTGGCTCCTGCTCTTTCCAGCTGCTTCCCTGGCCTTGTGGTCGCAGAGGTGCCTGCTTTGGATAAAAGCCCAGAGCAGGCTGCAGGTCTCAGCTCTGGCTAGGATGCTGGAAGGGATGGTACTGCCTGCTGGCATAGTAGAGGCTGCTGGAGTGGGAAGGAAAGAGTACCCTGGCTCCAGGCAGCTCTCCCAGATGTTATGTGTGTTTTTAGAGTTGTTTTTAGAGTGTGTTTAGAGTTGTTTTTAGAGTTGCCCTCGGAGATGGTAGTCCTGGCCACTGGTATCTTCCCAGCTGGGGAAGGATAATGCTCCCTGTTGGGCTTTGTGGCTGGCAAGGGTTGGAGGACCACAGTTTTGGCTGCTGCTGGAGTGGCACATGGCATCTCTGTGCCTGCTCTGTGTTTGCTGGTTTCACTAAGATGGGAATACCCTCCCATATCACCAGCCTCCAAGCAGAGAGGGCAAAGAGCGATGGCTTCTCAGGAGAGATAGCTTCTCTGCAGAGAAGTCTGCATACAGTAGTGGTGTGGGGCCCCCAGTGTGGCTCAATTCAGGTCCAGTCAAGAGACTGACCCTGGATCCCTGCTGCAGTGGAACCCAGACAGCCTGGATGGGTGGCCTGTCAGTGGCCCATGGGATAGGAAGGGAAGGGACTGATGCGCTTGTCCTATGGCACAGCCATGGCTTCTCCCAGTGCAATGGGGCTTGATGCTGACAGCAGCTGCTGTTGGTCACTGGGTTTATTTTTAACAAGCTCCATGGGAAATCACCTCCTGGGTTCCTGATGTCAGGGCAGTGTTGATGTCCTACGGCAGGACAGTGTGAGGATAGTGGGGCCCTGCCTGCCCTGGCTGGCCTTTCACTGCAGATCTGGCTGCCTTCCGCCCCTTGAGCATCAGGAGGTGTGTTCATAGCACTCCGGAAAACTCGAGCTGGTAGTGGGGCTGGGCTGTGACCTGGTCTGGAAGAGGGGGAGCAGCTCTGCATGCCCATGCCAGGTGCTGGCCTTGGGTGGGCTGAGGAGCACCTGGAGTGCCTGTGAGATGTTAATGAAGAGCATTTGTGGGGCAGTTGCGGCTGTGCTTCCCACACATAAAGAGTTGGACTTGGATTTAGGACACATCCCACTCATGGATTTGGTACCAAGAGCCACCTGCCATCTGCTAGCAGTGAATGAGGGTGGGGAGGGCTGCAGGGTGGACAAGAGGACTCCTTGGTGGGATGCTGGGGTCCTTTCAACCAGCACCCCCTGGGGAACATGGGATGAGAAGAGAATGGGCTGTCCTGTCCCTTCACTGCTGGAGGGGCTGGCATGGGTAGGAGGACTCATTCCAGAGCTGGTGGTACTGGGAGGGGCAGAGCACCAACCCTTGCGGGCAGCAGGACCACTGGTGGGTGTTCATTTTCCATGCTCATCACTTTGACCTTTACATGCCCAGAGGTCTCAGTGCCACCATGACAGCCCCTCCTCACCATGGCTGATTCCAGCATCCAGGGGGGCCATGCCCACTTCCCGCAGGGCCTGGCAGTGCCAGGCAGCATGCACTGGGCACGTGGGTGCCACACACAGACAGCGCCTTTGTCCAGAGTGTGGGCAGCTCATGGCAGTGTGGCAGAGGGTGGCACCAGGGCTGAGATGCGGGCGCAGTGGTCAGAGCCAGTGCTGAGCCCTGCCCTGTGCACCCAGCTGGAGGCCACACTGGACCTGGCTGAGCGGCGCCGCATCCGCTCAGCTATCCGGGAGCTGCAGCGGCAGGAGTTGGAGCGGGACGAGGAGACATTGGCATCCAAGCGCTTCCGCCCAGAACGCAGCAGCCACCGACAGGACAACAAAGAGAATTGGCCACAGTGAGTCCTTTTGTGAGCTGGGATCATTCCCTGCCTCTGCCCTGGGAGATGGGGACTGTGGTACCTGGCCCCACTATGGCTGGGACAGATTTGAGTGAATGTGAGGGTGGGAGCAGCCTGGCACAGAGCAGCTTGGCACATGCTGGGGCTTGTTGCCTGGATCTGCCACCTGCCCACAAGGGGACTTTGCTCGCAAACACCTGTGACAGCTCCCAGATGGCCACCCCTTTCACCCTGCTCAGGTCCCAGCGCCTGGAAGAGGAGCAGCAGGCAGCCCTGGCTGCCTTGTCTGAGCAGCTCGAAGCTATCACCAGCGTGGAGGAACTGACAAAACTGGTGAGTGACTGTGTGCCGGGGCAGACTGTTTGCTGGGATGGAACTTGTGCTGGGGCTGACTATGGGTTACCCTGTGCTGGGGCTTTCCTGGATCCTTCCCTCTTACAGCTGCGGGCAGCAGGTGAGTATGAGGAGCGCAAGCTGATCCGAGCTGCCATCCGTAAGCTGCGGGCTGAGGAGATTGAAGGTGAGGCACCATTCCCATGTTCTGGGGGGGAAGCCCTGGAAAGTATGAGATGTGGGCAATTACTTCCTGAAAACCATCTTTGCTCCCACCCAGCCGCGACCCTGGCTGGGAATGTGCAGGGCAACCAAAGGGATGGCAGCAATCCCCCCACTGTGCCTGGGGAAATGAAAATTGTCCAGAGGGACAATGCTGAAACACCAGCCCTTACTGGGAGTGAAGAAAGCTGTGGTGAGGGCAGCACCAAGCCTCCAGGCACAGACAAGAGCGGGGAGAGCAGCCAGCAGGACGATGCAGAGCCAGCACTAGATGGGCCACAGGAGAGTGGATACGGGGAGGCTGTGGAGCAGGCCCCTGCCCAGGAGCCCAGAGGCTCTGCGGTGAGTGTGTAGAGCACTGCAGGGGGTGGGACTGTTCAAGATTTCACCCTTTCCTGGGATTCCTGTGCCAGCCTGTCTAGAGCACAGAGCCCTGGGCAAGTTGTGCATACCTACCCGAAGGTGGGGCTGGGGTCTTTGGGGACAGGGAAACATGGCTGGGTTGTGCCAGTGTGGCCTCAGCAGTGGTGAGCTAGGGCTGGGTCTTCAGGCCAGGGTGCCCCTTGGACTTCTCCCAAGGTTGCTACCTGGTGGGGATCTGGGAGCCCCTTGGTGCGGGTGGTGCACCCATCTCTGCTCCAGTTCTTGGGGATGGGGCTCTTTGGATGCTACAACTATTCATCTCTCCTGCAGCAGTTCCCTTGCTTGGGTAGAAACCTCGATTCTCTGTCCCCCTTCTAATGATGGTTGTTCCTGCCAGCCTTTGAGGGGCCACGGCTCATTCTGGAGTGAAGCTGCTGGGAGTTTTCTGGATGGGGGAGGGATAAGCTGGTGGGCAGAACTGGAAGGAATGAGCACAAACTGGGGTTTTCAGTGCAGCAAGGAAGACTGCAGAGACTCTGTGGTGGTAGGAGATCTCTGCATCCAACCCTGTGGGGTTGCCCTTTGAGGGTGAGGGTGGGAAGAGGAGAAGCAATGGGTGTACTCGCAGCCAGGAAAGAAGGTGTGGGTTCTCCTGTCTGCCTCTATCCAGCCCTGCTTCTTCCTCCACCTGCCCTAGGGCTGTAGCAGGAGACTGCCAAAGGGATGTGGCCTTGTGCCACCTTTCAGCACTGTCTGCCTCCTCATCTGGATTTGCTGGCATGCTGTCCCCAAGCCCTGGCTGGGCTGGGACATCACTGAGCAGCTGAGAGGGCTGTTCTGCTTGATCTGGCTGATTTCGATGTGGCCATTTCCATTCTTGGGTTTGGGGCCTGGCTCTCCTGTGCCCCCTCAGGGTATGGGCCCCTCTTCATTTCCCCCTGCCCTAGAGTCATGGTGCTGCTAGAGGAACTGGCACAGCCAGGACTGGCACCTTGTTCCCTACCTGACACCAGGACACCCTAGGCCTGCTCAGAGTTATGTCAGAGATAGATCTGTCACCTGTGTGTGGTCCTATGTCCTATGGGGCAGGTTTGGTGTCCCTCTTCACTAGACACTGTCTCCTTCCCTGCCCACAGGATGCAGCAGGGTATGGGGACACTTGTCCCCCTGAGCCTCTTGTTGTGACTCCTGTGCTTGTCAATTCCCAGCAGCATGCATGGCGTGCTGCAGGCAGGGACGTGGATAGCATGGGAAGAGTCCACAGCCTCTGCATCCCTGGCTGGAGTGGGCCATGGTGGCCCAGTGAGAGACTGGAGCGGGGCTGGTTCTACTCCCCCCAGGCCCGCAAACGAGAGGATGTGGTGGAGCAGGAGCATGTCCCAGCCGGGGTGCAGGAACTGTGCAGCCAGCAGGCAGGAGACCCTCAGAAACCCAGTGCTCAGGGTGAGTCCCCACAAATGTCCGTGGCAAAATGCTGTCTGGGTTGCATGCCTGGGGCCAGAGCTGTGCCTGGCCAGATGCAGGACGATGGAGGGCATACTATCTCACAATGGTGAGCAGGGCAGCCGGGTGCCTGGAGGGGCTGCAGGATGCGTTGCAGGCAGCTGCAGGCTACCTGAGCAGTCTCTTCTCACCCACAGCTGTGGTTTCAGGAACCCTTGTGCTCCTGGAGCTGCAGCCAGCCCCAGAGCCCAATCCAGAGCCTGAAGATGGTGATGAGGACCTGCAGCAGGGTCAGCCCCTGGGGCAGCCCCAGGCAGCCTGGAAAGAAGGGAACCTGGGCAGCCCTGCCAGCGCCCCAGAGCCGAGTGTGGCGCAAAGCCCCAGAGGGGAGCAACTCATCCCGGGCCAGCCCAGTGCTGGCAGCCAGGTACAAAACTGGTGGCAGCTACCGCTGCCCTCCTTGTCCAGGGCTGGCAGTCTGTGGGTGAAGCCAGCTTGATGCACCAGCTGAGTGCTCTGCCCCTCTACTCCCACAGCTTCATGTTGGGGTGCACTGCCAGGTGCTGGTGCCAGGCAGGAGACATGAGAGGCCATCAGTGGGTAAGTCTAGCCCTGAGGGGGGGTGACATGAGAGAGCTGGCCCCCTGCCAGCTGGGCAGTGCCACCCCAAAGCCCCCCCACTCCCCTGTCCTGCAGCATCCCAGGCAGCCCTGGGGACATGACTCCAGCCCACATGTGCTGGGCCAGGAATGTGAGTGCAGGACACAGCCAGGCCAAAGGCCACCCCTAGCTGGGGGCCAATTGCTGCCTAGCCAAGTGGTGGCAATGCCCACCCCACCCAGGGAACTGGGTGCCAGGCAAGCTGTTTACTGGGGCTCCCACTCTGGCCGGGTTACTGCAGGGCCATGAAAGGGAATCGGTGCCAGTAGCAAACCCTGGCCTTTTGCATTCTTTGTCCCAATAAGGCTGGGAGCTGTGCACGGCTGTCTCTGACCACCCCCACCCTGGGCCCAGCACCCTGCAGGGCCTCCCCACAGTCCTGAGGAATTCCAGTGGACAGCAGTTGCCCTCTTCCTACTGATGGGAATACCATCCCCATGGCTGTGCCAAAAGGAAATGGGGAAAAACCAAAAAGCAGCTCTCTGCTTCACGGGTCAGGGGTGCTGCCCTCATAGGTGGAGGTTGCTGTCCCGAGGAGCCCCTGGAGGCTGCTGGCTCCTGGGAAGGAAGAAGCCCTGGGAAGATGCTAGGGGTGGTGGGTTGCAACATGGTACAGCCCTGGAGTAGAGGCAAGTGTGCAGGATCTGACTCCCCCTTTGCCTCACAGGGGGCTCAAACCTGGATTATGAGGAGAAGCTGAGCCCCCTCCCTCCATGGGCACCAATGACTCCAGCCCAAGGGCAGAGCCCTGCCTGCACCCTTGAAGGCTGAGCCACCTGGCCCCTTCAACATCTCTGCAGAGGCGATGGTGTGCCAGGGCCTGGTGAGGACAGGGGTGATCCCAACCTTTCAACGCAGATCCCAGGGACCCCCACTGCGCTGCTGGGCACAGAGCCTACCCTCTGCAGTGTGGTTTTGCATTGCAGGACAGAGCCCATGCCTGGGGTGCAGGGCAGCCAAAAGTGCTGATGGATTTTGGCACTAAACTCTGGGGAGTGTAGAGTGATGGGGAGGGAGACTGCAGGGTGCTGTGCTGGAGTGGGGGGATGCCAGCAGCAGCTGTGCCGTGCTCACTCTCTGCCCCCTTTGTGTCATTCCTTCCCTGGCCTGTCTCTTTCCAAGCATCAGTGCCCACCCAGGAGGTCATGGGGACCCCGGTTCGCCTGAATACTCACCGGTGGGAGCTGGTGCCCTCCTCTCTTTGCCTGGCTGGCCCCAAGGGTAAGATCCTAGTGGTCGTTGCCTCCATTCTCTGCTTCCCGGTGGTGGGATGTCCCCGGTGGAGCCTGGGCAGGTGTGGAGCTCCGCAGTGCCAGGTTGCCGCAGGATGCTGCTGGCTGCCCACCTGCCCTTTTGCTTCCTGCCCAGAATCCGTCCCTCTTATCCATGTGCACAAGCATCCGGCACCAGTGGGGGGAGGGAGCAGAGGCTTTGGGGGGCTGCAGCCACCCTGGGAAATGCTGGCTGTATGATGGGATCTCTGGGGGACAGCAGTACCTCCCATGAGCACGTGAGGGATTCCATGCATGGTCAGGCACTCCGGGGGCATTGTGCGTCGTGTGGGCAACCCAGGGGGGCTGCATGCACGGTGTGGCATCCCGGGGCGGGGTCAGCATGCATCGCAGGGGGCACCCCAGGATGGGGGGGGCAGCGTGTATCGCGGGGCGCTGCATGCGCGGTGCGGGGCCAAGCCCCGGCGGGGACGCGCGCGGGCGGCCGCAGTCCAGTGACCCCGCGCCCGTCCCCGCAGCGCCGCGCCCCGCGGGACCCCCACCTTCCCCCGCCGCCGGCTCGGTGCGGGAGCGCGCGCAGCGGTTCGGGCCGGCGGGGGCGGGCAGCGCGGGGGGGCGGGCCGGGGCCGGGGCCGGGGCCGCCCAATGGCATCGGGGGCCCCGCACGGCCCCGCCGGCGCCCGCTCAAAACGCGCGGGGCAGCGGCGGCGCAGAGCAGCGTCCGGCCCCGCGCCCCGTCGGCTCCCGCCTCGACGCCATGAAGACCTTCTTCACCATCGAGATCAAGGATGGGCGCGTGCAGCCCCTGGCGCCCCGCATCACGGCCGCCCCCGGCAGCCAGCGGGCAGGTGGGCACTGATGGGGTACGGGACGCGCAGGAGAGGTCCGGTGGGCAGGTGGCATCTGTCGTGAGGCTTGACACTGTAGGGGTGATGAGCATGGGTGTTGTACAGGGAGGTGGGACTGGAAAAGGTGTGGATCTCTCAGGAAGGTGGGCACCGCAGGGGAATGGACATCCAGTGGGCTGTAAGTGCTACAGGACTGTGCTCCTAATACAACAATGTGCACAGTTGGGCAGTGGAGCAGGTGGGTGCCAGTAGGCCGTCGGGCACTGACATTTGGGGGGCACAAATGGGTAGGTGGAGGCAGGCAGGCTGAGCCAGGCCAGGTGGGTGCTGATCAGCAGCAGGGACATTTGAGTGCTGCCAGAAGAACAAAGCATGCCTGGTAGTCCTCATCCTTTGGCATGCACTCTCATCCTGCCTGGGGCACCTCCTTTCGGGGAGACCATCTGGCCCTGCAGCCTGTCCCCAGCTCCACTGTCTTACTGTGTTTATGTTTGTGGTCATTCCCCAGTCCCTGCCCTGCCCCATCCTCTCCCTGCTGACCTGCTGGTTCAGGGGAGCCCACGCCATCCTGCTTTGTCCCATCCCACTGCTGCACCGTGTCTGTTGCAGCCTTGCCCCAACCCTGCTTGCCCGCAGGTGTGGCTGCTCCTGTGGCCATCCCTCTCACCAGGGGGTCTTGGCTCCAGCTGAAACACTGCAGAAAGTTCCCTTCCTTGGGGAGGATGATAAGCCAGGGCAGTGAGGGGTCTCAACTGCCCCATCTCTTGCTTGCCCCCAAAGCCCTTTCCCTGTGCCAGAGTTCAGTGCTCAGTGCTCACAGGGCAGGATGTGTAGGGCAGGCAGATAGCCCAGCCAGAGCCACTCCCCAGCTGTGGGGCTGAGCCTGTGGGCTGGGTCAGACCCCACATGCCTCTTGCTCCCCTTGCAGAGGTGACTCTGGATCTGCGGAGCACCCCCATCCGTATCACCACCATCCCCAGCAGCGTCAGCAGCATCTGCAACATCAGCAGTGTCAGCAGCAATGTCACCAAGGTGAGTGCCCGGGGCTCTGTGGGGCTGTATCCCACCTGGCCATTGCCTGGCAGCTCCAAGGGCTTGGGGTGGGGAGCAGGGACCAAGGAATTAGTGTAGGCAGCATGCTCCAGAGGCTCTGTCTTGTTTTGGTTGGTGCTTTTGTTTTGATAGGTTTTTTTTTCATCAAGAGACCCTGGACTTTGTGTGTGATTGCACAGCCCCAAATGAGCCTCCTGCACTCTGGACTGTGCCACCATGTACTCAGACACTTGGGGAGGTGGGCAGAGGGGGACAAGGAATCTTTAGTTGGTCTCCCTTTGTTTTAAATACCGTTAAGGGTGGCAGCAGCTCAGGGAAAAACCCATTGCCAACCACCCCTCTGTTTTCCCTCGTGGGGATGGACCTTGGCCATGTGTCTGGGGAGCCTGCCTTGGAGCGGGGGCTACTCTTCAAAGGTCTCTAAAGCACCCTGGAGCTGTGGGTTGGGGTCTTTCATGTTTCTGCTATGCCATCCTGAGTGGAGAGTGCCTAGGAGGGATTCTTGAGTGCAACTGGAGAAAAAAACCTGGAAAAGCAACCTCTCTGCAGTGTCTTTGTGGGGAGAGCAGGCAGTGGCCATCCTGGGGCTGGGTGCACACAGGAGACAG
The DNA here is from genome assembly GCF_026979565.1 of Vidua chalybeata. Lineage (NCBI taxonomy): Eukaryota > Metazoa > Chordata > Aves > Passeriformes > Viduidae > Vidua > Vidua chalybeata. The sequence goes on along the minus strand of NC_071547.1, from coordinate 14,208,770 downwards.
CCCTTCAAGTGCTTTAATCTGCTCCTGCCCATCTAGGGTAATGCAAGGCGCCCGTGTGCTGCCTTGGCAGGAGCCAGGATGTCAAACGTGGCTATGTTTCACTCATGGCCCTGCGCACGCCTAGCTGCCTCTGCAGGAACAGCGCTGTGGAAGGCCTGTGTCACTGCCAGTAGCTGTGGTACCACCTGTGGCATGGGGCATACTGGTGGCTGTGGTACCACTGGCTTCACCCCATCCTCAGCCCAGCCCTTGCCGGCATGAGGCAAGCAGTGCCCACAGGTGCTGCCCACACCTGCCAGCAGGTCCTGCCTGTGAGCAGCTGGCTGCGGTGGGGTGACTCCCCTGTGCTAAGGTGGTTGGACATGCTTGGCCTGAGCACTTGTCAGCTCCCATTAAAGTATTAGTGGGTCTGTCTGGTGAGATGGGGGACCTGAGACCCGTTGGCTGCTTGGCAGGAGATGCAGCCTCCAGCTATGCTCCCGGTGGGCAATGAGGAGGAGGAGGATGAGGCAATGGTGCTGGCAGCCCTGCCAGGTAGGGTTTGGTTGGAGGACCGGCAGGCTGTAGGGACCTGGGCGCAGTAGCCGTAGTGGCATGTCTTCTCATTGGTGGGGTGCTGCCTGTACCTGTGCAGGGACCTGCTCCCCCTGGGGCAGGCATGAAGCACGGGGGTATGAAGACCTAAAATCCATGCTGTGACCAAGGCCCTTATACCAATGCCAGCCTGGGGTTGGAAATGTTGTGCTGGCCCAGAGTGGGAAAGCACTTGGACAGAAGAACACAGCAGTGGTTGGCTTTTTCATTCACCCAGCACTGCAGTGGTCAGGGCTGGTTCTCACCACTTTGTCCTACAGCCCCCAGGCTGGTATGTGGCCCTAGAAGCCTCCAGGGGCGGGGGGGGCCACTTGCAGGGCTCCCCTTGCTGAACCACCTGGTTCCACAGCCGAATGTGCTGCCAAGTGTGGCGCCTGGCTCAGCACCCCTGCACGGGACCCCCAGCTGCTGGGACCAGAATAGCCCACAGGCAGGGAGCAGGCCAGCCTCCAGCTGGGGGGGGGGTGCCTGGGCCCTATAAAGGGCAGCAGGACAGCTGAGCGGGGCTCGCCACAGCGCCTGCATCGCCACCATGCCAGGGCTCAGCTTGGAGGGGCTGACGCAGGCTGGGGTGGCTGAGCTGGCAGAGCTGCGGCAGGAGCTGGTGGCGTTCCGGGGGGCAGCAGAGGGGCAACTGGAGCGGGCTCTGCAGCGAGTGCAGGCGCTGGCGCAGGCACTGCAGACATTGGAACAGGAGCACCTGGAGTTGCGGACAGAGCTGGGGCGCCTGGGCCGCCGCCTCGATCTGCTGGCGCCAGGGCTGCAGGCGCCCCCCGGGGAGGACATCAGCACCCTCTTTCTGGAAGCACAGGACCCTTGCGCCCACTTTGAGGGCACTGAGGAGCCCAGTGGCCCTGTGGCCCATCCACCCACTTTCTCCAGTATGCGCCAGCAGTCGACCCTGCATCTCTCCCGAAGCAACAGCAGCGTGAGTGTGGGCAGCCCTGCCCCATGACAGGGGGAAGGGAGGCGGTCACCAGCCCCCAGGGCTCTTGGGGAATATCTGTATCCCTGGCACAAGGCATGACTGTGGCAGTGGTGCGCAGGGACATGGCACCATGGGGATCTGCCACTCCTTGGGCTCACTGTGGCGGGGCTGTTTCGTATGCCCCGTGTGCCAGGTGGGAGGCCACAGGCAGTAGTGTTGCCCCCACCACAGCACCAGGCACAGGTGGTGGCATGGGCGCATGTGGCCAGTGTCAATTCCTGCTGTGGCTTTGCCATGGATCAGTTTACCAAGTCACAGGATGCAGGATGGGGCCAGGTGTGTGCATGGCTGCTCTGGCCTCACTCTGTCATCCCTAGTGCCTCTGTGCCCTATTCTGGGCCTGGCCCACTGCCTGCTATGCATTGCTGGGGGGTTGTGCTGAAAGGGACTTGGCATCCTGACTGTGCTCGGGCAGGGGCCGAACTCGCCTAGATCCTGGCAGGGATGTGGAGGAAGGCTCTTGATCTCCTATACAAGCTCTTCTCTACGCTAAGTCCCTTAATTCCATGGAAATCCCTGTGCTGCTAATGGTGTGCACTGGCCTTGTGAGCACCTTGCCCACTGCTGGGTAACAGCCATTGCCCAGCCCAGAGCCCTGGGCAACTCCTGCCTGCTGGGGGACCCAGCCACCTCCTACCAGAGAGCAGAGAGGATTTGGAGGTATTAATGGGAGCCAGACTGGAAGGAAGAGAGGGACTGCTGGACCTTCCTGGGGCATGGGGTGCTGCAGATTGTCATGTTTCCCTGCATGCCTTGGGCGCTGCAGATGCTTGCGGCATCCCACCAGCTGAGAGCACTTAGGCCCCATGTGGCACCATCCTCTCCAGGGTTCTCACTGCCTGTAGCACTGGGCAGGTGTCAAGGTGATGTCAGGGCCCGGACTCTGAGAAGAGGTGGGGACGTGGCCAAGCTGGCAGAGGACTCAGCTGCACGGTGGTGTCCTTGCAGATGGAGCCAGAGGTGGTGGAGCAGCAGAAGTCACCAAGGCGAGAACCACAGCTGCCCAACGGCATGGAGAAGGCGCAAGTGAAGGAGGTGGAGAGAAGGAGCAAGCTGAATGTCGAGGAGCTGAGCAAGATTGAGGATGAGGATGTTCTGGATAAGATGGTACTTCTTTCTCTGGTTCGGGCTCCTGCAGAAGGTAAAGGGACCTCAAGCTGATGGCAGAAGACTAATGATGACTTCCACCTCCTGCAGCTGGATCGGACAACAGACTTTGAGGAGCGACGGCTGATTCGAAATGCCATGCGGGAGTTGCGCCAGCGCAAGCGAGGTACTCGGGGATGGTGATCTCTGCTGGGGTCAGAGTGGTGGTGGTGGCAATATAGGGTGTTGAAGTGTGGCTGTCCAGCTGTGGAGAAGCAGTAGGAGGGTGTGTGCTGGTTCCTCTATTGCCCCCCTGGCTTTGTGAGGCCAAGGACATCATCCTTCCCACAAACCAGTTGTGGGCCAGCAGCAGCTGCAGGACCCCTGCTGTGGCAGGAACCATGCCCACCACCCCACTTCCCTGCTGATACTTGTGTTTGCAGAACAGCGGGAGAAGGAGCGGGACCAGCGGCTGCAGGAGGCTAGAAGCCAATCTGTGACAGGAAGGGCTGGCCGTTCCACAGAGACCACCACCACGCAGAGCACTCAGTCAGCCGATGGCTCAGCATGCAGCACCGTCACCAAGACTGAGCGTCTTGTCCAGTCTAGTATGGGCTGGGCTGGGTGGGAGGGGTGTGCCAGCCCTTTGGGGACCTTGCAGAATCCTTCCCAGTGCTCCTCCACCATAGCTCCTTTGCTATTCACTGCCTGTCCTGAGTCTGGCTAGACTGTCCTGGGAGCAGGACAGTTTTTCAGAGCTGAGTCTCTGGCTTGCCCAGAGCCTGGCTGGGGATAATTAAGGGTTCTGCTCTGGTGACTTCCCTCTGAATCCCCAGCCCTGTCAGGATGGCAGGGCCTCATCTGCACCTTTGCCCTGTGTCTTGCCTCCTATATCCCTGCTCTCCCAGTCCCTGGATGGCTCAAGTTGAGTGGCTGCAGGGGCTGAGGGATGCCCCAGCTCCCTGCTGTTTTGCACTTGCTTCTTTGTTCTCTGCCTGGGGGCACATGCCTTCTGTCCTCCCTCTGCCTGCCATGCCCATGGCTCTACCACGTGGGACTTCTCCCTGTTGCACTGCATGGGTGTGAATGTGCTTGGCAGCAGTAGACATCTGTGTGTGCTGCTCCTCCCAGCCCAGTGGTTCCTGTTGCTTTGTCCCTGCAGGTGATGGCACCAAGACCTCTCGTACTACAACCATGGAGTCAAGTTATGTGAAGAGATCAGACAGTAAGAGTTTTTCCTGCCCTTTCCCCATAGCATCCTCAGGGTGTAACCCTGGGGCATCGCTGCTGCTGAACCATCACTGCCCTAGTACAGGCAGAGTTCTGCCTTCCTGGCACAGCTGCCCTCAGCTCCTGCCCAGGGCCTCTTTCCTTCCTTTCTCTCTGCAGATGGCAACAGCACTTTCGTTCAAACTAAATCATCCTACAGCTCCTCATCCAAAAAGACAGGCAGGTGAGCAGATGTGCCTGTGGGGACAGCCCCACATGGTCCCTGTCACTCATCTGCTTGCACAAACCCTCCACCCAGCTTGCAGTGTCCGTATGCAAATGTGACCCCAAAGCCTCCTGCTCCTTGAGATACATCCACTGTGTTCAGAGGTTCTCATGGGTCCTTCCTTGGCCACAGAGATACGTCTGCCAGCTGAGGACCTTAAGCCACCTCTCTTCTATCCCAGGGACATGGAGGTCTCCAGAGTTCCAGAGCTGGCTATGGGCTGAGACCACTGCTTGCCCCCCTCTGGGCTGCCCACAGTCTCTTTAGCATTGCCTGTCTCTCTCCCAGCATTTTTGACCGTGAAGATGAGAGTGCTTCTCGGCAGAGCAGCCTGGCTGCACTGGAGCGGCGTCAGGTGGAGAAGAAGAAGGAACTGATGAAGGCTCAGAGTCTGCCCAAGACGTCGGCCTCACAGGCACGCAAAGCCATGATGGAGAAGCTGCAGAAGGAGGGTGGGAGGTGAGGCTGGGCCTAGGGCAGGCTGGCCAGGGCAGTAATTGCTGCACAAATAACAACACCCTGGAGCTATGGATAACACCCCGTGTCTCCTGCCACAGTTCAAACCCTGCAGCATCACAGACTGCTGTGCAGCGCTCCTCCAGCTTTGGCGTGCCTAACGCCAACAGTATCAAGCAGATGTTGCTGGACTGGTGCAGAGCCAAGACCCGGGGCTATGAGGTGGGTGCCACCTCCTCTTCTTGTCCCAAGGCCAGTCACTCTGTCCCTTGGTAACTTTGTTGCTCTCTCAGCACGTGGACATCCAGAACTTCTCATCCAGCTGGAGTGATGGCATGGCCTTCTGTGCCTTGGTCCACAATTTCTTCCCTGATGCATTTGACTACAGTAAGCTGACGCCCCAGAACCGCCGCCAAAACTTTGAGGTGGCCTTCTCTTCTGCAGAGTACGTACCTCTCTTGCCATCATATGGACTTGGGATGGCTTGGAGCAGCTTGGGGTGGCTCTCCTGCTCGCTGCTGGGGTGAGGGGGGACACATGGAGGTGATAGTACTGGAGGTGGGTGCCTGTAGGTGTCATTCCCCCCATGCAATGCAACAAGGTTAGGTGCTGCAGGGGCAAACAGCAGCTGTATGGGCAGAGTCACAAGAGGCCAATGCAACCCAGTCTGGTGTGGCAAGGGTGGGTATGGGGGTCTGGGTTCCTGGATGTGGGGCAAAGCACCCAAAGGCAGAGCAGCAGCCCTATGAGCCCACCTGGCTTCAGGCAGTACTTTCCATCCTGGGGAACCAGGTGTGGGACTGCAGCCTGTGGGGGGAGAGGGTTTGCCTATGCCAGGTTCCTCCTTTCACAGTTGTAGGGGCTCAAACACCATTGCACCTTCTCCAGTCTCTTCCCTTCCACTTTTGCTTCTGGTTTTCCTGGGTGCTGAGAGATGGGAGTGCGCCTAGCTGGAGGGCTGGCAGCTAGCCCCTCTCTCCTTCTGTCTTTCTCCCATCCACCCACTCCTCTCTTCCAGCACCCTGCCCAGGGGCAGGGCTGGGGGTGGGGGTCCCATCCTGCTGATGTCCAAGGTGGCAGGATGAGATGGGGACTCCCACAAGCTCCCAGGGTGCCGTGGTGTTGTTTGGTGGAGCGAGAAAGGGGCTGTGGGCCTGGCTCTTGGCGCTCCTGTTAATGGATTTTTTGCCTTAATTGGGAAACTGGTGCGTGGATTTGAGAGAGCCATCGATCTCTCCAGCCTGGAAGCCAGGTGGCCTCTCGTCCTTCCTCCTCCTCCAGCTCTTGTGAGCGTCCTTTCCCGAGCTTCCTGCACCAGGGCTGTGTCGCGCGGTTCCAAGTGGAGCTGGGCAGGAGGGCTGGGCTTGCCCCCCGCCCCAGTGGTTCTATATCGGAGCTGTATAGAGCGCCGCTCCACTCTGGAACCCGCTCCCCAAGCACCTGGCGCACCAGAACACCTCACTCGTCCTCCTACTCCTCCTCCTCTTTCGTCTGTCTTTCCCTCTGGACTTCACGCCTCTCCACGCCACTCACGTGCCCCTCTCCCCCTTGCTTGTGCCCCCCAATATCACTGAATGGCCTTGGCATGGGGTGCCTGGAGCCCTCCTGCCCCTGCATATGTGCATCCTCAGAGCATGCCAGAGCGGAGCAGCTGCCAGTGGGATGGGAACTGCACTGATCTGTGTCTCTTGTTTTCTCTTCCTCCCCTCCCTGATTGGGCTGTGGTCACTGGCTTGCCCCTCTCTCTCCCTGCACCCAGGAAGCACGCGGACTGTCCACAGTTGCTGGACGTGGAGGACATGGTCCGGATGCGCGAGCCAGATTGGAAGTGTGTGTACACATACATTCAGGAATTCTATCGCTGCCTGGTCCAGAAGGGGCTGGTAAAAACCAAAAAGTCGTAGTCCATTGTCAGCCCCCCAGGACCGATGGTGAGAACCTTCCCCTCCAAGTGCCCATGTGCTCACCACCACCATGGCTCGGCAGGGAACTGACTGCCTCAGCTGTGGACGAGACTGGGGGATGCTGATGGGTGAGGGGCGAGCCCTGGCAGTGCCAGACAGGGCCCAGCAGGAGACGGGCGCAGACAGCTGGCCAGGCTCCGGTCTTCTGGAATAGCACCTATGGGGGTTTGGGCAGGGGGGACTGTGTCACCCTGGAGTGCTGTTTGCTCTCCAGCTGTGGGGAGGGCAGTAGTTAGAACAGAGCCCTGCCCCCATGGCTGAGCCTGGACCAGGGGTCAGTTGCTAGGGATGCCACTCAAGGTGTTCTGAATGGTGCTGCCTGAGTGTGGGTGGCCCCCCAGGATGCTGAAGCATCACTGCTTCCACTTGCTGCCTCATTCCCCTGCCCCAGGGTGCATGCCCAGCTCCAAGATGCTGCCTGCTCATATATGGGCAAAAGCAGGAGCCTGGAAAGTGTGACTCAAGGCTCAGGTCCTGCCTCGTCCTGCAGTGTTTGTGCCTGTCTCAGGGCATCCTGGCTGGTGCTAGAGCTGTGGCTCCCCTGGCTCTGCACAATGCTGACACACCAGGGCCCAAACAATGGCTTTATAAGGGCAGAGTCACTCTGTGCACTGCCGTTGCTCTGCCACTAGCCCCCAAGCCAGGCTGGCAGTGGCAAGGGCTTTCCCAAGGCCCCAAGCATCATCCCCCACCATCCCTACAGTGGCCAAATCATGAGGTGGGGCTGGTGCCAGCCAAGCTGTGGGTTTGGAGCCCACTGAGCAGGCAGCAGAGACCTAATGCAATGGTTGGAGCCATGGGACCCAGAGTGGGGGCCTCTCCTGGGCCCTGGTGCTCCCCAGGGGCTGGTACTGGCTGGGGTCGTTCCTTGGGGTGGGGCTGTTCTAGGGGGTCAACATGTGCACTGGGGCTATTGCAGGAGGGGAGAGGGGAGGTACGGGGCTTGGGGGTTGAGGGTGTTGTTGTGGTGGGTGGCAAGCGTAGGGTTCAGACCCTCCTTGTGTACCCTGTCTTTGGGGGCAGAGCCCTGCCTTGGGAGATCTTCCTTGTGCACCCAGATCCTTTGGGCAGAACCTTGAGCAGCCCAGGCCAAAGCAGCTGAACTGGCCACGGCAGCAGCAGGTGCTGCCAGTTTGTGTCAGCACTGCCCCCAGTGCCAGTGCAGCCCTTGATCCAGCAGCAGCAGCAGCCTGAAGAGGGAACAATGCCTGGTAGAGGTGCAGGACCTGGGCAGGGCCAGGAGAGTTGGCAGCAGTGGTAGGGTTGCTTCTGGCCCCCCCTCCCCTTCTCTCACATTAGAAAGGAGAGGACAAGAGGTGGCCAGATCCCCTCCATGCCCTTCCAGGTTGCCATCGTGACTCCTAATCATGTTGTCAGTCCCTTCAAGCACCCAGGGAGCCCCAGCTTGGGGAGAGACATGGCCCAGGGAACTGGATGGATGGCAAGGCAGAGTGGGCCACCCCACCAAAAGGGCAGCAGCAGAGCCCCAAGGCTACTATGGGGATGGGGATACAACCACAGCTAAGCTGCCAGGGTGCCACAAGACTGGTAGCTCCTGGAGCTGGGTCCTGCATGGACCCCTGCACTGTGGTGGGGCAAAGAGAGGAGGAGATAGGCCAGGCTGAGTGAGCTGAGGCAGGGCAGTGCCCACTCCAGCAGTAGGGTGTGCTGGGCCTGGTGCAGGTAGCCCCTGGACTGCAGTCCAGGGCAAGGGAGGGAGCCAGGTTGGCAGGGCTTGGGGGAAGGCAAAAGAGCAGGGCTGGAGTTTGAGGCAGGAGTAAGGGCAGCACATAACCAAGACCCACCCCCTGCTTTCCCTGAACCACTTGGTAGGGTTTGAGGCAGGGGCACAGCAGACACCTGCAGCCAGGCTGGGCTCTCCCTAGAGGCCATCAGCATCAGCTGGAGGAGGGTGGGCACAGCTTTAGCAGGGGATGATTGCCAGCACCAAGAAGTAGGATGGAGAGCATCTCAGGAGTCAGGGGTGCAGACAGCTGGGCAACCCCTGCCCTGGGGCAGGCACCTCTCAGGGCAGACAGCACATACTCTTCCCCATGTCAGGAGCAGAAGGGCTGTGGGTACCAGGGTGGGGTGGGGGATGTGTAAAGGAGCTCAGCAGGTCTGAGGGCAGCAGTGCCCACACCAGCAGGCCCTGGGCAGTGTGGGGTGCGCATCCCAGCCCCCACATGGGGGCAGCCTGCTTGAGGCCATGCTGAAGGCTTCATCTCTGCAGGACGCTGGTGGACTGCGTGCCGCTGGTGGAGGTTGAAGACATGATGATCATGGGGAAGAAGCCTGACGCCAAGTGCGTCTTCACCTACGTGCAGTCCCTCTATAACCACCTGCGTCGCCACGAGTTGCGCATGCGGCAGAAAGAGTGCTAGAGCGTGCCCTTCCCACCCCCACTGCTGCCCTCACCCCAGAACTGCCTGTGGGCAAGGGAACTGCTTGCCTGGGAGGGTCTGGGGGGCCATGGGTCTGGCACTGGGGACAGGAGAACTCTTCCACCAGGCCACTCCCACACCTCTGCCTTGGCAGAACTGCTTCTGCCTCGGCCAGCTGTGGGCAGAGCCAGGTGGGCGCTGCTGGAGATGCTCCCACCTTGGCTTGCCCCCCACCTTGCTCCAGCCTTTTAAGTTATTTGTTCTCCAGGAATTATTTGCCCTGCAGGGTACCATCCCTGTGTCCCTGAGGTGTCATGGGCACAGCTGTGCCCTCAGACTTGGGCCACCTCATGGGTCTGGATCATGCTGCATCCTGCAGGCAGCACCTGTCAGTGGTTCCCTTCGCCCTCTGCAAGGAAGCCTCTGCCCACTGCAGGCCCTGCTTGGTGTCACCTCCCTGGGGACAGCTCCACAACCGTCCCAACTCCCTGCTTCCCCCCTCCACATGCACCTGAGGCACTTCCACATTAGGGGCACCTGTGGCTGGGGAGGAGGTAGCAGCAAGGGGTCCCAGGGGAGTGCAAGATGAATGGAGAAGCTGGGACAACTGCCCCCACTCTCCTCTCCAGTTCAGGCCACCCATGTGCTCAGCGCTGCCCGCCCCTCTGTCACATCTCTACACCTGTGCTGATATCTGTACCAACACCAGCCAGATAATAAAGGTTTATCTAGGGCAATGCCTCTGGCTCAGGTCCTTCTGCCAGTGGCATATCACACACCCCAGTGCTTGGGGAACGCTGGCAGTGCAGCTGCTGCAGGCCCCTCTACCTGCAACACAACTGCTTACCCAGCCTGGAGGGAACTGGGGCGTGTACTGCTCCTCACCTCATTGATGATGTCCATATCTGAGCCACCCTGACCAGGGTTCACTGCCTCCTGTTGGCCCAGGCCTGGCATAGGGAAAAGATCCCACATGGCCAGCAAGGCTGTACTCAAGTGCAGCTGTGCCTTAGTCAAGTGCAGCTGTGCCTCACTGCCTTCCGTAGCTGAGGGTCAGATGTCCCCACTGGGCCAATGCAGCCATGGGGCTTTGGTTCAACACTGCAGAACTCACTCATGGTCTCATGCCCATCCTCCTGCACCGTGTGAGAACAGCTCATCCCATGCTACAGTGCCCACCACCCTCACCCCTCTATCATGCTGGGGAGGGGTGGCACAGGAACAGCAGTTGTTCTGTAGGTTGTTCTGTATGTCGCTCACCAGCAGTGACTATGACTGTGCCATCCTCTCCTGCCTCTGTGAGAAGCTCTGGGGCACTCAGTTGTGCTTAGAACAGAGCAGTTTGGGATGCACACCACCAAGCTCCCTCTGAAAAGATGACACAGTGCAGATGACTGCAAAATAAAAGCTTTACTAGGAGCTGGATATGACATAAACCCTGCTGGGGGGTAAAGCCCCGTTCTTGGGGCAGCTCTCCCACCTCTGGGACTCAGCACATCCACCCTTAGCACCTGGCGCTTTCTGCTGAGGGTTTCATCCTGTCCCATGCAGGCAGGATACTACTGCCCAGTGCTGGGAGCAGCGAAACGTCTGGGCACAGCAAGAGACTGCAAAGAATGCTGCTCCTTCTGACTGGCCAAGGATAATGGGCTCGAAGGACAGGAGGGCATCAACCAGCACACAAGCAAGAGCAGGGGTGGAAAACCTTTGCCGCCCTGTGACATCATGTCCAGCTGCCATAATGCCCTCATTCCCCACACTGTGGACTGGCTGCAGCACCCTGTCCTAAGGGTGACACTCCTTGCTAGAGGTCTGGGTGTTCTTCCTTGTCACATTTGGATGGGGTCTTGCCATCAGCAGTGGGTACATGGCAGGGCAGCAGTATTGGCAGAGACTTGGCAGGGGCAAACTGGAACTCCTCTGGCACAGGGGTATCAGGTGTCTCCTTGCGATAGAAGCCCAACTCCTGCACCAGCTGGTTGATCTCCTCCCGCGTCATGTCGCTCAGGGGAATTCTCTGCACCCAGACAGGGGCTGTAGCCTGGCACCTGTGGGGCACTGACCACCCCAGGCCCTGTGGCAGCAGGTGCCACGCTGCCCACTCACCTCTAGCTCTTCATACCGGAGGCTGAGGAGCACAAGCTCAGGGTCAGCACCAGGCAGGTGTTTCATCTCCAGGTTATGGCTGGGCAATGTGTCAAGGAGTGGGCAGCACTGATCAGGCCCATTTAACCCTTATCTCATTCCATCCTTCATCATATTGTCTTCTGTCCTCCATCACATACCATTCCTGTCTATCCTGTACCATCCTCCATCCTGGCTCATTTTCTCTCATATCCCACTGCATTCCATCCTATCTGTTCTGTCCCCCACCCCATCCTGTTTCCCATGTAATACCATCCTATCCTTCATCACATTCCCCAACTACCCATTCTCCACTCCTCACCAAACCCTGTCCTTCATTCCTCACAAAGCCCCATCCTCCCTCAGCCCATCCCCTCCCGTACTTCATTCCCTTACATCCTGTCCCGCACCGATCCCATCCCATCCGCCACCCATCCCATCGGGACCCCAGCGCTGCAGTCGCTGCCGGCAGGTACTACAACGGGATGTCCTGGGTGACGAACGCCTTCACCTGCGGAGAGTGGCCGGTCGAGCCCGGCTCAGCGTTGGGAAGCCCCGACTCCCAGCCCCGCCCCTGCCCCAGTACGTACCTCCCTGAGGCGGTTCAGCCGTCACCCGCCGCATGTCTGCGGGAGAGGACACCCCGTCAGGCACCTGCGGGCACCGGTTCACCCCCGGCGTATCCCGCGGTGCCCACCCGCGCTCACCTCCACCTTGCCGCGGGCCAGGTCCCGAAGCACGGTCTCGCGAAACCGGGGGTGCTCCGAGCCGCCGCTCACCGCCAGGGCCGTCAGCAGGAGCCACGGCCCCGGCCCCGGCACCACCGCCCGCATGGCTCCCGCCGCTGCCACGTCCAGCGCGGCACCGCGCATGCGCGGCGACTCGCGAGCAAAATACTTGCGCGCACGACTGCAAACACAGACACGCGTGCGCTCACGTGCGCGCACATGCGCACATGCGTACATGCGTGCGCACAGTGTGAGGGTGGCGTCAGACCCGCGGGCGCTGACCGTGCACAGACTGACAGCAGCACCGACAGCACCACACACACAGCAACCCACAGAGAGAAACAGCACCGACAGCACCACGCACACTGCAATGTGATAAGTTAGAAAGGACTCTTTGTTCATCAACACAGAAAGGAGAAGCCTTGTGTAGATAACAGAAAACCGCAAGACAGAAACTAGCTAGTATGTTGATTACTTAAGCTGATTGTGTAACTAGAACTTAGGCGCATATAACATACAACCTAATATGGAAAAGATCATTACAGGGCCGTGGACTTTCACCGAGGAAGAAGAGAGGAGCCTTCCCCAAACGACCACCAGAGAGTAGAAGAAGACCCCCTAGCAACAGAAGGCGCAAGCGCAGAGTACACCCAGAGATACCGCGGACACAGAAGAAAAAGAGTATAAAAAGACTGTGGGAAGGGGGAAACGGTGTGAGCCGTAGGCGGAGCGCTGACTCCCCGGCTGCACCCAGCGCTGTTTGCTTGCCATTGCTTGCTGTAACCAATAAATTTCTGATTAACTCTCGAAAGGCTGCATAAATTATTCGCCTCAATTTATAACAATCTGGTGCCGTGACTCGGATAAGGGCTATCCGCTGGAAGCTCCTCCTGGGGAGGCACCCTCGCTGCCTTGGCAGCGAGCCCCGCTCAGGAGTCTTCCCTCTGGGACCCTTACCGACGAACCCAAATCCGGTGGCAAGCAAAGAATAGCCGGCAACCCCTTAATCTTTGTGCACGAAGTCCCGGGCGAAGACACAGGATTGTGTAAGTACCTTTCAGTGGTCCTTCGGGGCTACTGAGGTTGCCCCGTTTAAAGGAAACCGGGGGCCGCTCGGTCGGGGTTGGGATCCCGGAGTGTGATGAGTGAGATGTCTCTGTGAGACGACGTGAGTGTGGACCTCATAGTAGTGCGTTTCCCACGCCCGGCGACGGGCTGGGCCACGAATTGAGGGAAGCGTGGAGGTGTGTGTAAGAAGGCACTCTGGAAGATGGGAGAGAGGAAAAGCAAGCCCCTCTGGTCCCATGGGTGGGGGAACCCCTGTAAAGCTTCCCCAAATTCCTCCAGATAGCCCATTAGGACTAATGATTAAAAATTGGGATGCCTTCCCCTCCAGGAAAGGAAAGGACAAGGTGAAAATGGTGCACTACTGCATAGAGGTTTGGGGAGGGAAACAAATAAGAGGGGACCATTTGTACTGGCCAGTGTTTGGCTCATTTGAGGATTGGATATGTCAGGCTTTAAATATTTATGTGAATTCTAAAGAGCCCTTGAACTTAGAGGAGAGCGAGTATGCCTCCCTCTGGATAGTGGGGGAAACTCGCACTAAGTTGTTTGCACTTAGTACTAGGGAGAAGAAGAAAAGATTGAAAGAGGATACAGACCTACCCGATTCCACCCCTCCACCCTACATACCTCCTCCCCCTCCACCACTTCCCCCCCCCCCCCCCCCGCCCCGTTCTCCTCCCCGGAACCTTTACTCACCCCTACCTCCACATTCACCACAACATCCTGAACCCTCTGCCCCGATCCAAGATGACTCGGGGGGGGATGAGTTGAATGCTGAGCTCCAGGGGAATAACCAGCGGGTAACTAGAAGCCAGACTAAGAAAAGGCGGGAGGACCTCCCCAGCTGATAGCGCGGCTCGGCGAGGGAGAAATCGTGATTTCAGTGTGTTGTGTGTTGTGTCCCGATTGTGGTGTGGTGTGTCCCAGTTTCGGTGTGGTGTGTTTGTTACATCCAGACGTGTGTGCTTGTGTGTGTGTGTGTGTGTGTGTGAAGCGCGGTGCGGCGTTACTAAGATACAGAGACGCGGCGCGGCGGTGCTGGGGAGCGCATGCGCGGGGCAGCTCTCAGCCCACACTGCGTGATAGAGCGGGTGGTGCGCATGCGCGGCATGGGCTGTCCCTGGCGAGCGGGGGCAGCGTGGCGCGGGGCTTAAGTCGGGGCTTGCAAAGGTGCTTTAGGCGCAGCCCAGCTGATAGCGCAGCGGGCGTGTGGGCACAAGCCGCGGTTTGAGGAGCTGCTTTGAACGCCGCTCTCTGATAGCGCAGCTAGTGGGAGCGTGGTACAAGGTGGGAGTTACAAGCACCGCTTACAAGCATCGCTAGTTGGTAAAAAGCTTGCAAAAGTAGCCAGCGAGCCCGGCTGGGCTAAGAGTTAAGTGTTTGTTATACAATAGCACTGCCCTTCAGTGTGAAAAGCTGTCACTGGGAGATCCTTTGCATTACGGGATTTGCTGTTTAGTTCTTGTTACAAGTGAGAGACGATCTGCCCACAGAGGCTGCAGAACTCCAAGCCCGGGCCGAGGGAGCCCGGCCTCCCAGACAGGCTCTCCACAGGTGGTTTCAGCTTGAACCAAGTCAGTCTCTTCATCCATCAGGGGACTGAGTAGTCATAGAATGGGAGGACGGAGGGAGAGACAGAGTGTTCTTGGGAGGGATATACCAAAGTTCAACAAGTTGCTATCTAGCCTTTGACTGGGAACAACCGCCAGTTGAACAGGCGCTTAGGAACCCCTTGAGGTGGGGTATGGAAGGGGTAATCCCCTGCTTCGTGTGTGGATTGACAACCTTTTGCTGGAAACCAGACTGGCACACAGCTTGAGTTCTCCTCCGATGCTTGAAGTGTCAGAGGAGGTGGTATTGTATTTCATATAGATGGAGATACATGTGTCGTGCATGTACCCCTGAATTGCCGAGATACTATAACCCAGGGGTTGAACAAGCAAGGTGTGAAATAGTGAATTTAATCTGTGGGAAAAGCCACCTAGTCCCCGAAACCTGAGTCGTGTTTGAAGAAGATTGAGAAAGGATAAATGAGTGGCACAGCCTTAGCATTAAAAGGAAGAACTAAGGCAATTTTTTTTCTCCTTTTCTTTCCTCCCCAGTAGTTTGGATTGAACCCTTAGGAGTTCGTAAATTTATGTGGGATGGGGCGGATAAAGGGAGGATGAATGTGTGTGAATGACAGGCGGGCTGGTTACCCCAGACCTGCTAAGTGAGAGCGGTAGTCTCCCATGCTGCGTTTCCGGCTTTTTCGTGAGAAAAGCGGCCAGCAAAGAGACAAAGTGAGTGATAAAAAGAGTGCGAGAACCCCCCCGGGGAAACTGGGACTGGGTCTCAGAGAAAGAGTGGGACCCCTTGGTGGGGGGGGGGGAAATAAAAGGTAATTAATTAGGAAAAAAAAAAAGTAAAAAGAGGGTTTTCTTGGCATAATCTATTGGGGAAAAATAAAAGGTAAAATGTGTAGGAGGGGCTCCTAAAAATTCTGCTGGATTGAGGGATAAGAATGCCCAAGAACATTCAGGATTAAACCTGCTGGGTTGATGGATTAATATTCCAAGAGCATCCAGGGTTGATTCAAACCTGCTGGGTTGAGGGATTAACATTCCAAGAGCACCCAGGATTAAGTTTGCTGGGTTGAGATATTAATATTCGAGAGCACCCAGAATTAAGTTTGCTGGGTTGAGATATTAGTATTCGAGAGCACCCAGGATTGAGTAAAAATTTTGCCGGTTTGAGGATAAGCCTGAGAGGATCTGGGGTTGGGAACAACACAGCTGGATTGAGGGGTATCCAAGAACACTGGGACTGGCCAGGAACACCTAAAAGTGTAATAAGTGTGTTGAAAAATAAAAGGTACCTAGTTGTTGTAGTTGTTTTGTTGTGTGTGACAGTAAGTGAAAAATAAAGTTAAGTGAATGTGGACAAATGAAAGTATATATAGGCATCCTGCCCTGTTAGGCAGCCTCACTGTGCTCCCCTGGTGAGACCGACAGACGCAGATTACAATCTGATGGACAAAAGGAGACAATAAAACAAAGAAAAGGGATTCCCTAAAAACCTCAGTAATTAACCCCTAAGGGGAAAAAAAAAAAAAGTTTTTCCTTTTATCTGTGGCTTATATTGGAACACTCAGAACTGAAAAAGTTCAATCAAATATTGCTTCCATTGATGAAGTACTCCCGAAAGGAGTAGCCATGAGAATCCTGGGGGCTATACATGATAAAATCCATTGGGGCACCCAGGCCTTAGTCGATCAGTTTGCCATCAAATACATGTGTATAGGGATCTATAATCTGGCTAAACAGGTAACCCAATACTGCCTGACCTGTCAAAAGGTAAACAAGCAACAACAAAGAGAGAGACCAATGGGTGGGAGAAAGTTAGCACAAAGACCTTTCTCTCATATACAAGTGGACTTTACTGAACTACCCAAAATAGAGAGATACAAGTACTTGTTGGTATTAATAAATCACTTGACACACTATGTAGAAGCATTCCCCACCGCCAGAACAAGATCTCATGCAGTGGTTAAGAACAAATCATACCTAGATACGGGATGATAGAGATCCTAGATTCTGATAGGGGCTCTCACTTTACTTCAAAAATAGCAAAAGATGTTCTCACCGCCCTGGGGACCCAGTGGAAGTATCATACTCCATGGCACCTGCAAAGTTCTGGGAGAGTGGAGCAGATGAATGGGGAAATCAAGAAACAGTTAACTAAATTAATGCTAGAAACAAAGATGTCTTGGGTCAAGTGTTTGCCCTTGGCTCTATTAAATATCCGCACTCAACCCCGAACTGATGTGGGGATATCCCTTTTTGAGATGCTATTCAGAATGCCCTATGACATGGAGGCCCCTGTAGATCACCCTTGTTTGAAAGATTCTCAGATCAATACCTACATAGTGCAAATTATGAACAGAAGGAGAGAATTGAGGAAAAAGGGGCTGTTGACTCAAAGACCTCCATTAGACTTAACAATACATAAGATTAAGCCTGGAGATAAAGTACTCATTAAATCGTGGAAAGAAAATTCTTTAACACCTCGTTGGGAAGGCCCCTTTGTTGTTTTACTCACCACAGAGACAGCAATTCGGACCACCGAGAAGGGATAGACCCACGCGAGTCGAGTTAAAGGCCGATTACTACAGCTGACCATTGGAGAGTAACGAGCCAACCCGGAAACGTGAAGGTCACCTTGAAGAAGGACTAATGGACTCAGTGTGGGTAATCTAGATAGACCAAGAAGGGGAACAGAAAGGATACACTTACCCCTTGGCTGATGATTATAGAGTAGTGTGTAAAGAAATACGTTGTGATTGTTATCCTTTTGTGTGCTTTGTTTGTAAAACTTGCCAAGAACGGTGGTGGGTCCATTGCCGCAAAGGAAAGCCACCTACTGGGATTTGCTCCAGCTGCTACAAGCTAGAGTGAGGATTAACAAGAATCATACTAGAGTTAGGGGAATTTGAGAATAAGTGGGTAAGGTTCAAATCAGAAGAGTGGTGGGAGGTTTACAGGAAAGGGGTTAACCCTGAGAATTTTTGTTTCCACCTGAATGAACCTGCCCCCTTTGTTGCCCATATTGTAAACCGGTGTTGTCAGAAAGAACTGAAAGAAATCCTGTGTGACTCATCCCCGGTCAAAGATAAGAACTGGGAGCAGTATGAGGCTAGAAGGGGAAAAGGGAATGGATGCGCTGGAGAGTACCGCTGCTGCCGAGAAGATGGTAATCCCCACGGCTCGAAGCACCCGAGTCGGCGGGCGAAGCAGAGGGGAAAGAACCAGGCTCTTCCCAATCCCAAGTGGAATAATGCCGGAATACTCCAACTATTACCAAATGGGTATTGATAATCTCCCCAAAGGTACCGACTCAACCACCCCGGGTAGACAAAAAGGGCAACAAGCTAAAAAGGGAATGGTAGGGAATTATGAGTTAAGTGCAAAACCACGACTCCATCCTCCTTGGCAAGTTATCGTTATTGTAATTCTGATTATATTGTTGCCAGAAGGATATTCTCAATTTTCACATCAACCCTTTAAATGGATATTAACCCGAGTAGATGGGAAGGAAATTCAAACTCGGATATCGTCTGGATCTCCTAGTTTTACATCGTCATTATGTACATTGGCCCCCATCGAACCATGTCTAAATAAAATCGGTTTCTATATGTGTCCAGCATCAAATCCCGGAAAGGGATATTGCAATTACCCCGGGGAATACTTCTGTGGGTATTGGGGCTGTGAAACAATAGCATCAGATTGGTCAGTAGAAGGAGATCAATGGCTTACTGTTTCTTGGGGACCCCACGGCTGTAAAGCTCCGCAGAAGGACTGGTCTGATGGCAATCAAGGGAATTGTCAATTTGTGTATCTGAATGTAACTAAACCATCAGATCCAGGATGGACAGTGGGACGAACATGGGGTTTTCGGTATGTGGAACCCGCTAAGGACAGAGGTAACATGTTTACCATAAAGAAGGAGCCTATCCCACCAGATACCCGACCAGTAGGCCCTAACCCAGTAATAGGCAAAGATGGAGAGCCAAGTTATGTTGAAATAATCAGTAATCAAAGTAACTCAGGAATAGAAAATTCAACTGTTGATAACCAGACAATAGTAACCCCTAGCGAGGATTCTCGATTTAACACCCTTTGAAAGCTGGTAGAGGGAGCGTACCGGGTCTTGAATGTAACTAACCCCCGCTTACAGAGCATTGTTGGCTCTGCTTTGATGTTAAACCCCCATTTTATGAAGGTGTTAGAATATCAGAAAAGGCAAGACGTGCAAATGGCAGTAACCCCCCTTCATGTAATTAAAAAGATTCGCGGGAGCAAGAATCACATTAGCCTCAGTAACAGGGAAGGGGAGATGCATTAGCCGAGTGCCCCAGCACATGGAGTTCCTGTGTGAAACAATGACTACAGCAAAACGAGAGGATAAGCCAGCCAAGTGGTTACTCCCTGCTAAAAACATAAAGTGGATCTGTGCAAAAGGAGGACTCACACCCTGCATCTCCCTAGAAATTTTCAATGAAACCTCAGATTACTACATACATGTAGTCATAATCCCAAAAATTATGTATCACCCTCAAGACTATGTATATAACCTGCATCTACCCCAGCACACCATCTACAAGAACGAGAACCTTTTACTACACTTACAGTGGCTGCTTTAATGCTCATGGGGAGAGCGGGTGTAAGCAAGGGAGTGGCCTCCTTAGTAAAACAAACGAAAGAATTTCACTCTCTAAGGATAGCAGTGGACGAGGACTTAGAGCGAATAGAGCAATCAATATCAGCCTTAGAGAAATCAGTAAGATCCCTATCTGAAGTAGTTTTGCAAAATAGGAGAGGATTGGACCTCCTGTTCCTACAGCAAGGAGGGCTATGTGCAGTGCTCAGAGAGGAGTGTTGTATCTATGCAGATCACACGGGTAGTCAGGGATACAATGACAAAACTAAGGGAAGGATTAGAAAAACGAAAAAGGGAAAGAGAAACCCAACAAAGTTGGTATGAAACCTGGTTCAACAGTTCCCCATGGCTGACTACCCTATTGTCCACAATTGCACGGCCCCTAATTTTGCTGATTTTGGGACTAACCTTTGGCCTGTGTATTTTTAATAGGATCACAGACATACTAAGGGGGAGATTGGAGGCCGCACACCTCATGTTGATAAGGGCCAAATATGAACCCATACTGGAGGATCCTGAGACTAATGAAACCTTAGCCCTTGGCTTACAAGAACTAAAAAGGTTTGATGAACAAAATAAAGAAAAAGAAAAGGAGGGATTGTGATAAGTTAGAAAGGACTCTTTGTTCATCAACACAGAAAGGAGAAGCCTTGTGTAGATAACAGAAAACCGCAAGACAGAAACTAGCTAGTATGTTGATTACTTAAGCTGATTGTGTAACTAGAACTTAGGCGCATATAACATACAACCTAATATGGAAAAGATCATTACAGGGCCGTGGACTTTCACCGAGGAAGAAGAGAGGAGCCTTCCCCAAACGACCACCAGAGAGTAGAAGAAGACCCCCTAGCAACAGAAGGCGCAAGCGCAGAGTACACCCAGAGATACCGCGGACACAGAAGAAAAAGAGTATAAAAAGACTGTGGGAAGGGGGAAACGGTGTGAGCCGTAGGCGGAGCGCTGACTCCCCGGCTGCACCCAGCGCTGTTTGCTTGCCATTGCTTGCTGTAACCAATAAATTTCTGATTAACTCTTGAAAGGCTGAACAAATTATTCGCCTCAATTTATAACAGCAATACACAGCAACACACACACAGCAACACACAGCACTGACAGCACCACACACACAGCAACACACACACAGAAACGCACAGCACCAATAGCACCACACACAGACACAGAAACACACAGCACCAACAGCACCACACACACAGCAACACAGCACCGACAGCACCACACACACAGCAACACACAGCAACACACACAGCAACACACAGCAATCGTGCACAGACCCACAGCACCACACATGCAGCAACACACTGACAAATTGTATTGGTTTTGTATTGGAGGCACTCAGGGAAGTGACTTTCTAAAAGAAGCTGTTAGCACTTTCCTCTGTCCCTGACAAAAAGATAAATCAGTAATTAGTCTTGAGAATTGACAATTTGTTAAATTACTAAGGGAACTGTACACGCCTCTGTGAAGATACCTGTTAAAGACAAAAAAGCCCAGGAGGATCTTTTTCCCTTCTGGCCAGCAAAGAGGTAAGGAGGCCGGCCCAGACCCCGTCTCAGCCAGGCCGGGCCGGGCAGGCCCTGCCGCGGGGCCGGGCAGGCCCTGCCGCGGGGCCGGGCCCATTCCCAGGGAGCCCACCGGGCCCCATCGGCTGCCGGGCAGGAGAGGGGAGCCGTGGGGCCGGGGCCGGGCCGGGCCGTGGCTGCGGCTGCTGACATCTTGCTGCTACTAAACCCTGCCCTGCCACCAGCCCGGTGGAGCTGGGTCCGCTGGGCCCAGGAGCAGCCAGGGCTGGGCTGCCTCGGCCAAGATTCTGCTGCTGCTGAGGTTCACCTGCAACCACCGGGCAGGGGGAGGAGAAGCCATCAGCCCCTGCTGCTGAGATGTGCTGCTGCTGTGTTCTGGCCTGGCTGCTGAGATCCTAACTGCCCCCTAGCCCAGCCGCAGCTCCGGCTGCAAGCTACAGGGCCCAGTGTCACGTAACCAACTGCAGGCCCTGGGTCAGATATTAACTCTTTCAGTGCCTTCCTCGAGTGAGAGAAAAGGACAAAGTGCAAACACATAGAAGAACAACCTGAAGACACTGAGGTCAGTGAAGAAGAAGTGAAGTCCCAGACGGGAGGATGAAGAGATGCCTTTAGTTTAAGGCTGAAAATCCTCTTATAAAGATATGGAGAGGAATATAATTGATACATCAGGCTCTTTTTCCCTGTAATGCATTGAAAAATATGGGGAGATGAATCGTTCAAATGGTAGATACCTAGGAAAGGCTTCCATGTTAAAGTAAGCAGATGTTAAAGTAGCTGTGATCCCATAAGAAGTTTAAACAGAGAGGGAAAAGAGTGATGAAGACCCTGTGCTCCCGGGGAGAAAAGAAGACCTCTGTTCCCAGAAATTATTATTTCAAAGGTAGATCAAGAGAATCTTTGCTCTTAAACAGCTCATCTTTAAAATAGTACCCCCTAAGTTGGCATGACCCATAAACAGAGCTCTGGGAAAAGCTGTGAAAAATGGGAAAGACTTCACAATTGCAGATTTTCCTGGCGAGTACTATTAAAAGAAATTCAAAGCCACAGGAGAACTGTTTTCTTATAGAGCAGTCTTCATAAATTAACAAGTGAGATTTCTGTCCCTAAGTAAATGGAAGAAAGACTGTTCTAAAAGTAATAAACTTATATAGAGAAAGAAAAGGTTATAGGGGGGAGAAGTGTTCTAAAAGTTTTATTTGAATTCTTATTATTCTTTCTTGTAGTCACTATTAATAAACTTTTCTTTATATCCTTTTCAAATTTTAAGCCTGCTTTGCCTTCCTCCTAATCCTATGTCACAGCAGGAAATTAATAAGTATATTCTAATGTTGCCGTTGAGGCAGGACGGGAACAGAAGAACTCTAGTTAGAAGGTGAGAAGAAAAACTGATTTATTTCAAATGCACCGCTCTATTTATAGAGAACATCATGCAGACTAATTTCATTGGTCTTAAAGTAAAAACATCTCACACTATTGGTGCGCTCTGAATGACGCACGGTGGCAGAACATATTTATAAACAATGTGAACAACAAGAGAGATAATGAATTATTTACATTCTTTTCCAACTCTCTCCCAGGCCCAGCCTAGTAGAAATGTCTCTTTTTCTCTCTGACTGAACTGAGAATATCCACATTCTAATAGCTGCCCTGGCATTTAGCCAGCACTGAAACCCACCACACCAACCGTGCACAGACTGATACACAGAGACCAACAGCAACACCAACAGCACCACACACACAGCAACACCAAGTGTGTGCAGATTGACACATGGAGACCAATAACACCAACACACACACACACTGTGCACAGACCGGCACCACACGGACCAATAGCACCTCCACCAACAGCACCATACACACAGAGCAACACACACCAGTAGAGCACAGATCAACACACAGAGACCAACAACACCAACACACACAGAGCAATACACACAACAGCACCAACACACAGAGTAACACACACAAACAACTACACATACACAAAGAACACACCATTGCACTGACCGACACAGAGACAATGCATACCAATGACAGCAACGCACACCCCAGCACCACACACCAACACATACATACCAACTGCACACACCAACACACACACACACACACACACCCCACACAACCCTGCACACCCTGACCCTCATTGACCATGAGCTCACCACCTCCTCAGGGCAAAGCAGGTGAATGACATCCTGAGCTGCATTGCGGGTTGTTGTCAGCAGGCCACAGGAGGTCATGGAGGCTCCTATGAGGCCATCCCTGGAGTGTTGTGTCCAGTGCAGAGCAGTGACATTGACTCTCCTCAGTCCTTTCCCAGTTGCCACCATTGATCACAAATCATTGCAAATGCCCCTCCACGATGGCAGGGAGCCACTTCCTACAGTTCCTTTGGCTCCTGACGGAGTCCCATGGGGACCCAGGGATCTTGTACTCTCTGACCAGTATCCTCCTCAGCCTCGCTCTTTAATTCACCAGGGTCCTCCTCCTCTTCAAGCTCCAGCCTTCCCCAGACACTGTAGCAGGCACAGGATGAGGATGGACCTGCCATCCAGACTCCTGTATGTGTGTGTGCACCCTGAGTGCAGGTGTTCAGACCTGCCTGTACAAAGTGCTTCAGTGGAGCACATGGGCACTGCCACACACAGGTACAGCAGCACCTACACACAATGCCACACAATGCGCACACAGACACACACACACCCCCAGCTACACACACAGAGCTGCATAGAGCTGCACACACACGTCTGCACACGCAGTACTGCACACACAGACCAATAAACATGCAGAGATGCACATGCAGCACACACAGCCCATATGTAAATACTCACGCAGCTGGACACAACCACACACACACACACACAGACTGCTGCATGAGAGTGTGTGTGCTCACCAACAATGCAAACACTCTGCAGCAGACCACAGAAATATCTGGCACAAGCTGACACAACAGCTGCAGTGGTGAACAGTCATATACACAGTAATGCACCAGGGCAGGCATTCATTTGCAGGGGCAGATGTGCACGAGCAAGGACAGGTGTGCAAGGACAGGTGTTCATGCATAAGAACAGGTGTGCACTTGCAAGGACAGGTGTGAAGGGGCAGGCGCGCACACGCCAGGAAAGGCTTTCGAGAGGCGAAGGAGGCGAGGCACAGGCCATCACGTGAGCGGGCCGGGGCGGCAGGTGAGCGAGGGGCGGGGTCGCCCCTGCGCCTTTAAGGCGCCGCGCAGGTGGTGGGCGTTGACGTCACTGTGTGGTGCGTCACGGGACGGGGCCGCAAGGTGCGCGGGGCGGGGCCGGGGTGGGGCGCTCCGGTGTCCTCCCGCCGATGGACCCGGCCCGGCGCGGTAGCGCCGACGGGGGCTCGGCCTCCGGCGCGGGGTCTCGACCCGGCCCCCCGCGCGGCCGCGGAAGCGCGACTCGGCTCCTGCCCGACGCTGGGGTTTCGGCGACGCCTTTCCTCGGCAGCGGCGTCTCGGGCGGCCGTAGGAGCTCCCGACCGGACGGGCACGGCTTCGGGCACGTCTGCCCACGGCGCGCAGGAACCGAGGAGCGGTCCCAGGCCCAGACCCCGCCCGAGGGTCTCCCGCTGCCGGCCTTGCTGTCCCCCGGCCCGGGCAGCCCCCCGTCCCCGGCAGCGCCCGGTCGGGTCACCTTCCCCGCGCCGGCTCCGCCGGAGTGGCGGGAGATGCTGCCCAAAGCGGAGTCCAGCGACCACATCGCGGCCTGGGCGGGCCCCGCTGTGCCCCGCGCCCCCAGGCTTCCCAAGGCTGTGTCCAGCGAGTTCCTCGCCGGCGGGTGGGCGGGCCTGACCCCCCGAGCGGAGCCGGGCAAGCTGCCCGTCCTCGCCCGGCCCCTCGGTCGTCTCGGCCCCAGCGACGTCTGCGATCTGCTTACGGACTGCCCGGGACGAGCCCCAGAGGACGGCGCGTTCCGGTGAGTGGGGCCGCGGGGCGCTCGCGGGGACGGGGCTCGCAGTGCCGTGGGAGCAGCACCCGCTGTGCCCCTTCTTCTCGCTGTGGCGGATTCAGCAGGATTGGGGTGCGGGGCTGCAGGCAAGCTCCCGGCAGTGAGGATGTCTGGTGCCCACTGTTCGTGCAGGATATCGTGATAGAGACACGGACTGTGCAGTGAGTGCTACCTTGCCCCTGCCCCGGCTATCCCCGAGTACTGGGGCTAGCGTGGCGCTGCTCTCCTTCCCTATTGAATCGTCTCCCTTGTGACTGAGGCTCCTGTCACTACCAAAAGAGCCTGCGGGCCCTTTGCTGGTGCCCGTTGCGCAATGGCATTAATGTGTTGTAACGGATGTGGCTTTGCGTTGATGAAGGACACCGCTGCGGGGTTGCAGCACTGCTGTCACATGCACTGCCCTGGCCTTTGTGGCTAGCAAGGGCTGGGAACTGAGATCCGGGTCCTTTTTTTCCCCGGGAGCCTGAGCCTTCCTGGGGAAGGGGGGGGAAGCGGTTTTCTAGAGACACCCTGTCTCACAGCCTGCCTGTGTCAGCTAGTGGAGATGGAAACGAGGGCTCTTTGTGTTGGTTTCTAGAATTTCAGGTGCAGATCCTGGGGGATCTTAGAGGCAAGGACCTGTCTCTCTCATACGGGAGTTAAGGACCTGGTGTATATGCCATGACTAAGCTTCAGCCTTGGCTACTTCTGTTGCCAGCAAAAAGCTTCCTTGGTGGATTTGGGGGCAGAACAGGGTTACAAGGAACCCCTCCGAGCCTTTGTGTTAGCCTGTTCTTCCTTTGTCCTCCCAAGCATCACAGTGGTCACCTGGAACGTAGGTACAGCCATGCCCCCAAATGATGTGACGTCCCTGCTGCATCTCAACACGGGCGAGACAAACGATGTGGATATGATCGCCATTGGGTAAGAAGATGAGGTGCAGCTCCCCCTTTTCCTTCCCCTCCTCCTCTGGCAAATCCCCTTTTTGGGGAATCCCCAAAGCATTGGGGGACAAGGAATGGATGAGCTGCAGCCCCAGCCTCCCCTGGGGCATGAGGAGCAGGGAGGGGTGTGCATCATAAATGATAGCATGTCAGAAAAGGTGATGGAAAATCAGCTCCTGGTAAAATGGGAATGCTGAGAGGAACTGAAACCCTTGAGTACTGATTAGACTCGAATACTCATCAAGCCTGAGGTTGGTTATGTTGGGCCAAGTTAGCCCTGCTCTTGCTGTGAGTTGTTGCAGTCCTTGGGTCAGGCCTCTCAAGGCATTTGACTCACCTGGCCAAGTCCTCTGGGAGCATTCTCCTCCTCTGCTTTTGCATGTGGTATGCAGGCATCAAGGGCATAGACCTGCTGCTCTCCCGAGGCTGGATTGGCTCCATGCCCCTGGTACACAGACCTGCTGACAGGGCAGTACCACAGCACTGTGGTGAGGCTGGTGAGGTGAGGGTGGCTGTCCCTTGAGGACTGCAGTGGTGTGTGAATTCCTCCTAAGGCCAGGGATGTGCTGTCTTTGCACAGGGAGCAGGAAGCAGCCTCTTCCTATAGGTATGAGGTGGAAAAGCTGGATCTGCCTTCAGGACTGCCCCCCGAGCTCCCAGTTGCAGGGGCATAGTGGTGTAAGGACTGACACACTGCTGGAGCTATGTTGGAGCCAGCTCCTTGTGTTGGAGCCAGCCTCTCAGTCCCCTGCAGGATAGTGGAATGGATCTGTGTGGGTGGCAGGGGTCAACCTGAGCTGGATGGATGGGGTGAGGGGTGTAGCTGATAGTAAGGGACCTGCTGGGACCATGTTCTGGCCAGGTCAGGGTGTCCTGCTACTCCTTACTTCCTGGCATCTCTGCCTGGCTGTGTCCTTCCTCTGACCTGTGTCCTTGTGCTCTAAGTGCTTGATATTTTTGGGCAAGACGTTTCCTGATTGTGCTGTTCTCTGTGGACGTTATTCCTTCTCTTCATTAATTGCCGAGCTGGGAGGAGCATTATTAGCTTTCTGGTTGCTGCTGCTCTGAGCTACGCAGCTCAAATGCATCTGGACACCTTTTGCTGTTGGGATATGACTTCTCTGTAGAGACTGAAAGGCCCAATAAGCCCCTCTTGCACACAGAGATGGGCTTTAGGCTTCTGCTCAACCCTGTGCAGCTTAACTGCTTCTGCTTTAGAAAGGCTAAGGCCTCCTGGATTCAGGGCCACTTGTGCCTCCTGCTACCACATGCCCCAGAATCACTGGAGCAAGGACATGGCTGGTTTGTGCTCTAAAATCAGTGTCTTCCCTTGAACTACCCTTCCACCCTGTCCTGCTGTCCAGCATTGTGCTTTGGCACCTCTCCCAAGTTCTCACTAACTGGGACATAGATGGTTTCCTGGTGTGGCTGAAGGACCTGTACATTTCCTCTCAGGCTGCAGGAGGTAAACTCCAAGATAAACAAGCGCTTGAAGGATGCCCTCTTCACAGATCAGTGGAGTGAACTCTTCATGGATGTGCTGAGCCCCTTCCACTTCATCCTGGTAAGGAGTCCTAAAGGAGTTGGCTGCTGGTGTTCTCTCTGCCTGCCAGGCAGGTGGGACACAGGAACAGAAAGCTGGGAGGGAGGTGCAGTGGGAGAGCTGGCTGGAGGGACAGCCTGCAACCATCCAGGCAGCAGGGACCACTGCTGCACCTCACCCAGCAAGTTGTTTGACTTGTGCCACCCAGCTGCCTTTCCTGCACTTATGCTTCCCCTCTGGTGCTTTGGGGTGACTTTATGCTGCCCCCTGCATTGAACCAGGGTGAGGAGGTGAATGTAAGAACTGGCTGGTGCTGCTGGCAACAGCCTACAAGACTCAGGGCAGGCTCAGGTCTTCCAGACAGGTTCAGCTCCCCAAGGCATTTGCCTCAGAACATATGTAAGCCCAGCATCACTGAGGCTCAGGTTTGGCTGTCAGTGCTCAGGAGAGTATGCACAGATCTCTGAATAAAATAAGCTGTTAAGTCACCTGTGGGATGGAGTGGCACACGAAGGGTGGAGGTGCTGCCCCATGGCTTGGAGTGGGGGCAGTTGTCCCCTTGTCCCCAGGCTCTCTACCATCCTACTCCAGCCCTTGCTCAAATTCCAGGTCAGCACAGTGCGGATGCAAGGTGTGATCCTGCTGGTGTTTGCCAAGTATTACCACCTGCCCTTCCTGCAGGACATCCAGACAGACTGCACCAGGACAGGGCTGGGGGGATACTGGGTGAGTGTGGCCCTGGGGGGAGATTGCAAGGGGCTGGCTTCCCAAGGAGTCATGGGATCCTCTTGGTGCAGGGCAACAAGGGTGGGGTGAGTGTTCGTCTCTCCATCTTCGGCCACATGGTCTGCTTCCTGAACTGCCACTTGCCAGCACACCTGGAGAAGGCGGAGCAGCGCAAGGAGGACTTTGCCACCATACTGCACATGCAGCAGTTTGAGGGGCCCGTGGCTAACGGCATCTTGGACCATGAGTGCGTACCCCACCACTTTGCTCCCCAGTCTGGGCTCTAGTGCCAATCCCAGTCTTTGACCACCTCCATGTAGGGTCTGGGGTCTCCCCAGCATCCCAGCACAGCTTGGAGATTAGGTCTTGCCTGCAGAGCTGGCCCAGCATGGGGTCAGCATAGTGGGGTAGGTGTTTATAGAGGGGTCTTGGTCTCACCACATTCAGGGCCTGGTACAATTCCAACCTTACTAGCACTGTTGGGGTTTGGGACCAGTCAGACAGAGAGGCCAGCTCTGCCCCTGTGTCCTGGCTTTGTGATCTGAATCCAATGGTGCCTCACTGTGGAAATTTCCACCCCTGGTTTCAGCTTGGGGAAGTCTGGCCCATTTGCCTAATGGTACTTGGTCCTACCTACAGAATCTTGGCAGCTGGCCAGGCTGTTGGCTGAGCAGTGACCTGAGCCAGTGTTCCCAAGAGCACCTGTGCTGTGGGCTAAAGGCTGCCCCCAGGCTGGGGACATCTTACCCCTGCTGTCCCTGGCTCTGGTAGCCTCAGCCCTTCCAGCCTATTGTCCTTGCTGCCATCCACAGCCTTGTGTTCTGGTTTGGGGACCTCAATTTCCGCATCGAGAGCCTGGACATCTGTTTTGTGAAGTACGCCATTGACAGCAATGTCCTGAGCCAGCTCTGGGAGAAGGATCAGGTGAGGGATGGACATGCTGCCAGCCTACACTGGACCCCTAGCAGTGATTGACTTTCCCAAAACTGCCCATGCAGCTGTGGGACAGGGCATGTCCTCTTGCAACTCGTAGGACACAAAGGGCCCTGGCTCTCATGTCTCTGGGGGAGGAGGGGACAGCAGAATCCCAGGTCAGTCTGGATGGATCTGGGCACACTTCCCTCATGAGTGTGTGAAGAAGAGCTGAAGCATTGAGTCTACAGACTAGCTGCTGGCATAGATGGACAAACCCTGAGAGCTGTGGGAGCTGGCAGGAATGGGACTGGGATGTCACAATGTGTGAGGGTGGGGAGATCTTGGCAGGATTTGTGGAGGTGTCTGGCTATGGGGTTTGCTGTGCTCCTTGATGCATTCTCTTCCCCACAGCTGAACATTGCCAAAAGCACATGGCCTGTTCTCAGAGGCTTCCAGGAGGGACCCCTGAACTTCCCACCCACTTTCAAGTTCGATGTGGGCACCAACAAGTATGACAGCAGGTAGGAGAGCAGAGCTGGGCATGAGGTGAGGCTGAGAGATGCAGGAGTTGTGGGCCTCAGAGCCAGTGCAGGTGCTGGTGTGGACAGAAGGGGAGAGCAGCCACGCTGGGGCAGGCCCTGGCTGGACTGGGATGTGATGGCAGTGCTGGTGCCAGCACAGGTCTGTCCCTGCAGCTGTGCTGAGTGCCAAGATGAGCTGCATCCTCTGCCCACATGTACTGTAGTGCCAGGGGGAGGCAGTATGGGTCAGAGCCCACTGCCCTTGCCAGGCAAGAGATGCCCCTCTGTGCCCTGCCAGTGCCAAGAAGCGAAAACCTGCCTGGACTGACCGCATCCTCTGGAAGATAAAACCTCCCAGCAAGGGATTGGGCACAGGTGGGCACGGGCCCAGCCAGAGTGTGCTGTCAGTGAGCCAGCTATGCTACTGCAGTCATATGGAATACACCATCAGCGACCACAAGCCAGTAGCTGCCATCTTTGCCGTGCAGGTGAGCACTGTCCAGGGCTGCTGGGAACACAGGCAGGAGCTGCAGGGGTGGGATGTCCAGTGTTGTGTGTGGGGGGCTTACTTCAGTTTGGTGACCTCAGCTGCCTTGCCTCTTACTGGGGGCTGCTGTGGGTATATGCATTGGGTCTCTGGGCAGCTGAGGCAGCTCTTTGTCATGCCCTTTCTCAAGACATACCTGTCTCTGACAGTTTGCTTCCAAGGTGGACAAGCCCCTGGTTGAGATTTATGTGGCTGACGAGTGGAGCAGGCCTGAGCAAGCAGTTGTCAGGTACAAGATGGCTGTTGGCTTCCACCGGAGCTCCTGGGACTGGATAGGACTCTACCGGGTAGGGGCTTGGGGGCTGCTGGGGCTGGAGGGAGTGGGGAGCGCTGCACAGCACTGCGGGGTCCCTTCTGAGCTACCCCCCACCAGTGAACATGGTGAGGGCATGGAGCTGTGCCCTCCCTTCCCTGGCATCATGATGTGGTCCTGCTTCAGGAGGCTCTGGTCCAGCAGTTCCTTCCTCCCCCTGCTCTGTGGGCCCCACAGGGCCCCAGGGTACACCTGCAGCAGGCAGCTTTGGGTCACCCTCTGTGAGGAGAGGGGGCTGAGCAACAGGAGACTGAAGAGTAACTGTGCCGAGTGCGGCTCATATTGTCCCACTCACTTGTATTGTCCTATGTATTGTGCACAGGTGGGCTTTCGGCACCCCAAAGACTATGTGTCCTATGTCTGGGCCAGGAGTGATGACGGGGAGCGCTGCCTGGAGAAGCAGCTCTGTGCACAGGTGAGCTGGGGCCAGCCCTGCTGTCTTGCTGGCACTTCTGCCCCACAGTGGGGACACAATGGCCCCTTTGTGCCCCTGAATGGGGGAGGCAGGCACCTCATTATTGCTTTTTGCTGAGTATGGGGTAGGCTCATGGTATTGGCAGCAGAGATTTGTGCTTTTAGCTGGGGTTGGAGGTGAGGTGGCAGGGGGGACACCCCTGTGCCAACCCATCAGGTGTCTCTGGGCTGCAGGTGATGTTCTCTGAGGAAGCATTGCCCAAGGGGAATGGCGAGTACATCCTTGGATACTACAGCAACACCTCCAGTAGCATTGCTGGTGTGACTGAGCCCTTCCAGGTGAGCACAGCCAAGAGGTGAGGGTGAAGGGGGATGGATATGGGGGGGGGGTGGTATCTCTGGATGGGGGAGGCCAGCTGGTGTGGTACTCAACAGTCCCCTGCCAGGGTCAGCTAGCAGTGCTGATGCAGGGGTGCAGATTTCCCTACCCAGGTCAGAGGAGGGCAGCAGCTCTACAGACAGCTCAGGCAGCAGCTCAGAAGAGGATGACAGTACACTTGTCCTCCTGGCTCCCAAATCCCGTAGTCCCAGCCCGGGCAAGATGAAACGTCACCGGAGCCGAAGCCCCAGCCTGGCCAAGTTCCAGGGCCTCATCCTGCGGCCATCAAGCCGGGACAGGGGTGCAAGCCGCAGCCCCTCACCCCAGAGCCGTTGCAGCCTCCCCAAGAATATTCCCACCATCCATCTGCCCCAGGAGGAGCTGGTGCACCATGAAGTCAAAAGCAAGGAGCTGGGACAGGCAGCTGAGAGCCCAGACAGCAGCTCGTTCTACCAGACTGTGCAGGAGCAAAGTGGCCTCCAGCATGTCTCTGCTGACAGCTCCCTGGCCAGGGCTGACCCCCGGAATCTGGGCCTGCTGCCCGCACTGCGCCTGGAGATGATTGACCAGGCCCTGGGCCGGCGGCAGGAGAGCGCAGACCAGGGCTATTATCCCTGCCAGAGAATGAGCCCCATCAGCCCCCCAGGCTGTGGCCCCTCCCCAAAGGAGGGGCACAGCCCCCAGGAACTGGATAGACATAGCTGTCCCATGGGCCGCTGATGCAGTGGCTCCCTTGCTCCTCCCCATAGCGTGCTTGCTGTGTGCTTTCCTGTGCCACTTCCCTGCCAAGACACTCCCTCCCTTATTTATTGCAGTGACTCCTCACCCCTGTTGTGTGCCTGGCAGGTAGAGGACCTCCCCCTTGCTGTTCCCAGCCCAAGCTCCTACCCTGGGCTGCGAGGTGAGCACACAGGGGAGGGTAGGCAAAGCTGGTCTAATGCGGTTTGGGGAACCCCCTTATGAACTTCCAAGTGCAGCACTCTTCTCCCACGGGAGGAGTGCTGGCCTCACACCTGAGGTAGCACAAAACGCCAGGGCAGGGCTCTGGCAGGAATGGTGATAGGCACAGAGCAAGGACCACCACAGGGTACCCTGGAGATCAAAGCTTGCTCCTTCCCTGCTCTACCACTGTGCCTCATCCTGAACATAGTGCAAGTGACAAAATAAATGGTCCTGCCCACCCCAGCTGCACTGTGCTTACTGCTGGGGGCAGGATCAGCCCTGGGGTGTGGGCCACAGTGTCAAGAGGGGACAGCAGGCTCAACTCTTGCACCATACACCATGCTCTGACCACCCACCCTTTATTTTTTCTGCTGCATGCAGGTACTGACCCCAGCCCTCCTACCCTGCCTGGGCAAGAGGGTCAGGATTGCACCTCACTGCTCAGGCCCCTCAGTTGAAGGGTCACCAATCTAGGGGTGGGATGTCCTGCCATCCCCCCTGCCCCAGAGCACACCAGGGAAGGACAATGGGGTTTCCTTGTTTCTGAGCCCTCCTTTTTCTTTCCCCTTGCTTTTGATAGTCATGGATGGCAGCTCCTTGAGAGGCTTCTCAGTTTCTCTGCCTGCTCTGGCTGTGGTCCCAGCTCCATGCTGTCATGCCAACAGCCATGCTCAGTGCCATCCTTTGACTTGAGGACCAGACCCCAAGCAGCTCCCAGCTGCAGCTGTTGTACAGTGCACCTTCCTCCCCTTCCTCCCCAAGGCAGCACTGCTTGGGTGTCATCGAAGCACTGTGTGGGGCCAAGCTGGTGCCTGCTCTACAATGACATGCTGGCACTGCTCACAGCGGGTTCCTCCCCTGGCATGTGTCTTCCAGTGTGCATGCTTGGCCTTGGAGCTCACACGCAGATGGCCCCAGCGTCTTAGAATCTTTTTGAGCTGCCGTGCAGGTACAAGTACAGCCCTGGTCACCATGGTACAGCTGCTGGAAAAGCAAAGCTGTGAGCATCAATGTAACCCTGCAGCACCAACATCCACCGACCCTGCTCTGCAGCCTGGTTGTGGCACAGCGGAGCAGGGGCCAACACTTACACTACAAGTTTCCTGCCCCACCCAGGCCCTGGCCCCTCGACTTCCCCACTTACCTGTGCTGTGACCCCCTGCCTGGGCTGCAGGCAGCAGGCAGCTCTAGCACAAAGCAGTTCATGGCAATGCGGTCAGCCAGGGCAGCCATGTCCACGTCACTGCAGTGCCTTGCCCTGTGGAGGCACCGTGCCAGCCTGCAGGCACAGGGGAGCGTGTGTCACCAGGTGCTGGCCAGGGCAGGCATCCCACCTCCTTTGATCCCCAACTGTATGCACACAGTGCCCTTTTCCTCCTGGACTCACACCTGCGCGTGCAGTTGCAGTGGAGGAGCGTCCGGCTGTCCACGTTGTGCAGCTGGTACCTCACCTCATGGGGTGCAATCTGGTGGTCACACTTACCCAGGTGCTTGTTGCACCTGCAACCCCTGCCCGGGCCTGAGGAGAGCAGGGAGGTAATGGGCACATGACCCCACCAGCCTGAGGTCTTGGGCCACCCCAGCTGCAGTGTGCACATGCTGCCCACAGTACCAGCTCACCCTGCTGCCTGCGCCCCTCCACAGCTGGCACGGGGGTGGCTCCATAAAGCACTGTGGCTGGGCTGGGTCCAAGGCTGCCATACCAAGGATGTGCTGAGATTCCAGCGCCTTGCTCTGCTCCAACCAAATCCTGTCCTGACACTGTCAATGCTGTTGCACGGCCAGGCTCTAGCCCCCACTGCACTGCTGGGTGCCTGGTTGTGAGCTCAGCCTTGTCCCTGGCCGAGGCAGGGGTACCTGGGCCCTGTGGCTGCTGGGCTGTCTTAGGTCTCTGTGCCTGGCGGCGGCGCCCAGGCTTTGCCTTCAGTTCCTGTCGAAACCGCTTACGCCCTGTTCTAGAGAAATTCCTTCCCTTGCCCGAGGGCTGCATAGTGAGGCTGCCCCTCTCCTCTGCTGGTAGGCTGGGGTGGTACTGATTCTGCTGCACCATCTTGGCCAGAGGCACTACTCCATAACGCTCACACCTGGGGACACCACGTGCTGTGAGGTCCTGCACACCATAACTAAGCCAGTGCCCGAGGGGGCAGCCGTGCAGGGCACGCTGAGGGCCGGGGCACCCCGGGAACTCACCCGCCCCACCAGTGCCACTGGATGCACTCCTCGCTCTCTTCCAGCACAAAGCACGGCACCTCCAACAGGTTGAAGAATGTGACGCCGATGATGTTGGAGACGGTGTCGTTGATGGCGAGCAGGCACCGCCGGAACCTGCGGGCAGGGAACCGGTGAGGAGGGTGGGGTCCCCAAGCCTCCCGTTTCCTCAGGCCCCGGGCTCACCTGGCGTCGCAATCGCAGTGGGACACGGTGTGCAGGCGGTAGTTGCGGATGCCGTAGTTGAACTGCAGCGCCGTGATCTGCGCCCAGCACTGGTCGTGCTCCCGACAGCACCGGT
Source organism: Vidua chalybeata (assembly GCF_026979565.1). NCBI lineage: Eukaryota > Metazoa > Chordata > Aves > Passeriformes > Viduidae > Vidua > Vidua chalybeata. Next base: position 14,174,441 of record NC_071547.1, on the reverse strand, counting down.
CAGGACCGCGGAAGAGCCCTGCGGAGGGGCCGATGAGCGCGGCCCCGCGGAGGGAGACGGGGTGCTCCCGCCACCCCACGCCGCTCCGTACCCAGCTCGCTCCAGTTCCCCGCCGAGTTCCCCGCGCCGCACCACAGCGTTCCCGGCAGAGTCCAGCCCCGGCGGCGGCGGCGTTGCGGTCCCGGTGGCACGGGGTCGGTGCAGGCGGCACGACGCCGCCACAGCACGGACAGAGCGCGGCGCAGCGCGGCCCCGGGCGCGGCAGGCGGGTGTTGTTCGCAGGCCGCGCGGAAGGCGCGAGCGAGGCGCGGATCGCGGCGGGCCCAGCAGGCGCGGAGGCGGCCAGGGGCAGCCCAGACGCTCTCGACCAGCGCGGATCCGGTGCCGGTGGTCAGGAACGCCACGTACCGCGCGCCGCCCGCGCCCACCGCCCCCCGCGCGCACGCAGCCCCGCCGAGCCAAGCGCGCGCGCATGCGCAGAGCGCCGCGCAGGCCAGAAGCGCGCGCGCCCACATTGCGCGCACCACTCCGCGCCCCCCCCCCCACCGCTCCCCGCTTTAACCCCACGGGCCCAGCGCTGATTGGCGTCGCGCAGGCCCCGCCCCGCCCCGCCCCGCCCCGGGGCAGAGCGCTGGGACGCAGCCGGGGTCCCCAGCCCCGGCTCCTCCTTATCCCGGCGACCACCCCCATCCCGGGCACCCCCTGCTACACACACCCCACCCCACGCGCTCTCTCCCTGGGCTCTCATGAGTGTGCTCTCACGTGCACGACTCTGGATGCAGGTGTGCACAGGTGTCTGCACACTCACCTTGAGCACACGTGTACACACGTGTGTGAGTGTACGACCATGTGCCGTGCGTGCCCAACCATGTGTTTGCCCCGCACAGGCTTGTAGCCATGTCCCTGCTCAAGCGTCCACTGTGTGCAGTCAGGACACAGAGCATTGTCCTGTCCAGCCTCTGCAGAAGCTGCCCGTGGCCCAGCATCACACTTGTTTGAGAGCTGAGGATCCCTGAGGATGGAGCCACCACAGCCCCCCAGGGCAACTCCTGCTGTGACCTGTACTGAGGCCTGACCCTCACAGTACAAAGGTGTTTCTTGATATTCAAAAGAATCTCCCATGCCCCAGTTTGTGCTTATTGCATTTTGTTCCAGTACTGGACATCACTGGGAAGAGATGAACTCTTGTCTCTTTGCACCCTCCTTGCCTGTGTATTAGTAGGATTCTGCAAAATTCCTCTGCTCCAGCCTCAGCAGACCCTGCTCCTGCAGCCACCCCACACAGTACAGGTGCTCCAGTCACTCCACCACCATCACGGCACTTTGCTGAACTCACCCCAGCATATCTGTGCCTTGCCCAGGTAATCCCGGTTGGAGCAGCATTGGTGCTCCCTGCCCAGCTTTGCGTGGTGCCATGAGGACACATCCCTGGCTTCTGCTTAGCTGGTGCCCAGCAGGATCCCAAGGTCCATCCCTGCAGAGCTGCTTTCCAGCTGGTAGCACAACTTATGCTGGTACAATATCCCCCTGGGAATCAGGTTCTCTCTACCCTGGAAATACCTTGGGAGGGTAGCTGGGCTGTGGGGCAGAGCTTCACATGTCCCAGAGCCCCAGTGGCCCAGGGAAGCGTTGTTTAGGGTGGTCTGTGTGTCTGGGAATCCTGCTGCATCCCAAAAGGATGCTGGCCCTGCTCTGGAGAATTGGCCCACTGAAGTCCAGGTGCACCTCTCTACCTGAGGGAGGGAGGGGAGAGAGGGAGGAAGGAAGAAAATGTGGAAGTGCAGAAGTCCGGAAGTGCGGAAGGAAGGAAGGAAGTGTGGAAGGAAGTGTGGAAGGAAGTAAGGAAGTGCAGAAGGAAGTGCGGAAGGAAGTGCGGAAGGAAGGAGGGAAGGAAGGAAGGAAGGAAGGAAGGAAGGAAGGAAGGAAGGAAGGAAGGAAGGAAGGAAGGAAGGAAGGAAGGAAGGAAGGAAGGAAGGAAGGAAGGAAGGAAGGAAGGAAGGAAGGAAGGAAGGAAGGAAGGAAGGAAGGAAGGAAGGAAGGAAGGAAGGAAGGAAGGAAGGAAGGAAGGAAGGAAGGAAGGAAGGAAGGAAGGAAGGAAGGAAGGAAGGAAGGAAGGAAGGAAGGAAGGAAGTGCGGAAGGAAGGAAGTGCGGAAGGAAGTGCGGAAGGAAGTGCGGAAGTGCGGAAGGAAGTGCGGAAGTGCGGAAGGAAGTGCGGAAGGAAGTGCGGAAGGAAGTGCGGAAGGAAGTGCGGAAGTGCGGAAGTGCGGAAGTGCGGAAGTGCGGAAGTGCGGAAGTGCGGAAGTGCGGAAGGAAGGAAGGAAGGAAGGAAGGAAGGAAGGAAGGTTGGTTCCTGTGGTCTGTTTTTTCTTCCAGGGCTAGTCTGGAGTCATGTCAGTCCAGGCTGATGCTCTGCCTTGCTGGGGTTTGGGGGGGGGGGGGGCAGGGGAGGTGGTCTGTGGATCCCCATGTGCCCTAACTCTAACTGGGAGACACTGGGGCCTGATGGATGGGGCTTGGCAGTGTAGGCTTATCTCACCTTATCAGGATTTCCCTGACAGCAGTGCACTGCAGACAGGGCAGAGTCCACCCTATGGCTGTGATAGGTCTGCTGTGCGCCACCCATGACATCACCCCATGTGTCACAAAGGTCTCCCCTGTCCTGGGAGCTGTGTTCATGAAGCTGGATGAGGGCTGGTGGGACTGGCATGCCAAGGCTGGGGGAGGGCTCTGCTTGGGGGTACCCCAGATGTGGGAGAACCAGCTTTCCACCCATGGGGATCCACAGAGCCCTCCTGCCATGGGCTCTGCCACACTGTGCTGTGTTCGTGTCCCAGTGCCCCTGGGGCTGCCCTGTGCATGCTTTGTGCCCCCTCATGCCCAGCACCCTGGGGCTGCCCTGTGCCTGGGCTGTGTTGGCAGCCCTGTGGGGCCCCACAGGGAGGGATCCATGGGGCAGCACAGGACAGCCTTGGCTGACAAGTGGATGACTGCGTGAGAGACAGAAAACCCAGTTTGGGTTTGTCTGGAAGATAACAGGGGATAAGGAGGGATGCCTAATGCTCTGGCCTTCAGCACCCAAGCAGCCAGTGGGTTACAGGGCTGGCCCTGCAGCACAGCTCCCCACTGTGTAATCATGCAGCTACTGCCCTGCTGCCAGCTGCCGGCACAAGGCTGGTGTCTGGCTGGACAATGAGGATGTGGGGCCAAGCACTGGGCTACCCAACCCAACAGGCAGCACTGCCAACCCTGCACCCAGCTCTGCTGACGTGGCTCAAGGCTGTAGACAAGGCCAGTGTGCGGCTAAGCTCCCAAGGACTCAGGGCTGAGCCTGCAGTGGGGGAGCACTGAGCTCTGGTGAAGATGCCAGCACCCATGGTCCATGCAGTGAGGGTGGGGAGCGGGTCCCAGCCTGGGTCAGCGGGCGTGCAGAAATGGGCTGGTGAAGCAATTCTTTCCCCCTTTCTTCTGCATGCCATGTTCCATTTGGGACTCCCCAGTACAAGAAAGATCCCATACTGAAGTGAGGCTGGTAAAGGCTGCTGAACTGGTCAGGGCTGGAGCTAGGCTTACTTGGGCTGAAGAAGAGGAGAAATCAGACTTTATCTGCCCTGAACTCTGAGTCATGGCAGGACTCATTTCTTCTCCTTTTGCACTCCCCAGGCCAGCATGGGCATTGGGGTGATGCCTCCTATGGAGACATCCTGCAGGCACTGCTGGATGACCAGGCTGTGAGTGGCTGCCAGACCTGGGGCCTCATCCATGTCTCAGTGCTGACACACCCCCAGATGTCCCCATGTCCAGCCTTGTCTTTTGTCCCAGCCAGCCAGCAGCACTGGCTCCCTGTTGTATGTGTATCACGCATGCCACTGGCCTGCTTGTGTCACCTGGGAACAGGCACCCTTGGAGGAGATGCACAGCTCTGCCTTCTGGAAAAGGAATTGCTGCAGCACTGGATATAAGCCTCTCTGCTTTTTACTGATCTAAGGTGGAACTTGCAGCTTTGTGGAAGGAAGCAATAGAGCATCCAGGGCATCCATGGCTCTCAACATGAAAGACAGAACAGGGAAACAACTTCATAAGAGAAAATGTCTTGTGAAGGTTGGAAGACAAAATACAAGCTGCAATGAGCAAAGGAATGGTGCAGTTATTTCATGCCTGAGTTGAGATTATCAGTTCAAGTACTTTGCAGACCTGGGGAGACCCTTGAGGGCTCCTGTGGACTCTGGCATGCCCCACAAGTCCCTCAACCCCATGTGGTTGGTGGGCACTCCCCAGGCTGGCACCAACACAGCCACCACCTGTCTGCCTAGGAGAGCGTGGGTCAAGCTGTGGCCTCATGTGACATCTTTGTCCCATCTGGATCCCATCCTTTGGCACCAAGACCCCACACCAGTGCCACCCTATCACACTTGCATGATTTGGGACCCTCATCACACAGCAGCCAGAAGTGCCCCAGCCTGCTGCATCAGGCTACTCAGGCTTTCCATCAGCCTGATGGAGATGTGGGAACTGGGATGTGGTGAGAGTCAGGCTCTTTTGCTGATTTCGTGGCATTTGCCTGCTTCCTGGCTAGCCTGTGGTAGGCTTAACTCACCTGCACCCTGCAGTCCTGGCTCCAGGGAGAGCACTGGTTCAGGCTGGGGTGGCACTGGTGCCCATGAGCAAAGACAGCCCAGGTGCCTGGCCCCAGGCTCTGGGAAGGCTGTGCTGGTTGTCATCATGTAGCATCTGCCCAGAGGTCTTTAAGGAAAGAGCCATCCCTCTAGGATATATTGTCTAATTTTATAGGGGGAAGGGACTACAGGGCTGTGGAAGGCACATTTCTTTTTCTCTCAAGATTTTTCATAGAGTAGCACAGAAGAAAGAAAAAGAAAACAATTTCTATTTCTACTCTTTTTTTTTTTTTCACATGTGGAATGTGTTTAGAGAATTGTTTACCTGGGGTGATTGCTTAATTAGATTCTAATGAAGATTGTTTGAGCCTGATGGCCAATCAGATCCACCTGTGTCTGGACTGTCACAAGAGGGTCAAGAGTTGTGAGTTAGTTAGATATAGTAGTTAGAACAAGTAAGTTTGTAGTTTTAGTATCTCCCTTAAATAGTATATTAATGTATTTAGAGTATAGTCATAATAAAGAAATCATTCAGCCTTCTAAACTAGAGTCAAACATCATTGTTTCTTCCCACTGGGTTCACCCGTGTTTACAATACAGGGGCAGACTTTTCTTCTCTCTTGCCAGATTCTCATTGCAGAAGCAGAGCTGGCTCCATCAGCTATTTTCAGTGTGAGGCTGGGCTGTAGAGACGATGGAGGTGGTCAGGCTCTGCACATCTCCAGGTCCTGCAGCTCACAGGAGCCATCTCCTGCTCTGGGTCCTCAGCCATAGCTGCAGCCTCCTCAAGGTCTTTTCCAAGAGTCATAGAGCACCCTGAAGGCCCTGGGCAGCCTTGTCTGGGTGACCCTGCTTGAGCCAGGGACTAGACAACCTCCACCCTCAGCCAGGGGGTGGGCCTTGCTTCCAGCAGTAAATAACCAGCCTTGCCCACAGGAAAATACAGAAAGCCCCAAGACTTAAGGAACACAAACCACCCCCAAACCACTACAAGGTCCAGAGGTTCCTTGTAAGAGGATGGTACTTTCCTCCTACTGATGGTAGGAGGAAATTTTTACAATTTTCTGTTTTCCCTTAATCCCTAGGTATTTCCCCATGCCATTGTGATCCTGGGAGTACCTGGTTTTACTGCCCTGGTGAACACGTCCCTTTAAATTATGGGAACTACCCAGGAGGAAGCAACTCTGCAAGGAGTAGTACCTGACTGGTGCATATCACTGTACTCCAAGTGAAGGCCAGGTAAGTGATGAATCAGCAGGAGCTGGGTTTAGCAAGAGTAGGAGGAGAAGCAACTCAGAACAGGGACCCCCTTCCCAGCATGTGTGGGGGCTTGGCAAGAGCTGTGGGCTGGCACGCTGGGGAGAGAAAAGTTCATGGAGTTGAGGCATTTCTGGAGAGCACAGTCGCTTTTCTTTCAATGTCCAAGGAAACCTGTGGGCTGGTATTACCATCTCTTCGGGAATGAGATGAAGGGACCAAAGCAGCTTGACAACAGAAAAAATTCCTACATGCTTCAGATTTCCTTCCCATTGTATGCAACAGATGTGACTGAGCTCTTCCTGTGACAAATGATGGGAAGGTTTGGGTGCCTGAAACAGGAAGTGTGTATAGCATTGGGTGAATAATTTACTGCAAAGTCAGGAGAACAAGCCACAGCACATGTGTGCTTGTTACTCCCAGGTGGCAGAGCAGGGCCCTGCACGCAGCCAGCTCCACCCCAAGTACCCCATGGGGACTGGCAGGGCTGCAACCCGTGCATCCCGGCCTGCAGCATCCACACCATGTCCACATCACTGTATGGCTCAGCAAAGAGGTATGAGTGCAGGACAAACTTAAAAACCTGAGGATTCCTCCTTGAACTCCACATATCTCCCAGTAAAGCCAGTTTCCCTGGTTTTGGTAAAGGAAGCAGCTAATTTCAGATGGCCTTGGGCCCCAGTGAATTTCTCCTCCCCACTGGAGCTGAGTCTGTGCAAGTGGGTCTGGGCTTCTTCTGGCTCAGTCCAATGAAATTGCTTACCTGGCTCTCATTTGTAGTCCAGCCTAGACACAAGGCAGGAATTCCAACAATTTTTTACGGAGGGCAAGCCTCAGGAACAGTCACATCACAGAGCCTTTGCAGATGTTGGCCAGCAGCAGGATGAGGCCAGCTGCATCCCAGGCTGTTAAAGGTTGTCAGCAGTAACAAAGAAGGGCAGTTAAACAGAGCAGCAATTCATGGAGTGAGTCCTAGAGACATGGCATGCTGCTGACACAAGGGATTCTGCAAAGGAAACTGGGACTTGGGAGCTTCCTTGTCCCCTGGCCAAAGATGGTAGCCTGGCACTGTTCTGCTGTTGTCATGAACCACTGGTCAGGGGAATGATGTTCAGCATAAATTCTCACCAGGCTGAACAAAGCCACTGAACACATGTCAGGAACTCCTATGTTTCATTGTACAGTCACTGTAACTCTGGCAACCAGCCCACTGCTTAGACTCAAAAGGTGTTGCTCAACAAGCCTGTAAATTCTTATTACACACTTTCACAAGGTGCTGCCTAACAAGCCACATTTCCATAAACTTCCCACTTGCACAAGGAAGTTCAGTACAGAGTATGGGGTGGAATATGGTAAATGTGTTTTGCCCAGGAGAGGAATAAACACAGAAGAGGGAGAAAGAGAACAAAGATTATAATCAGTATGTAGCTCCCATTTTGGTCTTGCCACATGGGTGGTCCAGAGCTGGGGTTGTGAGACAAAGTGAAAAAAAAGGAGGGAAAAGACAGTCAGTGGGTCCAATCCACTTTATTTTCTAGTTAACCTGGTACAAGCCTTTTTGTAAACTTGACTCTTTGTGCTGTTTTGTTCATGCATTCACAGCCAGCCATTTCAGCCCTCCTGCAGGAAGTGCGTTGGAGGAGGGAATGGAGCACGAAACTCAGGGGGAAGCAGAAAATTCATTAAGAATGCACTGCCCAACCTCCATGGGACTCTCTCCTACAATCATATCTTTCCTGTTGTAAATCAGAATGATTGAGACAAAACATGCCTATGCCTGGTCCAGTACAGCCATCAGGAATGGTGACTGCAGAAGCACCAAAGTTTTGTGAGCAGCAGGAGCCCAGGGAGCCCAGCAGGCTGGGGAGTGGATCTGGCCTAGAAAACCACCAAGTTGTGAAATACAAAGTTGTGTTTTGTGTCAGGTAAATAAAGGTAACCTGTGTAATTTTAATTGTGAAATGTGTGGAACACGGCCATGGGACAGTTATAAAGATGAGTTCTAATAAACAACTGAGGAAAGCATGGAAGAAGGCTTTTGAACCAGTCTTTTGTTTGCAATTAACGATTATAAGTCTTAAGCTGTTTTGTAATAAGAACTTTTGAATTATAACTTTAGAATGTTGCCTTTTGATAAGAACTTTTTTCTTGTAATTAAGTCTTAAGCTGTTTTGTAATAAGAACTTTTGAATTATAACTTTAGAATGTTGCTTTGTATTAAGGATTTTAAACTGTAGCTTTAGAATGTATAAAGGATTTAAACAAAAGAGGGAAGTGAACTTATCCCAAGCTCCTAACAAAATGGTGAAAATATCCTGGAAAAGGAAGATGGACATCAACGTTGCTGATTAATGATTTCGAAAAGGGAAGCTGGACATCACTACCATCGATTAATGGTCCTAGAAAATAGAAGCTGGACCCCACATCAGGAAAGATGGACCCCACAATCAGGGACACATATCCTGGGATGTACATCCTAGGATATTGAAACCCGGAATAGATCACAATAGAGTATAGAAATTGGAAAGGAACCAAACATCACCATCATAGATTTACGATCCTGAAGTATAGAATTTTGATGTCAAAAATTGGAGATAGAAACTGCTGAGAAAAGCTTATGAATATGCATGAATATGATCACTAAATACCAGCCAGCCCAACAATCGGTGTGCAGTCGGAGGGGAAAACCCCCACCACTGTACGCAGCGCTGTCTTTGCTCATATGTTAACCATATTAATTAATAAATTGAATTGCTGCTTGATATATTGGCTGAGTCAAGCTTCTCATTTCTAACAAAGTTAATTAGCAAATCCAGCTGCTCTTCCAGAAATCTGCCCCTGGAGCATCCCTGAAGAAAAGGCAGTGCTGGTCAGGAGGCTGCATATTTTTATTTTGGATACTCATAGCACCTACAACTTCACTTTAAATCATCCTTGTGTCCGTATCAGTCATTTTGGAGCACCAGAACAGCTTCACAGGCTCTCAAGCTTCAGGACTGCCTCTACCATGTGGCCACACCACATGCACAGTTGCCTCATGAAGTATTCTTGAGGCTGATAGTCACCTTTCCTGTGCCCTGTGGCCAGAAGTTCTCCAGGAAAGGAAAAGGGCAGATTTTCACCAATTTTTTCTGGATTCACATCACGATCAAAGCAGAACTGGCCGTTTTTCTTGGAAAGCACAAATCAAAACACAGGAGGAAACCCTCAAGCATTGCCATGCACCTCCACTTCCAACGATGTACTTCAGAGTTATGCAGGGACATGGGCTTCCCGAGTTCTGTTGCAGGAACACTGGAGAAGCTGTGAGCAGATTTGATTCCACTACATTCCAGTTAGTAATGATGTAATCTATCAGGTCCTCAGGCTGAGGTGGTGACTGAGGCACAAACCACAGCTCTGGCAGAGAGCACTCCCCTTTCACTGCAGGCATGTCCGGGCAGCAAGTGGCGACTCCTTCCTGTCAGTGTGTCCCACCAGAAGCCTTACCAAGTCGGCCAAATTCTGCACAGGGCAGAAACCTCTCAGGTGACCTCATACATGGAGATTCTCGGAGCTGGAGTTCACTTGCCAACCTGGCACAGGGAGGAGAGACAGAGGGATGGAGGCCAAAGCTGGACTCCCGGCGCTGCCACAGCAGGGAATCCATGGCCAGAACTGGCTCCGAGGCCCGCTGTCGCGCGGTCGAGCTGCGGGAGAAGCGGAAAGGCCCCGCGCACCTGTGCCAGTCTGTCCAGGGGACAGCACTCCCCCCCGGTCCAGACAAGGCTCCCCCCGGCCCACGAACTGGCGAAGGGCGACTCCCCGGGCCGAGCGCGGCCGAGCCGCCCGGGCCGCGCGGTGCCGTCGTGCAGCGCCCCCTGCGGGCTGGGAGGCTCCTGCAGCCCTGGGACAGAGCTGGCTCCCCGTCCCCGCGGGAGGGACTGTCCGCTGGCCGTGGGTCGCTGTGATCGCTGTGTGGGAGCCCAGCAGCTCTGCATTCTGCCAGGGAATGGCACCCAGCCATGCTGTCGCGTCAGCGCTGAAGGCCCTACTTTGAGAAAAGGGGCTTGGAGCAAAGACCTCCAGAGGTCCCTTCCAAGCTAATCCACTTACTTTGTGAAGAAGCTGCTTGGAAACACAGACCCTGCCTGATGCATTGTCATAGTGAAGCGATACGCGGAATAAATAAATAGACTCCATAGCTTGGGGTAGTTATGAAGTGGGTATGTATGTCAGCGCCCGGCACAAGTGAGATAGCTCTCCAAAACTTGTGCCCCGAGCCTCAGTCTGACCCACACCTTTATTCTTTAAAGATGTTCCATATGTAATATATTGCACAACTTTTTCATGCATATTCAACCCCTGGCCCCGCCTGTCCTCGCCTCTCATGCTAAGTAAGTCCACGCCCTTCTGGGCACGCGTGGTTTGCTGTGGTGGTCGCACGGGGGTCTCTCGGTGGTCCTGAGGCTGAAGATTGTGGTCTTCTTCATGGCTGAACTTTTGAACTTTTCCTCTCTGCGCATGCGCTTTTGGTCCTTTGGTGCTTATCTGAGTAGGTCTGTCAGTCTTGATAGGCTTGGAGACAGAGGAGCTTCTTTATCTGGGTTCTTTGCCTCTTCTGGTATTGTTCTTTATGCAAGAAGCTCTAGAAATTTGCATTTTCCTATGCCCTTTGTACCAGGCAGAGGTTGCTTACGTAAAAGGTTAAAATTCAACACATAACTCTACAAGCTAAATTATAAATGCTTAATTCATTTTGTTAACCTAACTCTAAAAATCTCTGTTTCAATAGTTGCAGAGAGATGAGGAAATCTGTGCCTATGAGTACCTAAATCTCTGCAAGCCGGACAGTTTTTCTTTCCACATAGGTTTCTCACTGCCACTGCTTTGAACCTTCCAGCGATACACTTTCTGCTTATCCTTTGTTCTCCAATTGTCTCACCAAGTGCCTTGTCCTGCTGTATATCCTTCACCAGCCCAGCAGTTGGAAAAGCAGGATGGACTGTGGAAGCAGGCCATGAGGGGACTCCACAGTCTGCCCCCAACAGCCTCAGGACAATGGACAGACAATGTCTGCACTTTGCCAGAACTGCTCAGGGTGAGGTGGAGTGAAGACATCTGCTCTGTGCACCTAGTAGACTCCTACAAGGTATCCTCCAAACAGACCTAAACAAACCTCCCACACAATGAGTACAATGAGAAATTTGGAGGGTGGGCTGGGTTTGTCATCAGTTACCTTCTAGCACACCAACCCTCTGTCCTCCTCTCCCTTTCTTATGGGGTGTTTCTTTCACCTGGTATCAGCTGTGGGCAGGGCTGTGGTCACCCACTTGGTTTTATTGAAGTCTACTGCAAGTTTTCTTGCCAAATCTGTGCTATCACTGCTGCTCAGTGCAGAACAGTGTAGGTGGGAAGGGACCTTCAGAGGTCTCCAGAGCAGCCTCCCACTCCTAACAGATTCCATTAGGAGTGGTTGTTCAGGTTCTCCTCTACTTAAGCTTCTAGTGTCTCCAGGGATGGAGATCCCACAGACTCTCTGGGCCCTGTTCCAGCACCTGAGCCATCTCATGGTAGTTTTTCTCTCTTGTGTACCCAGCTGGAATTCCCTATGTTCTATTGTGTGCCCATCAATGCTTGTCCTATCACCATGCACCTCTAAGGACCCAGCACTGTCCCCTTGACATCTTCTCATTGGCAGGTGCTTCTTAAGGCAGCAACTGGGATCCTCAAAGCCTTTGATATTCCAGAATGAACAAACCCAGTTCCCCCTCCCCTCATGCATCCCTTACTTCTAGCCCCAGCAATCCTGGTGGCCTGCAATTGATTTACTTCTGTGTGTCAGTGACGTCCTTTATGTATTTACCTGGAGTGCCAGCCTGGACATAGCACCACAGAAGTTTCCTCAAGATGGAGCAGGGTTTGTGGGGCTCCACATTCACTTTGCCTCCTGTCTCTGCTTGCACTCTACAGTGGTTTTGGATAATAAAGTGCAAGTTGTTGTTCCAGAAGCTTAAGAACTTCCCATTGACTGTAGCTCAAGATAAAAAAAAACTTTTTTTTTTTTCTTTCCAATTGAGGATGCTATTTGGGATCTACAGACATTTCCTGAGAGGCAAGTGGGGTCCAGATGCTTCTTGGAAGCACTGAAGTAGTACAAGCACTCATCTGAGCTGAGCCGCCCAGGCTGAACTGCTGTCAGAGCTGGTGAGCACTGACTGCCTTGCGGTGCATTCCAGAGCTCGTCATTTTGGTGAGATGGATGTCCTTTACAGAGCAGAGGGACATTCTGGCTTCCTGCTCCAAGAAGGCAGAGCAGTGTCTGCTCTTGTTGCTTGTTTACATTTTTATTTGGTTAATCAGAAGCTTCTTCTTTTGTACCAAAACTTTTGTGTTTGACACAAGAGAACATATTGGGATGCCATTTTTCCAACAAATATCACTATTAGGCTTCAGTGGGATAAAAAGTGTTGCTTTTTAAGACCACTGCTCAGCTAGGTCACTGATCATTGGAGCTTTTCAGTTGTGTCATTTTTAGGAGTAAAACATGGCTGCAGGAAGGCTCAGAACAGTTCTCTGAGAGGGCGTTCCCTCTAAAAACCCCAGAGGAGACTATGCTGCTGCTGTTGTATTTCTGCAGCTCTCCAGGAATCACTGTGTGCATAGTGGACTATGGATATTCTCAGTTCAGTCAGAGAGAAAGAGAGAGGTTTCTAACCAGGCTGGGCCTGGGAGAGAATTGGAAAGGAATGTAAATAAATCTCTATCTCTCTTGTTGTTCACATTGTTTATAAATATGTTCTGCCACCGTGCATCATTCAGAGTGCACCAATTGTGTCTGATGTTTTTACTTTAAGACCAATGAAATTAGTCTTCACAATGCTCTCTATAAAAGAGCGATGCATTTGAAATAAAGTAGAGTTTTCTTCTCACCTTCTGATCTTGGAATTCTTCTGTTCCCGTCCTGCCTCAACAGCAACAGTGGACGAATGAAAAAAATCTCTGGGAATCTTTGAATGAAGGGTAACTAAACCAAGGACAAGCAAACCTGACATCATTGCAATTTGGGAGAGAAAGGGATGAGCTACCGGGGCCACTGTCAAGGGACTGTCATTAGGCACCAAAGTTAGTGTCGACTTGAGACACTTTGTATAATGTGGCAAGACTTGTCACAAGTTAAAGGCCAGCTTCTCTGAAGCTCTGGGCTCCCTCTGGAACTCAAAGTGTTCTAGAACCTGTGAAATATGCCAATCACTTGTTTTAAAATTTTAAAAGTTTAATAGTAATAAAATGTTATAAAAATAGTAATACAAATTAGAGCAAAAATAATTTGGCCAATCAGAGTTAGGACAATAAAGGACAATAAAGCAAAGAATTATGAACATTGGGATGCTTTCCTCAAAAAAAAGCATGCTCGCTAACAAAGGATTAACCCTTAAAAGCAATGGCCTTTTGCATATTCATATATCTCATACATGATGCATACATTCCTTTCAAATGAGGGATTTCTCTGGTTATTATCAACTTTCCTCCTTAATCCTGTTGGCACCTCAAAGACGAGAAGGAGGTGGAATAAAGTTTTTCTTTTCCGATAAGGAGGCCTCTTAGGGAATTTGGTGTCTTGTTGCTGTTACCTCTGTGTGAAGATTTTCTTGATTATCTCATCTCTTTCTTGAGCTAGTTAAAAAGTATCTTACATAACATAGTTTCTATTTTAACATTATGTTATAACCTAAAACTATATTTAACACACTACTTAAGAGAATTAATACAGCATAACTTTCTAACATAACACATATAATATTCATTTTAATATTTGTGAAAAGCCAATCACAACATATGCATTTTTTCACAAACCCAAAAGGGAGGAGTAGCAGCAGCAGCAGCAGCAGCCAGTGCACATGTCTGTGGGGAGCTGGCACAGAGGGAGGCAACCCTAGCTGTCCCAGAACAGAGGTGGAGCAGGGAGCTCTGTGGGGCAGAAAGGGAAAAGAAGGAGGTGCTCTGGCAGCTGAGGATTGTGCAGAAAAGCCACTCTATGAAAAGCCAATGTCCATAAAGGAGACAGAGGAGTCCTGCAACTTTATTCGAGTAAAGGGAGAGAGTCCACTGGGACATACCCCTGTTCAGTTTCTTGGTTTTGGAAGATTCAAATAGAAGGCAAAAATCCTTGTACAATGTGGTCATGTATTTCAGGGGTGACCCCCACAGTGCTGCCTGCCGGCATAATAAACATACCACTTTCTAACTTTGACTAGTTAGAGAGCCTTTGTCCGTGATTTTCGGTTTTAACAATTCACATCTTCTCTCTTGCTCTTCTGTCTTGCCCTGCCTTTTCGACACAAGCAGGACTCCAAAGGTGGCTAGTTCAGGTACAAAGAACAAGGGGCATTCAAGAAACTAATTAGCATTGCTGTCAGAGGTGGAAAATTTACCTTAAAAACAGCCCCAGCTTCCTATTGTGTCCCAGATGGGTGCTGGGATGGCCAGAGGTACCGGGCTCCTTCTGTACTGCTGGTGGGGTTTCTCCTCTGCAGATAATGCCCAGAGCCCCAGGGTAAGGATTGGTGGGGAGGGAGGCAACATCAGGTGGTCTGGGGACTAATCAAAAGCCCTGTGGTTTGAAAGGGCTTTGGGAGTACAGACAAGTCCAGGATTGAGGAGAACATTCCTTTGCCATCCTGCATCCCAGATACCAGTGAGAAGAATGGGCAAGGAGACCAGCTCTTTTAAAAAGTGATCAGCTCTGGGTGGGGGCCAGAGGGGTCACGCACACCGCCGCTGCTCCCTTTGGCGATGCAGAGGAGAAGGTGGTCATTTTGCTTCACAGCAGAACTGGGGCTTCCATCCTCATGGGTGTGCCTAGGAAGACTTCTTCTGGCTCATCAGCTAGGGTCCTCATTATAGTTCAGTTCTACTCAGTGACAGTGACATTTAAAACCTTGTTGTTGGAGTAGAGGGACTTCCCGCCAGTAGGTCCAGTCACTTCTTCAAATTTTAGGTTGGCTTATCGTTTCTAGGGTCTTTTGTTGGATTTTCTTGAGCTTCTCTTAATTTGCATATTTCCCGGGGATGTTTCCGGTGGCCATTTTGAGGAGCAGCGGAGGGAATACCCGGTGGATGCAACAAGAGTACAGGTAAGGTGAGGGGGAAGGGGTACACCCAGGGAGTATGTAAGGGAGTTAACAGTGGGGGTACAACAAGGGTTTAACATTTGACAACTATTTAATCAATATAATTAGCTTATTACAACTTTAAGTGCATTAACAGTTCTGACCATATTAACCTATGAACTTGTTCATAACACCAGGAGGCCCCTTGTGAGAGACTGAACTGCGAAGGGATGGTGACTCAAAACATTCTCCCATTTGTGGAGATGCCAGGGTGCTTTGTTAAAATGGAGGAGGAGAGGTTTTGGATGTGTAATGGCCAATCTCTGATCTGATAAGACCAAGTCTGTCTTGAGGCCTTTGGGTAATGAGATATTCCTACTGTTGTCAGATTTTGTAGATAACAAAAAACCCTACTACATACCTACTTGCCTGTGTGTGAGAAACGACAGCTCACTTTTTGAAATTTTAAAAGTTTATTAAACCTTAGCAAAAAAATACAACTAAAGGACCAAATAAGGAAAAATTACAGTGTCAGGAGTCCTGCCATGACTACCAGCCACGTGGCTCATCTTCAAAATGGATGCTCTGCCTTTTATATCTCCAGCACTTCTCAGAGCCTTGTCAATCAACTCCTTCCTTGCTGTCCAGTGGTGGAAATCACTGTCTTACATTCTGATTGGAGGTCAGGTGTTACCGTAGTAACAAGCTGACCTTCCCAAATGCCCAGACTACCCAGGCCGTCCCATGATAACAATGCTGGGGGGAACACATTACAGTAATATAACTATAAATTTATAAAACTTCTCTTAACATACCTATAATGTTCACCCCTTAATTGTGAGAGCCAACTATCTCATTACTCATCCATAACACTGTGCAACTGTAGTAAAAAAGGGAACCCCGATGGGGAAGAAATGATGATGTCTGGCTCCAGATCACAAGGCTGAAGGATAGCTTTATTAAAACTATATTATATTACATTAATATACTATCTAAAGAGATACTATACTATTCTACATACTTACTTCTTACCTAACTACCAAAACTTGTGACTTCTCTGCTGAGAGTCTGAGCCACAGCTGGATCCAATTGGTCATTGAACCCAAACAACCTTCACCAGAATCCAACCAAGCAATCATTTCAGGTAAACAATCTCCATACCACATTCCACATGGGGAAAACAAAAGAGCAGAGATAAAGATTGTTTTCTCTTCTCTCTGTGCTTCTCCTGAGAGACAGAATTATGTCTCTCTGTCCAGAGAATGTGAATGCCAATTGCAATCACATTTTTCTACAATAAACCCTATTTGTGTATATTTACACAAACACCAGTCTTTCAGTGTCATTTCACTCAAATCTAATCCAAAGAATTTAATAAAGAGAACCTGGGTTACCACTGCCTTTGGGGGTAGGTTGTAACAGCCCTGGTCCAAAGACAGCTCTTGCTGCATAAATAAATCAATCTATCATGGAGAAGAAACCTCTCAGTCATTTTCCTCCTAGCACCTTACTAGTGGGGCCAAGCAGTAAAATTACAAGTAAGCAGGAAAAAAAAAAAAAGATGGGGGAAAAAAAAGAAGAGGGACATGAGATTAGTGTTAAAAAAATTGGAAGCTTCTGTGGGTGAGAATGATCAAAGGACGGACATTTACAATTGCTGCTTTTAAAATTATTATCATTATTATTATTTTATTTCTCCACTTTTTTTTCCCTTTCACTAACTGCAGTCTGTGATTTCCAAGAGGAGGATGTGCAAGGCTACAGTGTGATACCTGCTTCCATCGTTTTGGTTCATAGCCTGAAGAGACCATTGTATTTGCAGCCTGAGGCAAAAGCAAAAGAAACAGCATAGTTGATCCACTTGGAAAGGGAGAAAGAGCTTTCCTGAACTTCCAGTGGTAACAGGGGCTCACAGTGGGAAGAGATGGGATGGAGTTAAGCTGCAGACTATGGGAACGTGCCTGCAGAAGGACACGGCAGCATAAAGAAGCACATGGCAGCAGAGATGGGCTTTTCTCTGCCTCACCTTAGGAGGAGGAGGTGCCACATGGCAGAGTCCTGCAGAGAGAAGCCTGCTGGAAGCTGAAAGACAGGTGAACAGCACGTGATCACCCCACAGAAGGACATTTAGAAAGTGTGTTGCTGTGGTGGTGTCCTAGGTTACTGAAATGAACAGGGCTAATGCCTTTATTAATGTTCAGCTCTTTATTAAAAAGATCAGCTGGGCAGGCGGCTCGACGCAGAGCTCGCCCCCGCAGTTGTAGCTTTCCCAGGCAGCCGGAAGGAAGGCAGCGTGCAGAGCCGGTCACTGGAGTCCCGAGCAGCAGCTGTCCTTTCTCCTTCCTTGTGGCACACCGGTGGCCCGAGGATGAGGAGGCGTGGTGTGCAGAGTCTGTTGCTGAAGTCCAGAACAACAGCTGTCCCCGCTCCTTCCGTGGTGGCAGCACCAGGGCTCTCTGTCTCTCTATCGCCCTGCTTCTCAGAGCCTAATATAGTATGTTCCTTCTTAGGTGATGGCGACGGTTAAAAGCCAGTCAGGGGATGTGTTTCCCTCTTCCTCAGCTAGGGCATTTATCTAGACTCCTCTATTGTGTTCAGTTTTTGATTTATATTCATTTTTATCTCCTAAAAATACTCCCATGATCCTAAGGGGTTTTTATTTGCATGTTAGTCCCAGAATGGCAGCGTGGAGGGGTGGGAGGCCAGGTAGTTTAGAGAAAACAAACAGAGCAATTAGCTAATTAGCATTTCAATATCGGTACTTAGCTAGAGTTAGTAGTTTTCTTTTAGTGTTGCCATGGGAACTAGGAAAGCCCTGCCCGCGTCTCTGGGGAACACCTGGAAACTGTTCATAACAGTTACAATATTAAAAATGTATTTTATTCCCATCTTCATGAGCTGTTGAAACCAAGAGGGGTATTGTTTTTTCCTTATCTCCTCTTAATGCACCCATCAATGTCTTGCCACATGACTCAGAGATAACTCCCTTTGGGAACCATTTCTGTTTAATGGGCAATCAAGGATCTAGGAATGACTCACAGAATGACATCAGCCCATTGTGAGATGCTCTGCCCAGGGGGGAGGAGCTAAGCATCCCCACCTGGATATAATCTAGAGTTTGGGACAGAACAAGCAGCCCTTACCCACTGGTTTCCAGAAGACAAGAGCTACCAGATTTTTTCTATGGGCTCACCACTTCAACAAGACCATTTCATCTGGACTGCTACTACCACCCTAACTAGCAGGGTGTCAAGTTCTGTTCTGACTCTGTCAATGGTTTTTCTTTTGTATTATTGCGTGTATTTTGGTTTGGGTTTTTTTTTTCCTTTTCTTACTAAATTGTATTTCTGACTTGGAGTCTCTCACTGGTTTTGCTTCCAAACCAGAACATGTGGCAAAATGGGATAGGTCGTGTAGTGAAAATTACCATGTAAGGAAACACTGTACCTTGAAAAAGTGTATAAAACCAGCTCATTTCTTTGAATAAATGATTCAGATTCCCTGCCAGTCTGGGTCCGTGTTGTGGTCATTGCAGCTCACTGCCAATCTGGCAGTACAAATGGCTTCTGGAAAGACAGCTTTGTTTATTTTCTAAGATACCCTTGAGGCTATGCTGCTTGCACACATTTATCGTGTTCTGGAAGTGTAACAAAGGCATGTGCTGAACACCAGAGGGCTGGACATGGCCAATTGCTGTGTTATGACTGTGGCAGATGTGATAAGTTAGAAAGGACTCTTTGTTCATCAAGACAGAAAGGGGAAGCCTTCTGTAGATAACAGGAAACCAAAGGAGAAGCCTTGTGTAGATAACAGAAAATCAAAGGAGAAGCCTTGTGTAGATAACAGAAAACCGCAAGACAGAAACTAGCTAGTATGTTGATTACTTAAGCTGATTGTGTAACTAGAACTTAGGCGCATATAACATACAACCTAATATGAAAAAAATCATTACAGGGCCGTGGACTTTCACCGAGGAAGAAGAGAGGAGCCTTCCCCAAACGACCACCAGAGAGTAGAAGAAGACCCCCTAGCAACAGAGGGCGCAAGCACAGAGTACACCCAGAGATACCGCAGACACAGAAGAAAAAGAGTATAAAAAGACTGTGGGAAGGGGGAAACGGTGTGAGCCGTAGGCGGAGCGCTGACTCCCCGGCTGCACCCAGCGCTGTTTGCTTGCCATTGCTTGCTGTAACCAATAAATTTCTGATTAACTCTCGAAAGGCTGAACAAATTATTTGCCTCAATTTATAACAATCTGGTGCCGTGACTCGGATAAGGGCTATCCGCTGGAAGCTCCTCACGGGGAGGCGCCCTCGCTGCCTTGGCAGCGAGCCCCGCTCAGGAGTTTTCCCTCTGGGACCCTTACCGACGAACCCAAATCCGGTGGCAAGCAAAGAATAGCCGGCAACCCCTTAATCTTTGTGCACGAAGTCCCGGGCGAAGACACAGGACTGTGTAAGTACCTTTCAGTGGTCCTTCGGGGCTACTGAGGTTGCCCCGTTTAAAGGAAACCGGGGGCCGCTCGGTCGGGGTTGGGATCCCGGAGTGTGATGAGTGAGATGTCTCTGTGAGACGACGTGAGTGTGGACCTCATAGTAGTGCGTTTCCCACGCCCGGCGACGGGCTGGGCCACGAATTGAGGGAAGCGTGGAGGTGTGTGTAAGAAGGCACTCTGGAAGATGGGAGAGAGGAAAAGCAAGCCCCTCTGGTCCCATGGGTGGGGGAACCCCTGTAAAGCTTCCCCAAATTCCTCCAGATAGCCCATTAGGACTAATGATTAAAAATTGGGATGCCTTCCCCTCCAGGAAAGGAAAGGACAAGGTGAAAATGGTGCACTACTGCATAGAGGTTTGGGGAGGGAAACAAATAAGAGGGGACCATTTGTACTGGCCAGTGTTTGGCTCATTTGAGGATTGGATATGTCAGGCTTTAAATATTTATGTGAATTCTAAAGAGCCCTTGAACTTAGAGGAGAGCGAGTATGCCTCCCTCTGGATAGTGGGGGAAACTCGCACTAAGTTGTTTGCACTTAGTACTAGGGAGAAGAAGAAAAGATTGAAAGAGGATACAGACCTACCCGATTCCACCCCTCCACCCTACATACCTCCTCCCCCTCCACCACTCCCCCCCCCCCCCCCCCCCGCCCCGTTCTCCTCCCCGGAACCTTTACTCACCCCTACCTCCACATTCACCACAACATCCTGAACCCTCTGCCCCGATCCAAGATGACTCGGGGGGGGATGAGTTGAATGCTGAGCTCCAGGGGAATAACCAGCGGGTAACTAGAAGCCAGACTAAGAAAAGGCGGGAGGACCTCCCCAGCTGATAGCGCGGCTCGGCGAGGGAGAAATCGTGATTTCAGTGTGTTGTGTGTTGTGTCCCGATTGTGGTGTGGTGTGTCCCAGTTTCGGTGTGGTGTGTTTGTTACATCCAGACGTGTGTGCTTGTGTGTGTGTGTGTGTGTGTGTGAAGCGCGGTGCGGCGTTACTAAGATACAGAGACGCGGCGCGGCGGTGCTGGGGAGCGCATGCGCGGGGCAGCTCTCAGCCCACACTGCGTGATAGAGCGGGTGGTGCGCATGCGCGGCATGGGCTGTCCCTGGCGAGCGGGGGCAGCGTGGCGCGGGGCTTAAGTCGGGGCTTGCAAAGGTGCTTTAGGCGCAGCCCAGCTGATAGCGCAGCGGGCGCGCGGGCACAAGCCGCGGTTTGAGGAGCTGCTTTGAACGCCGCTCTCTGATAGCGCAGCTAGTGGGAGCGTGGTACAAGGTGGGAGTTACAAGCACCGCTTACAAGCATCGCTAGTTGGTAAAAAGCTTGCAAAAGTAGCCAGCGAGCCCGGCTGGGCTAAGAGTTAAGTGTTTGTTATACAATAGCACTGCCCTTCAGTGTGAAAAGCTGTCACTGGGAGATCCTTTGCATTACGGGATTTGCTGTTTAGTTCTTGTTACAAGTGAGAGACGATCTGCCCACAGAGGCTGCAGAACTCCAAGCCCGGGCCGAGGGAGCCCGGCCTCCCAGACAGGCTCTCCACAGGTGGTTTCAGCTTGAACCAAGTCAGTCTCTTCATCCATCAGGGGACTGAGTAGTCATAGAATGGGAGGACGGAGGGAGAGACAGCGTGTTCTTGGGAGGGATATACCAAAGTTCAACAAGTTGCTATCTAGCCTTTGACTGGGAACAACCGCCAGTTGAACAGGCGCTTAGGAACCCCTTGAGGTGGGGTATGGAAGGGGTAATCCCCTGCTTCGTGTGTGGATTGACAACCTTTTGCTGGAAACCAGACTGGCACACAGCTTGAGTTCTCCTCCGATGCTTGAAGTGTCAGAGGAGGTGGTATTGTATTTCATATAGATGGAGATACATGTGTCGTGCATGTACCCCTGAATTGCCGAGATACTATAACCCAGGGGTTGAACAAGCAAGGTGTGAAATAGTGAATTTAATCTGTGGGAAAAGCCACCTAGTCCCCGAAACCTGAGTCGTGTTTGAAGAAGATTGAGAAAGGATAAATGAGTGGCACAGCCTTAGCATTAAAAGGAAGAACTAAGGCAATTTTTTTTCTCCTTTTCTTTCCTCCCCAGTAGTTTGGATTGAACCCTTAGGAGTTCGTAAATTTATGTGGGATGGGGCGGATAAAGGGAGGATGAATGTGTGTGAATGACAGGCGGGCTGGTTACCCCAGACCTGCTAAGTGAGAGCGGTAGTCTCCCATGCTGCGTTTCCGGCTTTTTCGTGAGAAAAGCGGCCAGCAAAGAGACAAAGCGAGTGATAAAAAGAGTGCGAGAACCCCCCCGGGGAAACTGGGACTGGGTCTCAGAGAAAGAGTGGGACCCCTTGGTGGGGGGGGGAAATAAAAGGTAATTAATTAGGAAAAAAAAAAAGTAAAAAGAGGGTTTTCTTGGCATAATCTATTGGGGAAAAATAAAAGGTAAAATGTGTAGGAGGGGCTCCTAAAAATTCTGCTGGATTGAGGGATAAGAATGCCCAAGAACATTCAGGATTAAACCTGCTGGGTTGATGGATTAATATTCCAAGAGCATCCAGGGTTGATTCAAACCTGCTGGGTTGAGGGATTAACATTCCAAGAGCACCCAGGATTAAGTTTGCTGGGTTGAGATATTAATATTCGAGAGCACCCAGAATTAAGTTTGCTGGGTTGAGATATTAGTATTCGAGAGCACCCAGGATTGAGTAAAAATTTTGCCGGTTTGAGGATAAGCCTGAGAGGATCTGGGGTTGGGAACAACACAGCTGGATTGAGGGGTATCCAAGAACACTGGGACTGGCCAGGAACACCTAAAAGTGTAATAAGTGTGTTGAAAAATAAAAGGTACCTAGTTGTTGTAGTTGTTTTGTTGTGTGTGACAGTAAGTGAAAAATAAAGTTAAGTGAATGTGGACAAATGAAAGTATATATAGGCATCCTGCCCTGTTAGGCAGCCTCACTGTGCTCCCCTGGTGAGACCGACAGACGCAGATTACAATCTGATGGACAAAAGGAGACAATAAAACAAAGAAAAGGGATTCCCTAAAAACCTCAGTAATTAACCCCTAAGGGGAAAAAAAAAAAAAGTTTTTCCTTTTATCTGTGGCTTATATTGGAACACTCAGAACTGAAAAAGTTCAATCAAATATTGCTTCCATTGATGAAGTACTCCCGAAAGGAGTAGCCATGAGAATCCTGGGGGCTATACATGATAAAATCCATTGGGGCACCCAGGCCTTAGTCGATCAGTTTGCCATCAAATACATGTGTATAGGGATCTATAATCTGGCTAAACAGGTAACCCAATACTGCCTGACCTGTCAAAAGGTAAACAAGCAACAACAAAGAGAGAGACCAATGGGTGGGAGAAAGTTAGCACAAAGACCTTTCTCTCATATACAAGTGGACTTTACTGAACTACCCAAAATAGAGAGATACAAGTACTTGTTGGTATTAATAAATCACTTGACACACTATGTAGAAGCATTCCCCACCGCCAGAACAAGATCTCATGCAGTGGTTAAGAACAAATCATACCTAGATACGGGATGATAGAGATCCTAGATTCTGATAGGGGCTCTCACTTTACTTCAAAAATAGCAAAAGATGTTCTCACCGCCCTGGGGACCCAGTGGAAGTATCATACTCCATGGCACCTGCAAAGTTCTGGGAGAGTGGAGCAGATGAATGGGGAAATCAAGAAACAGTTAACTAAATTAATGCTAGAAACAAAGATGTCTTGGGTCAAGTGTTTGCCCTTGGCTCTATTAAATATCCGCACTCAACCCCGAACTGATGTGGGGATATCCCTTTTTGAGATGCTATTCAGAATGCCCTATGACATGGAGGCCCCTGTAGATCACCCTTGTTTGAAAGATTCTCAGATCAATACCTACATAGTGCAAATTATGAACAGAAGGAGAGAATTGAGGAAAAAGGGGCTGTTGACTCAAAGACCTCCATTAGACTTAACAATACATAAGATTAAGCCTGGAGATAAAGTACTCATTAAATCGTGGAAAGAAAATTCTTTAACACCTCGTTGGGAAGGCCCCTTTGTTGTTTTACTCACCACAGAGACAGCAATTCGGACCACCGAGAAGGGATAGACCCACGCGAGTCGAGTTAAAGGCCGATTACTACAGCTGACCATTGGAGAGTAACGAGCCAACCCGGAAACGTGAAGGTCACCTTGAAGAAGGACTAATGGACTCAGTGTGGGTAATCTAGATAGACCAAGAAGGGGAACAGAAAGGATACACTTACCCCTTGGCTGATGATTATAGAGTAGTGTGTAAAGAAATACGTTGTGATTGTTATCCTTTTGTGTGCTTTGTTTGTAAAACTTGCCAAGAACGGTGGTGGGTCCATTGCCGCAAAGGAAAGCCACCTACTGGGATTTGCTCCAGCTGCTACAAGCTAGAGTGAGGATTAACAAGAATCATACTAGAGTTAGGGGAATTTGAGAATAAGTGGGTAAGGTTCAAATCAGAAGAGTGGTGGGAGGTTTACAGGAAAGGGGTTAACCCTGAGAATTTTTGTTTCCACCTGAATGAACCTGCCCCCTTTGTTGCCCATATTGTAAACCGGTGTTGTCGGAAAGAACTGAAAGAAATCCTGTGTGACTCATCCCCGGTCAAAGATAAGAACTGGGAGCAGTATGAGGCTAGAAGGGGAAAAGGGAATGGATGCGCTGGAGAGTACCGCTGCTGCCGAGAAGATGGTAATCCCCGCGGCTCGAAGCACCCGAGTCGGCGGGCGAAGCAGAGGGGAAAGAACCAGGCTCTTCCCAATCCCAAGTGGAATAATGCCGGAATACTCCAACTATTACCAAATGGGTATTGATAATCTCCCCAAAGGTACCGACTCAACCACCCCGGGTAGACAAAAAGGGCAACAAGCTAAAAAGGGAATGGTAGGGAATTATGAGTTAAGTGCAAAACCACGACTCCATCCTCCTTGGCAAGTTATCGTTATTGTAATTCTGATTATATTGTTGCCAGAAGGATATTCTCAATTTTCACATCAACCCTTTAAATGGATATTAACCCGAGTAGATGGGAAGGAAATTCAAACTCGGATATCGTCTGGATCTCCTAGTTTTACATCGTCATTATGTACATTGGCCCCCATCGAACCATGTCTAAATAAAATCGGTTTCTATATGTGTCCAGCATCAAATCCCGGAAAGGGATATTGCAATTACCCCGGGGAATACTTCTGTGGGTATTGGGGCTGTGAAACAATAGCATCAGATTGGTCAGTAGAAGGAGATCAATGGCTTACTGTTTCTTGGGGACCCCACGGCTGTAAAGCTCCGCAGAAGGACTGGTCTGATGGCAATCAAGGGAATTGTCAATTTGTGTATCTGAATGTAACTAAACCATCAGATCCAGGATGGACAGTGGGACGAACATGGGGTTTTCGGTATGTGGAACCCGGTAAGGACAGAGGTAACATGTTTACCATAAAGAAGGAGCCTATCCCACCAGATACCCGACCAGTAGGCCCTAACCCAGTAATAGGCAAAGATGGAGAGCCAAGTTATGTTGAAATAATCAGTAATCAAAGTAACTCAGGAATAGAAAATTCAACTGTTGATAACCAGACAATAGTAACCCCTAGCGAGGATTCTCGATTTAACACCCTTTGAAAGCTGGTAGAGGGAGCGTACCGGGTCTTGAATGTAACTAACCCCCGCTTACAGAGCATTGTTGGCTCTGCTTTGATGTTAAACCCCCATTTTATGAAGGTGTTAGAATATCAGAAAAGGCAAGACGTGCAAATGGCAGTAACCCCCCTTCATGTAATTAAAAAGATTCGCGGGAGCAAGAATCACATTAGCCTCAGTAACAGGGAAGGGGAGATGCATTAGCCGAGTGCCCCAGCACATGGAGTTCCTGTGTGAAACAATGACTACAGCAAAACGAGAGGATAAGCCAGCCAAGTGGTTACTCCCTGCTAAAAACATAAAGTGGATCTGTGCAAAAGGAGGACTCACACCCTGCATCTCCCTAGAAATTTTCAATGAAACCTCAGATTACTACATACATGTAGTCATAATCCCAAAAATTATGTATCACCCTCAAGACTATGTATATAACCTGCATCTACCCCAGCACACCATCTACAAGAACGAGAACCTTTTACTACACTTACAGTGGCTGCTTTAATGCTCATGGGGAGAGCGGGTGTAAGCAAGGGAGTGGCCTCCTTAGTAAAACAAACGAAAGAATTTCACTCTCTAAGGATAGCAGTGGACGAGGACTTAGAGCGAATAGAGCAATCAATATCAGCCTTAGAGAAATCAGTAAGATCCCTATCTGAAGTAGTTTTGCAAAATAGGAGAGGATTGGACCTCCTGTTCCTACAGCAAGGAGGGCTATGTGCAGTGCTCAGAGAGGAGTGTTGTATCTATGCAGATCACACGGGGGTAGTCAGGGATACAATGACAAAACTAAGGGAAGGATTAGAAAAACGAAAAAGGGAAAGAGAAACCCAACAAAGTTGGTATGAAACCTGGTTCAACAGTTCCCCATGGCTGACTACCCTATTGTCCACAATTGCACGGCCCCTAATTTTGCTGATTTTGGGACTAACCTTTGGCCTGTGTATTTTTAATAAGATCACAGACATACTAAGGGGGAGATTGGAGGCCGCACACCTCATGTTGATAAGGGCCAAATATGAACCCATACTGGAGGATCCTGAGACTAATGAAACCTTAGCCCTTGGCTTACAAGAACTAAAAAGGTTTGATGAACAAAATAAAGAAAAAGAAAAGGAGGGATTGTGATAAGTTAGAAAGGACTCTTTGTTCATCAACACAGAAAGGAGAAGCCTTGTGTAGATAACACAAAACCCACAAGACAGAAACTAGCTAATTACTTAAGCTGATTGTGTAACTAGAACTTAGGCGCATATAACATACAACCTAATATGGAAAAGATCATTACAGGGCCGTGGACTTTCACCGAGGAAGAAGAGAGGAGCCTTCCTCAAACGACCACCAGAGAGTAGAAGAAGACCCCCTAGCAACAGAAGGCGCAAGCGCAGAGTACACCCAGAGATACCGCGGACACAGAAGAAAAAGAGTATAAAAAGACTGTGGGAAGGGGGAAACGGTGTGAGCCGTAGGCGGAGCGCTGACTCCCCGGCTGCACCCAGCGCTGTTTGCTTGCCATTGCTTGCTGTAACCAATAAATTTCTGATTAACTCTCGAAAGGCTGAACAAATTATTCGCCTCAATTTATAACAGCAGAGAGGCCAGGGGTGTGTAAATTTTCCACCTCTAGACAGTTGTAGTGGTTATTTCCACTTTGATCTGTGAAATTCTTTTTGTTGATGCAAGTGAAGTTTGTGAAGATTGTGTCATGAATATTTATATTAATACTAATTACCTTAGCTAAGAGCTGAGAATAGTTCCATCTCTTTCTAAGAGAAGTCTTTCTTTGGAATCTGAGATGTCTCTGAAGCTTTTCTTTTCTGCTAGACTGGGGAAGACAGTTCTGGACAAGATCTTGGGACACAGTTGTTTGTCTACCTAGGTAAAGCTTTAGTCAAGATGTTCTTCACCTCTGCATTTCTGAACATGTAGATGAAGGGGGTTAGCAGTGGTGTTACAGTTGTGTTTGAGATGGTGACTGTTTTGATCAGCTCCAATGAAACTTTGATGGATGGCTTGACATGGAGGAAGATGGTGGAGCAGTACCAAATAATAACAATAATGAGATGGGAAGAACAAGTGGAGGAGGATCTTCATTGGCCTTGAGCAGAGGGGATGATGTACAGTGGAGATGATAGAAATAAAGGAGTTCAGGGTAACAACACAGGAACTGAGGATGACAATGTCTTAGGTTGCAAATACAAGATGTGGCTAGGGGTGTGTTCTATTGCCATTTGTTAGACATGGGGCAGTTTTCTTCTGTTAATTGGGCCACCTGTTAAAACCAGGTGGGGCAGTTTTCTTTATCTCTTCCATGACCCATCCTCCCTCTGGGAAATATCTTCTGTTCATGGGCCATTGAGTGTCCCTGCATGCCTGATAAAATTCCATCATCCCATTGTGAGAGACTTCACCCAGGGGGAGGAACCAAGCATTCCTACCTGGATAGAATCTGAGATTTGGAGCACCATAGCAGCCTTTTCCCCCTGGATTCCCAAAGAAGCAACTGTCTTCTCCACTGGATTCCCAGAGGAAGACCAGGCCCATCTACACCACCACTGGATCTTCAGAGGAAGACTATACCCTTCTACAGGATCCAACAACTGCTCCAACAGAACCACAGTTGGCATTGCAGGAGGGCTGCAGCCATCATGGAATGGGACTGTTGCCACCACCCTGACCTACAGGCTGTCAGGTCCTTTTCTGACTCTGTCAAAGGTTTTGTCTTTGTTTGTTTGTACTATTGCATTTGTATTTTTAGTTTTCCTTGTAAAGAACTGTTGTTCCTATTCCCATATCTTTGCCTGAGAGCCTTTTAATTTCAAAATTATAATAATTCAGAGGGAGGGGGGTTTACATTTTCCATTTCAGGGGAGGTTCCTACCTGCCTTAAGCAGACACCTGTCTTTTCAAACCAAGACAATACTGCATAGGGTGGTGGAGTTGATGGTAAGTACTCATGAGCACAATAATGCAGAGATTGCCCATGACTCAGGACATACACAGAGAGGAAGAAGATAAACAGGAATACTTGTAGGTGTTGAGAACCAGGGAATCGAACCAGGATAAACTCCTTCACTTGTGTTGACTTCTGTTGCACATCCAGCCTGAAACAGCAAACTGCAGGGGCTGGGCATGCAGAAAGCAGAGGCAACTGTGGAGAAACCTGACTCACTCTCCCTTGGTGTCGAGGGGAACAAGGCCAGCTTACACGCAGAGCATAAATGTCACAGAGGCTGATACCTGCTCCAGCCTATCATGGCTTTGGCACTTTCATATGAGATGGGACAGTAATGCCCTCTTCATCGGAGTTGGTCATAGTCAAGGGAGAAATGGGCACTACCAGGCTGTATCTGGTTTCCCAACAAACCCTTTCCTGCTGCTAGCTAATGAACCATGTCTCAGCCTGGATCTCTGCTCACCAACTGTGAAGAGACATCATGGACTGTCCCAGATGGAGGAACTTGCGATGGAGATAAATCAGCTCTTGATGCCTGTAATAAGCTGGGCAGAACCTGAGCAAATTCATCATCTGTTCTCTAACATACCAGGATAAAGAAATTAAGAGAGAAAAAATTCTCTGTATTTAACAATGACTGTTCTCCCACAGCCTTTCCTTAAGATAGCCTAAAGTTGAAAGGGATTTCACTTAAGGTTTTGAAGATAAGCTCCAAGGGAGAAGACAGGAAAAAAACCCCAGAAATCAGAAAAAAATTAATATATTTAATCAGTTCAATTTTCAGTGCAGGTTGTAAAAGCTTTCCCCAAAAAAGACAGTTCTTTTAATGGCTGCAAAATTTCTCCCATCAACCATCAGTTTGCCCATTCTTTATGTCTGCACATAGAACGTCTCGTCTCGTCTCGTCTCGTCTCGTCTCGTCTCGTCTCGTCTCGTCTCGTCTCGTCTCGTCTCGTCTCGTCTCCTCTCCTCTCCTCTCCTCTCCTCTCCTCTCCTCTCCTCCCCTCCCCTCCCCTCCCCTCCCCTCCCCTCTTTTTGAACTGTAATCTGTTGGCCTATTTTTAATCTATTGACTGGAAGGACAGTGCTGTAAACTTCACCCAGGCCAAGTGCACAAGTGGATGAGGCAGTGTTATTTAATTTCTTTGCCTAAACCCCTGGAGTCACTGTCTGCTGAGAATTACGCTCTTCTGCAATTACAGTGTTCTGAAATCAGGGGGTGTGTTTTTGGGGATCAAGAAATTTTTCACCTCACTCCCTCAATTTTTTTTTTTTGTTTGTTTTTTTTTTTTTTTGGTGTTGTTTTTTTTTGTTTTTTTTTTTTGTTTTTTTTTTTTTTTTTGTTTGTTTTTTGGTTTTTTTTTTTTTTTTGTTTTTTTTTTTTTTTTTTTTGTTTGAATACCATCTGTGTTTGTCCAAGGGGTCTCCAGAATGGTGAAAGGGGTTGTGTTCACTTTCAGGAGTTCCCATTTCTGCCAGGGACTTGGAACAGAAATCATTACAAATCTCTTAGATTTGACAAAATTGTAGAGAATAAGGTTGCAAAATTGCAACAAGATTGCAGAGTTTAATGGAAGGCCTTTTAGAAGAGAAGGTAGATTTGCTCTAAAACTGAACTGAAGGAGAGAGATTCCCTCATGCAGATTCTTTCTGTCTTGCTCCCTAGTCTCCGGGAAGGCTTCTCCAAGAAATTATCCAACAGCCAGACCCCATGATGCCAGCATTCACCCCGTCTGTGAGGCTTCCATATCCCCTGTGATGATACCCAAGGTGAGGAGTGCCAGGCTTTCCATCACTCCCACACTTCCTAGGCTGGCAGTCATGTTCAGGTTTTGAGTCTCCGTTCTGGTACCTCTCAAGTAGAGGCACTTCTCACAGAGGTTCTTGCTTCCCATCTCTGAGACAGACTGGCTTTGCTGTTCTTTGCCTTCTTGTCTGGGTGTGTTACAATTCCTGCCAAGTCCTTTACCTTCCCAACCTCAACACTTAATTGCTTAAGGATTTCTTCCAGTCTGAGACCAGACTGTTTATTCCCCCCTCCCCTCCACTCCCCACCCCCATCCTTCCCTGTTCTGTTACCTGGGTATGCTGAGAAGCTGCACTTGACATGCAGGGAATTTTTGCTAGGCTGCTAATCTGGCTACTATCAGCATGTGCTGCTTTTGGCAGTATTCTGCTTTTTGTTTCTCCTGATGTTTCCACAGCTGTACATGACCATTCCTTCAACCGTGTGAGAAGCAAGCAATGCAAATAAAGAAGCACCATCCTAGTGGTCAAGAAAAGAGATTTTGGCTCACTTGTTCAACTGTTTGTTTCTAGGCAGTCACCGAAGCTTGAAACAATCCATTTTCAGGGTTGATTTTCAGTGTTAATTTTTTTCATGATTTTGGGTAGATTTCACTGTGGAAACAGCTTGGTGAAAGGCTGTTAAACAAACAGACCTCAGGCATGAGACAGGCTGAAGATT
Organism: Vidua chalybeata; assembly: GCF_026979565.1. Classification (NCBI taxonomy): domain Eukaryota; kingdom Metazoa; phylum Chordata; class Aves; order Passeriformes; family Viduidae; genus Vidua; species Vidua chalybeata. Next base: position 14,143,903 of record NC_071547.1, on the reverse strand, counting down.
TAACCTGATGCTGACTGATCTTACAGCAACATGGTGGTTTCCATGGCTTGAAAACACTGTTCAATTTCTGGAAACCTTATAGGGGAGACAGAAGCTCCCCTATCAGAAGCTGGAGAAAAGGTGTTTGCTGCCCAGGAAAGCCTTTGGTGAGGAAAGGTTCAGGGATCAGAGTGTCCAGTGTCAGGGATTTTCAGCTAAGCAGCACCACTCCAGTTGTGGGGTCTGCTGAGTGGGGAATTGCTCTGGGTATGGACGAGCTTTCACACAAAGTAGGCAGGAACCTTCTCTTTGGGCCAGACTTCTGACCTGCAAGGTGATACTCCTAGGACTGAGAGATACTGTTTTATCCTGCGAGTCATGTGAAGGGACCCTCTGAGAGTTGTCATGGTCTATGGGTCCTACTGCATCCCTAAAACTCTGCATGTAGCATAGGTAGAGCAGCAGTTCCTGGGAGTGCTGCAACACATGAGGAGGTCTGACCTGTTCACAACCCTAAGAGCTTCTGCTGCTGGCACCTCCAGAGCGAGGGCCGCTTCCATGTGTCACAGCCTTATTACTGCTCTCCTTCAGTGCTGGGTCAGTGCCCTCCATGTGCTCAGCACCTTCTGCAAACCAGAGGGACCCTCCGGCTGAGGGGTGGCAGAAAGGGTCACCCTTTGGGCTGGGACTGGTACCTGTCCCTGTCTGCCTCCATTCTATCATCGAGAAGTTTGTGTCTCTGATTTTCTATTCCAATCTGCCTGCAGAGACACCTTGGTATTCTGGAACAGCTTTATCACCATCAGCTCTCAGCAGACCTTGTTAAAACATTCCTAAAACACCTCACCCTCTACATGGGGTGTGATTCACCTCCAAGAGTTCCAGAGTGCAGGAACTGTGGTGAGCTCATTCTTGCCTGAAATTCTCCACAAAGCCAGAGCCCAGCTGGTAGGTGAGGCTGTTCTCTGGGAAGGGCTCCAGGAATCATGGCTTTAGTGAGCCCAAAAGGAAACTGTTTAATTTCTTTGTCAGTTTAAGCCGGAGAAGTTAAATTGTTCTGTGTCAAATTAGTGTGATCCATCTCTGCATCTGCAGGGAATCTGACACTGTCCCACGTGAGGTAGCACAACAGTCCCTGAGGCATAGTAGTTTCTGGGCAGCCTGGAGATGGTTGTTTTCCTGCTCAGGCAAGAAGGACTAAGCTGTATCTGGTGAGATCTCCTCTGTCACCAGCCACTGCCAGAGCACAACAGAATATAGCCTGGGAAGGTCCCGTGAGGGCTTTAGGTCTGTCCAGTGCCTTTCCTGTAAGCTCACCTGCATGCATGCAGGGTGTCCTGGTTCTGGCCATTTTTGCAGGGGCCATTTTTGCAGTAGCCAGGAGCAGGCATGTCCAGGACCCTGATGCTATTTTATACTATCAAAGCAGTGACCCTTGAAGGGGGAATAACATGCTTTGACTCCATGTTGCAGAAGGCTGAATAAATTGCTTTTATTAAGCCAAATTATATTACATTAATACTACACTATACTATATCGTACTAAAAAGATACTAAAGAAAAACCTGTGACTGTCTCCAGACAGTCACGACACAGCTTTGACCCAGCTGGCCAATCCAAACAACCATCACCCATGTCCAATTAACAAATCACTCTTCGGCAAACTATCTCCATAACACATTCCACATATGCCAAACAACAGGAGCAGCAAATAGAGATAAGAATTGTTTTCTTCTTTCTGTGAGCTTTCTCACTGTGTTTCACAGCTTCCCAGGAAAAATACTGGGAGAGAGAATCATGTCTGTCTCTGTTCAGAGAATGTGAATACCACACTATACCACCTCACTTTGTTGCTGGGTGCAGGGGAAAGGGCAACTGTCTTCTAAGAAGGGCTTGCTTCCAGTTGAGAAAACATCTGTTGTATCTATTAATGGGGAGTTTTCCCACATGAATAATTTAATTTCTTATACCTTTTGTTATTAGTATTGTTGCTGCTACTGTTCATTTTCTTATCTCCTTGCAGTTTCCAGTGGATTGTTCTTATCTCAACATGGTATCTTTACCTTTTTCACCTCCAGTTGGAGAGGGAAGGGGCACATAGTTTTAGTGGGAGTACTGCTTTGGAGAACACCATTTCTAAACCATTACACAGCATCAGCAGAAATCACAATGTACCAAAAGCCATGCCATATTTATAAAAGCCACCAAAATTCAGTGTTTTCATCCAACCCTAAAGTACCTGTAAATCAGCCTGACACAGGTGGACATGCAATCAAGAGACACAAACAAAACAGGGATATGTGAACATGGGAGAATAGACAGGCAGATGAGTTGAATTGCAGATAAGAATCAGTAGAGGAAATCTGGCCAGGAATTAGACAGGTAGGAAAAGAAGAAAAGGGACTGATGAATCATTAAGAGAGACCCCCAGGTAGTGGCTGTGTGATGGTGTCATTGTGAGGGCAGCAGAGGAGGAGGACTCTGCTGGCTGAAGTTACAGCATGCACATCAGATACTTGGATTTCTGTCTGGAAAATGCCTTTATAGAATATGGGCAACACTTGCAAGTTGTGCATCCATTGTGGAAAATAATTTTAGGCGATAAAGTAAATAATTTAATTAAATCAAAAGGAAAATATTTTTTATTTTAACTGGCACAGGCATCCTTTTAAGAAAGTATCTTGTCCTTTAAGTAAGTGGTCTTTTTTATCATCTATCAGCAGTCCTGACTCACCAGGGGGTTGGCAAATGTGATGTCTGAACCACATTTTCATCCTTCTGATTTATTAAAGAAATATGGATATTGATCTAGTACCGATATCCAACTGTGACGGACAAAAACTCTCTAACAGTTTAAAGTTAGAAAGTGTATGTTTATTGTGACGCCGGGCAGCGTGCAGGATAACTCCCAAATACACACTGCACCTTTCCAATGATTACAGACTCCTTTTATCTATACAAGTATTGAATACCCAAAATACAAATACATATTCATAATTTTGGTACATCCCATTCCTCGCTTCGTATGCTAATCATTTCAAAAGCTATTAAGCATGCATAATTTGTTCCTTGAAATGGGTTGGTGGTCCCTTTCATGGGGAGGGGTCCCAAAATGAGAAAGTAAATGAAGTCTTCCTCATTCTGACCTTTCTACCTTTTCAATGCAAATATGACAAATGAACCTTGGTAGAACTCCCATTCCCTGTCTTAAATTGGTTTCAGAACAGAGGAGGCCCACAATTGTCTTATGTTCCTAAAAGCTATTTGTCAGTTTCTATATTCTTCATAATAAACCCAGCTAACTAAACATTATATTGACAAGCAATCAATTCTTAGTTAACTACTAACTCTTAACCTCAGCAAGGCCTACTCATTTATTTTAATTAACTCTAGTAAGGCTTATCTCTAACTAACATCTTAGCTTCTCTAAAATCTCTAAATCCCTTAAAGTTTTTTTTTTTCATTTCTACAAAAAGGATGGAGGATCTAGTGAACTCCTTCCCTTGGTGTCTGGAAAGGCCGTGGAGTGTTGTATTGTGTTATTTGGTTTGTCCCTGTTTTTCCTTCATTTATGGTTTCATCCCAAATTGTCTCCCCTTCCCTAAATATCAATCCCATCCCTGCTCCTCCCAAATCCCTAGAAATTTCCTTGTCAATCCCCATATCCCCTCCCTGGCACCTTGTCTGTCACTCGACTCTCCAGCCCCTCTCTCTAGAAGCTTCCACGGAGGGCGTCAAGTGATTGGCCAAGGGCCAGGGGTCCCCCCCTCCTCAGCGCCCTGATATGTCGTCTTGCTTGTCAATTACTTCATGTCCCACTCCCCTCTGTCTTCACGTTGGTGGATAGCCAAACCCCTCCCCTGTTTCCACCCCCTAAGAAAAGGGGCTGCTCCGGTCTCCTCAGGGGCTTTCCAGCGTTGTACCCCTGAGGAGCTCCCCAGAGCCACCAATAAACCCTGGATTTATACAACCTGGATTGTCTCTCCCCGCTTCCCTCACCATTGCTGACAGTGCCTCGCGAGGAAAGGGCTCATAACCCTTATCTGCCCTTCTGCACTCCTGAGCACGGAAGGGTGGCTCCTGCAGCCGCGGTGTCAGAGCTAGTGGGGAAGTGCCAAGAAGACTCCTGGTGGACACTGCAGCAGCGGAGCAGATAGATCCTCCTGAGCGCTCTGCTGACAAGGGAACAGTCCAGGGGGAGAGAGGTGCAGGCTGGGATTTGAACCAGGAAAGGGAAGTGGGATACTGCTTTTTATCATGCCAATGATAAAAACCCCTTACACAAGTGGCTCAGGCCAGTATAACTCCCCCAGCCCTGGAAAAATAGCAGGACATTCACACCATAGCCTGAGTGTTTTCCTCCCTTTTGATGGGGCATAACTGGCTCAACCACACTGATGTGAGGAGGAGGCATTTATGTCTTAGAAGGTGCCATAAACTATCCAAGACCCTTGAAGCGCTCCCAGACTAATTTCTGGGGCGTTCAACCAGAGGACGGTGCATGATCCACAGTGTTATATCTTGCATCTGTCTGATGCAGAGTCCTCCAAAAGAGAAAGATCATCTTGGAGGTCTTCCTGGGAGGAGTCTGGGGCTGCTATCCATGACCACAGAGCACTGTAAGAAGTGGGAGGAATCTCAGGTGGATCCCAGAAGATAGAGTTAATGCCAAATGAGAAACGGTCACCCCAGGCTGCTTTTCTTGGAGGAGCCTTGAGCCTTGAGAACCCTTGCTACTGGGTTCTCAGGAGACTAAAGCAGCTGTGTAAAGCCTTCAAGGGATGCCTGGGAGGAGACTGGGGTGGGTCCTTGAGGATGTACGTCCCATGAACAGAAAAGAATAATCTTGGATACCTTCCCTGGAGAAATATGGGGCTGCTATTTGGGATTTCAGGTGCTGAAATAAAAGACAGAAAGACTCCAGAAGATGCATAGCAGGTGCCTAATGTGGAACCTAGAAGATGCAATTTCCACGAGAGAAAAATCATCTTGGGCAGCTGTAGATGCCAGCCTGGTCAGGGAGAGAGAAACGGCAATCTTTTCTCACAGTGGCTTGTGAGAATTTTTAGCGAGTTGTAGGGATATGATAACTTGTTAGTCTAAACAATTTGCAGGTGGTGTTTTTCCACCTTGCTTTTCTGTTCCTCTCAAGGATGGTGTGTGAGAAAGATGTTTTTATTAACTAATCAGTCAAATAGAATGTGTCATGTCAGTCTATTTAAGCTGAAGTTTCCTTTCCATTAAGGCCTTGTTTTCTTCCTTTTTATGCTGCATCTCTCATCTGTTCTGGTGTCATTCTTGGTGCAAGGGTGACAAGGCAGCTTCCCTGGAGGAGTCTGGGGCTGCTGCCTGGGATATCAAATACCTAAATTAGAGATGAAAAGACTGGGAGATATTTAGGAGAAGTTGCAGGGAGATTCCAACAGATACACTTTTGTTCAAAAAGAGAAAAATCTCAGGTAGCTTACTTGTAGGAGTCTTGGACTACTACTCAGGATGTCAGGATTTATCTGTATTAGTAAACAGATTCTGAGATGCTTGGGAGGAGTCTCAGCTGGATCCTCGAACAGAGAGCTTCTACCAAAGAGCAAAAACATCACAGGCAACATCCCTGGAGTAGTCTGGGTCTGCTACCTGGGGTATAAGGTCTTGAAATCACAGATCCAAAAGCCCCAGGAGGTGACTGGGAGGAGTCTTGGGCTCATCCAGGATAATTCCCTCCAGAAGAGATAAAACATCTCCAGTTGCTTCCTTGGAGTGCCCAGGACATCAGGACTTTAATAAGTAGAAGTAAAAATCTATTCAAACTCTGGCCAGCCCAGCCTAGCTGAATGCACCCAAAATCAGTCCAGCTAAAACCAGCTGAACACAGCCAAATCCGGCTGAGCCACTCTGCTCGAGCTGGTTGTGCAGCCTCCCCTGCGAACGGGGCGGTTCCTGCAGCCGCTGGTGCTGAGGCCCCGGCCCTACGCTCAGGCCCCTCCTGCCCCCGCCGAGCTCCCTGGGAACCAGAGAGGAGTGACTGTGGGGGAAACAGGCATCAGGTGCAGCAGGAGCACGTTGGTGTCACCCCTGGACGGCCTCCAATGTGAGCCAGATGACAGGAGGGGACAGAGGAGCAGAGCCTCCTGCAGAGCATCCCCTGCCTAGCTCGCACCAGGAGTGAGAGAACCCATCCCAGTACAACCACAGTGCTGCTCCATGTCTACCCATCCCAGAGTTCTTTCCTCTTTTTGGGATCCTTCAAGGACTCCAGAGCTATTCCTTGGCACCCAGTCAGCACTTTTCATAGAATCATGGAATATCCTGAGTTGGAAGAACTCACAAGATTCATCAAGTCCTACTTCTGGCCCTGCCCAGACAGCCCAACAATCCCACTCGGTGCATCCCTGAGTAATCCAGGATAATTCCCTCCAGAAGAGATAAAACATCTCCAGTTGCTTCCTTGGAGTGCCCAGGACGTCAGGGCAGTGTTTGTTGTTCAGACACTTCTGGAACTCTATCCCTGCTCACAGAGCAGAGATTAGTGCCTGCCCCTCAAAAGGAGCTGGAGCCCCCTGGTGAGGTCTGAATAAATCAAGTGCCCTCAGCTGCCCCATAACATCTAGAGCCTCCACTATCCTCACAGCCCTCACTGGATGCTCTCTAAGAGATTTATAATATTTTTGTACTGAGGTGCCCAAAAGTTCCTGGTGCCATGCCCACAAGGATCCCATGGTTGCAGTGGTCCTGTGACCATTGAGATGCCATAGCTGTGGTGAGCTCATACCTTTTGGGATGCACAGCATCCCAAAGGGTATGAGCTAATGAGGGTTAATGGTCCCTGCTGCTGTGTGGGGTCAGTGTGATCATCAGCCCTAAGTGCAAACTGGACTGTCTGACCACCCAATGCAGCCCATGCTCTTCCTCTCATTGTCTCCACCCTGAAAGGACTTTGGCTTCCCTGACTACAACTACAGGTGATGGCCCTGTCCCACCATCACCATGCCTACTGGTCTCCTCCTTAGATGGTTACTCAGTGGGGGGACATGACTCTGGGGTTGCTCCAGCCTTATGCCATGCCACTGCAGGTACCACCAGGTCAGGAAAGGTCACGGTGACAGGGTGGATAATGCATGCTCTACCCGAAACTATCAGTACCCCCATTTCTGAGGGACCTGCTGCCTCCATGAAGAGCAGCACACATGGAAGAGTGGGCTATGTCCTACAACCCACCTGCCACCACTGCCAGCCCCTGGCTGTCAATAAACCTTGCCTAGGGCTACTCACTGCAGTGAAATGGAGGGACATGGGCGTCAGAGCTGTATCCCCATCCTCCAGCCATGGCTGCTGGTCCTGCTGCAGGGATGTGTATAGGGTCTCAGGCCCCCCATCTCACCAGACAGACCCACTAATACTTTAATGAGAGCTGACAAGTGCTCAGGCCAAGCATGTCGAAGCACCTTAGCACAGGGGAGTCACCCCACCACAGCCAGCTGCTCACAGGCAGGACCTGCTGGCAGGTGTGGGCAGCACCTGTAGGCACTGCTTGCCTCATGCCAGCAAGGGCTGGGCTGAGGATGGGGTGAAACCAGTGGCACCACAGCCACCAGTATGCCTCAGGCTATGGGTGGTGCCACAGCCCCTGGCACCCACAGCCCCTGATTCCTCCCTCCCTATAAACTACACCTGCCTTCTACCACACATTTATTTACAGAAACTGAAAATTAAAACCACACCTGGGGCCAGCACAGACCTGTGGAACCCAGTTCCAGCCACTGGAAACTCCCTAGTCCCCCACCAGGCAGCTGGGGGCAAAGACAACCCAGACCCAAGCATGGCTCTTGCCCCCCTTCCCTCACTGCAGGAGGGGTGTGCAGTGTCTCTGTGGTCTGGCCCATGGCCAAGGGGGTCCAGTACCACTCTCCATGGATGTGAGAGCATGGAGTAGGCAGGAAGAGGAGCCCAGCCCTCACTGCTGGAGCTGGAGGTTGGTGTGCAGCAGCCACTCAATGGTTTCCAGCAGGTAGGCCATGCCATAGTGCCGGGCAATGTTCTGGAAGACGCTGACATGGTTCATGAAGACCTGGGGAGAGACGAACAGAGAGAAGAACAGTATCCTGGGCAGCTGGGGGCTCTGATGGAATGGCTGGGCAGGGCTGGCCAGAGAGCAGCTCAGCAGGTGCCAGGGAATGTTCAGTTAGAGCAGAGGCAGAGGCACAGCACACCTTAGGGCCCCCCACTGAGCTGCTGGGCTGGGGCTGGGCTGGTTAAGTGTTGAAGTACCTGGGAGGAGATAGTGAGGGTGAAGTCTCCAGCACAGCTGCAATACACAGGCATGTGTGTCTCCTTCACGCCATGACACTTTTTGCACACCTGGAGGCCAAGGAGGTTCAGGTGGGTCAAGAGGTGAGGCCAAGCCCCTCTGCCAGTGGCAAAGTGAATGTGTCCAGGCACAGATAACCACGGGAATGGGCAGAGTGGGAGATCCCTTTGCTTACCAGGTCCTGCAGCACAAAGGCCATCAGCTTCTTCTGCAGGGCTTCCACCAGCGCCATCTCGATGGCATCAGTATCATACTGCACATGGCAGCTGGGGCAGAGCCAGCCGGGCGGCACCAACCTGTCCTAGGGGCAAAGAGAGGGACGTAAGCACCCCAAGTCCCATGCACTGGGATGATAGAACTTGTTTCTGGAGAGGACAGAACATAAGCCAAAGCCCAAGCATACTCAGATCCATCACATGCAGCTAGAAAAGATGAACAGAAAATTGGCTTTAGGTGAGGATGATTATGGGCAGCAGGCAGAGCTGCAAAACAAAGGGGAGATCAAGTGGGTAAGATGATTGGCTGGCCTCCAGCATTGCTGTACTGGGGCCTCCGTTGTCCCTAGGAGAGAGGATGCACCTGGGAAAGGGCAGGGTCCTTGCACAGGTCCAAGTCCCTGCAGAAGTTGCAGTTCCTGCAGATGACTTCAGGAAGCACATAGGAGCGGCAAGGGTCCCGAAACTGGGCTGCTTCTGAGAACTCGCCCACCTCGATGAGGCGCAGCAGGTCCCGGCGTAGTTTGTTCACCTGGTTGGTTATGTTGGTATCCAGGGAGAGGACCTGCAAGGATTAAAGCCAGGTGACCCTAACAGCAGAAACTGTTCTCAGGACAGCTCAAATCCTTGTGACCCTCATATGGATTCAGGGCCCAGTAAACTGAAGATCCATCCTGGGAAAAGCTGCAGCAATGGACAAGGACCAGAATTTCAGTTCGGACCCCAATCCTTCAGCTAAGGGGCCTGGCCCACCCCGACTGACCTTGCAGACATATTTGATGAACTCCAGAGCTGGGTTGTTGAGTGGCAGGTAGGAGCCAGGCAGGACTGGGAACATGTCGGAGGGCTCTGTGGCATTCTGGGAACCAGCCATCTTCTTCTGGATCTTCTGGGTAACGGTGAAGAAGCTTTGGGTGAGCTCATTGGCCACATAATCTTGTGAGAAGGTGATCATGCCTAGAGGGGTAAAGCAGACTGTTTGAACTGATTGGTGGCACATCAGCAAGCAAGGTGGGTGGCCCTCTGCCTGCAGCAGAGGGGCTTGGCACTCACCAGGCATGGCCCTCAGCTCCCCCAGAGCCTCCTGGGACAGCTGGCTGGTGCTTCTCCTCTTGATGGGGGTGCTTCCAGGGGTGTTACGTCGCAGTTCCTCCTTCATGCTGTGGTACACAGCCACGATGTAGGCTGGGAAGACATAGGCGAGGCTCCAGCTCCTACCCAGAGTTGGCACTGGAGGGGCACAATGACTTCAGCACCTCCCCATACTGCTCACCTGATATGATCATCAAGAAGTAGCTCTGGCAGGAGCCAGCCTGGGGCAGGAACTGTGCAATGTTCCAGTTGTTCTCCAGCAGCTCCTCCACATCTGGCTCCCCTTTCTCCTCTTCTTCTTCCCTCACCACCTCGTCCTCCTCCTCTTCACTCTCCTCCTCCTCCTCCAATGTCTTGCTGGTGTCCTTCTGGGGGTCCCAGGCATAGCAGTCCCTCATGCCCAGCCAACACCTCCCCACTCTGCTCCCAATGGACAGGGTGCTTCCCATCTCTTACCTCCCCATAGTGGATGCGAGAATCCACTTTTCCCTTGATACCTCCATAATTTGCTGGGTCCATCCAGAGCAGGAACTCCCAGCAGCGGGAGAATGAGATGGTCAGAGAGTGGAAGATCTCCTTGGAGTGGATGCTGGAGGGAGGAAACTGCAGTCAGTTCCTGTGCCAGCATCATCTCTTCTCCATGGGACACTGTGGGGAGGTGGTGCTGGCCAGGAGAGAGGGGTGTCCCCTTCCCCACTGGACCCCTGCTAGGGATCCTAGGGGAAGTAATGGCTCTCTGTTCTTGTGTCAAGGTACCTATACCACAGCTGAGATGCAGACAGCCAGCCAGGGGACAAGTTGCTGGGCATCTCAGGCTGTCTTGGAGGTCTCTTCAGGACTGAATCCTATGAGTATACTTGGAATACTGCCTATAGAGGGCAGCTACGGACAGATCACTACTCCAGGCATGACAGCAAGAGAACTGGGAAGCTTTGTCCCTTCAGTAGCTTTGCCAAAAAAAGTAATAAATTCAGTTTTGAGGTGCATTAGAAGGCAAAAAGTCAGCATGCTCCTCCCTGGCCTTGAGCCCTGCCCCAGCCCCATCACCCAGGAGCCTCATCTCTGGGTGCACCTCACCTGTTGATGATGTACTCCATGTAGCTGATGGCATCCTCAATGTGCCGCTTCTTGGTGCACAGGATGATGCGGTTGAAGTTGGCGTAGACCACAGAGGAGCCCAGGCGCTTGAACTCAGCCACCAGCCTGCAGCAGGGCACAGGGTGGGGTCAGTGGGCAGGAAAGCAATGCCCGAGGGGCAGATGTGACCCAAAGGTTAATCCCTCCGCCTAGAGTCAACATGTAGCAACACCGGGCAAGGAAAGTCACCCAAAGAGGATGAGAGGTCCATCCTACTGCCCACCTTTCTGGAGGATCACTGTGGGTGCCAGCATCCTGGTCACTAACATCACACCTCTCCATTCCCCATCCACCAGACTAGCACACTTCAGACCTCACTTACTGCAGGAAAAGCTTCTTCATCATGTTGTGGAGGGTGCGGTGCAGTGCTGGGTCATACAGCAGGGAGGAAGGAGAGCGGAGCCAGCGGTAGAAGTGAATGACCTGGTTGTCTGCATAGACGTTGTGGTATTGGGTAATCTCCTTCACCCAGCTCACCACCATGCTCTTCAAAATCCTGCCAGTGAGCAGAGACCGGCATCACCCTACCAGCCACCAGCAACGCCTTCCCCCTTCCTGACAAGGACGTGTTTACGGACACACTAGAGGATTTAGAATAGGAACTCTCTTCTTCAGCCCTCAGCACATAATATGTGCCTCTATATCCTAGTGGAGCATGAACAAGGGAGAAAGCAACATCCCCACATGTCTGCTAGCTGAGGCACCAGGCAGCTCTGAGGATCTTCCAATGTGCTGGAGAAGATGCCTCCCATGCACTTGAGGCCTGGATTTATACTTAGAGCACCCTACAAGCCCTACTGCTGGGGAAAGGCTAAACCCTGAGGGGACCTGCCAGAATGGAGACCACCTGCTCTACCTCCTGCTGTTTCTCAAGCCACACCTGAAAGTGTTGGAACAGAGGGCAGTCTCATCATAGCTGGCTGGGATGTTGGCAGCTTGGTTCCCTGTCACCATGTCCTCCAGGGATGCCTGCTGAATCACATCGAAGCTAATGCTCATGCTGGAGCCTCCTTCCATGTCATTCACGTGGTGGGACTGCAACACGGTGTTCACAGCCAGGCTCTGGATGTCCAGCTCCAGACACACTAAGAGCAGACAAAATTGTAAGCAGGGAGGCAGGGAAAGGACTAGGAACACCCTCCCTGCTGCTGCCAGCAGTGCTTTGCACAGGTACAGGTGATCTATAGATGCTACTGCACCTAGAGGGCAGATGCTTTCATAGGCATGACTGAACCTTCATAGGTGTTGATTGAGCCTTGTCTTTCAACAAGACTTGGACCTACTGACCCTCTGGGGACCAACAGTTTTCCTGGAGGCTGCAACAGTGGACCTCAGAAGAACTCATTACACTCAAACTGCCTAAGAGAGACCTGTCCCAGTGTGACCAGTGATGACCAAGTGAGCTGTCCTTGGGCTGACAACATTGCAGGTGGACTGCCAAGCGCTGCTGACGTTGGTCATTGGTAAAGAATCCCCATTTTGATGCCTACAGAGGTGTCAGATGAGCCTTCCCTCCTCCTTACCCATACAGATGCTGGTTACAACTGTCACCATAGAGACTCTGGGGATTGCATCCACACCTCTGCAGGACTCACAGAGCAGGATCCAGCTCTGCCCCATTCAGTGCTACCACCTTCCTCCCTCTTCACCTGTGGAGTAGCAGCCAGGGTTGTTGATCTCAACTGAGGCTCTCTCATCAAACTCCATGACCAGGCGGTTGTCATCAGCCTCCTTCCCCCCCAGGTCGGGGCGGGCCGTGGGGGACAGCCACAACAGGTGGTTGTGACGACGAAGGTGGCGTGAGAAGAACAGGTCAGAGCCGAAGGTGGAGATGTCATCAGGGAGGTTTCCAATGGGGATGTGGTAGTACCTGAGGCACAGAAACATCAGTGGTCATTGGCATGAGCATGGCTGCAGGGAAAACAGGGACCCTGACCATCCCCTCAAGGGATGAGGCAGCTTCTGTGGTTCCACTGAGGGCATGGCAGCCTCAGGGGAACATGGCCACCCAGGTACCTGCTCATCTCAAAAGCCTGGGAAAGGCAGGTGTCCAGGTTGAGGTAGTGGCGAATCATGCGGCGGGCAGCATGGCGCTGCCAGTCCAGGACTGAGTAGCTGATGTCATCTACCAGCCGGATGGGGACCAAGGGGAACTCCTCAATGATGGGGATCCCACTCGCCAGCTGTTTCAAGTCCCAGTTGGACTGCACAGCCACCAATGTGGGGCCGCGGCGCTCGTCCTGCACCAAGAAGAAAGAGACATGTCCTGGTGCACCTCTCACATGCTCAACAGGAAGCTGGTGGTGTCAGGTGCCCCATCCCCACAGCAGGTCCCCACGGTCCTGGGACAGCACACCCCAGCATTCCTGAAGCATGCACCCACCTCCAACACCACCAGCTCAGCGCAGGGATGAAGCGAGATCCTGAGGTGGCCTTGCTGCTGGCACTGCCCCGGATAAGCCCCCCGCAAGCAAAACAAGCACCCACTTCATGACCTTGGGTCCAGGAGTTACATGAAGGTGTTCTTGGAACTGGTGTGCCAGTGCCTTCCACAGCATCCTTCCCTTAGTCCAAACGGTCCCACTAAAACCTTCCCCACGCCTTCATCTCACCTTGTAGCCCAAGAGCAGCCGCTGGACACCTCTGTAGATGGCCTTGGGGTCAGTCTCAGCACGCACCTCAAAGGTGTGTTTGTCTGGGGGCAACAGCTCCTTGCCCACCTTCTCCAGCAGAGCTGCACGCTCCACCGAGAACAAGGTGGTGAGGTTTGGCATCTGGTTGCTGCGTACCTGGGTGCAAGAGGGACCAGGTCAGAGCAGGGGAAGAGCGACCCTGGGATATGCAGTGCAAGGGGCCCTGCCGACATATGGCAGGGATGTGAGATGTACGGAGAAACCTCCTGCTGCCTGGCCTTACCAGGTCTGGGGGGGAAGGGACCTTTAAAGGTTGTCTAGTCCAACCCCCTGCCATGGACAGGGACAATACATAATTTCAGAATGGTTTAGGTTGGAAAATACCTTTATGATCAAGTCCAGCTGTTTACCCAACACAAGGCCACCACTAAACCATGTCTTCAAGTGCCACATCCTCACATCTTTTAAATCCCTCCTGGGATGGTGACTCCACCACTGTCCTGGGCAGCTGTGCCAGGGCCTGACAACCCTTTTGGTGAAGTTTTTCCTAATATTCATCCTAAGCCTCCCAAGCCTCCCCTGGTGCAACCTGAGGTCAACTAGACCAGGTTGCTCCAGGCCCCATCCAACCTGGCCTAGAACACTTCTGGGGACAGGGCACCCACAGCTTTACCGGCAAACCTGTGCCAGGGCCTCACCACCCTCACAGGGAACAATTTCCTCCCAATATCCCACCTAACCTTGCCCTCTGGTAGTGGGAAGCCATTCCCCGTTGTTCTGTCACTCCATCCCTTGTCCAAAGTCCCTTTCCAGCTCTCTTTAGGCACTGGAAGGGGCTCTAAGGTCCCCCTGGAGCCTTCTCTTCTCCTAGTTGAACACCTCCAGCTCTCCCAGCCTATCTACAAAGCAGAAGCACTCCAGCCTTCATCAGAGCATCTCTGTGGCCTCCTCTGAACTTGCTTCAGCAGCTCCGTGTCCTTCCTACGTTGCAAACACCAGGCTGGAGGCAGCTTTGCATGTGGGGTCTCACCTGAGCAAGGCAGAGGGGCAGAATCTCTCCCTTCCCTGCTGCCCACGCTGTGGGGATCAGTCCAGGACATGGGGGATTTCTGGGCTGTCAGGGCACACGGCCAGGGCATGTCCAGCCATCAGCAGCCCCAATTTTCCACTCTCCATAGCCCTCCTTACCTTGTCCAGCACAAAGACGGCCGCCTTGCGCTGTGAGGGGATGAAGAGGCCCAGGAGTGCCTTGCTGCCCTGAGAGCTGTGGTACAGGTAGATGTGGCGAATGCTTCCTGGGGACACAGAGCACAGAGCATCAGTGGTGCCCATGGGCACCAGGTGCCCCAGGAGCTCCTCTCCCAGGATGCCTCACCTGGCTCCAGGTAAGTGAACTGAGCCAGCGAGCACATCTCCAGGTGCTCAATGTTGAAGGTTTCAGCCTCTCGCCCTGACAGGTGCCGGACGAGCTGCCTGCTGACCATGCACACACAGCCCAGGTGGATCAGGGCACGGAAGAGCAGCGGCACCTGGAATGATGGGGAGAGATGTGATGGAATAACTGCTACTAAGCTCTTCTTGGGGGTTGCAGACCTAGAATAACCCATATTAAAACCCACAGGTAGCACATATCTGAGGTGCCTTGGCATGAGTTCGGTATTATCAGCCTTGCTAAAGGTATAGAACAGGTATCTCAAAATCCACATCTTCCTATCTAGGCCCAGATCCTACCATCAAGGTACTTTGGAGGACATGTGGGGCAATATTTGGGCAGTCTTGCTGCTCTGTAACTTGTGGTTTGTCACTCTGAGGTAGGGGCTCTATTTGAACCTCCAGATAAACTGCATGGTGGGAGATTCACCACAGATCCATCCTGTTTTAGTAACCCTGTAGCTGTCAAATCCACTGCTGCAGGAGACTCTTGAATGGCTTGCTGAGGAACCTAGTCCCCAACTAATGAGAAGCAATAACATTTCTTGCCTGATTGCTCTTCCCTTGTGCTAGTTTTAGTTGTAGAGGCCCCTCACATCACTGCAGGAAGATGAAGCGTTCCCATCTAAGTTCCATTCCCGAAGGCAAACTGTTCCCTTTCCTGCATCCCTCTGTTACTCCTGCTGCATTTTTTGGGATAATGATCAGAAATGCACTGCAGATGTTTAAAGCCCAAGACAGATCTTTCCTTGCCAAGGTCAGTGTCCAGCTGGGTTAACTATGTCTCTGAGGATGGAAACTCCACAACCCCCTTGGGCAACCTGCTCAACAATATTTTCAGAAGTTTTTTCTGAAATTTACACATCATTTTCATGTTTTAGGTTGTGTCCCACTATTGCCCATTCTTTCCTGGGCACCAGAGCAGAGCCTGCCTCCTCTTCACTCTTCCAATTGAGCAGGTCCCCTGAGCCTCTTGCGGGCTGCACAGTCCAACTCACTCAACCTCCCCTCAGATGACAGATGCTGCTACCCCATGACTATCTAAATACCTTCATATCTTTAAAATTTCTCCATGCCCTTTGTTTTACTTCAGCTGCTCATTTTAATTTCCCCTTAATTTCTTGGTATTTCCTCTTCCCACTTATTAAACACTACTAGAATGGAGGAGACTCAGGTTTTTCTAGAGGAAGGTCTACAGATATAAATAATTTGGGTATTTTCAATTGCTGATGGCATATATAGTTCAATCTTTTACATCACCACAGGATTTCACAGCCTCCACGTAATCCTTAAGAGTTGTGCCTTGCCTTGAGAGACCTTTCTTCAAATTTTTCAAAAGCAGAAACTTGAGAATAAAAAATTTTTCTTTAACTATGTCCCACTAGAATGCTTCACAGGTTATACCAGTAACTTGAGTAGCAAGTCTCCCAACTCTGTGATGATCTTTTTGCCCTTGCAGCCTCCTGCACCTCAGAAAGCATTACATAGGCAGTGGCACCTTTGCTCACAGCAAAGCTTATCCCACTCAGGACTTTTCATTCATAATAATCCTACAGTGCATTTCAGTATCAAATTCACCTGCCTTTATGCTTTTTTTAACTCCACTCTTAGAGTGGTGTGGTCTATTCTGCCACTTCCATACAGGCCAGGTCTTTTCACTACAGTATCTTCTTCGTTAAATTCCTGTCACCAGCTTTTGATCTGCTGGGCAAACAGTATCCTCACTGGAAGCAAGCATCCCAGGTTCCCACCTTCATTACCAGCACTGGCAAATTGAATTTTAACCTCATTGCTTTCTAAAGAATTTCATTTAGGTTGTTCTTGCTCTTTCCAAACTTTCAAGTTATATGCTGTTCTTCTATCTAAAGCTTTTACAACCTTGTTTTAGAGGACATGGCACTCAGACCTATGTGTTGTAGATGTTGGCTTACCACACCTATGTATCATTCCACATACGCTGGGGTTTTCCCCAGCTTTACTCCAAAAGCCCCTTCTTTTTCCTGGTTCCAATACCAGCAGGCTGGTCCAGGATTAGTTTAGAGGAAGCTCTCAATTTCTTTCCCCAAAGTTTCCTAACTCCAAATAAACTCAAGTCCCTTTCTCAACATATTGTAACCCATGTGCTGATACTCAGCACTTCTGTCCATATGAGCGTAACTCCCAGTTTCTTGGACAATGTCCAAGGTCTTGGATTTTTGGTGTCTCATCACTGGAACTCAGACTAACAAGCTACTGCTCAGCAACCCTTAAAGACAAGCACTTGAAGGAGTTACCTGTGTCTCATACACTCCCTCGATGTCTGGAGCAGAGAGGTCTGCATTGATTTCGTTGATGTGCTCTTGGTACATGTCTTCAGGAACAGAGTATTCGTACAAGTTGTAAACTAAGTTTGAGCGGGGCAGGATCCTGTTTACCTGCCAAGGTAAGGGACAGGATAATTGGGACACATCCCATCACATGGCACCATTGCCAGGAGCCAGACTCTGAGCCAGGCCAGCTCCTGGTGCCCTCTTCTAAGGAAATCAGTGGGTTATGCTCATGCATGTTACAAATTCCTGTAACAGAGAACTTGATTTGCAGGCAGGCTGGGATTAGCAGAGGGACTAGGGCCTGGATGAGGGATATCCATAGGATATGGATAGGAGAGTGAGGTGTTGTGTGGCAGATGCTTGTAACTCCTGCTTACAGGGGAGTTGAAGTGCCTTACCTCAGTGCAAGCAGCTGTTTCCCCTTGCAGAAGGGGCAGGTCCTCACCTTCCTGTAGGCTGTTCCCTCCTCAGGCTTCGGGACACGCTGGTTGACATAGAAGACACGGGGGATGCTCAGCTTTATGCAGTGCAGGTCGCTCCCTATCACTGCCCACAGCCGGAACAGCCCAGGCTGGCTGGTCTCAGCGATCTGCAGGACGTGGGGCATGAGGTCAGTATTAGCAGGAGATCCAATGTGCCATCAGTGCTTACAACTACACTGCAGAGTGCTCTGGGGATCTATATGGTCAGTTGGTGGCTAAAAACAAAGCAGGGGGCTTAGAGAGTCATCACTTTCAGCTCTGGAGTCCCTGTGTCCTGCTATTGTCCCAGGGAACCATGAAGAAAACTCTGCCTCAGGCTGGCCAACCAGCTTCAGGGAAGGTCATCCAAGTCACTCTGAAGTCCTGGACCTGCAGCTCTGACACCTTTCTGGAGGATGATGTGGGTGACAGGGGCTGGGCTTAGGTGGCCACACATAACAAAGGTTTGTAAAAACACCTGCATGACACCACTCCACCTCTTCATTTCTACATTGTCTGCTTCTAGGCACCACTGGAATCCCATTTCCAATGCTGGGCTCCTCAACAGAGGACATGGACATATGGAATAGAGTGAAGGGCCACAAGGAGGAAGAAGGGATTGGAGCATCTTTCATATCAGGGAAGACTGGCAGAACTGGGACTGTCCATCTCAGAGCAGAAAAAGCTCAGAGGGATCTCATCCACATATATATACCCAAAGGGAAGTGCAGAGAGGACAGAACCTGACTCTTCCCCTCTTCCCAGTGGTGCCCAGTGGCAGGACCAGACATCATGGGCACAAAGCAGAATGCAGGAGGGTTCCTCTGCATGTCAGAAGCTTCTTCCCTACAAAGGTGAACCTGGCCCAGGTTGCCTATGGATGGAAGTGGTGCTCTCCATCCTTGGAGATATTCCAGGATGTGGTTCTGGGACCCCAGCTCTGGGTGGCCCTGACTGAGCAGGATATGAGACCAGAGGGACACGAAAGCTGCCCTAGCCTCAGCTGATGTTTTTGCCATTCTGTGACTGTGCAGTGCTGCCTGTAGGCTGAACTAGATCTGCTTCACCAGCAGATCTACCCACACATCTGAGAGTCACCAAAAATGACTCTGTAGGCACCTGTTTACATCCAGATGTGTGTGAGTCTGAGGCTCTGCAGCCCCTTCTGGGCTCCCCAGGGCTAACATTTACATGGGGTAGGGTCAGGGTTCCTGAACTTCACCGTTTGACCACAGAGTGTAAATGTGAGGCTTGTACCCCAGACTGCTCTGTGGCAGGTCGTCTCCCCGGTACCTGCACGACCTGCCAGGGCAAGTCCAGGATGCTGCGCGCTGTCCGGCGCAGGTAACTGCTCAGCCCTTTGGAGAGGGCATCGCGGACCACTCCTCCACCTGCCACCACACCACCATCCTCCAGCCGCCGCCTCTTCCTCCGCTCCTGCCGCTGCCGAGCCTGCAGCTCCCACTTCTTCTGGTGGAAGCGCAGCCAGACCAGACGCTCTTCCTGAATGGGGTGACAGTAAGGATGAAATCAGCAAAAGCACCCCAGCCCCAAAACATCACACCATAGAGCCTAGCCTTCCAGCCCCCAATCCCACATCATGCTCCTGCCCCAGCTGTGAAGCCACCATCCCCTTTTATCTTTTCTGATTGCTTTTCTGTCTCCTGGTTATATTTCTCCTTGTATCCCAGAGCCATGTGTGTGCAGAGTGTGGGTTCCAGAGTGCAACTGTGAAACCCACAGCTTGCTCCTGGAAGCACTCAAGCTGCTTGGAGAGATGAGTACAGACAGACCTGGGGCATCCCCTGCACAATCTACTTCACCTACCTTGGTGGTGCCAAGGGGTGGAGGTGGGCCCAGGATCTCCCGCCAGGACTGGGATAGCTCCAGGTCTTGTGACAGCTCTTGGCTTTCCTCTACTGCAGGGATGCGCTTCCGCTTATTTGCAATGGGAACCAGTGGCAGAGGGGTCTTGACAGCCCCAAAGTCCTCTATGTCACTGACCTGTGAGCTGGG
Source organism: Vidua chalybeata (assembly GCF_026979565.1). NCBI lineage: Eukaryota > Metazoa > Chordata > Aves > Passeriformes > Viduidae > Vidua > Vidua chalybeata. The sequence continues at coordinate 14,124,326 of NC_071547.1, read as the reverse complement.
TGTCCCCTCCACAGGCCGGCTGGCAAGAATCTGAAAGAGCAAGGAGAGCAGGAGGATGGGGGCTGCAAGAGAAAAGCCTCACAGGCACTGGCAGCACCTTCCCCTCCCCCTCTTTACCTGTTTTTTGCCTTCTGAAACAAAAAGCTCATTGATTTTTTTCTGTTTGTACACATCATTCTTCTCTAGGAGTTTCTTGTGAAGCCAGTCTGGGTGTCGGACCCGTGGCACTGGGTTCTTTACCTGCAGAGTAGCTCCAAATCACACCGAGTCCCCCACACAAATCCTTCCTCCTGTCCACACCCCCACCCCCGGCCCGTACCTGCTGCAGGGCTGCAGGAATGGTGATGATTTTCTGGATGGTGCTGCCCAGTCTCTCGATGTAGTAGTCCCAGTCCAGGATCTGGGAAGAGGGCAGAGTTTGGGCAGCAAAGAAATCCAAGCAGAAGGGACCCCAGACACAGGATCAAACATCCCAGTAGCACCCTCACCCCAGCCCCCCTGCTTTGTGAGCACAGGAAGCCACTACCCAGGTTGTGTCTCCAAAAGCATGATGCCCTGTCCCAGATGCGGTGTCATCTGCAGGGATGCCTCACTCACCGCACGGATGTTGAAGTCCTGCAGCGAGGGGCTCTTCAGCCATTTTCGGAGGTAGTGTTTGCACACACTGGGCTCGGCTTGGAAGATGGCAAGGGGGATGGCCCTAGGGAAGGTATGGAATCAATGTCCCAGCACCCCACAATCTACTCTCCCAGCCTGTGCTTCTCCTTAACTCCTGCAAGGCCACTGGGCTGTACAGTGTTACCCACTGCCCTGCTCATGGCCTATGCCAGATTCAGGTGATCACCTGGCCATGTATTCCATCTCCCTCCCTTCCTGCTACCTGCCCATCCCCTCTTGGTTTCTCCCACACTGTCAGAAGCCCTGGCCCCTCCAGGTGGGGTTACCTCTCAGTGATGGGAGACCCTTCTGGTTTCTTGGAAATGATGAAGCGGCAGCTCAGCCCTGCATCCTTCACCATCTGGTCCCCCAAAAACTCTGCCAGGCGCTTGGCAGTGCTGATGGAGGTGGACTTCTGCTCCCCGTAGTCCTCCAGTTTGCGTGACATAGACCGGTTCTCTGAGATGAGCTCAAACAGCTCTGAATCAGGCATGTTGGCAGCCTGAAGGCCAGGGAAAAGCCCAAAGTTAGCAAGAACTAATGATCAACCTTTGCTGCTGTTAGGAAGAGGGAACACCACACACAGCTGATGTGTCTCTTTACAGGGAGCCTGGGAATTGCTTCCTGGTACAGCTGCCAGTGGGGATCTATAGAAAAGAGGGTGTGTGGGTTTCAGGCTGGCATCAGTTTGTGCCACAGCTGAGCTGTGGCAGCACAGCTTTGTGTTGTGCACGCAAAGTTAGGCTCACCAAGAATTTGTAAAACAGCATCACAAAACGAAGGACTGTAGAGGACCAGAACTAAACATGTTTTGTCTCAAACATTCTGAGTATTGCTCAGAATGCTACAGGAAAGGTGTGATTGGAAGAGAGGGTCCCACAGAGGCGTGGCAGTGCTGTTTTGAGCCAATTCCCTGCTACGCCTTAAGACTCAGGCTTAGTCCCCTCTCCAACACACATCCAGGAGAAGTGCTTGCTGTGCATGAAAGGGAGCAAATAGGTCCCCTCTCTTATTTTTCTCCTCTCTTTCTTGTCCACTTTCTTTGTCTCATTGTTTGCCCCAGCTCTGGATCATCCATGTGGCATGACCAAAGCAAGACCAACACAGATCTAAGGACTGGTGATATTCTTTGTTTTCTTCCCTTTGCTGAGCAAAGCAGGGCCATCATACTCTACTTCATACTTGGTATTGAACCCTCTTGTGGGAGTGGGGAGCTTGTGTAAAGGTGTGTTGTGGCTTGTCTGTCAGGACCTTTGAGTAGTGGTGGTGTGGCTCATGTGCCAGCACCTTTGTGTGATGGTGTGTTGCAGCTTGCTAGCCAGCACCCTTGAGTATTGGTGGTCTACTGCAGCTTGTGAGCCAGTGCCTTTTGAGGAGCTTGTGGTGGGAGTTGAGAACTTATTGAAGTGTTCTGTACAAAATTAAGGGCTTGTTTGCTTACAGTCTTGTGGAAGTCTATTGTAAGAATTGGCTTGTTGACTAACACCTTTTGAGTTTATGCAGTGGGCTGATTCCTGGAGTTACAGCAACTGTACAATAGAACATAAGAGTTCCTGACATGTGACCAGTGTCTTTGCTCAACCTGATGAGAATTTATGATGAACATCATGCCCCTGGACCAGCAGGTCATGACAAGGACCCAGTTAGACTCTTGCTTCCTCCCACCCCCTTGACTCATAGAATCACAGAATCATTCGGGTTGAAAAGCCCTTTAATATCACCAAGTCACACCATTCCCCCAGCAGTATCAAAGCCACCACTAACCCATGTACCCAAGCGTCACATCCACACAGCTTATACATTCCTCCAGGGACAGGGACTCCACCACTGCCGTGGGCAGCCTGTGGCAGAGCTGGACAATCCTTTTGGAGATGAAATTTTCTCTATTACTCAACCTAAACCTCCCCTGCTGCAATTTGAGGCTGTTTCCTCTGATCCTGTCACTTGTTCCCTGGCAGAACTGCCCAACTCCCACCTGGTTCTGCCCTATTTGTCAGAGAGTTATAGAGTAAGAATGTCCCCCCTGAACCTCCTCTTCTCCAGGCTGAGCCCCCACAACTGCTCCTCATTAGACTTGCACTCCAGCCACTTCCCCAGCATTTCTCCCTTCTCTGGACATGCTCCAGCCCCTCAATGTCTTTCTTGTCATTAAGGGACACAAACTGACCCCAGGGTTCAAGGTGCCTCACCAGTGTCCAGCACAGGGGGATGGTCACTGCCCTGGTCCTGTTTGCCACACTATGGCTGGTACAGGCCAGGTGCCACTGCCCTTCTTGTCTACCTGGGCATGTGTTTAGTAACTGTTGATCACCACCCCCTTTCAAATCCTTTCCCTTCAGATGCCTTTCCAGACCCTCTGCCCCCCGCATGGAGCATTCCATGGGGTTGTTGTGACCTGGCACTTGGCCTTGTTGAACCTCACACCACTGGGCTTGGCACATGGATCCAGCCTGTCCAGATCCCTCTGCAGGGCTTCCAGCCTTCCAGTAGATCAACACTCCCACCCAGCTCAGTGTCATCTGTGAAGTGACTGAGGGTTAAAGTGGTACAGGAGACCACTGACTCTGTGCAAGCAAAGCCCACCCTCCCACAGTGCCTGACCAGCTCAGATGCTCCTCCCCAGGCTCCACCTTGGAGGCAGATTTGCTGAGCTGTGCCTACCTTGCTGTAGAGCACATCCAGCCAGTAATCGGCCACCTTGGCCACGGAAGCGTAGACCTCCTCTAGGGTGCTGCCTTTCAGAAAGGCCTCGAACACAGATGACTGGAATATCTTCACCAGCTGCAGTTCTCCCCGGCGTTTCACTTCAAACCCCTTCAACTCAGCCAGGGACCCATCCTCGTTGAACACGGCGTACCTAGGAAAGACTGTGAATAAACCTAGCCTACACCAAGGGACGCATCCCCCAGGGTGCCATTGGTGCCCCTCCTGCCAGGGTGCTGCTCCCCATGCCCTTGTGCCACCATCCAGCATGTTCAAAGGAGCCACAGCAGCACCTGGAAAATATCAAGTATTTACAGCTTCTCTAGCAACCATTTTACCTTCATGTGGAAAAGGACATCAGCTCTTGCCCCAGCTCATCCACACTGACTCATCGAACCACAGGGGAAGGGACCTTTAAGATTATCCAATCCCATGTCCCTGCAATGGTCAGGGACACCTTCCCCTAGGCCAGGTTATTCCAAGCCCTGTCCAGCGTGGCCTGGAACACTGTGGAACTGCCAAAGCTTTTCTGGGCACCCTATGCCAGGGTTGCACCACCTTCACAGACAAGATTTCCTTCCCAATATCTCATCTAACCCTGCCCTCTGTCCTTCCCAGCCCTTGTCCAGAGTCCCCCTGCAGCTCTTTTGGAGCCCCTTTAGGCCCTGGAAGGGGTTCTAAGGTCTCCCTGGAGCCTTCTCTCTCCATGTAAACACCCCCAGCTCTCCCAGCCAGGCTCCAGAGCAGAGGGGGCTCCAACCCTTGGAGCATCTCCATGGCCTCCTCTGGACTCAACCCAGCAGTTCCATGTTTTCTTGTGCTGAGCACGCCAAACCTTGATGCAGCCCTGAGAGTGAGGAATGACCTTAATTGGTGGAGGATGACCTTAACTGTGTGTAAGTAAGGGTGGGAGATGAGAGCCCAAGTGGGGAAATGAAGATATTAGGAAGAGATTTAGAAAGAAGGAAACTGACAACTCCAATGCTAGCAGAGTGGTTGAGAGGAAACTGGATGCAGCCATGACACACCTAAGGGAACATTATTACCCCCTCTTGCCTTTTCTCTTGCTTTGCCTTTTACAGACCTGAAAATTATCTGTATGTCTCAAAAAAACCCCAAACCACCATTGTGGGAATGATCAGTGAGGAGAGGGGATACTCAAACCTGCTTGGCTAGCTCTTCTCCCACATACCCCCATTCCCACCAAGCACAGCCTTTTCTTCCTCCACAACCATGGGTGCTTGCAGCCACCTCCAGGCTGTTATGCTTGGAGAGTGAGCAGGAAATAAATGCCCTTTCTTAGATCCCTAAACTATAGGAATCCAGAGGCCCTGAGGGGAGTCGTACAGGCACAGCCCACTCAGAGCTGAACAACACTTTGACTCCTGCAGAAGGGTCTGAACACCTGGAGAGGGACACTGGCAGGGAATGGTGTGTGCTGAACCTTGTCCTGTCAGGGATTAATCACATAAATGTTCAGAATTGTGAGGACAGAGGGTGCTGGGGACAGCAACAGCATTATTTGGAGTCAGACCCAGGTCTATGGGCTGCCACCCAAAATAATGGATGCTACTGGTCTAGCTCACATTCTTGGTTAGGAGGTGGTCGTTGAGAAATCAGTGAAGTTTGGGTACAACTATCCTATAATGTGACAGTAATGGCAGAACCAGTCCTACTTACATATGGAGAGGGAAGGGGAAACACATAGGAGAAGTGTTACTGGAAGTCTGTGAACTCTTGAAAGATAGGAAGGCAGGAACTGCTGAGTTTAAACAGATTAGACTGAATACAAGCAGTATTAGAAATCCTCAGAAGGAAAGTCAATGTTCTCCTGCACCCCTCAGGGCCAAACAGGCAGATGGCTGACCACTAGGCTGGAGAAATGTAATTATGCTGTTATCTGCTAAAATTTACTGCCATAGTAGCTGGACTTAATGATCTGATGTAAGGAACTTGTCATTTAAAGCCAGTGAGTCAAATAGTGCTGGCTCTGGAGGCAAGGACCAACATGCCCCACATGCACAAAGGCAATGAGATCCTTAGTCTTTCAACTTGGGGAAAGAGACAATATTTCAAGCTTTGAAATCTCACCTTTTCTTCAGCTTCTTGCCCTCCTCTTTGGAGGCTGGAAGGATCATGGCCAGGTATGGACCATCCACTTCAAAAAAGATGCTGTTCTCTGAGCGCGTGACATAGGTGAGTGAGGCTGGATCCTGCAGTTCCTGGTACTGGTCATTTGTGAAGCCTTCCTGTGGCACAGTCCCAGGAGAACAGTTTCAATCTACAGCTGTTGGGTCACACCAGGGGATGCCCCTGGGACACACCCTGCCCAAAGGGACACCTGAGCACTCCTCTGGAGCTACAGCACAATTTAGGACTCAAAAGTCAAAGCACCTCTCCTGCCTGTTGAAAAGAAAAAGGCTTTGGACCTTAAAATGATATTTTCTTCTCTTATAAGAGCCTGGAGTGAGCAGAGGATAGGTTTAGACCTTGTGCTGGACTCCCTACGAGCACAAGTAAGCATGCACCCAAACTGGCCTCTTACAGACCCCCTTCTCTAATGGAGGATATTGAGCCTCTTTTTCCACTCAGATGCTCTCCAGGGCCATCACCCCCAACATCTCACCCACTACGTAGGGAGTGGAGATGGAAGAGGCTGACTCATCAGCTCTCCATCTCCATTTTCCCAGGCTGCAGAGCTGGCCTGGACAGGTGCCAGACTCACCTTCACCAGGATGTTCAGCATGGCACCTGGGTAAGAGATGGTTACTTTTGGCTTCTTGATATTGGTTGACTTGATGACAAAGTTCTCTGGAAAGCTGTTGGGAAGGACACACCAAATCCCATCGGTATCCAGTTCTAGAGGTCTCCTAAGGAAGAAAGGAAGGCCACTTCAGGAGCAGAGTGGATGAGAGGTGAGGATCAGTTCTGTGCCCCCCATTAAGAAAGCAGCAGCCTGTTCCATCCACTCTGTTCCCTTCTGCAAAGCAAACCCTCAAATACAACAGCAGTGTCAGGAATCTGAATGCTCATAGAATCAGAGAATCACAGATCTCTTGAGGTTGGAAGGGACCTTAAAGCTCATCACATTCCAACAACTCCTTGTCATGGGCAATGACAACTTCCCTAGACCATGTTACTCCAAGCCCTGTCCAATCTGGCCTTGAAACACTTCCAGGGATCCAGGGGCAGCCACAGCTTCTCTGGGCAACTTGTGCAGAGAAGGATTTCTTCCCAATATTCCAGCTAACCCTGCCCTCTGGCAGTGGGAAGCCATTCCCTCTTGTCCCACCACTCCTAGTCGTTGCCCAAAATCTGTCTGCACCTTTCTTGGAGTCTCTTTAAGCACCTAAAGGGACTCTAAGGTCTCCCTGGAGCCTTCTCTTCTCCAGGATGAAAACCCCCAGCTTTCTCAGCCCTTCTTCCTCATAGGAAATGTGTTCTGTTTCTCTGAAAACTCAGGTGTTTAACATGCTCCCACATCTGTCCTAGATACAGATGGACCTTCTTCAGCTCAGCACACACTCACCCAATCTGCTCGATCAGCTCTCTGGCCTGGGTGATGATATTTGCCCCCGTGAAGCAGACAATGCCAGCCATTTCCATGGAGTACCAGCGAGCTCTGTGAGCAGAAGAGTCACAGTTAAAACCATGACATGCTCCATCCCAAACCTAGATGTGGAAGGGTAGGAGGATCGCTTGGGGAAGAAGGGCAAGAAACACAATACTGGGCATTGTTCTCCTATGAAATTCTCTACTTATGATGCTCCAGAAAAGCTGAAAACCCACTAATTGACAAGATTTACATGATTTAATGTCTGGTAAGAGTCTCCAGGATGAGGAGTAGTGGGTAGAAGCAAGAGAAGAGTGTTACAGGCAGGACCTACTCTCATCTTGGTGCTTCAGGAAGCAACTACCTCACCAGGATAATCCTGGTTTCCAAGGGTCTTCTCTAGAGGATCCTGGATGGCTCAGGGGAGACTTACCCTTTCCGCATGACATAGCCATAGAAGGAGTTGAGGATGCACTTGTGGGCCAGCTGAAGGGAGTCATAGAGGATCTCCATGTTCTTGCAGCGTTTCACTTCAGAGGCATCTCCTGTCTCCACTGCTGCAGACAGCTTCTTCTTCCACACCTGCATGCCAAGGGCAGAATCAGGACAATTCCACATATCACTGCTAGTGGCAGGCACCCAACTGGTTTCCACTCAGTCCCAGTATAGCATTGCAGCTCTACAGAAATATCTTTGCCAAAGATCAGCACCATGAGTCAAACATCCCATTTTCTTTCCCAGCACAGGAGGGGTTGGTCAGAAGCACTTTGTCAGTTGTCAGATGAGACTTGCAGCTCCCATCGTTGATTGGAATTCAAGCAGCACCAGCTGTGCTGCACCATACGCGTGCATGGAAGAACTCAATATACTGCCTGATGCAATCCATCATGCCTAGCTAACAGCAGAACCACCAGTGTAGGAAAAGCCTGTCAGTCCTAGGAATAATGGCAAAAGAGGCAGCTGGGAGGAACTGCAAAGCAATGGACTCTTTAATTAACTCTGCCAGACATAGAGCCCCTGGGCCTCCTAGAATAGTTTGGGTTGGAAGGGACCTTAAAGCTCATCTCATCCCACCCTCTGCCTTGGGAAGGAACACCTTTTTAATAGACCAGGTTGCTTTAAGTCTCATCTAACCCAACTGGCTTTGGACACTTGGAGGGATGGGGCAGCCACAGCTTCTCTGGTCAACCTCTGCCAGTGCCTTACCTCCCTCACAAGGAAGAATTTCTTCCCAATAACTAATACAACCCTGCCCTCTATCAGTGGGAAGCCAAAAGAGTAATCCTCTGATGTTTTCAGCAAGGCACAAGAGATCCCCAGGCTTGGTAAGATAGTTTGATCAGCACCCAGGCTTGGTACCTTGTGCAGCCCCTTGAACTCATATCGGCGGTCCCGGAATGCTCGCACGGTGTCCACATAGAAAGAGTTTTCTCGTTGGCAGATGGTGGTGACTCGCTCCTCCACCTTGGTGACGTGGATCTTCTTGTACGCCTTGCGGCAGTAATCTGGTCAAGGGAGGAGGCAGAGGTTCTCAGGGATGGCTGCCCTGCTACAGAGGGGTGAGTAGGGATAGGGAGGCAGCTAAGCATAAGTCATGGGTGAGTGGCGGACAGCCCTACTGCAAAGGGAGCGGAAGATCCCAGTATGGAAAGATGCAAGACATCTTTATGGAGGTGGAGGGCAAGGGAGAAAAAAAACTAATCATATGGCCCACCTACAAACCCAGGGTCTACCCCCAGCCAGTTGGGTGGTTCTGCTGGACAGCTTCCGTCCAGGTGATAGGATAATGTGATGTTTCTCTTACATTAACTGGCTTTATTTAGCAGCCTGACAAAAAAATGGAGCCATTCATATTTCAGCTCAAATCCATGGCTCTCCATGACAAAGGGAAACACTGACAGAGGTACCAGTGCCTGGCTTCTCGTAGGAGGCATGCATGAGTCTGTTGGGATCTTGGAGAAGTTTTGAGACCAGCCTGACTTCACCCCACAGCCCTAGGAGGGGTGACTACTGCTGAATACCGCTCATGGTCCAGGTTGCAAAACATTGCCAGGATCATGACCTTGATTCATTTTTTTACCTGCTAGGCGCTTTTTCTCATACTTGGCTTGTTCTTCCTGGGAGAGCTCATGGAAGGCACGAGGTGGTCCATCAGGGAACAAGGGAGGGAACTTCTCTGACTCCAGCTGCTGCTGGATGCGGTGGTACTCACTGCGGCTGGCAGGCACTGCAGAGGAGGGCAGTGATCAGTCTCAGAGGAGAAGCAGGAATTTGGCTCCATCTCTGTGGGCTGTACTTACTGAACTCTCCTCTCCACTGCCACGTCATCCGGCGCTGACAGTTGGCACCTGGCTTGTTAAAGTCGCAGGCAGCACACGTGGCCTCATCCACCATGGCAGAGGGCTGGATGAGGTAACAGACACACAGGTGTTAGAGGGGACAAGTCCCCAAATGACAACTCATGCTAGAACAGGTGTTGAGTGGCAGAAGAGCACAAGTGTGAACATCAGAGATGGTACTCAGTGAGTTCCCCTTTCCAGAGCCTTTCAGAGGCTCCTCCTTTCACAAGCTCCTCAAAACAACAGCTGGGTTTTTGGGAAGAGTTCTAGCTAAAGCTGCAGCTGAGTCTCTGAAGACCTAGCAATCCAGAGAAGGACAACAGAGCTAGGGAAGGGGCTGGAGCACAAGTCTGATGAGGAGCAGCTGAGGAAGCTGGGGGCTCAGCCTGGAGAAAAGTAGGCACAGGGAAGACATTCTTACTCCTACAACTCCCCGACAGGAGGGTGGACCCAGGTGGGGGTCATGCTCTGCTCTCAGGGAACAAGTGAGGAAACAGCCTCAAGTTGTGCCAGAAGATGTTTAGGTTGGATATTAGGGAAAAATCCTTCACTGAAAGGGTGATCAGACAGTGGCACAGGCTGCCCAGAGTGGCATTCTCCTGAAAGTATTTAAAAGCCATGTGGATGTGCCACTTGGGGACATGGGTTAGTGGTGGCTTTGGCAATGCTGGCAGAGTGGTTGGACCCAATGGTCTTAGAGGGCTTTTCCAACCAAAATAATTCCGTAATTCTACAATTCCATGGCAGCTTGACCAAATTTCACACTCAGCCGCATCTGCTTCCCCTACCCCATGCAGAAAGTTCAGCTCTTGCTTTTAAGGGGATCCAGAGGGACCATCAAGGTCATCTGGAAATCAGATAAGGAGAGACAAGACTGATGTTACCCACCTGCAATCTGTTCGTCAGAATGATGTTGGGGTACATGGCCCCCACATCCAGATGATAGATAAGAGGACACTCAATTCTGTTGGGAACATCCTTCAAAGAATTCAGTTTGGCCTTGATTTCATCACAAACCTGTGGTGAGATAAAGAGAAGTGAAACTAGGGCAGGAAGGAGTTAATTAATCAAATACTTTTTGAATTTGGTTCTTCTTCAGAGGGACATGCCACAGGCTCTGAGGATGAATCTAAAAGACCAGATCAGGGTCTCCTTGACCACTGGTGCTTTAGGTTTTGATTTCAACATCCAGGATAAGCTTTTCTGTATGGATACCTGGGAAGTAAAAGCAGCTGCTTCCTAAATATGACTTGATTGAGGACTTTTTCAGTGCAAATGTGTCACCCTTGCACCAAGAATGACAAGAACAGATGAGGAGACAGTGTGAAAAGGAAGAAAATAAGGCTTTTATGGAAAGGAAACTTTGTCTTAAATAGACCGACACGACACATTCTATTTGATTGGTTAATTAATAAAGACATCTTTTTCACACACCATCCTTGAGAGGAACAGAAAAGTAAGGTGGAAAAACAGAAAAACACCACCTGCAGATTGTTTAGACTAACAAGTTATCACATCCCTACAACTCACTAAAAATTCTCACAAGCCGTTTCTCTCTCCCTGACCAGGCTGGCATCCACATAAATGGGTTAATGGAGACAACAGCAAAGACCAGAGGTCGCCAGTCTAGTGCTGCCCTCCAAGAAACTCCAGTCTTGGATTTGGAGAGGGGCAACCTGCACTTTTGTAGCTGATAAGAAGTGGGAAACACAAAGAACAAGAGCATTCGGGATATCTGAGGGGTCTGCCTTCTCCCTAAATTCCTTCCTGGCTTTCTCAGAGCTTTGCTCCTGGTTGAACTCACTAAGAGAAAAGCAGGAGCTGCATTCCTCAGATGGGGCAGAGACCCTGATCCCCAGGCTGAGCTGCAGGACTCAGCCTGTAGATGGGCTTCTTAGTTTCTCTTTGTAGAGCATAAACCAAACCCAAACAAGCATTTTAGAGCTGCAGTCCCAGTTTCTTGCCCAGCTCAGCTATGCTGTGGGTGCTGTACCTCCTGGAAGTTGGTGACCTGATCCAAGGGAAGACTCTCCTCTTCCTCGATGGCGTGCTGCAGGGTCTTCTCCACATGCTGCACCAGGAAGTCGAAGGCAGCAGGATTCTACAGGAACATGGAGATAGCAGTGAGGCCATAGGCAGCTGTCCCTGGCTGCAGGCCAGCAGCTTCTGCCCCACACCCCTGTCCCTGCTTCGCCTGGGGACCTCTAAGCTGTAAGGGGCATGTTGAGGCACTGGGGGAGGTGATGGAGGTAGCAGAAACAGGTAAAAAAACCTCAGGAAGGGTTCAAAAGCAGCTCAGTTTGAGAGAAGACAAGACCCCAGGTGACAGAGGCATAACTTCCAAGAAACACTGGCTGAAAAACAAACCCAAAACCCTGCTTCACCACCATCCCCTGCTGTCAACAAGCTCTGGATTGCTTGCTCTCCCACTGAAGCACAGATGGCCACTTAGAGATCTCCCCCCATCCCGTCCCAGCCCAGCTTCAGGTAGCAAGGGTCGCCTGGAGGTTGCAAAGCATTGGAACAGGCTGTTGAGGTCAGTGGTGAAATCACTAATCTGATCACCCTAAAAGTGATCAGAAAACATACAGATGTGGCACTTGGGACAGTGGTGGCCTTGGCAATGTTGGGTTAACCGTTGGACTTGGCAGCATTCTAGAAGCCCAGCAGGGATACACTGGAGATGCGAACAACAGTGGAAATGCTATCCTCTCCCCATCACGCTGCTCCATGAGGACTGGGGTTGGCTGCTGGCCCATTACCATTTTGAAGCGGCAGGGAATGTCACTGCGGAAGACCCCAGATTCCAGTGCTTCCACATGGCCTCCCACATAGGTCTCCGAGTCCAGCACATGTCCATCTTCTGTGAGTTTGTTGAATTCCTGCTCCTGCTTGTTGGGGAAGATGATGTTGGCATGGTAGGCCTGAACCATCAGCAGTGCCTCACACAGTGTCCCAGAGCCTTTTCTTAACACCTGCACATGAGAAACCAAATCTGGATTCAAATTCAAAAATAGTAGACTCAAATATCAGGAGGAACTTGTTCCCTATGAGGGTGGTAAGGCACTGGACTGGCACAGGTGTCCCAGAGAAGCTGTGGCTGCCCCATGCCTGGAAGTGTCCAAGGCCAGGCTGGACAGAGCTTGGAGCAACCTAGTCTAGTGGAAGGTGTCCCTGCCCTTGACAGGAGGGTGGATGAGATTATCTTCAAGATCCCTTCCAACCCAAACCAGTCTGTGATTCTGTAGAAGTGCTGTCCCAGCACTGGCAAGACTGGACTGTCACACAATGAGCTGGACAGCTTCAGCTGGTGACACATCTGCAACACCACTCCATCAACTGCCTTTGTCAGCTCAACCAAGTGGGAACAGACTGACATCTACATGCTTAACAGCTTCCTCATCATCCTCCCTACAGCTGACAACAGCCAAGTTGAACAAGTTCACTGACAAGTGAACTTGGCTGAGCATGAAGCATCAGCCATACTTTCTAGCTTTCTAGCCCCAGCCCCACATTGCCAAATGTCAGGTGTCTCCTTCTTATAGAAACCTGTCTCCAAACACTCCACGGCTGTAGGAGAAAGGAGTAGCCTCTAAATCCACCCTCCCTTCCTCCCTGCCACACATGCAGAGTATCTAGGCAATGGGAATCAGATCTGTGGCCAGAGCATCCCTGCAGTGTGGGAATCATGGTACTTCACCCAGAAAAGAGATCATCATTTTGGAAAAGCACTCACCTCATCAGGCTCCATGGGAATGATGGTACACAAGGCGAAAATGAAGGGATGCACATACTTCATATACATGTAGTAAGTAGCAACGGCATCAGACACCGAGTAGGTGGCCAGGGTCTGTCAAGGAACGAGAGAAGTATATGAATCCAAATCCCATGTGAGAGTGGTTCAATGACAATATTTCATTGCTTCCTGCTGAACATTCTCCTATAAACAAGAAGAAGGAAAAGGCATATTTCTCCATAGTCTAGGTTGTAAAGAATAATGGGTTTGCTTCTGAGGCCATTCTGCTTTAGCTCTAGTCAAACAGCAACATGTCAGCTCTAACAGAGAAGGAACAGGGAAGATGAACTAAAGGCGCAGAATCCATTCAGTCTGGGTCTCAGAAAGCTGCTACAGGGCTCAGCAGAACCTCCTGCCTATGACACCTGGAGCACTAACCCTCTTCTATTCCCCCAGCAGGTCTCAGTTCTCATGGTATTTCTGATTTCAGTGGTGCTTTTCACCCCACACTGATGGAAATAAATACAGAGAATGCACAGTGCAATGCCAGGGCCAGAACCAATTCAGGGGAATCCTGTTTCTTCTCCCTGTGAGCTCCAAGGCATGGGAAGTCTGGGGAGACAGATTCAGTTAATTTCTCAAAATCCACTCTAACTTAGAGACTCAGTCATAGTGCAGCTGCTCAAGGCTGGTTTTCCCATAGAGCACAGGGAGAGAATACCTGAGGCTCCTCCGTGGCCATCCTGCACATCTCCTCGGGGTCCAGCTCCACTGGATCGTAACCCAGTTTTGCTTTAGCTGCTGCTTTCAGGTTGTGACTTCCCACTGGAAGGTAACTGTCTCTCTTCACCCACCTGGATAGAATCAGAAAAATATCAGTTTGTGCAGACAAACCAGGCCTGACTTTCGAAATAGGGTCAAGATTGTGAAGGGGACCTCGACTACCATGGGGATCTCTCACCAAGGACAGGCCAGCATCCAAAAAGAGTGGATGCAGTTGGACAAGGTTGTCCAACTTTAGCTAACCCAACCAGAAGAACCCCCACTGTCCATCTCCCCGCCACTGCTCATAATTTCTACCTTCCAGCTCCCTCAGTGGCTTTAAGGTAAATATTTCACTGCTGAAGAAGACCCCACCTGCAAGAACTGCAAGGACATCCAGCTGTGCTCCAGAGCCCAGACTGCTCCAGGGAGGAAAACCAACATAAAACCCTAAAGTTCTGTCTCTCTCATGTGTCCTTTCATCTTCCCTCTATGTTAGGAGGCTGGTAGGTGAGACTATAGTCCCTTTCCCTGCTCCAATGGCCAAATCTTAACCCGCTCCCTCTCCCTTTCTCTGTCCTCCCAAATCAGCAAACACCCAAGGCTGCAACGCAAGAGCAGTCTGGGAACCCTTCAGGGGAAGGCTTGGCAGCTCCTGTGGAATGCAGCACACCAAGGGGAAGAAGACAACACAGGAATGGATTATCACACAGCTGAAGAAGGTGACACACAAAGCTTCCGACAGAACAAGAGAACAGTATTCAAATACAACTGTAGGTATTTTATCAGAAGAGATAAAGATACAGCTATGTGGTAGAGGGGCAGCATTCGGTACCTCAGACAGTCCATGTGGATGCACTGGGATGCTTTGTATTCTCCCTGGCTGTCCTTCTGAAACCCAATTTCCTGATACATATTAATTCCATGAGCTGCTGCTCTTGCTTCCACAAAGGGCCTGAGGAAAGAGGAAGCATGAAGAGAAGGAGCAAAACAGCCATTTTCCTGCATCTCTAACAATGGTTCCATGATCGCTTTGTTAAAAGATACCTAATGATTTTTTTCTTGTGATTTATCTGTGTATAGACTTCCAGGTAGGACTTGAAACAACTTGGTCTAGTGGAAGGTGTGTCTGGTCATGGCAGCGGGGTTGGAACAAGCTGGTTTTAAAAGTCTGTTCCAACCCAAACCATTCTGTGGTTCAAGAGACAAACCTGCTTGCTTGTATCCTGCATCTGAAGGCAGAGGTGTGTAGTCCCTCTCCTCCTGTTTCCCCAGGCTCATCTGCACACTTCTTCCAATATCCTCCAGGTCTCTTTTGACTCTCTCCCTGCTCTCCCATGATTGAGCTCATCCATATGCTGACATTTTCACATTGCCAAGGGTTTAAAAGCAGCTCAGGCAAGTGGATGGGACTCTTCAGAAAGTCCTACTGCCAAGCCAACGACCACAGGATTTGGTGAGGTGCAGGACACAGCTGCTCCACATGTGGCCACATGGCCTCCCCACACTGTCTGAGCTATGGAAGGATGTTGAGGATGGAACCTGACCTTGCCCTCTAGCTAAGGTGACACCTTGCCAGTTTAGTCATCATCCCTGATCTTACCAGTCAAAGAAGTCTCCATTGTATGTGACAATGATGGTGGGTTTGGTCTCCCGGACATGTTCAAACCATCTCTGGATTAAATGAGCCTGGGATGAAACAGAAAAGATGTGTAATTTAAGGAACTTCACCTCCTCAACAGGCAGGTGGTGGATACCACACAGTTTGTTCTACCTTTCATCTTTCCTCTGCACCTACCCCAAACCTGATCTCTCTCACCCTTGTTCCCAAGAAACAAAAGCACAAGCAACCCTGCTGGACTTACTGGGATCCCCAGGGAGGCAATCTGCCAGGGAATGAGCTCTCTGGCCAGGAAAAGATCCAGGCAGGTGAAACTCTGCAGAGCAGAACTGACTTACCTCATCTGGTTCATTAAAGACACAAAATGGACCCTCATACTCTGGCTTGGGAGTAAACTCAAAGTCTTCAATGTTCTCTGAGACAATCTCCCTGTTTGTGATCAGGTAGCCCTGAGGAGGAGACAAGGAGGCAGTGAGAAGGACTGAAGTTGCAGACAACTCAAAAATGCTGCCCAAACAATTGGATGCTTTTCTCTTGAAAGTCAGAGCTTCTGTCAAGGGGGAAGAACATTTTGGGAATCATCCATTGAAGCATCATTGACCATCGGAAAAGGAGGCCACGGAGAGACAATATAGGACACCAGTGTTGTCTCCTGCAGAAGCACCAACAACCTGCCCTGGGTTCCATGAAATACCACCCAGACGTCAATGCCATTCCCACAAGCACACATCATGCAGCTGGCAGCATGGCAAGCCTGGAGACAGCAGGATTAGAGGGGAATGCTGCGCTGCTTCCTGGCTTTGCTGCCCAAGCCTGAAGGAAACCATCCTGGTATCCTTACCTGCCCATCAATCATGTAGGAGATCATCATGATCTGGTCTGTGTCGGCATCAGGAAACTTCAAAGGGAGTTTGGTTGTTTCAATATCAAAGGCAAGAACAACAGGATCCTGGGCAGGACCAAATCCATTAGAAAAGATTCCAGAGCTGACTGAAAGGGTGGTTCCCATAAAACCCAGTGTTGGTCCAGTAAGTGAACCAGAACATCCCCATTAATTGTTTTAGAGCTTTATCAACCCAAAAAATCACTACCCAAGCCCAGTGTTTCCCCTGCCACCACGGTTTTACACTGGCAGCACATCAGACGCCAGTCTGTTGGGGCGGAACATCTGCACAAATGACGCCCGCCCAATGCTCACCGGCCTCTCCACAAGGTCATCTCGGCGGGTGATTTCAGGGGGGTAGGTGTTACCCCGGTATCGCACATTGTACCAGTGAGCCTGTGGAGAGATGAGGGTGGGCAGTGCCTTATGGCAGGGCCACATCCCCATGTCACTCTGTCCAGCTGCTGGAGAGAAACTGTGGCAATAACAGGCAGCCCAGAAGAAAAATTCAAACTATGGCCATGCATTAATCAGGTAGCTTTTCTGTGTGCCATTAAATAAGAAGACCAGCAGAACAGAATTGAGCTCTAGACATGACCTCATTGTCACCAATACTTTTGTAAAGATGTTGGAGAGAAAAAACTTTTCTGCACTTCAGGAGTGTGACTGGGAAAGCAAAGCTCACCACGTGGATCTTCAGGTCGATGGAAAGGCGAACGTGGTAAGGCACATCATACTCCCGCATATCCACGATGTTGTCCATCTGGTTGGCAATTTTCTTTGAGGCTCCTTCCTCATCTGTGCTTAGAGTGCCTCCACTCAGAGCACTGCAAGAGCAGAGGGAAGCAGCTGCCTTAGCCATGTGTCACACAGAATCACTAGGCTGGAAGAGACCTTTAAGATCATCGAGTCCAACCCAGCCCTAACACCTCAACTAAACCATGGCACCGAGTGCCACATCCAATCTTTTATTAAACACATCCAGGGATGACGACTCCACCACCTCCCTGGGCAGATGATTACAGTACTTTATCACTCTTTCAGTAAAAAACTTTTTCCGAACATCCAACCTAAATTTCCCTTAGCACAGCTTAAGACTGTGTCCTCTCATTCTGTCAGTTGTTGCCTAGAGAAAGAGACCAACCCCCACCTGAGCACAGCCACCTTTCAGGAAGTTGTAGAGAGTGATATGGTCACATCTGAGTCTCCTTTCTCCAGGCTAAACAATCCCAGCTCCCTCAGTTGTTCCCCATAGGGCTTGTGTTCCAAGCCCCTCTCCAGCCTCGTTGCCTCCTCTGGATGCGCTCAAGCGTCTCAACATCCTTCCCAAAATGAGGGGCCAGAGCTGGGCACAGCACTCGAGGTGTGGCCTCACCAGTGCCGAGTACAGGGGAAGAATGACCTCCCTAGTTCTGCTGGCCACACTATTGCTGATCCAGGCCAGGAGCCATTGGCCTTCTTGGCCACCAGGGCATACTGCTGGCTCATGTTCAGCTGGCTGTCAACCAGTACCCCCAGGTCCCTTTCTGCCTGGGCACTGTCCAGCCTATAATGTTGCAGGGGGTTATTGTGACCAAAATTCAGGACTCGGAACTTGGATTTATTAAACTTCATCTTATTGGACTCTGCCCATCCCTTCAACCGTTCCAGGTCTCCCTGCAGAGCCATCCTACCTTCCAACAGATGGACACACACCCCCAGCTTAGTGTCATCTGCATATATACTAACAAAAGACTCAATCCCCTCATCCGTGTCGTCAATAAAAACATTGAACAGACCTGGTCCCAGCACAGAGCCCTGTGGGACACCACTGGTGACTGTCCCCAGCTGGATGCAGCACCACTCACCACCACTCTCTGGGCTGGCCACCCAGCCAGTTCTGAGCCCAGCACAGAGTGCTCCTGGCCCAGCCGTGGGCTGCAGCTTTTCCAGGAGTGTGCTGTGGGAGACAGTGCCAAAGGCCTTGCTGGAGTCCAAATAGACACATCCACAGCCTGTCCCACATCCACCAGGAGGGTCACCTGGTCATAAAAGGAGATCAGGTTGGTCAAACATGACCTACCCCTCCTAAATCCCTGCTGGCTGGGTCTGATACCCTGGCCATCCTGTAAGAGCTGTATGATGACACTCAGTATAAACTGCTCCTTTACCTTACCAGGTACTAAGGTTAGACTAACTGGCCTGTAATTACCAGGATCCCCCTTCCCACCCTTGGGAAAATGGGCATCATATTGGCCAGCTTCCAGTCATCTGGAACCTCACCAGTGAGCCAGGGCTGTTGGTAAATGATGGAGAGCAGCTTCACCAGCTCATCTGCCAGCTTCTCATCACCCTGGGGTGGATCCCATCTGGTTCCATAGACTTATGAACATCCAAGTGGCTCAGCAGTTCTCTGACTGCCTCCTCCTGGACAACAGGAGCCCTTTCTGCTCCCTGACACCATCTACCAGCCCAGGAGGACAGTTGTCCTGAGGACGAGCCATCTTCTCACTAAAGACGGAGGCAAAGAAGGTGTTAAAGACCTTCGCCTTCTCCCCATCTGCAGTCACTAAATTCCCTCCTGCATCTAGTAGAGAACCAAGGATGCTCTTCCCTTCCTTTTGCCAATAACATATTTGTAAAAACATTTTTTATCCTTCACAAAAGTTGCCAAATTAAGTTCTAATTGAGCTATGGCCTCTCTAATTTTTTTCCTACATGCCGTAGCAATCCCCTTATATATTTCCTGAGATACCAGATCCTCATTCCAAAGATGATACATGCTCCTTTCATTCCTAAGTTCCTTCAAAACCTCCTTGCCCATCCAGGCTGAATGTTTGCCTCGTTAACTCATCTTTCAGCGCACAGGGACAGTCTGTGCTGTGCCCTCAAGATCTCTGTTTTGAAGCACACCCACCCCTCTTGGACTCCTCCTGCTTCCCAAGGAACTCCCCGAATAAGTCTCCTAAATAGGCCAAAGTCTGGCCTCTGGAAGTCCATTGTGAAATTTTTACTGATGCTCCTCCTTATTTCACCAAATATTGAGAACTATAATTTCACGATCACTATGCCCCAAACAGCCTCCCAACCACCACATCTCCCACCAGCCCATCTCTTCTTGTGAACAACAGATCTAGCATAGTTCTTTCCCTGGTGTCAGTCTACCAGGGACACCCACTGGCACTGGTAACACTGACAGCAGGAGTCAGGGACAGGAGGGAAATAGAAAATGTTGGATTATTTCTGTCTTGATCACAACTAGAAGGAAGGTTGCCCATTGCCTCTCTGGACCCTTTCACAGGGAATGGGCAAACTATTTGACAGGCAACCAGATACCACCACATCCCGTCCCATCAGCTCTGGGGCCTCTTAATGTGCTGCACAGAGCTGGAAGAACCACCCTGAAGATGCGTGGCAGAAAGGCATAGCAGGAGTCAGACCCAGGCAAGATAACTCTGGGGAGAGCTGGGAAATAATCAAGAGGGTCTAATTATTAAGTGGGTGGTGAGACACTAGCACAGATTGCCCAGAGAAGCTGTGGCTGTCCCATCCCTGGAAGTGTTCAAGGCCACGTTGGAGAGGGCTTAGAGAAATCTGGTCTAGTGGAAGGTGTCCCTGCCCTTGACAGGAGGGTGGAAGAGATTATCTTTAAGATCCCTTCCAACCCAAACCAGTCTGTGATTCTGTAGAAGTGCTGTCCCAGCACTGGTAACCTGGTCTAGAGGAAAATGTCCCTGCTCATCGCAGGTGGGTTGGACTAGACGGCCTTTAGAGGTCCCTTCCAACCCAAACTACTCCATGGTTCTATGAATTATTAACACGAGAAACTGACTGAGTCCCTTGTGGTGAGCTCCCACCTTGATAGCATGGTTGTGTAGACTTCACTCGCCTGGTCCTGCTCCCTGTTTTTCCTCACAGCAGGAGAGATCTCCTTCCGCACCTTCACCAAGTCCTCCACCGTGTTGAAGGACAGCTTGATGTAGTTCCTCTTCAGGCCTACCAAGTGGTTTGGCTGCAAAGCAGCAGGAGAATGGCAGTTCAGGGATGGGTACCATGAGAGAGGGGTGGAAGGCCAACAAGACCGATGCAGGTGGAAGGATTGGCTAAAAAAGAGATGATGATGGGTGGGACAGTAAAGCACTGAGGAGAGATTCTGGTGGGTGTGTCAAGAGCAGCAAGAGCCCAGCCAGCCCTGCTGCTTGTGCAGGCACCCACAAGTGGGATTTACTCAGGGAAAAAGAGGAAGAATAGGTTGAGCACAAGCAGCATCCCCCTCCTGCAGTATCGTTCTTCCTCCAACCACTTTAATTTTAGAAATTAATGTCCTGAACACATTGTCTGAAACAACTGATATGTTCAAGGAGAGGAACGTAATTTACTGCTGATAAGCAATTAGCCACAGTAAACACATTTCTGAGATGCCACAGCACCAGGAGACTTAAGTCAAGAATGCTGCTTTCTCTCTCTGCCCATCCCTAGACCTGTGCAAGGTCAGAAAAAAAAAAAAAGCCACAGAAGGATACAGACCAGATCCAAGTCCTCTTTGGGGACAGTTTCCAGCTTTGCAATCTTCCCTTGGAACTTCTTGGAGAGGAAGGAGGACACTTCCCGCTCGCAGCCCTGTCAAGAGACCCTGGGGTTGAAGAGTGCATCTCTGTTCTTGGGAGGAGATCATCCCAAAGCAGGCTGCCCAGGAGGTCTTGAGCTCCCCAAGATGATGTCTCCTGAGCTGGGGAGCTCAGCCCTGCCCCTCCTCACCTTCTGGGTGGCAATGTAGAAGTAGGGCTTGTAGGGTAGGGCCACCTAGGAAGGAGCAGACAGACAGTGGTGACAGGTTCTCTCCCGGGACACTGCACCCACCTGGTCCCCCCTAGCACCCACCTTGAAGCGGCTCCCATCCTCCTGGATGAAGTAGTAGTCCACTGCGCTCACTGACTGCCGGTCCTCATCCAGCACCTCCGTCTGCCCATGGGCACCAAGACTCAACAAGGTCCCTTCATGAGACTACCCCGGGACCCCACCACGGGACCCCTTCCCACCGGGGCTTACCGGAAGTCTCCGTGTAGGACTTCCCCCCCCCCCCCCTCGGTAGTGCCAGGGAAACATGGGAGACCCAGCAGGGACATTGGGTCTCCTCCCCCGACTAGGGCCGGAGCCTATCTGTCGGAACCGCCTCGCTCGGCCCTACCATGGCTCTCCCAGGGGACTTCCTCCCTAGCTCCCTTTGTGGGACATCTCCGTGGGACACTCCCCCCACACCCCGGGCTGTATCGGGGGTCTCCCCATAGGACTCCTGCCCCCAGCCCTACCGGCCATAACTCCGTGGGACTCCCATCTCTGGTACGGCTAGTGTGCCTCTGTGGGAAACCCTTCCCCAGGCCCTATCGGGGGTCTCCCCACGGGACGCCCAGTGCCCCGTCTGTTGCCTGCTCGCCTCCCGCCGCGCCGGCCCGTACCGGATGCATGTTGATGAGCCAGCCCGTCCGCTCACCGGGCTCTGCGGGTCGCTCGAAGCCGAACAGCGCGTCCAGCCGATCCGTGTGCTGTGCCCGCTCCAGGCGCTTGAGTGCGGACAGCGCGGGGGCATCGTCACGGCCGGACCCGGCGCCGTCCGCCTGCTCCCAGGGCCCGCCTGGCCGCCGACCACGCCGCGCTGCCTCGGGCTCAGCGCCGTCCCTCAGCCCCATCCCGGCCGGCCCGCGCCGCACCTCAGCGGCGCCGCGGAAGAAACTTCCCGCGCTGCGCCCGATTCTCGCGAGCGCCCCGCGGCGAGAGCACCAATCAGAACGCTGCCCCGCCTCCCCTGTGGGCGCATCCCACCAATGACAGGCGTAGGTTTCCCCCCCTCGTCCCGCCCCCGGCGCGCGCCCCCTCACGCCCCCGCGTGAGTATGCTAATGAAATGTTGTAATTGTGACATTTCAGGGAAGGACTTTTAAAATGTAACTGAAGGCTGCAGAAGACTGAGTTTTTGGCAGAGAGATCCCCCTCGCTCGCAGCGCTGAATAAACAAATACCTGCTCTGTAGCCATCTGACTATAGAGTTTTATTTTGTTGCCCAATTTTGGGCTTCAAGAGACACAGAGGTCCCAGAGACACACACAGGGATGCAAACACAGGACACCCAGGACTCACAGGCACCAGACACACAGATGGCCACCTACAAGGTGCTGCTGTCATCAGCACCTTGCACAGGACCCTCATCACACCCCGGCCCCCATTCCCAGACCCCTCCCTGTGCCTGGTGTCCCCCCAGTTCACATGTTCAGCAGTGGCAAAGCCCAGGCTGTTCCTTTTGGAAGGGCCAACCCCAATTGGTTTCTGGATAGGCCATAGATTAGTGTGCCCCCTTTGTACAGAAAATCATGCTATGAAAAGCCAGTGTACATGAAGGAGACAGAATGTTTGAAATTATACAAGGTTTAGCATTTTTTAATGTAACTTTAGTCAGGTTAGTTTGTCTTAGTCCAGGGAAAAAGGGAATTGAAGTTTCTTTTCAAATGACTCTGTATCACCGGGCGAAAACTGATGAGTTCAACACCTACATAGACTGGGAATAGCCAGCAGACACAGATACCAGCAGATAGGCAACCTTCAACCCCAGACATTGCCCCCCGGCATGGTCGGAGATACCTGGTCCGAAAAAGACTGATAAGAACCGAAAAATGAGGACCAAATTAGCCTCAGAGGTGAAGAAATCCGTAAACAACAGGAAACCAACTACTAAGAACTGCGTAACTTGGGACCAATGCACATTGAACCAATGAATTTCTATGAGTTTGACTGTATAAAATATAGGGAAAAATCTAGTAAAATTTATGCGTCATAGAATGATTTTCTCTGCATATCTGGGCAATATGTGGGTGAAATTTCTGTTGCACATTCTGGCCAGAATAAAGCAATGCCTTGATTCTCTAATGTTGTTTTGTTCTTTTAAAAGTTTTAAAGTTTTTCTAAAAGATCTTTATGCTTTCTGATGGTTACATATTTCTTCTAGAGTTCTTACGCATGTTCATGTAAATATTAATTGTTTTGCATTCTTCTTTGTGGGAAGAGAGAATTGATGGACTGTTAGTTTGACCAGTGTGGTTGGAGAGGTGACAATTTCACCCTCCAATCCACTGTCACTTTTAGGATTCTATATATTATGGAGTTAAAAAATAAAACACTCTCTTGTTGCTCTTCGTCTTCCTTCTTTTACATGTAACGTGTGTGTGTGTGAGTTATTTCATGTTGTAGTGCAACATTCTAACACTAAAAATGGTTGTTGGAGAGTTTCTTGTTCTTGCCGCAGTTCTGGTGACACGTTCATCCTTTCTATTTGACCTGAATTCTGAGGGTGCCAGGGGGTATGGAGGTCCCACTGAATTCTCAAAGCAGCCATAATCCTTTGAATGATCCCTCTGTAAAATGAGTTGCCCTGTCCAAGTCCACTGCCTTAACAATCCCATATTCAGAAATCATTTGTTAACTGATCAAATAAGTGATCATTTAAATCCGTCAGATCAAATAGCTGAAGTGGCTAGAAACACCTCTGGTCATCCTGCCAGCTGGCATGCCACTACCAGAGGATATTTAAGCCCTCTTGCCCAGGGCATCTCAAATACACCTGACATCTCTGGAAGGACGTATAGCCCAGGGTCACACCCCCACCTTGCAATCTCCTTTGTAGTCTGGCTATTAACTTTAGCCAGGCGCCTCTCAATAGCTTGTTTTGCTAAAACAAAAAACCATAAAGCAGAACATCTTGAGGAAGGTCTCTGCCAATCCTAGAGAGCTCCAATTACTCCCCATGGAGTTGTTTTAACATTTGCAGGGTCAAAGCTCCTGGCATCCACTTTTTACTGTCCTCTGTAAATAAATTTTTCCCTTTCTTCTTCTTCATGACCTTTCATTATCTCCAACTCCTCTGGTGGGAAAGACAGCAGCAGCAGCATCACTCCTTCCCCCTTCCCCTGGCAATGGTTGAGCCACAGGGAGCAAAGGGAGGATCCCGGAGACCTCTGCCAGAAGTGCTGCCTTCTGAACCTCTCCATTGGCCTGTTGATTAACTATCGTCTCTTCTGAGTACCCTGCCTGATGTCCCCTAACATGTATTATTTCTACCTCTCTTGGTAAATCAACTGTCACCAAATGACACAAGCAAAAACGACGCAGCACAGCCTTGGTCACGATGAAGAGACTAATTTATTTTTTCTGACTCCAATCTTTTATAGTTCTCAAAAGATGCCAGTGGATTGGAGGGTGAACGTGCCACCTCTCCAACAACACTGGACAAACTACCTGTACATCAAATTTCTCCGCCTCTATGAAAGAATGCAAAACAATAGGTTATTTACAGAAAGTTGTGTGAGAAAGTTCTCTACAAGAATGTAAACTCAGAAGGCTTTAGAAAACTCTTGATAACCAGGGCGACATCTCACCCTTTTCAGTTTAAAAAAGAAAAAGGAAAAGAAAAATGAACAATGTTCAGTGCTCATTCATGGAGGACTCATCAGAGTGATCACTCGCGTTGTCTGCATCTGAGTCATCACTCAACGATTCACCCACTTGATGCCTTTCAGGTTGGTCACGGGCTCCATGTTGCCCTTCGGCCGGATTCTGTCTCTGCGGTTGCAGGTCAGGGCGAACACACTTCGAAGGTACCCAGCGTGTCCCAGTATCTGTGGACACACAAGCATACCCACGCCCCGAAGCGATAAGGTCATAGGGACCTTCCCACTGTTTGGTGACTAAATTTCGCACTCGAACCTTCGCTCGAGGCTGATGTGCCTCATCCGCAGCCTGCAAAGAGAAATTATGATTCAAAATGACACGGTTATTTGAGTTCTGCTGCACTGTAAGATGATTGATGGTGTACAAAGCCTTTTCCAACCGACTGTGTGGGGTTTCACCCTGCATTCCCCATTTTTGTTTTTGAAGAACCCGCTTCAGAGTACCATGAGAGCGTTCTACAATAGCTTGACCTGTCGGGGAATGAGGGATACCAAACTTGTGTGACACACCCCACAGCTGCAGGAACTGCTGCACCTTTTGTGATGCGTAAGCAGGACCATTGTCGGTTTTCACGGCAGAAGGTACACCCAGAACGGCAAAGGCCTGCCTCCAGTGGGCAATGACATCACGGGCCTTCTCTCCAGTGTGAGCAGAAGCCCACATCGCGGAGGAGAATGTGTCCACCGTGACATGCACATACTTGAGCTGGCCAAACTCGGCAATCTGAGTGACATCGGTCTGCCAAAGCTCCAAGGCCCTAAGGCCTCTGGGGTTTACCCCTGCTGGTAAGGGTGGAGCAAGCGCATGGCAGTCGTCACAAGACTTGACAATGTCACGAGCCTCAGTTGGCGTCAGATGAAACTGCTTCTGCAAAGTATGTGCGTTCTGATGGAAGAACCCATGCGATGCCTTGGCCTGTGTGAGTGTATCAGGCTGAGGTGCTACCCATGCCGGGTTAGCCAACCTGTCAGCCCTCGCGTTACCTTCTGCCACAAACCCTGGCAAATTGGTGTGGCTCCTCACATGCAAAACATAAATTGGATGAACCCGGGCCTGAATGGCACACCACAAGGTCTTCAGTAAATGAAACCAGGCGGGATTACTGACCTCCTTCAAGACCAAATGACCCAATCGCTGTGCAATGTCAGCCACATAGGCGGAATCCGTGACCAAATGGAAAGGTTCCTGGGAAAATCTCTCAAATGCCATGACAGCAGCCCTCAATTCAACCAATTGGGCTGACCCAACCTGATGACCTTCCAGAACCTGCCACTCAGATCCATCCTTCCAAGTAACAATGGCCTTTCCTGTCTTCCCCGAACCATCAGTAAAGACGGTGGGCCCTTGCACGGGTTCCTGACTATTTTTGGGCCGCAAAGAAATTTGTGTGGATTTCGCCACCTGCAGTAGCTTGTGGCTGGGCAGATGATAAGTGATCTGCCCTGTGAAATTTTCCAGAGCACATTGCAAGGACACACTGTGTGCAAAGCTCCAGTCAAAATCCTCCCGGCATACCGGGAGTATGATCTTTGCGGGATCCACACCCATCAATTGCAAACACGGTTGCCGGCATTTGATTATCAACCGAGCAAGCAACTCAGCCAATTCAGTCGCCGTCTTCTGTGGCTGATGGGGCAGGAAAACCCATTCCAAGATGTGCAAGGGGTCGGACCATTCGTCACTCCATTGGCCAATGATACCTGTGGGATGTGAATCTGGAGTGGTAATGAACACAGTGACATCAACGGAGAGGTCAATGTGATAAACTTGGCGGGCAGAAACAGCCTGCTGAACCTCCTCCAGCACCTGACGCGCCTCAGGGGTCAATGCGCGAGGCGACTTTAGATCAGAGTCTCCTTTCAACAAATCATACAGAGGAGACAGCTGTGTGTCGGTTAGTCCCAGGTACGGACGTAACCAAGTGATGACACCCATCAATTTCTGGGCATCATTCAGTGTCTTCACCGAATGCACAAATTGCACCTCCTGGTGTCGGATTGTCCGTTCCAGGATTTTGACCCCCAAATACTTCCAAGGAGGCTGTTGCTGGACCTTTTCTGGAGCCACCTGCAGTCCATGCGCATGCAAAGCATCGAGCAACCGAGGCTGAATCCTCAGCAGCTCATCCTGGGTGGAAGCAGCCACCAAAATGTCGTCCATATAATGATACAGACGTGCACCAGGAAACTGCTTGCGAACTCCAGACAAGGCACGAGCCACGTA
Organism: Vidua chalybeata; assembly: GCF_026979565.1. Classification (NCBI taxonomy): domain Eukaryota; kingdom Metazoa; phylum Chordata; class Aves; order Passeriformes; family Viduidae; genus Vidua; species Vidua chalybeata. The sequence continues at coordinate 14,097,375 of NC_071547.1, read as the reverse complement.
CCATTGGCATATGGCCGGGGAATTGCGCATCCCCTGGGGCAAAACTCTCCATTGATATCGCTGTGCAGGTTCAGCATTGTCTATTGCTGGCACCGAGAAGGCAAATTTTGGTCTGTCATCGGGATGCAAAGGAATTGTAAAGAAACAATCCTTCAAATCCACGATGAAGATCGGCCAATCTGCAGGAAGCATGGTAGGTGATGGCATGCCCGCCTGCAATGTTCCCATGCTTTCCATCACGGCATTGACCTTTCGGAGGTCTTGTAACAACCTCCATTTCCCAGACTTCTTCTTGATGCAGAAGACAGGAGTGTTCCAGGGACTGGTAGAAGGCTCCAGATGGCCCTGGTCCAACTGCTCCTGCACTAAATCTTGAAGGGCGCTCAATTTATCTTGAGGTAGGGGCCACTGGTTCTCCCAAACAGGTGTGTCCACCAGCCACCATATAGGAGGCGTAGGACACTCTGCGCCCTTTGTCGCAGTGGTCCCCATCAAAAACCCGTCCCGATGCGCACCCCCCATGCATACAGAACATCCCTCCCCCAGAGGTTAGCAGGAGTAGAAGTAACATGTGGCCTAATCCAGGCCGTCTGTCCCTCTGGGTTCGTGACCAGCACGGACCGCTGGCTCACGTAACATCGCACCGTTCCCCCCAGTCCTGCGACAGACGTCTCCATTGGATTCAGGGGCCAGTCCGGAGGCCAGGCGGCAAGGGAGAGAACCGTGACGTCAGCGCCGCTGTCAAGAAGCCCGTGGAGGCGAATCTCTGACGGCGTCGCACCAGGGATGGACAGAGTACAAGACATCTCGGGACAGTCTTTGGTCAGGACAGCGGTCCAGTGAATTTGAGGCGGTCCAGTGGACCCAAAACCGCCAGCCCCACGCGGCCGATCAGCCATCCTGCGAACAGAAGACTTAAAAGGTACAAGTTGAGCAAGCCGTGTCCCCTTCAGGATCGTGACGGGGGGGGCGGGTGTGGAAACCATTGCACAGATCTGCCCTGTGAAGTCTGCATCAATGAGACCCAGGTGCACAATGATTCCCTGAAGGGTGGCACTAGACCTCCCCATAAGGAGAGCACTCATGCCTTCACCAAAGGGACCAAAGGCATCCAGGGGAACCTTGTGTATCTTAGACAATTCTAAAACAACTGTTGCTGCTGTGCAGACATCCACACCTGCTGATCCCCGGGTGCTGGCTGCAAGCTGGCTGAGCAAACCTCCATGGGCTCTGGGGTCTGGAGATGAACTTGTGTCTGGGCGCGCTTCCCCTTCGCGCTCCGCCTCCCGTTTCCCGGGCCTGGCAGTGCTTGGCCATTAGCATGAACAGTTGCCTTGCAGGCGTATGACATATGGTCAGGCCTTCCACACCGGCCACACAAGAACAGGGGAAACCTTCCCTTCTGCGCTTTCTTCCCCTGCTTGGTGCTGGTCCGAGCACTCCCCCGCTGCTGCTGCCAGCCCTGCGGCACTGCCCAGACTGGCTGCGCAGCATTAGCCCAAGCAGACATCTTTTGAACCAAGGGGCTGAGGTCTGCACAGGCCTCTGCCATCTGCGAGACAGTAGCCGTACTAGGAAGAGCCCGTATGACCCTCTTACATTCTGCGTTACAGTTGCTCCTGGCCAGGTTTGCAAGCACAAGTCTCCTTGACTCAGGATCTGCCAATTGCCTCTCCACAGAGGCAGTCAGCCTCCCTGCAAATTTCATGAAGGGCTCATCGACCCCTTGAACAATGGTCGCAAACGGCTGCAACGGAGCAGCCATTTCTAGAGTCTGAATCAGTGCTGCCAAACCCAACGTCTGGCACTGGTCAATCACAAGGCGACCATATCCGGCTTGCCCCTGAAGATCAGCGTAATTGCCTGTGCCCAGCAACATGTCAGCGCCAACTGCACTCCTGGGATCCTGTGGCCCCCGCGTAGCATTCTTCTCCACTGCGCTGGCCACCAACCGAGCCCACTTGTCCTCAAAAACGTCAACCTGCACAGGGTCAAAAAGAGCATGTGCCAGAGAACGGATGTCATACGGTGTCAGCATATCAGCGACAAGCATTCGGAGCGTCTGCATGACCTCAGCAGACCCAACACCATGCTGGGCAACGGTATCACGGATTTCTTTCAGTACCTTAAATGATAAAGGCTGATGGGTGTTATGAGTAACACCCGTAAGCAGACGGAAAGCCTGGGGACCCCTTAGTAAGGTTGCATCATCTGCCGTGTCCCGTCCCGTAGGTTCCCCAGAGACAACAGCAGCTGCCTGACTGCGGGACAGTGCAACCTTACTTGACATCCCGCCCCCCGCAGCATCAGCAGAGCCAGAGGAACTTCCTCCGCGATCCCGCAAACGCTGCGAGGAAGCAGAGTCGCACATCTCCTCAGCCTTATCTAGGACCTCCTGCCAAAACCGCCCGTGGTCCCGCGGACGCACGGTCACCTGGCAGGCGGGGAGGGTCCACAAAGCCGATGGGGAGGACCCGCGGCCACGGGAACCTACTGGTCTCCCGCTGACCGCGTCAGCATTCGCGCTAAAAGTAAACACGTCAGCGCCCCGCTGCTCCGCAGCGTCAGCCCCCGCGGCAGGCGGGGAAGGCGGAGCCGAACCAGCCGGCAGCTCGGCAGTGCCGTCCACCGCAGCACTGGCAGAGGGCACCGCGGCGGACACAGGCGCCAGCCCAGACCGCAAACCCGGTGCAGCGCCCCCCTCCCCCGGCGCGGGGAAGGGATGGTGCGCAGAGAGAGCCGCGGCGCGCGGAGGCACATCACCGCAGGACGACACAAGGGAGTCCGGCACGGCCCCAAGGAGCGTCGGGCCCGTGCCACGCAGCTGCACAGCGGGCACCGCCCCCGCCGGGCGGAGAGGGGCGGGCTGCCCGCCTGCTGGGGCGGGGCCTGACGAAACACTGACCAATGCCCCGCCTCCGGCAGCTTCCACTGCCGGCGCATGCCCAGCAGGCTGCGCGGGCTCAGAAAGGGGAGACGACCTCCCCCCAGAAGACGAGCCCGAGATCGAAGCGGGTGAGCCCGCTCCCGCCGCCCCCAGGGGGTATGTCGTAGAAACGCCGCAGTTCGGACAAAGCGTCGTCACCGAATTAGACGCAGTCAGAGGCAGGGGCTGATCCCCGAACCCTACCTCGTCCCCGAGCGCTGGGAAAGCGCAGAGAGAGGGCCGTTCTGCCCCCGGTTCACTGCGCTTACGGCGCGGAGCACGGCGAGGCGGCCGAGCCGGCTCCACCGGCAGACTGCGTCTGCGGCGCGAGGCAGGGCGAGGCGTCCGAGCCGACTCCACCGACCGCTCGCTCAAAGCCAGCAGGCTGGGAGCCCGATCCACCTCAGAGGGGGAACCAGATGTCACCAAATGACACAAGCAAAAACGACGCAGCACAGCCTTGGTCACGATGAAGAGACTAATTTATTTTTTCTGACTCCAATCTTTTATAGTTCTCAAAAGATGCCAGTGGATTGGAGGGTGAACGTGCCACCTCTCCAACGACACTGGACAAACTACCTGTACATCAAATTTCTCCGCCTCTATGAAAGAATGCAAAACAATAGGTTATTTACAGAAAGTTGTGTGAGAAAGTTCTCTACAAGAATGTAAACTCAGAAGGCTTTAGAAAACTCTTGATAACCAGGGCGACAATCAACCACCTCCAATATACAAGTAATTGAGCTCTCATGAGTGGACTTTTTTTTTCCCTGCAAGTTAATGAACCTCTCTCTTCCCAGTTTTCCAAATTCAGGTACCACCCCACACGCATACTTTGCATCTGTAAATATTCACTACCTTTCCTTGATACACTTTGCAGGCTTTTATTAAGGCATACAATTCTCTGGTCTCTGCTGACCATGTGCATGGTAGCTTCCCCTCTTCTTGCAATTCCCTTCCTTTTACTATACCATATCCAGAAACTTGTTTCCCTCCTATTACTCTTGAAGATCCATCAATAAACACTTTTCCCCATTTGGCCAAGGAGTATCCTGTAAATCTTCCCTAGCTCGGGTGTGGAGATCTGTTACCTGGATACAGTCATGAGTTTTCTTTAGGTTTCCTTCCTTGGGACCAGTTAAACAGGAGACTGGGTTAAACCCTTACCCACTTCTCAATTCTAAATCCTCGTGTTCCATTAGACAGGTTTCATACTGTAACAATCTAGTGCTGGTCATCCATTTAAAATTTGATGCTAGACTTTAACAATCCTTCCATCAGTTACCATCAAAGATGTGGCTGCACAATTCTGCAGAAAGCAGAGCCTCAGTTACTATTAGAGGAAATAGTGGGGCCACCCCCTTGTCAAATGCTTTAGCACTAGAATTCCTTTGGCCCTGTTTAAAATGCACATACAATTCAAATTCCTTTTCTGAGTCTGGCTAAAGTTTTGCTCTTTCTGGTGTCCATACCACAACATTGGGGCTATCTGAGTTTAAAAAGTCACAGAATAAAAGGTCCTTAATCCAGGTCCTGCAATACTCTATAGTAATGCGATGATTGACTCGCACAATTAAAGGACAAATATTATTTGTATGTTAAGAGAAGTTTTGTAGATGTATAGTTATGTTTCCCTCCCTCTTGCATTGTTATCATGGGATGTCAGGGCATTTGGGTGGGTCGGCTTGTTACTATGGTAACACCTGACCTCCAATCAGAATGTAAGAACGTGATCTCCACCACTGGACAGCGAAGAAGGAGTCGATGGACAAGACTTTGAGAGGACTAAAGGGTTAAGGGGCGGAATATCCATTGTGTGGATGAGCACATGGTGATAGAATCCTTTGCTCCCAGCGGTGTATTGTCTTCTCTATTCAGTCTTCTGTTGTATTTTTTTAATGTGGCAAACAGCGTTTGTTCTCAAGCCCTTCCTTATTAAGGGCATTTGAAAAAACCCGGTCTGGATACTTTCGTTGGTCTGATCTCTACCAGATTCTGGCCTGTGAAATGCCTGCAGCCTTGGGAGAGATGTGACTGGGCGAGGCCCCTGTCAGTAAACCCAGGGGCTGGTACATTTACACGGTACAAGCCAGCCTGCACTGTGATACATGGCAACATCTCACCCTTTTTGTCTTTATAAAATTTGTGATCTGCTTTCTGTCACCCACCTGCAAGGGCCCTTTGCAATCAGAGTGACAGAAGACAGCATGGGTCTAATTTGCACTGGAGCTGCAGCATTCAGGTCCAGGATGTGTTAGGGGAGAACTCAGGTAAACTTGTCACAGGCTTAATGCTTGTAGGTTACAAGTTACAAATTATCTCTAAAACCAAGAAACCACTTAACCCTTAGAGAAAAACCCAATTGCTAAAAAACAGTCTCTAAACAGAAAAACAGTTTGTAAACAGGAAAAATAATTTGCAAACAAATCAAGTCCTTATATGAACTGGCACTTCAAGAGTCCTGGATTTCCATGAGATGGGTCATCAATTGTTCCTTGTGATGTTTGTTGAGGGGACATCAGGATAAGCAGATATATCCAACATGTTCTTGTGTCCATTGAAATGCATTTATCATTGTACTGTTATATGATTGCTTGAAAGACATTATATGACCTAAGACTTAGAGAAGGGGTATACATTCACCCCAACCTTTCCCCCCTCCTTTTTTCTTTGTATTAATAACTAAAAATAGGAACAAAACTATTACTTAGGGAGTTACTGAGGGGGTCTCGTTTTCACTATGAGGACTTGAAAAAAACCCTTCCGGACAAAGCTTTCTCATTTATCTCAAAGGAAAAAGGGTTTAACTTTTATTTTTCTTTCCCAGCCACATTGATGGCTTGATCAGGGCCAATGAACTTGGTCAGGAGAGGTCTTTTATATTTTAAAAAAAGAAGCTTATGTTAATATCTAGTGCAAAACAGAAACTTTAACATTAATAACTTATCAATAATTAAAGAAATATAGGTATTTAAATTTTCTAGTTAATATGGTAACAGTGCAAGTAATCTTTTGTTAGAAGTTAGAAATTTGTTATTGACTTTAACAGGTAACTTTTAGGGTTTTTAAAATGACGACAGGTAGAAAATTCTCAGTTAAAAAGAATTTTGCAACTGAAATTTGCTTATATTTCTAAATTAATGCTCTGTGTATGCTTTAGTGGATCTAGAATTTTAGGACAAGGACATTCTTTGAATTATCTAGGTCTGTCTAGAAACAGTGCAAGCAGAAATACTAGGAATACCAAGAGAAGATTTGTTAATATACAGCCTAGGCTTTCTTTAAGACACAGTAGCCCATGCCTGAGACAGAAATATAATACTTTCTTAATAACTTTAGCAGAATCAGCTATCACAGGCTTATCAATTTTGGTTTTAGCAAATGCAAACAACAATAATAAGTATTGTACTATGAATTCTAGGACATATTTCGTAGACTGTTGTGTAAATTTGTAACCTTTGTGTGACATTCCTTCAATATTTTTACCCTTAGCACATGTTATTAGTTAAAGTCTGTGGAATACGAGAGTCTTTGTATACCACAAGGTAGGGCAGTCGTGAAACTTTGTTTAGGCTTGAGTAGTAGGGACTTGGTGCTTATTTGCCTCTTCACTATCCATATGCAGGGAGGTGCTGGTTTCCCGCTGGACTTGGTGAGAGAATGTCTCTCTCTTAGCTGCTGTGAAAAGGCTGTGGTATGTGGCCAGCACCATCTTTTCGGGACGGCTTGATTGCTATTACTCGCATGGCACCACACCCCCGCACACTTCTTTCCACTGCCTTTTGCTGGGCGGGGCCCCGCAGGGGCTTTTCCCACGCTCTTCTTCTGGGTTTGGTGTCTGCAGCTCTTCTCAGATCCGTCCTCGGAGGCAGGGTCGGCAGTGGGGCCATGCCCCCTGACGCAGACTGGATGAAGAGTGCGGGTGGCCCTGGCGAGGATGATGCCTGTGTGTCATCATGGCTGCGGGATCCTCGCCCATCCCGGCCGTGCCGGGAGAGATCGGGGCGGCCACCACATGGTCTGGTCCCCCAGAGCAGGGTGGCGTGGTGTGTCCGCCTGGATCGGCGATATGGTGGGCTGAGGCGGCTGAATAATGACTCAGCTCAGCACTGCAGTCCAGAGTAGCTCATCTCGGAGCTGCCGGAGCCGCGGCGGCCGCCACAGCTCCACGTGGCTGGATTGCGCAATCCGCTGCACCGCCTCCCTGGGCAATGTGGGCAGCTGTGGCGTGGGCAGCCCGGGGATTGTCTCTGTTTGCTGATATTTCCCGACTCCCCAGGGCTATGCTGTTCCCCACAGTCGCTCCGCAGCGGTCAGCCATGGTCCCACTGTAGTAGGGCGCGCTCTCGCAGCAGCCAGGGCCGGCTGGCTCCGGCGAGGAGGGGCTGTCCCCGCCCGGGGCGGCTTCCCGGCTCCGCGCGGAAGTTCCGCAGTAGGCTGTGGCTGCTCCACCCAGCCTCCTTTGCCATTTATAATTCAACTGTTTTAACAAATCCATAACGATTGTCCATGGCTTTATAACATCGATGGCTGTGTCATCACCAGTGGAAGCTGCTGCAAGTATATTTTGTCCAGCCCGCTCCCAAGTTATCAAGTCTAACGATGTCCCTTCGGACACATCCAGTTCATGGTTCTCGCAACACATGAGCACGGCTTGCAGAGCTCGTTCATCATAATTAATCCCTCTTTTTTAAGAAAGAAAGTAAGTCCATGCCTTCAGAACGGGGTTTTATGGTGCTGAAATCCAGGCCCCCATGGTCGTGATGGCTATTCCAATCCACAAAAACAGGGTTTGAAATCACGCAGCACTTTCCGCTGTCTGCTGAAGGGATTTTTCACCGCAGCTTTCCACTGCCTGCCGTAGTTTCACTGCAATACTGCTGTCTGCCCAGCAAAGTCCCGGTTTTTACACTGAAATTCTGGTTCCACATAGTTTTCCAGCTTTTACGCCATTTATCCTGGTTCACTGTGCCGGCTATCACACGGTTTGTATTCTAGCTATCATGCCATAATCTCGGCTATTACGCCATTTGTCTCCTTTGCTCTGTGTGCAGAATGTGTCAGAGTCCCATCACATCACAGGGTCACCAAGTGTAATGGTGACTCACGGGGAGAAGTGGGTTGGAGACAAAGAGACCACTCACTCCAACGTTCATGTGGCAAACAGCGTTTGTTCTCAAGCCCTTCCATAGAAAGGGCATTTGAAAAACCCGGTCTGGATACTTTCATTGGTCTGATCTCTACGCCCCTTCAGATTCTGGCCTGTGAAATGCCTGCAGCCTTGGGAGAGATGTGACTGGGCGAGGCCCCTGTCAGTAAACCCAGGGGCTGGTACATTTACACGGTACAAGCCAGCCTGCACTGTGATACATGGCAACAAGGTTTTAATAAACCTTCTAAATTTTTGAAAGTGAGTATCATTTTTCACACTATTAATCTTAAAAATTGTCACAGCTCCCCTTCAGTCCTGGGCAACAGCACCTCTAGGATTCCCTGGACCCCCACTGGGCCAACACACTGCAAGCATTCAGTCACAATATGCCCATAGCATTCAACCTTTCTCTCCATCACCTCTTCCCTCCCTTCAGACACTCCAGGCTCCCCTCTTCCAGCCAGAAAGTTAAGCAATTTCACAGTGGCTTCCCTTACCATCTTCTCCAGTTCTCCCGACAGAAACCAGTCCTTCACATACTGCAATAACCTAATTCCTAGGTATGGAGTAAATGCTTTTAATATCTTGCCCAAATATGACCAGTGCTTCCATGTATCCCTGTGGAAGGACCATCCATGTCTTTACTATTTTCCCTTCTTCCTCTTGTTCTGATGCAAAGGCAAAATGCTGTTTACTGTGCTCCGTAAGTAGGCATCTCCAGAAATCATCTTTTAAATCAAGTACTGAATAGCAGCAGTGTGAGGAGGAAACCTGGTTCAAGATGGTATAAGGATCTGGGACCACGGAGTACCTGGATTCAAAAGTCTCATTTATTATTTTTAGGTCCTGCGCCATTCTATAGGTTCCATCTGATTTCTTAACTGGAAGTGTCAGGAAAATTAATCCACAAATACCAACCAGAGGTTTATGTCCAAAAAGGAGAGAGAGGAGTCCTGTAACTTCATTCAAATAAAGGGAGAGGCCATGGGGCATTTCCCTTGGGGTCTGTCAAGTTTTTGGGGGACACAGCCTCCTTTTTATCCTAATTTCCTGACAACATGTCCCTCTCTCTTTCCCCATTGGCTGAGGTACTTGAGAGGTACCGACTTCCCAAAACACCTAAGACCCCCTTCTAATGTATGCCCCCCCCTTTGTCTTTTCCTTGTGTCACTCAGTGGAATTTCTTGTGGAATTTATGGTTCTTCCCATTGTTTCTTTCTTCTCTTACTATCCAATTTTATTTATTGGCAAACTTACAGTTTATTGGTAAAGGCAAACCTTTCTCATCCCATTAATCAATCGGTGGAATCCTTCCCATTGTTTCTTTTATCTCTCAGTGCTAGTTTTAGCTACCAGCAGACCCACAGCTGGTTTGTAAAGACAAGTCCCTCATTCCTTTCAGCAGGATAGGAGTGTTATAGGGAGACATACATGGCTCCAAAAGACCCCACTTTAACAGGGACTCAATAACAGGCTGTAACCCCTTCCTTCATTCCCTTGAAAGAGGGTATTGCTTTTTCAACACCACTTATCCTGGTTGCTTCAGAGTAATTTGGAGAGGCTTCACATCCAGTTTTCCATATTGCCCGGGGACTGCCAACACTTCTGGATTCACTTTAGCATAAGCTTTATCAGCACAACAGCACTAGCCTCCCCATCACCCCTCACAACACTAACTCACACTCCCAACTCAGTCATTAAATCCCCTCCTAGCAAACCACAATCACAACTAGGAACAAACAGAAACTCATGCTTTTCAAACCCATCTTAAATATTCACCGTAACATTCACCAACAGCAATTGAATAAAGTGCACTGCCTCATCTTTCCCACTTACTCCCTAAATTATTAAAAGAACGCCCTTTGACATAAAATTCAAAGTAAACAGAGAGACTCCCAAGTCTACTAGGAAACACACTTTTTAGTTCAGACCCACCTTGCATGTTATCAAGGGCTCCCAGTACAATAGGAATCCTGACTCCCTTAACAATCCATTTCTAAAGTTCTATTTTTTTTTTTTCAAATGGCACATTGATTAAAAACTGTGCCATTATCCTTGCCTGTACCTTTACCTTTTCCTCATCCCTTCTTACATATACCTGATGTGCCTTTCTAACTAACTCTTGCAAGGGCCCACTCTGTCACGTCTCCAGCCAGTGCTCTCACTGTTTGTGGGCTCTCATGTTCCCAAAGCCACCGAACTCTCTGCAAAATCACTCATCTCCCCGGTGACCCAAACAAAATCCCTTCTTATATCAGGCCAGGCTTTGGTGCTAGATTGTATTTTACACTGTATACCAAAACCAGTCCCAGACGCATGCTGCAGCACAGCCATCCAGGCCTCCAGGCTGCTCTCCCAGTGCCACAAGCTCTGTAAAGCACAAGGTCCCAGTAGATGAGCACAACCAATGGTGCCACAGGGATGGGAAGGCAGACAAAACATCCCACAGCCTCATGGGGCCGGGGAGCCACTGCAGCCCCTGCCTGCGGGGATGGTGGTGTCAGACACGGCCCAGCGCTGAGCCCCACAAACTGGGCTCTGTCCCACACCTCCCACACAGGTCCCCAGCCCATGCCCCCGGTTCTGCAGTCTGATACCTGGTCTCGGCACTCCTCACCATAGAGAAACCTCCTTAAGTCCTGAGTAGGAAGTGGAAAAACACAAATCCTCCACTCTGGCTCCATAATGACCTGGGGAGGGGTGGAGGCATAGGAACAATATCTCCCTGTTTTCCCTATCCTGGAAGCTGGGAATACAAAAGACTTGGGCCCTGTATTAGACTGCATGTTTGGAAGTTAAGGTGGAGAACATCCCAATCCTCACTGTTTCTCTTTCCTTATCACATAGTCTCCTGCTGCTGTTTGCCTTAACCATATTCCTCCATACTCTCCTTCAAACAATCCTTTCCCAAACCAACACCATAAGTCTCCTATTGCACAGAGTCCTTCTCGACTTCCCTTATTGCCCTTTCTGGGTGTGGCAATTGCTGAGACCCTTTCTCAATTTTCCCTTACTGTTCTCTCTGGGCATCCATCCCCTGTTGCTGAGACCCCTTTTTGACTCCCCTTATTGCCCTCTCTGGTCATCCATGTCCTTAACTACCTCTGGGAGAATGTGCAAACCATCTCAACATTCTCCCAAAGGATCCTTCAGAGGCATTTTGGGATCATCATCCCTTTTCTTCTCGATTTTCCTTTACTGCCCCCTCTGGGCATCCTGCCATGTTTTACACCCTGAGGTTCCCACTGTACTCACTGGTGAGATCTCCAGTGGTCTTTTCCTGTGGACTCTTCACGGACCCCCCCTGGTCTGCCTCTTGTCTGTAACCTGAACAGTCTTGGGTGCCCCATCAATTGCCCGCTGTAGGCCAGTGCTGGAGGGATTTGGTCACCTAAAAACTGGGTGAGGCACGCCTCCAGCTCCTCTTCCCATGTGCCAGGCCCAGATGGTGAAAGAACCCTGGACAAGTCCCTCATCTTGCATGGAAAATCATGCTATGAGAAGCCAGTGTTCATAAAGGAGACAGAGGAGTCTTGCAACTTTATTTGAATAAAGGGAGAGAGGCAACTGGGGTACATGCCCATGGGGTTTTCTCTCTCCACGTTTTGGAGGATGCAGCCTCCTTTTATCCTAAACTCTTGGCTGCATGTTGCCCTCTTCCCTTCCCCATTGGCTGAGGTACTAGGAAGGTACAGCCTTCCTGAACCACCTACCACATATCCCCCCTTGAACCTGTCATTTTCCCCTGAAGTTCAGCAGCTCCAGCTTGTGTGGACCCATTTGTCTATTTCAGGAGTCAAACCTAACCCTAACCCAACTCTGGGTTCTGTAACAAACCTGCAACTTGAAGCTGATGGAGACATTAAGACTAATTTCAAAGATATTAACACCAGTACTTTCACCCATCAAATTGTTTGTAAAGAAATTAGTACACATCTTCCCTATCACCTTCACTGCCTCTCTTGTCACCTTGCAGTTAGCTATGTTTCCTCTCTCTTCCCATTTTCCTCCTTTTAATAACATATCCTTGTTGCACTGAGGATCTTCAACCCTTCCAGGAGCAGAGACACACTCATAGTCTGTTTCTACAGTGTTGCAGTTTAAGAATGGTATTCCCCAATTTAGTGTTGGCACTGAAACATTCCAAATTATGCACCACCCTTTGGGTGGCTGAAGAGGAGAATTGGAGGCACAAAAGGTAAAAATCACAGGCTGAGATAAGAATAATTTACTGGAAACAGCACTGAAATAAGAAACAGAACAGTAACAGGAACAGAATTAATAGCAGAGTGTACAAGATGGGAACAATTCACATGTGAGTGCTCACCATGTGGAAGCTGATGTTACCCTGATCACAGGCTTCACACTACGCCACCAGAAGAGACCCCTTCCCCTACCCTGTGCATAATATGAGGTGGTACAGAATAACCCTCATGCTGGCCATGCCCCTTGTGGCTGCTGCAAAAATTAACCCTGTCATGGCAGGAACCAGGACATGTAGCAATGTGGTCTCTGTGTGTTTCAGAGAAGGAATAAATAAAATATAATCAGTGAGGGAGAGGCCTCATTTCAACCCAGAAATCCACAGAGAGGTGAGGACCATGTCACCACTTCCCTGAAGCTCCTTTTGAGCTTCCCAAACTTGCCATCTCTGCTTAGGAAAGTCTAAATTTTACCTGAGCTTGACCCAAAAATCTCTTTGTAGATCCTTGCTGCCAGAACAGACTGTCCTGCCCTGACTGGCATGTCCAGCAGCAGGAGATTTGGATCAGTGATGGCATTCAAATGGTCCAAAAAGGAACTGACTTTATGGATGTGAAAAATGGAATTTAAAAATATCTTGCTGGTTTTCTTCTGAATGTGCAGCAGCTGCTATTGAGTCAGACTTCCCCTGAAGATGCAGGGACCTGTGTGTCTTTGCTATTTTTTGTGGGTCTGTCACCTGGGTCCTGTGGAGTCAGGTTGCCTGTTTGCTCTTTGAGTGGATTTTGTTCATTTGGGGTAAATAGGCTGGAGAGAAATGAGGGAAAGGTTTGATGTTGGGTTCACGTCAACATCTGCAGTTTGCTGTGGCTTGTGCATGAGAACAGGTCTTTGCAGGCAGCCTCTGGAGCAGCAGAGGCTCTGTCAGGGGGACAGACAGGTCTGAGGCATCAGCACTGGATTGTGAACCAAGGTCTCTTCTAGTAACGTCTCACCAGGTGTGACACTGGTTGTCCTCTGCTGGCATCTGAGTCAGCCATGCAGGGCAGGGCTGAGACTGGATGGTTCAGAGGACTTATTGCTGCTTTGCACTGTGGATTCTGCATTAAAATGTCAGGATTTGGGTGCTGGTAAACCTGACTGTCCTTCAGCAGCAAAAGAAATCACAGAATCATAGAATGGTTTGTGTTGGAACGGACTTTTAAAGGTCATCTAGTCCACACCCCTGCCATCAGCAGTGATATCTTCCACTAGGCCAGGGGGCTCCAAGTCCCATCTGACCTGGCCTTGGATACTTCCAGGGATGGGGCAGACACAGCTTCTCTGGGCACCCTGTGCCAGGGCTTATGTCTTATTTCCACTGAGTTGTCACCTGGGATCAGGTAGAGGTGAAAAGCTGGAATTGCACCACCAAGGAGCTCATGGGGAGTGAATTTAAGGTTGAACATAACCGTCTCCAAAGCACTCTGGGCAGTGAGAAGGTGGATTCTCCAGGACCACAAAGCAAGCTGTCAGTCTGGGCAGCCTCTCCAGCGTCATCTTCCCAGATTTAAAGTGGTCCATGGAATATGGGCTCATGTTTATCTTCTGCAAGATAAACAGGCAACAAAGTTTCTATAGGTTTATATCAGGCTTCCCCTTCTCTTTGGGGCTTTAGCAGCAGAAAGGGAACATGTCCACACACAATGAAATGTTCTACTTTAGGTGCCATGTGTATCCTGGGCTTTGGGGTTCAGAGGGCATTGCAGGCCTTTGGCAGCCTTCCTGAGGGCTCAGAAACTGGCAGACCTGAAGGTGGTAACATGGGACCATGAAAATTACCAGACTTCACCATGCAGTGTCCTGCTTGCAAAGCTCACACACCACATACTGGGATGCAGGCGGGTACTGTGTGAGTCCCCCTGGTGTTTGATCACATCCAGAGATGACATCCCTAGTGATGACTGGGTCAGAGGCTCTGCTGATGATCAGTCTCCTGGGTTACTTCTGGAGCACACTTTGCTATTAACCTGGCAGGCTAATATAATCAGATATAATAGAATAGGCTAGCTCTGACCTCTTGCATCCGACCCCAGAGTGGTTCAGGTGGTGGGCGGGCACAGCTCGCCAGCTCCTGTCCTGGTGGAGTAGAGCAGGGACAGCCATTGCCATCCACAGCTGTCAGAGGTGAAAAGGGCTGGAAACTCTCCCAGTGAACCCAGGTCTGACCTGCTGGGCTGTGATAGTGTCCACAGGTCACCATAGTAGTGGGAGGAGTGTGGGGGCAAGGAGAGGCTGGTGGTGTGGAGCTGGAGCTTGGGAAGTGAGAGAGGGATGAAGGATGCTAAAGAAAAGCAGAGGAACACAGGGAAGAGCAGGGGACTTTGGAGGAAAGGGAGAATTTGGACCTGTCTGAAGAGAGGTCTCCAAGGAGCTGGAGAGGTCCTGGGAGGTTGACAGGCTGAAACATGGTGGATTGGGACTCCCACTCCCAATCCTGTGGCTGCTGTACCTGTGAGGTGGATGATGTGGGGGAGATGCACCATCTGCACGACCCCAGGCTGCACTTCCAAGTGGAAGAGGGATCTGGTGGGTACCTGGTCAGCCTTGCTCAGGTGCCTGTTTCAGGTATATCTATAGATGACGGTCCCTGCTGACCTCTGCCCAAAGCTGAGGCCTGTGATGGAGTACTGGAGGTCACCTGCACCAGGGAGGTGGCTCTGCAGGAGGGAGGGGTGACTGGCTTCTGGAAGGAAGCTGACAGCTCTTATCAGGTGAGGTACCTCAGAAAGTGTTAGGTTATCTCTGGAAGATATACTTCTGGAAGATCCTCCAACACACATGTAGCCTGTTTGGGTCTGAATGGGGTGTTTTACACTGGGTGCTGCTTGCAGGGGTGTGCTGGGAAGCACTACACAACTTGGCATTGAAGATCAGAGCCTTCTGAACATCACTGACATCAGTGAAAAAATCATTGACTCTACCCTGAGACCTGAAACAAGCACTAGCCATGCCTGAGACTCACCATCTTTTTAATATAGATCTCTGGGTGCAGGCACATGACCCACTTGGGCCAGTGCCACTAGAGGGAAGGCATTGGTTCATCCCTGCATCCCCTGGGCAGGAGAGCTACTGGGATGGTCATGCAGAACCAATTCCTGGAGCTCCAAGCTGTGTTTCACTCACTGATTCTTAAGTTATATTTCTCTGTTGGAAGTTCCAGATGGGGAAGTTTCTGTTTCCCAAGAGAGCTGTTTCCCAAAATGTTGGTTGCTCACTTTTTTTTTTTTTAAGTAAAGCCTGTGTTGATTCCACTCTGCCTGGGTGTAGCAGCAGGGAGGAAAGTGGCCACAGGCAGTTGAAATGTTTAGTGAGAACAAATCAGGGATGAGAGCAAGTGGAATCTGCCTTTCTAGGAACTTAAAAAATGGTGCAATGTGTGCTGAATTAGTGCAGTGAAAGCAACGAGACTCACCTGGAGGAAGAATTGCTGTGGGTAACAGGTTCTTAAGGCACATCTGACCCTGCAGGTGACAGCCAGAATCAGTCCCAGGTTGCCTGCTCTGTGTGTGGGTGTGACAGTGCCTTGCCAGGACTGGCAAAGGCCTGACCTGCTGGAGGCAGGAGGAGAAGCCTGAGAACATGAGCAGCATCCCCGGCACCAAGTGTGGTTCTGGCCCTGCTTCTTGCTCCTGCAGGATGGAACCAGGCTGGCATGGGCACTGAGCCTGCCTGGCCCACCATCAGGGTCTGTCCCTCTCCTGGGATCGAGGGCAGGTCCTGCCAGCTGATGTGATGCTACTGTGGCAGTGTGTAGTGCTGGACCCCCATCCACAGTGACCCCTGTGCTGCAGTCCTGCCTTCCCCCAGCCCTGCAGTGCTCCTTCCTCAGGCACCTTAGCTTCAGGTGAGACCTTCCCCCTGTGCTCCTCGAGAAGCATCTGTCAGAGGTGTGTGAGGGCCGGTCACCATGTCCTCAGTCTGTGTCCTGAACAACATGAAGACTTAATGCCCCATGTTTGTGAGAAGAAGCCATCCTCCAGGAATCTTCACCCAGCCTTCCTGATCCCATTAGCTGCACAAGTCCTTTTGTATACTCTCAAATGTGCTGTGACTTCCATGTCCTCCCCCATGACTGTGCAGCTCCAGCAGCCCTGCTCACCAGGCTGTCAGTGAGGACCAGGTCATGACCTGACCTGATGATTCCTTATCTTCTCACACCTCCTTGGTGCACACACAGCCACAGCCACCTGGTTCCTTCCCTCCTACCTGTTCTCCTGGCCAGGGTCCCTCTTCAGGAACCACCCCGATCTGCACCCACTCCTCCTCGCCCCTTTCACTCACCTTCCCCAGCCCACCCTACATGTTGGTATACTGCACAAAAAGCAGCTGGAGGTGATTTCACAGTGCTGGAGGTGATTTCACAGTGCTGCAGGTTCTCCATCTGCGTGCTGTTGTAGTGCGGTGTTCCTGTTTGGGGGGCCTGGGAGAAGCCCAGTGCCTGGAGCTCTTGCACGGAGACACCAGCACTGTGGACATTCTGTCCTGCAAAGTCCTGATGAAAATGCAGAACTGGCCGGGGCTGTCAGCCATGGTCTGCTGCTGTGCCATAGCATCTGTCCCAGTCATTCCAGAAGATCCAAGGCTCTGGCTCTGTCATGTCCTAAGAAACTGAAAGTGCCAGGTGACGTCAGGGCTGATCCTCTGTCAAAGTGCCTTCATGTCCCATCTGAGCATTCCTTCTCCTGCCCAAGGCCCTGCCTGCTCCTGTTCTGTCCCCTGGGCTGCTCCATTTGCACATCCTCTCCCCCCTGCTCCTTTCCCTTTCTGCTTCTGCCCCACCCAACTCCTCTTCCAGGACTTCCCAGGGGAAGGCAGGGCAGGGCTGTGCAGTCAAGGGCAGAAGTTTTCTTGCAAGGAAACGTTAAAGCAGAGGCTTCAATCCAGCCTGGAAAGCAGGTCTGGGGATGCCTGAGGCTCCACCACTGGGTTATGGGGTCACCTCAGCACCTGCCCCATCACCCTGTTCCTTGCATCTCCCTGGCCTCCCAGCATCTGCCTGGGCTGGGCAGTCTCCACCTGCCCCAGGCTGCATGGGACACCCCCTGCCCTTGTCCCTGATGCAGTGGCATGATGGGCTGTTAATTCTGGGGTGGTGGGAGGTAAAAGGCTGCAGGTTGTCATCTCCTTGAGTCCTACAGTGAAGGCAGAGAGCTGAGGGTTTGCAGCACAGTGGGCAGCTGCCTGGCACTGCTGGCACAGCCCTGTGAGCCCTGCAGCAAGGCACCACTGTCCCACTTGAGGCAGACCTGCAAACTGGGCCCCAGAGCACCCATTTTCACCACCAGCAGCATGGCTGAGCACCCCAGCAAGCACCATGGGGTGACTGGGTCAGCTTAGGAGCTGGGCAGGGCCTAGTGGGGCAGGACCTAATGGTGACATTTCAGTATGCCACACTGCAGTGCAGGCAGTGCTCAGTGAGGGAGTGGTGTCAGGGTGATGGAGCCAGTGCCAAGAGCCCAAGAAACAACAGTCATGGAGGCACACGCTACGCAGTAGCTCTGTGAGGTTTCTGGGGAAGGAAGGACCTCTAGCCATCCATCTCTCTGGGCTCCTGCCTGGTCACCCCACTGCAGGCAGAGCTGCATCTCTTGCTGTTCCTGGGGCAGCGCAGCCCCACAGTACTGCTCGTGTCTCACAGTCCCATCCCTGGGATGATGTCCTTGGATGCATAAGGTGCAGCAAAACAACCCCAAATGTTGTCCACCTGTGGTGCCAGCTAACCATAGAATCACAGACTGGTTTGGGTCGGAAGGGATTTTTAAAGGTCATCTAGTCCACACCCCTGCCACTGGCAGGAACACCTTCCACTCTCCCATGTTGCTCCAAGTGCTATCCTACCTGGCCTTGGACACTTCCAGAGATGGAGCAACCATCTTCTCTTGGGCAACCTGTGCCAGTGCCCCACCACCCTCACAGGGAAGAATTTCTTTCCAATATACAATTTAAATCAGCCCTCCTTCATCTTAAAGCATGGCGACCCACAGCTTGTGATAGAACTTGCTGTCAGGATAATTCTCTGCAAACCGATTTACTGTATCCTTGCTGGTTGCTTGCATAGGAACAGTTTTTCACACTACAGGTCAAAAATCCTGCACGCCAGGTAGGCTAATGGAGGTCTGCTAGGGGTCCCCGCTGCCAGCAATACCACATCCCATGGAGCTCTGCACCATGCCCCAGGGAGGCACAGCACCACCTGCAGGGATGTTCCTCAGCTGCCTGCAGACACTGGACATGGGATAATTTCTCCTGCCTTAGAATTGAGTCAGCTTCATGAAGACCCACTGTCGATCTCCCAAGGCTCTGGAAGCACATGGGTCCCTGGAGCTTCTACACTGGAATGCTTCATCCTTGGATAGTTAATTTTTTACCATCAGTGAAAACTGCAGATGAACAGCCCAGTTAAGCCACTCATCCCACTTAGAGCAGGGAACTCAAGCTGGATATTAAAGAGCAGTGGTCTGCCTGGAAAGCCTCGGGAGTTTCGGGAGTTGTATATTTGGGATTGAGAGAGAAGCGACCCGAGACAAACTATTTGGGGGGGGGGGGGAACTTTCCTCTGTACCCGGCGTGATCTCAAAAGTTATCCACTGAAAATACAGAACAGATTTGTGGCATGCGATAGAAAAAGGCACAGAGAGATACTGACGCTGCTAGATCACATGATGGGGAGGGAAAGAGTTTTCTGGGGACAAGAAAGGTTCCAGGCAGGAGGAAGCGGAGAGTGGTGCAGATCTTTGTCTTCGGGGGGGGGGTGGGGGGAGGGGGTGGTCAGAGACGTGAATCCAGAACGAATGTAACGTAAAGCAAGGGACCTGGGAAGGGAAGGGCAGGGCCGGGGTATTTCAGGTGGGCAGGAATAGCCCCGGCAGTGGCGACCCCGTGGGACAAAGCAGAACCAACCGCCCCGGTGTGCCCGGGGCCAGCGGGGAGCCCCCGCCACGCGTGTACCGACAGCGGACAGGGCCGGCAGGCGCCTCCCGCTCCGCACCCGCGGCGGGGCGTGTCCCGCCCCCTGCCCCGCCCCGGGACCGGCCGCGCTCCTCCCGCCGCGCTGGCACCGCCGCTGCTGCCCAGGTAAGCGCGGGGGGCGGCGGGGACCCGTGCCGGGAAGATGTGAAGCGAGGGAAGCTCTCAGTTCACGGCCGCTCTCCGGGACCGCACCGCACCTTCGGCAGGGGGGAGCGGTCGGTGGGGGCCGCCGCTACCCGCAGGAGCAGGGGCACCGGGGGTATCGGGATTACCGGGGCGCGCGACGGGCCCGGGGGCTCCTCTACAGCCGGAGGTGCCGGCGGGGCCGGGGTCGGAGCCGGGGGCAGGCGGTGCAAGAGTGCCGCATGTCTCCGTATCTATTTTGAGATGCAGCAAATGCCCAGGAAATCAAAGCGGCATAAAAATGGGTCGCGGAGAAAAGCCGCGTTTGTCCTGAACGGGGTTTAGGTCCCTGTATCATGTCCTTCCGCCAAGCGTGTTCTCCAAGTTTCTTTCCCCCTGACCAGAGGGGGACCATGATCTTGCCTGCACAGGGGTGAATGTCTTTAAGCTGAAGAAAGGTGGATAAGATTAAATATTAGGAAGAAATTCTCCACCGTGAGGGTGATGAGGCAATGGCAGAGGTTGCTCAGAGAAGCTGTGACTACTCCATCCCTGGAAGTGTCTAAGGCCAGGCTGGACAGGGCTTGGAGCAGCCTGGGATAGTGGAAGGTGTTCCTGCCCATGGCAAGGGGCGTGTAAAGAGATGAGCTTTAACTCAAGCCATTCCATGATCTTTGTGTGTTTCTTCCAACTCATGACATTCTATGGTTCCATGTACTGCATGGTCCCCTTTGAGAGGGAACATCTGAGTGTGATGAATGGAGCTGGACTGTGGTGTTATACTGTAGCTGTTAGTGGTGGAAAACATTGCTGGGATAAACTCCTTCTGCCCTGCTCCAGCTCCTGTGGGGAATGCAGATTGCTTTTGTGCAATGGGGACCTGGCAGTGACAGCACAGCAGGGGCTTAGCTGCCTGTGGTGGAGCAAATGAGAATTAAAGGTCACTCGTGTTGTGAAATTATTTGATTTTTGCATCGGTCACTCTTCATCCAGGGAGAATTTCCAACATTTTATGATTTTTATTGGCAGATCTTTACAATCTGAACCCAATCCCATGATTAATGATTTCCAGTCTAGCTCACAGAGGTGTGTGGAGAGGTGGCAGTGATAGATAGTGCTGCCGAATGAGCCTTTACTCTGGAGCTGGTAAATTGCTGAAGCAGCATCCAGGAAAACAATCCTGCCTGATTGTGCTCTGACACGGCGTTCCCACTGCACTTCTTCGAGAACCAGCAGGGTACATTAAACGGCAGCTTTGTAGCTCTCTGTGCTGCCACTGACACAAACTCCTGGTGACAAGGTGAAGTGCACCAGGGCTCATCACTCCCTGCCCGCATCCCTCCCTGCCCACGCTGGGATGGAGCCATACAGCCCATCGCTGGGGCCGTGAGCTGCTCTCGCCATTTTGCAGCGTGACTTTTGCTTCTGTTTCTTGGGACCATTTGAAGGGAAATCACCCTTTGGCAAAGTCAAACCCACTGCTTTCTCCAGGTGGGTGTAAAGCAAATCTTGGACCCCACCAGGAAGTGGCTGGAGAGGTAAAGCTTTGGCAGGGAGGGCTATACTGAGGGGGCTGGGCAAACAAGGTGGAGGACAGAACAGGAGGCGAAGGAGGGGTCCAGTGCTGCTCTGGGGGTGTCAGAGTTATTGTGTGTCAGCAGCTGGGGGACCCTGAAGCAGAAGCCAGGCAGCAGGATTGGGATGGGTATGGAAATGGCAAGAAAGTGGGAATGGGAGGGTTGGGCAGAGGTAAGTGGAAGCTAGCTGGAGAGCTATCAAGGGGGAAGAATGGGGAGAAAAGCTAGAGAGGTAAAGAAGAGGTTGGGGTGCCAGGGAGACAAGAAAATGGGGTTCCTCTGTACCAGCCCCCTTGATTTTGGCTTATCTGCTCCATGGGCAGAGGGTGGGCAGCAGTGCATTGCATGTCTGCACAGTGTTACCATGACCTGTGTGCAACATCTTTGAGGTGGCGGGACAAGAAGCAGTGACATGAACACAGGGGTGGTCCTCCAGTTGGGCACCCCATTCTGGAAGGCTGATCTGCTGGTCTGGGAACCACAGCTAGGGGTTGTGGGACTCTCTTTTCATCCGTGGTATTGTGATTCCTGACAAAAATGGTAACTTCAAGATGGAGACCATCTGTTTTCATCCTCATATTATTTTAAAAATACAAGCTCTCCCTGCCCTAAAATCATCATCCCCTGTCACACTGTCTTCTGTGTGACTTGATTATCTTCCCACTGTCTCCTTTTCTCTTGGCAGGCAAGCCCTGTGCTCCTCCCTGGGGTCAGAGCAGGGCTGCTGCAGGTGGTGTTGATAACACAGAGTGCACAGCATGGTCCATGGGGTGGGGGTAGGGCCTTGGGCTCCCCAGTGCTCCAACCATGCCTGGGCTGTGTTCAGAGTCCTGTGTCCTGTGGAGAGAGCTGCTTTTTTTTGGCAGCAGAGTCTGACTTGCCCTGGAGACAGGAAAGTTTGATTTTGCTGAGCCAGACCTTGCTGGGAAACAAGGGGGTTCCTCATTGAGATAATGGCCTGTGGCACCCAGGGTGTTGCAGCAAGTGGAGGATGGACCCCAGGGTGAGCAGAGAGGGGAGTTGCAGGCAACTCAGGGTGCCAGTAGGACTTTGTGCCAGTGGCTGCTGTGGTTTTGGGGAGAGTTGATCTCTGCAGGATGGTGAGGATGGCAGGAAGGTGCCTGTGGGCTATGAGACACTGGTAGTGTGGCTGTGCTCGGACAAGAGCTGGAGCCCAAATACTGTTTCACTACCACTCTGCACCCTGAGGAGTGTGGTGTGTGGGGTCTGTGCTGGCTCCTGCTCTGACAGGCTTTGTGGAGATGGACTGGGATTCCGCCACACCAGTGGAGACTTGTTTGATTTTGGGGAGGGAAGGAGGTGAGCTGTGGGAGAGTGCTGGTGCACCTCTGGGCTGAAGCCTGGTCCCTGGCAGGATCACTAGGGCCAGGAAGATACTGGAGCAGAGGCAGGTGTACTGCTTGGTGAACTGCAGGACTCTTGGGATCCACCTTATATATTTTAATGAATGTCCTCTGCCCACAAAGCAGCTGAAACTGGCTGAGGAGTTGGAGGTGGAAAGCACCACTGGTGGCTGGAGTTGCACCACTGAGCACAGATGGAGGAGTGAGCATGAGACCGTGCATGGTGGCACTAATATGAAACAAGAGCGGGCCTTCAGGATGCGGTGGAGAAGGACAGTCTGGGTGTACTCATCATGGACAGAGGAATGTGGAGTCACCACTCTAAAGTCTTTCTAATACTGGCACAGTCATGGAGGAACCTGGTGAGGGTGTTGGCTTAGTTCTGACTAAACACTGTGGGAGTCAAACTGGAGCAAATCCCCAGAAAAGTGAGAGAAATGGGCAGCCCTTGTAAGAGCACACCACTGAGTGTGAGTCTGGTGCATGGGGGCTGGGGATGTGGCAGGAGTGTGTGGTGGGTCAGGGTGGGTGTGTGTCTGGCTGGGATGGAGCCACAGAGGGTTATGGTGGGGCTGAGGTATGGGGTCCCTGTTAGGTGCCATTTTGTGTGGTGAGGAGGTAGATGGGAAAGAATGCTCTGGGTCCTGCTGATTTTCAGGACCAGATGGACCAGAGTCCTTTGTGTCCAGGGACCAGAGCCTGGGCTGCCCCATGGGACAGACTATGCTTTATGGGATGGGCTGGAGAGGCTGTGGTGGGATCTGTGCTGCACTTCACTTGTAGGGTGTGACCAAAACAGGTCTGCTGCTGGGACTGCTCCATGGCTCCTACTGGCCTTGTGTTAAAGACAATATTTTGCATGTATGGAGAATTGGCAGCACTGTAGTGGATAGGGTATGGTTTGAGATCAGGGCTTGTTTTTTCCCACAGCAGGGACAGAGTCAGAGCCAGCTCTTCCCTGCAAGCACAGTTGGTGACACCAGATGCTCTGAGGCTCCAGCTGCCCCCTCCTCTTGTGTTCCTGCTTGGGGGATGTGGAACCAGCTTGCAGAGCTGGATGGGAATGGCTGGAACAGGCACATGGTACCTTTCAGTCTGCAGAGCAGGCAAGTAAGTTTTCCAGATGTTGAGCTCAGTCCTTAAACAGAGCAGAAAATAAATGACTTAGCCTGGATCCTTTAGAGACATCCATGAAGGATGTCTCAATAAGAAAGTGCTGAGCTCTTCAATTAGCTGTAACATCGTTCTGAGTCCAAAAATTATCTGTGGGAACTGATAAAGCTCCTGAAGGACAAAGTTCTCAGGGCAGAAATAAGCAAATGTTTGCAGACAACAGAAACTAGATTCAATAAAAAGAAAATTTTATTGTATGCAGGAGCAGTTAAAAACCAGCAGCTCCTGTTCAGTGCAGAGCTGTTGGACATTGCCTTAGAAGACCTATGCTACACGTGACTGAAAGCTAGAAAAACAAAGCTGCCACGAGGAAGAGAGGTGGAGAGATCACACACACAGCTGGACTCCTGGCCCTGACACAGCAGGGAATCCCTGGCCAGAAACAGCCCTGAGGAGCCTGGCAAGGGGCGATGTTTAGAGCTGTAGAGGAAGGCAAAGCTCCCTGGCACTTGTGCCCATCTCCAAGGGAGACCCCAAACTGGTGATGAGCTGTTACCTGAGCATGTGAGCAACTCCTGTGCCTGACCCCTATGGCTGTCATCGCTCCCGAGCACAGCACAGCTGCCGAATTCCTTTCCTTCCTCTACTGGAGGCACCTCAGGGGGGCTCAGCACCACAAAATACTCCAGAAGTGGGGTATCTTGGGAGTAAAAATTAATTTCCAGTCCCACCAGGAGACCATTAGTGCTCCAAATTGTTGAGGAAATGAAATCTTTCAACATCTCCTGTTCCTATTTTTAGTGAGTGCTGCATCTGGCAAATGTGTGGATGGGTAGGTCTTTGGTGGTCTCCAGATGCCAGGAAAGGATTTCCTTGTTTTTTGTATACCATTGAATCTTTCCCACTGATACCCATCTAAAAAGGTCTTGTACCCTTGAGGACCCCCACATGTTAGTGGGTCCTGTCATGACTAGTGCTGGGTCCATTGTCCAAAGCTTAAGGCAGAATTATGGTTTGACCCAGGCTGGTACATCACTGTGCTCACAGCTGGCATTGGGTCAGATGACCACTAGAAACCTCTTCCATGATCATGGGCAGAAGGTGCAGAGCAAGAGGTGCCACACTGATGGGAGATGAATACCAACATAATCATGACCACAACTGCCTTGGGGCTGCCATGTTAATGCTCCCTGCATTAAAAGTTGCTGAGAGGTGTAGTATCTCTTTGATTAGCCCTTTGATCCCACTCTCTTTGAGAAACAACCACCCCAGGGCTCACATTGCCTATCTCTTCCTCTGTGGTTTACATTAGTTCTCCAGTACTGAGGAGTTCTCCCTTGACCTTGGGGAAGCTCTCCTCCTCATCCTGACAGAATGTCTTTGGGAGATATCTTTTGTTGACCTCTCCTTTGAGATCCTGGTGTGTGTCTGAGAAGAGACCTTCCTCATCTTCACTTGTGCGGACCTTGGCTTTCCATGGACCTTCTTCTGCAGACTGGTGATGTCAATGAAGAGACAACAGAGCATATCCCAGATGTCCCACTTGTTCACTGAATTCCAGTGGTTCTTCAGAAACCTCCTCAAAGGTCTTCTAGGTGCTCTGCTATGTTGCCCACAGCTTTCCTCCAGATCCTGCTGCAGAGCACTGCAAAGGAAGCAGAGAGCTCACCTGTGTGGAGAAGACAAAAGTCCTCGGAGTCTGGTTTGCTGGACTCATGGCAGAGATCATTCAGGCATTTCCAGCTGTGGGAGGAAGCCAGTCCAAGCAAGTGCCTGGAAATCAAGAGAGGAGAAAGGCTGGCTGAGCACCTGATCCTGAGCTCCCTGGGAGAATGAAGGTTGGATGCTGGTGATGGCAGGATGGGAGCACCGATTGCTGTCTGGATTCCTTGGAATGATTGGCATGTTCCTGAGCTTTGGGAACCTGAACTGTGTCCCAGCAGACCTAGGGCTAGCTTGTGTCTGTCCCAAGAGGAGGACAGGGCAGCGGAGGCAATGCAGCTGTGGGAGGACGAGGGTTGTTCAAAACCTGGAGGATCTGGGATTGTAAGACCCAGGGACAGAGATGTTTCTTATTCTGGTAGCCATATCCAGGATCTTCAGGAGCTGGCAGCTGCTCTAGCATCTTTGTCTCCTCCATGCTTCAGCCCCAGGGCAGGGTCCCTTCTTTGAGAGCATGTGGTGAGTTGTCACCAAGCCCCTGCCTTCTCTGGCCTCACACCTGCTAGCCCCTGCTGCCAGGAGATCACATCAGTCATCTTCTTGATGACACTGGGAGCTCCCACATTACTGAGGAGAGGGAACTTGGGTCAGGGCTTGAGAGTAGGGGACAGAAGGATGGGGAGGGGACAGAGCTGCCTTGAGAGGTGGAGAAACCCCCTCTATGTGTCCAGGGGACCAGGTGAGGAGACTTGTGCTGGGCAAGTGGGAAGGGAATGAGAAGCAGCCCTTTCACCTCTTCTTCCTCTGGTGGCACCCAGGGCTGGTGTGGCCAAGGCAATAAGGGTCAGGGTGATGTCCACAAAAAGGTAAGTGTGCAGCCAGAAGCTCAGTGAGGGGGTCTGGAGAAGCCTGGAGAGGGCACAGGGGCAGCTGGTGTCCATGTGTACCAGGTCCCCCTCACACAGCAGGTGAATCATGGCTGAGGGTCTCAGTCAACAGTGGCACAAGTGTGTCTCTGCTCAGTGCTCCACAGAGGTCTCCAGCTGGAGCAAGCTGGGATGGCAAACTGACATCTCTGGGAAGTGTCCATGTCTCAGGGTGCTCATATCTGTGCCAGATTTCTAGGCAGGTGATGCAGGGTTACTTACAGCACCAGGACAGATGCTGACAGATGCTGCAGCTGGATGGGAGGGACCTGGGTGCCAGGTGAGGAAATGATACTGGGGCAATAAACACAAACTGATGCTCAGGGGAAAAACATTTTTTATACTTATGGTGTACTAATTCACCTATATAGTTATATAGTTGCCACATTAGCTCTTGGAAAGGATTTTGGAGTCACAGCGGAACACTTGATTAAAACAGGAGCCTGGGGCACTGCAGAAGCACAGTGCTAATAATAGCTCTGCCAGCACTGCACTGCTCAGAAGTGGAGCAGGCTCTGGATCCTGCTCTGAGCCCAGCAGGAAGTGTGGGGCTGGAGTGTCCCTGCCTTCCTGCCTTGCTCCTGCCTGCTTGTGGCAGATGGGTGCTGTTGGCCATGTTTGGGCAGTGGATACTGGGCTGAGCCAGGTGAGCTGTCTGGTCTGATATCCCTGACTTGCACTGAAGCTTGATGTTGCCATATTTTACATATTTTGCTGCTGTGCAGGGGAAGTGCTCATGGTCAGTAGCACTAGACCGTTTCCCATGTTTCTTCTGTTAGATAATTTTCCCAATTTCTCCTGTTGGGGAGCAGGCTGGTGTTCCTGGTTGTATGCTTGGGCAGTGCTCTCTGTGGATGATGGAGTTCTGCAGACAGCTTGGTGTAGGGGCCGGTTCCTCATTCACACTAGAGCTTTTAGGGATGGGACTAGTATGATCCTCAGCACCACAACAGTTACCTTGTAATTTGGTAGCCCACTCCTTCTTGCTCTCTCTGAGCAGATGCTTAAGATGTTCCTGTTCAGCTGTGTGCCACAGAGTGTTGTTTTGTTCAGGGAACAGATGATGAACTCATTTACTGAGGATGGACACCTTGTTCAGGTCAGGCTGTCGCCCATCAGGACCTAGCAAGGTTTTACAGGTGAACCTGGGCTCAGCTACATTGTATTGTGTATGGGCTTATTTCCTTCTCCTAACAGAGCGTATGGCTTTGGCCATGAATCCTGCAGGATTCAGCTCTGGATCAATACCTCTGGATGCCACTAACAGTGACATGGCCCTATTGTGTCACCTGAGTTGGTCTGACAGGGGAGGGTGGTGCCTCTCTGCAAGCATCTGAGACTCAGGTGACTCTGAAGCATCTCCATATGCTTGCTGGGACTGAGGCTGGGAGCAGCCAGATGGCTTCTTCTCTGATGGCATCAGCTGAAATCCTACCAAGAACCATTTTGGTTTTGCCTGGTGAACTCTAAGAGTGGAGAAGGGACACCTCTGATAGCAAACACTTCCCTCTGACCCACTTTGGGAGGTGCAGATGTCTCAGTGCTTTGGAAAGGCTGGAGGGACCATCAGTGGAGAAATTAGGAGATGTGAAGTGGGCTTGAGGGAATGGCTGCAGATTGCCATTTTTAAGGTCCAAACAAAGCAAATGCATCTTGGATGAATGGGTGACATTCCGACATTCAGGAATTCTGACATCCCCCCAGGACCTTGTTAAAACCATCCAGACCAGCTAGAAACCAGTCCCACATCAGCATCTCTGGGAGGATTGGAGAAGTTGGAGTGATTCTCTGGTGAGACATATTTGGGAGCTACCCTTCTGCCATCCAACCCACCTCCTGTCCAGGGGTCCCTGCTGTGGTCCCCCATATGTGCAGCATCCCAAGGGAATGCTGCAATGGTGCCAGGGCACTGCTTGCCTGGGGCATGATCCTGTCTTGCTGCCACAGTGTCCACTTCTGCTGCGGAAAGTCCACTGCAAAGAGCTGATCTGCGGTAGTGGGGACTTGGTTTGCTCCTGAGGCACCAGTGGCAGTATTTTATTATATGCACTAAATTGTTGTCCTGTATCACTGATACAGCATTGACCCAAGACTCAGTTTGCCTGGTACAAAGCCATTTTCCCTTTCTTTCTGCTGGTTCTGGCAAAGGGCCCTACTGCAGCTACTGCATGTGACATCTCCACTCTGTTTTCCCCCACTACTCCCAAATCTTCTTCTGCATTTATGCACCTTCTTACATGGTAGCTTTTTTTTTTTTTTTTTTTTTTTTTTTTTTTGCATTTACTCTTGTATAAACATTGTCATGCTACTTCTCTGGGATGGTCTTGGGAGAAGAGCTCTTCCCTCTGCATTTAATAATCCCTCTTTGCAGAGTAACAAATAGCACATGCTTGCTTTGCACCATGGGCAAGGCACCAGGCTTGTGTTCCTCTACAGCTTGGATTGCTTATTCAACGTAATCCAGGCTCTGAAGCTGCTTCTGCAACACAGCTGGGGCTGAGCAGAGGTGATGCTATGCATGGAAGGGGAGTTGGAAGTTGTGTTTTGGAGTGATATAGCTGAAAACAGAGGGCTACATCCTGATATTTTAAGTTGATTTTTAAGCTAAGGAGAGAAGGTGCTTGGTATCCTGGCACTTCTCTAATTTCTTCTCATTGTAAAGATCTCAAGGCATTTTATAAACTACAGAAAAACCTACTTTGCCTGTCTCACAATATAATTGGGAAATTGTATTTATCTTCCTGCCCAGATCAGAGGGCTTTTTGAAAAATACGTGGCAAAACCATAGTAAGTCAGTTCAATTCAGGAATGAGTAAAACAAATGAAATATACTGTTTTATTGCCAGTGTGTTGGATGACTCTTTGCTGTTTTCACTCATGGAATGGAATTGGAAAGGTTTATCTAAATTCTTAGTCTGTACCAAATCTGAGAGCACCTCAAGTCAAAGCTAATAAGAGAAACACAACTTGACTTTAAAAATTAAAAAAAAAAAAAATCTCAATAATGTAAAAAAAGGAGGCTGATGCAAAATGGTCTGATATCAAAACCCCTTTCTCTAAATAATTAAGTGTTCCTAAGCCAATGGGATTTCTACAGGAATGAGCAAAACTGGCATAGGGGAACTTGCAGGACTGTGCAATAGAACTGACTTCTTTTTTCCAGTCTCTTAATAATAACACAAAAACCGCAACTGAAATGTATTTATGGTTCAGTCATTATATTTGTGCTGTGACCTGTGTGCTTAGAGCTTTAATTCCAAAAGTCAAGGCTTTGGGAAGTTATTAAAGTCTGGCCATAAATGATATGAGGGTTTTTGTAATTAACTCTGATGACTGAATTTATAAACTTCATAACTGAATTTAGCGGTCTCTCCCAGCACGGTGACCCCAGCAGGTCGCTGTGCCCATGTCCCTCGGGTCATCTGGGTGGCCACAGTGTGTGCCGGCAGCTGTGGGCATAGGCGACAGCGCTGTCACGGGTTTGCCTCCCCTCCTCGCCGCAGCCACCTTCCGGCCATACCAGCGCTCACGGAGCTTTTCTACCCAACGCAGGTGGGGATCGACGCGGAGCCGGGACACCTCCAGTACCATGCGAGGATGTGCCCGCACCCTCGCTGACTTGCCCGCCCCCGCTGCCTGTCCCGCCCGGCACCATGGGAGGATGCTTCTCCAAGCCCAAACCAGGTGACTGCCCTCTGCGCCGGGCCCCCATCCCACTGCTCCCGTGGGAGAAGTAGGTCAGCGGTGGACGCTGGCTGGGGGAATGTTAATGCTCGGCTCCTACAGGGAGGATTACTGGGCTCTTAATCCCCCCAAATTCCTCAGTGCTCTCACTCCCAGGCAGGAAGCTGTGGGGGGTTGCAGCAGTGCCAGGGGGTGGTAGGTGGGTGGGAGGCATCTCTGCCTGGTCACACCGCCTTGTTCTTCACCACCCACCTACTTCTACCTTTCTGCTGGATCTGGAGCAGAGTTGCCCCCCTCGTGCCCCGGTATAGGTTTGGGTGACAGCTATCCCAGCATAGACACATGGGCCTCCAGCACCTTCCTTCTGCCACAGCTTTGTCACTCTGGCACTCTGGCCTTTATTTCTTTCTCTGCGGGAAGGGAACAACCTGGAAAGGAGCAGGCCAGGTCCTGGAGCTGCTCTGCTGTTGGGATTTTATTTTCTTGGTGAAGCTTGTCCATCTGTACTGCTTTTGGTGGGGAAAGCAGCTGTAGACACCTGGACATCGAGGATTCTCCCCTTGCCTGGCACATTCCTTCCATGGCTGGGCTAGCTGGGTTCCCTGCTCTCTACAGCTTGGGGAAGGTTGGGTGTTTGTGCGAGGGGCAGGGGTGGTGCCACCTGCTCAGGCAAACTGGCTGGTTGAGAGGGGCCTGGTGTGGAGGTGTCAATGTTCAGCCTTGTCCTGAGGAGGCTGGGCATGAGCAGGCACTGCATGATCACCCATACTCATCACCCCTGGCACTGCATGGCCCTGGCACAGGACCCCAGTGAGTGATGGTTGGTCCTGACAGTGTTCCCGAAGTTGCCATGGAGGAGTGCTCCCAGCTCCCATCCTGCAGCTTGTTTTGGCCATCTCAGAGGGAGCTTAGGGTGACCTTGTCCTTGTTACTTGCTTGTGTTCCAGGGCAAGGGGAATCAGAGAATGGTGATGATCTATCAAACCAATCAGCATCCCTGTGTAGCCTTTATGGGTGGAAAGAAGTCTTTTGGGGACCTTTTCTTGGCAATTTGTCTTCACTGTCTGAGGCAGGAGGGATTTCCGGTTGAAGGACTAAATGGGTCAGAAGGGCAATAGAAGTTGTGCCTCACTGAGCATCCATGGAGTGAGGTCCCTGCCTTTATGCATGGCACAATGAGAAAATAAAGGTGGCTTTCTGCCCTTGACCTGTACTGTAATTATGTTATGGATCACCACAAAGGTAATATGGCACTGGACACTCTGACCTGTAAGTGTTCTCTGTGAAAGCCCTGCTTATATGTTTCCTTAAAATATTTGAGGAGTAAAAGCTCATCCAGGAATAAATGCCTTTGTTGACTAAACTTGTGACAAACTCTGCTATGAGCTCTACTTAATTTTGTATCCTGTCAGCAAAACTGTGTAATCTTGGACTAGTGTTGGAACACCAATGCTCAGCTTTCCTTAGCTGCAGATTTTTGCAGCAAAGAGAGAGAGAGAGCTGTATTTGCATAGCAGGGCCAAATGCCTGAAAATGCCACCTTGCAATGCACCTCCATCCCTCAGCTCTGGTTTGGATTAGCATCTTCAAAAGCTTTGCACAAGCCTTCCACAGCCCCTGGGTAGCTCACCACTGGCTGTGGGGCTTCATCCGAGGCTTATAAAACCTGCAAATGCGAGGAGGTAAACAGAGGCATTTGAGGATACTGATTGTTCTAGCAAAGGGTTTCACTGATGTTTCATACGGGAATTGTACAGTATTAGAGCTGAGTACTGGACTTTACTATTCCTTGTCTGAATAAAAAGCAGGGATAGAATAGAGCTATTTGCTCCATCAGTGCTCTTTCCACATGAAGGGAATATTTTGGATGCAGCCTGAAGTGAACAGAATTGATTCAGGCACTTTTTCAAGGTGTACATGAGATCTTTATCTGATCCACCTCCTTCATTACAAGAGAGACCCTCAGTCGCCCTGAGCACCCTCGAGATAACCTTGCCACTGTGCACATATCACCTTTTGATGGGCAGGTGAGTGATACAAGAGCTCTGGGGAGTGGAGTCCCTAAACAGCTGTGCTGACTGTACTGCTGGCCAGCCGTGAGGTCTGGCTGCTGCTGCAGTGCCCATCCCTGCCCGGATATTTCAGTGTTTATTAAGAGCTTATGTTTCAAACAGTGAAATAATCTGCTGTTATCTCCAGTGTTGCAGTCCCGTGATGCCAGATCCTCTTCTGAAGGCCCAGTTGTCAATCTCTGCATAATTCTCTCCTCGGGTTTGTCTCAGGTGTGTGATGCATTGGGGATGAGCTGCCCAGCTGGCAGACTCCATGGTATCCCAGCACCCGCTCCCACGGCCCAGCCAGATCAAGATAATGCGTGTCAGGAATCATCATGTGCCAGCTCTGTGTGAGCTGTGGCAGCTCTGTCTCTGCCCTGGATATTGGGAGAGTGGCTTCAAAACCTATAAATTTTGATTCTTCTTCTTCTGCTGGGCTCAGTGTTTGATGGCAGGGCAGTCGCTTCCCAGCACATGGGGTGTCTTGGGGTGGGCTTCACCCTTCCATGGAGGATGCATTTAGCAGGGAATGTGCTCCCTGCACACTGGAGCACACTGCTGGAGGGTGCTGGAGGGGGTGCCATTGGCTGTGTGACCTGAGCTTGGCTCTGAGCTTGTCCCTCGCCTTGCTTGATAAATCCTACCTCCCAGTTTTAGACTGTATCATTTGCTGACAGAGCATCTGGAGAGGGAGAGCAGAGCCAGGCACATTTGACATGGTGGTTTTGTCATTGGCCCTGTCATTTTTAACAGAATGATAGAATCATGGAATGGTTTGGCTGGATAGGTCTGTAGAGACCAAGTCATTTCAACTCCCTGCTGTGGGGAGGGACACGTTCCACAAGACCATGTTGCTCCAAGTCCTGTCCAGCCTGGCCTTGGAAGGAGGGGAGAAGTGGTCCACAGAAATGGTTTGGAGTCTCTTTGAGACCGCCTGAAGTCACTGTCACTGGGGCTTGCAGTTGAGGTGGGGTGGGAGAGCCCATGGGATACCTGGAGAGTGCAGCTCTGGCAGGGAATAGTGAGCCCTAAACATGTCCCATGGTGGTGGATTTACTCTGTGCTGCTTTGGGAAAATAAACCCTGCTGGGGTAAACTGAGACTTCTGGCTGTGCCTGCTGGTCCCTCCAGCATCATGTCTTGATGCATTTCTGGTTTCCACTGCTTCCAAAGCTGTTGGCACTGTACAGCCAGCAGCAGATTGTTCCCTGCCCTCAGTGCTGCTCTGCTGTGTGCCTGCAGACCTGAAGTGGTACACCCTGAGGTATCGCAGGGTTTTAGGCTGGGGAAGGCAGACACACTGCTCTCCTCTTGCCAGCTCAGCTCCTCCATCCTCTATAGCTAGGCATCTTCATCTTATTCTGACTCCCCTTGGCTCAAGTCAGGTCTTGGCTCATGTCAATTCTCTCAGTATTTTCCTGGTTTCTAGTATTTTAAGTATCAGGTACTTGGACGTTCAACCTTTCAATGGCCTGATACCTATAATTTAAATTTAGCCTCCATAAGGGCTCTGAGCCATACTGGGAACCCAGTCCTGCGATAAAGAAGTATTGGGGGGGTCTAATTGCCCTAATTTATTAAAAATAATGCCTGTGACCCTGCACTGCAGCCCAGCCACCTGCCAGCACCCTGCTTTGGGATCGATGTCAACAGTTCCAGTCTCACGTCTAAAGTACCTCTCCAAGAGCAAGCAGAGACTTTGACTAGTCCCACCAGGCTGCGAATAGTGATGGAGAAGGAATAAATTTACAGGAGATGTAATGGAATATTAAGGATTGACTGCTTGGGTGAATGACATCAAGGCAAAGCACAAGAACATCGTGGCCACAAGAGAAAAACAGCACCCAAGCCAACAGTGGTAAATGGTACTGGGACATGGTTCCTGACTGTATGTGAAGGATGCCAGCAGTGCTCGACCTAAAGGCTGAAAACTTGGGAGAAAAAAATTGGGTCAAAATTTATAGTCTTGTCAAGTGCTTGTATTTTAAATGATTCTGTGACTTTGAGGAGCTGACTCAGGATTTTCAAGTAGTGAGAGCTTGCAGTGCTGAGGTATATGTGGATATGTGATATGAGCACTTGCTAATGCCCAGCTAGTTTCTCTGCTTTTTTTCTATATTCTTATAAAATATTTCCAGCCCTGGCCTTCTGGTGTAAGTGTGTATCCATAGAGATAACTTAAAAATGTGCATGAATTTATACAAACACCTACACACACATATGTATGTGTGTAAGTGATGTTGGTGGCACAGGGCAAGCAGCCACACCTCTGTCTCTTTCTGTCATTTATATCTATACCTAGACATATATACATCTCTTCTTAGATTTTTATATATATCATCTATATCTATACCTTTATGCCCATACCCCTGCCCATACCATAAATATCCATATTTATATTCATATTCCTACCTATATTCCTGAGGAGTTGCCTACTGTCTAGATTTGTAGTCACATGTCTAAAACTGTCCAAACAGTTTGCTTTAAGGTCCAGACCCTTTTCTAGCAGTTATAGGGTATGACTGTCAAAGAGCTGGAACACATTGGTCCCAGCCCCATTGTACCAATTGGACTTGGTATTAAATTAAACTTGGGTTTATAAATATTTCATTTAAATGTCATTTTCCCTGATGGCAATTGAACCAGTTTGCTGGATCAGCTCAGGTGATGCTTAGCCCTGGATTCCAAGGGATGATCCCTCCCTTGGGAATGCAGGTTTCAGGCCAGAGGGACACCCCACGAGGTATTGAGAGGCATGAGAAGGAGGAGGAGATGGGGGTTGCTGAGAGGCAAGTGGGATATGCCCCCCAGAGAGGGCCTGAAATAGGGGAGAGAAAATTTTACAACTCTTTTTCTTTTCCTCTGGACATTTGTCCAGCAGTGTTGGTGGGTGCCAGGTGGGGATGGCTGAGTGCCAGAGACCTGCTGCTTCCTGCATATGTTTTCTAACTGAGGAAGAAGGGAGAAGCTCGGAGCTACATTTCCATCTTCATCCCTGCAGGTTCATTTGCCTGTGAATCAGTGGGCACTCCATGTGCTCACCTGACCCAAATGTGCTCTGGAAAACAAAGTCCTGGGGCATCAGCCAAGTGAGAGATGGGAGTTGTTCCCTGCAGGGTGAATTCACTGATATCCATGTCCCACTCACCATTAGGGCTCAGAGCCACCAGCTTTGCCCAACCTTTGTCTCATCCTGCGACATGGTCTGGCTCCGCAGTCTGGCTGCAAGGATGCACCAACACATTTTCTGCAGATTGACTGTGAAATCATATGACATCAGCCTCCTGTTTCTTGGGCCAAGAGTATTTCACTGGGTAAATGGGTATTCATTATATTTCCATACTCTGTCCTAGAAAATCCATGTCTGCTTCTACCAATGCCCTAGGAAAGAGGTGCTTATGGAGAGCAGCCTCTTCACGGGGTGCCTGCAGCAGCCAGGCTGTTTCTGTAGAGCTCCAGGAACAGATTTGCTCATAGCAATGTGGGGTTTTTAATTTATGGTGCTGGGCCTATTCATTTGCATTAACACCTGCAGCTGCAAGAGCAGAGCAGAAGGTGATGTTTTCTTTTGATTCAGAGTTCATACACAGAAAATCACTTTCCTGGATCTGTCTCTCCTGCCTGGGTGAGCACAGGGATTTGGCACTTTGGCAAAAAGCCATGCGTCCCTTGCCTTGCTGAGCAGGCACAAACAACAGAAACGTGCAGGACTCCTGAGACGGCTGCCTGTCTCCAGGGTCTGAATGGCCATGGCCACTTGCTTTTCTCCCTTTCAAAATGAACAACCTTCTCCCTGACTTGTTCTTCTATTGTTCTCTCAATATTCTTGCAATAAAAGGTTTGAGACAACAGATGAGGCTGGGAAAACCCAGCATCCCTGTCATTCACAAGCCTTATTGAAGGGCTTGTTTTTACCCTCCCTCTGCCTTTTCTTACCTGTTTAGTTTGGGAACTTTAACTTTTGTCTTCTACACTAATTTTCCTGGTCTTGACATTTTTAAGATGGGGAAAGCTCAATGATTTCCCATGTACTTCCCATTAGTCACTTCACCAGTCTCTGGCACTTTCCCCTGGCTTACTATAGAACTCCCTGACATTTATTATTATATTAATGGCTTTAGCTTGATGAAGTCCCTGGGAGATAAAGTGATACTTTCCACTTTGTGATGTGAGAGCTCATCAGTGACTTCTGATGCTGCTGTGACCAGCTTGCCCAGCCCAAGCATGGAGTGGAGCATGGGGGTGTAGCTGGGTGGGCCTGTGGCAGGGAGTGGGTAAGCACTGCCTTCAGGAAGCTCATATTAACACAGAGTGACAGAATGATTTGGACTGGAGGAGGTCTTAAAGCTAATCCAGTTCCACCTCCTGCTATAGGCAGGGATACCTTCCACTATCCCAGGTTGTTCCAAGCCCCATCTAACCTGGCTCTGGACACTTCCAGGGATCCAGGGGCAGCCAAAACTTCTCTGAGCAAACCTGTGCCAGGGCTCTCACCACCCTCACAGTAACTTCTGCATGTACTCACCTGGGTGGCCGAGGAGAATGCCTTTGCTCCCCACCGTCCATGCTCCCATGTGCCCCTGGGTCTTCTGTTTGCCAGGACAGGGATGATTTATTGACAGACCTGGTCACTGGTGCACACATGAGTAAAAATGGACCATCCTTGCTTCTCTCACCTACTGTTGAGGAGTCACTCCACACTCAAAACCTCATGTGGAAATAATTTTGGATATTTCTAGTTCCTTATTAATTGGTCTCCATCTAATGAAGCAGCTTTATGCACCATGCAGTGTTGGCTTTCTCTTTCAGTTAGCATTACCTACAAACAACTAAAGGGGTTTTTGAAGTCTGTCTGAGCCCCAGAGACCTTGGCATGCCTCATATGGAACTGCCTGAAGCTGTTTTCCACTAAACAGGATAAGAACTGTAACTGAGAGGTTGTTTTGCTTTCAATAATAAGCATATCTGCTTTCAAGAATATGCATTTTATGAAAGCAAAGTGTCTGATGCAGAAAGAATGGAGGAATAATGGGCTCAGGTAATCAAGACAAGCTTGATGTTAAATGTTTTATCTTCCGAGTCAAGCCAACAAAAAATATTTGTTTTGATGTCTGTTTCCATGTTCAGGGAAGGAAGGAGTGATAGGAAAGTGAACAGCAGCAAAACCTCTGGCTTCATTTTAACAAAGGTTTTGGGTTATTCCTGCAGTTGAGGTGAAAATTGAAGTTGTGATACCTGAGAAGGAGAGAAGCAAGGAGGAGATGTCACCCAATGGGAAAGCCAGCCCTCTGATCTACAAAGTCAATGGGACTGCCCGGCACTACCACCTTGAGGAGCATCCAATTGCCAGCAACCCCTACCACAACCCAAAGGATGTGGTAGAAGCATCTGTGTGCCACGTAAAGGACCTGGAGAATGGACAGTAAGTGCCCAAAGTTTTTGCAGATAAAACTCAAGAAACCTTCTAACCTAATCTGAATGCCCTGTCTTGTTCTTTATGGTTGTTGGAGATGATAATTTAACTTAGTAAGCTTTTTTTTTTATCTTAAAAAGTTACACCATGGACAAGTGACAGCTGTTTTTACCAGAAGGTCTTCTGTTCCCTGCATGATCTGCACTGGGACTTGTCTCAGAAAGAGGTGATGTTCTGTAGCTGAATTTCTCAGAAGGCTCTGCTCAACTTATGCTAACCGACCTAGACATTTTAAAATAAATTTATAGCCTCAGTGATTTTACAAAACAGCAGGAGAAGTACATGGGTAGAGCTGATGGGGCAGGTCATGTGCTCCATCCTGTCTGCAGTGCCTGGCTCTTTCAGCTGAGCTCATCAATTTGCTCTTTCACTAAGGATGCAGATTTTCAGATCTTTTGCAAATGAGAACACACTTCAGCTGGGCACATTCAGTGCCCTCATTTAATATTCTGAAGTCTAAAGAGTGCCTGTCCCAGTCACTGTGCTTTACAGGTGCCTCTTTTCTGGGGGGGAAGTATAGGTTCCATTGACATCTCAGAAGGCTCCATCTGTATGTAAAAGAAAATAGTTTGGAATAGCTTTTGTTCTAGTGAGGGAGCAATGTAAGGTGTGTGGGTCACAGCAGGAGTCTGGCAGCTGTTTGCTTTAAATTGAAGTATTGCCTGTGATAGTATCCAAGAACAATCCATGTACTATGGGCTACTTTGTGCTAAACTTAAGGGCACATAAATTTCATGGGCCATAAATTTATTTTCTTAGGTAAATTCATCCAGGGATAAATGGGGTTTTCTTTCATTGCAATAGGAATTTATGTATTATACCATTCTACAAAGGGATGCACTGGACTCTGTTGGATTAAATATTTTCATTATGTGGAGCAGTTGAGGTTGCTTGGCTTGTATCCTGGTTCCAAACAGGACAAGGTTAATTTTTGCATTAGCCAGGAGGTGCATGGCCAGGACCTAGAGGTTATTCTATACAACCTCATCTCATTGCTGGGGCAGGGGAAGAGAGTGTCTTGTGGGAAGAAGTGGTTTCCTCTGGTTGAGTAACTGAGGGGGACAGAGCATGGTGCACAGGATGGTGGGGTAATGCTGATTCCAAGGCACAGGGAGTGGGGTGGTGAGCTCTGAGCTCTGGGTGAGCATTTTGGCATGTGACTCACTCTCTCTTTTGTACACTTGTGTTATCAATATTCTTGCTGTTACTGTTGGTTTTCTTTTCTCATTGCTGTTTCCAGTAAATTGTTATCTCAGCCTTGTTATCTTTGCCTTTGTTCTGGTTTGAAAGCAAAACCACAACAAAACAAAAAAAAAAAAACAAAAAACCCCACCAAAATTCATGCAATAATATGAAAGAAAAACCACTGACAGAGTCAGAATACAACCTGACACCCTGTTGGTCTGGGTGTTGGTAGCAGTCCAAATTGGAATGGCTGCATTCCTCCTGGAGTGGCAGATGTGGTTCTGTCAGAACAGTGATCCTGTAGAAGGGTGTAGTCTTCTTCTCAAGGTCCAGTTGTAAGAACTAGCTGTTCCTCTAGGAATCCTGTGTAAAGGCTGTGTCTGGTGTCCCAAAAACTCAGATTATATCCAGTTAGGAATGCTTGGCTCCTCCCTCTGGGCAGAGCATCTCACAGTGGGATGCTGTAACTTTTATCAGTCATGCAGTGACATTCAGTAGCTCATTAACAGCAGATGTCTCCTGGGGGGAGGATTGGTTTGTGGAAGAGATAAAGAAAACTGCCCAATTAACAGAAAATTACTGCCACACCTCTAATTCTCTTCCAGCCACCCACAGGTGGGGCAGGGGAGGAGGGAGAGTGAGAAGCAGCATGGTTTTGGTGGGAGCACTAAATTGAGGAATTCCATTCCTAAATCACAGCAGCCTTATTTAACACCCAGCATGGGATGGAAGGCTTGAGGTATCAACTGATCTGCCCAGAGAGGGTTGGAAATAAAATTTGATCTAAGCATTTGTTGTATTAGGTGCAGAGCAACTGGCCACAACGTTGCTCGGTCTGTTCATTTGGGTGTGGTACCTCATCACCCTGTCGATATTTTCATATATCCTTGCTGTGCCCAGTACAGTGCTCCTTTGGAGAGCAGGGCGAGGGGTCAGGATCACTCTGTTGGTGCACTGTGGGATATTGGTTTAGGACATGATAACATGAAAGACAAGGAAGGCCATTTGGGATGTGTATTCAGTGTTGATCTCCTGCCTTGTCCTTGGGTGCTGCCTCTGAGACTCCATTAATAATAATACCCAGTCTCTGGGGAGCACAGGGGAGGAAGATTTTTCCCAGGGCTTTTCCCTAACTCTTTTCTTCCTTCAAGCCTGTGACAACAGCTTTTGAGGGTTTTGAATTTCCCTTGTATGTTAAGGAAAGCATGTTCTTGTTGCTAAGTCTTCCAGGTCTTCTCAGCGCAGTTCACACCATGTTTAGAGTTACAAAAGAGATTTTTAGGAAGGTCATTTAGAGATCTGCCCCAGGGGTGAATAGTCATGAGTGGCATGTAATGTAGCAGAAACAGGACTGTTCTGCTCCAGTGGTTTGGAAGTTCAGCCCTTAACAACTACAAGATCCAGATAAAGTGGGAGAATATTTGAAAGAAAAATGCTGTGGCAGTTCCAGAGAGGTGCAAAGTTATGCAATGTGTTGGGCCCTGGGTACTGTTTATCAGACAGTGCTCCATACTAGACAGCACTCTCAGAGAGAGAACGAGCAAGGCAGAGCAGGAGGCACCATGGGTACTCCAACTGCAGCTGAACCACAGGAACAGCTCATGTTGGGAGCACTTGCCCCTGTATGGAAGAAGACATCCAAGGCAAAATCCATCCGCTTAGTGAGGGATGAAGAGGAAGCAGGGCCCTCACAACAGGAGGAAGAGGCAGGGCTAGAGACAATCACCCAATCCCTGTCCCCATGTGAGTTGTGGGATATCCAAAAAGTCTTCAGCTGCCAGTCAGGAGAGCCCCTGGTGACCCACGTGCTCCAGTGCTGGCATATTGTGGCCCACGATATGGAACTAGGTGGTAGTGAAACCAAGGAACTGGGATCCCTGTCCTGGGATGTAGGCACTGACAAGGTGTTGGGGGTTAGGATGTTTTGTTTTCTTTTCCCCCATAGAATTTAGTCCCATAACTTGATAGGAAACAAGAACGACCAGGTAAAAGAAGTAATCAAGCCTGGGGAGGAGGGCATCTGGCTACATGCCTCTTATCTGAGGTATCTCTCAGAGGGGCAGAGATACTGAGAGAATTGGGCTGGTAAAGATGGAGCTTTAAGAGCTCTAAGAGACGGGGCAGCTGCTAGTTCTCTCCCTCTCTCTCTCCCTCTCTCTGCTTGGAGAGGTTGGAGCTGCTGCTTGTGGGAAGGAATTTGCTGCTACCACTGGAGCCCAACCCAGTCCTGCTTCTTTTACTGTGGGGTTAGCCTTTTGCTTGGGATAGCAGGCACTGAACTGGGACCTTATTAACACCTACCTCACTAAGAAAAGGGCTTTCACCATCTGCTCAAGAGCAACTCTCACCTCTGGAGATGGCTCCTGTCAAGTGTGAGGGAAAGGTATTTTCTCAAAGATGTCAGATTCGAAAGGATGTAGCCAAAAAAACATCAGCTTTGTCCCCACCAGCCAACAAAATGTAGACAGGCTTTCCCAGGAGCTATGGGTTTCTGGAGGATGCATATTCCAGAGTACAGTCAGATTGTCAGCCCTCTCTGTCGTGTGACATGGGAGAAGAATTATTTAAAGGGAGGTCTTGAAGAACAAGAAGCTTTGAAACAAATTAAATAGGAGATTGTTGATTCAGTAGTCCTTGGGCCAGTCAGGCTAGGACAGGGTGACAAAAATGTGCTGTACACCACAGCCAGGAAGAATGGTCCTTCTGGAGACCAGAAGGTGCCTGGGAGACTTGAGGACAATCCCTGGGGTTCTGGAGTCAGGTATGCAGAGGATCTGAGGCCTGTTATATCCCAAATGAAAAAGATATACTTGCAGTTTGTTAAGAGGTTTGATCTCCTTCAGAAGTGATTAGCACTGAAGCA
Source organism: Vidua chalybeata (assembly GCF_026979565.1). Taxonomy (NCBI): domain Eukaryota; kingdom Metazoa; phylum Chordata; class Aves; order Passeriformes; family Viduidae; genus Vidua; species Vidua chalybeata. The sequence goes on along the minus strand of NC_071547.1, from coordinate 14,056,059 downwards.
CAGCTTCTTCTGGCATCCCAACTATCAGTGCTGGGCTGGGTGTTCAAAGAGAAAGTCTCTGCCATACATCATGCCACTGATGTTACCTGGACTAAGTGGATTGGCCTGATCACACAGCGGGCTTGAATAGGAAACCCCAGTAGCCCTGGGATCTTGGAAAGCATTGCAAACTGGCCCTAACGTGAAAATTTCAGACTGTCATCAGAAGAGGAGGAGGAGAAGGTAACATGTGCTGAGGAGGTCCCACCCATATTATTAGCTACCTGAAAATGAAAAGCAATGTGCTCTTTTCACTGACAGTTCCTGCCTTATTGCAGGGATGCACTGAACATGGAAAGTTGCTGTATGGGGCCCTACACGGCAGTGGCAGAAGGTATTGAGGGACAAGGTGGATCAAATCAGGTTGAGGAGTTGAAAGCTTTTCAGCTGGCTTTAGATATTGCTGAGTGAGAGAAATGGCCAACACTACCTGTACAATGACTCGGGGATAGTAGCAAATGCTCTGCGGGGCTGGCTGGAATGATGGAAAAAGACCAACTAGAAGCACGGAGAGAAGCCCATCTAGGCTGCTGAATTGTGGTGAGATATCTGTGCCTGGGCAGAGGAGTTGGCTGTCAAAAGTCCGTCATGTGGACGCACATGTCCCTAAGAGTCAGGCACTGAGGAGTGTCGCAGCAATGGACAGGTGGATTGAACTGCCAAGATTAAAGTGTTTCAGGTAGGTCTGGGCTAGCATCATAAAGGTGAATTATTTCTGGCTTAGTGGGCCCATAATACCTCGGGCCATCAAGGAAGAGATGCAACATGGTCTCATGATTAGGGGTGGACTTAACTATGGATACCATATCCTGGGTAATCCATGATTGTGAAAAGTGTGCTGTGATCAAGAAGGCCAAGTGGGTAAAGCTCCTGTGGTCGGGGGAGTGGTGGTCAATGTAAGTATGGGGAGGCCTGGCAGATCAATTGTATTACTTCTGCAAATTCACTGCCAAGACAAGCATTATGTGCTGGCAATGGTAGAAAACATGACTGGGTGGCTGGAGACATACCCCATGCTTTACACCACTGCCTGGAGCACCATTTTGACCCTTGAAAAACAAATCCTGTGGCAACACAGCAGCACTGAAAGAATTGAGTCAGACAACGGGACTAATTTCAAAAATATCCTTATGAACACCTGGACTCTGTTAAAGCTTCGGAGGAACTGGGCTTATTAACACTGGCCAAGATGTTATACCTTACAAACACAAAGTATTGAGCCATATTCCCTGTCATGCAGCAGCCCCTGGGAAAGTGGAATGGTGCAATGCACTGTTAAAAACTACATTATAATGAATGGGTAGTGGGACCTTCAGACACTGGGATCTATATTTAGTGAAGGCCACATTGTCAGTTAACACCAGAGGGTCCACCAATCAAGCTGGCCCTGCCCAGTCAAAACCTCAATGTACTGTAGAAGGGCGTAAAGTCCCTGTGGTGCATGTGAAGAATGTGTTAAGGAAGTAAGTTTGGATCCATTCTACCTCAAGCAAAGACAAACCCATCTGTGGGATTGGTTTTGCTCAAGGATGTGGGGGCCTTTGGTGGGCGATGCAGAGGGACAGAGAAATACAATGTATCCCTTAAGGAGATTTGACATGTGAAGGTGTTGGGTGACCTACTGGCACCTGTGCAGGTGAGCAGTGGCAGCAGGGCTGGAGAGGAGCAGGGCAGAGCACAGGCAGCAACTGGAATTGCCTTGATGGAGGAGCGAAGAAAAAGGGGGAGACTATCTTGGGAAATACTGGTTGCACAGGGAGGGTTCTATTCCAGGATCAAGATGCAGCTTTACCTGGTCTATGGAAAGTGTCCCTGCCATGGCAGGGGGTAGAATGAGAGGGTCTTTAAGGTCCTTTCCCTCACAAACCACCTGTGATTCTGTGAATATCTAGATTGACCGGGGAGCAGGGACTATGATAGACAAAAAGATTTGGAGAGCTCTTCTGGCTGCAGGGAAGGTGAGGAAGAGCTGGCTGCAGCCTGTGAGAACATACTTGGCTGCAGGTGGCCATAGCAGGGAGCTTTAACTCCTCAGCTAAAGCCAGGGCTAGCAACTGTCAGGTCTGGGAGCTGGTCCCATGTGCAACAGCTGCTGCAACATGCTACAAGTGTGACAGCAGCCATGCCAACACTAGACATTTTAGGTTGAGAATAGGTGTTTTCTAGCAAGCTGAGTGCAGGTCAAGATAGGAGTGCTGTGAGACAGTCCCATAGCTCATGTGAGCAAAAGGCCAAGCAAAAGGAGTCCCCTTGTGCTGGTACTCAGAGGGATTTTCTGGGATGATTCTCCCAAGGAGTGTGCTGGGCAGGGGTGTGCATGGGCATGGCATCAGCACAGGTTGCTGGCACGAGGCTTCGGGCACCACTGCCTTGCTTTAGTGGAGTCTGCAAGCAGAGTATGCTTTCTGCCCAGCCTTTATGTCTTTCTACTACCAGCATAGCCTCAGCAGAACTGAGGTGCAGAAAGATACTGGAGGATAAACTGGTGTTACTGTACCCATCCCGCCTCCCAGCAGGCTAACTGGAGGGACAGAAAACAGCCCCCCAATGCTCTCACAGCTCTCAAGCAAAGCCAGAGCTTTGCAGGGCAGAGCTGAGATTTAGCTGTGCTTCCCGAGTGGGAGTGGGGTGGGACAACAGGACAAATTCCCAACTGAGTAAACAGCTCAGCAGGGTGCAGGGCAGTGTAAATCATTCTCTGGATTACTCTGGAGTGAGTGCAGGATGGGAACCTTGCAGGTGACTGCGTGCTGGCTTGAAGATACTAGGTCTTGTTTTTGACTCTCTCAGTTCACACAGCTCCTTGGGTAAGCTGTAAATTCTTTAACTTACTGTATCTTCCCAGGGAGTTATGGGTGCCATTGAACAGGTTTTATCAGCTGAGGAATGCAGCAGAACTTGTACTGCTCTGTTCCCCTTGTGCAGAGGGAAGAGCTCCAAGTGCTGTGTCCCACGTGGGGAGGGATCAGAGCTGCATCTCTGAGGAGCCAGGTGGCCGAATTAATGGGGCAGAGGGCAGGTGTGGTCAGTTCTGCTGGTTTTCACCCAAGGTGGCAAGGAAATTAGGAAATTGAGCATTTATCATTGGACAGTTGATGCAGGTGAAGCACTTGCCCAAAGTCTGGCTTGAGGTGGGTTTGAGGGTGGAACAGAAGTGTTGGTGGGCTGAGCCCTGTTCTGATCTCCATGGCTTCAAAGCAGAGTGGGGCAAGTGTCTGTGTGGTCTGGGGGCAAATAATGGGATTGAGTTGGGATGTTATCTGAAAAGGAATGAGCACACAAAGTCTGCCCTATTCTTCTGAGACCCTGGAACATGGTGTGCATGAATAGCATTTTGGAACCGCACATGGCCAGTGACTTCCTTGAGCAAGCGGGGTTTGCTATGGCCACAGTGATGTGTTTGGCACCCCAAAGGCAGCGTGCTGGGATAGCTGTAGAGAAGGTCCTCTTCATGCAGTGGTAGCAGCCAGGATTTCCAGATAAACATCAAGCTGTGTAGGGATAGGCTTTCTGGCTGGAAGAGGGGAAGTCTCCAGGGAAAAGCAGGTCTGTGTTCCCTGTCTGTACAAAACGAGGGCTGTCTCGTCAACTCTTACTTTCCTCCATGGTTAGCTGGAAGACTCTGCTCTGGGAAGCAGCTGCTGATAGTTGCATTGGAAAGAGGTTCAGTGCCTCAGGCAGACCATGGATTGCACAGAGTGAGAGTTTCAGACAAAGTTTGTGAGAGAAGCTGTTGTTGAGTCAGGAGGTGCAGAAAGGACCCCCTGCCTTTCTAAACTCCGTCTCTGAGAGAAGCCTTGGTGTGGCTGGATGAAATCCTAGCCCTCATTGCCAACGGTTTAAGTCTAAGGAATTAAAAAGGTCTGATTGAACCTTTGCACAACTTTGCCCTGCAGGGATAGGGATGGCAAACCAGATATATGTTATAAAAATAAATTATTTATTGTGATCAATGGTTAGACAAAAAGATCTTAATCAGAATTGTGTACTATACAGGATAAAAGCTAAAACTAATAGTAGAGTAGTGTAGAGTAGAATAGAGTATATTAAAGTAATTTTATTAAAGCTGGAGAACCCCATGACTATGAAATAGAGATTGATGTCACTCACCCAGACCAACGAGCGTGGGCAAATCTGCTTTGCGTATCTTAGGAGTGACCTTGAAGGGTGTCCCCACTCCAGGGAGGAATCTCCACACACACTCCAAGAAGGGATATGTTAGAAGAACCTGCTATTTGTAAGGGGCAGGACTTTTAGAGTAAAAAGTCATTGTCAGTCAGATATCTGCAGGCCAGCTGTTCCAGCTTAGCATTTTAAGGTAAGGATAATTCACCATATCTGCCCCATCTTCCTCTTGCTATCAGAATGTTTAATTTTGGGGTTGATGAGTCAGACTGGATTTAGCATAATTCAACACCAAAAGCAGTGTGACACCCCCTCTCAGTTCACCACTGACAGCTTTGCAAAACTGGGTGTTGTTTGAGTCGTCTTACCCTATTCCTGGCAGAGCATCCTGCTACAATGCCACTCCCATTATAAAAACTTCTTTCTTGTATGTAGACTGATCCTCTTTTAGTTTAAGACCATTCCTCCTTGTTTTGTGAGCAACTGGGAGATTTCAAAGAGAACCTGAACCCCTCCATAGGAGTGGCTTGAAAGTTTGCTGGCTTGTCTGCAGAGCAGAGCTGAACCCAACAGAGCTGGGGCCAGGAACCTGGTGCTGGCGGGAGGTCACTGTGTGAGCTCCACTCTGCAAAAGCAATGAGGAAAACATCAACAAGGTCACACACAGGTGTCTGCTGTCCTGAGGGATTTATCAGGAAAAGTGACCCTGGGACATGGCCAGGACCAGAGCAAAAACCTCTCAGGTGTGGGAGGTAGACCCCAAGGTTCAGAGTCACCTCTCCTGGTTTTCAGGTCTGGGAGATGTTGTGTTTGGTTTGAAAAACTGAACACAAGCCTGGCAGGGGCCTGCTAAGCCACTGGAGCCAGGAGGGGAGCTGATGTCGCAGTAAAACCAGTTCGGTTTCTTGCTCCCACTACCAGCTCCCCCAGCAGCTGGGAGGTGCTTTGAGCTGCCTCTTGGCACAATGATGGATAAATTAGTTGCTGCCACTGAATGACCCAGCTTGGATGTGCCCCAGTCTGGGACAGCTGGCTTGGTGACAAGGAATGACCCACATCTGTAGTCACCTGAAGCCAGTAATGAGCAGGTTGAAGGAGGAGGGGAGCCTGGTGGGACTAGGGCTGTGTTGTAGGGTGGAGTGGTAGCATCTGCTGTGAGGTGGATGCTCTGCTATCTGTCTCCATATTCCTCCTCTCCAGGATGCGGGAAGTGGACCTGGGCTGTGGGAAGGCTCTGCTCATCAAGGAGAGTGGGGAGTTCCACGCCGTGGGACACAAGTGTCCCCACTATGGGGCTCCTCTGGTCAAAGGTCAGTTTGCATCATGTCCTGGAGAGCAACTTAGGGCATCATAGGGCAAAGGACAGCCCCCAACTGTGCTGCCCAGCATACAGCAGCACTGCACTGCATGCTCAGCATCACCTGGGCATCTTCTGGCTGGGGAAAGCATAGGAGCAAGCAGGAGTTGCACAAAGCTCCCCAGAGTTCTTTGGCAGCTCTGGTTTGCAGCTGCGACTGCTGATCACAGGGCTGGGCTTCTTCTTGTTGAGGGGAAAGAGGACTCTCTTTGGGCTGATGGAACCCTTCCAGTGGCAAAAAGAACATTGCTCATGTTATTGACTGAAATGGGATGAGGTGGAGAGGTTTCCCATCTTGACACCTAAAAATATGCATCCTGGCACTTTCTCAGCACAGGCTTCAGGTAGGTCTCTGCCCCGAGCCTAAGCAATGGCAGCAGTCTGTGTACTGACGTGCATCACCAAAACTGGGGTTGGGAGGACACTTTCCTGGAGGTGGGATCCTGGGGAAGACAGGGGAGCATCCTTCTGAGTGTCTTCTGGGCATTGCTGGCCCAGCAGCCGTGCTGGGTGTAGCAGCCATGCTCTCAGCCCCCCACCCTGGGGTGAGCCTCTTGCTGAGCAGGGCAGAGGAGCCCCACACTGCCCTGGAGGTGAGAGCTCACTGCCCTTTCAGAGACCAGTCATGCATTCCTCAGACCCTGGCACACAGGGATCTCTCTGGGGACTTTGCTGCAGCCGTAGGTGCAGGGGGCTACCCCTGTGCCACACCTGTGGTGGTGATGAGATGTGGCATTGCTGTGCCTCAGCAAGCAGAGATACAAGCTTAAGACCAGTCCATGGCCTCATGGTGGCCTATGCTCTGCCCTGGCATTGTTCCAGGGAGAGCTGAAGTCCCAGGCAGCAGCCTCTGAGCCAGCACCTAGAGAAATGAACATATGGCTTTGGGCATGCCTGTGCCTCCCAGGTGTGTGCAGTTGCCTTGCTGTGCCAGGGTCTGCTCTGCCACACACGTACTCTAAATCAAAAATGCTCTGCTTCAGGCACCACTTGTTCTGGGTAATAGTAGGACTTTTAAGAATGACCACAAGGCTCTGGGGATGGCAGCCCCATCCTGGCTGGAGAGTGAAGTTATATCCCAGAGCAAACAGCTTTGGAACTGCGCCCAGAGGTACTGGAGGACCCTGCCATCCAGGGCATTTTATTAGGAATTGCTCATATAGGATCCCATGCCCAGTGTGCATGTTGAGAAAACTCCACTGTGGACTTCCCATCCAGGTCCACACCAGCTGTCACGTGTCCTGTGGGAGAGGTGTCATCTCACAGGATGGGAGGCAGCTGCAGAGCAGCACCGACCCTACTCTGCCATGTTCCCTGCAGGGGTTTTGTCCAAAGGAAGAGTCCGCTGTCCCTGGCATGGAGCTTGCTTCAATATCGGCACAGGTGACATTGAGGACTTTCCCGGCCTGGATAGTTTACCCAGGTTCCAGGTGAGATCCTTGTCCTTGCAGCAGAGGATATCGCAGAATCATGGGACGATTTGGGTTGGAAGAGACCTTAAGGCCCACCTCATTCCACACCCTGTTATGGGCAGGGACACCTTCCACTATCCCAGGTTGCTCCAAGCCCACTCCAACCTGGCCTGGAACACTTCCAGGGGTGGAGTAGCAACAGCTTCTCTGGGCACCCTGTGCCAGGGCTTCCCCACACTTACAGGGAACAATTCCTTCCCAATATCCCATCTAACCCTGCCCTCTGGCAGTGGGAGCCATTCCCCCTTGTGCTGTCACTGCAGGCCCTGGTCCCAAGTCCCTCTCCAGCTCTCCTGGAGCCCCTTAAGGCACTGGAAGTGGTTCTGAGGTCTCCCTGGAGCCTTCTCTTCTCCATGTGAACAATGCCAGTCCTCCTCAGGGCTGGTCTTGATTCCTGCATCCCTTAGCCTGGACAGATAAGGCAAATTGCTCACATCCAGATGCAGCAGCTTGCATTTGCCCTTATTGAAACCTTATAGGATTCCCATGTGGTCAGTTCTCCAGCCTGGCCACATTCCTCTGCATGGATCCCTTCCCTCTAGAGCATCAACCACACCACTCAGTTCTGTGTCATCCACAAAATGACTCTTTTAATTGGGATAAGCATGACATGGAGCAAATATTTTCCAAGGATGTGCTGGTGTCACCAGTGGAGGGCAGCTCCTCATCCAGCTCCTTCCCCTCTGCAGCTCCCTTGCACCCACCCACAGGCATCAGACACCTCCTGGGAACCTGGGAGTGCCCAGTCTAGGAGGTCTCTGGAGTAGGAGTGGGGTAGGAATGAGAAACCATATATAAGCTTTGGCTAGAAATCAGGTTGCACACTGAGCGTCAGTGTGGGGCTGATCTGAGGCAGGAGATCTCACAGCCTCGAGCTGGGATGAGCCCTGCCATGGCCTGAGCTGCTCCTACAGGTGACCTGGTGCCGCTAGCCCTTGTTCCTTAGCTGTTGCCCAGAGGGAGCCCTTGCTGCTCTGCAAACCAGCACTGTTCTGTCACCCCCAGGTGAAGATTGAGAAGGAGAAGGTATACATCCGAGCAAGCAAGCAGGTGAGGGGCCACTGACATCCAAAAATCAAGGCCAATGCTTTCATTTTTTGCTGTATGTGCATGGGGGTGGGGGAAAATGCTTATCTTTGATCCTCTGGCCTGGACAGAGTGAGGTGTGAGTATCCAGTTTATATGGAGGTACAAGGGGAGCAGGGCAGAGGTGCTGGGTCCCCCTTCCAGCCAGCCTCCCTGCAGCTGCTGGACACCTGGCTTGAGCTGTCCATGCTTTCAGGTCTTACAGGTGTTTGTCCTGCACTTGTTTCCTTAAGTTTCCTCTGTTTCCTTATGCTCAGAGCAAATTTTAATTTAGCAGGCCCATGGGAAGAGGCCTCTTCCACCAGCCTGGTGATGGCATGGTGATGACAGAGGCCACTTGTGCTCCCTCCTGAGCCCACACCTCAGTTCCTGCTGGAGAGGAACCTGATGCAGGGGTAGAAAGGACTCTTGCTCTGATGGAATGCAGAATGAAGCCCATTCAGGCCACTGCCATCTTTCTTTCCAAGAAAAGCCTTCTTTTGATGCATGGTTGTATGTACATTTGTGCAAATCCAGTGGCTCAGAGCCCCAGTGGGCCCTTAGAGCACTTGGGTTAGATCCAGAGATGTCACCTGAATGGCAGCACTTCAACTCCAGCTCATTTGGGAATGTGATGAGGGGAAAATGGGTCTATTTGCTCTACCAGGAACAGATTTTGGCCTCTAATGCCTGGGAACAGGGGGTCTATGCAGCAGGGCTACACTGGCACAGGTCCATGCCTGTGCTCTGGCAGATTGGACGAGTCCATCAGCTTTGGATATCAGGTGTACAAGCTCTGCTCAGGTTCAGGATAAAATTCCTGACAGAGTTTCTTCATTTTTGTCTCACCTTTGGTGCAGAATTGCACAAGGACACACCTACTTTTTCTCTTGCCCCAACACCACCCCAGCTCTGAGTGGCTGCATGGCTTTGCAGAAGATGATGAGTTTGTTTTTCTTTTGTACCTTGTAAGGGGCAATGCACTGGACACTAGAATGGTATTTGGATGAACAGGGGTTTGGAGTCCTTGTTTAGTACAAGGGTGTGGTTGTTCCCTTCCTATCCAAGCTGGTTTATGACACTGCTACAGTTGTCCCCATCCCTGCCTGGCTGCCCAGGGTAATGCTGAGTAAAGATAATTGCTTTTCTTCTTCTTTTTGGTGGTGACACAGACTCTTCAGACACAGAGGAGGACAAAGATGATGGCAAAGTGCATCTCCTTGAGCAACTACAACCTGAGCAGCACCAATGTGCTGATCATTGGTGCAGGTAAGGGTGGCATATGCTAGGGTCACTGTGTGTCCCCTCCCAGGCAGGGATGCAGGGAAGGGGTGTCTGCGTGCCCTGCACCCTCTGTCACCCCTTCTGCATTCCTCCCTGTGCAAAGGGTCACACCAGAAAGTAATCCTGAACCTTTTTGTACTACATGCTAAAGATCCAAAGGTGCCCTGTGGTCCAGTCTGTGGAGCTTTATAGTTCCCTGTTGCCATGCTTTGGAGTGAACCCTGAATCCTCTTCTGGCTACTCCCTTCCCAGTTACATTAGCAACCCCTGATTTACACAGATGATGAGTGTAAAGTCTTTTCAGGTTCTGTGGTGTTGATACACCTTTTTCTCTTGGACCTCGCACATCACCATCTCATTGCAGCTCCAAAGTTCTCACCACAAGATGCATCTCTGAAGAGAAAAGTTCTTCCACCTTGCCAGCAAATATCAGATCCCTGCCACAAATAGCAAAACTGCCAAGTTTTCCCTTCCCCTTCCGCTTCCGCTTCCGCTTCCCCTTCCCCTTCCCCTTCCCCTTCCCCTTCCCCTTCCCCTTCCCCTTCCCCTTCCCTTCCCTCTTGTCCCAGCTCTATTTGTGCATTGCCATTTTTGTAGAAAGCCTGATGGGGTGAAGCCCATCTTCCAAGTTTCTGGAATGGGTTAGATATAAAGGCTGGGCCATGCTGGGGTGAAATGGAGGGTGGGAGGAGGACAGGAGTTTCTGTTCGTGGGACTGGGAGGAAACGTCTGCTCCTGGCACATGGGTTGTTCTTACTGGAGTCTCAAGGTCACCAGATCCAAGCTGGATATTGAATCATCAAATTGGGATCATCTAAGGTGCATCTCACAGTCTGAGCAGAGGGGAAAACCAGCTTGACTGGCTTTTCCCATGCTGCTAGGTGACATTTTTCCCTTCCTTGTGCCCTCGCTGTTTGTTGACTTAATGCCAGGGTGGGACATACTGCTGCCTGAGGCCAGCTGGAATGTCTTGGTGTGCAGCAGGTCTGGACAGTTGTCACAATCCTCAGCAAGGACACTCTACAGACAACATTAGCCACTGTTGAGGAAACTTTCTCAGGCTTTAGCAGATAAATTTACAGGTCTGTTAAAGACCAGAGTCTATTCTGGTGGACACCAAAGGAGATTTCAAAACTGGATTTGTGGGGAAGAAGTGTTGGGGAAAGAGTGCCCATCCAGCCCTATGTCAGGGACCGAGATCCAGCCATGCCCAGCAGAGCTGAGACCAGTTGACTGCAGTCCCTTGCTCATGTGAGGGTCATCCTGACATTAGTACAGTGTCAGCTCTGTCTCAGGATGCTCCTGGCAGCATGCACAGGATGTCTACCCGCCTGTCTCTTCTTCCATTGTCCCCCAGCTGCATCAGTGTGAGAGTCTTGTTAATGGACCAAACCATGATATGGTCCAGGTCCATCTTCTCTCAGTGGTGTTACAGAATTTGTGGCCCTAAAAACACTTATCATGGAGTGAGGCTTCCTTGGCTGAGAAGAGACTCCAGACTTCTCATCTGAGCTCTCCAGTCTCACCAGTTCAGTCAGGGAAAAAGGGACGTGCCAGCCAGGCTGCCAAGCTGCAAAGGTACAGCATGTCCCAAGGCAGCTTTTTGTTCAATTTAACAAGTTTTTTTCTGTGATTGAAACAAGTGAACAAAAAAATCCTTAAAAAATAGCATGGAAAATGCTCTGCAGTGAGTCACACAACCAATACCTTGGCCATGGAGAAGGGAGGACTCCCTACTCTCCGTGCTTGGCCATAAATTCACCAGGAGCAGGGTGTGCAGACCCTTCTCTGACTAGAGAAGTCCAAGGGTCTAAGTGGCTGCTTATTGCCCTGGAGTTTGTCAGCGTTTGTAGGCTCCTAAACAGCACTCCTCAGTGTGTGTTTGTGACAGTCTAGGAACAGACAAGAGGGTTAATGTCATGGTCCATACACAGAGTGTCCCTTCTGCTGCCTCAAGCATCTGCTCCAACTGGCTTCCCGTGTGAGCTGTTTGAGTTGGGAGAGGCTGTGAGGTGAGGCCAGGGCTGCTGGAGGTGGTGGTTTTGGAGTCAGCCCCAGCGGGTTTAGCAGTAAAGGGCACAGAACTCCCAAGGCCACATGCACATGGCTGTCACTGGTCTCCTTCTCCCTTAGGGGCAGCTGGGCTGGTCTGTGCAGAGACCTTGCGCCAGGAGGGTTTCTCTGACCGGATTGTGATGTGCACCATGGACAGACACTTGCCCTATGATAGACCAAAGCTCAGTAAGGTTTGTATCACTCTGGGTATGCCATAGTTCCCCAGTTTTAAAATTTGCTCTAGGGCCTTTCCCTGCTATTATTCATTGCAGCAGCAAGGTTCTGTTTCATTAGTCTTCCTGTCTGTTTCCCTTCAATTTTCTTCCCTCTTTGTGACTGAAATATGAAACACAAAAAAGGAGTTGTTCAAACTACTCCAGCAGAAAAACAAGCGTATTCTTCCTTGTGTGGGTGGGCAGGCCCTGGCACAGGTTGCCCAGAGCAGCTGTGGTTGCCCCTGGATCCCTGGAAGTGTCCAAGACCACGTTGGACATTGGGGCTTGGAGCAGCCTGGTCTAGTGGAAGATATCCCTGCAAATTGAAATGAGATGAGCCTTAGTCCCTTGCAACCCAAACCTTTCCTTGATTCATATGAATCATGAAATGATGATTCTTCCACGGATGTAATGGTAGCTGTCTTAGCCAGCTTGTACCTGGATGTGTTCTTAAAGTGTTTCTGGATCAAAAATATTTAAAGCAATGAAATGGAGCATGTGAAAAAATGGTGTTGTCTACCAGAGTTTTTATTAGTGCCTGTTTCTGGCTGCCCAGGGATGCTCTGTGCTGTAATTATGATGATTCTCAGCTGTCATCACAGCTTGATAACTTGATGGAAGTGCAAAGGTTGCTTTTTCTGGCACACATCCCATTTTGCATTCCAGTTTATAGACACAGGATGATCTTTAATCAGATTTTTTTGCTGCTGATTCCTGAACCTTCTTTGATGTCAGACAGCAGCTCAAGCTGGACAGCAGCATTTGACCTTGGAGCCTGAAGATAACATAAGGTGAACTATGTGTTCATCTTCATGTTAGGAATGCTTACCCATGGGGACTACTACAATCATAGCATCTACCTCTGCTTCCAGCACCCAAAAAAAAAGGGATTTTTCGAAGACAGGCCAACATGCACATGGGTTTTGGGGAGCATTCAGACCATTTCTGTGCTTCTGTGAGTCCTGCCTGGGGCGAAGAGTAGCTGCCTGGTACCTGCATCCAAGCCTCACAGGAGTTGTGCTGAGGAGCTCAGAGAATCTGAGAGTCCCTCTTCCAGGCAGACAGCTCTTCCAAACACTTATCCCCATGTATGAGTCCTAGACTGGCTCTTCTTCTCTCTGTTAAATATTAAGAACATTTCACATGCCAGAGATGTTGTACATGGTTTGTTAAATCCTCCACTAAACACCTCTGGCTGTAGTTGCTTTTAGAAGGTGCACAAAGCCCATGGAAGAGAAGGCAGAATTTTTGGGAAGAGGGTAGGAAAAATGGAATTTTTCTTAATCCTGTTGTGTGTGGGATTACACCTGTACAAGCTACTGGAGAAGGAGTGCCACTGCTAACTCTGTAAGTAGCAGAGCTCTTGCTCCCTGAAACTGCAGCAGTGCCCCTCCTCTGCCCTGCTGAATGCCTGTTATCAGTCTGTCCCCAAGTCCTGCCAAGCTGTTTCCCTTTGTCTCCTTTGGACCATGACCTGTGTGTTGCCACATCTCTGTTACTGTCCCCAGAGCACGAAACAGCAGCAAAAGCCATGGTGGTTGTGCACTGTTGTGCTTTGCCCTTCCTGCACACTTTCACAGAGGGGTCAGGTGTTTCTCTGTGTATATGTGGAGCATTCAAAGAATTTGCAGTAAGACCTGTATGACCCTGCCCCTGCCTCGAGTCCTGTGACACCAGTCTCTCCTGAGCAGAGCATTGTCCGAACTCAGAATAAGGGCTTGTTCTTGTTGGTCTTATTCCAGCCCCTGACCGGGCCACCTCCAGAGAGAAGGATCTTGCACATCCATCTCCATGGGTCAATAGGAAGGCCCTTGATTCCTGCGTCCCCTGTCACTCCTGGGCCAAGCACAAACCTCATCCCTGTGTGGCATGAGAAGATGCTGCTGCTGGGCACTGTGTGATCTATAGCAGGGCCTGACCATGGCATCCGTGCCTGTTCCTACATTGCAGGCAGGGAGGGGTACACGAGCAGGGAGCAGCCTGCACACCCAACAGGTCACTTGATGCTCAGCTTGTTCTCAGCCTGAGTCTGATCTTGTGTCCGCGGAGTCGGGAGGACAGATGAGCTCAGGCTCAACCCTGTGTGTAAAGAAGATGTGTATCTCACCCCAGTGACCAGGGAAGGCTGGGAAAAGCATGAACCTTTATCTTGCAGATGAAGATGTGCAGATATGGGCCTCACCCCCTTGCTTCAGTGTTCGGTGGAACTTGTGCAGGATAACTTGGGTGCTTTTGAAAATGTATCCTTGTGTGTTAATGCTGCTTGTTCTTACTGCTCTTCTAGCTTCCATTTGCCCTGGTAACTGGCTGTTTTCCAAATAATCATAGAATGGTTTGAGTTGGAAGGGACTTCTAAAGATCATCCTGTGCCACCCCTCTGCTATGGTTTTTACTCCTTTTATTAGACCAGGTTCTGCTCTAGTCCAGCACTTTCAGGGATGTGGCAGCCACAGCTTCCCTGGGCAACCTGTTCCAGGGCCTTGCCACCTGTGTTGTAAAATGAGGCTTTTCTCTTGCTCCTGTGAACCTGTGTGTGCTGGGAGGGGCTGCAGTTATATCTCCTTTGCTGACACTCCAAAGCACTTGCTGTGATCTTGCCTGAGCTACTCAGCACCAGCCCCATGCCAAACTGGCAGAGAAGGCACCAGAACCCAGACCAGCCTCTTGTGATAACTCCTGTTTGAACAGGCTTTCATTCCAGCCCTGTACAGCCATTCCCTTAACCCATGCCACAAGTGCTGACTTGTGCTGGTAGCAGCCATTTCTCTACTCACCTGTTCAACCACAGCAGCTGACAGAAAAATAGCTTTTTTTGCAGTCAATGGATTCCCACCCTGAGCAGATTGCCCTGCGCCCCAAGGAGTTCTTCTGCACCTATGACATCGAAGTCCTGACTGAAATGCAGGTAAGGAGAGTCCTGTGTGTGCCGGAAGGAAAGTGCTGGTATGCAAAGGTTGTATTTAGCAAATGTGGCTGCTGTCTCTGTTCTTGGCTCACTGGATGCCACTGTGTGAATGTTGGGTCTCCCCCAGCCCCCCTCTTTTTGCCCCAGAGTGCAGGTTGCCTGTGCTTGTTCAAAACACAGCTCCTGTGTTCAAAACACAATGCTGCTTTGGCAGAAAGGGCACGCTGGGTGTGACCATGGTGAGGCTATCTGTGGTGACCATCATGTGTTACCTGCCATTCCTCATGTGCATCTGGGGAGCCAGGTGCCATCTGATAAGGATAATCAGCCCTCAAACAGTGCAGACAATGATGGCTTAAATATTTCTCCCCATCATTGTATTTATATTGGGAGACCTTCCAGGATTTGTGAAAAGACAACAGGAATATTTAAGGTGTGGGTTGGCCAAGCTGTGGACATGGGGGGACTAAAATTAACAGACTGACTAAAAGCAACCAACAAACTAACTACAACTAACATGGAGGACTAGAACCTGACTGACAAGTTGATTGGGCTGGGACCTCGGTGAAAATCTGGGATTTCTTCCCTTAACGTTATTTAGGAATGATTTTAGGTGGCGGCTGTGGATGTCAAGAGCAAGATAGCTGTGTTCAAGGATGGGTTTAAGATGGAATACAACAAGCTGCTGATAGCAACGGGAAACACGTAAGCTTTGGACAAGCATCTTAAAGATCAAGAGAAACTGTTTTATCTGAGAATGTGAGGAGTTAATGCCTGGGGATAAGGGAAGAAATGTGGCAGGTGAATTTAAACACTGAATTTGTTTGAGCATGGAAAACTCAAGGAACACAAAAGATATTGGAAATGTCTGTATGTATCTACATCTACATCTATATCTATATATCATCATCTATCTATTTCATATATTCTATATCATGTATTATAGAATCACAGAATCACAGGATGGTTTGTGTTGGAAGGGATATTAAAATTCATCTAGACCCACCCCTGCTGTGAAGAGGGAACACTTTCCACTAGACCAAGTTGCCCCAAGGCCCATCTAACCTGGCCTTGGACACTTCCAGGGTGGTACCAGGACATTGAACATATTTTCTTTAACAAGAGCTCCAAGGTGGAAGTATCGTAATTCTTTTAGAGGGCATTTTTGCCACATTGCTCTTCTTTTCACTCCTTGATAACACTCAACCCTGACAACCAGATAATTCATTGCTGTGAATTTCCATCTTTCATTTTCTGCCAACCTTTAAGATCTTTTTCAGCAATTAAGGCTTAACACCTTGCTGTTGCAGCCTTAGTTAGGTGTTGCTGTTGCCCCATTCTAACAGACCCTTTGGAAGCCTTGGCCCCAGAATAGGAATTTTCAGGACTGAACCTGATCCAGCCACAGGGAAAGGTGGTATTGATGTGCTGGGATGCTGAGCATCACTCCGGATTGCTGTTCTCATTTGTGCCCTGGAAGTAGTGGGTTGGTTTGTTTTCGATTGGAGGGTTGTCAAAATTGGCAGTTTAAGCTGAAAATGAGGCATCCTGGCTCTCCTTCCTTGTGTTCCTTACATTGAGCCATAAAATCAAGTAGGAGAAATGCAGCCCCTGCATAATTTATCATCTGGGGAAGGGATGCTGTAGATCAGCCAAAGCAGGGACTCACACTGGAAACCAAAGTGCCACCAGTCATAGGCAGTGCCACAAGGTGTGAATAGCTGGTACTAGGGTGTACAGCATCACAGCCAAAATGCCATGTGCACCAGCCATCCAATTAGGTTCAAAAGAGGATTAAGCCTTTGGCAATAATTACAAAATCCTTATGCACAAGCTCCAGGTACACTGGGTTTTTTAGGGTACCTAAATTATTTAGGCTCTTCTGTCCTGTTTCCAGATGTGAGTCAGGTATGCAGGGGCCAGATATTTAAAAATATATGGGCTACAGTAAGTGCTGGGTGAGGGCACAGTTAAGCTGCTACAGCATCAGCAGTGTGCCTGTGAGAATGGAGGGTGTAGCCTGCATCTGCAGAGCCTTATCAAACTTTCAATATCTGGCTCCAAAGCACTGCTGGTCAGAGTGAGTTTTCTGTGTCCCATTAAGCTTCTGAAAAATTTGTGACATGCCAATAATTGAGCATAGGCTTGTAAAGCAACACCTATCCTGCACTGGCTACACTGCCCCAGCAAGGAGCTTCCCTGGACCTGTGGGTACACCAGTCCACGATGGGGTCTGAGGTGGCTGCTCAGCATCCTCTGCTCCACTACTGGCCACCAGCATCTGGGTTTTTCCATGTTATGTCTCCAGCAACGAGAAAGGTGAAAAAAGGAAAGTTGGGAATGTTCTTGGAGCCTGGAAGGGGTGTCTGCAGTCCTGACTGGGCACTGAACCACACAGAGTAGAGAAAAGCAGCTGTATCACCCTCAGTGTTTTTCAGGCCCAAAACTCTCAGCTGCAAAGGCAAGGAGATGGAAAACGTTTTCAACATCCGGACGCCTGAAGATGCCAATCGTGTGGTGAAGCTGGCCACGAGCAAGAATGTGGTGATTGTGGGAGCATCCTTCCTGGGTGAGTGCTTCCCTGGCCCGTGTCCCTGTCCCAGCTCTCCACCTCTGCCTGCAGATGGGTAAAGTCCTTTGCCCAGTTTGTCACTGCCTAGTTAGAGATAACACCCTCATGAAATTGGACCTGGGGTAGTCCAACCTCCAGCCTCAGATGTGTGTAAAGACATTTCCGTGCCAAAGAAATTGATTTTTCAAAGAGGCTGGGCTGGCATGGGCATAGATATTGCTGATTCAGTCTGAAAAGCACATGGAAAGGCAAATACTGGTGCTCATGTGGGTCCAAATCTGGTGTGTCTAGAGCTGGCTTCAGTCGGGAGAGCCTAGTTGGTGGGTGGGAGCCTGTGGGCTTTTTCTCTTTTACATTTTAGCAGTGTGGTGAATTTTTAAAATGAGCAGGAAAAAAATCTTGTAGTTTCTTTGATGGCGCTTCTTTTTGCTTGATATGGTTCCAACAAAATTATTGTGGGTCCTAACAAACTAAGCGTGCGTCCTGCAAGCCTTAAACATATAGTTATTGGTCAGGGAATTTATTATAAAATGTTGATGATTTGTTTTTCTTCTTTTATAAAAGATAAACTTGTTTTAATGGTTGAATCAATATGATCTACAGAAAAGCATGTGGTGTGGGGGCCCAATTGCAAACTGCAGGTCATCAAAAAGATTCCTTTCTAAATAACCCTCACAGACAGAAGATGTCTTGGTGGAGGTTCCCATGCAATTCCCATCACCAAAATTCTACCATTCCGATGGAAGAAAACAGCCACTCCCAAGAGCAGTTTTCAGACCACAGCTGAGGTTGTCCCAGCCATAGGAGGAAGGTTTCCCTTGGCTGAAGTCCCTTGTTCCATGTTTTTCCCAGGGCACTTTGGGATTTCCTGGCCAGTTCCTCCCTTTAGTCTTTAAAACCTACATCTAAGAACAGCTGAATTGGTGTGATCCCTGGTGTGATCAGGTCTGGTGGCTCCCGAGTTCTCCCACGAGGGCAGCTCCAGCCTCCCCAGTTGGAGTGGGTGAGGCTGCTCCTTGTCTGCAGCCAGGGACACAGGGCAGTGCTGGGTGGGTTAATGTGGCTGTTTGGACCTGCTTCTCTTCCCCAGGGATGGAGGTGGCCGCCTACCTTGCGGAGAGGGCCCACTCGGTGTCCCTGGTGGAGCTGGAGCATGTCCCCTTCAAGAAGTTCTTTGGGGAGAGGGTTGGCCGTGCTGTCATGAAGGTGATCGTGCTTTCTCATCTAGGGGGGGTTGGTAACAGAGCAGGTTTTGCTTGTTTCACTTATTGCACTAATTAATTTACTTCACACTTACTGACAAAGCTGTGATGGCAGCAGTTAGTGAGAATGGGCTGTATTTTCCCTGCTATGGTCCATGTGTTATGGAGCAACTTCTAGAGCCGTGCTGGGGCTGTGGGGATGCTGACCCCCTTAGCAGTGCAGGTTGAGGCAAGCCTGCGGGGTGGGCAAGGCAGTGTAGGGGGCAGCAGGACATCAGGACCAGGGTGGTTCAGGGTCTTGATGTCCCCTGCTCCGTCCCTTGTTGTCCGTCCAGATGTTCGAGAACAACAGGGTGAAGTTCTACATGCAGACAGAGGTGTCGGAGCTGCGGGAGCAGGAGGGGAAGGTAAGTGGTGGGCAGGGGCAGCTCTGGGGGTACTGCTGTGGCATCCCCCAGAGCTGCCATTCTCTTCCCTTGTGTGGTTTTGCTCTCCCCTCTTTCCTATCCCCTGAAATTCATGTTCCTGGATTTGGCCCCCAGGAGCAAACGTATGCCAGGGTGGTGTGTGGGGTGACTTCATTGCTCCCACTTACCTCCTGCTGCTTCTCTAAGGAATTATGATCAATTTGCATTTCACAAAGGAGGTGAGCTGCCAGCTTGGCTTCCTGCTGCTACAGAGGGGTTTTGTCCCTAAAATAACTCTGTGCCCCCTGACCCTTGTGTCTCCTGCAGCTGAAGGAGGTTGTGCTGAAGAGTGGGAAGGTCCTGCGTGCTGACGTCTGTGTCGTGGGTGTTGGTAAGGGCTGTGTGGGTGCAGAGCCAGGGAGGGAGGGCAGAGAAGAGATTGGAGGGGACATGGCAGCAGGAGGTCACTGGGGCTGGGTGGCCAGGGGTACTGGCAGTGGTCTGCCAGCCCTGCTGAACTACCACACATGAGTCTGCATATCTAAAAAAGGCATTTCTAGAGCCCCCATCACAAAATGCAACTGAAAATATATTTCAGAAGTATTTTTTTTCCAGAAAAAAAAACCATTTAAAGCAGTTTCATCCTCACAAGCAGTTCTTTATTAAATCTTCCCCAAACTGAATTTTTAATGTGTTTTTTTCTTTTTAATTGCTGCTGACAGCAATCAAAAATGTATCCCATACTATAAAATAAAAGAAAATACCCCACAGAATATTATATATTTCTCCTTTACATTTGGGGGTGTGGGGGGCAGGAATTCCCTTTCCTTCCCTCTTCAAAATGCTGTAGACTGAAAGAATCACAGAAATCATTTAATTCTAGTTTTGTTGTTTTTATTGACTACACTGATTTGTGAAAAGGCTGGAAGTAAAACAAAAAAAAAATGGAAAAAGGAGAAGGAAGATGAAGGAAATGCACAAACTGGGGAGGAGTCTGAAGAGCCCTGGCTGGAAGCTCGAAGATTCTCTTTTAAATATAATATTTTTCAAAATATCTATAAAAGAGAATTAAATTGAAAATTATCTCTAAGCACTAGAAAAGGGCGGTGTTACAGGCAGGTTATGGTGATGGCTTGGGCAGGATAGGGATCCTGAGGGGCCAGGGGCTGATGCAGTGGAGGCTCTGTAGGGTACCTAGCCCTGCTCCACATTCTCAGAGCAGCTGCTGCCTGTCCCTGGGGGCAGCCCCACTGTCCTGGCAGGAGGAACGGCCTTAGGATCAGCCCCCAGGGCTGTGGAACTCTGAACACTGCAGCAGCCACCTTTGGCTTCCCCCCAGGTGCAGTCCCAGCGACAGGCTTCCTCAAGCAGAGTGGCATCAACATTGACTCCAAGGGCTTCATCGTGGTCAACAAGGTGAGCCCAGGGGCAGCCCCTGTGGGAGGAAGAGCAGGAGGAACTGGGTCAGCTCTTCTGATCGATGAGCTTCCCTGGGGCTCCAAACTGCTGCCACAGGGTCTTTTCATGGCATTTTATTTGCCATGATTGGCAGAATTGGATTTTTTTAATTCTTTGGGTTGGCCTGTGCAGGGCCAGGAATTGAACTCAATGACCCTTGTGGTTGCCTTTCATCTCAGGACATTCTGTGAGATGGTGAAATTCTGGGAGCATCACCAAGAGTGCTTGGGAAGCCCCTCTGCAAGTGGGAGTGTGCATCCAGACCTGGATGCTCTGGCTTAGGTCTGGCTCTGAGCTGTGCTGGAGCAGTATGGATATTTAGAAGGGAGAAAATTGAGATAGATACATCTTTTCAAGGATCGTAAAGGATCTCAGCCTTTCTCCCCACCACCAGTGACTGTGATGAGAGCGCTGTTGGAACTGGTGGGTGTTGGTTCCTTAGGCAAAGGAGCGTGTTGGGAAGCTGGGACTCAGTGTCATGCAGTGCTCATCCCTGCAATAAGCTGGGCTCTATCAGCCAACACCAACAAACCCCAGACTTCTGAGAGAGGCTCCAGGACACCAGTCCATGTGTCTTTTTACTGGATAACCAACTGGCCGAGGGATACTGTAGGTCCCTGCATGTGTGTTCTCATTTGAAAGTGAAGAAGGCTGAGTGAAATCTCCCATGGGGGTCCCACAGCCAAGCAGGTTTTCCCTGTGTTCTGAAGGACTGTGGCAGCTCTGGACCACTCCAGCTCTGGAGTTTCTGTTCATGTAGGGTGCAAACCCCACTAATGCCCACCTCTGTTCCCCCCTGCAGATGATGCAGACCAACATCCCAGGGGTCTTTGCTGCTGGAGATGCTGTCACATTTCCATTGGCCTTGAGGAATAACAAGAAGGTGAATGTTCCTCACTGGCAGATGGCCCACATGCATGGTAGGTACTGTGCAGAAAAGAGCCTCTTCCAGATTCTCAGGAAATTTCCAAACCCTCCAGGGCAAGAATGAGACAACTGCCAACAGAGAGACTGGGTGGTTGTATTGAACATTTTGAAGCATGTGTATCTTATGCTGCCTGTTGTGCCTTCATCTGTCAGCATTCTTGCCAAGCTTTGCCTAACAATGTCTCATCACCAGCACAGAGGAGCCCAGGGACAGGCTTTCCCATATTCTCTTTGCTCCCTGGCACTGCTGCAGGAGCCTGCTCTACTCCTCACCCCAGGACACTTAGGAGCTCACATCCTAATACCAGCCTGGCTCAGGTTCCCAGCTGGGCTTCCCACACTGCCAGGCTGGCCTGGGAGTGTTCAGCAGAGCTCTGACCCTTCTCGCCTCTCGTCAGCCTGAAACCGCAGGTGTGATGGGCTGTCCTCATAGCCACAGTCTCACAGGGAGGTTTTCTGTGTGCTGGGTGAGAGGTTTTGGAACCACAGCTCCAAATTCAGCCTTTGGACACCTCTCCCATGTCCAGATATGCTTCTGCAGCAGGGGCCATGCCCCAACAGTCTCCAGGCCCTCCAAGGGTTTGTCCATCCCATCCCCATGTGGGTAGGAGCTCAGCATACTCTCAACCCTGTCACTATGGCACAAGGTGGGGGAAAAGAGTCTCATGGGTACATGGCTCATGGCAGTGGAGGTGACGAGTAGGAGCTGCACCACAGGAAGGAGTCTGAGACCATCCTTGTGTGTTTCCTGCTTTGTCTTGGTTTCCTGCTGTGTGGGTTTTCTCAGCAGCTGTTTTTGGTTTCCCTGTACTCTGTGACTGCTGGTGTTGATGCTGTGACCTGAGGGCAGAGCATGGAGCTTGCCCTGGAGTGGCAGTTCCCCCATCCCTGTGCTCTCTTGCAGGCCGCGTCGCTGCGCTGAACATGCTGGCCCACGGCACGGAGATCAGCACTGTCCCATACCTGTGGACAGCTATGTTTGGGAAGAGCATCCGATATGCGGGTACAGAGCTCCCTGGGGCTGCTGAGAGTTTGTGCTGGTGGAGGTGTCCTGGGATAGAGAAGCCAAGGTCACCTCCTTCACTGTGAACCCTCCCCACCGACCTCTGCCACAGGGCTGCTTCCCTGCCTGGCTTCCGAGAGGGTTCAGTGTCTCCTCTGAAACCTATCTGCCATGAAGTGCACTTCTCTAAACAGGATGGAGGATTCACTTAAATTAGATATTGGGAAGTAATTCATCCCTTTGAGGGTGATGAGGCCCTGGCACAGGTTGCCCAGAGAAGCTGTGGCTGCCCCATCCACGGAAGTGTTTAAGGCCAGGTTGGACAGAGCTTGGAGCAACCTGGGATAGTGGAAGGTGTCTCTGCTCATGGTAGAGGGTGGGAACAAAGTGTTTTTCAAGGCCTCTTACAACCCAAAACTCTCCTGTTGTTCTGTGGTTTTTGGTACCTGCATCTCCTGGTGCTGGTCTCTTGGTCACTGCAGGACATTCTCCATGTAGTGCTGAAATGAAACACCCTGTCTTAGAGCTGGATATGGAGGAATTGCTGCTGAATTCACTTCTTCTTTGCCTTCCAGGCCATGGGGAAGGATTTGATGATGTTGTCATCCAGGGAGATTTAGATGAACTGAAGTTTGTGGCATTTTATACCAAGTAAGTGTTTCCCTTGTCCTTATTCCTACACAGGCATTCATCTGAGATTACTCTGCTAGGCTGGAAAATAGTTTTGCCAGAGCTTCTGTCAGTCAGTTTTGTTCACCTCTGCACACTGAGCTTGTGGAACACTTATACAAGGCCCTGGAGAAATGACGTTCTGATTGTACAACAAGTTAAAATGGTCTTTGGACCTGGTGTCTCTGCCCTTTGCCTTCATAAACTCTGTGAGCAGGTGATGGCTTCTACTGGCAATTCCTATCAAATATTTCCTTCCCATCTAATCACCATGGTAATGATTTATGACCAATGCTGGACAGAGTGCTCAAGCATCACTGTTTCTGCTTCTGGTTTGACAAACTGAGCTCAAAAAACTCTTCTATCTATCACAAGCTGTGAAGGTTCTAAGGAACTTGAGAGCTTTGTCACTGCTGTAGTGAAACCCAGCTGTCCCCCAGGTTGGGACCCTACCTGGGAACGCATTCTTGAAATGTGTTGGCAGCTGGGATGTGTTGTCTCAGCTGTTCTGGAGCTATGCTGGCTGTTTAGACTGTGAAGTCAGTGCACCATGAATTTATCCCAAAAATATTTGCTGCTGTTTATTCTTCCGTTTCCTTTGTTCATCCCACTCTGAAACCAGTGGCCACAGAACATCCTCATGCTGGCACCAGAGGGATTTCTCCAAGTGCTTTCTGATATTAAGGATAAGGAGAGGGAAACCAGGGAAGCAAAGGGCTGCCCAGCTCAGCCGTCAAACCACTTGGCAGCAGCATCCAGGCAGGGATCAGGAGGGAGCTCAGGACAGAAGCCAGCTCCTGCTCTGCAGATGTCATCTCACTGCCCCTCTGTCCCATCTCCAATGTACCCCATGCCTTCTCCCTCACTGAGGGTGGCCCACTTGCCCACGTTGCTCAGAATGGAGCCTGGCTGTTGGATGTGTGCATTGGGCTTGAAGAGGTATGGGCCTCAGTGCATCACCCTGGGGTTCCCCAGTGCTCACCCTCCTCTCCCTGGTACCTGCACACCTTGGGTAAACACCTGCTGCAAGGATGGGGCTCCAACTAGCACCCAGGGACCTTTGCACACTGGATACAGCTCAGAGTGTGCTGGAACCTTGGTCAAAATTGCCTAAAGGGGTGGGTTTGTGCCAAGGCACCACCTGTGCTGGGGACAGCTGCTCTGGGGATGTTCCCCTCCTGCAGCCTTTCCACATGAGAGCCTTTTATCTCTTTATCCAAACCCTAATTTGAAAGGAAACATCAGGTTGCTTTAATTAAACATCTGAGGAGGCTGTTCAAAGGGAATGCCCTGAGCAAGGTACATATTCCCTGCTCCATGCCAGGGCCCCACACTCCATGTACCATGGTGGCTGCAAGGGACAGGGTTTCCAGGGGACCTGGGTTTGGTGGGCAGACCTGGAGGTCCCTGCTGAGTGCTGTGTTGTTCTGCCACCCAGGAGGGTCTCCTGGAGCTGGTGTGTGGGTACCAGGATGGCATTCCATGCTGAGAGCCGGAGGTACTGGGAAGCACTGGCTGGTGGGGGTCACACAATGTGTCCCCCACTGCTTGGCTCCCTGTCTGTGAGAGGCCACTGGAGCATTTCTTTCTTTTTTGGTGGTGGTTCTTTTAATTGGTGCTAATGCTCTTGGACTGAGGACAGTCCCAAGCTGACCATTTCCTCCTGCTTCCTTCTGCTGTGCCCACCCTGTGTTTGGACTCTTCTCCTCCTGGTCCTCCTTAGTTGTTGCAGGAACCACTGGTGGTTCCCGCTCCTACAGCCTGTCCTCAGTGTTAGCTTTCACAATAAGGCTTCTTCTGCCCCAGAGTTTGAAGAGGAAAGCAGTTTTGTCAGAGCTGTATAGAGGCCAATAAAAGGCCCTGTGCTGGGAGGTGTAGGGGACAGCTCTGCAGATGTCTGAGGTGTAGGGGACAGCACTGCAGATGTCTGCCTTGACAACAGACTGATGTCCTCCTGCCCCTAAGATCTTGGAGACCAGGGAATTGCTGGAATTGCTGTGGTTGTCTTCTTCATGGTTCCCCTCCTCTGTTACGCTGAACACTGCAGAGGAAGGGAAGACCATGTAGACACATCCACTGTGCTTCCCTCTTCCCTCAGTCTTCACAAAGACTTCTGATTGCTCCAAATCCCAGGTTCAGGATGGGAATTCTTGTTGCCTTTGAAGACCTTTTGAAAAAGAGGGATTCCTCCTGGCTTCCTCCATCTGTCTGACAAAGTGTTCAAAAGCCATTGCTGCTGCAGGGTGCTCCAGCTCACCAGCACCCCATGAACTATTTTGCAAAAGGAGCAGCTACCCTATGTCCTGCTGACAGAAAAGTTTGGGCTGCATCCGCCTTCCTGGCTGGCCCCTTTGGGCACTGTCTGGGTTTGAGGCTGAGCCAGTGGGCAGCTGGTGGCAGTACATCTTCTGGTTCCCTTGTACACCTTGGTTATTCATTGCTTGGAGCAGCGCATCTCCCCCTGGTTTGGATGCATAGGTCTCTCCAACCACTTTGTGTTTCCCAGCTGGGAGCTGGCTCTGCTCAGGAAACTGCCCTCCTTTATTTGCCATGAGCTTATTTAGGAATGGGAGTTTTTTGAAACAGTCTCTGATGGAGCTGCCCCATGGCTTTGTAGACAGATGTGAGAGATGGCTTTAATTCCCATGGCTGCACAGGGCTGAAGTGTCCTCTGAAACATGGCTTTTTCTCTCCTTGTCCTGGGAATTAGGCACATATCCCTCCCTCCCCACCCCAGCTGCTCTTTGCTCTGTTGATCCCAGAGCTCTTTGGCGGTCGATTTAAGAGCAGATCTTTGGTTTAGTGGATGCTTCTACTTTTCAGTTTATTCAACAATATCACCAGAGTTTAAAATCTTAACCACACATCTTCCCTGATCTCACATTGTGCGTTCAGTTACCTCTTCATGAGTCAGGCTTTGAAGGTTTACGCTTGGGTTGACCTCGGCGAACCCCAAATGAGAACTGCCCTTCTTGTTTGCCTGTGACCTTTAGCCAAGGCTCCTCCAGCAGTTTTATGTCCTCTTCCTTCTGCTTCGTTTTCCACTCAACCTTTGAGGCTGCATTGGGATCCTGCTAGGGGAACAGTCAGCCAACCTGGACATCCCATATACATGGGGATTTCTTGCTGGGGCTGTGGGACTTGGGTTGGACACCCCAGCTGTCCCAGTGCCCGTGGAGCAGCTCAGAGCGGGGCATTCTGCCTGTTTGGAGGTGGGGATCAGGAGGGGGATGTGGAGCATCCCAACTGACTGTTCCACAGAGAAATCCTGACCACCTGCCTCTCCACTCCCTTAGCACAGGGCAGCAGTGCAGGGATCACAGCTGGGCATCCTTCGTGTTGTCCACATTTTTATCCACCATCAGATCTTCCTTTGGTGGTGTTTTCCCACAGATGCCAGGGTGCCAGAGCTGTCTCCATCACCCAGGCACCCTAGTGATGCTCACGACATCATCGTCAACATTGGTGGGACCAGTAGGGCCTGCTATGACACTCTGCACCCTCTCCTGATCCTTTTTTCAGCCACCTCGTTCCAGTGGTGCTCATATCTTGGGATCAGGCCTGGCTCTGGAGTGGGTGCTCCTCTTTGCCTCCTTCTTCTCTCCATCATGGTGGGTTTTGGGTGGTGGAGCTGTGGCCATCCAGGCTGCCCTAACTGCTCTGCTCTGCCCGGCCCTAGGAGTGACGAGGTGGTGGCTGTGGCCAGCATGAACTATGACCCAATTGTCTCCAAGGTGGCTGAGGTCCTGGCTGCTGGCAGGACCATCCGGAAGCGCGATGTAGAGTAAGTAGACAGACAGTGGGAAGTGGCAGTGCCAGGGCAGGGGCTAAGCACAGCTGTGGGGTGCTGGGCAAAGCTGAGCCTTTCACACTGATCTGTCTCCATACCCCTCTTGCATCTCCCTTCCTGTTCTGCTTCCTCCATCCCCCCTGTGCTGTCTCCCAGCTGCTTCCAGGTTTGGCATCCCCCACACACAGGGTTTGTCTTAAACACCAGGACCCAAATCCTTGCACAGATAGAATGGGATGGGGATACTCTCTGCCTTTGGGCACTTGCACATCATCAAAGAAGCAATGCCTGATGCTGGGGTGCATCTGGGCACCCAGACAGTCAAGGAGACCTGCAGAGAGGGACTGGGTGTGTAGCCTGTGCATAACCCCCTATGCACAACCGAGCCCAGAGAGCTGGTGGTGCCAGGATGCTGGCGTGTTGTGTCTCAGCCTCCAATTCCTTGGAGCAGAGCTCATAGGCAAAGGGCATTTTTCTCCCTTCACTTTGTTTTTAAGACCATGCAGAGGAAAGAGCGTAGCTTTGTGCTGAGGGTGGGTGCTGGAAGGCAAATGCCAGGAAGGTGATAACAGCTGGGAAGAAGCCTTTAGAGTGGGAATCAGAGCTGAGGAAATGTGGGTCTCTGTCCCAGGGGTGTTTCCACATCTGGAATAAAACCAGATCTTTTCAAAAGCTCAGGGAGAGGAGCACTCCCAACCCCCAGGCAGCTCTGGCTCTCAGACTCCCTGGGCATCCCTGGGATGGGGAGCAGGTCATGGCCCCCCTCAGCTGAGACAGGGTTTATAAAATGACAGAATAGTTTGGGTTGGAAGGGACATTAAGGCACATCCAATTCCACCCCCTGCCTCCTTCCCCCCCACTATCCCATATTGCTTCAAGCCCCATCCAACCTGGTCTTGGACACTTCAGGGATGGGGCAGCCCTGCCCAGATTCTCTGGGCAGCCTGTGCCAGGGTCTCACCACCCTCAAGGGGAAGAATTTCTTGTGCCATCACCCCAGTACATTGGGAAATGGTTGCTGGTGTCCCACTTTGTGGCTGGGAGGGAGGTGGTATCTTGTGGGCATTCCAGGGGCAGGGATGAGCTCCTGGCCCTGTGGTGGGGCTCAGGGGTTGGAGGAAGCCAGATTAAACCTGAATGTCTTTTCTCTCTTTATCTCCTGCTGCTTTCACAACTTCAGGCTGTTTGTCTGTCATGGCAAGTACGTTTGGTTTGGGGTCCTGAGTGTGCTGGATGTGAGGGAGGAAGGCAGGAGGGACAGCTGCCCCCGTGAGTGGGCCATACCCCTAATTCCTATGTGGGACACTGGCTTCATGGGGGGTGTCCTTGTTTTTCATCTCCCTCACATGGGGGGCAGTGCTGGGTGGTAGGGCTGGGGCTGCCAGGAGCCACATCAGGCACAGTTCCTGTTGGCTGGGAGCTTGCTTGGCTGGGGTTTGGTGGCTTTCCATGGATTTTCAGCTGAAGGGCTGCTTTTAAGTATAAATAAACAAAATGTTTGAACTAAGTTTTACACAGAATCGAGGACCTGCAGGTGACTTTTTGGACAGTTTAGTGACAGGTTAGTGAGGGCAGAGGAGGCAGCTGGTTGGTGGGATGCACACCAAGTACTGGACTAACACCAAGGCACAACCAAGAGCATTTGCCTGTGTATGTTGAGAAACCCCTCACAGCACTGTGGTTTTTCTGTCTTTTAGAACTGGAGACATGTCCTGGCTAACAGGGAAAGGCACCTAAAGCCACGGATGGCTGAGCTCTCCTGATGCTGCACTCACCGTGGGGAGATGGGACAGCAGCTTCATGGCCCGGTGGGAACCCCATGGTTCAGCCATTTCCCTTTGAGACCTCTATGAACCTGGCATTGTGTCCTGACCTTCCCAGGAGGATCTCACACAGCTCCTCTGCCCCTGCGCCTGCTGGGCTGGGGCTGGGGCTCTGCTGTTGCAATTGCTGTGGAATGCTGGAAAAGCAGCTCACAGAGAGAATGAGGTTTGGCACTGCCAGTGGGCATGGGCACCATATGGCTCTGGATGCTGCCATCGGGCTGAGGGTCCCCAGGCAGGTCTGCCCCACGCATGCCCCTCACTTCCATAAGCAGCACGAGGGCCTTTGGTTGCTCCTGTGCTTTCATGCATGATGCTCCTTTCCAATTTCTCTTTGCTCCCAGCAGAGCTCCAATGTGCATCCCTGCAGAGCCTGACATCCACTCCCTTCCTGCATGGCTGCAGCACTTGCCACAGCTCTCCCTGTGCCCACCCACCCCAGGGGGCATTTGGGTGGACCAGGAGATTACACTGGGTGATCTCTGTTCAGCTGGTGCTTGCGTTGTCCAGGCTGGTCCTGTGCAGCCCCACCAGCAGAGCTGGGTCCCTGTCCATGCTGAGGGCTCTGGAGCTCATCAGTCCCCCTCCCAGCATCTCCTGTCCTGGAGCAGCCAAGGGGCTGGGTTTCATTCCCTGTCTCCTGGGGCTCGGTTTGGGCTGGGGCACTGGCAGCTCTTGGCCCGTTCCCGGACTGCATAGCAGGGGTATCTGAGAGCTGTGGTGGCTCAGCTGCAGCCCTGGACTGGGTGGCCACCCTTCCAGCCAGACTTGGGATATCTCTCCTTAATGCTCTCATGGGATCAGTGCTGTTGCTGAGGTGCTACTCGAGGAAAAGTAGCTGGGGAAGCACTTCTGGCTGTCCATTCTTTGGCACTTGTCTGGTGTAGTGACAAAGCTGTATTTCCCAGCCCACCATGCTAGTGCTCTGCTGTCCTGTTTCTGGCCCCATGCTGAAGAAGAGCCATATCTCCAGCTCAGGAGTGGACCTGGCCAGCCACAGCCCAGTGTCCATCAGCCCAGCAGAGTGGGGATTGAGGGTCCCCCTTGGAGAGACTCCAGTGCTGTGTTCTGGGGGTGACTCCTTCCCCAGCAGCCAGTGTTTTACCCTGAGTCCCAAACAAGAGGATTTATATTTTTAATTTTATTCACCCCCTATGAATTAAAGCAATACTGTTCTTGAGGTCTGGGTCATTTCTGATTCCTTCCAAGACCTTGGGTCACCTCTGAACGTTGGCCACATTGTTCAAGAACCTTTTCTCTGGAGACTTCCCACCTGTGTCCAGCTCACCTGTATTTCCAGTATTTCAGATCTTGGCTGGGTAGAAATGCACCAGTGTCTATTACATCTCTGGTTGGTCTCTCCTGGTTTCACTGCAAAGCTTTTCCCAGACGGAATGACCAGGAGGGATGGTAGCAGGATGTGCACTATCCAGCACACATCCTGTGATGAACAGGGACCATTGTGTGTCTGCTGGATCCACAAAGCGATGGGAACTTGCAAGACAAATGTCAGTGTTTCTGTCCACAGGTCCTCCTCTGAGGGCAGGGGTGGCTGGGACTGCTCAGCTCCTGGTGCCCCAGGCAGGGCTCTTACAGAGTGGCTTAGGGCCATGGGCACTGCCCAGGTGGAGGCAGCTGCCCAGGTGTTGCCTCAGCTCTGCCCACTACCCACAAAGATCTGGCTTTATATCCCGTGTCCTGCTGGTGGGATAGTTGGACTTAGCTTTGGCAGCTCGCCAGGGGACCCAGCTGTAGTGCCGGGGGACTCTGGGGCACCACAGGGTGGCATTCCCTGCGGCTGTGTGTTTTTCCCAAGCTCTCTGTCATGTTCTCCATGCTGGGTGAGACTGGCAGCTCCCCCACCACAGCTTTGCTACACTGGAGACACACTGGCAGAGTGCTTTGTTTTTCAGGAAGATGCTTTTTGACCTCCTTTGCCTATGATGAGGCTTCATCCAGTATTGTGCATGAGCTGCATAAAATGGGCATCACCCCCATGTTCACAGGGTTGAAGACCATTCAGGGGCTGAGGAAGGACCTTCTGTCCCAGTCTACAGCTGCAGAGGGGGTAACAAGTCCCATTTCCTGCTTTTTACAGAGGAGTTATTTCAACCGGGGCTGGTAATATCACCCGTGACATCAGAAATCTCAGTCACCACTGTAGCTTTCCTTGGGACATGTGCCAGGTCACAGGCAGGGCTGGCTCAGATGGGTATTGCTTCTCTGCACAGGTGTGGGGTGCTGTTGAACCTGGGACCCCTTATCCAGTGCCTTGGCAAATGCTTCCTGGTGACGAGTCTGTCCTGGAACTGGGCAAGGCTGGTTTGTGTTCTCTGCCACCTTTCAGGCACATCTTGCAACCTCTCATGCCGGGACAGAAAGTTTCCATCTCTTCTTAAGAAACTGCCTGTTCTCATGAGGAATGAGAGCCCAGCTGGGGCACATGAAGTGACCCCCAGCTGCTCTGCCCCACGTCAGTTACCTCCACCAGACAGCCCAGGTATCATCTTGGTTGCTCACCTTGCCTGCCCATGCAGACTTGATGCCTCTAGATCCTGAGCTCTCCATGAGCTCCTGCTCCTCAGCTTCTGGGCTGTGCCTGTCACCCTGCCCATGTCTTACATGTGTGCTGACAGGACTTGAGGGACAGCTGGGACTTTGCCTCTGCCCCATGCAGGTAAGACCCCATCTGAAGAACTGCATCCAGCTCTAGGGTACCAGCACAGGAAGGACCTGGAGCTGCTGGAACAAGTCCAGAGGAGGCCACAGAGATCCTCTGAAGACTGGAGCCCCTCTGCTCTGGAGCCAGGCTGGGAGAACTGAGGGTGTTCACTTGGAGAAGAGAAGGCTCCAGGGACAACTCAGAGCCCCTTGCAGGGCCTAAAGGGGCTCCAGGAGAGCTGGAGAGGGACTTGGGACAAGGGATGGAGGGACAGGACAAGGGCAGGTTGGGATGTTGGGAAGAAGATGGGATATAGTGGAGAAATTCTTCCCTGTGAGGGTGGTGAGGGCCTGGCACAGGGTGCTCAGAGCAGCTGTGGCTGCCCCTGGATCCCTGGACATGTCCAAGGCCAGGATGGACGAGGCTTGGAGTACCCTGGGATAGTGGAAGATGTCCGTGCACATGGCAGGAGGTGGGATGAGATGAGCTTTGAGGCCTCTTCCAACCCAAACCATTCTGTGATCCTACAACTTCAGCCAATCAGGTGCTGGTTGAACCATGCTTTCAGCCCCAGATAGTTTGGTTTTGGCAGCATTTGGCAGTGAGCTCTGCAATTTCATTTTAGCTTTATTCAGGAAAAGAAACATCTCTTTCTTTGGTTTCTTGAGTTCCTTGACAGTTCCTGGCCCTTAAGGACCTCACTTATAGCACTTGCTCTCACTGTTTGAAGCAGCTTCTCTGACACACCTTATGGGGTGCTTTGGAGACTGAAGATCGTGATGTGGGACCAGATCTGTTGGGTAGAACTGATTCACACATATAGAATGTGTCCAGAGAAGGCAACAGTGCTGTGGAAGGGGCTGGAGCCCCAGGAGAGGCCGAGGGAGCTGGAAAGGGGCTCAGCCTGGAGAAAAGGAGGCTCAGGGGGGGACCTTGTGGCTCTGCACAACTCCTGACAGGAGGGGACAGCCAGGGGGGTCAGACTCTGCTGCCAGGGAACAGGGACAGGAGAGGGAACGGCCTCAGGCTGGGCCAGGGGAGGTTCAGGTTGGATATTCGGGAATATTTCTTCATGGAAAGGTTTGTCCAGCTCTTATACAGGCTTCCCAGGGCAGTGATGGAGTCCCCATCCCTGGAAGTGTTCAAAAAATGTGTAGATGTAGCAGTCGGGGACATGGTTTAGTGGTGACCTTGGCAGGGCTGGGCTAATGATTTGACCTGATGATCTTAGAGAGGTTTTCCCACCTTAATGATTCTGTGATTTTAAACTTGAAGTTCCTGAAGAACTTTTCCCTCCCATTCACCTCCGGCTCAGCCACCCCCTAACACATCATCCCCCACTACCCTCCCCAGCACCCCTGAGCCTGGATGGGGCTTGAGGAACTCACAGTGATGGGTAAATGCTCCATGAACCTGGAGGCCTTGAAGAAGCATTTCAGGTGAAGAGCACCATCCTCTCATGAGGCATCCTTGTCTGTCAGGGGTCTTTGAGCAATATTTGTGTTGCTGCAAGTCACAGTGACGGGTACAAGCTGCTGTCACCCCCTCAAGATGCTCTTGAGGGGAGATGCTCTGTAACTTGTGATTTCCTTGCAACTCCACCTTGTGATTCCTGTGTGGGCTTGGTGTTCCAAGGTGGGAATTCTCCTTCCTCAGATCCCCCTTCCAGGTCAGCAACGCTGTCTCCAGGGAACCAATGGCCACGTGGCCCTGCGCATTAGCCTGGCCTGTCATCTCCTTGATTCCCTCCTGGCTAATCCGGGCTGAGCCAGGCTGGGGTGAGCAGGACTCAGCTGCTGTCCATGGCTGTACCCACCCCGCTGCCCCCCAGCCTGCGCCGAGGCTTGGTGGCTTTCAGTGGCTCCCTCTTCATCAACAACAAGACGTGGGATAGTGGCACTGCCTACACCTACCAGCCAGGTATGGGCAGAGGGGCTCTGCATGGGGGGCTTGGGAACAGGGGCTGTCCATCCCCATGACCCTGCTCAGCACATCACCAAAGCACCTGGGTGCCTCTGAGGCAGCAGCACCCAAAGGGTCCCTGAACCCACCTACCAGGGAGGGGAGCAAAAATAAGAACATTTGCTGCAATCAGCTGCTTGTAGGACCCAGGGTCTGTTGCTCCCCTCCACAAGCTGTGAGGGGGGTCCCTCTGGGCAGGGGGACCCCGGGGTTGGTGAGCAGCCTGCCCATCCCTGCCTGTCCTGCCTAGCTCACAAGGTGCTGTCCAGCCTGCCCCTCCAAGTGATGCTCTACTTCAATGTCTACTACTTCCCAGTCTGGTGCCTGGCTGAGGGGATTATGCTGCACCTGAAGGTATCATCCCATGGGGCACGTATGGATGGGAGGAGCTGCTCCTGCCAAGTCTGCCTGGGCTTGGGTGGGGGACAAAGTGGGCAGGGGACAGAGGAGCCTCTTCAGAATTAATGGATCCCCAAAATGCCCTGACCCCCACGAGAAAAGATTGCTCATCTCTGTCTGCTAGAGATGGAAATCATGAACTTTCCAGGCAGGAATGGTTAAAATGGGGGGGAAGAGTAGGCAGAGCTGGGCACCAGTGTGGTGAGAGCTGGCAGAGCATGAAGAGCTGGGTATGGGGAGGAGGGCACAGGGAAAAGGAAACTGGGCATGGACAGCTGGATTTGGACAAGGCTGTGCCCCCATAACAGTACCACCTGCTGCCTTGGCACTATCAGTTCCTGCTGGTAACAGCCTTCCTCATCCTCTCGCTGGCTGAGGGCTCCCGCCTCTACTTGGGCTACCTGGGGAACCTCCAGGAGAAGGTAAGCACTGCCTACCCTGGCCTCTGTACTCAGAGAGGATCAGCCCAGCTGGGGGAACTCAATGTCCCCTCACTTAGGACCCATGTGCCCCTCACTGTCCTTTCTCTGGAGGTCTACCTGGAGCTGTCCTAGAAGAGAATCAAGGGTGAAGACATGACCTGGAGAGAGGGAATGAAGGGGACCCATTTGCCCACCTGCTCTGTCTCTCCACTGGGGGGGGGATTGACAGCATCTGACCACAACTCAATGGAGCAGGGACATCCCTGGTCCCCGGGTGCGGAGGCCAGTAAAGGCTGATGCAGGAAGCTCCAGGGGCACAGAGGGTCCCCCCAGCCCACCACTGCCTCCTTGTTCTATCTCAGCAGGTTCTGATCCTGCAGGTGCCTGAGCTGGCTGGGTTCCTGCTCCTCTCCTTCCTGATCCAGCTGCCCCTCCTGCTCTTCCTGCTGATGGACAGGCAGGTCATCCACCTACCGCTGGAGGTGTCCGTGCACAGCTTGTTCCTAGCCTTCCTCCTCCCCGAGATCGTGGCTGCCTTCCTGGCGCTGAGGACCATGACCAAGCAGCTGGCAGCACAGTTCTACCTGCGGCAGTTCCAGGAGGGTGGGAGGGGCCAGCTGGAGCCAGGGGGCACAGGGGGACAGGCAGCCGAGATGGGATGATGCTGCATGACTCCTCCACCCCACACAGGTGGTCCTGGCAAGGAGCATTAAACAGTGCTTGAACCCACAGACACTGTTTCTGCGCTTTGTGGAGACCCCAGAACAGCACCCAGGCACAGCCCAGCTGATCCCAGCCTTGCACCAGCTAGCACAGCCTGGGAAAAGTGGGAGTGAGGGGTTAGCACCTCTGAAATGTTCCAGCTCACCCCATAGCTGTGCCTATCCTTGCTGAGCATCAGCCCTGGCAGGAGGCAGGAATTGAGGTGCAGGAGCCACTGCATACCCCTAGGAAGTACCAGCCCAGGGCTGGAACTTTAAACTTGGCTCCTAAACCCTCCCTGAGCTTCCCAGGGAGCTTCTGAGAATCCAAGTGGTCCACATGAAGCCATCCCAGCTGGACGCATGCAGGGTGCCACGAGGTGCAAGAGCAGCACTCCACAACCTTATAGTTCCTCCAGGGCTAGAGACAGAGCAAAACCTCCTCCCGCTTCCAGAACAGCTTTATTCCATTGCATCCCTGTTTTTCAAGGGAAATCAAGGCCCATGATTATTGGAACATGGAGAAACACAAAATGCTTTAAGACTCTTGTGCCAAGCAGGACCAGCTGCTCCCCAGCACACTCTGGGGCAGCTCCGTGGGCAGCTCTGCTTCGGCACCAGCTGTCAGTGCTGGGAGCTGCCCCTGGGATGGCTTTGTGCTCCAGGAGCCAAGAACTGCTGCTGCTGCCAGTGCTTCTCCAGGAAAGGCAGACTCTAACCCCAGCAGTGCCCACCTGGGTCAGTACTGGCCCACCTCCACCAGGGCTCCAGCCATGTCCCCATCATATCTACCTGCAGGTGGCTCTGGAGGGAAGGGTGTTTGTGGTGGAGCATTCCCAATGCCCCTAAGCTGTGGCCTCAGGCTTACCTTTAGGGGGTCTTGCCTGCAAAATGAACAGGGACATCAGTATACAACAGGCATGGAGGCAGCTCAGGTGGCCCTTGGCTACTCTGCTTGGTTCCATGCAACCAGATTCACTGTCCAGGACCCCCACTCCACTCTGGAGTCGAGATCAGGCATTAGAAAAGTTCCCCCCCTCCCCCCGCCATAGGATGGTGCAGCTTTGGGACAGTTCACCAGGAGATGGGGGATCTCAGTCCTCAGAGACTTGGCCAGACAAAGCTGGAAATGACCTGAGGCAGGGCTGCCAGCTCTCATGGTCTGTAGGGGCCTCCCTGTGACTCCCTGATTCACCAGGGCAGTGAATTCCCACATGGAATCATGCTTGGCACATAAACCTGTAAGTGAACCACAGAACAGGATGTGCCCTGAAGAGATGGTTCCTCTCTGCACGGAGTCCCAACAGATGCTATGCTTCCCTTTGGAAGAGGGTGAAAAGCATAGAGCTGGGTCAGTTTTCCAGGTAAGGTCTCCATGGCAACCCACTGATGGATGTTTTGACAGTAGCTGAGGTCATGGTGCAACTTTCCCTGACTCCCAGCACCAGCTGAATCCCTCTCCCAGTTCAGACTGGCAACCAAGCCCGAAAGTTGAAAACTAAGAGCTGCTCCACCAGATTTTTTCCTTGATCTTGGGAACTGAGTTTTAACCAAAGGGCAGAAAACCATTAAATCCAAAATGATTAATTTCAAAACCTCCTCTCTCCCATGTGGCCCTACCCTTACCTCCTCAAACTTCTCCTTCCAATAAAGGTCAGCTTTTGCATCCAGGTAGAGCAGAACCAAGTCACAGACCATTGTAGCCTGGAGACAGACAAACACTGAAGATGGGAAACTTCCCACAGGGATGCCTGGCCTTCCATCCTGGCTCCCACTGAGCCCTGCAGCCAGCTGTGAGCATTTGCTGGGGCAGCCAGTGAGCCAGTCCTGCCTCCAGCCAGCTCCACTGGCTCCTCTCTGACCCAACCCGGTCCCAGGAGCTGCACAGGAGGTCAGACAGGATCCCCAGGCTGCAATGGATGGACAGGGAGGGCTGTTCCAGCACTTTTACAGTCATATATGGACTGGGATGAGCATGTCAGGGAGGAAAGGGGGGGCAGGTGGGGGACCTCCCTGTTACTCTGCTGGAAGGGAAGAGCCAGAGAAGGGCTCTACAAGGGGCTGCCCCACCATAGTGACAGGACACTGCATCCCTTCAGAATCGGAGGAGAAGCAGAGAGGAGCTGCTCTCTCCTACCAGCAGCATCCGAGTGATGCTCTGTCCCAAGATCCACACAAAAACCTGACCTCCATGAGATGTGACCCAGACAGCACTCAGGATCCCAATCCAGTGGTGTCATTACTAATGGTCAGAGGGAGACCTGAGCTGACACCCTGCCAGACCATCTCCCCTCTGTGCTGGCTGCCACTAAGAAACCTTGTGCCCAGGCAGGCAGGGAAACAAATGAGAAGTGGCAAACCCCAAGCCACGGATCGAAGGAGGAAAGCGTATCTGGAATACTCACGGCACCAAAGAAGGCGATGCTGGTGCCAAAGCTCACAGCAGTAGGAACAATGCTGAACTTCCCAGCCTGGTGAGAAACAGTGGAGGGGTAAGAGAGATGGTGAACAGCGGTCAGAGAGGTGAGAAGGTTGTGGGCTGAGTCTTGCGGGGCAGCATGCTCAAAGTCAGGAGGAGACTGGAAGGACCCAGGGATATATTTCCCCATGCTGATTTGTAGGAACTGCTGTTGTGCTGACTCCAACCCCCCTGGTTGTCAAAGAAGGGACTGAGGTGCCTGATGACCTGGAAGCAACAGAGGTTACTGTGACCCACCTGCTCCTGCAGGCACAGAAGGAACCTCCCTCTTGCTGCAGCTGGCACCCATGGAACCACATCCCAGCAAACACAACCCTGATGTGATGTGTCCATCCCTTCACTAATGAGTCTGGTGGTTTTGCTTCTGGCTGTTCTCTCCACAGCTCCTGGACCTGCTCTTTCAGCCTAGAAGTGGTACATCCTGTCCTGCACTGTGTACTTCACCTTCTTCAGGTACAAAGGGCACTGCTAAGCATGAAAGACCAGCTGTGGACATCTCTCAGTGTGGGAAATGCTCTCAGCACAGGCTCCCTCTTTGGAAAGCTAAGCACTCAGTCTGTGAGTGATGCTGCACAGAGTAGCATCAACAATAATGGAAACATGGAATAGTTTGGGTTGGAAGAGACCTGAAAGCTTATCTCATTCCACCCTCTACCATGGGCAGGGACACCTTCCACTACCCCAGTGTGCTCCAAGCCCCATCCTGCGTAGCCTTGGACACTTCCAGGGATGGGGCAGTCACAGCTTCTGTGGGCAACCTGTGCCCACATCACCCTCACAGGGAAGCATTTCTTCCCAATATCCCATCCCTAAGAAGCCATTCCCTGTGTCCTGTCCCTCCATCCCTTGTCCCCAGTCCCTCTCCAGCTCTCCTGGAGCCCCTTTAGGCCCTGCAAGGGGCTCTGAGCTCTCCCTGGAGCCTTCTCCTCTCCAGGGGAACACCCCCAGCTCTTCCAGCCTGGCTCCAGAGCAGAGGGGCTCCAGCCCTTGGAGCATCTCCATGGCCTCCTCTGGGCTCACTCCAGCAGCTCCAAATCCTTCTGTTGCTGGGGTCATGAGAGCAGGTGCAGCACTGCACCTGAGCAGGGTAGAGAAGCAGAATCTCCCTTTACCTCCTGCCCACAGTGCTGAGGATGAATCCAAGACACAGGGCGTTTCTGGGCTCTCAGTGCACATGGCTGGGGCACATCCAGCCTTAATCACACCACACCTTGCCCCCCTGAAGGTACTTTTAAACAAGAAGGGATTAATTGTCCAGGTCCAGAAGAGTTCAGGTCGATCTTTGTCTGGGTGCTCCACCATAACACCCTCAGAGAGAGACACCTACAAGCCCAGACCAGCTCACCTTGCTTACTGAACACTTCATGGCCCCCACGTCAGACTCTCAGGGAAATCTCCCTCCTCAGGGCATTACCAAAACGTTTTTCTTCAAATTGGAGAGACCATTTTCTCCTGCTCTGCTTGGAAAGCTCTGGGAAGAGGTGAAGAGCTCACCCAAGTGGGGAGAAGTGATGGTAGCAGAAACCACGGGGGTAGAGTGGGAGCAGTGGTGTGAGGAATCAGCCCTGGGGCTGAGGAGCGCACGGTACCTGGCCATGCACGGAGAGGTCGAAGCGGATCCCATACAGCTTCAGCAGGTTCCGGTAGAGCTGCTGCTGCGAGCCCCAGTAGTAGGAGGCAGTTCTGTGGGAGACATTGGGCATGGCTCAGAAAGGCGGCTCCATGCAGGCAGGGAGGGAAGGGGGTGCCAGTGCCAAAGGATTGCTGGGCCTGTGGGCTCCTGGGTGTCCTCCAGGCTGGGAACTGGGCATAGATGACTCACTGCCACCAACACTGGGGCATCAGCATCCCCTCAGCATGCAATCTGGGTCACTGGGAGCACAAAACTCTCAGTGTGCCCAGCTCAGGTGGGGACAGTCACAGGTCCCTGCCCTCAGGCAGGTAATGCCCTGCTCAGCTCCAAACACAAAAGAGCTACAAAGTGTGGGAATTGCCACAGCACCCCCATACTGACAGGCCCTGCCCTGAGTTACCATTTCCCAATGGCTTAAAGGTCTCTAAGATCTTTAAGTCCAAACAGTTAACCCAGTACTAACCCATGTCCCCAGGTGCCACATCTACACAGCTTTTAAATCCCTCCAGGGATCGGGACTCCACCACTTCCCTGGGCAGCTGCATCAGGGCTGGACAAACCTTTCAGTGGAAAGATTTTTTTCTAACAGCAGCTCTCTGTGTGTGGCAGTAGCTCTCTGGCCACAGAGAGCAGGCACAGACTTTCCCAGACATTTTCCCAGGGTAGGCTGTGAGAAGATCAGAGAAAGGAATGAGAAACAATTCTTATCTCCACTTGTTGCACCCGCTGTTGTGCACATGTGGAATGTGCCATGGAGATTTGTCTACCAAAGAGTGTTTTCTTAATTGAACAGTGGATGATGTTTGGATTGATTGACCAGTTAGGTAAAAGCTGTATCAGACTGGCTGTAAGGGTTACTGAGTTTCTTAATAAGTATAGTACAATATAGTACAAGATGATAATAGTAAAACAATTGATCAGCCTTCTGTAATCATGGAGTCAATGCTAATTATTACCCAGCTGGGGGCCTGTGATGACAAACATGCAATCTAAACACTCCCTTAATGCAATTTCAGGCTGTTCCTTCCAATAAGGCTGCTTGTTGCCTGAGAGCAGAGCCCAACCTGCCCCGGCTGTCCCCTCCTGTCAGGAGTTGTGCAGAGCCACAAGGTCCCCCCTGAGCCTCCTTTTCTCCAGGCTGAGCCCCTTTCCAGCTCCCTCAGCCTCTCCTGGGGCTCCAGCCCCTTCCCAGCTCCGTTCCCTTCCCTGGACACGCTCCAGTCCCTCCAGGTCTCTCTTGTCAGGAGGGGCCCAGAGCTGCCAGGACTGGAGGTACCCCAGCAGTGCCAGCACAGATCAAGTGCCCTTGGCCTTCCTGCCCACCTGGGTTCACGTTCACCTTCACGTCCTTTTCTGCCTGCATCTTTCCAGCCTGGAACATTCCATGGCATTGTTCCCAAGACAGAACCTGGCACTTGACCTTGTTGAACCTCACACCACTGGCTTCAGCCCATGGATCCAGCCTGTCCAGCTCTCTCTGCAGGGCTTTCTTCCTTCCAGCTGATCCACACTCCCACCCAGCTCAGTGTCATTTGTGAACTGACTGAGGCACACTTCCTGTCCCTGCTGCTTCTTTCAGAGCATCCATCAGAACTGAAATCTCAAACAACTGCCATGTGCTGATCCCACAGGCCTGTGTGGACACTGTCCCAGCATCCTCACCTGAAATTGTACCTCATGTCCTGCAGGCTGAAGGAATACTGTGGTTGACACTGGGTAGCGGGGCGGTCCAGGTCGCAGTTCCACTCGATAAGAACTCTGATGCTTCCACCCTGCAAACCACATTTTATTCCAGGAGAAGCATGGAATCAGATTAGCCAAGTCATTAACTGTTCAGACATTCCCAGATCACATATTCCCTTAGCATTTCAGGTCAGTCCTCTGCTTTTTGCTCACATCCTTGGGGAATTTTGAATTGCCTTGTAGTTATATAAAAAACAAGTACCAGCAGTGCAAGGTCTCCAAAGTTCTCTCCAGCAGCCTCCACCATGTCACGGACACGGAACACAGGGCAGGAGGGGTTGAAGACTGGATCATATGTGCAGCTCTTGAAATAGCTGGGGTCAGTGGTTTGTAAAGTGTTGCACCTGAGACAGGAGAGAGGGGGGGCAGGGGTGTGGGAGGTCATGGAGCCCGGCTGTGGGACTGCAAAGGGGACCCTCTCATTGGATTGGGCCCACCAATGCTCCTGCATCAGTGGGGGGACAATCAGTGCCTTGCCTAAAGCCTCGGATGGAAGAGGATGGAGAAAAAACAGCCCAGAGGAATCTCATATGGAGTTATCCTCTATAGCATGTGCCATGGCCTTCCCGTCCACCTCTTTGTGCTCCTTTGTTTCTTCCCAGCACCCAGCTCTGGTCACTGCTAGGGGTAGCAGCAGGGACAGTTCATGCCATGTCTCCTGCCCTGGTAAGGCAGCACAGTCAGTGTGCCTGGGACTGTGGGGCCAGTGCAGCCCTTTACTTGCCTTCTGTGAAACCACTTTGCAAGGACTAAAAGACAAAAATATTAGTTTCACTTCCAAATGAGAGCTTGGGAATGGCTGGCCTTGTCTGGCTCTCCGCAGTGTGGGCAGATGGACAACTGTCTCTCTCTCCGAGGTGTCCCCATCCCACGGCTCTTAGAGCTGCACACCCAGCACAGCTGAAGTGACCTGTATTTACCTCAACAACTGTCCTGCCCTAACTGCCCCAGCACCATCTGCCCTGGGTGCCACTGGTTCCATGAGTGCTTCAGCTCCTCAGCCCCATGACAGGCTCAGTGCCAAGGCTGGACCAGGCTGCATGCTCAGCCCAGCTGGGAAGTACTGTACTTACTTGGAGAAGTTAAATTTGGTGAAGTGGACAGTATTTTTTATAAAAAGAGTGAAATTCTCTGCCTCAGCCAGAAGAGGTTTCCTAGAAAATAACCACGAACAAAGTCAAGTTTTGCACAGTGGCCAAGGCCCCATTTCCCAGTCTCTCCTGCAACCCCAAGATTTTGGCTACAATGGACAGGTGCAAGAAATGCTCTTGGGTGACACCCTCTGAGTTTAACTGACCAGAAAGTCAATGCCAGAGGTCTCCCTGAGCCTGGCTGTCCCTTAGGCATGTGTGGTCAGACTCCTGGTAATACAGAGGGAAGGAGCCAAAGCTCCCAATATCTGCTGTCTCCTAATGTGTGATTACCTGGGCAGGGTGCTATTCTCCACAGGACACCAGCCATAGATCTCACAGGTGGAATGGCTGGCATTGAACATCAAACATTTCCCAGTTTTTATCCCTAGAAACAAGACAATATAAGACAGGCTGAGAAAGTTGGATCACCTGGAAAGTTGATCACCTGGAGAAGACTTTGGAGAGACATTACAGCCCTTTCCAGGGCCTAAGGGGGCTCCAAGAGAGCTGGAGAGGGACTTGGGACAAGGGCCTGGCGGGACAAGACAAGGGGGAATGGCTTCCTAGTGGCAGAGGTGAGTTTAGATGGGATATTGGGAAGGAATTGTTCCCTGGGAGGGTGGGAAGGCCCTGGCAGAGGGTGCCCAGAGAAGGTGTGGCTGCCCCTGGATCCCTGGCAGTGCCCAAGGCCAGGCTGGACATCAGGGCTTGGAGCAGCCTGGGATAGTGGGAGGTGTCCCTGCCCATGGCAGGGGGTGGAACAAGACGACCTCTTAAGTTCTTTTTCAACCCAAACCATTCTAGGATTTTTGTTTCTTTAGCAAAACACCCAGTACCATTGCCGTGAACCACAGGGTTTCCCATGGGACAATCTGCATCTTCTGTGCACATCCCGTCGAGGACAGAGGGGCTCTGGGAGGGATAGAGAGAATGCTGTCACTGCACTGCACGGCTACCTGAGGCCATGCTGTCACTCCCCCCCTTATTGCACTGCTGCTCCTGCTTCTCCAAGTGCTTCCCAAACTCTTAGAGACGAACATTCATCAGCCTCTAGCCAGTCAGAAGAGAAGCATGTCCAAAGGGCAATCCTTCCTCTCCAGAGCACTTTTGTCCTGCTGCTCAGTGGCAGAGGAAGCCTCAGGAGCTACCTCAGACCTTTCAGATGGAACTGGGAACCAGCACAGAGGGATTCAGGAGGGCCCTAATGACTGAGCCCATTAAGCACCTTGTAAAGTACCATGATGAATTCCCTGGGGACCCTAAATCCAGCTTAACACAAGTTTTACAAGAGACAGGGAAAGCTTCACCCTTACTCTGGACCTACCTGATTGTCAGGAGCAGTAAAAACCTCTTATTCAAACACAGAGAGATGATCGTAGTTGGGGAAACACCACTAATACCTCCCCCAGCTATCCCAGGCCATGACAGGAGTCACCAGCTCATCAGAAATCCACTCCCCAAGCTCTGAGGGGCACAGAGGCCCAAATGCAGGAGGAATCATCAGTTATGGAGTTGGAAGTGGGGGTCTGTTCAGGCCTTCCCTGGGCTGCCCCAGGACAGCCTCAGCCATTCATTCAGGTGTAAAACCCACCATGATCTGAGAGGAGCAGCATCTTTGGGCTGGGTAGGGTCTCCCTAGGGGTCTAGAGTAATTATGGGATGCAGGAGAACATCTGGGTGCTGCACCAGGTATTTAGGAATGGATTATTTAGGGGTGGAGGAGAAGACATGGGAAGGAGGGAACTTGGTAGTCAAAAAGGAACATAAAGGGATAAAAGGATGCAAAGATTTAAGTGCATGTACAGCTGCTGAAACAGCTCGGCTCGTGTTTGATGCTGCCTCTGCCCATAGACAAACTCATCTGCCAGCACCAAGTACTCTGGTCATCAAGAATATTAAGACAGCTCAAACTCCCTGCAAAGCCAAAAGCTGCTACTGCTAAATATTCAAAGCTTTCCAAATATGAATGTCATTACAGTCCCAATGCCAGGAACTGAGGAGCTCTTGGAGACCAGCATGGGGTGTAGGCTGGGACAGGCATCCACACACACCCCAGCTCTGGAATGGAATGAAATACTCAGCTCTGTGTGTCCTTGGCTTGCACACTGCAAAGCCAGCACCTAGAGGTGCCTGTGGCTGCCTGTGAGAACCCCGAAATGCCCTACAGCACTTGTCCTCCTCCCTGTTGGGACTTTAGGGGTTCTCAGCATTTTAAAGATGGATCATTGGTGCCATTTTCCCCAACCCAAACCCAGTGTTTCTCCTCCTCTGCAGCATTTGGCCACAGCAGGAGCTGAAGGGACCATTAGGACAATTGGTGCTTGGCTTAGGTACAAAGTGCCAGCAGTGGTTCAGCTTAAAGGACATCTACTGAGCTGGATTCAGCCTGGGAGAGCTCAGCAGAGGAGCTGGCCTGACTCCAGCCTTAAAGGGAAGAGTTCTCTCAGAGAACATATATCATTAAGTGTTGGATGGCTGGAAAACCATCTAGACCTTGTGCTGTGTTCCTCCTAAAAACAGGACACTAAGATGGACACTAGTCCTGCAGCAGGGAGTTATCAAGGAAACATGACAAAGGTATCCATGGAGTGTGTGTCAAGGCATCCCCTTGTTCAAGGGCAGCAGAAAGCCTGGAATGGTCATACAGTGCTACCACACAAAGAGTTCAGAGCTGGAGAGGCCCCATGTCCTCTGTCCTGACCACCACAAACAGTTCTGGTAGAGCATATGCATACACATCTTGGCTCATGAATCTATGACAGAGCAAGTGCAGATATGCTGGGGAGCACTATGATCCAGTGAGTAGGAGGGGAATTGGGTTTTGTGGGAATATAAATCAATTTTCCCCTTTTATCTGGTCTTCCAGGGTTCCACTGAGCAGCAAAACCACTGGCTCTATCCCACCCCTGTGAGGCGGGGCTGGGGCAGGTCCATTCACTCACCTCAGGGCAGATGCCTTGGGCTTGCTGGATTGTGGCGATGAAATGGGTCACCAGGAAAAGCACATTTTCTCCCTGGGAAGCAAGAAGGCGCTGTCAAAGGGAGGCTGACACCAGGGCGGGTCCAAGGGGACGCCCTGTGATACCATGGGCTTAACAGGCACTAACGGGCTTGCCAGGGCTTTAGGAGGCCAGTGGTACCCG
This sequence comes from Vidua chalybeata, assembly GCF_026979565.1. Lineage (NCBI taxonomy): Eukaryota > Metazoa > Chordata > Aves > Passeriformes > Viduidae > Vidua > Vidua chalybeata. The sequence continues at coordinate 14,011,414 of NC_071547.1, read as the reverse complement.
CGGCATCCCCTTGCCAAAATGACTAACCGTATGTGTGACCTCCCTGTCCCTGCCCGGGGCCCGGCCGTACCTGCGGGGGCCAGGTGAGATCCGCAGCGTCCCAGAGCCGCCGGCCCGCGGCCTCGGCGACCGCCGCCCCCTTCACCTTCGTGACCACGGCGACACGCGGGGCTGTGTCGCGCTCCTGGTAGCCCTTCCGCAGCAGCAGCACCCACCTGCAGAGGTGCGGGGGGCTCTGAGGGACCCCCGGCCGGGCCCGAGGGCTTGGGGGGGGGATGTCCCTAGCCCAGCGTGGAGCGGCCAGCCCAAGGGCAGGCTCCCTACCCCAGCAGGTAGCCAAGCGCGCTCAGCTGCAGCAGCCGGTGCAGCAACCCCACCCGCCGGTTCCGCGTCAGCGAGAACTTGGCAGTCTTGTAGTCGAGCAGGGACCCGCAGGGTGGGCCCGGCATGGTGGCAACGGGGGGGAAAGGCGGGCACGGGGGGGGGGGGGGGGGTTAGCGGCACGAAGGGCAAAGGGGGGCACGGTGAGGATAGCGGCGCCTGGAGCGAAAGGCGGCCGCGGAAGGAAAAGGCGGCCCCCAGAGCGAAGGGCGGCCGGGGAAGGGAAAGGCAGCCCCCGGCGTAAAAGGCGGCCCCCGGGCCTGCCCGCGCTCCCCGACACAGGCCGGCCCCGCCGCTCCCGCAGCCCCGCCCCTCCCCGTTGCCATAGCGGCAGCGGGCGGGGGGCAGGGGGAGCCCTCAGGCCGGGCCGGGCCCACAGCCTCGACACCGGGACGGGGGCGTCACAGCGGCCGTAACGGGATCACAGCGGCTGCGGGGCCCGCCAGGCAGCCGGGCGAGCCCCCGCCAGCCGCGGGCTCTCCCCACAAAGAGAGTCCCAGAATGGTTTGGGTTGGAAGAGACCTTAAAGCCTTCCCACTCCACCCCTGCCATGGCAGGGACACCTTCCACTGTCCCAGGCTGCTGCCAGCCCCAATGTCCAACCTGGCCTTGGGCACTGCCAGGGATCCAGGGGCAGCCACAGCTGCTCTGGGCACCCTCTGCCAGGGCCTGCCCACCCTGCCAGCGAACAATTCCTTCCCAATCTCCCATCCATCCCTGCCCTCTGGCACTGGGAAGCCATTCCCTGTGTCCTGTCCCTCCATCCCTTGTCCCCAGTCCCTCTCCAGCTCTCCTGGAGCCCCTTTAGGCCCTGCAAGGGGCTCTGAGGTGTCCCTGGAGCCTTCTCCACTCCAGGGGAGCACCCCCAGCTCTCCCAGCCTGTGCTAAACCAGTACAGACCAGTTCCCGACCAAGGGATGGGCAAATTTTCTTTCCCACTAATGAAAATGATGTCATTCCTCTCGATGTTGGAGCAAACCAAGTTTTTCATCAAGGATACATCTAGCACCCATTCCAGCCTGCCCTGATGGAGGTTCGGGGACCTACCAGAGCCGAGGGTTCACCACATGAGATGTGATGTTGGCCAGCAGAGGGGATTTGCCAGCAGTCTGCTGTCATGTGCTCAGGAACCAGAATCATCTCCTTCCCTGTATGGAGGTGGGAGGATGGGATGTGAAAATGTGTCAGTACACCTCAGAAAGAATTTTTCTTTATGTCATCTCCCCACATTTTTAAATTAATATTTTTAGGGAAAAATTATAAACCTTCTGTTTTAAATTAATATTTTAAAATTAGTATTTTTAGGTAGAAATTATAAACCTTCTGTACATTCATGTCAGGTAGTCCCACCTGAAGCTGCTTTCAGCAGGCACAGCATCTTAGAAATGTGTAGTTCGGACCATAAAAGAGTACAGTATTTCCTACTCATTTTTGATGATAAACCTTTTAAGTTTATATTTTGTCTGGAATAGTTCTCTGAGGTTCCTTCCAGTTAATTTTCCTGTCTCTAATATCTGTGGATGGAGAAAATAATTTGATTTTGTAGTATTTTTTGTATAATCACAAGGTCATGGCCATGCTTCTGTTTAACTGTAAATATTTCTGAAATGCTGTGTGCCAGATCCATGTTCTCCCTGGGTGGTGTCTTTCATGCAAAATTCAATGTCCACTCCATGTATTGCTTTACAATCTTCAGTCCTCACACATCTCACCCACTATAGCCTCCTTCTGCAACATCCTTCATGTCTTCAGTGGCCTTCTTTGGCTCACGGGAGAGAAAACAACCTTAATCCTCACCACTTCTGGCCACCAGGAACACCCCAGCCATCCACCTCGTTTGTTCCAAGTTCTGTGCTGCTTTCTTTCCTTGTGTTTTGTATGAATGTGCTCCCTGTTGACGGAGTAAAAAAGTTACCCGTTGTCTCCTTAAAAAGGAAAAAAGCCCAGAACTTTCTCTCCTCAATTTGGTTAAAAGACACCTCATAGGACCTTGGGGACTTCACCTCAAACTTAAGGATAGCTAATTGGACAGAAGCCAAAAAGTCCCGCCTAAGCAATTCACTAGAAAAAGAAGAGAACAAAAAAAAAAAAAAAAAAAAAAAAGCACTTTTTATAAAATGTTTTAGCAGGAGCTCTTGCCCTGGCTCAGTTTTTCTCTGTAAAGAGCTTTTTTATTTTGCCTTTTATTAAAACCCTTTTGTTTCCAACACTGTTACAAGAGCCATCCTACTTCTTTTATGCCACCTGAGGCAGCTGAGCTATCAAGGGTATGATGTTTGTCTATGAGAGCCTATAAGACCTGGCTCGAATAGATAAAACAGTGTTTACCTTTGAAGGCTGCAGTGGCTGTTTGTCACCAATCCTGTCCTCACCTCCTGTTCCTTTTACAGTCCAACAGTTCTCCTCAGCTGTCTCGGCTTCAGGCATGGACATGTTTTCCTTTTTATTTGTCCTAGTGACACCCTCCTTTTTTTCCTGTCCCACTGGAAACTCACAGAACACTTGCTGAGCAAACCTATTCGGATTTCCAGCGTCTCTGGGAGGGGTTCCAGGACCATGAGGCTGTGGGAGGTCCCTGGCCGCTCGGTATCGGCTTTCGGGCTCCACCAGCTGGAGAACGAGAAGGGTAGTCGCAGCTGTACTGTGAGCACCGGTCCCTGGCTTTGTCACGGTGATTGGACTTTCAGTCCCTATTTGCTGTCTTGGCAACATGAGGTCAAAGAACATAGATGCTTCACTGTCTGGCAGCTTCTGCTTTGGGCTGGTGGTAAATGAGGTAGAAAAAGATGTCGTTTTAATCACATAGAGGTAATACAGACAGTTGCAGAGAAGTACGTGAACCAACCCAAGCTTCCTTTAAACTCTTGAACTGTTTGGTCTCATGATTTTTTTTTCTTAGGGGAGATTTTTGGAATGGCTACAGCAGAAAACATTGGATTAAACTTAGAATCAGCTGGAACCATTTCCATAGCCAAGGGCAGCTGCCTTGGCCAACGGCTTGGAGCAGGGAATTATTTTCACTCCTGTTCTTAAACTGTGAAAGCTCACATGAAGCTGATATGCTGTTGGCCTTCTGCCTGTGCCTGTCCAAGAGTCATCTATTGTTATGAATGAATTCAGTAAAAGTTACATATTTGTTGTGCCCCCATGTTCATTCCAATTGTACCCCCCCCCCCTTGTTATGTCTCCCACTGTGGATGTCTCTCCCTGTTCATTCCAGTTGTGCCCTGGTTGTAATACACCCCCCAGTTTGCTGCTTCTATATGTCTCCCCATGTCCCTTCTAACTGTACCCTTGTTGTAATACCCCCCCCGGTTGTTATATGCTCCCCTATGTTCACTGGTGTTGCATAATACCCCCCTGTTACCCCTTGTTAAATCCCTTTATTGTTACCTTCATTCAGTCCCTCGGGCATTGCCTTCGCTGCTCCCAAAATGGCGGCCAGAAACAACCTCGGCAGTATGCAAATGAGGTGAAGCAGAACAGAATCCACCAAAAGGGCCTAAAAACACCAAAATAACGTGGAAACTCGAGGAACCAAGTGACTGAACCTAGTGGGAAGAGTCCTCCCATGCCATCAATCGAGTTCTGGAGGTCACCACCACCTGAAAGTAGCCAGACCGAGATGAGGACCCTAGTCTACGAGCCACTACTTGTCTTCCTAGGCACGCCCTCGAGGACGGAGGTCCCAGTTCTGCTGTGAAGCACAACTGACCACCTCCTCCTGTGCGTCGCCGAAGGGAGCAGCGACGGTGTGCGCGACCCCTCGGGCCCCCACCCAGAGCTGATCACCTAATAAAGGCCTTTTCAAAGGAGCTGGTCTCCTGGCCCTTAATTTACATAATCTATGACCTGGAGAAAAATCATTCAGTATCTATGGACATATCACAGATGTTTTAATTTCTCTGTTTCTAGGTTTTTCCTTTTTAGAGTCAAAATTACCATAATGAACATTTTGAATGTTTAATTTCTGACTCATAAATCAATACAGATATTGTTTTGTAGTCTATATATTGTTTTTATTCTACTAAAATTTTACTCACCAAAATAAAAACCAGTTCTTCCAGCCTCTGAGGCTGAAAGAGACTACATGTTGGTGGTTAGTGGTGAGTTGGCAGTGCTGGGTTAATGGTCTTAGAGGTTTTTCCCAACTTAAATGATTCTGTGATTCTATAAAGTTTATCTTCTTTATCTGAAAGTAATTCTATTATTTACCTAGTGGGGTCTGTCCTATAAATGTGCAAATCATTTTATAGTTATGTGTCTAATAAATCAAGCCTGTGCTTTTGTCTCAGGACTGTCTGTCCAAACCATTTGCATGTTGTAAATACAGGCTGCAGTCTTTAAATTTGGGCTGTCTCTAAAAACATCAGAACCATCTTGACACTCCCTCAGTCTCCAGATGAAAATTTTGTGTATTGAACACATAAGCTTTATAGAGCTTGGTTTAAATCAATGTAAGTACTTATATTTGAAAATAATTTTTTGCCATTTATTGATTCTGTTATGTCCTTTGCCTCTAGCCCTTCCTGTGTTCTCCAAAGAAGAGATGCAAATTAAAATCCTATGAAACAGTACACTCCAAGTCTGTCCTGATTCACCAGCTGGAGAGGATCCACTTGTCTGTGTTTTGACACATGAATTTGTTTGTCACTAGAGTCAGAGCTGTGTGGTTTTAGGCTCAACAAACCTATCAACAAACCATTTGGGAACCTAAACACACCCAGCAGTGTTTTACGGGGCAGTGTCACTGGGATAGGGCCCTTGAGCATCCCATTGTCCTGTGGTTTGATGAGGTGGCTGAAGGACACCGAGCACAAGCCTGCCTTGTGCCCAGGTGGGATTTGCCTTCCCAGAAGGGCTGCTGGGAGAAGAGGGAGCAGGCAGGTGGACCTGGCCTGGAGGATTGTGTGGGAATTGGAGGGATTTGCTGTGCTTTGGCAGCTGCTGACAAAGGTTGTGAGGAATTAACATGTAGGGACTTTGAGAACTGTCATTCTGTTAGACTGAAATACCAGTTACTCCAAATTTACCTGCTAATCTCCCCAGCTGGAATCACTGTTCCTCTTTCCTCAAACTCAATTGTGTTCTCTCTGTGTTGGAAACCAATCTTGGAATAATTCACCAGAAGACATGCTGAATCCCTGTTCACAAGGGATTCAATGGTTCTAGTAGTGAGCCTTTTTTTTTTTTTTTTGTCCAAGTGTCAATTCCATATTGTTCCTTTTTGTTTTCTTTGCAAAAGTGCCAGATAGCAGTTGAATGCCTCATGAAGGTGTTACAGCACTGCTGCCTCTTTCCAGGTCCTGTCCCAGTCAGAGCACAGAGGTTACACAAATCCACATTGATTTGCTACTAATTGATTGCCACTAATGGTATTTTTCCAGAACTCTTGAGTAACTCTCACTTTGCTCAGTGGCCTTTTGAAGCCTTGACTGTCCTCATCCCCTGTCACCTTTTGGAAGGATCTGCCAGCTCATTTTGCTGCAGTGCTCTGGGACTGCTCCAGCTATCTGTTTCTGGAAAATGAGCATTACTGCTCTAGGGAAACAAACTGCCTGATTCCATGTGGAACTTCTCTGGTGCAAGTTACAGAGGTGATCCCAAAGTTTTAGCTGTAGCACCTACTAACTTTGGAGGCAGGGCTGAGCAATGGAGCCTCCAGCGTGGCTCCAGCTGGTCCCCCCACACAGAAAAGGGGGTTTTGTGTTTTCCAAGTATTTTTCTTGAGCACTTTCATCTCCTTTAGGATATCGAGTGTGCTGCCATGCCCAGAGGTGCATTGGCTCTTGTTCCAGCAAGGATTGGCTGCCCTAGAATGCTTCCACCCTTGCAAGAGAGGTGTGGGATAAGGAGAAATCGGCCATTCTGGCTCCAGAGGAGCCACTTGCTGCAGCTCCTTCCTGCCAGCATCTGACAGATGTTTCACAACCTCAGGCCAAGCTGTCATTGCCTCAGGAAACGTTTCTGGTCTCCTGCCTAAATCTTCCTCATGGCAGTTTCAGTCCACTGCTTCATTCCATGCCTCCTGTGCATGTGGGGAAGATTTAGTCTCCTTTTATAGAATCTGTAAGGTTGGAAAAAAACACTAAGATCATCGAGGCCAGTAGCTGCAGTTTTGTGTCTGTGTGGCGTGTTACATGTGGGGAAATGGCCGTTTCCTCCCTTGGCCCCAAAGCAGATGTAGCGCATTCATCTGGTGTTGGAATGGAACCTCTGCCACGGGGATGGGGCCATGCCGTTTGTGCCCTCGCTTATGCAGCTCCTTGGAAAGTGCTGAGTCAGGAAAAAGCCGTGGCTGCGGGGACTGCTGAGACACAGCACAAACACTTCTGGAATGACCTGGGGATCTGTCTGCCTGACCACCAGCACATCGTGCAGGGACAAGGGGACAACAAGACTACCTTGCTCTGCGCCATCTTTTAATGTCCTACCATTCCCCAGCTGGTGGTAGGAGCAGATACACCACTGTTGGCATCCTGGAATGCTGCATGATGCTTACCTCATCCTCGGGCTGTGTCTGCAGGAGGAGGAGGGGAGCAGGGCAGGATAATGAGAGGATTACTTACAGCCGGCCTCCCTGAGCCCTGCAGCTCATCTGTGCTGCTTTCAGAGCTGGGGCACGGGCCGGGGGGGGGAATGGGGAGGGATAATTTAGGAACATGAGGCTTGGAAGTGATTTAATTAGAACGATGAGCTGCTCTCTCCTGGGTGCAACCCACCACCCCCTTCCAGTACTTGAGGCACCCCTTTTTCTCCCTCCAGCATAGACAAGGCTCAGCTATGCAAGCAGCTGCTTATTCCAGTTATTAAACTGTGCACCTGTGACTCCTGCTTCCCAGTGCTTTCACAAGCAAGAGCCCAGCAATCCCTGTGGGTTCCACAACTGAGTGATCTCTGTAAGAGCTCCTGCAGCTCAGAGATCTCTGCAGCTCCCACTGGCCCCATTCCCAGGGCAGCATGGGCTGCAGCAGTGATCCCGTGCCCTGAAGCCTCCAAAATCCTCACTGGCTCAGTCCTTGTGTCCATCCCTGAGTGACACCTGGGGCTAAGGTCCACAGGCTCGGTTACTCACTGCCATTTAAAGGGGGTAGGTGACAGCCCCAACACTGATTTTCTCTCTGGTACAAATCTCATGTTATTCCCCTCTGGATTTGCATTTTCCCTTGTCCTGCTGTACCTGCCTTATGTGAACTGTCCTCCCAGGGCACAACAAACCAGCACTGTCCTACCAGCTACTGTCCCAATCCAGCAGCATCACTGGAGAGGCTCAGCCAGCCCTGGCTGCTGCCTGTCCACTCCCATGCTGTCTGTGGGGCTTATCATCCATGACTCACATTAACCCTCTTAATCCAGCCCAGAGCACATGTGCCAGAGCTGCTTCTGCCCCATGGCCCATAAAGCCCTTCCCAGTTCCCAGAGCCCCAGCATTGGCCACTCCAGCTCTGACCCACATACCTCCCTGCAGCTCTGGAAGTAGATTAATTTCCTGCAGCCTGACTACATCATTGTCATGGCTCCCAGAAAACAGAGGACTTTATATTTTTAAGCAAATTTGGAGAAGGATACTGCTCTGGAAAACAGGTGTATGGTCAGCCACAGGGAAGCAGCAAGTAGCTGCTCCTGGAGCTCCATGAAACAGGGTTCTGGGAAGTGCAAATGGGAATGGTTTAATTTTACATCTGTTTGGAATTGAGGGTATGGATGGGGCAGCCAGTGTTTTCTCTTAAAATTACAGGCTGCCATCTTAAAGCCCTGCTGATTAGAGTTTTTTTGGTTGTTTTTTTTTTTTTTTCCTACGCTGATACAATTTTCAGGAACAAATTCCTGTAGAAGGGCTGTCTGGGTGCCAGTGGCTGCTGCCATCCCCCTTTTCTTCTGTGTACATTAATGAATAGTCAATTAAAAATCAATTAATACATGTTCTGTACAGAGCATGTTACACTGTAGGATAGTGCATGACACACGAACCAACCAATTTTGTAATCCTATTAAAAAAAAAACCCCACAAGTGTGCTTGTGAGGCCCCACTGGCCTTCCAGGTACCAGTGAATTACACTCCAATCCTTTAATACCCTGCTGGCTGCATCCCCGGCACCTCCTGCTCTGCTGGGGAGGACCCTGTGCTTTGTGTGCCACAGCCTAACAGGGATTTCTGTGCATTTTTAGAAATGAATGTTTTAAAATAGAATAAATATCAATGGTTACAAGGCTTACTGAATAACTCTTTGGTCTTTCACAGCTTAAAAGGCTGGTTGAGAACCCTGCTAAGAGAGCTGAGAGTTATGACTCTCATTCCTCCACAGGGGAACATAAAAATCACCCTCAGCCCATCCCTCTCTGTGAGGACTTTCCTGCCCTTCCCCAGCTCTGCGCTGGGCTCCCTTCTCCTCCTGTGGAGGATCCCTGTGGATCTTTTTACTCGCCTTTGTCCTGCTCACAATGGCTTTATTACCGAGATTAAAGCTGAGTCACTAAGGAGGGTTCAGCCTGTGCCTCCCTGGGTGCTCTGTTGAACACTTGCTTTTTAATGAAGAAGGACTCTGTTATCTCAGGAAGGACATTTCCCTAGAGAACAACAGTGTGGGGATGGGGGTAACTGTGGGTTATAAATAATTCCTATTAATTGCACAATTTGGCTCATAACTTTGGGCAGCTTTAGTAACCCTGCCCTGGTGCTGACTCAGCACTGTCCTCACTGCTCACAGTGGGGTTCAGTCCTATCTGGGTATATGTGTACTGTAAGGCTCAAGTCCCAGCCTACCCCAGCCCTGTGGGGTCCCGGTTTCTGTGGGTCTGGCTGGAGCTTGTCCTCGTGACTGGAACCCAGGTGGCAGCACAGTGGCAGTGGGCACCCTCCCTTTCCCCACTTTCTGGGGGGGCTTTCCTGAGCGTCAACTGGGGAGTGCTTCCCACCGTGAGACTTGGAGAAACAGAGATAACAACTAGTCAGAGCCATCACAGAAACAGTGTTTATGAGGATGACCAAATCAGCCTGTTGCTCACAAGCCACGACACAGAGGTGCCAAGCGGGACCAGAGCACTGGTGGCAGCAGGGCAGGGACTAGGTGGGACACGGAGCAGTGCTGGCAGACAGAGGGGTTCACCGGAGCCAGCGTATCCTACTGAGGGTCCCCACAGCCTCTCTAGGGCCCCCCAGGGACTGGCCAGCAAGAAGTAATGGAACAGCTTGCCCACAGTCCCCAGCTCCTTGCAGCATGCAGAGCATGTGGATGGAGCAGGGTGTCCATGCTGCAAGGTCTGTCAAGTTGGCAGCCTCACGCTTGACTGACCATGGGCTCAGGGGCAAAACAGCCAGGGGTGGCTGCAGCAGTGCTGCTGGGGACCCCCCATGACATCCTTGCAGCTGGGGTGACCTCAAAGCATGGGGATGATTGCTGGGGAGGGGACAATACTGAAAAAGCACCTGCTGAGCCTGTCCCAAGTCCCAGAGAGCCTGGAAGTGGCATCATGGAGGGTTGAGTCCCCATGGTGGGGCAGGTGGGGCTGCTGGGGTGCAGAAGTAGGGAGCTGGCTCCAGGCAGACCAGCTCAGGGATGCCACTGGGGACCTCCAGGTACAAGGCACCCATACCCTGCTCAGGACTGGGGCAAGAGCCTGGCCATAGCATTATCTTCCTGCGGGCATGGCCCCCAGTCCACCCCTCAGACAGCAAATTTCAGCAGCTGGAAAGATGCAGAATGGCTTTTGCTGTGCCAGCCTCCACTGGCTTTCCTGGGGTGCCTTCCCAGCCACCCACTCTGGCCATATCCCTTCTCCATGTCATGTCTCCAGGTGCTCCTCAGCTCCCTCAGCCCCAGCCTTTGAGGAGAGCAGCCCTGGGCATAGAGATGCAAGGGTGCTTGTGGGAATGCATGATTGGCCCCTGCCTCCTTCCAAAGGGGACTCTGCAGGAGGCAGGGGGGCTGCACTCAGGATTAGAGTCAGGATGGGCAGTACTGGGCTGCCTGTCCTGGTCCCTGGGGAACCTCTGCATCCCCAGCTGCAGGGATGTGCTGGCAGACAGGAGATGTGCTGCACAGTGCCAGGATGTGCTCAGGGAGAGGTGAGCAAGGGCACAGCTCCTCATGAGCAGGGCAGGCACTGGGCTGAGACCCAGCTCTCAAGTGCAGGGGATGGGGAGGGAGGCAGCCAGCCCCTCTACACTCTGTCAGAAGCGCGTGGGGAAGGGTGAGCATCCTCATCCTCTCCAGGTGGAGCCCCACACCCAGGGCAGCCCCAGTGGCTCTGCTGTCAGAAGGACCAGGAGGAGGGGCATGGGTCTCTCGCCTCACTGCAGGAGCAGATCCTGATGCTCCCATCTCCAAGTGCTCCCGTTGCCAGGGTTGTCATCTCTTGCAGTCATCGGTGTCGGTGTCTGGCAGCCCAGTGGCAGGCTGGGAGCTGGGCTGGACTGCTTGCACCCTCTCCTCCAGGCTTCCACCAGGGAACACCACATAGCGGGCGCTGACGTGCTGGGGCCGTGGCTCCCGCAGGTTCTCCTTGCTGTGCCAGATGCCATAGCCAAAGTAGACGAGCAAGCCTGCAGCAGGGACAGGGACAGTAGGGGCTCCAGCACAGCCTGGCTGCTGGCACCATCATGGCTGGCACCACAGCGGAATGTGGCACAGATGTGGCCAGTAACCCAGTGGAGCAAAAAGCTAAAGCACCACGGGGGCTTAACTGAGCTGCATGCAGGAGGAAAAGTGTCTGCCCCAAGGTTATGAGCATGTTAAGAGCAAGGGGAGCACCCTCAGTCCCTGGGAAAGGGAAGGACTTCCTGAGCCCCAGGGAGCTGTCTCAGGAGCAGGGGGTGGTTCTAGCCCAGGGCTTTAAGGAGGATCTGAACTTTTAACAGGAACAAGCTGTGACACTCTGGGAAACAGAGAGGCTCAGGAGATGCTGGGAGACCTCGCCTTGTGTCTCCAAAGGGGAACCGGAGGCAGAAAGGGGCAGGATATGCTTTACAAACCCATAAATGGCAGAGAGGAGCTGCCAAAGCAGCTGGAGCGTGCCAAGACAAACCCTGTTCCCCTTCCCCGGAGCAGACATGGGAGCACTCACCTAAGAGAAGCCAGACAGCGAAGCGGAGCCATGTCATGTAACTGAGCTTCAGCATCAGGTAGATATTGAGGATGATGCTCAGGGCTGGGGAGAGGGGTACCAGGGGGATCTGCAGGGGAAAAGGAGTTGGCGGTGGTGAGACCTGCAGGACCACATTCTCAATCTTTAAAATCATAGGGACAAAAGACAGCACTGGCAAATGTGTGGGACAAAGGGACTGCCACCTTGAGATTTCTAGAACTGGCACTTTTTTTTAAGGAAAATGAATAATGGAGGCAGGAGCTCGGAGCCAGGCTGGCAGGGTGGGCACAGGCATCATCATGAGGACCAAACAAGCTCCTGGTGTGATCCTGAGCCAACGTGGTCCTTGCTAGAGGAGCCAGGGCAGGGGCATGGCAGGGAACTGGTATCACCAATGGTGTTATGAAGCTGCACTGACTACATCAGGGCTCAGGTGGGCTGAAAACAGGAGAAGGGGAGCACAAGAGGCATAGAAGTGGTTTGGAGGCTGAAAATGGGCTCCATCACACAGCTGAAGGACAGCCAAAGTAAGGAGCTGAGGCAGGAGAGGAGCAGAGGAATTGTGGGGATGCAGAGAAAGGAGCCCAAGGTGGACAGGAGCAATCCTTGGGATCCATCCCATGGGATGGACACAGAACTGCTGGGGATGGCCCCTCCTGGGAACCAGTGGCCGCACAGCAGAGGCACCAACACTCCCCACACACAGTGTCCACAAACATCCTCTTCCTCCTCTCCTCCCTCCTCCTCCTTCAGCAGTTGTGGTGCTTTCAACAAAGTGCTGTGCCTGGGAGCCCTGCTGGTCCATCAGAGCTGCTCCCACCTCCCCTCACCCCTGCAGAGGGATTTCCTGCCTGGGCCCTGGGCATACCTGGAAGGTCCGGGTGCTGTGCTGCTGCTCGTGTGCCCAGATGAGGAGGAGGCTGAGCAAGAAGCCCAGACTGAAGAGGACCAGCAGTAGGGAGTAGCTCCAGGTGGGCAGGTGGAGGTGGGTGTTGCCAAACACTAAGATGGAGCAGAGGCAGATGGCAGACACCATCAAGGTCACCACGGCCACTGTGACCACCTCACCTGGGAAGAAGTCTCTGAGGAACTCCAGGTAGGGTTCAAAAGCTGCCTTCAGCTGCCCCGGCTCCCGCTGCTCTTTGCTCTTGTCCCTGTCCACCAGCTGCAGCTTGTCAGAGAAGGACTCGTACTCTTTCAGCTCGCCCTCAGACGGGCCCTCATGGAGCTCAGGGTTGGGCCGGCCACTGGCCGCTGGTGCGGGGACATCCCCTTTCTGCTGCTGGAAGCGCAGGACGATGATGCTGGCGGCCACAAAGGTGTAGGCCAGCAGAGTGCCGATGGACAGGAACTGCACCAGGGCCTCTAGGTCAAAGATGAGAGCCAGCAGGGCCATAAGCAGCCCGAAGACCACGATGCCAACCACGGGCACCTGTGTGCGGGGGTGCACTCGGGAGAAGACCTGAAAGAAGAGCCCATCCTCGGCCATGGCGTAGACGATGCGTGGCAGGGAGAAGAGGTTGCTCAATAGAACTGTGTTCATTGCTGAGGGACGGGTAGAAGAAGGAAGACCCCATCAGACCCAAACCCAAACTGGAGATTGTTCCCAGCCCCCAAGGCAGGAGGGTGGGCAACTCCCTCCCACTGCTGCCTGTACTCACCACAGATGGAGCCAGCAGCCACCAGAAACCCTGCCCAGGCGTAGCCCCTCCTGTAGAACGCATCAGCTAGGGCAGAGTCAGGGTCCAGCGTGTGCCAGGGCACCATCAGTGTCAGCACAACTGACACCAGGATATAGGCACCGGTGGCCAGCCCCAAGGAGAAAGCAATGGCCCTGGGGACAGCCCTCTGTGGGTTCCTGGCCTCTTCACTGGAGGCTGCGATGACATCAAAGCCCACAAAGGCATAGAAGCAGGTGGCTGTGCCAGCCATGATGCCCGACAGCCCATATGGGGCAAAGCCACCCTCCTGGGTGCTCCAGTTCTTGGGCTGTGCGAGGACAAAGCCCATAATGAGGATGAAGAGGATGACGCCCATGCTGATGGCTGAGAAGACGTGGTTGAGCCAGGAGGACACTTTGGCCCCAAAGGAGATGAAGGCAGTGGCTACCAGCAGGATGGCAGCCGCCAGGAAGTCTGGATAGCGGGCCAGGAATGGCACCTGCCAGGCACCCACATGGGTCTCGGTGAAGTTCTTGATCTTGTGGTTAAAGATGGAGTCCAGATAGCCGCTCCAGGCCCTGGCCACTGCGGCCCCCCCGATCATGTACTCCAGCAGCACATTCCAACCGATAAGGAAAGCCCAGATTTCACCCACGGACACGTAGGTGAACATGTAGGCAGAGCCTGTCTTGGGCACGCGGGCTCCAAACTCGGCATAGCAGAGAGCAGCCAGGAGTGAAGCAAAGCCGGCGATGATGAAGGAGACGATGACGGCAGGGCCAGCGATCTCCTTGGCCACAGTGCCTGTGAGGACGTACAGCCCAGAGCCCACCATGCCCCCGATGCCCAGGAGCGTCAAGTCGATGGTGGAAAGGCATCTGTTAAAGGATGTCTCCATCATGTCGTCCTCCAGGGTCTTCACCCGGTTGAGCTTCTGGCAGAAGCGGGTCAGGTCAGTGGAGCGGGGCAGCCATCTTGCCATCGTGGAGGCAGATGCCTGCTCTCAGCAGAGTGAGGGGTCCTCAGCAGTGAGATCCTGCCTGGCGACCTGGTAGAGGGGCAGGAAAAGATGAACATTCCCTTGGCAGTGAGGTATCAAGTGCTGGGGACAGGGTGGAAAAGCCACCAGGGCACATTCCAGGTGTCCCTGGCTCCTCAGCCAACACGGAGCTCAGTACCAGAAGTGTGTCCTCCTCCAGGGGTGGAACAGGACAGGGACATGTGCCAGTATGCCAGGTGACAGGCAAACCACAGCGCTCGCAGGGCAGCATCTCCCCATTAAAACCCAAACCAGTCTGCTCTGGCCCTGATGAAGGTTTTCTTGCTGCCTCCTCTCCACCTTATCCAACATCTATTTGAACTTCACCCTGCTGTGCCAGGACCCCACCATGGGGGCATGCAGCATCTCCCTACCCCCAGGATCCTGCTGCTTCCCCAGAGGCTGCAGCAGAAGTCAAGAGCAGTTCCCATGGGAGTCCCCAGCCAGACCAAGAAACAGCCAGTGCCAGGGACCAGCCACACTGGCAAGCTGCCATCATGACAGTGGGAAGACACAGCGCTAGGGACATTCGGGTGCTGCTTCCCCGCTGCTCCATGGGGTGATTGGTGACTTTGGGGACATTCTCCCCTCCCAGCTGCCCCCCTTTCTGTGCCAGAAGCCCCAGACCTATGTAAAAAACTGTCCTGCTCAGAGGGCTGGTGCAGCCCCACTCCAGGGTCCACATCTCAGAGGCCAAAAGGTCATGGAAAGCCCACGAGGAGATGATGGAATGACAGGGCCGATGATGGTCCGTGAGAACACCGTGCACAATCCGTGCTGGCTGAGACTCCCGCCCCTCCACATCCAGGTCCTCGCGACCGGAGGCGTTGGCAGTACTGGGGTCCCCGATCCCAACAAACGCAACAGGCGCAGCTGGGAGGATGCGGAGCTCGGTGCCCACTGGACACGGAGCATTCCCGGAGTTCGGGGAGTGGCCAAGGGTGGGGAACCCCAGACCGAGGAGGGTGTGTGTGGGTTCCGGATTAATCCTGGGCGGCGAGAGGCGATAGTTTCGCCCCTGCTCAGCCCCGCCACGATGCCGGTTCCGGGGCCGAGCCCCGGCCCCGGCCGCGCTCCCCTAGGACGCTCCCCATAGTGCCAATCCCAGCCCGGCTCCCGGTCCCAGGGGTTGTCGCTCACCTGCGAGGGTGCCGCGGACCCCGCACGGCCCCGGCGTCACCTGCTCCGCGCCGCCGCCGCCGCCCGGCTCCGCCTCCCAGGCTCGGCGGAAGGGCGGTGTCCGGGCGAGCCCCCGGCCCAGCCCCGGGCGTCTCTCCTCGGAGCGGGGAGCAGAGGCTGCGGATACCGGGGCTGCACCTCCAGTCCCTGGAAGGGGCAGACGCAGGGGGATCCCCACGACCCCAGGGTGGGCAGCCCCCCCGGGAGTGTGTGCCCGGCTGGAGCCGCACGGAAACGGGATAGAGGGTGGTCATGGAGATATTCCGAAGGCTGCAGACTGGGCTGCTCTGGAGGCAGGCTGGGAGAGCTGAGGGTGTTCAGCCTGAAGAAGGCTCCAGGAAGAGCCTTTCCCATGCCTAAAGGGGTTCCAAGAGAGCTGGAGAGGGGCTTGGGACAAGGAACTGGAGTGACAAGGGAGAATGGCTTCCAACTGACAAAGGGCAGGATTGTGTGGGATATTAGGAAGGAATTCTTGGCTATGAAGGTGGGGAGGCCCTGGAATAGTGGAAGGTGTTCCTGCTCATGAGCTTCTAATCAAGGTTTCTTCTAACCTAAACTATTCTGTGATTCTGTGATGGAGCAGTTATCCCAAATCCCATCCACTGGATGCAGTTCTGGATGGAGCAAAGGGCTGAGATCCTGCTCCTCTGCCTCTACTCACTCTGCTCTGGAGCTACTACCTGAAGAGCAGGTACATGCTCTGTGCTCAGGTGTTTGTCATGAAGAAACTGAGGTGTGGAGAAAGCTGCAGGAAGGGGAGCTCCTGAACAGGCCCCTCCAGCTCACAGTCCTCCTGCCTGTCCAGGAGCACAAATCCTGAGCAAAAGCCTCTGGTGTTTCCACCTGGCTCTGCAGGGCACTGAAGGGGAATCACCTCTATCCATCTCTAAGTCAAAAGGTGTTTCTTTTCCAGAAGTGCTTTACCTCCTCTTGAACCACCATAAGCCTTCTGCCTCTCCAGCCCCCTAGGGTAGGAGTTTCCCAAGCAGTCACCTGTCCCACCCAAACCTGCCTGTTACAGGTGCCCTGCAATGCTACTGCTCTTGTATTTCTATAAAGTGAAGTCCCTCTCCATGCCACCCATAGTTTTATCTCCACCCTGCCCCCTCTTGTGCCCTTTGTCAAAGGTAAAGGAGTCCAGCTCAGCTGGAAGGTGTTCCAGATCCCTGGTGTCTCCAGGGTCTTTGCGGAGCTTGTACCATCCCTACCGTGCCTTTGTCAGGGTGAAGGGATTTGCATTTAGGTGCTTCACAGCAGCAACATGTTTTTCATTTTCTTCTCTGATCCCCTACTCATGCCTCACCTAAATTTCTGATGGCTCCTCGGCACTTAAACTGACATTTTCATGGACCCACCAGTCACCACTCAAAATGTCACCCTCAAGCTGCACCCACAACTCAGTGCCCACACTGCAACTCTTGAGGGCTCTCACCTGAACACATTCACCTTTATCCACATTGGATCGACCTCCTTTTGTGGAGGGGACCTTGCTCTTCTCCTCAACAGCTCAAAATATAAGAAAAGGAAGGAATAAAACAGGAGTTGTCTCTTCCTGACACCCATTACTCACCTTCCACCAGCTCCTGGGTGAACATGGGGCTGGCACAGAGCCATAGCTCTCACGTAAGTCACCTTGCACCTGAACAGGAAACTTGATCCTCAGGTTGCATCCTCTCTCCATGTCATTTCTGGCACACATGGAGCTCTGGGCAAGCACCTTTGGTCCAGATCTGTGGATGGCTGAAGCCAAACACATGTTCCTGGGACACCAGCTGAGAGTTTGGGAGCTGCACAGGTCACTGAACCAAGGAGCTGAGATAGCCAAAGCCCAGCAGAACTTCCAGCCCCCTCGGGTTGCTCTCACCAGGTCTGCCCTGTGTTACTGGCACTACCACAACTGCAGTGGCTGTGGCACAGCAATGCTGTGGGATGGTGTCACCCTCTGGTGACACAATGACACTTGCTTGGAAAAATATCCATATCCTCCACGTTGTGCAGTCCAGCTTCAGGGGCTGAGCAAGTGTTCCTCTCCTGAAATCCCGCTGATCTGATCACAAGCCACCCCAGGGGCTTTGCTCCCTTAGGATAACCTTTCCCACCAGCTACCCATGTCTAACCCCCTGCAGCTCTCTACCTTGGCCTTTCTGAAACCCAACCTGACCACCGGCATGGAAAATTTCAGCTTGGATGCAATCAGCTGCCTGGCAGAGCCATCTGCAAACAGATGGAGGAAGTAGGAAGCCCAAGAGCTGCTGTTGTCATGGCAGTGCCAGAACAGCCCCTGGCACTGGCTCTCCTTGCAGAGACAGCAGCAGTCCTGGGTCACGGGGGCTCTGGTCCAAGGTGGACTCCATCCCTCACCCCAAAGGGCAGCGCAGTGGGGCTGAACACACAGGCAGTAACCTTGATCCCAGCTCCTCCAGCCACACCTTCAGTCTGCTGCTGCTCCAGTCATTCTAGAGAGCTTATGTAGAGGAAAGGGAAGCTTCTGGGAAGCAGTGTGACATCCCCCAGCACCTGGGCATCCTTTCCTGCCATAAAACCCATTGTTCACCCCTGCCTTCCCTATCCTCACCTCAGGAAGCAATTTCCTTGCCAATCGCTCTGGTCATAAACCTGACCACAGATGCTGACTTCACCCAGTCTGCACCAGTGGTTACCCCATGTCCTCCCAGGAGGATGAAGGTATCTCCAGAGGGGAATGTTGCCCACCTTGCCCCTCACCATTGCTCAGCAGTGTAGCACAGAGCTCCCACCTGAGGGTTCAGCGGCCACACAGTTCCAGGAGCTCTGTGGGGACCTTGCAGTGGTGCAGGTCCCATACAGCCTACTTTCCACATGGGGACTTTCATTCAGGAGGTGAAGACTCCACACAAGCGGTAGGTCTTGTCTCCAACTGTTGAATCACAGCAGCATCATCCCCATGGGGAGGCAACACCCACACATGACAGAAATGGGAGGGCGCCTCAGCTCTGAATTTCCAAAAGCCTCCTTGGTCCTTGTAGTGCTGATCTTGTCTCCTCCAGCACCAGCTCTCCCTGCCGTAAGGCCACCCACAAGCTCTTCCAACACCCTGAAAGATCTCAGAAACACTCCAGGTTCCTCCCCAGCTTTCATCTAATGCACTACAAGCCCCACACTCATCAGCTGATGACAGGACAAACACAACCACTGGCATTCAGAAAGCTGAATGCCCTTTTCCCAGAGGGAAAGTGTTTTATTTCTCTTAATTTGGAAACTGTTTTAAAAGAACAAAGCAAAAGCTCTGCTTTCCAAGCCAGTGGGAACACTGCTAACACCAGTCCAGTAACTCTGGGTTGAGGCCTGAAATCCTCCTTTAATACAGATACTGCTGGCCAGCATACAGATAAACGAACACAGATAATGCTGGTACCAGCCTGGAGGAGACTCTGGGAAGGGTCTGCCTGTCTAAGAGGTTGTTTCTGCTTTAACAACACACAGAAGCATCCTTGGAATTGTTTCCCCCAACCAGTTATATCATCTAAACACAGGGGCTCTGTGGCTCAGTGATGGCCTCAGTATCACTGCAGGACATTCCTGGCAGGTGGCCATGCTCCATCAGCTCCCAGCTGAGCCAGATGCAGCTGACACTGCTCTAAGGATCCTGAGATCCTGGGGATCTGAGAGCCAACCCCAGGCTCCCAACCACCCCCTGCACTGGGCTCTGCCTGCCCCAGCTCTAATCTAAGTGTCTCAGCAATTTCTTCTACTCCTGTAGCCTCTTCCTGACACAATACAAAGCAAATGCATGGACAGTCTGTTGTTTAGAGGGAAATCAGAGGAAAAACTCTGGGACGTGAACAGCAGATTTGCTCTTTCAAGAAAAAGTCTTCTCAGCCTCAGCTTCCTTCTGCTGCAGCTTCCGAATCAGCTCCAGCAAATTCATCTGTAGAGTCAGCTCCTGCAAAGGGAGAAAAATGTTTGTGCAAGTAGATGATCCCATTCCCTGCTGCAGGATGCAGGAAGGACTGGCCTGTACCACCTCCTCAAGAGCTTCTTGTTCTTAGGGAATTACAAGAAAAATCAACCAGGCAACTAAAAACCAAACGCTTCACTTTGTTCAGGTGTTTCTCTAAAACATGGAGCAGTGACATCTTACCAGACCTGCTGCAAACTGTGGCTGTCTTAGGAATCCCAGCACTTGAGGATTCCTTAAGGATCCAGAGAGGCTCTTTCTTCTTGACCATGATATATGTGTTGGGGGCTATGAGGGCTGGCCAGTTCTGCAGGCTGAGGAGGGGCAGCAGCCCCAGAGAAGGTTCTCCAGGCCCCTCCCCACATCCCCCACAGCATCTCCAACTTCCTGACCCCTTCCCAGCAAAGAAGGGCAGGAAGAGGAGGGATCACTTTGGGAACCCTCTAAGTGGGATCCAAGGCAGGTGTAAAACATGGCTGTGCTGGTGCATCAAATTACCTGCAAGCATTGCATTCCCTATTTCTGGAAAACTCCCTTTTCCAGGACCAAAATCTAGTGGAGACATCAACATTAGCTCACAGTTCCTTTGCCACCTGCTCGTTCTTTAGTTATGCCTAGCTCACAGACAACATGGTGGAGCCAAGAATTTGTGAGTGTAGGTTTGTGACTCAGCCCTGCAGACATGGAGCTATGGAAATAAAAATCTATTTTTGTAAAAATATATCCCCTGCACAAGGAAGCATTTCATACAGACTTGGTGTGGGGGGGGGAGGAAACACATCAGCTGATGGGAACCTTGTGAACAGATTCCAGCAGGGATTTCTTGGTGGCACTCAAAGGCACAAGCCAAGATCCGGGCTGGGCTTGGCACCTATCCTAAATGCAAACATACACAAACCCAGCAAAGAGGAACCTTAATAAGGGTTATTACTTACAAAAACAACATGAAGGGAAGGGCAGGAGGGAAAGAACAGGTTCTCTGCATTATACAGTTGGGGAATAGCAACACTGAAAAAATGAGAGGCTTGTTCAAGGCTCCACAACTGGGAATCATGTGGGTGGGTGTTAGAAAATGCCTGTTTAGCTTCATTTAAGCCATCTTTTCTCAGCAGTAGGTTTTTACCAAAGTGACATTTAATCAGCTGAAGAAACAGAGTTAAGAACAGCCTGTCTCTGCGTTCCCTGCAAACTTGTATGGCTTTACAACAAGACTTGGGAACTTTGAGTTTTTTCGTTCCTGCGATGGCGTAAGGACAATGTGGACAACCCCAGGTGACTCCTCAGATAGTTTGGGATCAAATGCCCTGGGGAAACTGGGAACAATTCTTTAATCACAGCCTGAGATCATCAGCTCTAGCAAGTCACATGCAAGATCGAGCAAGGTGCCTAATAAACAGTCTTGAAGTCAGTTTTCATAGCTAAGCTGAATATAAATGCAGTAAATGAATTTTTTAGCACTTTTCAGAACTATTTGAGAGTCACAGGACTGCAGGCTGTTGGCACAGACTTTTGTCCCTCCACAATGGAAAAAAATACTGCAGGAAGTTGGGAATGCTGCCAAACGGTACCTGTGTTTCTGCTCTTTAGTTATGAACTGAGTACAAGTTCTGCCCAGTGCACACCACCCACCAGCAGGGAGGCAAAGGATGGATTGTTCTGTCTGACACACCCATCCCCAATTTATCTAACGTGAGATTAAAAAATAAATAAAGATACTAACCCAAGAGCACTGTCAAACAACCATGGAGTGGTTGGGGTTGGAAGGGATTTTTAAAGGTCATCCATTCCCATCCCCTACCACAGGCAGGGACACCTTCCACTATCCCAGTTTGCTCCAAGCCCTGTCCAAGCTGTCTTTGGACACCTTCAGGGATCCAGAGGTAGCCACAGCTGCTCTGGGTAACCTGTGCCTTACCAGCCTTCCAGAGAACAATTTCTCCCCAATATCTCACCTAACCCTGCCCTCTGGCAGTGGGAAGCCATTCCCCCTTGTCACTCCAGGCTCTTGTGAAAACACCTCGCCTGCTGTGCCCAAACACCAACCTGGGGGTTGGTGGTGATGTAGAAGCCAGACACCCCAGCCTTCTCCAGGGTGCTCTGCTGGTCGATTACTTTTTGGTCCAATTCCAATACTATCTTCTCATCCATCATTCGCTGCTCCTCTCGGATCTGTTGCTCCATAGCCTGAAAAACATAGAAGTCAATGGGAAAGTGAACTATCTGCCTTCTGCCCAGCTTTTTCTCCTCTCTAAGATTTTTACTTTGAACCCAAGAGCAACTAGGCCCTGAATCTCTCCTGATGAGTCCAAGCATAGCAGTGGGCAACCAGCACAGGCTCACACCTCCACCTGCAAAGCTGCCACTCAAGAAAATGCAGGGAAGTCATGGGAACAGCCTGCTCTCCGAGTGTTTGGAGGCCAGGAAAGACCACGAGGAACTGATCAGTGTCTGAATCACTTTCTCTGATGAGTCACCACCTGAGCCATGGCTGAGATCAGCTCAAGAACTATGTACCCCTCTCAGGTGAGGCTGAAGGAATCCTTGGAGGAATAACCTAGGCCACTGAAGCTCATCAAGATGGCTCCCTGGACACTAATATGGAACTGGAGCTGTAAACCCCATACAGATCCTATTTATTTGTGAAATAATCTGAATGCTGGTCTCTATTTTTGACAGACTGAGAACATTATGAAAGAAGGACTTTGCCAGAATAGCTCCAACCAGGAGGTCATGGCCACTCCTGCCTCGCCAACATCTGCCCAAACTTCAGCAGAGAGTTTCTGTGCTGCCTCCAGAGAAGAATGGAGCCCAGCAAACAAAGGCATGCTGGAAATCAGGAGTGGAAGCAGAGACGAGGATTGCAGGGGACAAGCAGAGAACAGATCAAGTAAAGAGCCCCATGTGTACAGAGGTGATACAACCTCACCAGGCTGCACTGAACAGCAGACTTCCCTTGCAAGCCACAAGGAACACCAGGAATCATCAAACCCCATCAAAAAACAATGACAGGCTCATTTTTATAGGGTGGACAGCAGAGTGAAGAGGCAGATTCTGCCCCTCTGCCCCCCTCAGGTGAGACCCCACCTGCAGAGCTGCCTCCAGCTCTGGGGGCTGAGCACAGGAAGGACATGGAGCTGCTAGAGCAAGTCCAGAGGAGGGCAAGGAGATGCTCCAAGGACTGAAGCCTCTGTGTGACCTTAGAGCCCCTTCCAGTGCCTAAAGGGGCTCCAAGAGAGCTGGAGAAGGACTTGGGACAAGGAATAGAGTGACACAAGGGGGAAGGGCTTCAAATGGAGAGGGCAGAATTAGATTAGATGTTAAGAGGAAATTCTTCCCTGTGAGGATGGTGACACACTGACAAAGGTTGCCCAGAGAAGCTGTGGCTACCCCATCCCTGGAAGTGTCCAAGGCCAGGTTGGATGGGGCTTGGAGCAACCTTGGATAGTCAACCTTGGCAGGTGTCCCCACCCACGGCAGGATGTGGTACTGGATGAACTTGAAGGTCCCTTCCAACCCAAACCATTCCATGATTCTGTGCTTCTCCTGCAAGAAGTAGGAATAAACCGTTAGAGAGCATCCAAAGGAAGGCAACAAACATGGTGAAGGGCTTTGAGGGGAAACATATGAGGAACAGATAGTCTGTTCAGCTGGAGAAGAGGAGACTGAGGGGAGACTCACTAAAATTAAAACTTCCTTGAAAGGGGAAGAGGAGGGGCAGACACTGATCTGTTCTCTGTGGTGATTTGTCGGAACCCAAGGTGTCCCTCAGACACTCTTGGATGTTCCAGGCCCAGGGCAGAAGCCTCTGAGACCCTGGCAGGCGGCCAGGAACCCCTGTGGTCTTGAGTCTGACCCATGGAACAATTTACCAACCTTGCAGGAAGAACAAGAAATCACAAAAGTTTAGATATTATAATAGAAGTAGTCACAAAGTGAAAGGTAGGATTTTTGAGTGCTGTACAGGGGGGTTTTAGGCCTTGTACAGAGGGGTCTGAGTTTTGTACATGGGGGTCAGAGGTTCTAAGATGGAGGGATTTGGGCGTGCCCTGTCCTCCTTCTTTCTTCTTCCTATTCCCCATGTTCTTGGTGGTGTTGGCACTCACAGATTGGTTTAGAGTAGAAAGTCACTGTTCAACATAGGTAATAGGCATTGGGGAAAAACTATAAACACCTAATACGTAATGTGTGATATAAAAGATGGCACCGGCCCCTCGAGAGACAGAGACAGGGACAGAGACAGAGACAGGGACAGAGACGGAGACAGAGAAGAAGACGAAGAGAGACGCAGAGAGAGACGCAGAGGGAGAAGAAATCAGGGACAATGTCAGGGAGTCTGTGTGCCTTGAGATAACATGCAATAAACTGCCTTGAGACCAGACGACTGAAGACTACTGAGTCTTTCTTTGAAGGCACGGGTTGGAGGAGAGATTTTACCACCACCCGGAGTCACCCCAATCTGGGGGAAGGCTCCGGCAGTGATTAGTGATAGGATCTGTGGGAATGACTTGAAGATGTTTCAGGGAGGGTTAGGCTGGATATCGGAAAAGTTCTTACCCCAGAGGGTGCTGGGCACTGCCCAGGCTCCCTGGGGAATGGGCACAGCCCCGGAGGCTGCCAGAGCTCCAGGAGGGTTCGGACAACATTCTCAGTGATGCCCAGGGTGGGATTGCTGAGGGTGTCTGTGAAGGGACAGGAGCTGCACTGGATGGCCCTTGTAGGT
The DNA here is from genome assembly GCF_026979565.1 of Vidua chalybeata. Classification (NCBI taxonomy): domain Eukaryota; kingdom Metazoa; phylum Chordata; class Aves; order Passeriformes; family Viduidae; genus Vidua; species Vidua chalybeata. Next base: position 13,987,412 of record NC_071547.1, on the reverse strand, counting down.
TTCTTCTAATTCAGCTTATCCTGTGACTCTGTGAAAAGCCACAAGTTTTAACATTTCATTCATGTAATGCTGCCCCTTTGTAACAGAGAGCATGGGCACATGTTCAGCTGGAAACATCCATGTGGTTAAACTATCGCCACTGCACAGAAAGGCAGAAGTCACAAATCCCAGCGGCTGCTGGTTAAAATGGCCTTGGAGGGGAGCTGAATGCCTCCACCCTGCCACAATTCCTGGTGAAAATTCAGAATTTGTGTGGCAGAACTCTTGGCCATGAACAGTCTGGGGAAGGGATGAGGTGTGTCTGCAGCAGGGGTATCCATGGGTCTCCGGAAAAGGTGTGACCTAACAAAGAGTTATCACTCACATGGGGCAGGAGCTACCTCTTGGAACCTCTCCTGGATGTAGACCCCACAATTAGCACATCACAGTGAGAAACCTTCACAGAACCACCTGCAATTAAGGAGGATGCAGAACTTGGATCCACTAGAAGGTGACCACACAAAATCTGCTCCAGAGAAAACATTCAGGGTAGGATCTCATGGCAATAAATGGGAAGAAACTCAAGACAACTCCAGCCCCAACAGAAGGCAAGGCAGAGTGATGACTGCTCCTTCACCAAAGGATGCTGAGGAGCAAACCTAAGCAAGCTCAGTCTTCACATTTTCTTCAGTCTAGGGGTTCACTCCCTTTGTGGGAGACACAACAGATTAAAATCCCTCATTCTCCAGATTTTCCTTCCTCCCACCCATCTCAGTGTGTTATTGCCTCCTTCACTTACTATGCTGGAGGACTGACTTTCTTTGGGCTTGAAAAAAACACCCAAATTTAAGTGCCTCACATTGCTTAGTGTTGGCATCTAATTCTAGGTTAGAGAAAAGTGCCGTATCTCGGACAAATCTGAGACACACAAGTTTTACTTCAGCCCTGGTGGCCACGGACCCTGCATGATGGGCAAAGCTTTTCTAAATGCCATGGGTTCCACTGAGGAGTCAAATATCTAAAACATACACCTCGTATTACCTGTCCTGGGAGACCAATCCCAAGCTATCTCATGGGAGCTGGTCATGGAAACCTTGAACCACAGAGGGGACCTCCAATTATACACATATCAGATATAACAGAGATGATCAATCTATTCCCAAAGTGCTCTACAGCAGAACTGTCAGAGGATAAAGACAAGAGTAAGTGACTCTATTAACACTTGGGAGGCGAAAACAGAAGAAAGGTAGAGGGCGGGTAGGAGGAAGTTGCACAGCATGTAAGACAAGAAGTGAGACATATTTGGGCAATTTAATGAAATACTGGAAGCATTTAAAACAGGCAGTAAAGATTATTGCTGCAAGTCTAAGTTACTCAGAGACAGAAGCAACAAGGACAGGTACCAGAGGTCCAGCCTGGCTTTAGTCACCTTGACAGGAAATGAGGAATGTGGAAACACCAAAGAATCCAACAACAGCAAGCAATGCCATGGTGCTTGCCATGGGCCAAGACAGGAAACTTCTCATTCACCTAATGTGGACCAAAGTAGCTTACCCCCCTTACATTTCAACTCCACTGATTAACATAACCAGCTACTTGCCATTGTCTTACATTACAAAACTGCCTCTATCTATCACCAAGAAATGACAGAAAAGTCGTCTGGGACTGAATCTTTTTGAAATGCCTTGGGATGCTCTCAGAAACTCTTACTGTAATTATGAAATTCGAGGTGTTTCCTCCTTATCCGTGGTACTCCTATAGGATAGGTACACCTATCCTATACAGGCTTCAGCCCATCAGATAATGATGGATCATTAAAGCACTGTGGAGAGCATTGCCTTTGGAGCAGGCCCCTGAGCTTCTACAATTCTCAGATCACAACCTTATCTGCACCCCTACCTTGAGGGGACAAAAGGCAGAGCAAGAGGAAGAGGCCTCTAGACTGGGGTGGGGAACATAAGTCTGTGCTAGCAAGGCCAGCCAGGACAGCTAGTGTCTCCTGAGGCTGCAGGATAGGAAGAGCCAAACCCTCTGGAGATGCTGCAGAGCTCCTGCAGCACCGGAGAGGGTAGTGAGAGCCCTAGGAAGGGACACAGCTCTGCAACCCCCCCCCTCCCCCCCCATCTCCAGCCCAGCCCCTCTCACCTCCATCTCACGCTGCTGGGCTGCACGAAGCAGTGGCAAGTTGTGGGGCCTGCAGCACTGCTGGGCCTCCTTGTGCCGATGGAACAGCTCCTGCTTCAGCCCTGCCATGGGCACGGGGGGCTCAGGAGGGCACACTGCTGGCAGGTGCCCCCAGTGCCATCCCTCCCCCCGCCAGTGCCCTCCCCACAACCAACGTGCAATGCCATTCCCTATATCTCCCTTATGCCCTCACAACCCACCCCCAGAGCGTCCCAAACCTGCCTTTCCAGTGCCACCCCCAAGCCCCCCCAACCTGTCCCTCTCGGCGTCATCCCCAGCTCCCAGTGTCCCCATCACAGTCCCCCAGTGCCCTCTAGTGTGACCCGCAGTGTCCTCCACTGTCTCCCAATCTGCCTCCTCACTGTCACCCCCCACCCCCCCAGTGCCATCCCCAAGCCCCCACTGCCCCCCCAGACTGTCTCCCTGGTGTCCCCCCACCGCCCCCACCCCCAGTACCCACCGAACCTCCTCCCCACCCCAGAGACGCCCCAGCCCCCTCTCCCCCCGCAGGGTCCCCATCACTTCCCTGGAGTGCTACCCCCATTTCTCCTGAGCTGTCCACCCGCTCTGTCCCCTTCAGTGCTCCAGGATGGCCGCTCTTGTGGCCCTCGCCCCAGCGCTCCCCTCTCCAGTCCCCCCAGTGGCCCGGGAGTACCCCCACGGTGGCCCCGGTACCGCGGTGCTCGCTGTGCAGCTGCCGCCGCTGGCTGTACAGGTTCTTCTCGGTGAGGTGCTGGATCTCCAGCAGCCCCTGCACAATCTCGAACACGGTCCCGTCCAGCAGCGCCAGCGCCAGCTCGGACAACGTCGTGTACGAGAGGCGCTGCTGGCAGGAACTGCGGGCACAAACCGGATCAGCGCCGGCACCGGCAGCGGCCCCTGCTTCCCCTCGTGCTCCGCTCACCTGGGCAGCGCCTTGACAAGCGCCTGCAACTCGGCCAGCAGCCGGTAGTGCCGCTCCTGCTGCCGGGACAGCACCTCCTCCTCCTCCTCCTCCTCCTCCTCCTCCGCCTCCGCCTCCTCCTCCTCCTCCTCCTCCTCCTCCTGCTGCTGCTGCTGCTGCTCCTGCTGCTGCTGCTCCTCCTGCTGCTGCTCCTCCTGCTGCTGCTGCTCCTCCTGCTGCTCGGCCGCCTCGAACCCGCCGGGCCGCGCCATCGCTCCCACTCCGCTCCGCTCCCTCACCCTCACCGCCCTCTTGCGATCTGCGCCTGCGCAGAGCCGCGCGGCCTCGCCCTCCTGCTGCAATTTGCGCATGCGCGGACTCGTCACACGTCCTGCGCGCCTCCATCGTCCCGCCCCGCCCCCGAGACGCGCGCCCCTCCGGCCTGCACGAGCCCCGCCCCCAGAGACAGCCAATCCCGGCCCAGCCCCTCCCCTGATCACGCCCCCGCCCCGCCCCCGCCGCTCCCGGCCGCCATTCCTGCTCATCCCGGGCCTTGCCGCTCCAGCAGCCCCTGTCTCCCGCGGCCGCGGCCGGAGTTTCCAGGCGGTTCCACTCCAGCCCGTCCCATGGGATGCACGGGGAGGACTCTCGGACTATCCCCCTGCTCCAGCTTGGAAGCAGCTACAGATGTTTTAAATTACTTTATCAGGAGCGTTTCGGACGTAATTTGTCCGCTTTGGAGTGGATGAGTCAGGCCAGAAATGTGGTGCATCACCGGTAGTGGTGGGATTGCACTCTGTGAAGTGGGGAACATCCCCTATGGGCACTGCACCAGGGTCATGCCTGTTTGTGGATGGCTTGGGAAGGACGAGGCCGCGTGGCTGCCCAGATTTCTTCCAATCCCTAAAAACACACGGAGTGTTGCATGCTGGGATGGTGATGGGTCCTTCCCGTGCGTGCTGGGGTGCGGGAGATGAGAAGTGAAGGATGAGCTGTGCATTGGTGGCAGCAGAGCACGGGAAAAGGTTCCTATCTTGAATTAGTAAGAGGAAAGATTCATTGAAATGGGTTAAAAATGCCTTAAAAATACTGGATTTAATAGGACTTCAAAGCCTACAGAAGCTGCACTGCTGCCCAAGGGGACTGGAAATGGCAGAGAGAGCACAGAGCATCTCCAGCGAAGTGGAGTATCCTGAAAACATCCCTGAATGGAAATGACTTTTTTCCCCCCAGTTCAATGCCTCAAATTTCCATTCAAGGATCCCCAGATCCCAAATGCTGGAGAGGCTTTGGGTGGGCTGACTGCAGATCTCTATGCCTGGGCTACTTAGACCTTACGGAGTTAACCCTGCTGTGTCCAGCTGTCCAGCTTGTCCCCTGCCCATCCTTCCCTCAGCCTGGTAGCAACACCTCCATGGAATGATTTTCTCAGGAGCCACCATGAGGTTTTGCTGTGCTGGAGCAGCCAGAGGCTGAGCTGCTGGGTAATGGGAAAAAAGGGTCCTTTAAAACAAGAGCTATGAGCTGTGCTGCCCAGCTTCGACTGGGGCAATAGCCTGGATCAGGATGAAAGCATGCCCAACACTTTGCCACACTCCTCCATGAAGATTTGATGGCAGCTTTTGCTAAATATTCCCTTCAATGTGTCATAGCACAGCACAGATTTTGCTGTCCTGGTGAATACCCCCAGCATCACAACCCAAAATCCCATTGATAGCCAGTGATGCTCCGGTATGGTGACAAAGGCCTCACCTGAAACACGACCAGACCAGCTGCCTCCCCTGGCACGGCTTCCTGCACTGGTGAGGATGTAAATGCCACCTGCCTTGTCCCCTTCAGTGTCACAGCCTCATGGGCATGGCACAGTAAAGGCAGCCTCCGCCTTTACTTTGCTGCTCTCATGACTTCACTGGGCTTCTGCTCTCTGCCCAAGGATGTTTCGAAGGGCTTTCAAGCCTGGGGGTGTCTAGCTGTGGGGACCCTGAGCAGCAGCAGGCTGGAGGGAGGCGGCCATGCAGGAGGCTCTGGCAGTGCATGGCCATGGCTGTGGGGTGCCTGTGCATCCCTGTGGGTGGAAAGGGGGGTGGCCGGGCAGCTGAGAGAAGCTCAGCCCAGGGAAGAGGAGGGCACATGCTCGGGGACACTCTCCAGCAGTGCCAGCAAGGAAGCCGGCACCATCTGGTGCCTGTGCACCCCTGTGATGGTGGAGGGAGGGGGCGGCCAGGGCCTCAGCTCTGCCACGGACATTCCTCTCCCTTCCTTTGTGCCGCAGGAAATCTGCGCTTCCTCCCTTCCCAGCGCTGCTCCCGGCTCAATCGCTACCAGATGTGGGTCCCATGCATTTCTCATTAGCCCGGCAGCTCTGGGCGCTGCCTCGGCAGCCTGCAGGGCTGGTGACACAAATGCTGGGGTTCTGGGGCTCCCGTGGCAGGGAGCAGAGCTGGTGTGTGCTCCATGAGGTACCTGGCTGGGCTTTGCACTCAGATCACTGCTGTGCCAGGATGCTGATGGGGATGCAGGGCGAACTCTCTGTGGGGATGGAGCTGGGACAGGCTCCTCTGCTGGGACCTGCACAAGTGCCACGGGGACAGGGGGACGTGTGCTTTGGGTTGGAGGAAGGAGGTCAGTGAGCTGGACTGCAGCTGGGTCAGCCACTGGGGACAATCTGCAGCCCTTGGCTGGGTCTGGGAGTGTAGGGGAGGTGGGTGGGTGGCACACATGGGGACTGGGGCTGGAAAGCACAGTGACCTGGGGTGTCCAGTGCTCTGAATGTCCAGGCAGGTAGTACATCAAGATGTGTTGGGATGTGCTGGAGGCTCTTGGGGGGTGGGCTCAGGCTGAGGTGGGGTAGTCCCTGACCAGCTAACAGTGTTTGCAGTGGTGCCACAGGCAGTTCAGGTGACACAGCGTGGGTGGAGGAAACCCAGGTCCTTCCTGAGCTCCTTAGAACATGCCAGCACCAAAGACGAAACCACAGTTGCTGGACGCAGGGGCTTGAGAGCAGAAACAACCCTGCAGTTGGGTTGTGATGCCCAGAGAGAGCCTTAACTAAGCCTGGATTTAACTATGAAGGGACAGACAGACCTGAGAAAGCTCCTCTGTCCTTCCTCGCCCTATCACCCCCACTATGGAGTGAAAGAGTAGCTGGGGAAGACCCCAATGGGACTCTTCCTGCTGGGCAGAATGAAGCCACATTTGGGTGCTCATGGCCATGGGACCTCTGCACTGATGTGAGATGTTCCTTGACTTGGAATAGAAGAATCTGTGGCTGATCTTGTCCTGATGCTGCTTCTTGAGCCCCTAAACCAGCTGCAGGGCTTTTCTCATGCCGCTGGTGCAGATGAGGCTGGGTGGAAGCAGGGGAACAAGAAATACAACAGGAGTGGAGTGTCTGTGGAGCCTGATGCATGGGAGTATATTGCCATGGGGAATAATCCCTGAGAACCCTGAGCACACACTTTCCTGCAGGAGATGTCTGTCCAAGCCTGGAGTCCCTGGGAGAGTTGCCACGTCACCATGGCTCTGAGTCACCACTCCAGAGCCAGGAGTGGCCCCCCCAAACTTTGGTGAGTTTGGTGTCACTGGACAGCCAGCTGTCACTGAAAGAGGCAAATGCACTGCCAGTTCTGCACCAAACATAACTTTACTGCCTTTACTGTGGAGTCAGGGACAGGTCAGCATCATCTGGTCCTTGGGCTGAGAGCTGGTGAGCATCCCAGCAGCAGCTCTGCTGTCCATGGCACCAGTATGGAGCGAGATGGCCAGGGCCAGTGACAGGACTGCAGCTTAGGCCAAGCCACGGTGCCTGCAGTTAGTCCCTGGCTGGCACCTGGGCCAGGGCTGGAGCCAGGGTTTTCCTGAAGCAGCAACACCCCTGCAGGGCCAGGTCTGGGGGGCTCCTCTCCTCAAGGCTGGATCTGTCTCTCCTCAGCCAGCTTGGCTTGGATGCTTTCCTCAAGTCTCCTCCAACTCCTCTTTGGACCCTCAAAGAGCTGCACCAGACCTCTGGGGTGGGGGCTCCAGCAGCAGCCCTCTGACTCCACCCTGCGCTAGCTGCATGGTCACCCACCACACTGCCTTTGCCACCTGTCCCCAGCCTTGCCCCCTCCTTTTTCAGACCACTTTAACATTTTGTGGGCCCTCACCTCATCCCTCGGGCAAGGGGAGGGCATGGTTGGGACTGCCAGAGCCTCAGCCTCAGGCTCACCGGATCTATTCCAATTTAAACATTGCAGAGTAAAAGTGTTTCCCCTGCTCTGGCCTCTGGAGCTGAATATCTGAACGGGAATTTCACCCCTGAGCTGCAGCTAAAATAAGACCTGGATCGAGGTAGTCACTGGCTCTCGGTGCTGCCCGGTGGAACCTACATGCTCTCCTGCTGGCTGGCTGCTGGTGTAGCTAGGAGACCAAGGGCTGCTGGGCTGGAAGGGCAGCGTACATCATTGGAAATGTGTCGGAAAACTTGTCCAGGCTTTGGTTGTCTGGGCCAAGCCCCATGGGAACTCAGAGGAGATACCGCAGAATGATGTCTGAGTGCACATCATTCCTGGGATGGGACATGGATGCTCAGCCACGGCAAATTCATGTGGGTTGTGGCTCAGCAGCTCAGGAGCATCCCATGTCTTTGCCACCTGCAGAGAAAAGGGTGTCAGGCCTGTTTGAGGTGAGGTGACTGCTCTGTATCACCCCATGGACAGTGCCCTGCCTGGGGAGCCTGGGCAGGGGGCAGGACCTGCTTCCCCTGGACCGTCCGGAGAGGCTCCCGGCTGGCTGGTGCAGGTGCTCCCAGGTCACTGCACAGGGCTTCATAAGCAAGAATGACCTCAGATGAGACTGAAGTGTGTGGGCTTGGCTGGGAGTTGTGTGCAGGGGCCATGGGCTGCAAGGGGTGAGTGCAAAGCATGTACAGGATGCAAGTGGCACAGCAGGCTGCAGGCGACACAAAGGATGCAGCGGGACATAAGGAATTCAGTGAGCTGAGAAGGATGCAAGGGATGTAATGGATGTAAAAGATGCTTAAAGGGCTGCATCAGGCTATTAATAATGCAAGGCATGCAAGGAAGTTGCAAGGGATTCAGAGAGTGCAACGGGATGTAAGAGTTGCAATGGGATGTAAAGGAGCCAAGGGATGCAAGAGGTATAAAGGATATGACTGTATGTAGGCGTTGCAGCAGCCGGGAGCCAAACCCTTCTATCTCTTGGCTGGGGCTGCCCAGTTGGCATCCATGTCCCTCTCTTTCTGCAGCCTGACTTTGGGCAGGGGCAGGGACCCCAGCTCATGGGTCCTGGAGTCCCCCTTGCTGTGCTCCTACAGTCACCAACTGAGCAGGGGACAGCTGCAGGCTGCACTCCCTTCCCCTCAGGATATTTTCGGGGTCTCCAAACCCCTCAGGGGGACAAGACACCCATCCCAAGGAGGTGTCTGTGGCTTCTCTGCTGCAGACAAGGGGCCCATTCAGCCCCATGCCCTGACCCTCGCCCTGCATCCTGTGCAGCTCCTCGGGGGGAGCGCGGCCAGCCCCCCCTGCAGCAGCTAGGGCCGATCATGTGGCTCCTAATGAAATCCAGATCCGGTCAGAGTGATGACATTGAGCAGTGATTTGTGCTCCCACACAGACTAAACACGGGCAGGCGTGATGTGGCTGGGAGCACAGGCTGGGGATGAATCAGGTACCCGGAGCCTCTGCCGTACTTCCACCTGATTATTCCTCCTCTCCTGCTCAAAACCCTTGGACAGAGTGCCCTCGTGCTTCCCCTGCAAAAATATGGATTTTTCCCACATGATGCTTGCAGAGGCTGAAATAAAAGCTCAGGCTCTTGGATTTGCCCAGCGATGCCTCTGTGTGTTGGAAGCTGTTTGCTCTGTGCAACTCATTGCGGCTGGGGATTAACTGGGGTCTTGGATCATGTGGAAACACTTCCACTACTCCATGGGTGAGGGAGAGTCTAAAATGGAGCCAAGGTAGCTTTCCAGTGTGTGCAGCCGGGGAGGTGGGCATGCCTGCCTGATGCCGTGAGTGGGGGTCCGGCTGCAGTCCCTCCCCTGTGCAGTCTCAGGGCACTGCCCTGTGCCCCGCTAAACGCACACTGATGGGAACCCCAGCCTTCAGCACATACGGCTGGGGCTGCAGAGGCACCCCTGGAGGTCTCCATGAGCTGAAGGTGCATCCCCACTTTGAAGCCCATGCAATGCAATGCAGTGCAGGACAGGGCAGAGGAGGTGACCGTGGCTTTGCCCAGCCCTGAGTGCCCATCGGTGGGGACAAAATGGCTTTAGAGTGGTCCTGTTTGAAGAGCCTGGAGCTGCTGCTGGGTTTGTGCTTGGAAGTGAAGTATTCTGCTGCCCTGCTTCCCTGCAAGTCCATGCTGGAGGTCCCTGAAGCCCAGATCCTCAGGGAAAGTACCCAGAACAACACTTGTTGGGTTCAGCATCACAAAACCTGCTCTGTGGGCACGGTGTTGAGAGGTGCCTGGGTGGCACTGCCATGATGCCATCAGGGATGGGGCTGGCACCTGGATGCTGTGGGCAGGCTCAGCCTCACCTCAATGTCCTCACCTTCAGCTCCTGACTTAGAAAAACAGGTAAGTACATAAGTGTTTGTGTATATGTACATTACTGTATACATAAAATGACAGAAGTGTATAAATCTATGTTATAGATTTGGAAGTATGTGTACCATGTACTGTGGGAGCATATAGGAGATTGTAAGTGTCTATATATGAAAATAAATATAGAAATAGAAAAACATTTACTCCTGGAGTGTATAGGAGCGCATACAAAGACATTTTTATATTATATTGTGTAAATATATATATATAAATTATATATAATATACACTCCTATACATTCCAGGAAAAAAATTATATATATATATATATATATATATAAAATGTATATTGACGTATAAAAATAATGTATATCATATATACACATATTTGTGTGTGTGTGCATATACTCCTGTAGTTTGTATTTTTATCAATGTCCTGTGTTTTGTGGCATCTTGGGCACAGGGTGCAGAGACAAACCACTCCCCACCCCGCTGCCCCATGTTCTCATGAGGGAAAAGGCTGCAAATACCCACCCAGAGGCTCCACCATCCCAAGACAAAGCTGCGGTAGCTGTATCAAGGTGTCCGTGCCATGCCATGGCTGGTGGTGCAGGGTCCCAGAGCCACCACCCATGCTCACAGGGAGCCCTGGGGTGCAGCTTTCTCCTTCCTGCTGGATGCTGATGCTGGAGCTGCCATCCCGCAGGAGCACAGTGCCCGTCCTTGTCTCTGCAGGTTCGTGCTACCTGCATCAGGAGCTGGTGGGCACCGGGAGAGCACAACAGCAGCAGCTGATGGCCTGCAAAAGGCTTCTATTTCTTGTCACTGAAACATCACCAGAGCCCTCCTCAAACACCAACTGTCCCCAAGAGAGGTTGATGAGGTTGCTGATGGCTGTGGTGAGGAATGGGAAATGATTGTGGTAGTGTTGCAGTGACTGCAGCTCTTTGGGGTCTCAGCTGGTGTTATCCACACAGCCTGGCAGTGGAGAGCCCAGTGCCAGCTGGATGGTGGCTGCACGAGGACATCATCCATGAGGCCTGGGGACATCTCAGTGTCCCCAGCGTGGCCATCCCTGGAGCCAAGTGTCTGGGGGAGGCAGTCAGGACTCTACATCCACTCTGTGAGGCAAAGAAGGAAATGGCCATTTCCCCATGTATAATGTAGCCAGAGGAAGTGTCAGCTGCATATGTATTTATATTCCTATAATCCTAATGGAGCTGCCCAAACCCCTTCACAATCCCCTCATCCAGAATGAAATTCCCTCTGACACTGCCGTCCCCCTTCCTAGTGAACAGTGAGAGAGAAATTTCCTATATAGTTTTGAGAGCTCTGGGTTGTCTCCTGTGTGTTTCATTCTCATTGGAGTTTCCCTTCTGAGTTTATTTTTGGTAGGGCCTGAAACAGGAAATGAATTGTTGGCAGCAGGCTGGCTTTTATTGCTGCTCGCTGGCCAAGCCAAAAACATGTGCTGTTGTCCAACCCAACAGCTCCTTCTCTGCTTTGGGAAATCAGGAGGAAATGGGAGGAAGATCAGTGTTGCAGTGTTTGTGGAGGATTGGCCAAAATTGTCACTGTGCTCCTCTGATCCCGTGGATGATATGCTGGTAGAACGGAGGCTGCTGGCTCCATCACAGCCACTCACACAACTTCTCCTCAGCCATAAGCCACCACGTTGGCACCAAAAGCCCTACTTGTCTATCGGGGAAGCTGGATCCTGCTCTGTCTCCAGGGAAGCAGAACACCTGATTTCTTGACATTATGACTGGGTTCAGCTGGTTTTTCCTGGAGGTCAAAGTTTTCTGCCTGCCCAAAACAGCCCTGAAAAAGCAGCTCAGAACAGCAAATATGTATCATTTCCTGGCAGAACTCACAGCTGCAGGAAAATTATTTGATGGTTTTCAGCCTCTACTGATTTGTGAACCCCTGAACAAGACCTCCTTACTGGTGTCTATCATGGGGAGCTGTCAGTCAGGGATATCCAACATGCAGTGGTGGGAAGAAAGCCTGCAGAATGCCTGGAAAAGAGATTCATTAGCCCTTCCTGATACTGAGGTGTGGCAATGCCTCATCCATGTCCTTCACATGGATGGCATCATAGGACATTAAGGGAAGAGTCTGAGCTGGAAGGACACTGTTAAAAAGACCCTGGAAGCAGCAGAGAACCTCAGGGTGGACATCAGCTTGTTGTTTTTCCTCAGAGTAAGGCAAAGCCCATAGTGGGAGCTGCTGGGAAGGGCACAGGCAGATGTCTGAAGGAAGTGTCCACATGCGGTCTCCTAGCTCAAGAGGGTTGTGAAGAAACTGGAGAGGCCTGGACAAGGGATATCAACATGCTCATGGAGCTGGCACACATTGCACCAGGAGGAGGGAGCAGGGCTGGGCTGAGGGTAGGATTCTGAGAACAGTCAGTGACTAAGGTCACAGAATCACAGAATATCCTGAGCTGAACGGACCCACAAGGACCATCCAGTGCAGTTCCTGGCCCTGCACAGACACCCCAACAATCCCACCCTCTGCATCCCTGGCAGCGCTGTCCAAATGCTCCTGTGCCTTTGGCAGCCTTGGGGCTAGGACCATTCCCTGGGGAGCCTGGGCAGTGCCCAGCACCCTCTTGGGGTGTTAATCCCTGTTAATCAGCTTAAATTTCCCCTAACATAGCTTCATGATGAAGTTGAACCCTTCTTGGTGGTGCTAAATGATGCAATGGGATAAACAGTCACCAACTGAAGCTTGGAAGATTCAGGTTCAATCTTGGAATAAAATTCTTTCCCAGGAGAGTGATCCTGACGTGACGGTTGGCCTGGAGCCTCTGGTGACCTGCCCGCCTGTCTGTGACATGGGATTTTTGCATTTATCCGTAGGCTGCTCACTTGCAGGCTCTCCTCTGGCTGGCTCGGACTGTGATCAGAGCCCATAGATGGACTTATGCCTGGGTGGTCCTCAGCTGTGCCAGGATAGCCTGAGGACCAGGGAGAGCTTACAGTGCTCAGATTTACTGAGGCACCAGCCCCAGCTTTGCTGCCTGCATGAGCAAGGAAGTGACCCAAGAGGAGGCTGGGGCAATTCCCAAATTCATCTTCCTGAGCCACCGTCATGAGCATCACAAGTGGCTCCGCTGAGTGCTCTTCAGCACTGACATGAAGAGATGTGTGTAAGGACCATGTGGTGTCTGTGACAAACCTTGCCTCTTAAACTGTATTTAATGTTGCACTTTTATTGCCTGGTTCAACTCCTTTACTTCTCTTTTACTAACCCGTGAGTAGTTATTAATCTGAGTGTCTTGGAAGCCTCTTCAGTTTGTCCAACAACAGCCTCTGTGGTGGAAAGAGGGGCTTGGATGCCATCCCAGGTCTCATGGATTCAGTGTCTCAATTTTTCTATTGATTTTCTCTGTTTTGTATCTGGTGACATTAAGAGCTCATTCATCCACTCCTTTTTCTGCACTGTGTGATGTCTCAGGACTAGTTTCAACCACTTTCCTTCATCTTCCCAAATAAAATCTGAAGGAAAGGGGAGGGAGAGTGAAGGAACTCTGAAAGGTGACCAGGAGCCTGTGAAGCAACACTGTGATGTCATTCTTCAGCTTTGTGTTATGTGATGATGCTTCTCCAGCCAGTGTCAGGTACTGTGCTGGCTCCAGCTACACAAAGCTGAGTCATGCCCAGCTGTGGGCCAGAGCCCCATCCTCTCTTGAGTGCTATGCTGGGCTGGTTGCAGTCCTGGTTCCACGTGGTCTCATCCCATTCTGGTGTTCACCAGCTGCCTCCATCACCTCTGAGATTGCTGTGGTTGACCTTTTGGTCTGGTGGTCTTCTGGGACATCAACCCCCACTGTGGGAACAGCTCAGGATAGCTCAGTGGTGGGCACCAATGCTCCCGGCTGCCCTGGAAGCAGACAGCCCCAATTCTAATGTCAGGGAGAGTCCTGCATAGGAATCTTGGGCAGAAGCTGTGTGGGAGAAGCCTCAGCTTCTGGGCTGCCCCTGGGCTTGTCCCAGCCTTGTCCTCTGGCAGCATCCTGCTTGGGGCTGTGTGAAGACCCCAAATGCTGACAGGGCTAGCAGCCCCTGGGCAGGAGGTTACTCCCATGCTCCCCCACATTTGTGTCCCAATACCCTGAGCACCCAGGGGTGGGCTTTCTTTGCTCAGTAGCCAGAGCTCTCTTGAACCTCAAGGTCTGACCCAGGCTACACTGAGGAGTGTCTGACCAGGGGACCAGTAAGCCATTGGGACAGTGCTGGATACTGGGGGAAGAGAAGCTCCTCACCTTGTCCTCAGGGCTCATCTCTGATGCCAGGTGAGCATGTGTAGCAGCAGCCCTAGTGGGGACCTGCCTTCCACCCTGTCTGCTGCTTGTTACCACCTGCCTGTACTGCTGCAACGTCATCCATCTCTGCACTGCATCCCACTCAGGACCAGGAAGCACCCAAGCAAGGCTGGGCATGTTGCCTGCCCACGGGAAGGCAGGGATAGATGGCACCCAGCTACGGAAGAAATACATTTTTATTAGGAAAGCGCTCTGCAGAGGTGCCAGGCTCTCTCATACCAAACTAATCCCTCCAACTCCAGTGGATGGGATGCAGGAACCCGAAGGGCGTCCACCTCCATCCATAAATAGTGCTTCCTCCTGGCCAGGAGCAGCGCCGGGGCGGAGGGGAGGGAAGGTGGCATCGGTCGAAACCAGCTCGACCCCACTCCGGCATGCACCGGCAGTGGAGAGCTGTGCCTGGAGGGCGCCGGGGCAGGGGAGCTGCTGCCAGTGATGGATGTGGGGCACATCTCTGGCACTGCCCAGGGCACTGAGCAGCAGCAGCTCCCTCCCTCTCCCGTGCTCTGCGACCCCGAGAGACCAGAGTGGAGCACGGGAAGCGAGCGGCTCGGTTACTGCAGAATATACCGTGGACACGTCTAGTACAACAAGCGCTGCTTATGCGGTCAATAATACTGCTACAAAAAAAGTGTGTGTGTGTGGGGGGGGTACGCCACACACAGAGCACAGAACCCCCTGGGGTGGCAGCTGGGCTGGCTCCTTGTGGTCCCGCCCTGCGTGGAGAGGGAGGGCGAGCTGAGACCCGGGCAGAGAGCAGGAGTAGGGCACAGATGAAGGGACCGGGGTCCTAGGGCAGGGGGGACTAAGGCAGAAAGGGGGATGAGTGAGGTGGAGGGGGATAAAGGGAGGATCAAGGCTTTTCCAGTGCCCCCAGCCCAGTCCAGGCCCCCACGTTCGCTGTTGTGCTGGCGAATGTCCTTCTTCCCGGTATGCGGCCGGTGCGGGGCCGGTGCCCGGTTCCTGGTCACTGCACTGCCTGAGCAGGCACAGCAGCTGCCCTGGGCGGCTCCAGGCTCGCTTCCCGGCTCTTCTTCCTGGGAGGCTTCTTAATGGGGGTTTTCTTGGCTGTCTGCTCAGTGAGGAGAGTCTGATCCTGGCCGCTGCCGGCACTTGGCTTCTCCATCCACTTGGGCTCCCTGGCTGCCGTCTCGGCCGCCGCAGGGATCAGTTTTTGCAGATGGGGAGAGGTGGGCAGCAAGGGTTTGCTGGTCTTCTGGCCGGCGGCCGCCGAGCGCTTGGCTTTCTGTGGAGGGGTGGGCTTCTCCCGCTGGGCACCGACCCCGTTTGCCCGGATGCCTCCATCCCCCTTGTTGAGGCTCTGAGTCTTTTCCTTCAGTTGGGCGGCCAGCTCGGAGGCCAGCTGGGGATGCAGCGGCTCGGAGCGGGGTTTGCTGGTGCTGGGGCTACAAGGAGCATCCCTGGTGTCCCCAGCCCGCCGCTCCGGCTGGAAGGTGCCCATCTTTCGGAAGGCATTCTGCACCGCCCCATTGATGGTCTCCATCGGCTCTGAGCCAGCTTTGCTCCTCTGCTTGGGTTTGGAGGGTGACTGCGGCTCCCTGCTAAGGCTGGATTTGCCCTCGGGGACGCCGGGGTCCTTCGGTTGCTTCTGCGCTTTCTCCTTGCTGCGGGCGCCGCCCTTCTCCTCCACTCTGCCATGCACGTTGGCTGACGTCTCGCTCGGACTTCTCTTCCTCTTGGCCAAGCCCTGGCCTTGCTCGGGGCTGCCGGACCGGGCAGCCACCTGCTCTGGGGACTGGCTGGGTGCCGGCAGCGAGTTGGACTGGCTAGAGTTGTACCTGCCATGGATCCAGGAGACTTTGGGCTTCGTGGCCGGGTCTGGAGGACGGGGCTTGGTCCTTTCCGGGGATGGCGGCTTCTCGGGGCTGTGGGGCTCCGCAGTGGCATCCTCCTCCTCCTTGGACTGCTTGGAGAGGCGGGCGACCCTGGCATAGAGCGCGGCGCCGGCCGACCCCGAGCCGCAGGAGGAGCGTTCGCTGTCTGAGGACTTGAGCAGAGGGGTCTCACTGCTGTCGGTCGGGAAGGCTCTGACAGAACCCGTCTCCTTCAGGAACATGTATTCTCCTGCATCCTCCCCGCTGATTGGCGCCACCAGCTTGTCCCCGGGGCTGGCAGGTGTCCCTCGGTCCCTGCTGTCACCCATGCTCTCTGTGGGAAGAGAGCACAGCAGTGTCAGGTGGGACGTGCCTGAGGAGGGGAAGGACTGAGATGCTCCTGCAGAACAGTGTCCTACCAGTTAGGTTCCCAGTCAGAGATCTCCTGGCTCTTAACCCTGGAGCAGCAAATGCTGGAGGAGGGAGCTCTGAAACCATATGGGAGGCATGACTGGAACCTGCACTCCTTCCTGGGGCACCAGGAACCAGGGTTGCACGGTCCCCACCATGCAAGAGTGACATCTCTCCATAGAGCAGACCCCTGGTATTGTCCCCAAAGTCCCCTGGGGCTACACCCTGCTCACCTTCATGGGGGACACAGTACACAGGTCCCTCATCTGTGGTGTCAAAGGAGGAGAAGGAGCCACGGGATGACCAGGATGGGGAAGGCTGCTCCACTATAGAGGGCGGCTCGATGAAGCTGCAGTTCAGGGTGTTTTCCAGGTCATGGTGGGCCACTGTGAGGGCAAGGAACTGTTGTCAGTGCCTGTTCTGCTGAACCCCCCAGTCCCCACTGCCAGCCAGGAGGGTGGAAAGCTGCACAGTTTCCACTGCCCAGCTTCCTGCTGGGTGTCAGGGACAGGGACAGCATCCAGGGCATGGGGACACTTCTTGCTGCACAGTCCCACCAGGTCCCTCAGTCAAGTGGCCACAAAAGCCATCAACCAGCAGTGGTGGTGACCAGTATCCCCCATGCTTGGGCTGTGGGCAGCAGTCTTTTCAAGCCTCACACTTCCATCTATCTCCGGCTCCAGCTGTCCAAATTGAGGGTGAATGTGGTGGGGGGACAAGCCAGCCAAACCCTGGGTCCCATGAGGACTTGAGGAGTGTCTTGGTAGTCACCCATGATCTGCGCAACCTGGCACAGCCACCCTGCAAAGAGGGTCCTGGCACTGTGACTGTCCTCTTCCTAGGGAAAAAATTAGCTGCTGGCTTTAATTCCACTAATTCCCACTTCAGCATCACTGACTGTATTTCCTTTTCCATGTGCTTTTGCACATGGATGCAGGATGATCAAAGGAAGCCTGCAGCAGGGGGATGTGTACATTTTCCCTATTCTGCCATTTTTCAATCCCTTTGCCAGCTTTTTCCTTCCTGAAGCTGAGTAGGAGTATCCCTCCCTTCACGCCCTGGAACTGCCCCTCTGCCAAGGGGCCACCCACAGAGAAACCAAGTGGAAGAGAGAAACCACCAGAGGAAAAATGGTGTCAATAAAACAAAATAGAGAAGATGAACAGTTAAGAGTTGTCTGGGCTGGAGTGCCTTTTTTTTCAGCTTGATGATTTTTAAGGCTTTTTTCTGCGTAAGCTCATGTCCCAACGCATCCTGAGGGGCTTCCCCAGGTGCCCACAGCTTCAGCAGCCTCCTCGGGTAGCCACAGAACTGAGGCAGCACCCAGCTGGGAGGAGGGACCAATCCTCCCAGCGAGCCATGCAGGAGTAGATGCACTTGTCCCCATCCCCTTCCACTGGCTTTTGTCCCCTGGGACAGTGACAATCTGCCTTCAAAGCAGGGCAGAGAATTGCTTTGGATGAAGGGCTGCAAAAGGGTGGTCCCAGAGGCTGCTGAGCATTGCCCAGACTCCCCAGGGAATGGGCAGCCCCAAGGCTGCCAGTGCTCTCAGGCACAGGATGGGACTGTTGGGGTGTCTGTACAGGGCCAGGAGCTGCACTGATGATCCCTGTGGGTCCCTCCCAGCTCAGGTTATTCTGTGATTCTACGAAAACCCCATGAACAGAGAGGGTCCCAGCTGTACGTGGGTATTTCTAGGTATTTTTAACCTTTGACTGAACATCCCAGCTGCATTCCTGTCATGCTGCAATTGCCTGCCTGGACTGTTTGAATCTTGCAGCACATCCCTGATTTACAATAAAATAACTTTTAGTGTAATTGGGATGCCCACTGGAATGTTTATCCTTTATTAGGGAATCTGGCTTCAGACATGTAGGGCTGTTAAAATGACAGCAGTGCTACACACTCACCCTTGCATAGTTTGGCTTCTTGGAGCAAGGAAAAAAAAAAAAAAACTAAGCAGAGATATTTAAAGAGCAAATGGCCCAGAGAGGGGGAAGCAGCAGCTCCAACATGGTTTTCCTTGTAATAAAAACCAAAAAGAGAAAATTAAAAGCAGCCGTCTGGAAGCGGATAAAGGAGATGCTTCCTGAGAGGAGGCATGACGAGCGGCTGGGACTCACAGCCACAAGGCAACTCCGGGACTCCAGTGAGACCCAGGACACAGCCAGATTATAAAATAAGGATATGTAGTGCACCTGGAAGTTTTGGGAGGCTTGGGGGCTCCAGCATGGTTGCCAGGGATTTTTCTTCCCTGGCTGTTGGGGCTGAGAGAAATGTGGATGCTTCCCACATATCCCTACCTCTCACTGCTCCCCAAAATCTTCTGGAGCCACAGCATCAGAATAACAACCCCAGCCCTGCCTGCACAGTGGCCAGTTGGTCTCAAGACTGGGATGAGGCAGAAAAGAGCAGCAAAGAACCATGAGAGAGGGATCCCAGAGTCCTCCCAGAGGGATCCCAGAGTCCTGGCCACCCCCTCCCAACTCATCCCAAGCTCCCCATGATCAGCATCACCCTTGGGGCTGGTTGAGCTTTGCTGCTTGTGGAGGAAACGTGGCGGGGTGCCGGGCTCAAGTTAGCTCTGGCATCTTCAGGCTGACATGAGCAAATCCCATACACAGGCGTACCCAAATGCTGGCCCTATGGCTGCTGCTGTGAGCCCAGGGTGTGGCCCTGCAGGCTGCCAGCTCAGGTGCAATCCCTGGGGAGATGCTGTGGATCCAGAACTGGTGCCAAGACTGGGGAGGAACCTGAGGCTCCAGGCACCAGATGAGCTTTAGTGGGGCTTCAAGATCTGCAGTCCCACCTGGGAATGTTCTACCATGGGTAGGCTTGTGCTCACTGGTGTTTGAGGCTAGAAGAGAAAACCTAACCTGGTGTCAGGAAACACATGGCCAAGACTATGGACAGATCCAGAGTGACCATTGCCCGGGCATCAGCCAGCAGCAGTTTCACTGTGACATCCCCACAAGGTCCTGAGCACCTCCAGCACTCACTTGACCCTTGGGATGGGGCACTTCAGCAACTCTGGGACCCCCCTGCTGGGGCAGGACCAGCGTGGGTAACAAATGGCCTCTGCAGGTGGATACTGCCTGGTGTGGCTTCCACAGCACCAGGTGTGGTCATGATGTGGCACCCTGGTCACTGGGCATCAGGGAGACAGCTACTATAGGCAACCCAGCAGGGCACTGTCACCCTGGGGCCCCCAGACCCAGTGGGGGCTGGAGGCACTGCCAGACCTCATGTCAGTGGGACTGGGAGCTGCTGGAGCCTACATGGGCTCCACTGTGCCAGATGAGGCAAGCCCTGACCAAAGCCTTTCCCTCCAGGGAGATGCCAGCTCAACTCTGTGACAGACTCCAGGAACAGCCCCAGCCCTGCTGGGACCCAAGACCATCCTGAGCACCCTCAGCCTTTCACGGGGCCACTGCTGCCCTGTGTACACAGAGCAGCTGGACTGCTGCCAGCTGCCTGCAGGCAGCCCCCCTTGCCCTCACTGCACACAGGCACCCTCTGTCCTCCCCAAACCCTTCCCTGGCCCCTTCCACAAACACAGCCTGTATGATCCTCTGCTATCCTTGCAGCAGGAATGTTCCTTGGGCCCCAGCACACCCTGCTCCAGGTAGGGCTTTGCTGTACCCCATGTGGTGAGGGGTTATCCTCCCACCTTGGGTGCTGAAGGTAGTGCATGGTGTGCAGGGATGGGGGTACCTCTGTGTCCTGCCTGGGATGAGGGACTTAGCCTCACACTGAGCCACCGTGTGCCAGGATGTGGCTGCTCAGGGCATTTCATCAGCATGCCATGCCCAGTGAGGTGCTGGGCTCAGTAAGGGGGCTGGGGTTGAAGTGCATCCCAGCACAGGGTGGGGATTGCTGCCTTCGCACAAAGTTTAGTCAGCAGGGTTGCAGCAGATCCCCAGCTCTCCATGCTGGGAAGAGTTGCAAGGAGAGTTCAGAGAGTGCAAGGGACAGCATTCCCCAGCTGCTGGATGCAGGAGGTCCCCAACAGCCCGGACAATGCCAGGTCAGGGGCTTTGCCAGATATGAGCAGCTCCCTACAAGCCAGTTCTGTGTCTGGTCTGAGTGGGAAGCTCAACCCAAATCTCTGTCCCTCCATCCTCAACTCTGCTGCACATGGCAGGAGGGAGGTCATCTGCCCAGATGCTCTGGCTCCTGGGGTTACTTCAGGACCAAAAGCACTAACAAGGCATCTTGCTGAGTGAAAGGGACCATTCCTCTCCAGGGGAACCTCAGGAGAATAAACCCAAAACTACCTCATCAAAGCTCCAGAACAAGGTACAACCTTTGCATCCTCACAAAGCAAAATGTGCTTGGAGATCTAGAAGCTGCAGACAGAAAGGGCTGAGCTCCTGTGAGCCAGTCAGCTCACACCAACCACTGAAATGCTCCCAGTGATCTGTGTGCTCCTGTCACTGCCCTGCCATGCTCACGGCCCTGCTTTGGGGCTGCAAAGGGTGCTCTGAGCCACACATACTGCCCTGACAGGAGTAAAACCTGGCTCTCTGCACCTTCCCCAAACCCCAGCGCCTTACCCATGACCTTGGGCAGCTTCTGGCGGCGAAGGGGGATGCGTGGGAGCTTCATCCCGATCCGACTGAACCGCCCACACAAACGTCTTGGAGGCTTCTTGGCTGCTGCTGGGTCCTGGCTGGAGCTGCAGAAAAGGTAATGGCACTATCAGAGGCACTGCTCCCCTCCTGTGGTGGGGACAGCCTGCATGGGCAACAGAGAGAGGCAGCAGCTCAGAGGTGCTGCAAGTGCAAAGGTGTTTTGGAGTGATAATGGGGCGGATGAAAAGCAGGGGTGTGCCCAGGCTGAAAGAGTTGAGGACCCACAAAGGCTGCTGCCAGCCCCAGGAACCCGCTTGCACCACACCAGGATGTAGAGCAGTGCCAGGGAATGGTGGGAAGGATGGATGCAACCACGGCCATTGGCAGTGCAGTTCCAAAATGCCTGCAATACCTGGTCAAGACCCCAAATCTTTAAAAAAAAAAAAAAAAAATCATCCCAACCCAAAGCCAAACATGTGGCTTCTCTTTATTTGCTTTATGGTTTTGAAGCCTCCTGGGGCCACATTTTCAAGCAATTTTCCACAGCCACAGGAGTGAGTGGCTTTGTGAGCTGACTCAAGGGAACCTGTGCCGTGCCCACCACTCCCTGCAAGGGAGTGCACTGCAACAGCTCCATGGGTCACCCAGCAGTCTGGGGACATTTTGGTCTGGACATCCTGGGAGAGAGGAAACTGTCTGGAGCCATTCCCCCTCTGCCTGGGCCATTCCTCACTTGATGGGTTTGTGCTTTATCTGCAAGATTATTACCTGCAGCCTGCAGGCTCTCCAAGCCAGCTGTGACTGGCTGTGATTGAGCTCGCAGGGCTGCAAGGGGAGGCTTCTGAAAAATTCCTCTGCAGTGGCTGGTGGCACGAGAGGGTTTTCTCAACTATGGCTGAACTCCAACAGCCCTCTCATCCCTTGCTGAGCAGCACAAACCTTTCCCCCTGCCTTGGGTCTGTCCCCACTCCTATTTTCATGGTAGGATGTTGACCTGGTGCTTCTAAAACGCTGTCAGCATCCTGACCTTGCTGCAGGAACCCACCCTCCCTGCTCTGATCATCCATCCCCATGTGGAACAGTCAGAATCCCCCCTGTCCCCCAGGCCTCATCCCTTTGCCCAGGGATTTGTTCTGAGGATTTTGGCTGTGTTGTGTAGCCCTTGCTGTATTTCAGGGCCCCCTTTGCAGATCAGCTCCAGACTCTAGTGACTCGAGGGGACTTGGCAGGTCTCCGTGACATTATGGCCCACAAGAGAGAGACAAAATCAGGGAGAGCAGGAAGGTGTTCCCCTGGAAGGGCTCACCCTGAGTACCTCCATCAGCCCTGATGATGCAGCAGGACTGCTCAGACCCTTGTACCAACAAGGTGTCATGTGGGCAGCACAGTTCTGCCTCAGTTTCCCTGCACAACCGCTGCCCCAGCATGGGCTCTGCATCCCCCTGCCAATCCCAGAACCCACTGATCTTCTGCTTTCCCAACCTGGTGAGATCCCTCCTGGCCCCAGCACTCACCCGCTGGCTTCGTCTTTCTTGCGGCAGACGCAGCAGCAGCAGAGCAGGGAGAGCAGGAGGATGAGCAGCAGCGCCAGGAGGGCCCCTGCCCCGATCACCCCCATCCTCTGGTTGGCCTCTGCAAGGCAGACCCGCGGCTCAGCCCGAGACCAGCCCTGTGCCAGAGCCCAGCCCCGGTGCCTGGCACTCACCCATGTGGCAGGCGCCCGTCAGGGGGTCGCAGGCGCCATCGTGGCAGCCACAGACTTCGGCACAGTTGGCTCCGTAGCGTCCAGGAGGGCAAGTCAGGTTACAGCTGGAGGGAAGGGCTGGATGAGAGTAGTGCATCCCCCACCCCAGGCACAACAGTAGGAGCCACTTGGCTGCCACCTTCTCCCAAACCCTCCATGTTCCAGGGAGCACTCCTCCAGCTTGCTTTGACACAGCTCCTCCACACCCTGGGGGAGCCCTTAATCCACAGGGATCTGGAGCCCATCACCCATGCAGTGACTTTGCCCATCACTCAAGGGCTCAAGGGATTCGGCCCAGCTGGATCTCAGACGCTCTTACTGCTCTCTGCATGTCACTTCACCATTAGACACAGTAATAAGGAAAGGTCATTGACCCAGCAGTCACATCTAAAGATATCCTGAGGTCACACACAGGGATTCCAGCTCATCTCTGTGGTGATGTGGCCATGGCATCCCAAGCCCCACCCCCCCACCAGGCAGAGCCACAGTGGCCACAAGCTGGGAAAGTGCCCAGATTGACATTTTTTTTTTTGCCTCCAAGAAGGAAAAAAAACAGAGCAGCCCTAAGACCCTTACAGTTTGGTTATGCCTGGTGTCAAATCTCCACTGCTGGTAAAATGACTTCCTGATGGTGTCACAGAGATGATGGGGACACACATAAATGGGCACCAATCCACAAGTCTTAAGGGCTTGAGCGTGGAAAACACGGTGTTAGCGGATCCATCCCAACCTGCCTCCCCAGCCATGGGTCAGGCATCGCAGAGCAGGACCCAGTTGGAGCTGGAAGATGTTGGCAGCGTAGCTGGGCACCAAACCCTCCGCCAGCTACATCCCAGCTGGATTGGCTGCAGCTGGAAGGAGCCAGTGGGCCCCAGACCAAACCCACTCCCCTGGGGACACAGCTGCCCCCAGCCCTGGGCACTGTGCCCCGAGGCAGCTCAGCCCATTTCACACTCCAACAACTTGCAAAGTGCCACCTTGGCCAAGCCTTGTGCCTGCTGTGTGCCTGTCATGTGCCCATCATGTGCCTGCCAGGATGGGTGCTGAGCTTCTGCGCCTGCTGTGCTGCACTGGGCAGCTAAAGAAGCAGAACAGGAGCAGGGATAATCCCCCAGCAAGGCCAAACCTCTCACTCCACCACTTGGCCCCACAGTTCGGTCCCAGGCTGAGATTTTGGGAGAGCAGAGGAGGGTGATTTTTTCCAGGAGAGTCCTGACACTTCTGGGAAAGACAGAGAAGATAAAGCACTTTGTGCACACATAAATATTTTAGCAGCTGCTCCTTTAGCCTCCTCCTGACACAGAGCTGAGAGGACATGCTGTATGGCAAGGATGTTGCTTGTGCTTTCATTGCAGAAATCCTCTTTTTAGCAAAATTTTACCCTGCTGACAAAAACACTGGTTTGGATATAGTCACAGGGATTTGCCTGAGCACCCAGAACGTTCCCGAGCCTGCCTGACTGCACAGCTCAGCTCAAGGTTACAGCACCAAGGTTGCATCCCGAGCATCCCCCATCCCCACCTTCCCAGTGCTGTGCCAGGGTCTCAGAACAGGTTAATCCACACTCTGCCCTCTGGTGCTGTGCTGAAAGCATCACCACACCCCTCGAGGAGCATTCAGACCCTCTCACCTCTGCCTTTGCTACCAAAGATGGCCATGATGCCCAGGCCGGGCATCCTAAACTGGTGCCAGTGTTCAGCAACTGTTCCAGCACCACAAGTGGTTGGCAAAGCCCCATAATAACACCTCCCAAAATGCAAATGCTCCCTGTTTTTATACCCTGAGTGAAATGTCTGCATGGGCAAGATGCCAGCTCCAAATCCCCATCCTTGCTGTCACCCTCTGTTAATTGCTAGGAAAACCTGAGTACCACACAGCAAGACCTGGGAGAGCTGTCTGCAAGTCCCAGCTGGGTGGAAAATGCTTTTGTCATATTTTCAAACAACATTTCAGTCCCACGCTGGGAAAAACTACCCAGGGATGTGAGCAGACCCTCGATGGCCCTTGTGCCCCTGGAGTGGGGGAAGGAGGAGGCCTGGGGAAGACCCTAGCCAGATGCAGAGCTTTAAGCGGGAGCCCCCCAGGGATGCCATGCCTGCGAGGCTTGGTATTCTGTGATGTGGTTTTCTCTCTGGTTTTGGATAGAAAGTCCACCCTGGACTTAAAAACCCCCACCAAACCACCACTTTCTGTTGATTTGTTATTTCCAAATAGGCCCTTTCCAAAGCACAACACCCTTTGCTGCTCTGTGAGCTTGTCTTTCCCCCTCTGCTCACCAAATCATCCGAACTATCACCCATGAGCGCTTCCACTGCAGGAAACCTCTCAGATGGCAACAGTATAGGGCACAAGGGGGCAGGAGGTGCCTGAGCATCACATGTAGCCATGAGGCGCCCCCAAGCATGCTCACCAGTGCCTCACTTACTATGTGCCGTGGGAGCCGGGGTGGCAGAGGCACTGCCCAGTCTCGAAGTGGCACTGGCCATTGACGCAGTCGTTGCAGACGAAGGCGCAGTTCTCCCCATATGTCCCATTCCGGCACTTGGTTTCACACCTGGGAGGGATGAGGGCAAGCGGCTGGAGCACCCATGGCACTTGGGGACCTCCAGCATCCCTCCACATGCACGGAGACGGTGCTGAATATCACCGTGGTGGCTTGTGGTTTCTGAAGCCAGGAGAGGAGTACAGGGACGGACTGAACCCACTGACACGGCCATGGACCTGGAGGGAGTCTGTGAGACGCCTGCCCTACACCCCTCGAACTCTGGATGCTTGCAGTGGGGCTCAGCTCTCAAGCTGGGATGCTCTTCTGCAAACTCTTGTGCCCAGGATCGGTTCCAGGGCTGCAAAACCCTTCAGTGACCCTGTTCCCTGGGAGAATCAGGGAAGCCAGGCACTGCTCTCCCAGAACCCAGTGCTGCACCCAGCCGCACTCACCGGTCTCCAATCCATCCTGGGTTGCAGTGGGAGCATTTGCCATTGATGTGATTGCAGGTGTGGCCATCCCTGCAGGGGGGACAGAGCTTCTCGCAGCCTTCTCCGTAGAAGCCGGGCGAGCAGGGCTGGTCGCACTTGGTGCCATTCCAGCCCGCCTCACATGTCAGGCAGCGCCCATCGGCCACGGTGCACGGCTGCAGGCTCTTGCACTGCCCACACCTGCAACGAGGGGAACCCATCACCCAGCACCCCCCAAATCCTCCTGCTGCCACCTCCCACCGGCGCTGGATCAGACCCAGCAGGGATGGCCACTCACCGCCTCCTGCAGCCCTGGCCATAGAAGCCGGCCGGGCATGGCTCGCGGCAGTACTTGCCCCGGTAGCCCGGCTCGCAGGTGCAGGTCCCGTCCACCTGGTTGCACTTGCCCTTGTAGCACTGGCAGTAGCGGTCGCAGCGAGGCCCAAAGGTCCTCTCCCGGCACTGGCAGCGCCCCGTGAACTGCTCGCAGGGCGAGTTGTTGCAGGAGCACTGGTTGTTGCAGCCACGGCCCCACCAGCCAGGCTGGCACAGGCAGTTGCCTGTCTGCTGGTCACACTGGGAGTTGTGGCTGCAGTAGCAGGAGCTGGAGCACTGCGGGCCCCACCAGTTGGGCTCGCAGGTGCATTTGCCCGTCTTCTGGTCGCACTTGCCGTGCTTGCAGAGGCAGATATTCTCGCACTTGGGGCCCCAGCGGTTGAGGTTGCAGGTGCACTGGCCCGTCACATCCTCGCACTGCCCATTGGGATGGCAGGTGCACATTTCCTTGCAGTCGGGACCCCAGAACTGCCGGGGACACTCTGTGGGGAGAGCCATCAGCCTCACCACTGCCCAAAGGGACAAGCCCACGCCAGATACCAGTGGAGACCCCCAGTCCCAACAGCACCTCCTGACCACAGTCCTCCCTCTCGTCTCCCCAGTGCACTGCATCTAAGAGGAGACCCTGGCAAGGGGACAATGCCCTGGGAAACAGAGCCAGGGAACAGGCAAGGGCAGAGCTAGAGCATTCACAGTTCCATCCCTGATGATCTGCTCTGGAAAGTCACCCCAGGATGAGCTGGGTCCACCCTGGTGTACCCCCTGAGGACACAAAGGCACCCGCCAGTACTCACTGGTGTCGCAGTTGGCACCAAAGTAGCCATGGCGGCAGCGGCACTCGCCGGGCCTGACGCATACCTCGTTCTCCTTGCAGGTGAAGTTCCCCTCGCACACGGCTGGACAGATGGACAGACAGCAAGCATGAGTACCACTGCTTGCACCCAAAACCCCCCCAGCCTCCCCCAGAGCAGAAAAAGGGCTGTGCAGTGACCCTCTGAGTGCTGCTGAGCTGTGGCACTGTGACCATCCTGGCAAGAAGATGTTTGGGCTGGATGGGTCCCTTTTCAGAAAAATTCCACCAGCCTCCTGCCACCCAGCCAAGCCATGTCCCTGCCAGAGGCTGCACCCAATGGTGCTGTCCCTTGCTCACCTATGCATTGCTAGAGGGGAGAAGGGGACATGGAGTAGAGGGGTTGTGGGCACTGCCACCCCAGCACTGCCTCTCCCATGTGGCCACCTGCCCCCAAAGGCCACTAGCCCCTCTCCTGTTGAGGGGACCTCATGCTGAGACTGATGCCTGGAGCCAGGCAAGCACAGGATGTGATGCAGGCAGCACTTGCAGATCCCACACCACCCTGGACAAGCTTCCTTAGGCACTGGGACAGGGAGAGACAACCACCCATCCCAGCCACCTTACCTGGGAGTTGTTAGACCTATGTTGATGGATATTATAGAAATCCCTAAAATAGACAGATTACACAGGTTAGGAGCAGTGAGTCTAAAGGTTAGAGCAGCTTCGGGGGCAGGAGATGGGAACAGCTCACTGTGGGACCATCCTCCCCCCATTGTCCTGCCAGATCCTGTCCTTCTCTCTTCCAAACAGGCCACATCCCGTTCCCAAAACATGCAGCGAGTGGTTACAGGGCTCATGCACAGTGGGTTAGTTGGTTATGTGGGCTTTGGTCCCAGCTGCAAAGCGCCACCTCCAGTTCTCCTGGGGTGTGATGAGCCCTGTGGCCAGCTGAGACTGGGGGAACCCCAAAGCAACTGCCTTCACTCTGGTGGCAATGCAGGGAACGATGCTCCCAGGGTTTCATGCTCAGCATCCATGCTGGGCTCACTGTGGCCCCCGGTAAAGAGCTCTGACACCTTTTACGGCCCCAGTCCAAGCTCAGCGGTCTTTGGCAGCCTCTTTCCAGTGAGGCCATGAGAGATCACGTGCCTGGTCTGGGCAGCTTTGGCTTCACTGCTGGCTCTGGCTCAGGTCCCCACATTGCTGTAGAATCTGTGGGGAATCTCAGTCCCATCCCTGCAGCTGCACGTTCACCCTCGGGGTCACTTCACTGTCCCTTAGGACCCCAAGCAGCATCCCCAAGTCCTCAGACCCAGAACTGGCTGGTAAGGAAAGAAACCCCCACAACTCTGTGACCCCTGACACTGGGGCTGAGCACCCATTCCATCCACATGGTGCTGGCCTGGGGCACTGCAGGGAGGCAGGTCCCCAGGACAGGGGGTCCCAGCCACAGGACACATTAAGGTGGCCCCTGACAGTGGTGGTGAGGCTCATTGAAGTGTGGGCAGAGCCCAATGAAGCAAAATGCTGGTGTTTACCTATTAAACACTCGCTCCCTTGTTGCCTCCATCCCAGGCAGCACACGAGAACTGAGGAGCTGCAGGGATAAAAAAAAAGCATCACAAATAGTTAGAACCCTCAGATAGTCCTGAAACTTCCCAAAAACCCACCAGGAGCACTGAAGCCATGGTGGTGAGAGGTCCTGCTGGGGGTTTCTGTACCTCCAAAGGGGAAGGAGAGCTCTTGGCTCCTCCTCCAGCACACAGAGAGTTCATGGATCTGCTGGAGGATCCCATGGATGCCCCACCAGCAATTTAGGTGATGCCAAGAGTAAGAACAGGACCAGTTTTTTTCCATGAATAAGGAGTGATGAAAAAGCAAAAGTCATGTTTGCAACCTCCACAATAAAAAAAATCCAAAGGACTGGCCACCCCCCCAAAAAAAAAAAAAAAAAAAAAAAAAAAAAAAAAAAAAAAAAAAAAAAAAAAAAAAAAAAAAAAGCTGGGAAAAAAGGGAAGGTTCTAAATGTCCCAGGAGAAAACAGGATTTGAATTGCAAGCTTGGTACTTTGTGGCCTGGGGATGGAGCCCCAAAGGCAGGTTGGAAGCACCTGGCTGGAATAGCTGGAATACAGCCAGCTCCCAGGGAATGTCCCTATGTAGAAGCAGGAGGAGGCCAACTGCAGGCAGCTGAAATGTGTCCCTGAGCTCTTGAGAGTCCTGGAGTGCCGCCACCTCCAGGGACTACCAGGCACAGGATCATCAGGCAGGACATTTTTGGCACAAGCTTGATCAGGATGGGGGCTCAGACCTACTCAGAGGCTCAACCAGGGATGCTCAGCTCTCTGCTGGGAAGGGACACATGGGGACATCTCACCCAGACTTCGTCAAAGAACCCCTCCCAGGCAAATGTTTGGGGGCTCATGATGCTGCAATTAGGGGTGGGGAGTACACTCCCCATGACCCCACAGAAATCCCTGCTCATCCCTGGAGCCACCCAGTCATCCTTGGGGTGACCCACACTGCCTGGTCCCACAGGTGAGGGAGCAATGCTAGAGGGTCACAAGCAGCCCAGGCGGATGCTGCAGTCAAGGAAAACTTCACCCGGGCTGGTCTGGCGGTGCAGCCTGGAATGCATCTGGCTTTTTTTTTTTTTTTTTTCCCTTTTCCTCTTTATATGTAACAAATGCAGAAGAGGAGGAGACAGTGAGGAAGTATTTGCTTGAAACCCAGCGCAGTCACAGGACCACGTCTGGCTGCCAGACCGCCTCATCCATCGGGGCGGGAGCTGCCAGCGGCGCCGCAGCCAAAGTGGGGTCCTGGGGCCGCAGGTCCCTCCCTGGCCCTCAGGGCAGCACCCACGGCCCAGCCAGGAGCACCGTGTCCCCCTTGTCATGGCAGACAGTGAAAAGTTGGAAAGGAGGCAGAAAAGAACCACAAAAATTATTCAAGGCCTGGAAAAAATGCCTTGCAGCCGGAGCCCAAAATAGCTCCATCTATGCAGCCTGCGGAAGCAGCCCCAAGATGCTGCGATGGCAGCAGCACAAACATCCCCCCACAGGGACCCTAGGGCTCAATGGGGGGCTCTGCTCCTGCAGAGCATGTGAGGGGTTAATGGCAAAGGGGGAGCCGACCACCAAATCACCTCCCTGAGAACTGGCCAGGCTGGAGACAAGGTCCTTCTCTGCAAGAGGCTTTGGGCTGTGCCCCCCAAAAAGCTTTGCCAGCTGTGCTGGGATACTCAGGCAGAGGTGGAGAAGGGTCCATGGTGCTCTTGCCCTCCCATGGCATGGCCAAAGCCTCACTGTTGCACCTGGGGTTGCTTTCACCAGTCCAGCCTTTAGAAATTCAGTTTGGTGGCTTTTAGAATGAAACCATCACAGGTTTGTAAGAGGAAACCCTTCCACCTGGCAGACCTGCCTCCAACAGCCCAGCCTGGCCACCAAAACGGGCATCACAGGAAATGTGCCAAAAAGTATCCTTTGTGATGAGCTGATGGTGGAGAGCTGGGAGTTACTGGGACATGGTGGCAGGAGGGAAAAACTGACATGAGCTGGAGGAGGTGAGCGGCACCACAACCACCCCCAGCTGGGAGCCAGCCCACCGCCTCACAGGATTTGAGCTTATCTATTCCCTGATAGCTAATCTCTCCTTCCCGGTGCCTGCCGATGGCCTCCCACACCCTGCTCAGTACCCATCTCATTTGTCAGCAGCTTTGACAACAAATAAACTTGGTCCTGTGGCAAGAGAGGTAGCCAGGATGTGACACTGGGAAACCATTGCTCCCAGAGGGTCCCAGCACAGCCAGCCCACAGAGGGTCAATGCTGGCTGTAGGTCACCAATGCTCATCAGGGTGGGGGACTAAAAGGATTTCATGGCCACAGCTCCTTGACAAAGGGCTTGCTCCATGTGTCCCCTGACCACTGGAAAAGGATAACTGATAGGTGTATTTAAAAGCTCGCTCCTGACCCACATGGACATGGCACTGCAAACATCCACTCTGCAAATACTCTTTCCTTCAGAGCACTATAAATGCTGGGAAAAAAAAAAACAATGAAAAGCTGCCTCTGAGCTGTGGCCAGGGCTTGAGACCTCAGCTGATGTGGAGGAAAAGCTGTGTGCAGAGCTAGAGCTGTCACCTGCAGGGACAAGTCCTCCATGCTAGCCCTGCTGCTGACCCATAGCCATGTCCTGCTCATGCTGAGCATCCCTGGGATCTCAGCTAATGATCCCCGGCTTCTCACAGAGGTAGAATATTTTTCTTGTGGATTAGTATCCCACACTGCTCCTGGAAATCACTTTGCCAATGGCTACAGAGAGGCCTCTGAGGCAGGAGGGTGGCTCCTCAGTCAGACCAGCGTAGCCTGCCCTGAACAATAAGGAGCAGGCTCACATCCCTGGAAACAGGAACAAGACTCTGGGGTTCAGCTGGGAGCTGGTGCATGTGGTCCCATGTGAGACCACCCAGCTCAGCCCAGTGGATGGAGCTGCAAAGGAGCCCTGCGGACACCCAGCATACTCCTGGTGCTCAGAGAACCACTGACACCCTCCCCATTCCCAGTGCTTCTCCATCCCTGCTTTGCTGCTCCTTCCAAGCATAACCCCAGTGCTAATCTTCCTCTGTGTCACCCATCTCTTGGTGTCACCCAGCTGGCACAATGTTCCTGGGACAACTGGGTCCAGGCACTGGCACTCCCCAGCTGATTCCAGCTGCAGCTCCCTGACCCCAGCCTCAGGGTGCAGACAGACAGACAGATATCCCCAGGGCAGGCAGGAATAGGATCATGGGCATAAATAGAAACCCTTCAGGCAGAGAAATAAATCTGAAGACCAGAGATTGGAAAAGAGAATGTTAGCAAGAGAGCAGGACAGGGTCAAAGCAGTGCCCAGACTGTCACCACTGGCACCTTTGGTTATACCAATGGGAAACCAAATATAAAAGAACTTCAAATTTAAGCACAAGTTGAATTTAGAACACAAAACCCCAAAGAGCCCCAGATATACCCTTTTCTTCTGCCCTAAATTATTCCTTGAATTTCTGCCTGGGAGGTCTTAAGAAGTCACACAGTCCTGAGCCCTCTGAAACCTATGGTGGCATCTCCACAGGATGTCTGGGTGGGCTTTGCAGAGGTAAGGGTCCAACAAGCTCCAACAGCCTTGGGTGGAGGACATAGGGACCTCCTCCCAAGGCCACCTTCAGTCCCACTGCCCCTGGCCCCAGGATCTGCAGCACCAGGGCCTTGGGGCCACTGGGGTGGGTTAGGATGGTAACATATGGGGGGGTCCTCCCTGTCCATTGTACACAGCAGTGATGGGGGTGGGTGCCAAGTGAGTGGGTGGAGAGGGAAGAAGGGTTTGCAGAAGAGTGAGGGATAGAAAATGATGCAAACATCATCTGAGCTTCCTAGGGACTGTCTCTGCCCCACCATCCCCAGCTCCTAGGCTGCCTGGAAGCCCCAGTCCTGCCAGAGGATGGACATAGACAACCCACTCAACAGCCAGTGCCTCTTGCATAGCCCATGGCACCCACAGGTGGCACAGTGAGGGAGTCTGAGCCCTGTGGTGCTGGTGCAGCACCTCCCCACCTTCATCCAGTGGGGATGAGGGGGTCCTTCTGCACAGGGGAGAGGCCAGACACCTCATCCCCAGCACATGGGGCAGCACACAAGGAACAGGGTGGGGACACTACTCAAGTTCCCTCTGCCAGCCCAAGATGAGGTGGCAGCTTTGCTGTGCAGATGATGGGCAGCTGAGGAGGGACGGCTCCCTGCTGTCAAGGAACAGCTCCGGTGGGAGCTGCAGCCGCTCTGGCTCTTGAAATGCCTCCTTAGGAAACTCCGCCTGTAATTTGAGGAGGGGGCACCAGCGCCCTGTGGCCCTGCTGAATGGAGCCATTATGCGGCCCCTCTCGCTCGAAGCACATGTTTTCCTTGTGGACTAGTCTGACCTCACAGGCAAGATGTAAAGGTGCATTTATGGCCTGCCCCCCCCATCAAGCGCAGGGGATCCAGCTCTCCCTGGTGGGAAGCAGCGGCTGTGGGCTCTCTCTCCTCTTGCTGGGGCCAGCCTGGCCCAGGAGCCTGGGCAGACCGAGCCTGAGTGCTGCAGAGAAGCTCGGCTGAGGTGATGCTCTGCAAAGGGACCTGTGGGACACGCTGGGAGCCAGGACAAGTCAGTGCCACCTCCTGAGACCCTGCCCCCAGCTAAGTAGGCAGGATATGACCCCCAGGACAGCTAGACAGTGCCAGCACCCACTTTCTGAAGCCAAGCACGAGGGTCCTGGGGCTGCCAACCCCACAATCCCCAGCAGCCTGGGGCAGCTTCACCATGATACCCAGAGCATCCTGTATCCCACCAGCCCAGGGTCAGCAGGGCAACCCGATCCCCGGAGGCACCCAGGACAGGCTCCCCAGCGCAGATTCTGCCCCAGGGATGGAGGCTTGCCCTGCGTCCCTCTCACGACTCCATCCCCAGAGACACCCAAACACAGCTCCCTACAAGAGAACCGGCCCCGGACATCCAGGACTGGCTCCGGAGGCATCCAAGACCGGTTCCCCAGAGCCCCCCGGGGATCAGGACCAGCTTCCACGTCCCTGGCCCCGCTCGGGCTCAGCTCCTCACGCTCTCCCCGCCGCCGACTCCCCCCGCCTCAGCCGCGCACAGGACGGACTTTGTCTTGGAAGGCGCCCAGCGCCGCGGCTGCCCGGGATGGGGGATGGACCGGCGAGCCCGTCCCGTCCCGTCCCGTGGCCCCGGCCCCGGCTCGGCGCTGGGGGTCTCGTCCCGCCCCGCACACCTGCCCGCCCCCGCTCCTACCCGCCGGCCCTGCAGACGTTCCTGCCGCGGGGGCTCAGCTCCTGGGCGGCTCCGCGGCTCAGCACCGACAGCAGCAGCAGCGGCAGCAGCGCGGCCCCGGCCCAGGCGCGGCGGGGCGGCCGCAGTCCGCGGGCCGCCATCAGCGGCGGAGCGACGGGGCCCAGCCGGACCCGGCACAGCCCCTCCAGGGCCGGGCGCTGCGCCCCCGCCCCGGCTCCGCCGCTCCCGGTCCCCGCCCGCCCCCGTCCCCGCCGGTCTCCGCTGCCGCTCGGCGGGCGGAAGCCGCGCTGCGATCGCTCCGCCGCCGCCTCCCCCGCGCCCCTCTCTGCAGCGGCGGGAGGGGCTCCGCCGCCAGCCAGGAAATTCCGCATTGGTTCCCCTGACGGCGGGCCAGGCTCCGGGGGCCGCTGCCGCCGCCGCCCCGGCCCCGGGCAGCGCCGCCCCGACGGCCCCGAGAGGCTCCACCGGGTGGGCAGCGCCGCCGAAATCGGGGAGGGTCCCCGAGGGGGAATGGGAGGACGCGGAGTCCTGTCTTCCAGCGCAGCCCGGGGGTCCAGCAGCTCCCGGGAGTCCTGGGAGTCCAGTGGCTCGGGGTGTGGAGCCACTGGAACCGCGAACCGATAGCACTGGGGATCGGCTGTCACGGCGGTTTGGAAGCCTCAGAGTCCGGGAGTCCCCAGCAGTCTGATGGTCCCCGGGCTCTGGCTATCCCGGGATCCAGTAGCTCCAGGGGTTTGACAGCCGAGGGTGAGCTCCGGGTCTTGACTGTCCCGGAGGTCTGGCAGTCCCAGACTCTGGCTGTATCTGGGATCCGGCAGCCTGAGATGCATAACAGCCCTGAGATCTGTCTGACCTGTGATTCCAGTAGCTCCAGGGGTCCCACAGTCCTGGGTGCCCAAAGACCCGAGGGTCAGTCTGTCCTGGCAGTCTGGTGGCCTTCAGGAGCCCCCAAAGCCCCAGTATACACCTGAGCCAGGGATCGAGCAGCTCCAGATGCTGGAGACAGCCCCAGGATCTAGCTTCCCCAAAGATCTGGTAGCCTCAGGTGTGTGACAGCCCCAGTGCCCAGCTGTCCTGCATGTCCAGGAGGTGCCAGATGCCAGTGATCTGGCATCTCTATGTGTCTGGCAGCCTGGACCAATCTGTTGGGAGCCATGCAGGACCCATGGGAGCCAAATGGTGCCTGCAGCAGCAGAGCCAAGGACCCTGTAGAGTGACAGAAAGGCTTCAGAGCAGCCCCACTGTAAGGACACAGCTGGGGATCAGGGGGGACACCCTGGACACCTGCACAAGTCCCACACCTCTAGCATGGTGGGGCAGTCAATAAACCTCCTCAGCCAGACAGTGCAGCAGCACTGAATGGGCCAGGGCTTTCTTGGCCACCATCCTCTGCCAGCTGGA
The DNA here is from genome assembly GCF_026979565.1 of Vidua chalybeata. NCBI lineage: Eukaryota > Metazoa > Chordata > Aves > Passeriformes > Viduidae > Vidua > Vidua chalybeata. Next base: position 13,952,623 of record NC_071547.1, on the reverse strand, counting down.
TTTTCAGCTTAATGGTCTCTTGCAAGAGATGCCTCAGGGTTCTTTGAGCTCCCAGGACACCCAATAACAGTATGAGGGAAATGTGGATGGGGACATCCTGGCCATCTCCCTTAAGGTAGTGCAAATGCAGCTGGACAGCTGCATGTGTCTCCTGAATGCTGATGGCTTGCACAGAGCTGGAGAAGGTGTACAGACAGTGCATCTCCCAAAGAGTTGCCTCTGAGCACCACACACCTCCAGGGATCTCCTGTGGATGGGGAGCCTCCATCCCTGTAGGCATGAGTTGGGCAGCATCCTTCTGGAGAGGAGCAGTGAGTTCTGAGCACCTTGGGATCCTTGCACCAAGCAGAGAGCAAAGGCATTTGGTGGGTTCTCTCCATCTTCAGTATTGGCAATACTGATGCACATGAAGGCTTCTCTCCTGCTCAGGTGACACCCAACGGAAAGTCTCTGGTGGTCTTACCTGTGGAAATATGACCCTAGGGTAGCAGCCCCTCTCCCCCCTCCTTTTTTCCCTTGCACATTCCGTGTGTTTGGCAGAAGCACCAGGGAGTAGCATCCCTTGCCCATCTCCCCCTGCCTCCACATCCCTGTCCCCCCTGCCCCATTCTGCTCACAGGTGCAGGAATGTGAAGACCATAGAGGCACAAATTGCTTCCTTGGGATGACTCAGCCTCAGGCTGAGCTCGGCATCCCTTTCTGCTGAGGAAAGTGGGATGGGGAGGGTCATCTCCAAAGTTAGGCAGAAATCTGAGCTTGGTGGGGGTGCCACCCCTGGCAGTTCTGCCCACCTTGAGCTGTAGCCTCACTCAGGCTGTTTCCACAGCTTCATTCTCCTGCATTGTGCTGAGCAGCCCTTTGTGCTCTGCTGTCTCAGTCACAATGAGCCAGGGCAAGATCACACTGCCTCACCTTCGCTGTGCTGGTGTTTTGTGCGAGGATATGTCAGCTTTTTGTATGTTTTTTTGGCTTCCATAAACTTATCTTTCTCTTGGCCAGCAGGCAACGCAGCTTGACTACTCCGTTTCTACCTGTGTAACCCACAGCAGGGCAGGGACTGAGCTGCAGCCAGGGAGATAAGCTGCTCCCTCAGAAGATGCTGCCAGCTGGCATAAGAGGCTAGAGAAGCTGAGGATGCTGTGGGGAAGAGGCAAAGGGAAGTTTCACAGTGCTCTGGGCTGGCTGGTGCTGCCAGGGCCTGGGCACTGCACATCCCACAGGTAGCACCCACCCCTCCCTCCTGTCCCATGGTCCCAGCCAGGCTGTTGTCCATGCAGAGCTTGGCCCGTGACTTCCATCATACTATTATTTGCAGTTCCTATTTCAGACCCTGCCAGGTGCCTGTCTCCTGTCTTTCTGTGTTTTGGAAAACACCACAGAAGAAAGAACCCCCAGCGCTATAATATTTCCGAACACAGAACTAAGTAAAAAGATGCTGTTTTTTCAATGCTTTGGTGGGCAGGACTTCACAGTGGGGCACGGTGGGACCTACAATATGAGGTACTTGTCACCATCCTCACTGTGCTCAGGCTGTCAGGATGGTTTCTGCAAGGATATGGCTCTTTCCCTTTCCAACTCCCCACTGCTGCAGCAGCAGCCTTGCAAGCAGCAAGGCTGCAGCACAGGGTCCTACACACACACTGTCTTTCCATGCCTCCTCGTCCTTCAGGACGTGCAGAAAACAGCAGCAAAAGCTAAAACTGAGCAGTGTGGGGAACGCCTGGGATATAGGAGGGTTGGTTGGGTCAGTGCACCCAGAAATAAAAGTGGCAGTTGCTATTTTCTGGCTGAGCATGGATACAGCTGTGCCAGGGGACATTTAGGTGGGAGATCAGGGAAAGGCTCTTCTCCCAGAGGGTGCTGGGCACTGCCCGGGCTCCCCAGGGAATGGGCACGGCCCCGAGGTTGCCAGAGCTCCAGAAGCCTTTGGACAGCGCTGCCAGGGATGCCCAGGGTGGGACTGTTGGAGGGTCTGGGCAGGGCCAGGAGCTGGGCTTGCTGGATCCCTGGATGTGGCAGGGCCAGAAGCTGGATCCTTATGGGTCCCTTCCAGCTGAGGACATTCTGTGAAAGGTTGTGGGGAACTGGGGATTTGGGGGTTTCAAAGGCATCCTGTGCCTTGGGTGTTCAGGAGGCAGCACCTGCAGCCCTACACAGCCCCTGCAAACAGGCACACACAACACCACTGACCCAGGCTGCAGAACTGTCCTGTTCTAGGAAGAGGGATAGGGAGGGGATTATCTGCAAAAAAAGAAGGCAAAGAGGGGCTTCTCATGCCCTCCTACACATGCCCTCCTACACAGATTACTGCAGGTCTTTGCTGAAGCTCACAGTGCTCCTGCATCAGCCAGCCCTGGCTGTAGCTGCAGCAGCAGAGCTCAGCCCCTGGGGCACCAGGGTTCTCTGCCACTCTCACAGCATCCTGCCTGGAAGGCAGCCCAGGGCCTAGAACATCTCCTATCTTCCCTTAAATTCCAGGAGCCCAGCTGCTGCCTGCATCAGTGCTGTTCTGGTCCCGTGCTCCAGGCAAGGCTTCCTGTTCCCCTCCAGGTTTATTATTTTAAGGCAGAAGAGCCTCAGCTAGAGAAAAGTCAGGAGATGAACCAGCTCTGGAAAGCTGAAACATCACCCCTTTGGTGTGGGTGGCTCACCAAGTAAAGGGGCTGACCCTGGAAAAAAGGAGACACTGCCACAGCTCCAGGCAGGGAATCCCAGAGATGCCTGTGGTCCTGCAGAGCCCAGGAAAAAGTGCCCCTAATTTGAGGCATGAAAGCCTGCAGGGTGCATGTCCCCCAAAATCAGGTCTCTCCCATGCTGCCACCCTCTCTTCTGCAGGTATGGGGATGGCCCGGGGCTCCCAGCTCCCCCCAAACCCATCACAGGAAGCTCCATGGCTTCTCCAGTCCCTGTCCCAAGAAGTCTGGCCTCACTCCTTTCCCCAAGCTCTGGCTCAGGGCAAAGCATGCAGCACTAATCCCCCTTTGAGACCACGGCAGTGCCTGGGGACATGTGGCTGCCCAAGACCAGTGAGAGAGAGACAGAGAGAGAGAGAGAGAGAGACGGGAGCAGCAACAGTTGTGATTTAATCATTTCCATTCTCTACAAATCCAGTGTACAGCAGAGACGAGCTGTGGTCCAGCTCCTGGTGCTCCCACTGCCATGGTCCATCGTTAGAACCAGGGACTGCAGGCAGGACTGGTATAGGGATGGGGCCAGCCCACTTCCCTCACCCTTCCTGCTCCATTGGATGTGTGCCTGAGGATGGACAGCCCCAGGCAGCTTATCCCAGTGGAATGAGGGAGAGCCTGGACCTGCCCAGCTCTGGTCAGTGCAAAGCCAGTGAGTAGGCAGGTAGCTGTCTGGGACAGGTGACAGGGGCTGATCCTGCCCCTTTGGGCAGCTCCAACCCTGGCAGAGGCTGGAGGAGTTTCTGGCTCAGGTCAGCTTGTCCCCAAGTCACCCAGCCCACCTGGACTTGAGCCCATGGGCACAAGGCAAGTGGATAAATCACCCTGTGGAATCCTGCCAGGGAAAAAACACCAGGACAGTGTTCATCAAGGCACAGGGCAGGCTGGCAGGAGAGTCCCAGTATCTCCCCTGGGACAGCTCGAGAGGCCATGGGACGGCAGAGGGACATCTTTGGAGCAATGCCCGCTGGGGTGATCCCAGAGGTCACCCAAGGTGTGAGTGGTTCAACAGCAACAAGGACACTTCTCTCCCAGGGCAAAGGGGGCTGGGGGAGCTGCGGCAGAACTGGCATGGGAAATGGTGACAGCGGCTCAGGCTGAGGGTACAGGAGCCCCAGGGCTGAGGCTGGGGTCAGTGGCTGAAGAGGTTTCCTGTGAGGAGACGCCTCTTGACCTCTTTCCAGAGCAGGTCCCGCTCACGGTTCGCCCGCTGCATGAAGCCCCTGTTCTCCTGGGCCCGGCGGGACAGGTAAGGCAGCACCTCGTTCACCGGCCCATAGGGCACATACTTGTACACGGGGAAGCCAGCCTGGCCTGAGGGAGAGAGGCTGCAGCTCAGGGAATGGCCGAGAGAGGAAAAAAAATGTGCAAAAAGGGAAAAAAAAAAGGTAAAAAAGGGAGGAAAAAGTGAAAAAAATGTGAAAAGGGAAGAGGAAGATACTTGAAATGGGGAAAAAGGGGGCAAGGGGAAAAAGAGGGGGGAAAGGGGAGGAAGGAACAGGAAGGGGGAGAAAAAAGGGGGAGAATAAGGGAAAGAAAGGGCAAAGGAAAAGGGGTGAGGATAAAAGGGGTGAAGAAAAAACAGGGGGGAAGAAAAAAATGGGGTGGGACAAATAAAGAAAGAGGTGGGGGGGAAGAAAAGAAAGCCACCTGCCCTTCCTCCCTGCCCTCCCATGCCCTGATAGTTGTGCAGGAGGCTGTGGTTGGGCACTGGGACAGGGATGCCAGCAGCGGCGGAGCCTGGTGGGGGGCAGCAGTGCATCTCTCCCGGCTCAGCACCGGGAGCTTGGGAAAGCGCCAGAGGGAGCCGGCCGAGGTCACCAGGAGCCCTGGGAATGTCGGCAGCCGGGGCTGGGCCAGCTCAAGGAGCGTTCAACCAGAAACATCAAGTTAACACATTTTTCCAGCATGACTGGACGAGGCTGCAGACGGGTGGCCAAGCCCTGCTTCCAAGAGAACTCCAGGACAGAGCAGCATCTGTGCTGGACAACTGCCCAGTTTGCCTCCTGCTGCTCTGCTGGCCTTGGGACTCTGTTCTGGACACCGGTGTGAACAGGGAGATCAGTCCTTGACCTGGGCTGGGTACCTGGACCCTCGTGTGTCCCTCTGTCTAGGCCCCTGGCAGTGCTGCTCTGCTGCCTGAGCTGGTGGCTGAGGACAAGGTCACACAAGAGGCTTGTGCCATCCTGCTAGCAGAGAGTCCAGGACTCTGTGTGCACCTCCCATGGAGCGAAGGGACACCCCCAGGCCGAGGAGGTACAGGAGAGGGTTTCTGTCTGCCAGGACCAGTCTCTGCCCCATCCTGAGACACCCCAATCTCTGCTCTGACTCCGAAGTGGGAAGATCCCTGCCCAGCCACTACAGGCTCATGGAACCTCAGAAGGGAGATGTGACTCTTCATTTATATCCTCATCTACATCTTCCCCAAACCCGAACCCAGGGGTCAGAGCATTCCCCATGGCAAGGCACTGTGCTCAGGCAGTGCTTTATGACAGCCTTTCCCTTTCCCTTTCCCTTTCCCTTTCCTCCCCTAGACCCCACAGCAGCTGTTTAGGGGTCTCAGTGGGGCTGGAGCACCTCTGCCAAGCGCGCCCACTCCCATCGCTCACCGAGGGGGAAGGTGATCTGGTCACACATGCCCAGCAGCTGCCCAAAGCACACCTTCTTGTCCGAGGGATGTATCCCCAGCTCCATCATCCTGCAAAACAAGCCTCAGCACAGGGGAAGAGCAGACCCAGCAGAGCTCACCAGGGCAGTGTGTCCCACCAGAGGGATGGGGATCATCTGTAAGTAGGACAGCATGGCACTGACCACGTCCCAGATGGATGCTGGGATGTAGCGCTTGAGGGATGTGTTCTTACAGCAGCCTCTGGGCTGGTGATGGGACCAGTTCTGCAGCCACTGGGGCCACCATGCTGTACCTCAGCTCCAAGCCCCATCTAAAGCTCCAAGCTCCATCTAAAGCCCTGAGTACCATGTGGGAGCCAGGATCCCCCCAGGTGAGCTCAGGGGGGACCTGACAAACCACAGCACATCTCCCTGCATCTCTGCTGGGCCCCTGCATTCCTCCAGCCCCTTGTCCCTGCCTCACCATGCTGCCTGCCTAGCACCCACCTGTGCAGGGTGAACTTCACGGTGTCCTCATTGTGAGATGCCACCATCACGCTGGCTTTCTGGCTATGCTTGATCTCCTCCAGGACATAGTCCAGGCACCTGTAAGGCAAGACGGGCCTCTGGTGAGGCCTCTTCCCACTGGGGCAACAGGCAGCAGTGTGCCTGGGGCTGTCCTCTACCTGTGGTACATCTCGTTGGTCTTCTCATAGGTTGGGTTGATGGGATCCTCGTAGCCCATCTGAGCCGCCCTCTCCCTCTCCTGCTCCATGTAGGCACCACGCACCAGCTTGGTGCCAAAGTGCCAGCCCTCCCGGCGTGACAGCTCCATGTCCCCTGTCACGTTGTTGTAGGCCTCCTGTGACCAAGTGAAAGAGATGGCATGGGGTCATGACTCCAGTGCTGTGCCTGCCTGCCTCAGCAGCTGTGCCATTGCACTGCTGTGGCTTCAGGAGACAAGGTCTCCATCTGTCCGCACCAGCGCCCTGGGACACGCCGGCCTCACCCTCAGGTAGCACTGGTAGGTGTTGTAGATGATGGGCTGGCTCCTGTTGAAGCAGCGCTGCGTCTCCACGGTGAGGCGGCTGATGGCCGGTTGGAAGTAGCTCTGCTCCGCATCTACCATCAGCCTCACGCCCTTCTCCATGGCTCTCTGGGGGGTGAAGGACATGCAGGCTGGGTTCATAGGGCTGCCTGCTGCATGTGTCCCCTCTGTGAGTCCCCCAGCCCCAAGGCCCCCTCACCTTTGCAAGGACATCCATGCGTTGCAGCACCCTCTTCATCTGCAGCTCCTCCTCCTCACTGAAGCGTGACAGCAGAGGCTCCAGCTGCCCAGTCTGAAACAAGAGCAGCTTTGTGGCACCCTGCCTGCACCCAGCTCTGCCCATGGGGGACACAAACACCCCTGGAGGGAACCCATCCCCAGGACTGCTGCCCCACCCCAGTCCCCCAGCCCCCACCAGACAGCAGTGGTTGCACACTGTGGTCACAGCATAGCTGAGCTTTGCAGCCACCAGCGCCTACTGGAAAGAGCATGAGATCCTTGCCCTGCTCCCACAAACCCTCTCTAGGACCACTCTGGGGGTAGCAAAGGTGGGTACCCACCTTCCTGTTGGGGATGAGCAGAGGCCTGGAGAGCTTGGTGCGGCTGTCAAACAGGCTGTTCCAGTCCAGCAGGTCCACAGTGCTGGGAGCAGAGAGCCAGGTCCTTGCTGGTGTCTTGCAAAGGCAGGGGGCTCTCTATCACCTCCCAACCCCCACCGGCAGGAAGGACACATGACATGTGCCACCCTGTCCTGTCTTGTCACCTCCACCCAAACTTCCCCTGTGTTCCATTAATATGCTGAGCCACAGCAGGCATTTGGAGACCTCCCCTTGCTGCTGCCTCAGGGACAGGGACAGAGTCCCCCAGTGTCCCTGCCCTGCAGCACCCCCAGCTCCCAGGCAGCTTACCCGCTCGTGCCCAGGTTCTCGCCTGTGAACCACTGCTGGCTCTCTGCCTTGCTTGCAATGCCGAGGTTGGCCAGTACCTCCTGCCACCAAAAGAAGCATCAGGGATCTGTCTGCTTGAGGTGTCACAGCTCAGGGCTGCTCTGGCACCTCTGTATCCATGGCAACCTCCAGCAATGCAGCACAGCCTCCTCCCGCAGGCCGCACCCGCCTCACCTGCAGCTTCTCCACCTCCAGCTTTGTGTCCAGCACGGCCCGCCCAGCCTGGCCCTCCTCTGCAGCCATTTGGTGGAAGAACCTCTGCCACTTCACCAGCACCTCTGAGAAACGCACCTGTGGGGACAAGGCTCCAGGTGAGACACCCAGGCTGGAGCCTCCTGTCCTGCCAGGGCTTTGCAAGATCACACCCAGCTCAAGGCAGATGCTGACCCCAGAGCAGGGCACCTTGGCCAAGCCAAGTAGAATAGATCCCACACATCTGCCTTCATGTCACCTCTAAAGTTCTAAGCTCTTTGTGTCTCCCCAAAAGTTGAGGCAGGGTCTTCAGGGGTCTTGGGCTCTCAGGGGACAGGCTGTTGGTGCCCACTCCTCACTGCCATTATTAGAGATGCCACCTGGTACCTGCCCCAGCAGATGCATCATCTGTGGCCCTGCCTCTGCCCCACCACACTCTGTCACAGTTCTGGCACTCACCAGGAATTGGGGTCTGGCCAGTGCTGTCAACTTGATGGCAGAGAAGCCATCCTCTGAGCTGCCACCTGAATGGAACCACAAGGACAGTCAACTTGACCATCAGTCCTTGGGCAGGAGAGATATGGTGGTGGTGGGACTGAGAGATCCTTGCAGTCCCCATCACAGCGGCTGTCCAGGACAGGGGAGCACTCACTTGAGGCATCAATACAGCGGAGGAAAGTCTCCATGTGTTGGTCACACTTGGCCTCATCGGCATAGAAATAAGTGTGGGCTCCGGTAACTCCACCATGGTGATCCCCAAATCCCTGATGGGCTCGGTATTGCTTCTCCCTTTTTTCTGCTCCTGGGGTGGAAGAAGATGGAGATGGGCCATGCCCCACCCAGCTCCTACGGCCTCCCCAGGAGCTCCCAGTGTGGGTGAAGGGGAGAGAGGCTCTGGCTTGGAACTCAGAAGAGCCCCCAGCGCTGACATGGGCCCTGCTTGCTCTGTGCCCAAGCAGAGGCTGAGTCTTTGCTGAGGGGCAAGATTGGGTCAGGAACCATGTTGTTCTTCATCCAGCTCATTTTTTGAGGCTGTGGTGCCTGCGTGCTTCCCCCACAACACCAGGCCTGCCATGCCCAGATCTCCAGGCTATCTCCTGTCACTCACCTCCCATCTCCTTCTCGGCTGCAGAGGTGCGGGAGCTAAGAAGAGAAACAGGAAAGATAAGGGCCAGTTCAGCAACCCCCTGCAGCCCTACGCTGATGGACAGGACAGCTCTGAGGCTCCTGTGCTGCCATCCTCCTGCTGGACCCTGCTGTTCCCTTGCCATCCCATCACCAATGGGATCCAGCTGGCAGTTCAGATGCCCAAAACCCACCTGTGGAAGGGAACAGGGCTTCATCATCCATCCAGGGAAGATGTGGGAGCCCTGTGAGCACAGTGAGGATGCCCTGTCCCAGGGTTCAGAGCTGCTCTCCAAAAGCCCACCCCATGCCAAAGACAAGGTCAGTCCGGTGGGGCTCCATCTCCAACCTGCTCATGGTCCTTGTTGTGGTGACACCGAGCCTCAACTCACTGCCTCCTCACCTTGATGGCACCAGCAGCCAGACCACAAAGCATGGAGCTTCTCCAGACACAAGCACACCAAGCCGAGGGTGCCTGCTGCCCCACACTCCTCTGTGCCACTGCTTCAGCCAACAACTCACAAACAACATCTTGTTTTCAATTCCAGCTGACCTCAGATGTCATTTTAAGCCCAAACTCTCTGCCATGGAGATAACAGGGCTCTGACAGCCTGGCGGATGATGGCCAAGTCGTGAGATCCTTCCTGAGCTTGAGTAGCTAAGCCTTCTTGCTGACACCCTAAACCCAGCTGCAGACCTGGGGTCTGACCTGGAACAGGTCCCTGGAGAGCAGCCCTGAGTGGCAGCAGAGCCATCCCCAGCAGGAGGTCTCTGCCTTGGCATCCTTGTCCCCAAACTGGCCGTGCCCAATGGGGAAGAAGCACGGTGCAAGGGAAGCAGCAAAGCCACCCATCCGGAGCCAGCAGGCTGGCCAAGAGAGCAGAGAGGCACATGGCAGGGTCCCAGGACATGTTCTCCCATATGAAAACCCTGTGACAGGGATTAGGGGCTGCTGGAAGCACAACAACCGGAACCAAGCCATTCCCTTGGCCCCCTGGAGCCAGGACCAGCCCCACATCACTCAAAGCCTGGTGTGAGCCAGGGCAGGAACAACTGGAGCTCATGGGAAGCAGGATGCACCATATCTAACAGGCTCTGCACCCTGATTTTTCTCACCTGAGGACAGGGAAAGCAGCTTTCTGTCCCTGAGTACAGAGGGTGGAGGAAAGGAAGGAAGAGAGATCATACACTCAGAAATGGGATTTTTCAGCAAAGCCCTCACTAGCTGGAAGCTCCCTTTGGAGCAGCCAGAATGGCATAGGGGACAGCTTCAGGTGAATACTGCTGTGACATGAAGCCACACACAAATGTGGATCCTGTGGGCAGGGGACAGCTCTGAGCCCAAGGCACACCTTGGGCACAACATCCAAAGTACTGGGGACAAGTGGCTGGAGTGAAGACACACAGCTCAAATAGCAAACAGTGCCCTTGGAGTTAGACTGTTTTGTGTTCCTGAAGATAAACACACCCTTCCCAGCAGCATTTCTGCTGCATGACTGCACCAGCAGTTCCTTCATCCTCTAGGGGGGCATTCAAAGCAGTGCCATGGTGCTCGCTTTGTTCTTCTGCATTAAGCAAAATAAAGGCAGATCCTTCCAGCTGAAGCAATAACTTTGTCCTGGATATCAGCTGCTCATTTTGCAATATTAATCTTGGCCGGCAAAGCCATTCCCTCACCCACCAAGTGCCACTAATCCCATCTTATACCTGATCATCTCTTCTACAAACCCACAACAAGTCTTCCAGAGCAGGTCCCATCTCCAGGCACTGTCCAGACGCTCCTGGCAGGCTGTGTCCAGATGCTCCTGGCAGGCTGTATCCAGACAGGAACAATCTCAAGGTTGAACTCAGGGCCTGGGAGTTCACACTTGCCTACAGCAGGTTGTGAGGACTTGCTGGATGGCTGGGAAGGCTAATCCAGCTGACACAGCAGATGGGGCTTTCAGGAAGTTTTGGATCAGGCTAAGTAGGGGAGGCGGCAGCTCTGGGAGCAGCATTGCCCAGGCTGGGAACAGTGATCCCACCCTGGGGCAGGTGTCAGATATCCACATAAGGAATTTCTAGAGGAAGCCAAATCTACACTCTGCACAGCAGAGCCTGAAAAGCATCTGACAATGCTAGGGGCAGGATTGTCCCTCCCCTGTGTCACCACAGCCCCAACCCATGTGCAGTCTTGGGATGCCTGTGGGCCAGCAATGCTGCCAGGAGGCTACAACCACCTTCACTATGGGAGGGGGGGTGGTGGTCTCGCTGCTTCACCCCACAGGTACCAGAAGCCCCTGTCCAGTGCTGCCTCTCCACCCCCACCCAGGGCTGCAGCCACGCTGAAGCCCCCAGACCTCTGCGGCTTGGAGAACACTTATTTTCCAGCTGTGTCACCATGACCTGGCAGCAGCCTTCAGCACGTGGCTGAGGCCTCGGTGGACAAGCTGGCAGAGTCCTGGATGCCAGCCTGAGTGGGGCAGGCAGGGGCCTGCGGCAGGCAGGATAAGCTGGTTCTTGCCCACGTTGCATTGTTGTTCCCAGCCGGAAAGGCTGCGGAAGAGGTGCCACAGCCCATTGCTGGGGCGGAGAGGGCATTTCCCTGCCATTATGTCAGGCTTGCTCCATAAGAACAACAGGAGATGGCACCAAGAGGTCAAAACACCCACTGACTGCTGTGGTTTGTAACTCTGCTTCCTGGCTGGCAGCAGCACAATCCCAAAGCATTCACCAAAGGGAAGGATACAGCTCCGGGGTCCAACAGCCATGAACCCAGGACTGCCCACCCCTCTCAACCACGTGCAGCCCAACTCAGCACCAGCCCTGGCAGAAGCACAGAGAATTTGGGATTTTACCCCAAACAGAGCCAGGGAGGACCCAGAGTGATGGTTGGTAAGGGACACCATTCAACATAACCCATCCAATCCCATCCTGGGCTTGGTCCCTGTTCAGAGAATTATAGAACATCCTGAGGTGGAAGGGATGAATGAAGACACCAAGTTCCACTCCTAGCTCTGGAGAGGACAACAATCCCACCCTCTGCCTGATCGTCCAAGCACTCCTCAGCCTTGGTACCATGACCACTCCCTGGAGAGCCTGTTCAGTGCCTGACCATCCTCTGGGTGAATACCCTTTTCCTGATATCCAGGCAAATCTCACTGGGGCTTGGGCAGGGATGCCTTGGGAAGTCTTTTGGACGTGAATGGCCCACACAGCACAGGCAGAACTCACCTAGCCAGGAGTACCACACGTGCAAACCCCAAATCTGCAGCACAGCCCAGCCAGCTCACAAACCACCAGCACCCATCAGCAGGAGGGATACAGCTGCAGGCAGAGCCTGTCTGAAAGTCTTCTATGGCCCCTCACAGGAAAGCCCTTGGCCCAGGCACAGCCAGGCATGGAGGGCAGCAGCGACAGCCTGGCAGAACTGGCGCTGCTGGCTCAGCCCCACGGGAATGCTGAATGCTGCCTGCATGTCCAGGGGAGAAACACCCAGCCACACACCTTCAAAACAGCCACCCTCCTGCCTGGCAGCAGCGGGGTGTTTTGAAGCTTTTCTAGAAAAACCCCAAACTTTGCAGCCCACTCTGGGATGGTGCAGCCCTGCTTCCCCCCGCACAGCTCTCGTGCCCGTGCTGCCCTCGCCAGTGTCCGCTCCCATCACAGACACGCAGACCCTTCACTCCTGGGGATGTATGACAGCGGCAGCAGCAGCAGCGAGGAGCAGTGGCACCAGCCATGGCACATGGGGATCCCCGATAAGCAGTTGCCGGGTGTGCAGCAGAGATAAGGCTCCCAGCAGCAGCACCTGCATCACCAGCCTGACTCACATCCTGCTCGCAAACCATTCTAAAAAGCCGTTCCCGCTGTGTTTTTGATACCACGTGACAACCGGACGGTGTCTCCAGCTGCCAGCAGCGACTGCCGCTGTGCAGCCTTGCCCGGGGGACGGCACATCCTCAGCCAGTGTCCTCGGGAAGGGCCTCCCTTGTCGTGGGTGGGGGGACACCTCCCACCCCCGTGACCGTGGGGTGCCGGCCAGCGGCCTATCGATCCGGAGAGCACAACTGACCGGAACTGGAGCCCGAATAATGGAAAGTTACCGGCAGCTTTGGGCTGGTGCCAGCTCTTGGCAGAGGGCAGGAGGCAATGAAGGCTGCCTGGGACTGGGAGGCAGCGCGGGAAGGGAGGCGCCACCCCACCTTGAGAGAGATGGAAATGGTGGAGGGTGGAAATCATGGAATTGCTGAGATTGCAAAAGAGCTCCAAGATCATTGAGTCCCCCAAAATGTATGAGGTAGCATTTCTATGGTGGGGAACGACGGAGGCAGGAATGAGGGGCAGCACACCGATGGGGGGGAGGAGGAAGGGGTACTTCAGGCGTGACAGCAACGCTGTGTGTGTTGTCTGTCTGTGTGCAGAGGGGTGGGGGGGGGGAACACAGCACCCCAGGGGGTTAGGGAAAATAGGACGTGGCTGACAGAGGGAAGATGGAATGGGGCGGGGGGGGGTGGTTAGCATCCCATAGGAAATGGAAAATAGAGGTGGGAACCCCCTCAGGGTGTGCAGAAGCGTTCGGGATGTACAGCACCGCCAGGGAGGGATTGCACTCTGGTGTGTGCAAGGGAATAGATAGGGACAGAGGAGGTGCAGCAGACGGGGGGCAGCACCCGGTATGCGCAGAGGGGCGGGGGGACCGACACAGATCAGTGGGGGCTCAGCACCCCAGTGTGCGGGGCACAGTCCCCGCCGTGTCGGAGCATGGGCGGTGCCACGGGGGGGGGCGAGGCCGTGACGCAGCGGCCTCGCAGCCAATGGGAGCGGGGGGCTGGGCGGGCGCAGCCAATGGCAGTGCGACCAGGGCCCGCCCCCGCCCCGCCCCAGCCGCGCACTCACCGCCCGTCGCCCAGGTCCTCCTCCACGCTGTAATCCAGCACGGCGCCCACTCCGAAGGCCTGGTTCCGTCGGAGCAGCGGCTTGATGGCCTCCTGGTCCTCCCCGGCCACGAACTGTCCGTAGAACGTCATCTTCATCAGCCGCTCGAACAGCGTCTGCCCCAGCACCCGCTGGCACAACTGCAGCAGCTGCGGGACAGCGGCGGGTCAGCACCCGTCCCGCACGGGCACTCCCGTAGGAAAAGTCCCCACGACCCAGAACTGGCATTCCCCAAGAGGAGCACCCCCCCGGCCCGGGTCCGAGAGCTCCCCAACACGCGCACCCTCCGACCGAGAGTCCCCCCGGAAGGGGAATGACACGTCCCGAAATTGGCACCCCTAGGATGAGAGCCTCCCCAGTCCAGGGCCGGCACCCCCCGGAGAGAGAGTATCCCTAGCACGCACCAACATCCTGCAGAACAGGCACTGTCCCGGAACGAAAGATCCCCCATTTGGAGCAGTCACCCCTGGAGTGACAGAACCCCCATCCCGCACCGACACGTCCGGACGTGCGGAGGGGGCACTCCCCATCCTGGGACTCGCAGTTCCAAAATGGAACGCCCCGGAGCAAGAACCCCCTCCAGAAGGAGACAGACACCTCCTGGAGCGGCTGCCCCTGAGCAAGAGCCCCGCGGGTCCAGAGCCGGTGACCCCCCGAACGGGGACAACTCCCGCCCCGGAGCAGCCCCCCCAAGCTAAATTCCTTCCTCCACCCACCTCCCGGTTGTGCTGCACCAGCGGCTCCACGGCGCACAGCCCCAGCACTACCAGCCCCCGCAGCAGCTCCGCGTTGCTCTTGCTGCGGAACGCCTCGCGCGGGTCCCCGAAATCCACGGCGGGCGGCGGCGGGGCCCGCTCCGCGCCCCGCGGGGAAGGGGGCGGCCCGGGCCGAGGTCCCGCGCCCGCCGCCGCCGGGGAGAACCCGCGGGGGGCGGCGGCGGGCGCGGAGCGCGGGCGGTTCAGGGGATCGCACCGGCGGACGGCGGCGCGGAGCGCCCGGGCGGCGCTCGGGAGAGCCATGGGCACGGCGGGGCCGCCGCCCGACGCCGCCTTAAGTACGGCCCGCGCGGGACCGCCCCCGGGCCCCCAGCTCCACGGTCCCGCTCCGCCCCGCCTTTGGCCGCGCTCCGCTGCCACCGGAACCGGCTCCGCGCCCCGGCACTGCCCCGGCGCTGCCCCGGCGCCGGGACGGCGACCGAGACTGCGACTGATTCTGGGATCGGCACCGGGCCCGGCAGCGGGACTGGGAATGGGACTGGCACTGATACCGAGACAGGCATCAGCACCGCCACGGGGATGGGAACTGGGATCGGGATCGGCACTGGAACTGGGACCGATTCCGGGACTGGCACCGACACGAGGACAGGGACCGGCAGCGGAACTGGGAACGGAACCGGCACCGAGACCGGCACTGGAACCGAAACCGGAAGCGGCGCCAGGACTCGGACGTGGACAGGGACTGGGACCAGCACCGGCACCGAGATTGGGAGAGGAACTGCGAGCAAGATCAGTGCTGGGATTGGTACCGGGTCGGGGATAGGAACCAGGACTGGCAAGGTCACAGGGGCCAGCACCAGGACTGGAGCCGCCCTGCCCAGCGCAGCCCACTCTCGCAGCCCCCTGCCCGGTGCCTTCCCCATTCCCATCCCCTTGAAGTAGCCGGTCCCAGGGGCTCTTCCCGCCCGGGAAGCCCGAGGAAGGGGCGAGTGCGGCTCCAGGGGAGCCCTGGGTGGGGCCTGAAGGAAACTCTTCTTGGAGCAGTGCTGGGAGCGGGGCAGAGAGGATTTCCTGCCCTTGGAGGAGCCGTTGGGAAAATTATGAAGGTCCCAAGGGAGCCCTGAAGGGAACCTGTGGGGAGCACTGGGGCCAACCCTGAGGGGCCAAGGGGCTCGTGGGTGCTCAGGCAGCCCCAGGGAGGGCCAAAGGATGCTTGCTCCCTTGTAGCCATCCCTGGGGCAGGCTGTGGTATGTCCAGCCTGTGGATCTGGAAACACTTGAAGAAGGATCTCAGACCTGCAGGACCTGTTATGGGAGAGATGTTTCAAGCCCCTGTACTTGTTTCTGTCCTCTTGATGTGTGTGTGAACATTCTAGGGGTTTCAGCTGAATCCTCACTCATTTGGTGGGGTCCATGGATGCTTGGGTTGCTTGAGGCAGCAGACTTGGCTCCCTTGTCATGGGCTGGGGCTGTTGGGCTTCACCTGCTCTGCAGAGCACTGGAGAGGGCTGGCAGGACCTTGGGATCTTCCAGGCAGGGCGAGTGCCTGTCCTGCTCCTGGCAGGCGTTTGCCTGAGCTGTTCCTCCCCGGCACACCCAGTGCTGAGCTCCGGATATTACCGAGCACATCCCTGACACCCCGCATCCAGGAGTGCTCCCGAGTCTTGGCCTGGCAGATCAGGTACCTCCCTTCCTTTTTGCAGGATTGTTTCACAGTTGCATCACAGCTGCATACTTTTCTGTGCCCATGTCTCTTCTCCCTGCCCTCATCCCTTCTCGGTGCCCACGTCCTCTCTCTGTGAGCATGTTCCTTCTCCATGCCCACCTCTCCAACCCCGTTTCCTGTGGCTGCCGGAGGATGACTCCGGGCTGATGCAGAGCTGTCCAAATCCAGCTCCTCAGTGACATCTTGTGCTGGGAATGCTCAGCGCAGGCAGGAGATGGGAAAATTAGTTCCTGCAATTGTTTTTTCCTGCCCTCCCCAACACTGACATTGCTGTAACCGGCAGTGAAACCACGGGGACTCCCTGAGCTCATTTGTAAGGTTTTCCTTGGGAACATCTTGTCCTTCCACGGAGACAGCCAGGCAGTGGCATTGCCTCTGACAGAACTGTGTACAAAGCTCTGGCAAAGCATCCACTTCCTTCAAAACATTCCCTGTGCTAACTCTTTTGTGCCATTTAGAGATAATAATAATTCACCCAAAGTTCCTCGCCGTGATGAGACTGCACACACGAATTCTTGGGATGCAGTTCAAACCATGTTTCTCTGCCAATTGCTGCAGAGAGAATTCCCTTCAAAGGCTCTAATGGCACCAATCACCCCTGGGAAACACTCGCCTTGTCTTAGCAGGGAAAGCTTCCAAGTGCTGCCTGCTGTGCCAGCAGAGCTGCAGCCCTGCAGCATCCAGCTGGGTGCAAAACCAGGTCTGAGTTTCTGAAGAAACTTTAATCTCAGACCCAAACTCAGAGATGAAATGTTAAAAAGCCACTTTTGATGGAAGTGAAATCTGATGAGGTTTCTCTCAGGATGGTAGTACCTGAAGCACAGAAAATCCCCGAGCTGGCAGCCCTGCCAGTGGCAGGGAGACCAACAAGGGATGCTCCAAGCTGCCGTGGGGACTGTACCAAGCCCTCGTGGATCACTGTGGCCTTGCAGAGTGCTGATCCCCCAGCTCCCAATCTCCCTTGGGTGTGACATTATGCCCTTGAGGCCACTGTCCCTGTTCCCACCAAGTCCAGGCAGGGGCTGCTGGCACAGAGGGGCTGGTCCCTGCTCACGGTGGCTGCAGCTGGCATGGGAAGCTCAGTCCAGCCCGTGGCTGGAACGCACATCACAGACACAGACATGCTGCTATGTTCCACACGGGGAGCACGGCCAGGGCTGGATAACACACGGCCAAGTCCTTCCTCGGGCACTCTCGGGCACTGCAGCAGCAATGGAAATAAATCCAGGAGAAGCTGTTATGGATGCTTGAGAAGCTGTAAAATGTGAAGAAACATTTGAATGTGAAACAAAGAGGTGAGAAGGGAATTTGGCACAGGAGGAGATGTAGTTTAGAAGGAGAGGCCATGCCATGCATATTTCATGGGCCAGCCCTCAGCAGAGGCTCCTCTGACACCACAAACATCACAGATGGCAAGCAGTAACAGCAGCTGCTCCCAGCATCTGGGAAGGAGAATGGTGAGATGATCGCTCCTCCTGCCTTGTGGTAGAAGTGGGCCAAGGACACAGGACCTGGAAGCTGCTGGCTCTGCTCCCCAGGTGTGGGACCAGCCTTCCTCACCCTCCTCTTCCTCCAGCCCAGTGCCAGGCTAGGGGGAAGCCTGCCCCATCCTTGGTGCTGGGGCTGTGTCCTCACTCTCCCACAGCTCTGTGAGCCCTCCAGCCCTGCTGCCCCAGCACTCTGTGCTTCCAGCATTGCTCCTCTGAGGTTTCCTTGGAAAGTGCTGATCAGGTCCTCCTCTGTCAGGTGTTTCTCACTGACCATATGCCTGACTTGTGCCCAGCACCTGCGCTACCAAATCACTCCCACCGCAGGCCAGCATGCAGGAGGGACATCTGCACCCTGTGGGAGCAGGGTGGATCCTCAGCTGGCATCTGGCCCTGCCATAGGTGCCCCTTGGAGCAGCAGGTGCTGGGGTGGCAGGAGCTGGGTGGGTCAGAGTCTGATGTGGATCCACTAGCAAAACCCAGGAGAAGGTGGACTTCAGGACAGTGCTTCCCAAATTGCAGCCATGTGTGGGTTCTCATCTTGTTATTTTTCTTCACAAGAGGCTTCATCTCCCTCTGTGCAACTCTTCAGGGAGAACTCCAGATCTACTACTGCCTACTCTGAAGGGATAAACCCCTGTGGGGTGCACAGGAGCTCCCAGCCTCAGGATGGGGTGTGTTTGGATAATGAGTGGGTTCTCTTTGACTCCGCCCAAGCACCCTGTCTGCCTCGGTGTCATCCTCCTGGGGGTGAATCTGACTTGTGCCACATATGGACCACAATGTGACAGCAGCATGGAGGAACCAGCCTTCCTTCTCACAGCTGGAGAACCAGGGAACTGCATCCTTCCCCTTGCAGAGGTGCTGCAGAGGCTGCAGGAGGTTCAGCTGCTCCAGCAGGATTGGGGTGATCCCTATCCAGGTGTGGCACAGGCAGGTGAGGCTGCAGCACTTGGTGTCCTGCCTCCATGAGAGCAGAGTTTGGGAACTTGCTGGTCACCTGGGGAGTCACAGGGTGGGAGCTCCAGTTCCTGTGGCGTTCCTTTGGCCTGGGGGCCCTGGAGAGAGCAGCTGAGAGCTGCCACAGACCCTGCAGAGGAAAGAGATGCCGGGTAGCTCCTCTTGCAGCTGATCTCCTGGCCAGCCCAGGAGATGTTGGTGTCCCAGCATGGCTGGGATTTTGAAAGTTGGACTGTGTTCTGATCCCTGGCATTTTCCATTTGCATCCCAATGATTTTTGGTGAATCACTTGCAGCCTAAGAAATAAATGTCTTCTTGATTCTTCCTGTGAGCTCCTGGATGCAGCTCAGCAGCCAATAGAAAATATCCAGGTGAATTCCTGCCTCCATAAAGGTCAATGCTATTAAAAACCAAATTGCCTCTGAAAGGGAATCTAGGAAATATCCAAGGCAGGGAAAGGCACATCAGACTTACCACACCAGTTAATTGTTTCTTTGCAGAGAGTCCTTCTCTTTTTCCATCCACTGGCAGAAGGGAGTCATGTGAGATGTCTACAAGTGTGCTTGGGGGAAAAGGAACACCGGTGAAGACCTGAAACAATTTTGCTGCTCTTACAGCTGAGAAAGAATCATGCTGGAAGGTTTCTGTGGAAGTGAGGCCTGGGGAATGGACATGAAAAGCCTTTTTTCCCAGCTGACTCTCTTGGTGGGTGAGTTGTTTACAGAGCCTGGATGCCAGAGGGCCTGGAAGGGAGCCAGCTCTATTTTAACCCTTTGTAAATGATTTAAACACCTCGTGCTGGGGGAACATTCCCAGGAAAGGGGATGCTTGGCTCTTCTTCCTGGGCAGACCAGGGGTGTGCAGGAGATGGTGGGAGGCAGAAGGAGCCAGTCCTGGTAGGGACAGCAGGAGTGTGTGGTGAGGATGGCTGTGCCCCTCCTGTCCCCCAGGAGCTGCTGCTGAGACCTGAACCAGCTGCTCCTAGTCCAGCTGGCCAGAGGCATCCTCCCAAACCCCTCCCAGATGATGTTCCTAAGGAGCCTCTCTATTTTTTGCAGCCTTTTCCTGCCAGGAGCATCCCCTGGGAAGGCCAATGTAGCCAAAGGTCCCGGGTGCCCTGTGGGATCCTGGCGAGGTGGGGACATGGGGCAGAGCTCCCTGCAGCATCTTGGGGGCAAGCACACATCATGGGACTGGGGACAAGCTCCTGAAGCTGGAGCAGGGCAACTCCAACCCCCCTTACCCCTGAGGAGCTGGCTGATCCTTATTGATTAATCTGGTGGCTCATTTCTCTAAAAATAGGCTCTTAATTACTGAGCCTCTGGAAACAGAGTTGTCTCACAGCAAAACCTGATTGATTGGAGGGCAGCTGTGGCTCTGGTGAGGGCCTGTTGGCCACAGAACCTGGATGGCCCCTGCCAGAGACAGCTCCTGGCCAGAGGAGGTTTCAGGCTGGTTCAGGTTGATTCCCAGCTCACAGCTGATGGATATTTGTTTTTTTTTCCAAGTGTGACTTGTTTTTGCTTCTTAACTTTCTGTGTATGTAATTGCAAGCATGTGGCACTGAGAGGCACTTGGACTTCTCTTCTGGTGGAAGTAAATGGGAGGAAAAATGTTCATTTTTCCCTAGTGCTCCTGAACTGTGTGTAGAAAAGGGAAAAGCTGTTCTGCTTGCTTTTTTTTTTTTTTTTTTTTTTTTGGTATTGTTTTCCACCTTCTTCCTTTGCATGGACAAATACTTTATGGGAACTTTCCTGCTTTTCCCTTATTCACCTGTCCCAGAGAAGGTGTGCAAGATCCCAAAAAGGCTGAAAAGAGGAAAAAAAAAAAAAGAAAATAGAGTTTAAAATAGATTTATTTTCTGGGGCTGTTTCATGTCTCTGAGTTTGGGTTCTTGTGTCAGGAGTGTATTGTCATGTCCTGGAGATGGAGAGGGAGTATTCCAGAGCCCTGGGGTCCCCCACCCTTCACAAGCACCACAACCTCTGTGTAGCTGAGTCAAATTAAGGAGAAAAAGGGAAGAGTGGCTGCAGTAGCTGGCTACCAGCACTGGCCCTGCCTTCCTCCCTGGCCAGTGTGAAGGCCATCTGTCACCTGACAGATCAGCTGGACTCTGCTCTCCATGTCCATCTGCTCCTGTGCAGGTTCCCTGTCTGCTGTATCTCCCTCCTGCTCCATGGCCCCTGTGGGCTCTGTCCTATGATCCGAGCCAGTCCCTGCCCCAGAGCTGGGATGGGCTGTCACCAGATGACACAAGGAAAAACGACGCAGCACAGCCTTGGTCACAATGAAGAGACTAATTTCTTTTCTCTGACTCCAATCTTTTATAGTTCTCAAAAGATGCCAGTGGATTGGAGGGTGAACGTGCCACCTCTCCAACGACACTGGACAAACTACCTGTACATCAAATTTCTCCGCCTCTATGAAAGAATGCAAAACAATAGGTTATTTACAGAAAGTTGTGTGGGAAAGTTCTCTACAAGAATGTAAACTCAGAAGGCTTTAGAAAACTCTTGAAAATCAGGGCGACAATGGGCACCACGGGATTCTCCGAGAGCCCTGAACATCCAAACCCACAGGTCCTTGCTCACTGCATGGGCTGTAGATCCTTGCTGACCTACTCATAGTTTTTTTTTACCCTTTATATTTTTTTTTTCAAGGCTGAATCTTTCACTCTGGTGGTTGTGTGGCTTCATTTTGCTCATTCAAAGTTTCTTCCAGTTGAAGTTTTATGGGTAATCTTTTAATTCTTTGCCCAAGGAAGTATCAAAGGGAGCATCCCTCCTCAGAGGGATTCAAGCCATGGCACCCACAGGGGAGGCTCACCTTGCTGAGCCCCATTCCTGCTGTCCCACAGCTGTGACAGCCACCCTAGAACAGGGGAGAACACAGGACAGAGCTCCTCCAGAGCTCAGGAAAAAGGGACAGCCAGGGGACACTGGGCCTGGGACAGCAGTGCTGGCAGCTGTCACCAGAACTCACACCTTGACTCTGTGAGAGCTCCAATAATGTTTCACCATCACCAGCCAAATTTCCCCAGATTTTCTGGGGATAGGAGAAGGCAACACTCCCAAGTCCCTGCTCCTCAAGCTGGCAACATGACAGCTTTCCACTGGAATGACAGAATTTTTTTTTCTTAATGCAGGCCAAAGTAATTTTCTCTCATTAGAGCTGCTGATACAGATGGAAAAAGTTAGCTCTCTCTCCAAAGCTTCGTCTGCCAGTGAGGGGCAGCATCCCCCAGGAAGATCTTGGGGTGTTTGGCTGCTCCAGCTTCTCGTCCCTCTGGCTGTGGCTCTTTGCACTGGAACTTGGAAAGAAAAAATATTCTGGGATGGAAAATTTCAAGCCTAAAGGGTAAAGTTGGACAAAATCCAATCCAGGTGAGATTTGGCAGAGAGACCCAGCAAAGGTTGTTCCATTTTTGCTTTGTGCTTTGGAGAGCCTCCCTGCAGCTCTGCTCCAGCCAGGTCAGGCTCTGCTCTTGTAAGAGGAGATGTTAACACCACCGCGTGTGTCTTTCTCTTTTTTTTTTTTTTTTTTCTCTGGAGCTGTGACTATTTCAGAAGCAGATGCTGCATCCCATGGGCATGGGTGTCCCATCAACCCACCCCACTCCCAGAGGTGGCCCAGAGGCTTTGATCCTCTGGCTGCTTGTCCACAGCAGACACTGCACATCTGTGGTAGCACCAGAACACCCTGACACAGCCCAGATAAATCACCTGATGGAAATGAGGAGCTGGGATCTTGTGGAAACTCTGGTTACTGGAAACCAAAAGGAGAGAGGAACTCAGTATCTGTGCTGCCTCTGGGGTGCACGTAAGGGTGCTTTGAACGAGGGACGTGCTAGAGACTGCTGTGACTCCTTCTCCCTCCTGTGACTTCTTCCACTCAGGTCTTGCCAGAGTGTGCCAACCCATCCCTGCAAGGTTGGAGGAGCTCTGCAGAAGGACCTTCATGGGCTGTGCTGAGTCCTGGGCTCCTCTGCACCAGGAAGGACCCCATGGCACTCCTTGGGGGCACCATGAGTCACTGAGAAAATCCCCAGGTGCTGAGGCCAAAGACCTCAAAATTCACCTGTGAAGAAATAAGAAGATTAGATCTGACTCATTCCAAGGGTTTAAACCATTTTTCTATTACTAAAAAGATGTCTTTATGCTCTAGGTATTTAAAAAAAAAAAAAAAAAAAAAAAAAAAAATACAGCAAATCCAAGGTAAAAAATCCAATTTGAAGATGAGAGATGAATCTGCTTTGCCATAAATTTGGAGAAGTCATCACCAAATTTGATGTGGGGTTGCTGTCCTCTCCTTCCCTCCAGGAAGCACTGTGGCATCTCCTTTCCCCTGGATTTTGGAGAGAACAGATTTGTGTTTCCTACCCAGAAACAGAAATAAAGCTCCAAAAAACTGTCTGTGCAGGTCTCTTCTTCCCTGCTTTTCTGACTGTGTTCCTTCATCAAGAGGATGTCAAGAGGCCAGAGAACACACCAGGGCCTGGGCCAGGTCAGGAAGGGGCTGCTCATCCCTAGGGAGGCAGGTGTGCTTTTGTCCCGGGGCAGAGGTGCTTAAAGCACCATGATACAGAAGTGATCCTCAGTAGATGCTCCTGCCCCTCCTTGGGTCACATCACCCGCCCGAGACAGCAGCAGAGCTTGGACAGGATTTTGGGTGGAGCATGTGCTGGTGTCAGCAGTTCCCAGCTGTTCTGTGCTGAGGGGACAGTCGGGAGGGTGGGCTGGGGCTGGCTCTGGGTAGAGTGTTCTGGTGGAGCTGTTGGAGAGAGCCCAGAGGAGGCCACAGATATGCTCTAAGGGCTGGAGCCCCTCTGCTCTGCAGCCAGGCTGGGAGAGCTGGGGGTGCTCACCTGGAGAGGAGAAATCTCCAGAGAGAGCTCAGAGCCCCTTGCAGGGCCTAAAGGGGCTCCAGGAGAGCTGGAGAGGGACTGGGGACAAGGGATGGAGGGACAGGACACAGGGAATGGCTTCCCACTGCCAGAGGGCAGGGATGGATGGGATATTGGGAAGGAATTGTTCGCTGGCAGGGTGGGCAGGCCCTGGCAGAGGGTGCCCAGAGCAGCTGTGGCTGCCCCTGGATCCCTGGCAGTGCCCAAGGCCAGGCTGGACCCTGGGGCTCGGAGCAGCCTGGGATGGTGCCCTGGGGGGATGTCCGTGCCCTCGGCGCGGGGGGGCGCTGGAGCGGGGCGGGCGCGCAGGGCCCGGGGCCGTGGCACCTCTCGGCCGCTGGGTGGCGCTGCGGCCCAGCTGTCCCGGGGACAGCGCGGGGACACCGCGAGCTCCGGCTGCCGTCGGGCCCCGCGGCCCAGTCCTGCTGTCCCTGCCCCTTTCCCGCGGGTGTCTTCATCCCCTGCCCAGGGCCTGGCCCGCTCTGGAAGCGGCTGCTCCAGTGAATTTTTCCTGCCTCAGCCCCGCAGGTTTCTCCAGCTTCTGCCCCGCTCTTATCCCACCCCTCCCTCAGCACAACTCTGGGGGCTCTCCAGTTCTCATGAAAATTCCAGGTATCCAGCTGTTCTCTAAGAAACTCCAGTTATCCAGCTGTTCTCTAGGAAACTCCAGTTATCCAGCTGTTCTCTAGCCGAGAGTGTCCTGGCCGACACTAGCTGAAGTGTCCTGGCACCTATCCTGCAGTCTAAGTCCGGGCTCTTCAGGCAGTGGACAGGGGTGTTCAGCTGTCCCATAGCGTGGCTGGAATTTGCGAGGTGTCAGGGACTGAACAAGGTGCCCAAGGAGCCCAAGGTGGGTGGCACTGAGGCTGCCTTTGGGTGGCTGCACCAATTCCCTTGCTGCCTGCTTGCACCGGGGCTCCTGCAGGGTGCTGGGAGGGCCAGGTGGGCTGGGGACATCTGGGTTGTCCCCTGTTTATATGCTATAGGACATGGCAGCTCTCTGAATGAGCTCTCCCCCTGTGCGTGTTGTCACCCAGCCCCAGCAGTACCAGTGCCCACGGGGGAGGGTGTGGGTGCTGGGGAGCAGGGTGAGCAGCACAGGGCTGTGCAGAGTGTGTGTGTGTGTCCCTGGAGGTGCATGCCAGGGGCATTCGGGCACAGAAGGGTGTTTATTGGGGTACACACATGTCCAGCAGGTTGGAGGAGGAAGAGGTGTGTGTGTGGAGCAGTGGCCAGCAAGAACAAGGTGGGTCCATCAGCCCTGTCCCTGCTCTGCCCCAGGAGTGCCTGGGCTCCCCAGAAAGGCTCCTTTCCAGGTTGTCCCCCAGATGCCTCATCCTGGCTCAGCTGGCAATGGAGTTTTATTGCTGCTCCTGAGAGCTGCTGTGGAGAGATCCTGGGAGGAGCTCTCAGCCCATCCATCACACACTGACTTGGCATTTATGAAGAACCTGAAGCAACAAATACTCCTTGGGACATGTGTGGTTGTTGGTGTCAAGGAGGGGCTCAGCAAAATTCCCACAACCCCTGCAATGTGCCTGCTTTCTTCTGGCACTCAGAGGACCTTCCTTGGGCTGGCCCAAGGGCTGCCCTTTCCTGGGAAGGGGAGCTAGAGTCCCCTTGGCCACACTGCAATGTGCACATTTGCCAGCCTGGCCTACATCACAGCTGGACAGGGGTGGGTGCAATCATGTTTGAATGTCTCTCCAGGACTGGCACAGCTCCCACAGCCTGGCTCTCTCGTGCCAGGGATTACTGGGGTAGCAGTTTGGTTTTACAGACAGGCGTGGTGGCATCTGCAGTGCTACACCCTGCTGTGCTGCCCAGTACAAGACAGATGCCCAGGGAAGAGCTGTGAGGATGGTCAAACCACTCAGGAGAGAAGCAGTGCTCTCCACCCTTGGAGGTATCCAAAAGCCTGTGGGCTATAGCCCAGAGAATCCAGCTTTAGGTGACCCTGCCTGAGCAGGGATGGCACTGGACCATCTCCAGATGTTCCCCAGCCTCAGAGAGCTGTGAGTCAGTTGTGACAGTGTCAAGCCCTGGAACAATGGGGCAAATGTCCAAGAGAACAAAGAGAAATAAGGATATGGTTTTGTTTTCTTTTGGAAGCATCTCTAGTTGCAGAGGATGGACAGCAATGAAGGGAAAAGCTCGGTGGTGGTGGAAGATGGAAGACAACTAAAGTCCCAGACCTCCTTTAGCTGTCCAGCATCACCAGAGGACACCAAAGGGAAATGTGGCATGTTCCCAAATAAAGCAGCAATCCAGGTCCACTCTCATGTTTCACCCATAAGCAGATGCTGGCAACAGAAAAATATGATAAACAATATACAGTTTGTCCAAAATTTGGCATTTTTTTCCATGAAGGGTGCTGAGATTCTGATGAAACCTGGTTTTATTGTGACATTTTGCTCTGTGAGAAAGCTCTTTTTGGCTGTGCCCAACACTGTATGTTGCTCAGCAGAGCACAGACGGCCTGACAACAATTTGGCTGCTAAAATTTCTAAAAATAAAAGCCATCCTTTTTTCTTTCTTTTTTTTTCCCTCTCTGAAGAAATGTTACAGCATCACACCTTCTTCCCAGTACAAACTGTCAAACCTCTTCAGGCTGAGGGGCTGTGCATGACACTGAACTCCAAGATTGTGTCATTCTGCTTTTCTGCAGTATTTTGTTCTTGAAATGGGGTATTTTCTCTGGTCTTGGCAGAAAAAAAGGAGGAAAGAAAAGGTCATAGGATGGGTTCAAATACTTTTTTATTGTTTGGGGCCGCCCAGAGAGGAGCATTTGGGGGTCTCTTCTGGAATTGTCTGCTCTGATGAGGAGGTGGAGCTGGAACTCACTCCTCTGCTCTCTGGGAGGGGGGTGGTTCCTGGTGGTCTGTGCTGAACTGGTTTGAACTGGGAGCTCCATCCTGCAGCGTGCCCCCCACTGCAGTAGGGTAGCTGCCTGAGGCTCCCCTTGTGCTGCCCCAAGGCTGAGTGAGAGCTGACACTGCTGCTGGTCACTGCTTAACAGCCAGGAGGCTTCAGAGCAGGGCTGCTGTTCATGAACCAGAGTTAAATAATAATAACAGTTCATTTTCATCTGAATATATATCTGTATCTATCTAGACCTACATATATCCATCTCTATATCTATATCTATATCTATGTTTATATCTATACCTATATTTATATCTATATCATCAATATCTATATTTAACAGGGCTTTACTCAAAGCCATGCACCTCCCATCACCTGAAATGTCCAGTTAAGAGGAATTGCTTTTACTTGCAGATGTTTTGAAGAAGCCTCTACCCTCCTTCCTAAGGGAAATGTGGCACCCTGAGTGTCAGTCAGGGGTTGGAGGTCCCTGGTGTCTTGGGCATCCACAGAGGTGTCAGCCCTGTGTTTGGACATGGACATGCCCACCATTCATGCTGTAGAAAAATAAAAGGCATCCAGACCATGAGAACAGCCCTGCCACCCCCCTTGCCCCTGCTCTCAGCCCCTCTGCTTTGCTTGGAGCACCTACTGCTCTCAGCTTTACCCATCTCCCATCTTTTCACTCAGACTGTACTTCCCTGCATGTTCCTAGGAATGCACCAGAGGCTTTGAACAATGAATCATATCCATTGTTTCTTCCTCCATTAGACCAAATACCCTGGCAAGGAGGGAAATTATATCACCCTGACTTTTTTTTTTTTCCTGGTAGACTTGTGTTGGCTGTTTTTTTTGTCCTTTATTTTTATCACATATTGGTACTAACAAATGGATTGTTCAATAATTTGTTCCTAAATTTTTCAAGGAACTGAAGCCAGCTTGGCTGATCTGTAACTCCCCAAACTCTTAATTTCCTTTATTTATGTATTTTTATTTTTCACAGAAAAAGTGCTTTTTCTGCACTTCCCCAGGATTCCCTAAGCCTTCAAAATTTGTCACAATCTGCTGCTAATTGTTCAGAGGTTGCTTGCATTTTCCAGGGTGATTTCTCTTGTCTCCTGATCAGTCAGTGCACTGAGCTTCTCTCGTTACTGGTGATGACGCTGGGCACTGGTTACAGGCTTGCACTGTGCAGCCAGGGTGAGGAAGTCACTGTTTGTGTCTCTGTGTCATCCCTTTGGTTCTTTCCATCACAAGACACAACTGCTGACTCATTTTTCTTTTCATTGCACTACCAGTATATTTCTGGAACTTATTTCCTTGCCTTTTATGCCCCTCACTGGCTGTAACTCTCTCTGCTCCTTACCCTTTCTCATTCTGCCCCCATGCGCTCGAGCTTTCCCTTTATATTCATCCTTATACCCTCATTCCCTTTTTTATAGGATTCCTTTTTGATTTTCAGGATACTAAAGTGCTCTTGATGCAGCAATATTGGCCTTTTACTGTTGTCCTGTGGATCCCCTGCAGCAGGAAGTTTAGCTCCTGTGCACCTCATATACTCTCTTTTAGTAACTTCCCCCAGCCCAGTATTTTGGATTTTTTCCTTGAGGTGCCCTCCTGAAGGATGCTGCTGGTGGAAAAGCATCCCCCTGAGTTTGTTCTGTTCATGTTTGTGCAGCCACCTGTCTTTTTTGGATTCTCTCATTTAATTTCAAAACTGATGAACCGTTGTTGGTGGTGGCTCTGCCCCACAGGACCCAACTGGTGCTTCCATACTGGTCAGGGGTTGGAAGAGCTGCTCCCACCCTCCCACCCCAGAACAGCACTTTGGAATAAAAAAAAAAGTATCCAGAGAACTTTCCAAACGATCTTTGGGTGTGCTGTGTCCTCCTGCATTCGTTTGTGTGATGGAATGTCAAAATGGGGTGGTGTAGACATAATTATTGCTGTTTATTCAGCCAAATACTCGCTGAATGGAGCCTTAACTTGAGAATAATTGCAGATAAAATGAAGCTATATTTTTGATGAATAAATTGTTCTTCTTTCAAATGTGCTCAATTTGAGGTTTAGTGCTATGATAAATCTTCACTAACTTCTCTTCCTGAGAGAAGCAGCAGCAGGGAGGGAGTGTACCCAGCCGAATGTGGGACAGATGGTCCAGGCAGTGATCCTGCAGGGAAGTGAAGCCTCCTGCCTCTGGAGGAAGTGATGGGGACCTGCCAGGTCTGAGCCTGAACATGCAATGGGAAGGGAGAGTGGGAGGGTAGGAGGGATGGGATGAAGAGTGGCTATCACCACAGGAAATGTACCCAAAATGCCACACTTGTTCTCTAGCCTGTCTGTCCACTCATCTCTTCATCCATCCATCCATCCATCCATCCATCCATCCATCCATCCATCATCCATCATCCATCCATCCATCCATCCATCCATCCATCCATCCATCATCCATCCATCATCCATCCATCATCCATCCATCCATCATCCATCCAT
The DNA here is from genome assembly GCF_026979565.1 of Vidua chalybeata. NCBI lineage: Eukaryota > Metazoa > Chordata > Aves > Passeriformes > Viduidae > Vidua > Vidua chalybeata. The sequence goes on along the minus strand of NC_071547.1, from coordinate 13,923,950 downwards.
CCATCCATCCATTCATCCATCTCTTCATCCATCCATCCATCATCCATCCATCCATCTCTTCATCCATCCATCCATCCATCCATCCATCCATCCATCCATCCATCCATCCACATTCCATCCATCATCCATCCATCCATCCATCCATCCATCCATCCATCCATCCATCATCCATCCATCCATCCATCCATCCATCCATCCATCCATCCATCCCTCCATCCATCATCCATCCATCATCCATCCATCCATCCATCCATCCATCCATCCATCCATCATCCATCCATCCATCATCCATCCATCCATCCGTCCATCCATCATCCATCCATCCATCCATCCATCCATCCATCCATCCATCATCCATCCATCCATCCATCCATCCTCCATCCATCATCCATGAACTGGGTTTGCATGGCCAGGTTTTGGTAGCAGGGAGGCTCCAGGAGTGGCTGCTGTAAGAAGCTGTTGGAAGCCTCCTCCATGTCCAGCAGAGCCAATTCCAGCTGGCCCCAGGATGGACCCACCACTGGCTAAGCCCAGTGGTGGCAGTGGTAGCAGGACTTGTGACCCTGTGGGTGACCCACAGGGAGCAGCCTGATCCTGAAGGACTGACCTGGTGGAGGAACCCATGCTGGAGCAGGGGAGGAGTGATGAGCTCTCCCCCTGGGAGTGAGGAGCTCTCCCCCTGGGGAGGAAGCAGTGGCAATGTGTGATGGGGACCACAACCCCATCCCCCTGCACTGCTGGGGGGAAACAGGTGTAGAAATCAGGAGTGAAGTTGAGCCCAGGAAGACAGGAGGGGTGGGTAGAAGGTTTAAGATATGGTTTTATTTCTTATTGCCCTACTCTGATTTGATTGGCAATAAATCAAATTTTCCCCCAATCAAGTCTCTTTTGCCTGTGATGGTAATGGGTGGGTGATCTCTCCTTGCCCTTATCTTAATCCAGAAGTCTTTTGTTGTATTTCCTGTCCTCTATCCAGCTGAGGAGGGCAGTGATGGAGAGGTTTTGGTGGGCACCTGGTGTCCAGATGGAGCCAACCCACCACAATCTGCTGCCTGTAACGGTGGGAAGTGGGAAAAGGGACTGTGCACCCTGCAAAACCCACGGAGCCAAGGAGGCACAGCCCATCTGCAGGGCTTGTGGGAGCCTGGAGAGGCCGCAGCTGCAACCCCATGCAGCAGCCAGGGGAAAGTCGGGAGGAGGCTGGGATCGGGACAAAGACTCAGCCACGGGCTGGAAGCTGGAAGGAAGCCAGAGACTGTGGGCAGTCAGAAGAACCAGAAGACAATTTCCCATCCCAAAAACTGAAACCGTGTTCTGTGTTATTTTGTACAAATTTTTCTGCACGTTTGTGGCCTCTGCTGTAGATACTTAATGAGTACCACAGGAAACATAATTGCAATAGCCCACTGGCTACAAAGTCATCACCAGGCCTGCCACGTCCTCGGGGCAGCAGGGACAGTTCTGATGGGAAGGTTCTTCAGCCTTTTTCACTCCACATCCTTATTGGTTTTACCCATCCTCTGTGGCCACTGGGAAGCAATGGCCAGGCCCCATGGGGGCTGTGCCAGCTCAGAGAGATGCTGGAGGGGACTCTGCCCTGCTGGAAGAGGTGGCAATGCACACCATTGTGAGCTGTCATGTCCTGCCCTTGACATCTCTGCCCATCTCTTCTCTCTGATCTGAGAGAAAAGCGGGCTCTGCCCTTTGTCTGGCACAGAGCAGAAAACATGGGACCCAGGGCCACGAGCATGGACCTGTCTGGGGACATCTGCTTGTGCCACCAGGGAGGGCAGGGCTGGCCCCTGACCCAGTGGGCTGCAAGAGCTGCCCAGTCCTGCCCTGGGAACAGCAGTGGCTCAGAGAGCCACACATCACATATGTGACCTCAAAAGGGAAATGCTAAGCTGCTGTGCTTTGGGAGAAGCTTAGCACTTAAAGCTGATTTCAACAGCTTTTGCCTAAAGTTTTAAGACCTGTCACTAATCAGCAACTGGTTTATGGCTGTTGTAAAAGATCAGAAAAAAATAAAGAAATCTCCTGAAGTTGGGGGAGCGCTTCCCAGCTCCTGCATCCATCACAGCTGTACCGACATTTATGAGCACAGGGAGCCATAAATCCATGCAGGGCTGACATCGGCCGGGACTCAGTACTGAAGGGGAAGTGTTGTGTCTGAATATGTGTCCTGCCCTGGGAGAAACTTCATTAATGCTTTGCACGCTGAGACAGCCAAGCCTTGGGACATTCATCCTCAGATTTTGCAGGCTCTCCTGCCTGCTCCTGCCACAGCCTGGCACTCCTGGTGTGGTTTTATGCTCCTTTGGGCAGGAGACTCAGGTGGTTTTTTTGGGAGGGGGATGAGGAAGTGGCACATTTTGCTGTGATTTTGGTTACTCTCCTGCCTCCTCTGATTTGTGGAGCAGTTCTGGTGCAAACTGCCTCTTTCCTCAGACTTGGAATTGAATGGTCCAGCAGGGTCCTTGGTGCATAACTGCTTGATTGCTGGGCAGAACTGCTCTGCCCCAGGTTCCAGGATGCTCTGGGACGTGAAGAAAATCACCTTCAATGTGATCTGTGGTCTGAGGTGTCTCTTTTCAGACTACAAACACTTCTGTGGATAGCAGGTGCAGGCACTGCTGCCACTGGAACTCACTGGGAAGGCTCCTGGCCCTGCACTCCAGGCTTGTGGTAAAACTCAGCCCAAGGGGAGGATGTTGTGGGCAGCAAAAGTGTCCTGGCTCCTGTCTTTGGGCAAGCTGAAACCTCCTGGGGCAGTGGGAGCTGCAGCAGGGAGTGGAGGAGCTGGAGCAATCTCATCCAGTCTCTGGTGCTGGACATGTCTGTGGGTCTGCTCAGCCTGGTGCAAACCTGAGCTGAGTCTGTTGGCAGCAGAGACCAGAGCCAGCCACCTCCCCTGCTGCTGGCAGCTGTCCCAGAGCACTCTGTGTGTGCACAAACCTTGTGTATGGTGGTTATCAGCCACCCTGGCCAAACCTCCTCTTCTGAGTGCAGCACCTGGTCCTTTCCCTGTCAGCCACAGAGCAGGGGCAGGAATGAGCACGCGGCAGCTGAAGTGAGGGGAAGTCAAGGGGATGCTCCATCCCCAGTCTGGCGAGCACAAGCAGAATGAGGTGCCTGTGGAAGCCAGTGATGTGTGGCAAGGATACCTTGGCCACCACCAAAGCAATGTGCTCACTCAGCAGCCCTGCTTCCAGGGCAGGACCTCACTCCATCGCCCGGGAAAGTATTTCCTTTGCAAACCTAAGGAAACTATGCGTGCGTGTGTGTGCAGGGGAGAGCCTGAACTGTCCCCAGCCACCACCTTGCTCTGCTCACACATAAATTGACATCTTGTAGGAGAGCTGTCCAGAATACTGAGTAATTATAGCTCACCCTGAATCACAGAGCAGTGTGGGCACAGCAGCTCTCTTACAAATCACTGCAAAGGCCTTACAGATGAAATCTTTCTTCGCCCCTGTTAAAGGGCTGCATTTGTGCTGTAAACAGTAAAAATAGCAAGTGCTGTTATTAACGAGGATGTGCCGCAACTGCTGACTCAAAGGCACAGCTTGTCTCCATATGGCCATTGCAGTTGAAGGACAAAACCAATATTTTATGTTTCTCACAGTTATTGTTCATCAAATGTTTATGAAAATGTGTAATGACTGTGTATGATGAGCATGCTTTCCAATAACAGGAGTGAGATGAGGACCTATGTGAATTTCCAATCCAAGTAATAAAGACCATTAAATTAATAGCTTAATTACATGATACATTTCAAAACATTTTCTAGAATGCATTTTATTTTTATTTAGCCTAATAACATGTTTAGCTGCAACTCTTTCTGGGATTTGTGTAATAAACCCGCAGCAGTGGTGAAGCTTTTCTGAGTCTCAGTTTGTATTTTTATTGCTGTTCTGGAGGATGCTGAGAGTGGGGTCCTGTTGCTGTGCGGTCCCCTGGCACACACCAGTCTGGGCTGTGTGATCACAGACAGGCTCTGAGGGGACTCTGAGCTCCTGCTCCCAGAAATCCTGAATGCATTTTGGTGCTGATCTCTGTCCAGCAGGACCTGTGTGGGTTTATTCTCTCACTCACACCCTCTAAGGTGCTCCCTGCTAGCTCAGGGTCCTGCACAGGCTGTGCAAGTGAGATTCAATAGTGCATCTCTCAAGCAAGCAATTGCTGTTAATTCCCCTCCCCTCCTCACTGCAGCTCTCCAGTTTGTGCCAAGTCCTTGTGGTGCCATTCCCAGCTCTGAGTAAGTGACTGGATCCTCTGCCTGAGGATGGCATCCCCACTTTGTCAGGGGTGTTGATGAGGTGGAAGATGAACAGAAGAGAGCTGCAGGAAGGGCAGAGTGGCTGGAAAAGCTGCCTTGGCCTGGGCAGTGAGGGGCAGGTGCCCCAGTGAGCTGCCTGCAGAGCAGGAGCCCTCACTTTGGGAGAGCGGCGCTGGTGAGAGCTGCAGGAATTTGGGTGAGAGCAGCACACAGAGAAGAGCCCGTGGAACAAACAGTCACTAGGATGAGTCAGACCAGAAATAAAAGATATGCATGAACAGCTTAATTAAGGATCTATCAGATTTGGTGTCACTGATGATCTCCTCCCAGGGAGTCGCCAGGAAGCCTTGGGCCTCTGCCCCACTGTGCTTTGAGGTCAGTGGAGAAGAGGGGCTGAGAGATGGTGGGAGCTGAATCCTGCAGGTTTGAGGTGTATGAGGGCTGCTGGGGCTGTGATCCTTCCTCCACATCTCCTTCCTTTGGTTCTGCCCCTGTCCTCATCCCCTTGAAGCCACGTGCCCCTATGCACCTCCAGTTCCTCCTGCACATTCCTTGTGGTGCCTGCTCACCCCAAAAAACAGTGCTCACACCATGGACCGAGAAAACTCTCTGGGAATGGCCTTGTAGCAGTTTTGGGAACAGCCTGTGGTGTCCCATCACTGTCCTCTCATGGATGGGCTCCTGGCATGGCCTGTGGACATAACTTTGGAAAATTGGGGTAATTTTTCTCCAAATCCATGAGAGAAACCAACAGCCGGGCTATTTTCTCTTCCTCTGCTGGCTGAACTATCAATGGAAATGTCCCTGCATGCAGTTAATGTGTCAGGCACGGAGATTTGAGGCTTGTGCTCCTCAGCAGATCTGTGGAGCACTCTCAGCTATGGGTATGTCAGTAACAGCCAATGCCCCACAACAGCAGCAGGGCCTTGCAGCAGCTTCTGAGAGGCATCATGTAATTAGCTGAAACTTCTGTAAACTATAAATATATAATTAGAGTCTGTCTAACGAGTTATAGTGGTGGAGGGGGTGTGTGTGTGCACAGTTCCTGACACAAGCTCCTCCCTTGCTGAGAGCAGCACATTCCAGCAGTGTCTCAGCATTTATGTCCCACTTAATATTCCACTTGCAAAAAGGTGTTTTATTAAATGACAATTTGAAACTTAATTGTATTAATTTTCCATTGATTGCATATCTAATTCTAAATGAACTCATTGGCAGCTCACTTCCCTGATGCATGTTGAATTAGTCTCAACAGTTGATATGGTTGCAAACACAATGTGGAAGGAGTCACAGGCTTGTCACCTGCCTGTCACCCACTCCTGCAGGTGCTGAATACTCACTATTTGCAACCAAAGAACAGGGCCAAGGCTTTTGCTCTGCAGGGGAGGATGCTCTCAGGGGTTTCCATCCAGCCAGGGCTCTTGGCCTGACCTTGGCTCTTGGTCTTTTGCTTGTTGAGATCCTGTTGGAGGCTCATGAGTCATGCCAGACATGCCAGGCTGGTCACAAACAGTCCCCCTCAGCAGGTGTGGGTGTCTCAAATGGTGTACACTGCCCCATGATTGCTCCCGGGACGGCTGAGTCCCTAAAGGAAGCAAGAAGTGCCGCTGTCCAGGACTTTCTTTGTGTCCCTGGATTTCTCTTCTGTGCTTTATCATGGGACTGTTGCTCTCTGCCCATGGCCACTACTGGCCTTCAACCCTTTCAGGTCCTGCTGCCCTGGTGGTACTCCCATGTGTCCAAGCACTAGGGTGCACAGTGCCTGTACAAATGGGTGCACAGAAGGGTGGGATGGACTGTGAAGACCCAGTGAAGTGACCACAGTTCCTCTGCCATCAGCCACAGCCGCTGCGGCCCCTCTTGGTCCTTCTATGCCATCTGGCCCTGACTAGGGTTGTCCTTGTCACCAGGAGCTGTGCTGGATCAGTGGCCCTGCCTGGTGAACTGGACTCTCTGGGGTAAGATCCATGATATGGGAGGATCTGTGACACAGCTGAAATTCCCTCCTGCCCGCACAAGAATGAGCCCAGATGCTTGTACAAAAGCCTTTGAAGTATGGGCAGTGCTGTGCAGTCCCTGCCCCTCAATACTCTCATGTTCCCTGATGCTGGATCCAGAAGAAGGACAATCACCAACAGCTTCTTCATCCCTAATCCATCCAGGGGCTACTCCAGAATATCCTGTGACTGGGGAAAGGAGAGGTTCTCAAAAAGAACCATTTGCAGGTACCAAGCAAGGACATTGCTGAGTCTGTGAGCATCACCATGGGTGTTGTTAGTGCTCTGCTGCCCTGGACCCTCCCCAGCCTCAAATCCATGTCCTCCTAGTGAAAACAAAGAGCATGTCTCACTTAGGAACACTCATGCTTTGGTTCCCACTCCCATGGAAGCTTCTCCATCCACACCAGGTATGAGAAGAGGCATGGGCAGGTCCCCAGTCCCAGTTTGCTGGATGGGTAGGGTGGTGGGAGCCTGCAGGGAAGGTGGGAACTATCTAGTGGCCAGAATGGGGGTAGAGGCCTTTCCCTTCAAAGGGACATGGGACACTGTTGGCTGGAGGACTGTAGGATAACTGCCCATGTGCAGAGCAGGCACATGGAGAGGTCCTGAGGTGCAGGGGTGACTACTCTTGGTGCTATGGGCTGGAATGGCTGGAGGAGCTGAGCAATATCCTTGCCCAGGAATGACCACATGAGATAGGCAATGTCCTTGCCCTAGGCACCGTGTCCCTGCTGCACCCAAGCTCGGCATCTCTGCTGAACACAGCCATCATCACTTTTATAGGCACTACAGCAGCCATTGCTTTATTCGAATGGAGGCTTCTTATGGTTCAGTATCATTAAATACATATGCAACTTGTGTTCCTAAAGCCATAATGCCCCTTCCTGTTACTGCCTCACAATTAACTGGGCTATAAAGCTTTCAAACATATTGCAGGCACTAATTCAACTAGATGGTGAAGAAACATGGTTTTATTGGGCAATTACAGTGCTTGGAACGTGTTCCAGTCTGCACGGTATCTTCCCAATAGGAACAGGGGCTGCCAGGTCATGTCACTGAGAAAGGTCCAAAGGTGGCATCCAAATATCTGCATCTCCACGTTGCAGGGATGGTTTTATTTACATCTTAATAAAAAGCTCTCCAGGAGTGATGAGAGCTCCATGATCTGTGCAAGCTGGGCTGGACCGTCCCCTCTGTGCCTCTGCTCTGCTGCTGCCCAGCCACCCTCTCCACCTTGCTGCTGCTGCCAATCTGCTCATCCTGCTGCTCCCAGTTCAGCTTCAGATTCCTGGGCTATGCCCTCTACACTCAGTCCATGCCCAGTGTTTTGGTCTCTGGAGATCTGGATGGAGAACCCCTCCATTCTCCTGCTCCTGGCCTGCTCTGGGGGTGCTCAGGTTTCTGGGCAGGAGGAGCAGTGGGGAGACAGCAGCTCTCAGGGTCTTGATCTCATGTGTGGGGTCCTGTTCCTGCATCAGAGTCCTGTCCTGGCTCAGGGTTCACTGGGAAGGGGTGAAGAAAGGTGCTGAGCTGGGTGGTCCTGGGCTGCCAGGGGAGTAGGAGAGTCTGGGAAGCTGCGAGGGGCCCTGGGATCATTGTTCTGATGGCTCCCAGGTAGGAGAGGGTCCTTACCTCCTGACACACCTGCAGACTGCTCCAGGACAGATACCTCAGTGCCTTTGCTCCTGACATGGGAGACACATGGATGACATGACATGGCATGCTACGACATGCACCAGACTTGTGGGCGTGTGGGTAGACAGGACATGAGAGCAGGCATGTTTCTACATGCAGGGTTTCTACAACTACACCGAGCAGAGCTCTCTCTGGGGAACATCCTCCTGCCCAAATGTCCCTTCTCATCCCTGCAGGCCCTTGGAAAGGGGAATCTAAACACTGTGAGCAAAATGCCACATGGGATGGGACTGGGCAGGCACAAGAGAGCCAAAGACAGGTGGCCACGTCCTTTCAGCCCATTCAGTTGGCCCTGCTCTGGGGCTGTGCAGAAACCATGTGGTTTTGCTGATGACTGTCATGTGCTGGAGCAGTCAGAGAGTGTCAGGTGGGAGCTGATGAGGCAGCTGGGACACAGGTGACAGTACAGGGAGGGGCTGGCTGCTTTTGCTGTACTGTCATAACTGATGGTTCCAGCTGCATCCAGAGAAGCATCAGGGAAAACTTGCTTTTTTGGTTCTTTGCAAGGCCAAGCAAGGCACTGTTCACTTCCTAGGAAATCTCCTGGCTGGTGGAAATGGTTCAAGGCCAAATGGACAGACCTGGCTGTGAACACCTGCTGTGGTCCCATGGAGACTTTCCTGGAAGAGGCACAACACTGAGAATTCCCTGGGCCATTCAAGGATGAAGCCCTCAGTCTGGGGCAAGAGACTAAAGCACTCAGTCACTGACTGACCCCCCTGTGGCCCCCTCCTTGCTTGGCAAGAGTATTTTCCTGCCTCTTCTCTAGAGATGTTTTTTCTGTGGTGTCCAACTCCCCATGGAACATAAATGCACTCCCACCCAGGTGCTGCCTGTGCCTCGAGCTGGCAGTGGCTGCCTTTTGCTGCTGGTGGCCGTGGATGATACAAGCGACCTTGCTGGGAGCAGTGTGGGGACGATCTGTCTGGAGAGTAATTTTCTCTTCTCTTCCCAGAAAAGGGACCATTTCCTCAGTGTGGAGAAAGGAGTGGAAACACCTCGCTCCCAGCAGCCAGTGCTGGTGCCAGCTCAGCCCCACACTGTGTCCTCAGGTGGGAGCAGAAGCTTTCTGCATATCTACAGCCATCCAGTCCTGGGGCTGTATAAGAGCAGGATCCAGACAGCAGCTGGGTGATTCTTCCCTGCCACAGGGTCAAGGATGCTTGTCACAGAACAGCTTGGGTAAGGAATGGGATAAAGCCTGTCCAGCATCTCCTTGAAAAAGCTGTGCCAAAGGTAGCAAATCTTCAAACCAGGGGGCAGGTGTGGTGTCCTTGTCTCCATCCTCCTGGATGGCCATTCCTACCACAGTGCTTTGCCACCCTGCACAAAATGATGGCTCCTATGAGGATGGCTCAAGGGAAGGAGGGAAAGAACTGCTCCCATGTCACCTGTAGTGACCTCTGATTAGTGGCAGTGACCTCTGCCAGTGCAGGTCCCGAGGAATAATCCCATCCAGGCGTCCCTCATGCACAAGAGGTGCTTCAGCCTGTTTGCTGTATGGAAGCCCTGGTGACATGAGGTGGGGATGCTCAGCAGGCCTCGAAGGGAAAACATTCACTGCTGAGCACCCTCAGTGAACCTGAGCTGGGGAGGTTTTCCTGGTCATTCCTGGAGGTCCCTCAGAGCAGCAGCACAGGTGGCATGGCCAGGAGCAGCTGGAGGGCTGGGAACAAATGCTGGTGCCAGTGCTCCACAAATGCTCTGTGACATTTATGAGCACAAAGGCAAGCAGGAGTGGGGCTTTGGTTTGGGAATTTCTCTGGAGTTAATGACTACATTAATGAAGGAAATTGGAGTCAGGTACTCCCTCTTGAAACTGATACACGGCCCAGACTGGGAGTAAGAGCAGACTATATTCATTGTCCTTTTTATTTTTCCCCCATTTGGAAATGAAGAATATTTGTTAAGACTTGAAGAAAAATGTGCTATAATAGCACATTTTTGCATTCTTGTTTATCCTTGATATGACTGCTGCTTTCATGGTATTACCTGCAAGAAATGACTTCTCACTTATACTTTTCTCTCTGGAGGGGAAGGTCATATCCCTCACAAATGGGAAAACTAATTAGAGAAGTAATTCAGCAGTTCCCTGATAGGTCAGATATCGGAAATAAATATAGAGGTCAATGCATTATTATGACAGTAGTTTTTGCTCCTTTAGTGAGTTGTCATGAAAACATGTTCTATTATGAGAAGATGAATTTTATCGCTCAGTGGTGGAGCAGAGGGGCTGCAGCCACTGAGGGAGTCCTGACCCAGCCTGCACAACTGGGAGCCTCCCAGAGCCTCCCCTGCAGCCCTGGAGAACACTGCTGCAAAGGCCCCAAGGGTGGGCAGCAGAGCCTGCTTGAGAAGAGATATGGAATCATGGAATCCTACAATCCTTAAGGTTAGAAAAGCCCTCTAAGATCAACCATTGAGTCCAACCACTAACCTAGCACTGCTGTGTTCACCACTGACCCCGTCCCCAAGTAATACATCTATATGTCTTGTAAATCCTTCCTGGGGTGAGCCCTCCAACACTGCCCTGGGCAGCTGTGCCAGTGCCTGACCACCCTTTTAGTGGAGAAATTTTCCCAATATCCAGTCTAACACAATCTAATCCCTGGCCCAGCCTGAGGCCGTTCCCTCTCCTCCTGTCCCTGTTCCCTGGGAGGAGTTGAGCAGAGCCACAAGGTCCCTCCTGAGCCTCCTTTTCTCCAGGCTGAGCCCCTTTCCAGCTCCGTCAGCCTCTCCTGGGGCTCCAGCCCCTTCCCAGCTCCGTTGCCTTCCCTGGACTCATGGAGCAACATGAACAAGTGGATGTTCCCTTCCCCCAAACTTCTGCAAAGGGTGCAGCTGGTACATAGAGAAGGAAAAGCAAAGCCCCACATCACCAGCCATGAGCCTATTCGAGATCTCTTCAAACATCTGCTGGGTTTAGGCACATGGCAGGCAAGGCTCCACCAAGCAGCAGCTCTGGACACTGTCTCCCACAGCTTTTCACCCTGAAGGATGCACTGCCACCTCGTTACTTGCCTATAAATTCTCTTTATTTGAATGTGCCTGCCTGGGAGTGGGCTGAGGAGGCTCGTGCAGCTGGTGTGGTGTTCAGAGGATCATTAGTGGGTTTGGGCTGCCTGTGATCCAGCTGAAAGCCCAGTGTTGGTGAGCCCCCACACAGCCCTGAGCTCAAGGGGCAGGAGCGGGGGCACCTTTCTGTGACAGCATCCTATGGGTGGGAAGGCAAGAAGTTCCTCCACGGAGCTGGAGCCCGCTGGGGTGGGTGAAGGATACACACATTGTAGCTATTTACTGCTTGCAAATGAGCCATAGCCTTGGAAATGTTCACAGGAACGACTTCAAGTAACAAATTCTTTCAAAAAAGCCACAATCTGCTCATGGCTAATTCGAGAACAGAAAGAGAAGAGGGCCGGGGCATGTGATGAATTATTCACATGGTCCGAGGGGGTGCAGGAGGCCTGTGCTGCAGGGGGGTGATGCATCCATGGCTTGGGTTCTGCAGCTTCAGGTAGGGTATAGTCTGAGCTGCCCCCAGGTCTGGAAGCAAATTCCTGTCCTTGTTCTTGATATGGGGAGAAACAAGTGAAATATTGGGCTGGCAAAGGCAAGTTCAGGCTGTGAGGTGCCTGTGTGTGTGCACACAAATGACTGCAGTCAGCAGGGAGGTTACACCTGGGGCAGAATGAATAATGTGCTTTAGGTCCTCCTGAACTGGGACAAAGCCCTGCCCCCAGCCCAGGAGTAGCTGAGCAACCACCCTGCAGAGCAGGTTGTACAGCAGATGGGTGTGCCATGGTCTCAACAGGTCCTGGTACTGCTGGTGGTGCATCTGTGACTGGCCAGCCAGGACAATTGTGGGCATGGAATTGTCTAAAGGCAGCTGCAAAACTACATGAGAGTCCAGGAGCAGGAGTGAGAAAGGGAGACAGTGCAGGAGGACACAATTGGGACTGACAGGGATGCTGGAGGTTGAGGAGAAGCTGGGCTGGAGGCAAGGAAGGAGTGGGGGGAATGTGCAGGGGAGATGAAGGGGCCAAGGTTTTTGACCTGTTCAGTAAACCTGGCCCTGGGACCCATAGCCACAGGCAGCAGACTGTTCAAATGGACACTTCTTTTTTCATGGGATTGGGCACAACAATGGTCCAGACTACCCCACAAAGGGGAACCCACAGGGCTAGAGGCTTCTGGGTCATCATGGTCCTGCCTGGCACAAAACTGTCCTAGAGCTGAAGCTGTGCAGAGAAGGTCAGCTGCTTCCCAGCGGTCCTGAAAGGCTCAGGATTTCCTCAAACTGGAAATCAGTAGGAGCAGACATAACCTTGGGCACAGAGCAGACTGGGAAGTTAGACATCACCAGTATCTGTCTAGCCAGTGCTGCTGGGGGCTTAGTGATCAGCCAGCTCTGAGAGCAAACATTTTTGGACAGAAGTGACAAGAAAATCAAATCCTTAAGTGCCGGGCTGCGGGGGCTTTTAACCTCTCGGCACGAAGCTCGGATAGCTGGTACATCTGAGGGTCCACCAGAAGAACGGGAGGGACACTAGGGCTGCTGAAATCCTGCTCGTTTATTGAAGGGTTGCAGAAGGGGCAGACAGGGAGACAACGAAGCAGAAGGGAGGCAGATTTCGCAGATTTCGAGAGCCCCGAGGGGCAGGGTGAGGAATCTTTTTGCTGTATAAGGGTAGGAGGGTCCAGCGTACGAGGGAACAATCTGGAAAAGGCTAAAGGGAGGGGAGATATAACATTAACCAGTGGGGAAAAGGGAAAGGAGTGGTTTTGGTGGAGGAACCAAAGGGAAAACATGGAACAGAGAAGATTCTAGGCTAAGGGGCAGACTTGAACAATAACTGACAGGACAGGGGGAGGGTACAATTCTCTTACAAAGGGGTGGGGAGCTCATACAACTGCTGTTTCACATGGCAACCCTGGACTGCCTTCCCCAACCCCTCCTCCTACACTTAAGCTAAAGGTGGTCCAGGTGAAGCAATAAAGTGTCATTTTCTCATTTTAGAAGTTTTTTAAGAATTTGTGTGGTCCTGTGGATGAGATGGAATAGGAAAAAGCATGATTACTCTCCAGCCCTGTGCTTTGAGCAGCCCCCTCCTACAAGTGCCATCTCTGTCCTTCGGCCCCTGTGCACTGGATTTGGCTCTTCCCTTTCTTTCTAAAGGGCACTGCCAGTTGGAGGCAGTTTCCTTGCCGCAGGGCTCAGGAATGGGAGCCTCCATTAACCTGCCCCGTGCCTGAGGGAGGAGGCACTGGCCCTGCCTGACCCTGCTGTTTGTCATGGCTTTGTCATTTAATTTGAATTTATTGATTTGTTTGTCACAGTCTGGGATCAATCACTGTGGTAATCGGGATCCAGAGCTCGGGAGGTGCTGCTGACTTACTCCTCCTGCTCCTCCTAGCCAGCCTGGAGCAAACCTCAGAGCCCCAGAGCCTGTGGATGGCTATGAGGAGACTAGGGACTGCCACCCACACCACCCACACTGCCCACACTGCCAGGCTGTGGCTCTGGGAGGGATTGGGTGACAATGTCCTCTGCAGGCATGCGAGGAAGGCAGCCAAGTGATGACTAATTAATAAGTGACACTTGCAGGCAGAGCTCTGATATCTAAAAGCACTTTTGTATCTCAGCAGTGTTTTCTGAGAGATGGAGCCAGCAGCGAGGAGCATTAGGGTCAGGAGTGCTCCATGAAATGGACCTTCCCACACAGGAGCAGTCCTGCTGTGGGGATGGACATCTCCCATCAGAGGGCAGAAAGTGCCCCTGTGACCTTGGGACACTCCTGGCAGGTGGGAGATGTGGTCCTGCTGCAGGGCTAAAGGGGCCTCCTGCTGTAGGTTTGCTGTGAGGGTGGGGAGGCCTTGGAATAAGCTGTCCAGGGCAGCTGTGGCTGCCCCATTCCTGGAGGTGTCCCAGGCCAGGTTGAACAGGGCTTGGAGCAATCCGGGATAGTGGAAGGTGTTCCTGCCCATGGCAGGGGTCAAACTAGGCCTTTAAAGGTCCCTTCCAACCACTCTGTGGTTCTGCTGCAGCTGCTGGGCTTGGCCGTGAGAAGCACTGCAGAAGGATCTGCCAGGGGCTCATCCCTTGTGCCACATGGCTTTGTCATCATTTGCTTCAAGTCTCTGCTCTCCAAACCGCCAGCTGGATGGAGCCTGTGACCCAAAATCCAGCGTCAGCCTGGCCCCAGCAGCAGGCTGGATATGTCCATGGCACTCAGAACCCTTCCTGCCCCGGTCACTCTGTAGCTGGATGCTGGTCACCACAGCCCTCAGAGCATGGTCCTGCTGGATCCCTTCACCCTGTAGACATGGCCAGACGCTGCAGGAGAAACTGCAGTGCCAGGGGTTGCATGTGAGGGATAACTCTGGTTTCTGAGAACTGGAGACTGGCTTCCTCCCAAGGTACCAGGCAGGGTCTCTTCCAGACCCACTGCTGTGCTCAGCAGCACGTGAATAATCTTGTTACCAGCGTAGATGTACAAGATCTGCTTCTGTCTCACTAAATTCTGAGACTAAAGTGTCTTGAGGTACTGGGAGGCCCACAGGCACCTTCTGCAAGAAGAAGTTCCCTCTCCCCATGGGAGCTGTTGCTTTCCAGATTCACTGGGTGTCCTTGGATTTTGAGGCAGGGAGAACAGATGCTGTGAGTTGCTCTCTTCTAGATCATTTATCACATCCTTGGGCCCCTCTGGCCTGTGCCTTCTCACAGGCTGTCCGACCTTTCTTCACAGCAGAGGTGCTCCAGGCCCCAGGCTCTGCTTGACATTCTCCAGGAGCAGTTCAGCTCTGCCACTTTCTTCTAGTGGCTCAGTTTTCCTGATTTAAGCCACATCATCAGCACGAACTGAGATTTCAACCATCTGCATTTGCTCTCAGGCCATGGAGGGGCATCACATGCAGATTCCTTCATGGCAGGTGCCCTTGGACTCCTGTTTTCTGAGTAGGGTTGTCTTGAGGCCACGTACCCCTTCCACGCCATCAGTGCGCCATCATGTTCAGTGTGCATGGCTGGAACATCCCCAGGGAAGCTCGAGCTCCTTGGCCAGGACAGGACACTTGGAGAAGCTGCTGCTCGTGGGCAGCACCAGGTTTGTTACAGGGTGATGCTGCTGGGAGCAGCAGAGAGATTTGCTGAGCAAAACCAAGGCTTGACTACAGGCAAAGCTCCAGTGTGGATGCTGCTGGAGGTGCTGCTCCACAGGGAGGTGGGGACCAGCCTCCCACCCTTGCTGGGAAAGCTGGGCCCATGGAGAAGAAGGACATCTGAGTCACATCAGCGTTGCTCTGGAAGGAGGCTGCAGTAGAGGGATTTTGCTGAATGCTCACTGTTTGCTGTGGGAGATAAGACTACTGGGAGCTAAAACCACAGAAAATGCTCTGATAGCTGAGCTTTCTGCAAATATTTGGTGAGTGCATTTGACTCCCTGTGAACAGAGACCACTAGTGTGCTCTGTCTGTAATGGAGAGATTGTTTTCCAGGCTGTCAGGGGAATTCTAGTTGTTGTCTCCATCTGGAGCTGTTTTCAGTCCTGAGCTCCTGGCCTCAGCTCTCATCTGCTTTTGGTCTTGACCCAGCCTGGGGCTGACCCAGCAGATGGGAAGTTCCAGTCACCAGAGAGGGAAGCTTGCTGTACCCTCTTGGCCAGGACCTGGGATGCAGCAATTCCTGATGGACTATTTCAGTGGTCTGTCTGGTGACAGGGACACATATTACTGTCCCTTTGCTGTGATGTAAAGCCTGGTGCAGTCCAGGGCATGGCAAGACATGCAGAGCATGTGGACAGGGATTTGTGTGCTGATATGAGACCCCTTACTTCTATTCTAGTCCTTGCTCAATATTTGCTCAAATGACTCTTCTCCAGCACCATCCTGGCTGTGAGGAGAGCAGTTCCCAGAGCTACACATCCTGCTGCCCCTCACCTCTCTCAGGCTGCTTCTCCTTGCCCTCCTGTTAGTCCAGCTGGTGTCTCATGTGACCGCCTTCAGGACAGAGAGCTGGGCTGGTCCCAGATGCCCTGCTGCTCTCAGGCTCTCTAGACCTCTCTCGCTGCTTCTGATCTGATGGATCCCTGACCCAGGCTCTCAGCCTGGCTCCAGAGGGGGTTTCTCACTGATGCCACATCCAGAGATGGCAGCATTAAGCTTTGCTGTCCTATTAATTAATTTAATTGATTGAGGTTTCTGCTGTCAGCTGGGGTGCAGCAGGCTCTGGAGGCATGGCCCCACCTGCAGATGCTCCGAGAGCAGGGGCAGCCCATCCCTGGGGAGAGTTTGGGGTGACAAGTCCTCTGCTCAGCTGCCCTCATAAGGTACCTGAGGATGCTGCCCATCTGCTTGCTGGTAGGCTTGTCTGAGTGTATCTGCACAAGATGCCTTATTTTCTGGGAGAAAAATGCAATTATGAATGGGACATTGGCCTCTAAGCTGTGGTGAACAGTAATTTCTTTAAGGGATATGGGTGTTTCCCCAAGGAGTTTGTCCTGGAGGAGTGGTGAGTCTTTGCTGGGCAAGAATCCTTGTAAGCAAAGTGTTTTGAGCAGGAGAGTAGAAACAAGTGACACACAAATTCAAGTGAGGATCCTTGTGGCTTCCTGGTCTCCAGCAAGTCACAGCTTATTGCATTTCACCCACCCAGGCCTCCTACAGAGCCGTGCCACTTGCTTTCAGTTCAAGCATCCCCAGGACAGCACCTGTCCCCAGGAGAGGTGGACACCTGAGGAAGCTCCTGCTTCCCTCTCCCACTCACTGGGACATTTCCCTGCTGGTTAAAGCTCCTTCCAGCAGCACCAAGTGTCTCCTCCACAGGAAGGTGCTTTGTGTGGGATGGCTGAACCAGCCTGCAGAGTTTCTATTTATCATTTATCAAGACAGACGTGGAGCTCTTTCCAGTTCCTCACTTCCCATCCCTCTCACCTCTGAGCCCCATGGCTCCGCACAGCCAGGCTGGGCTCAGCACACAGAGGGGACATTACTGCCCTCCTCCCTCTGTCCCAGTCCAAGCACTTACAATGATAGAGCCCTTTAGGACTTTAGGACTCCTTGATGAAGCACTGGGCTGTAACACAACTCATGGGAGAGAGTTAAGTGTCCTGGGAGATCCTAGCCTGTCCCCAGCCCTGCTGAGAGCTCCATGGGGTTTATCAATCTCTCCATGCTTTGTGTCGGCCACATATTTTCTATGAATGAGTTTTTAATATGTCTGTTTGAATCACTGGTGAAAATATTGACTAGTCTGAGCCTCCTGCTCCAAAACATTATGAGAAACACAGATTTAATGACAGCTCCCCATCAGGGGCTGCTGCCTGAGCTCTTCCCCAGTTCCCTGTCTCACGTGTGTCTCCCAGATGCAGCCAAGGGCTCATTTCTAATCAGCCGTGCAGCTCCGAGTCAGGCACATTCCACAGACTGGAGCACATCACATCTGTTCAGCCACTTCCAGCAGTCACGCAGGGAATCTCCTCTGTGAGTGAAATGAAGGCTGACAAGACCTCTTTTCCATAAAAAAAATTGATTGGCATAAATCTTCCAACTTCCTTTCAGCTGCCTCCTGTATCCCTTTCCTTTGACTTTGCCTGTGCCTGGTGCTCAGGAGGAGCCTCACCGTGCTGCCATCTCCTTTGGGATGCTGCAGCTTCCACAGTGGTGTGAGATGCACCGAGGATGTTCCTGCACAGCCCTCTCCAGGTCTGCCTGTGGCATCACTCATCCTACTCAGTGCTGTGCAACACCTGCCTTCATCTTAAAAATGCTGGTGAGCTTTCAGCATCCTCTTGTGACAAAGACACCAAGGCAGCCCAGAAACACCAATTACATTTCTGCCCTATCTAGAGTTTGCCATCTCTATGAACAAAACCTCTGCACTGTTTTTTGTTGTTGTTCACAGAGCATTTCAGGTGCTTCCTTACTGTCATTCATTCCCTAAGTCATGCCTTTTAAACTGATGAATGTACCTTCTCATACCAATCTTCTGTACTTCATAACTTCTAATTCAAAATCAATGGTTATCTATTTCCCCCCTACAGTCCATTTTGTTATATATTGCTTTTTTTTCTTGATTCCTAATATCTGCCTCTGCTTCATCGCTGAGGAGGATGGGCATCTGGCCAAAAACGTCATCTTACTTGATTATGGAATTATGGCTCTTGCCCTTGAAGAAAAATTCCCTGTTTTCACTCATATTTTTCTGTCACTGATGTGTCCTTTCCAATTAGTTTTGCTCTCAATTCACATTCCTGCTGGGGATGTTCTCCTGTCACACCAGGTGAGTCACTTCTGGTGGTGGATGCCTCTGTGTGCTAAGGCACTGGGGAGGAGTATAACTCTATTTGCTTCTCCAGAGTCCCTCCTGGCTCCCATTCCAGTAATTCTACAAATACAATAATTACAGGAGTCCTTGAGCCACTTTCACTCTGGTAATTACTTCCCCCCCATCTTCCAGCTCAACCCCTCCCACCCAAGTTAACTGCTCCAGAGGTGGATTTCCATTCCCTGCAGGTCCAAACCCCAGCCTGTTCCCAGCCTTGTGCGTGTTTTTGCCTGCTTCTCACAGGACTGGTTCTATAAAGGTGACCAAAGAAAAGCCCCCTTGGGACTGATTTGAAGGGACTGACCCCCTCCAAAAGGCAGGGACACCCTGTCCTGGTGCATGGGGGAGGTGCTGCCTACCCCCATCACCTGAGCACTTTTGGGGCACTTTCAGTGAGAGCCCAAGCTCCTGGAGAGCTGAAACCTGGAAGGAGAACAGGGCAAATTGAAATTAATAATTTATGAGTGACAGTAACAATTTCCACCATTTGAGGAAGCAAAGAAAATTGCTCCATAAACATATTTCTTTTCAATTTCCTACCAGTTGCTTGAAATTTGATTTCCATCTAGTTTGTTTCATCAAACCTCCCCAAAGTGATTTAAAAGGTGCCGCTGGCAATTACCCAGCTGCCGAAGGAAAGGAATGGCAGCGGGGCATCTCCAATTCAACCCAAAAGGAACAGGGGGAGGAGGAGGGTTGGGGTCACTGGCAGAGAAACAACTAGCCAGCACCAGAAATCTTTTGTCAGTAGTTTGGCCAGCACAGCCTCAGTCACACTCGGTTGCAGGACAGGCCCAGGGCAGCAGGGACAGGACGAGGTGCAGGGACTGTGGGCAGCAGCAGGAAGGCCTCTGCCTGCACCAGCCTGCACATCACCCTCCCTGCACACTGCTGGCACCTCAGCACTCCTGAACTCCTCCTTTCCAGCCCTGCTGGGGCTCGGGTCGCTTTTCACCATGTGTTCCTGTTCTACCCTTCCTGCAGTGAGGGGCCCTCTGGGCTTGGCATGTGCTTGGCCAAGGGATCCCTCCTGCAGAGTGCTGAGGGCGGGTGGACTGCCTGGTCTTCCTCACTTCTGACACTTTGTGACACTGACTTGGCTGTCCCACCTGTTTTCTACTTTGGGCTCTGCTTCTGTCCCTCTCCCAGAGACATCCTGCACCTTTTCCCAGCAGTAGAGGCCAATCTCTGCTGGACCAGTTATCTCTGATGTTAAAGCATGAGCACTTGCCATCCCTTTCTTTCCCAGTTATTCCCCCACATAGGATCAGGCTTCCAAGCACCAACCTGAGCTGTTCAAGCCTGCCATGGTCCTGGCACTGTGACAAAACTGCTGTGAGTGTGTCACAAGAGCCATCACTCCTGGCTTGGATTTGCTCCAAGAGCTGGAACTCTTCAAGTGGCTCCCAGGCCAGGGAGCTGCTGGGCTGCTCCAGCAGTGGGGATATTTATCTGGAAATCAAATACACAGATTCCTCTGCAGCTGGAGTTGCCCAAGGTGCTTAGGGAAGAGGCCACTGAAGCCCTTCGCTGGGGTCTCCACATCTGCCATATGAGCATTGCCACTGATTTAAATAACACACACTGAGAGAAGAAAAATTATATCTGGAAACAAGGGATTCAAGGGTCTGGAAGGCTGGTGATGAATAAACATCCACGGCTTGCAGTGAATCACTGCATATCCTTGAACATCCCTGAACACAGGGGCACTGATGCCAAGAGTCAAGGAAGGTGTGGAGTGCAAGCTGCTCACCTTAAAGCCTCACCAAAACTTCCCTGTCCTTCTGATAATTGAGGAAGACAAGTGTTGAGTAGGCAGCAGCCTTCAATGGGCATAATTCAAGCCTGGAAGTGTTTACAGTGTCAACTCTTTGAGCATAATAGGGAATTACATGAATAGGCTGGCTGAGTTCTTAAAGTAATAGCTTTGTTAAAAGCAGTTAGGATCATCCAGGGCTGCCTCGTGCCCATGGCACTCATGGGTTTGCTGTCCTGTGACGTTCTGGCCAAAAACCACTATTTTTTCCCTTCTGAAGTAAATAGTAATAAATGAATACAGAAATTAAGAGCAATTCCCAGTACCTGTTGTGTAGGAGCACTCTGAATGTCTAAAGCCTTCGTGCAGGGCATGGGCAGCACTGACATCCCCACTCTGGCAATGAGCTGTTCTCATGTTTTTTTGCATTTAAATAAAGACCCGGGGTGGTGATAACTGCTCTGAGTGTGAATTCATTATCCCGAGGGACCGGTGCAGGAAGGTGGGAGGGAATCTGCACTGAGGGGAGAAGCTGTACACCTGGTGCAGTGCCTATGTTGTCTCCCTGCCCCAGGGGGAGCACACATCAGAGGCTGTACCATGTCCACGAAGGGCAGGTGTACACCCTGGAAAAGGGGATGCCCAGTGGGATGTGTAGGACTCCTGCCTGGGGGCCAAATGGGACCTGAGTTTGCATGGATCAGACCCTCTTGGCTGGGCAGTCAGACCCAGTGATAGGCAAACTTCTCTTTAGGATATTCTCTCCCTCCAGTATTCCCCATGACACCCAGTGTTGTACCCCAGGTCACAGAACACAATGCAACACCAGTGTCACATCCTCTCACCTCAAGTGCTAAAGAAGTTTCCATGGAGATCCTATTTTTAGCATTTTATCCAGCTGCAGAGCTCTGAGGACTCATAAGCATGCTCTGGAAGCCAATTAGATGTTTCTTGCAAAGTTTGACTAAAATTGGTCAACTTGTCATGGAGATCCAGGTTAGGAGGCATTACTCAGATTTGGGCTTGCTCTTTGAATAGTAGTTTTAGGAGCAGATTCATTTCTCTTAAGTAGAAAAACTTTTCACATCTTCCATGGCCCAGCCCAGGCCAAGGCAGGAGACCAACAGCAGTTAAGCACAGCTGCTAATGAGGTTTTTAGTCAAGGATTAAAAGTGCACCATTTGGTGGCATCTTTAAGTCTAGAGGTCACAGATGTGAAAATCTGATTTGCTTTTGATATTTTTGTTGAACAATTGGGAGGTGCAGACACAGAGCTGAGCTCCTGTCCCAGCACAGCCTGGTGCTGGCTGTGTTCCCTCTGTGCTCCCTCTTGCTGTGTGGCCAGGAAGATGGATGGGGTGGAAGAGGGAGAGACCAAGAAGGGAACAAGGCACTGGGAAAGGCAGAAATTTGCTTCAGAGGTGAGGAATGGGCCCAAGTTTGCATTTCTTGGCCATGGTTGGTTAGGGTGGTGAAGATCATGGTCTGGATTAAGGAGATGGGTGAAATGCTGGTGTTTCCAAGGAAAGGGGACACATGTGGAGATGGTCTGTGCAGGGGTGAGGCAGAGCTCTCTTGGTGCTCGTGGTGAGGCTGACCATGGCAGGGGGGTGTAGGAGTTGTAGGAGGTCAGTCTAGGCTGGACATCACCCACTCTTGGGAAAACGCACTGCAGGAGGTCGTCCATTGTGCAGCTCCATGTCCAGGGGGACACCTCAGTGCCAGTGTCACTGCCTCCCTGAGGGCAGTGCCCAGCTCCCCTTGGCAGCCTGGGCATGGTGGCCATCTCTTCCTGTCGTCACCAGCTGGGCCATTCCCTTGGCCCACCCAGAGCAGCGTGTGCTCTGACCCAGCAGGTCTGCCTTGTGTTTGGTCTGTGCCATTGTCTGTCTGCAAGGCTGTGCCAGCTGTGCCTGGGGGATGTCCCCCACCCCTGGTGACAGGGCGAGGATGCCATCTCTGCTCTGTGCTCTCTCAGCCCCACGGCGTGGTGCAGGCTGGGGGTGGAGGCAGTGGTGGAGGTGGTGCAGGGCCCTGCTCTGCTGCCTCCATCCTTCAACATAAAACCACTTGAGGTGAAGCATAACGTGATGTCAGCACTGGAGCTCACACCAGCCATGGCCACCACAAAAGGTGGTTTGTGGGACCGATGTGATGCCTTGGGCTGCAAATGTTCACTCCAAACAGAAGCCCTGACAATTTGCTGCATTTTTCCAGTGTTTGATGACAGACAACAGCTTTTCTGGCAGATATTTAATAGCAATCCAGTGGCCACATCTGGGACTTCTCTTTGTTCCTTGGAGGGCTGTGGGTTGGACCTCAAAGTCTTCCTCCCTCCTACTCACCACACCTGATCCCAGCAGAGTCTATGCCTTTGTGGGCTGTGTTTGGGTTGCTGCTCTGCTGCTTCAGAGAAGCCAGAGCCTTGAAAAATTCATGTGGAGTGCTAGAAAGAAAAAAAACCAAACTTGATTTGGGTTTTCATGACACACAAGCCCTCTATTAGGCCTTGTAAACTTTTTCTGACATTACCACTTCATGAAAACTTTGATTTCAGCTGTTGACTAAATCTTTAATCTCCCTCTACCTGCTAGGTCTGTCTCCTTTTCTTACTTAAAAAACCTTTTGGATTTTTCCTCAACAGCATCTTTCAAATGTCAGCAGTTACCAGACTAACATGGAATGCAAAGGCCTTGGCAAACAGTCCTTTAAAGAGCTGGGGCATATAAATTCAAAGTCATGATATAATCTAGGAGGAATCCATCAGGCAGGGGAGCCTCTTGCATGAAGTGTATTGAGAACTAAGTACAATATGAACAGAAGGAAAATTGCTTTTTCCCTTTTGAATTTTTATTCACTTAGCAGCAATATTTACTAGTAGCAGGCAGAACCCATTTTTCATTTTCTGGGGAGATGCAAGAATTTCAGTGCCACTCATCTTGTCACCAGATTAGATCTGTCGACTTTCTGCCAGGTCACTGTGATATTAATGATACAGTTGTAATCCCTTTCTTTTGGGAGGCCTGTGGATGGAGAAGTGACACACTTGACCATTGTTGACATGTTATAATAGAAAGAAAAATAGCACTTCTGAAATCCTGGGAAATTGCAGCTCCCTCTGTCATTGATTTCCTTTGTGTTCACAGAGCTGGGCTGCAACCAGCTCTGGCAGCTCTGTGTGCAACGCCTTGCCGTCATCAGCCTTATTTGGTAATTAGTCAGCAGCGTCATTTGGTAATTAGTCAGCAGACGGAGCCGGGGCTCTCTGCTTGGCCAGGTGCTCCCGCAGCTCAGCGGTTCCATCGGTCCCGGGAGCAGGAGCAGCCCAGGATGGGCACGGTGCCTGCACCGGCCTCGCGCCTCTCCCCGGCCGGGGCGGTGTCACCTCCTCCTTGTGCTGCTGTGGGGTTGAGCAGCCAACACTTCCCTTCCAGCGGGATAAACTCCCAGCAGACAATGAAGGAAAAGCCCAAGTACCAAGTAGAGAACACAGCTGATGTCCTCTGCTGCTGTGACTTTGTTTAGGGAGGACTTCGCTGTGGTTGGAGTGGGGTCTGGGACCTGGGGCGGCAACAGGGGCAGGGCTGAAGTCTTCAGTGTTCCTCATCAGCCAGCTGGGTGACAGGGGTTACAGCACGCCCATCCCTGGAGATGTTCAAGGCCAGGCTGGATGTAGGTCTGAGACACCTAATCTAGTGGAAGGTGTCCCTGCCATGCAGGGGACTGGCATGAGATGAGATTTAGAGTCCCTTCCAACCCAAACTATTCCATGACTCTATGATTACCAGGGGCAGGTGTCTTGCAACAGAAAAAGTCTTACTCTCTTTAGAGTGGAGATTCCTCAGTATTTCATGTAGAAAATTTCTCTCCCTCAAAGCTCCCAGAGATACCTGCTGAGGTCCATCTGCAGCTGGTAAGGAGAAAGCTGGGACATCCTTACGAGGCTTTGGAAGAACCATTTCTCAGGACAGTTATGGACAAACATAACTCCAACAAACCCGAACCCTTTCCAAATGCTGCACAGGTCAGATCTTCCCTGCTCCCTTTCGCTAAATCTTTGGATTATCCAAAACCTGGACGTGGGTGTGTGTTTAGGAAATGGGGCTGCTATGGAAAAAGTTGAACTCCCAGTGATGGATTTGGCTTTGAGCTTCCCTGGTAAGGGAATCTCTGGGCTGTCTGTTATAAATCCTGGGGAGAAGTGTCCTCTGTGCTGACCTGACTGGCCAGGCTCCTGGCAGTGTCTTGCACCCCATCCCCTCCTGACTGCCCCCAGTAGGATGAGAGCAGCCCACGGCAAAGTGGCCTTGGAGCCCCTCTGGAGCATCTGCTCCAGGCAGCAACTGCATCCCCAGGGCAGGATGGAGGGACTCAGGGAGGCTTCCTGGGATGAGACCATGTCTGTGCCCTTCCTCACTCACCCCTCCTAATTAGCATTCCTTTGGCACACTTAATTAGCACATTCCTGCCTTTAAGTTATGGGCTGCTTTCCTATATTTACACCCTCCTAAAACATCAAGGGAGAGGTCTATAAATTACATCTCATGAAAAACATTAATTGTGTGAACTCCTTCTAGCATTTATAATGCTCAGCTTGTTCCCCGCTCCACCTGGAACCTGCAAACACACAGAGATGGGTTTTACACACCTGCTGTTCCCTCCTGCACACACCTGCACACAGGTATCCACCACCCCTGAGCCAGGGCTGCCCAGACCAGCCCTGCACACGTGGAGCAGCACCTTGTGGTCCGTGAGGTGGTTGTCCAATATCTCCTGACCACACTGGTGGGTGAGAGGCTGCAGTGGATTCAGCTGCCCGAGAATCTCCCAGCACAGCACTGGTGTGTGCAGACTGCCTGCTTTATTGAGGGTGAGGGCCTTATCTCACCCAGCTGGGATGTGCTGCCTCTTGCAACCACTGTTTTACAGGAGGAAATTTCCTGCTGAAGGTAAGTACTGGCAAATTTTCTGGCCCGCCTGTGAGCCTTGCAGCACGGAAGGTGAGCAACAACCTCTG
Source organism: Vidua chalybeata (assembly GCF_026979565.1). Lineage (NCBI taxonomy): Eukaryota > Metazoa > Chordata > Aves > Passeriformes > Viduidae > Vidua > Vidua chalybeata. The sequence goes on along the minus strand of NC_071547.1, from coordinate 13,898,882 downwards.
ACCAGGGCCTTGGCACAGGCAAAATGGAGTTTGAGCATTGTGGCACCATGATCCTGCATCCTTGGGACTTGCTGAGACTCCCTCAGAAGTACAAGGTAAGAGGAGCACCCCAGTGAGGGAGTTCAGTGCAGAGGTACCAGCTGTCCTCAGAGCCCTGCTCAGCAAGAGCCATGCCCCTCTGCATGCAGGACTGGACCTCTGCATGCAGGACTGGACTACAGCTTCCATGACAACATTCCTGCCCTCTGTATTCACCTGAGCTTTCAGACAGTACAACTGAGCCTCCTGCTCTCCAGGCTGAGAGATGAAAATGGCAGAACAATGCCTGTAGTTTGGGAATAACAGTAGGTAGAGATCAGAAAATCAACATCTAGAAAAGTAAAAATGTTCAAGGATTGATCCCAATTAGAGAGGAATCCTAGAAAATAGGTGCAGGAAGTGACAGGCACGAGTCCATGTTTGGGTTTGTTTGCTTGCTGCTGCAGTGAGTTTTGTGGGTCTGGGTCTTTTGAGCTCCACTGCAAAGCCCAGCCCAGCAGAAGCCTCCACCAGCCACAGCGAGGGATGTGCTCCTGAGCTCGTTGGGTTGGAATATTCCTGGATCATGGGAACTACTGTCTCAGGGCTTCATGTCACCCCTGAGCAAGACAAGATCTGAACTCCAGTGGTGAGTTCCTGTTTTCCTCAGCTTCTTCTTGTGGTTACCTACTGCTGGTCATCCAGTACCTCAAGGAAGCCTCCAAGAAAGATGGAGAAACACTGATTACAAGGATGTGGAGTGACAGAACGAGGTTGAATGGCTTCAAACTGAAAGAGAGGAGGTTGAGATTAGACATTACCATCCTGATTGATTTGACATCCATGAGGAGCCAGGGTTTCTGTTTTAGCTTTTATTTGAAGGACAACAGCTTCTATTCAGCCAAACACTTGGACATGGTGCAGTGTCAGATCCTAGGAGAGAAACCTCTGTCCTGGCATGGGTAGTGCTGTGACACCAGCTCACCTTGCTGGTTTTGGTGTTCCGGTCACGTTCTGCTGCCATCTACAGAATTTATCAGCAGCAAACTCATCTCCAAAAACCCCACCTGTGGGGATTCTGCTGGATCTGTTGCCCATGTGAGGCCTTTTTCTTCTGCATCAGTTTTTCAAACCAGGCCAAATTTCAGCCAAGTCAAGGTCCACAGTTTTCCCTGAGCAAGGGAGGAGGAAATGTTTACTGATGAGATTTCCCAGTGCATCAGGTGGGCTGGATTTTCCTGTGGCCTCCAGGACCTGGATAGCAGAAATGTCTGCAGCTGTTTGAGAGCCTGATCAAAGAACCAGGCCCTGTAGGCAATAGAGAGTCTGAGGCATCTGCATCCTGTCCCAGGTCTGGGAGGTGAACAAATCTCCCTTCTCAGCCTCTATGTCTCTTTGCAGGCTCTCAGTGGTTACCCCTGGGACCCTGCCAAGTCACATGGGCTGAGCCACTGCTCGTGGTGCTGCCTCACTATCCCTTTCCCTGCCAGGGCTCACCTTTCTCTCTGCTCTGGAACTCTTCTGGGTGGGTCACACCTCACATGTGCCCATGGTTGCAAAGGAGAAAAGGTTTATATATGTACATAAAAGTTTACACATCTATCAATAGCTATATACCTGCATATGTATGCATATATAAATACACAAATCCCTGCATCCCGGGAATGGGTGTGCAGGGCTGTGCTGCACACTTCTGGGTGCTCCACTAGCCTTTGTGTGACCAGAGAGACAAGCAAAGCAGAGGAGATTTTGGTTTGGTGACTCATTTCAGGAAGACCTGATTGTTGAATCGCAGAATGGTTTGGGTGGGAAGAGAACTTAGAGCCCATCCAGTGCCACCCTTGCCATGGGCAGGGACACCTCCCACTGTCCCAACCTGGCCTGGGACACATACAGGGATCCAAGGGCAGCCACAGCTGCTCTGGGCACCCTGTGCCAGGGCCTGCCCACCCTCCCAGGGAAGAATTTCTTCCTAAAGTGTCATCTAAACCTGCTCTTCACTGGTTTGAAGCTCCCTCAGGAAAAAGCTGTCCTTGCTGCCCCCATACAGGTCCATCCCTGGAGCCTGGCAGGGACCTTTCCTGGCTGAGCAGAGAGGGCTGGAAAAGTGGTGTCTGTGGCCCAGGGAGGACAAGGTCTGATTGGTGCAATGGGACTTGCTTTTAAAGCACCTCTTGATGTTTCTGATCTGTTTTTAAGCCTGAAGCCCTCACATCCCTCTCTGCAGCCCCCACATTCCATCCCCCTCCAGCCTCACCCCAGTCCCCAGTGTCATGGACCCTCTGCGCTTGGCAGGAGGAGATGGGCATGGTGGGCCTGATCTCGGCCTGGCTTCTCTTCACCCTCATGTCTTGGGCTCTGCTACATCCCTCTATCCATGCCTAGCCTTTTTCCCTCTCTCTTTCCCCCTGTTACGGTCTCTTGTATTTCCCTCTTTCACCCTCACTTCCTATCCTTCCTCTCAGTCCATGCACTAGTTTGCTCATAGCCAGCAAGGTTCTTTTGGGGATAGAAAACAACCTTGCCAAGAGCATAATTTTGCTGTGCCCTGGATAGCAATTCTTTATTTAGCAGCCTGGAAAACCCCGGTTAATACAACCACAAATAGAAATGTGCTTATCAGGATTTGTATTAGGAGAGAACTGGTTAAAACTTTGGTGGGTGGAAGTCAGTGGAGCCTCACTCACTTCCAGGGGGCTCCCCTGATTTAGACTCACTGAGCTCAGGCCAAACATTTACATTTCCAGTGTACAGACATGATAAAATGGAATAAAAACAAAATACTAAACTTGATCCCATCTTAAAGCTTTATGTGAACTATAAATGTGTTTGAAATAAATCAGGTAGCTTTCATGGGCCCTATAAGTCAGACCCCTTGGCTTCCAGAGGACTGAGGTGCAAAGCCAATTGCTCAGCCCTCCTGCTTCTTTCTGTGAAGGGTTGATGCTCTGTGAAGGGTTGATGCTCTGTGGAGGGTTGATGCTCTGTGGACAGTTGATGCTCCCTGGAGGTGTCCTCTGTTCAGAGAATGGGCTACAAGTGCTTGCCCTGACTGAAGAGTCAAGCCCTCCAAGGTCAGGGGATCAGGAATTAGAACTGCATGGGTAATAAGAACTCACTTTTCCTGGCGCTTCTGAGTTATGAAATACCCTCTAGCCACAGACAGGGCTGGTTTTCACATCTCACTCATTTTTTGTGGCTTCCTATTTCTTTTCAGGTTTTGATTTATGGTAAATTCCTTTAAATGTTGACTGAGACACTAAATAAGGGAAAAAATAAACCAACAAAAGGCAAATTGCCTTTCCTTTACAGATGATCTACCACTGTGTTAAATTTCAGGTTCATACTTGGGGCATCTGACATTACCACCGTTCAAAGAGATCTGAAAGACAGCAGCTAAATTATTCCTAATCTTGTCTCCTAGGCTGCTTAAAACATAGTTGTGTTGCTCTAAAAAATACATATACCCCAAGGCAGACAGCGTGGGTTGAAATGGGAGGTCGAGGGGACAGGTGCAGTTAAAAGTAACTAAAAGCAGAGTTGCAGAGGCAGCAGTGCCTCGTGCCTTCAGTGAAGTCAGCAATGCTGAATGTTTTGGGGCTTGCAGAGCAGAGTATCTGTTTTCTCTGCTGCTTTAAAGGCTTTCCTCAAGTCCTTCCATGGTTTAGCGTGCTCAGTGCTGGGTCACCCTTGGTGTCTGAGCAGCCCTTTTCAGAAAAAAAAAGCAGCTTTTTGGCTCAGGGTTGCTGCATTTTGTGAGAGTTTGTGTTGGCTTCTGCTTAGTGATGTTTGAGTGACCTTCAAACACAGGGCAGCAAAATTCTTCCTGATACACTACAAAAAAATGATAAGAATGAGGTCTCTGCTCATGAGGGGGATTGTGCTGGTCCCTTGTGCCACTGATTGATCCCTCCTGATCTTCAGCACCTGCTGCTGTTTGGACTTCAGATGACCCTGGAGAAAGCTGGAGCTTTCACCAGAGCACTCACCAGCCTGCGGTGCAGGGTGTGCCCAGGCAGCTCCAGCACCCCATGGACAGCTCTGGGCTGTGCCCAGGAGCTCTGGGCTGCACCCTGAGCCTGTTTCCTTTGGGAAAGGAGCTCACCTGGGAGATTTCATCTGGTCTTGCCTGAGCCTCTGGGGCTTGAGCCAGGGAGGGGGGCAGGTCTGCTCTGGACCCCAGCTGAACCAGCCAGCAGAGGTGGTGGGATGTGGATGTGTCCCATAACAGGGGACAGAAGTGCATGCTCAGGAAGCACCTGCAGTGTTTCCACCAAGCTTTCTCATGTCTGAGTTTTTAATGGTCCAGGCTACACTTGGAATGGGACAAAATGGGCATTCTAGAACTGGGAAAAGGGCAAGGTTGTTTATCCCAAATGTCTGGTATTGATGTTCACTAAGATAAAAAATAATAAAGGAGGGGGAAAATGCTGCAAACTTACATGACAAGCCAAATCCTGGGTTTATTGCTGCCTCCTGAGGGATTAGAGTAGCAGGAAGGAGCTGAGCTGTTTTCTCTCTGGTGGGTGATTGCAATGGGTACTGTCTCTCCTTAGCCTTCCCGATAAGAACTTTGGCTTTGCTTCATGCACCTGAGCTGTGGGATAAATTGTTGGGGTGATCCTATAGATCTTGAGCAGCTTAAGTTACTCTATGGTTTTACTGCATTCCAAAGTGCCTGGTGAAGTGGGAAGCAGCCCTTGCATGACCACACGTGACCCCACTCCTGTGTCACTTTGGCTGGGGCTCTTTGCTGTCCCTGTGCTCCCCAGTGCCTGTCACACCTGCCTCTGCCACGGTGATGTTTGCCACATGCTACCTGTGTGTCATGGGGTGTCCTTGGAACACTCCATCCTGGCCCTTTGTGGGTTTCATAGATCTTTCCAAAAGGGACAGACTTTGTTTCTGACCCTGCATGACTCCAGGCACTGGCCACCCTGCTGCATCCAGGGCAGCCACCAACACCAACATCTCCCTGTCTTGTTGCATTGCTCCATCCCCTTTGGGGTCTGCAAAGCACCAGGCCGACCCAAGGCTCCAGATGGACCCAGGTGTTATTATCATATCAATATCCCGTTATCATAATGACAGGAAGGAGATGGCTGCACATGGAACAAAGCCTGCCAGATGCAGTCAGTTCCTTTATTCCAGTTCTGACGGGATCACGGAGCACATGGCAAAGCACTTCTGCTCCTTCAGAGTTGTCCCCCTGCCCCTTCATGTCACCACACACTTTTGGCTCCCAACATGTGTAAATTCATTTATTTGCTGGCACACCCCCATCCACCCAATGAAGACAACAAAGGGCAAAGCATGACTCAAAGATTGAGCTGGATAATATCCACTGCAGATCTGACAGTGATACATACATTGCATTTTTAAAAGTTCTTTATTCTGCCACAAATGATGCACCAGCAATGCATTTCATAGGCAGCTTTCCCCAGAGATTCCCTCTGCCTCTTTTCACCCTGTTCCTGCCAGCCCATGGCATTGCTCCTGCTCTTCCAGGGAACGTTGTCCTTCCTGCATCCCTGCGCAGCCTCCGCTCTCCTGCTAAACCAGACCTGTGTCTCTGCTCCTTCCCTGGCTCCATTTCAGAGTTCATTTGTGCTGCACGACTGTCGCCCTGTTCTTTTGAGAGTTTTAAAGTTCTAAAAGTTTCCATGCCTTCTGATGTTTACATATTTCTACTGCAGTTCTCACACATTGTTCATATAAACAATGATTGCTTTGCATTCTTCTTTGTGGGTGGAGAGAATTGATGGACTATTAGTTTGACCGGTGTGGTTGGAGAGGTGACAATACCACCCTCCAATCCACTGTCATTTTTGCTATGCTATATATAGTGGAGTCAGAAAATAAAGTTTGCTTTTTCAGTTCTTCTTCTTTCCTTTTACATCTAGACTGCTTCTTTGAGTTATTTCGTGTTGTAGTGTGACACACGAACACACAAGGTGGGACATCAGGTGCCAAGGAAATCTCTGTCAGGCTGCAGGGCTGGTTTTGAATGGGCTCCTAAGAGGCAGCCAAGGACCATCCATGTTTGGCAGATAGACCCAGGGCTGCAGCTGATGCCCAAACACCCAGCTGAGCAGACACAATGTGCCCAAAATGAATTTGGGCATCAATGAAAATGGGCTTGTGAAATTGGGTGCTATGGGAGCTGTCTGAGAGAAGCCCTTGGTCCTCATGCATGTGCCATGGGAGGGGGGCTGGGAGAGCCTGAGACAAAGGGACATGGTGGCAAGGGATGTTTGTCCACACTCAGGCTGATCTGAGAAGGGGAAGGAGATCCCAAGCTAAAATATAGATGGGAGGTTCAGATTAGTTATTGGGAAAAATTTATTCCCAGAAAGGATGACCAGGCATTGGAACTGCCCAGGACAGTGGTGGAGTCACTATCCCTGGAAATATCCAAAGGGCATTTGGATGTGGCAGCTGTGGACATGGTTTTGTGATGAATATGGTGGTGCTGGGTTAAGGGTTGGGCTTTTCAACCATTGTGATTCTAAAAGGCGATTTTGTCTCTGTGGCTGCCCCAAAAAAAGCTGGGGGTGCTGACAGACTGAAATATCTCAGGAAGGACACTCCTACCATTTTTTGGGCTCAGCACCACCTTCTCAGCCTGACTTGGCCAAAAACAACCAGGGAAATTAGACCTGGATATTTCCAAACATCCTCCCTCTCTGTCCCTTCAGATGCAGCGGAAGCCCCAAAACACAGAACAGGGAAGAAAGACTCAGCGTGTGAAAAACACAGTGTTCCAAGAAACTCAGTGGAGGGACTGAAATGTATCTCTGGGAGGACAGAGCTGGTGGGGCTGCCATGAGAGGAGGTGGAAAAGAGCGACCAGAGGCAGTAGCCAGTGGCTAGGGAAGGGGAGCTGACTGTCCAAGGCTGGTGAGGGCACAAGCAGTATGGACCAGTACAAGGGCTGTGGTTCCAGGAAAAGCTGCACAGTGGCATGGCCATGGCAGTGTTGGGTTATGCAGTGATAGAACAAGGGGCAATGACTTCAAAATGAAAAAGATTTAGATTAGAGAGTAGAGATTAGAGGTTAGATTTATATTAGAGATTAGAAATTAGGAAGAAATTCTTCCCTGAGAGGCTGGTGAGGCCCTGGCACAGGGTGTCCAGAGCAGCTGTGACTGCCCCTGGATTCCTGGAAATGTCCAAGGCCAGGTTGGGCAGGGCTTGGAACAGCCTGGGACAGTGGGAGCTGTCCCTGCCATGGCAGGGGTGGCACTGGATGATCTTTAAGGTCCTTTTCAAACCAAGCCATTTTATGATCCTATGATTCTATGACCTCGTTACTTGGAATTTAGTAGGAATTTAGCAAAGACTGAGCATCCCTGAGAGCCCAGAAAATGTGATGCAGTTTGGCTCAGATCCTGGCTGAGGATCTGGAAGAGGCAGAGTGTCAAGGCAAAGCAGCATTTGGATTTCAGAGGAGTGGCATCAAAAGGCACTTCAAAGGCACCCCCAGGACCCTGGGGTTTGTGACAGTGCGTAGACAGGGATGGGGACATGGGCACACGGTGCAGAGCCTGAGGTGCTGGAAATCAGAGATCAGGCCTTTCTCTTTGAAGATGGTACCCCCCAAGTGCTCAGTAAATCCAGCCTGGAGAGGGAAGGAGCCAAGCTCAGATTTTGAATCATGGTCCAGGGGGGATGAAAGTTATTTTGTAAAAGTTCTGCCAATGCATTTTAGGAAATCAGTACATCCCATTTGGCCTGGCTTTCCTCAAGTAGGTCACTGGTTAATCTGATGCAGGCAATGAGCCACTTTCTTTCTGTTTATTCTTTGATTTTGCTTTTCTAGCAGGTATAGCTTCAGAACCAGCATGATGAAAGAGTATTTATTGCTGGCACCTGAAAGCATTATGCTCCAATAGGTATCTGCATTTAATTTCAAACACATCAGGATGTCTCTAATTCCCCGGCCATGGGAAGTTAGTTGGGTGTTGTGAATACTTTGGAATAATTTTTCATTAGTTCTCTAGTGGGGTGGTCATAAAGCTGAATTTTAAAAGTTAAGGTAAAATGTCTGCTTGTCCAATTAGAATAATCTCAGAATGGTGGAAACACCAGTTTTATGTGTGCAAATTAATTTATCGCAATTAAAATTATGCAAGAAGGAAAATTCTCTAAAGTCTCCAAAAGAGCAAAGACAATATAATTTACAGACTCTGGGAATGAGGGCTGTTAAAGGTGCAGACTTGGGAAATATTTGCTGTAATATATTAAAAGAAGCAGGAAGGCAACTTAGTGAAAAGGGTTTTTTTTGGTACTTTGCAGGAAGCATCACAGAATTTTATTTTGGGAGCACAAAGCAACAAGGAAACCCTTAATGTTTTTGTGATCTGTGTTTGTCCCTGTGTGTTCTGAGATATCACAGTCTGAATATTTGTGATCAATAAATCATCTGGGAAATTATTAATGTTGTTTGATTTCAAAATTATTGCCTTGTCCCTTTAATAGGCAGTTGAGAGCATTTTGAAACTGTTATTTCAGGCTGCCTCGAGGTGTGGGGAAGAGATTGCTGCCTCAGATTCACACCTGCAGGTTTCTCCAGGAAACATCAATGCTATAAATTTTTATTTGCAATGAAAATTTAGATTATGGAACATTCTGAGGATGAATGCACTAATTAGTTCATATCTGAAGTAAAGTGTGGGAGCAAAATGATGTCTGCAAATTTCAGGTACAGGGGGAGATGCTGTTTGGGACTGGGATACAACCTGTGAGTTCTAGCCAGCTCCCACAGCAGGGAGCAGCCACTGTGTTCATTCACTGCTGGAGGAGCCCAGAAGAGCCCTGGAGCTGCCCCAAGGGCTGGTGCCCCTCTGCTCTGCAGCCAGGCTGGGAGAGCTGGGGGTGCTCACCTGGAGAGGGGAAGGCTCCAGGGAGAGCTCAGAGCCCCTTGCAGGGCCTAAAGAGGCTCCAGGAGAGCTGGAGAGGGACTGGGGACAAGGGATGGAGGGACAGGACACAGAGAATGGCTTCCCAGTGCCAGAGGGCAGGGATGGATGGGAGATTGGGAAGGAATTGTTCGCTGGCAGGGTGGGCAGGCCCTGGCAGAGGGTGCCCAGAGCAGCTGTGGCTGCCCCTGGATCCCTGGCAGTGCCCAAGGCCAGGCTGGACCCTGGGGCTTGGAGCAGCCTGGGACAGTGGAAGGTGTCCCTGCCCGTGGCTGGGAGATGGAGTGGATGAGCTGTGACGTCCCTGCCAGCCCAAACCATTCCATGAATCTGTGAATATCCCTCCTGATCCCCAGAATGAACTCAGCCCTCCAGGACCAGTTTTGGCATGCAGAGAATGATGTCACCACCCTCCATCTCCCAAATGAAAGAGACACCGGAAATGACATGGAACATGGATCTCAGACTTGCTTCAGTGCTCTTGGTTCTTCAACTTGTTCAGTAAAAATCAATATAAAGCTGAAGAACCTCCCTGTCTCCCCCCCACTTTGAGTACACATATCTGGCAGGGATCCTATAAACTTCTGTTGCCAGATGAAATGGAATACAGGAAACCAGGATGAAGAATAAATGAGCCCATCTGTCCATCTCCCCTCCAAAGTGTGTCACATTGATGGGTGCCCACCTAAAAGACCATTAACAAACCTCTGGTTAGGAGGATTTCTCTAACCACCTATTCCAGGACTCTGCTCAGCAGATTATAAGCAAGTTTCTCCAACACCAAGTAGCTTTTAACCTTTGCTGGACTTCAGGCTTAAACCTTTTTTAAACTTTCATTTTTTTTGCACTCATCATCTTTCATCTCCTGTTGTATCGGGATCAAATGCAGAAATTATGTACAATTAAGAGCATCTCAAATGCTGAACCTATGAACAAATTCAAACCAGAGCATGCTTAGACATTTTTCCTTGCTCATTCTGCCTCAAGAAACAGCTACCAGGAAAAAAAAAGAAAGTTTGAAGGCAGTTTTTCTTGACAATTGCTTGCTCTGAAGCTCCTGAAGAGTTTCACATTTTTCAGACAAGTCAAGCAGAAGAGGCTAAGTGCACCCAGCTGTGGCACAGAAAATTGGGGGGTGCACAGTCCATGTGGAAAATAAACCCCACGAGTGAGAGGCTTTTGAGCGGAGGGCACACAAAGAAGGCAAAATCATAGGATTACTGGTGACTGATCTAGAGAGAAGAGTCAATCTTGCAATTCTGGGGGCTTGCTGAGTCTCTGATAAAAGATAGGGCTGCAACTGAGATCTGAGAAGGAGGAAACACAGGGAGACAGGGAGTGAGAAATGATGTGGGGGAAGACCCAGCTCTAACTCTCAACAAAACGGTCACGATTTCCAAGTAAGATCTCTATAACAGGAGAATTTGGTTACTGGAGGAAAAAAAGGAAAGTCCAGATGCTCTCAGATGGGACTCACACTGTGGAAAAAAACCTTCTTGTATTTCTGAATACTATTGTGTTGTCACTATAGTGACTATTTGGAGAAGTGCCTGATGTCACCAGCTCCTGGCCATGACGGCTCACCTGAGCTTGTCACCACAGGGACAATGGCTGGCTGGCTCCATGACAGCTGTAGCTCCTGCAAAGTCCATGCTCAGTAAGGATGCCCTGGATCCAGTGGGTGTGGGACATGGCCCAGCAGAGATGGTGGGGCAGGAGGAGAGCAGGGGGCTGCCCACCTTCTGTGGGGGCTTTGCCCAGAGCAGCACTGTTCTGTGACACTGGGCAGCCTCCCCAAGCACATTCCTGTCTGCAGCACCAACCAGCCAGGTTCCCTGAACCCTTAGACAAGGGTAGGCTGCCTTTCTGGTTACAGTTTTTCACTTACACACTCCCAGGTAATGGATGATGAAGACATATTGCCGTGTTTTGTAATTTAAAGTGAATTTTGCCTGTCAGCACAGTTGAAATAAATGTGTTCATTTCCCCAAAATGGCCAATCTGTCACATTATTCCATGTCCTTGTTTCCCCCATCCAGTCTAATAGTGGAAATTGGAGATCTGATTGTTTTAAAAAGTGAATTTTTCAAACCCTCATTTCCCTCTACTGTGAAGAGCCATCTTTAATGTTTGTTTGTCCAGTCCTAGCCAGTGCTCTCCCTTGGATGACCCTGGCACGGGGCAGGGTGAGGAGTTGCTCCAGGGTTTGTGTGAAGCATCTCCAGAGCTGCCAGTGCAGCATGACAGAGCTCACTGAGCCAAGGCTCACCCTACTGTTTTCCTAAAAGCAAAGAGTCCTTGCACTGGTTCCTGGTGCTGTTCCTCAATTTTATCTCAATGAAATGTCACGTGGTCCTTTCCCATGCAGCCTACCAGGAATGAGTTGCCTGCCGGCAATTACACTGGTTGGTGTTAATTCTATAATTTAATTCTTTGTCAGCCGAAATTTGTGTTGGTTTTCTGTTATTTTCTGTGACTGATTTCAGATGAAAGATCTACTTTATTAATGGGGCACAGCAAAGTAAAATGTCAGTGTTCTCCCCATCTCCTTCAGCTCCCTGTTGTCTCTGATGGAGTCAAAATTAATAAAGGGCAGATAACTCCTTGTGTCTTGGAGTTTGAAAAGACAGGTGTCTGCTAAGGAGGGCAGGAGCCTCTCTTGAAATGGAAAATGTAAACCTTCTCCCTCCAAATTGTTATAATTTTGAAATTAAGGGGCTCTCAGGCAAAGATATGGGAATAGAAATAACAGTTCTTTATTAGGGAAATTAAAATACAAATGCAATAGTAAAAACAAATGAAAACAACACTGACAGAGTCAGAGCAGGCCCTGGCAGCCTGTGGGTCAGGCTGGTGGCAGCAGTACCATTCCATGGGGGCTCAGCCCTCCTGCAGTGCCAGCTGTGCTTCTGCTGGAGCAGGATCCTGGACAAGGCTGGAGTTTTCCTCTGAAGCTCCGGGGCTGCTGGAGATGGGCCTGGGCTTCCTCTGGGAATGCAGTGGGGAAGAAAGCTGCTCCTCTGGGAATGCAGTGGGGCAGAAAGCTGCTCCTCTGGGAATGCAGTGGGGCAGAAAGCTGCTCCTCTGGGAATGCAGTGGGGCAGAAAGCTGCTCCTCTGGGAATGCAGTGGGAAAAGGCTGCTGTGCTGTTCCAAGGTCAGATTGGATCCAGGTAGGAATGCTTGGCTCCTCCCCTGGGCAGAGCCTCTCCCCATGGGATGATGGAATTTTCTCAGCCATGCAGGGACACTCAGTGTCCATGAACAGAAGAGATCTCCTGGAGGGAGGATTGGCTGTGGGAGAGATAAAGAAAAAACTGCCCAATGAACAGCAGAGAACTGCCCCAGCTCTGACAGGGGGGAATAGAACACACACCCCCATTTCCAACCTAAGACCCCTTGTTAGCTCACAGGGTGCTGGGGTACCTTGTCTGCTGTGATTAGTTTGGAAGTGCTTCCCAGTGAGAGGCTGTGTTTAACCCTCCACTGCAGCAAGGGAAACTCTCCCCGTTTCCCAGCATATCCTCAGACTCCCCTCCACACAGCACATAAATATTTCTGCTCCTGTCTTCCCTGTCTCATTATTAGCAATTTTATCATCTCTGTCTAATAACAGTCCTGCTGACTTGTATTCTTTGATGAATCCTCTGTCTCCTTTCCCAGTGGAAAGTTGCTGGCTGTGGTTATCTGCATCCCAAAGGGCTGGAGCACTGCTGGCAGTGCTATTTCCCTGTGTCTCTATTCAAGCCCTGTGCCTGCTCCTGCCCCACTTTCTGGAGCTCGCTCCCAGAATGTTTTGGTGGAGCAGGTGGCTGTAGATGGGCTGGAACCTCTCAGTCTTGCTCACTGTCTTGCTCATGGAATCATGGAATATCCTGGGTTGGAAGGGACCCACAGGGATCATCCAGTCCCATCACTGACCCTGCCCAAACCCCCCAACAATCCCACCCTGGGCATCCCTAGCAGCACTGTCCAAAGGTTCCTGGGCCTCGTGGCCATGCCCATTCCCTGGGGAGCCTGGGCAATGCCCAGCACCCTCTGGGGGAAGAACCTTTCCCTGATCTCCAGCCTGCCCTGCCCTGGCACAGCTTCCTGCTGCCCATCTCCTCCTGCACTGCTGTGGCCTCCCATCCCCCTGGCACTTGTTGCTGCTCAGTGTCATCCTGGCACTTGGGAAGGTTATTGTGCCTGCAGAAGCTGCCGCCAGAGCCCAGACTGCTGAGACAATCTTCTGCCTGAGGGCCAGATCTGACCCTGGGTGCCCTGCACAGAGCAGGGGGCAGAGGAGCAGGATGAACCAGACTTCTCAGGAGCAGAGTTGAACTAAGCTGCTTTTGTCCCTGGCAAGTGCCCTGGCTAAGGAGAGGTTGCTCGGCTCTGGGGATCCCGAGCAGTGGTGCATCCCCGTGTTTGTCCCTGGCCCCAGCTCTGTGCCCAACCCTGCAGAGCCCCTCGGCATTGCTGGGTGCATTCACACAGCGTCTGCCTCTCCCCAGGCTGGGAAGGCAGGGATACAGCTGCACATTCCCAGTGTGGCCTTGCAGGATGAATGTCTGATGGACATGGACAGCCTGCTCTGATTGTCTGTGTCCTTGCCTGTGCCTGGGGTGCAATGAGATGAGCTTTAGTGTGCCTTCCAACCCAAACTATTCTGTGATTCCATGATTTTATGGATGTGCTATGGATGAAGGCATTGAGTACTCCAGAGTTTCTCCCAGCAGCAGGGCAGAGGTATCCTCTCTGCAGGGCTTTGTCCATGTCAGGAAGGATGAAGCCACTGCAATTAACACATGTTAATTCCTCCCACAGTGCCAGCAAACAACAATTTTTTTTGTTAAAATGGAAGTTTATTTAATGACAAATATTTAAATTTTGATTTATGGAGTAAACCAAACCTGGTCTGTCCCATTCCAAGTACCTTGCAGCAGCACTGGTGCAGCTGGAATGAGGTCTGGGGTCTGCAAGCTGGAGGTGGGCAGGGAAGAGCAGGGGTCTCCTTGTGGATGAGGACAGTCCATACCACACATCCCATTGCTCCGAGCTGTGTATGAGCAGAGGGCTCTCCCTATGAGGAGGGGTAGGAATGACTTTTTAGCTTCCTCTGCTCTTCAGGACGTGCTGTTACCGAGATGTGGAAAAACCACAGCAAAAAATCAAAGCTTTTCTGTCTTTCAACCCAGTCTCTTCCTTCCTGTCCTGTGCGTAGGGAGGCTGAGCCCTCTGTCTGCTCCTCTGCCTGCTTCCACTCCAGCACTTTCATATCAATTTCTGAGGTGAAGTGTTTTATCATAAGGTTCCTACACTTGTCCTTCCCCCCCGCTAACCTGCACTCCAGAGTATTTCCTCCTGCCCTCCCTGCTCTGTGACAGGCTCAGAGACAGTGGGAATGTGAGTCTCTTCCCTGGGAAACCTAAGCCCTTCTCTTGGAACACAAGGGCTGGTAGGATGGCCATGGTTGGGGCAAGGGAACAGTTAAAAGGATTTTGATTCTGTGCATCTCTTCCCTCCAACAGCACCCTTATTTCATACAACTTATTCCTTCCATTGAAACCTTTGAATAATTTCCCTTTATAATCAAACTTTTCTATCCCTAAATCAGTTTTATAACCACCTTATTATACCTTGAAGCTCAAAATAAAAAATAACTGTTATAAATAATTGGGCTGTGCTGTGAATACTAAGCACACCCATGTCTTCCAGAGGATGGGATAACAGGGACGTCCTCTGCCATCCACCCAGGGATGGGCTTGCTGGCTTAGCTTGTCTTCTTCAGTGCCCTAGTGGGGTACAGAGAGGAGAGGGGAGGTGGGTTTCAGTCTTTGCCAGGCTCTGGACCTGCCCTGGAGTTAGCAGGAGGCTCTGTTCCACTGCTGTGGGTTGTGTTTGTGAAAATGCAGTGATCCTGGTGTTTGCTCCACCTGGGAGCTGGGGCTGGGCACCCCCATTTGTGCTCAGCTGTCCTCAGAGTCCCCACCCCTGAAAAGGGTCAGCTCTGAGCTGAGAGCATCACTGACTGCCTTATCAGTCCCTGCACTGTCTTTGCCTGAGTGGGGCTGTGGCAAAGCTGCTGCCCACCCCCAGCCCAGCGGTGCCTTCCCCTGCACCAGGGGTACGAAACCTCCAAAGCCTGAGGATCACAGGATCCCACACTGGTGGGGACACCTCCCACTGTCCCAGGCTGCTCCAAGCCCTGTCCAACCTGGCCTTGGACACTTCCAGGGATCCAGGGGCAGCCCCAGCTGCTCTGGGCCTTTGATTCATCCATCTCAAACTGCACTAAGCTGACACAAAGCAGATAAAAGTTTTTCCCCCCAGCCTCCCCTCTGGACATTGCAGGGATCTGTCTGTCTATCTCCAGAGTGGGATCTGCCTCCAGGAGAGCTCCAGCCATCTCCTCATCTTCAGGTGTGTGGCAAGAGAAGGAATTTGTTGCTGGCTTGCAGCTTGTGTGATGGTTTTATTGAATAGATTCACAGAGACTAAAGCCAGAGAGATGCATTAGATCATCATACTCGATTTCCTGTAAATCACAGACCATTACATTGCACCGTGTTCGTCATGCAGTGCATCCAGTGACTTGGGTTTGACTGAATCACATCTTTCAGGAAGATCTCTTCAGGCTACTTTCAGTGGTGGATAAATGTTTTCCTTCCAAAAAAGTGTCTAATTTATAATTCAAATGTTTCTGGCTTCAGCTCCCAGCTCTTGTTTTGCCTTTCACATTGCAGTCACAGAGTCTTTATTGCAAGGTATTTTCTCCCCCTGAAGGAATTTAGATGTGATGATGAAGTCACCTCTCAGTCTTCTTTAAAAGCTAACCAACTTGAAGCCTTTAAATCTCTGCATGGAAGGTGTTCTTCCTGGCCTTTAAATCAACTTTGTAGCTTTTATTCTGCACCTCTCTATTCCTCCAACTATTTTTTGGGGTTTATTTAAGCAGAGACCTGCAGAAATACTGCAATTTGGCAGAACGTGATGTTGAACTGAAGAGTGGGGAAGAGACCAATCCCAGGCTCTAGAGAATGGCTCGTGTTCCTGCCACCCAAATAAAAAATTACAGGGCTGTAAATGAGGTGCAGGCAGGTCCTTTATCCCTGGACTCCTTCAGCAGCTTCTGGCTGCCAGGGGAGTGGTTGAGCAGGAAGGGGCCAAGGAAGACCAAAGGAACAATATCCATGCTGGCATGAGGAACCCTCCTCTCTTCTCTTGGGCTCCAGTTGGGGGATGGAGAAAATGCTGCTCTGGGATTCTGCTGTGATCTCTCTGCTGGAAACTCCCCATGAGGAGCCAGCATGTTCCTGTGAGACCTGGACAAATACAGGTCTGGATTTTTATACTCTTTTACAAAAATGCATTTTTATTGTCATTTTCCGGGCACATCAATAACTGTCCCTTCTGACCCAGGCATCAAAGGCAATATTCAATCTGAATCTGCTGCTGGAGGCACTCTTGTATCCCCTGCTTTCCTCATGCTGCTGCTGAGGTCTGGGCTGTACCTGCAGGTCATGGACCTCCTCAGGCTCTGGGGTATGGAGGTGAAACACACAGGAAGGCACTACCCAGAAATCCTCACTCAGCATCATTCCCACACTCCAAAGCTCTGGGTGGCTGCAGGTGCAATGGATGAAGTGACACTCTGAAGGCTTCCCCTCCATCCCACGGGTAGATACTCTTGGGGCCATTGCCCTTAGCCCAGCTCTCGTGGGGATCTCCTGACAGGCTGGCTTTTTTTAAAAATAGCTGAAATTTAGCCAAGGGGCACCTGAATGCCCAGAGGCTGTGTTCCTCAGTGCCTGCTGATCCCAAGACATTGACTTGGTCTGTTATCCACCACAGCTGAGGCAGGTACAACAATCACAATTAGTGAACATGACTTTTTAATTATTGAAGAAAGGAGAGAGAACAGGAATGGTAAACATTGGCTGCAGCCATTAGCTGTGCTGGGAGCTGATAATTGAGATACATGGGACAAGAGCATGTGTGCCTGGAGGGTCTTTGTCCTCTGCCAGCCAGGACAAAGCACATCCTTTCCTGAGTTGCTGGTGAGCTCCCCCTTACCCACTTCAGACAATTAAAGGAGCTTAGAGGTAGACACCATAGCCAAATTCAAAGGCTGGAGAATCCTCTTTACATATCTCACATAATCTAAATGGTATCTGCATATGTAAAGCTGATTAATCTCAGTTAAATCCAATGCAACCAAAGAAAGCATTTAAATAAGTTATTTAAAAGAAGTCACTCAAAGGAGTAGTATTGAAACCCACCAAATGTCTGGATACAGAGAGTCCTAAACCCAAATTAAATCCCACTATTTCTCTGTGTTTATCAAGATTAGCACATGTCTTTTCTCAAGGAACACATGGTCTAAGCAAGTTGGTATTTAACAGGAGAAGATGTTAATACATTCAATTACAACAGCATTTCATTATCCCATTAAATTCATTATGAGAATACATTAACTCTGATTCCTTGCCAGAATGCTGACAGCCTCCTATTGCTCTCAGTGCTGAGGAAATAATGTGCTGTGTGGCATTAAAACCCGGGGGTGTCATGACTCCTTTCCATGTTCCCTGCTTGAGCTGTCTAGCCACTGCTTACCCGAAAAAATTTAACTGTATGAGCTCAAAGGAATCGGTGATTTCAGTCGTCATTTCCCTGGCTGGATGCTTTGACCTGCTCATGGCTACAGAGACCTTTGTGGGTGTGGAACACCACCCCGATTCCATGTTCTGCTGCTGTGCAGGGAGAATCTCAGAGCATCTGCAGTGTTCACCTTCCTGCTTTGGTCCACTCTCTCAAATGCCCCTTGAGATCATCAGGAACTCAAAGCAGTTGACACTTTGCTTTGCCCATGGACAAATCTCTGCTCTATGGCTCTTCAGCATGGCTACTGTTTTTGAGAAACAGAAATTTTAGAGAGAATTTTGAAACAGAACGATCATCACTCTTTGCAGACATCATTTGGACTTTAGGAAGAAGTTCTTCACAGAAGGGCTGGGCAGGCATTGCAAGGGGCTCCTCAGGGAAGTGGTGGAGTCACCGTCCCAGGAGGTGTTTGAGGAAGGACGGGATGTGGCACTCAGTGCCATGGTCTGGTTGACATGGTGGTGTTGGTCACAGGTTGGACTCAATCTCAAAGGTCTTTTCCAGTCCAATTTATTCTATTATTATCTTCTTAATGTAATTCCTTGGAAGTGAGTCCTGTCCTGCTGTGTTTGTACTGGGCAGCATCACTGTCTCCCTTGGGAGAACCTGTGACCAGCAGGGGAAGGTCACAGGTGGCTGAGGGGCTTTTGCCACCCAAAGGAGGCAGCCCAGGTACCACAGGTCTGTGTGCCAGGTGAGGCATCCATAGCTCTGCTGAGATCAGAGCTGGGCCCACTTCTGCTCCATTCTGTACTCAGACAGTGCCTGCTTTGAGATCCAGTTATGACATCAAATGGTCTTGCTACACTTTTACACCTCCATCTCCCACACTCAGAACAAAAGCAACAGGAGTTATTATATGAGGCTTACATGTGGAAGCAGATAATTTGTAAATAAACATCTCTGAAGGAGCTTATCAAGGAAAAAATACCTAGAAAAGCTTTGACCTTTATGCAGAAACATGAATTTAGATGTAAGGAAGGTGTTCAGAGATACATTCTCCAGTTCTAAATGTTCTACTTAACATTTGAGGAATAAAGATGTTAGCATGCTTATGAAATTGATTCATTTTAATAAGAGTCATTTTTAAGCTGCACAAAATATTCTTGAAAGGAAGGCTTTTTCTTTTCTTTTCTTTTTTTTTTTTTTTTTTTTTTTTTTTTTTTTTTTTTTTTTTTTTTTGTGAGCCTGGATAAAAGTTATTTCACTTTTATGATGTAGTTTGCAGCTTCTGGTAAGGATGCCTGGGGTCATCCTTTTTGATGTGAAATGAAGCGCTTCTCTCTTCTTAAAGATGGGCTCTTCTACACCGGAATGACTGGGAAAGTTTTTTCTCTTTCCAGTATAGTGATACTCAGGTGTTTGAGAAGCATCTTGCTTTTAAGAGGCCAGTCGTGTAATTGTTTCTTTCTGACCCAAAATTCCTAGTGATATGATTAATCCTGTGTGTACTTTCACAATGTGCAATTACAGAGCCAGATAACAAATTCTGCAGAAGGCAAAACTCCAAGTGACAGTGCTCCATGGTCTGCCTTCAGACTATGGCACAGAGGCAGTGGGATGAAGAGCTCCAGCCAGAAGGAGGGAGGTGAGCAGAGCTGAGCCCTGGCTGGGTACAGAGGGAGCACAGAGAGCTGCAGAGCCTGCAGGTGAGCCAGGTGTGCTGGGGCAGATCTGCAGCTTCACCCCTTGAAGAGCCTTGTCCCTGCCCTAGCCATGGCAGAGTCTCACTGTGTGACAGTGCCAAGCCCACATTTCCCTTCAGGTGTTTCTTGTAAGGTTTATTTTTATCCAACGCTGCCATGATCCTGTCTGAGCCTTGTCACTCCATCCTGCCCACAGTCAGTGGTACTCCATGGGGTCACAGCCGGTGGCTGTCACCTCCTCTGACTGTGGCTCTGGCTCCCAGTGCCCTCCTGGGCTGAAGGGTTATTCATCCCTCCAGGAGCTGCTGCATCACACCCCTCCTGACATGGGAGGAACAAGGGGGTGCTGGACCTTTAGCACTGGCCCCAAATCCTGCCAGGCTTGAGGTCTGGGCCAAGGATGGCCGTGCAGGGCCAGGAGCACAAGGACAATTCCACATGCGGGCACTGGTGGATGGGGAGGGCCCCACTCCTGCTGCCAGGGCCCCCAGAAACTGTGCTTTCCTATGTCCTCATCTGTTACCTCAGTCCCCTCAAGCACCCCCGCTTCCCTGCGAGTGCAGCTGCTCACCACTGACCATCCCAGCAGCCACATGTGGGTTTTAGGCTCTCAGCTCATTTCTGCACAGCCTGAGAAAGCCCCTTTTCCTTCCCAACACTCCTGGCAGGCTGTTCCTGCTGCCAGCAGGCAACAACACACCTGCAGATGTCACTCAGGGCAATGTGAAGCCACCAGCTGAGTTGAGACCAGCTGTGGGACATCTTGGCTCTGCAGCCTTGGACATCATTGATAGGGCAAGGGGGAATGGAGTCACCCTGCCAGAGGGCAGGGATGAATGGGATATTGGGAAGGAATTGTTCCCTGGCAGGGTGGGCAGGCCCTGGCACAGGGTGCCCAGAGCAGCCGTGGCTGCCCCTGGATCCCTGGCAGTGCCCAAGGCCAGGCTGGACATTGGGGCTTGGAGCAGCCTGGGACAGTGGGAGGTGCCCCTGCCAATGGCAGGGGTGGCACTGGATGAGCTTTAAGGTCCCTCCCAACCCAAACCATTCTGGGATTCCACAGTTCTGTGGCCCCTGAATTCTGTCCTGCCCTGGTTGGTTATTTCCTCCCTGCTTTAATTTCCCTGTCTCTGTGTATCCCAGCTCTGTTCTGTCCAGGCCTCCAGGTGTTTGTGAGCGAGAGCCTGGCCCAAGGTGTGCTGCCAGCAGAGATGTGCTGCTCCTGAGGGCCTTGCCTTGGCTTCCCATGGGATCAGGAAAAGCTAACACCTTAATGAACCCAGTGGCATGAAAGATTCTGGAGACAAGGGCGGATTTTCCCTGTTCCTCTGGGACTTCCCTGCTGTGCTGTCGACTTCTAGAGGGTGCTGTGGGGCATTTCTCATAACTTCACAGTTCCTTGCTGCTGTGCCTGCCAAGGTAATTGCTCCTTCGAGGTGTGACAATGCTTCCATCTATTTCTCCCAGCAGGTCTCGGTTCCCTGCGTGGTGCCACTGCTGGGTGGCTGCCTGCCTGTCTGGGAGAATCTGGGCTGGCTGCTCGGGGACTGGGGTACAGAAGGTGGGTGACTGGGCTGCCCCAAAAGCTGGGTTTGCTGAGAGACAGAGCTTCTCTCAGCCCTTGGGACAAGCGAGCAGGTGAATGGAAGGTGTATTTCCTCTTCTATCAAAACCCCCAAAGGTAACACATGTGCCCGGCCTGCTGGCCTGGCAGTGAGGGCCATACACCTTTGCTGTGGTGGGGTAGCTGTGCTTGGTCAGCAGAGAGCTGAGGTGCCATGGGGTGTTCTACAACCCCAGCTCCCCAGGGAAAGCCCCACTGCATCCCCTGCCAGCACTGAGGGGCTCAGGTAGGATAGGACCCTCCTTCCTGGATCTCCACTTTCCACGCAGCCACTCTGACGAGGCAGAAGGCTCTGCAGCAGCTGGGATCAGCGTCAGGGCTGTCTCAGGTGCCCTTGCTGGTGTCTGAGGTGAGGGGCACCTGGGGAGCAGAGCAACCATGGCTTCCTGCTGGTGGCACAATGGGGCCCGATGAGCCGGAGTGACCAAGGGTTGGGGGACATCCACCTGGAACGAGGCTGGGGAGACTGACTGGGATCAGAAGAAATGGCTGGTGAAAGGTTGATGTGAAGGGACCAGCAGGATGGGCTGGGCTGCGGAAGGTAAGGCAGGAGGGAATTGAGTTCTTGGAGCAGAGGCTGGGGGCTGGGAAATGGGATGGAGGGGGCAATAGGGCGGTGCAGGAGGGACCTGAGGTGAGAGGGCAGGTGTGGCCCTGACTGACCCTGAGGGTACTGCTCTCCACAGACCCTGTGTCCTCTGCCCATCCATCCCCTGGGCCATCTCTGCCCTGCAGAGGTCCCACCCTGGGTCTGTAGGCACATCCCAAAGAAAGGGATGTGCACCTCCCAAAGAAAGGTCCCTCACAGGTTCTGCCATGACTCTTGTCCCCACAGCCCCTCCAAGCACTGAGACTTGCTCACACTTGGTGCTACAGAGGCACTTGCTGCACTGAGCCCAAAGCACCTGCACCCCAAGGCTC
The DNA here is from genome assembly GCF_026979565.1 of Vidua chalybeata. Taxonomy (NCBI): domain Eukaryota; kingdom Metazoa; phylum Chordata; class Aves; order Passeriformes; family Viduidae; genus Vidua; species Vidua chalybeata. The sequence goes on along the minus strand of NC_071547.1, from coordinate 13,877,107 downwards.
TTGAGGGGGACCAGGAGGTGACAACACCATTGTCCTGCTGTGTGCCAAGTGTCTGAAATTAGGCAAAAGGTGGGATTTATGCTGCACAATCAGTAGAGTAGATAAAAGCCTCTGACATTTTTTTAATAGGGGTGCTAGGAACATCTCAGCAGCCCTAAGATGGTTCTGCAGTTTTGTGTAAATGCCTCATCAAAGTGGTAATGTATTCTAATTATTAGCACAGCCCTGGCTGCCTCATGAACCTGTAATATTTTGTGACATGTGACGTTACAATGAAAATGTATGAATAGCAATTTTTCATTTAAATTACCAGCTGTATGATCAATTTTTTTGTAGTATTATGAGGTTTGGGGTAAATACTCCATAAATATGTAAATAACTTTTGATGTTGCTGCATTAGATAATTGCAGGAGGACACGGCTTGTGGTACAGATGAACCAAGACTGGGGCACTCTGAGATTCTGTTTCTTTTGGGCACATGGCTGGGGCTGCCTGATTCTTGCATTTGCTCCCCAGGCTGTGGGCTCCCACCCTTGGAGGGCACCTGAAACACCTTCTCAGGTGCTGCACCCTTTGCAGCCACTTTTCCCACCCAGCTGGGGATCTATCTGTGCCACCTGGATGGTAGAGCTGTGCTGCCTCTTATGGGAATCTTCCAGGGGATTCACCACAGACTGGGGGTCACTGGGTCCATCCCTGCTGTTTTTGTGAGATGAAATCTTCTGAAGAAACTCTTCTTGCTCCTTCCCCAGTCAGCCTGGCCTTAGGGCTGATTTCCCTCACCCAGAGCAGACCCACTGAGACCAAGGGAAAGCTGTGAGCACAAATCCAAATATTTTTTCACATCAGCTAAAAATCAAGATATTTTTCCTTGGGAAAGAAAAAAAAAAGATATTAATTTGGTTTAGCTTTTCGCTTATGTGTTTTCCTAATTTGCTTTCTAATCTTTATCCAGTTCAAAATCAGGCAGAATGGGTAAATGAGGAAGCAGGTGTGCAGATTCAAAAGCTCCAAGCTCCTATTTCCACCATTTTTTCTCATCTGGGTTTGATCCTGAAAGCATCCCTGCCCATGCTGTGCCAGAGCCACTTTGGCCCTCCAAGCCCATGGGGTCACAGGCAGGAATAGAGACTCTGGGCCACTGAGCCTGGACATCATCCAGGTTTTCTGTGGCTCCAGCTGGTACTTCCATGGGGATAATGCATCACCTGGAGCTGCTGAGGTACAGGGAAGAGCTACAGACACAGGGCTGGACATACTGACCCCCAGTGGGTCCCTTCTGCCACCCCCGAGTGAGGACACTCTTCTCTTCACGCTTCACATGGCTCCTGAGCCATCCATCACTTCTGTGGCCCACCCCTGGTTCTCCCTGCTTGGAGCAGCTGGTCTCTGGACACACATGCAGGGTGCCCTGGGACAGGAAGCTCCAGTCTTCTCTTCTCCTTGCCTCCTCAATGCTCCAGGTCTGCTGGAGAGTGGGAAGCCTGGCATGTCCTTCTCCACCACCTGGACAGGAAAACTGCCCTTGTGTGCACCTGTGGGAGGACGTAAAATGTGCTGTTCTGAGTCAATTTTTACAGTGGAAATACTGGAGAGGAACTTGAGAATTAAAACATGAGAGAACAAAGCATGTCTGCACCAGGGAGAGGTGAAAACAGTAGCACTTTCATTATGAAAAATGGTATTTCTGGAAGAAAAACAGTAGGAGTGCAATCTCCTGGAGTGTCTGGGGTCAGCATGAGAGTGCTGAGAGAAGACTTCCCAGAGCAGTGATGGGCAGAGGGGGAGAGGAAGGATTAAGAGACCCCCAGCAGCATCAGCCTGCCCATCATCACCAGCACCCTGCTGGGAGTACTGCCCAGCCTCTAGGGCTGAGCTGGGCCTGGTGCTGGCTCTGCACCCAGGGGAGAGCAACTCCCTGGGGCAGGAGCTGCTCAGGGGCACCCAGAGCCCATGCTGGGGCTCGGCAGCTCCCAGATCAGTGGTCAGGGAGTTCCTGCACTGCTGAGCAGAGCCAGGGTCACAGGGTGTACCTGTGTGTGCTGCAATGTCCCAGGCAGCTGGAGGACATTGCAGCACCACCTGCGCTGCTGCAGGCCCAGCAGATGCTCTTGAGGTCACCTCACGCCCTTGCTGCTGTGGCCTCTGCTGCCTGCAGGACCTGGGGGCACCCTGGGGCTGCTTCCCCACTCTGAACAAGGAGGCTGTGCCCGGGGTGTGACACCTGCCCACTCTTGTGCTGTATCCCCTCTGTTAGAGACACGGTCACTTTGGGACAGACACTGTCCCCTGTCACCCCCAGGCTCTTGTCTGGGTCTGCCAGAGGTGCCCAAGGTACACTGGCTAGGTGGGTGAGCTCCTGGCCTTGCAGAGGGGAAAGGGATGCAAGACAGGAGCAGAATGGCCCAGTGCCCACGTGTGTCTGGCAGGCTGGCTGTCCTCAGGCTCTCCTTGCAGGATGGGTGACAATACACAGTGGCATGATCTGTGCTGAGGAATTGCAATGTCCTCAGGGTCCACAGCTGCCTGTAGAGACTGAGGGACAGCAGGATGGCTCCTCTCTGAGCTGACCAGCAGGTCATTGTCACCTGCCACACAAAGCAGATGTCGCTGTGCTGGAGCAGAGCTGCTGAGCAGGTGTAGAGTGGGGGGTCCTGGGAATGGTAGGGAAAGGTGGGGAGCCCTCACCTCTGCCAGCCCATGCTCCCTGGGATAAACCCACAAAATGAGGCACAGCGATCTGCTGGAGTCCTGGGACTAGCTGGGCCTGAGGAACCCTGAGGGGACAGAGGGAACACAGGGGACAGGGGCTGTGGTAGCAATGCTGTGCCCATGTCAGGGCTGGTGGGGGCAGGTGCTGCACAAGGAGCACAACCAGCTCCCACCACTCCTGTCAAGTGAAGAGAGAAGGATTCAGCACTGATTAATTATTTAGATTAGAGCAATCCAAAGGGGATTAAAATGTGCCTGGGAAATGGTGATTGGACAAGTGTATCTGGGGGGGGGTAACAGGGCTGTCACCAAGCCCCCCGTGTCTGGCTGGCCCATGGGGGAGCTTCCTTGGGGCTGGGGAGGCTGAGGGGGGGCACAGCCCCTTCTTCTCACTGGGAGCAGCAAACAGAATAGGTTTTCATTTTTCTCTGCCTGAGCTCTGTAAGCAGCTCAGAGTGTGACTGGAAAAGCAATGGAGCTGGGAAGGGAATCCCACCATCACACAGCCTCAAGAGAGGGAATATTTGATGAAGCTGACTCCTGTGAAGAGAAAGCAGAGGCTGTTACCATCACAGATACTTCAGCACAGATGCCACAGAAGAAAGAAGCCTGGCTTTGTAAAGAGCCTTTGTATTATTTCCTGCCTTTCCAGCTTCACTGAAGTGAAAATGAGGCATTTTTTTAAGAGCGAGGAAAAAAAAAGAAGAAAAGAAAGGCAGGAGAACAACTTTTTTCTCTGCTGAAAGCTTGATGCTGTGCTTTAACTCTTCCCTGAGATCGTCCACCAAAGACAGGCTCCTTGCAGGCTCTCTGGGCTTCAGTAGAAAATGGATTTTCTTTAGCAGGCCCTGGTGAGTCACTTCTCTTAGCAGATATATCTGCTGGGCTGGTGGAGGGGTGCTCTTCTCAGCTGGGCTGGAATCAGCACCGAGGTGTGCAGATGAAAGACGCCAGATGCCATCGATCACTCGGTCCCCGCAGGCCAGAGAAGAGCAGCTGGCTGTTCTTCAGCCTGACCCGTGTGCTACCACGTGCCCCCTCCTCCCCTTCATTCCAGGCATTATTCTGACCCCCTTTCTCCGGCTATGGCTGGGTCCAAAGCCTCTGCCCTGCCAAGAGCTCAGCTCCTCTTGGCATGAAGAACTTTCTAAGTTTGAGCCAAGGGTTTTGTTCCCCTTGCGGCCATCATGGATGAATGAAGAGCTCCATTCTCTCCTTTGTTTTACTTCTTCCAGAGCAGGAGCACACTGGCTTTGTGCAGGGCAGGGAAGAGCAGAAGGAGGGAGCAGCCCAGCTGTGTGACACGTCATGGAGAAGGCCATGTGCATCCACACTCCTGCCTCTGCTCCCAGGGAGCTGCCTGAACAAAGGGCTCATATCTGCCCTGGTACCCCTGGATAAGCTCTACCTGCACATTGACACCTGTGAAAAAATTCGTAAAATATTGCTTTTTTACCTGAGTTTTCTAATAGGAACCACAGGAGGGACGAGATGCTGATCCTTGCTGTGGTGGGTGAGGAAGACCACTGAAATCCTGCTGGCACATTCTGGGCTGTTGGGGAAGCCTCCAGATTCTGGATCCAATCCGTTCTGGCTCATCCCCTGTGTGTTTAAGTTGTGGTGCTTCCCATGGCAGGAGATGGCACATGCTCCCTCCTCTTGCAGGCTTGCCTGACCAGGCTGGGATAAGGATTTTCTCCTTTATCTGTGGTTGCTGAGTGACAGGCACAGCTCTGGTATGGTGAGAAGGTGAGGCACAACTGCCTAAAGGATTCCACTCTGGCCAACATATAATGCAGGACACTCCAGGCCAGAACTGCTACAATTCATAGGGCTGTGAGATTAAAGGATGTTTGGGAAGAAAACTCTGAAGTCCCATAAACTTCATACATTTCTATTTATTGTAGAACATTCTACAGTTTCTACATACATATTTCTCCATATCTACATACATACAGTACACAGGGGAATGGCTTCCCACTGACAGAGGAGAGTTTTACTTTTGGTATTAGGAGGAAATTCTTCACTAGGAGAGTGGTTGAGCGCTGGCAAAGGTTGCCAAGAGAAGCCGTGGCTCCCCATCCTGAAAGTGTCCAAAGCCAGGTGGGATGGGGCTGCTTATTCCAAGGGCAGGTATCTCTGCCCATGGCAGGGGGCTGGAAGGTCCCTTCCAACCCGAACCATTCTAAGATTCCATGACACCTACACATATTCTACATTTCCTCCTGAGGTCAAGCTGGTATGTGAGAGGAGAAGAAATGTGTGGCTGGACTTGTCCTCCCCATGTCAGCATTCAGGGAGCACTGAGAACAGTCTGCAGCACTCCATGGGGTGCAAATTGCTCATAAAATGATGTTTAAACTGACCAGACAGCAATGCCCTGGCCAGAAGGCAGGAGGGCCTGTGAACCTGCTGAGAAGGCTGTGCTGGGTGAGTTGGCCATACCCATTTTTTCCTGTGAGATTGTTACTTTCCATGCTTGTAGCTTTCAAAAGCTTCCCTGGAAACCTCTGAGGCCAGGTCAGGTGGGCTCTGAGTAACCTGGTCTAGCTGAAGATATCCTTGCTCATTGCAAGGGGGGTGGTCCAAGTGGCCTTTAAGAGTCCCTTCCAATCCAAAGTACTTTATGATTTGACAAAGAGATCTTTAAATAAACCAGGGTGTGGAGCTCCCATTCCAGACACATCTGAATCTTAGGCAGTTCCCTGTGAATCTTCTAAATCATAAAAATAATACAGATGTAAATTAAACTGTCCTGAAGGCATCTGGCAGAATGCTAATGGGGCAACTGTTCTCCTTGCTTGCTTGTCAGTGACAGAGATGGACTGAAATTAACTGTTTTCAACCACCTTCCAGACAGGGACAGGGGATAAGGTCACTGGGACCTTTAGGAGCTCAGAGGATGTGGTTCCTCCATCCCCTCAGTGCTTTTCTGTGGAGCAGAGCTCCTGCTGACCTCTCAGACCAACACTCACCACAGAAGGATGGACGTGACCCTGTAGGTGATGCTGCAGGAGTCATTCAGTAGTGACCTCTGCTTTTTGCTTGTCTCCCTCTCTCTGAGTCTCTAGCTGGAGTAGGTCTGAAATTTATTGAAAACTGTCCTGGTTTCAGCCAGGACCCTCCTGTTGTTCGATACCACCTCAGGTCATTGCCAGGATGGAGCAAAGGATTCTCTTGGGCTCCTGAGAAGAAGAAATGGCTTCTGGTAAAAAAACATGGGAGCCTTTAGCCCTTGTTCATTGTCTCAAGGTCCGTGGTAAGCATTTTGGCACATGATCACTCTCTCTTTTGTACACTTTTTTTGTTAATATTGTTGCTGTTACTGTTTTTTTTCCTTATCTCATTGCTGTTTCCAGCAAATTGTTCTTGTCTCAAACTGTGATATTTGCCTTTTGTGCCTCCAATTTTCAGCTCCATCCCCCTGCAGAGGAAAGGAGGAGGGAAACTGGGATGGGGCACTGAGCAAAGAGTGCGTGGTTTGGAGTGTTTCAGTGGGAACACTGGATTGGAGAATACCAGTCTTAAACCACAACAGCCTACTTTGGTGCCCAGTGTGGGACACTGATGGCTTGAGATAACAGATCTGGCCAGAATGAGTAGGAAACAAATTTGATCTAAGCATTTGTTGTATTAGGTGTAGAGCAACTGGCCACAACGTTGCTTGGTCTGTTCATTTGGGCATTGTACCTCACCCTGTTGATATTTTCATATATACTTGCTGTGCCCAGCACAGTGCTCCTTTGGAGAGCAGGGCGAGGGGTCAGGTTGGCTCTGTTGGTGCACTGTGGGATACTGGTTTATGACAGGATAACACTGAGGACACTCAGAAGTGATTAGCACTGAAGCACAGCTTCTTCTGGCACCCCAACTATCAGTGCTGGGCTGGGTGTTCAAAGAGAAAGTCTCTGCCATACATCATGCCACTGATGTTACCTGGACTAAGTGGATTGGCCTGATCACACAGCGGGCTTGAATAGGAAACCCCAGTAGCCCTGGGATCTTGGAAATCATCGCAAACTGGCCCTAACGTGAAAATTTCAGACTGTCATCAGAAGAGGAGGAGGAGAAGGTGACATGTGCTGAGGAGGTCCCACCCATATTATCAGCTACCTGAAAATGAAAAGCAATGTGCTCTTTTCACTGACAGTTCCTGCCTTATTGCAGGGATGCACTGAACATGGAAAGTTGCTGTATGGGGCCCTACACGGCAGTGGCAGAAGGTATTGAGGGACAAGGTGGATCAAATCAGGTTGCGGAGGTGAAGAGGCTGGAACAGCCATGCCAGAGCATCTTGTACTCAGCTCTGTGTGGTTGAGAGAGGGATTTTAGCTGAGTAATGGAATCACAGAATCATGGAATATCCTGAGCTGGAAGGGGTTCACAGGATCATCCATTCTTACCCCTGGCCCTGCCCAAACCCCCCAACAACCCCAACCTAGGCATCCCTGGCAGCGCTGTCCAAAGGCTCCTGGAGCTCTGGCAGCCTCGGGGCCGTGCCCATTCCCTGGGGAGCCTGGGCAGTGCCCAGCACCCTCTGGGGGAAGAACCTTTCCTGATCTCCAGCCCTGGCCCAGCTCCAGCTGTTCCCTGTCCCAGAGCAGAGATGCGATTTGCCCCTCAGGAGGAGCTGCAGCCCCTGGTGAGGTCTGAGCTCAATCCCCTCTTCTCCAGCTGGACAAACAAAGCACTCTTCAGCTGCTCCTCCTACGGCTTCACCTTGAGATCCATCACCAAAGAATAACCTGAGCTGAAAGGGACTCACAGGCTTCTCAGAGTCCAAGTCCACTCCAGCAGAGCTGGGCAAAGACTTGTCTCCTTGGCTCCTCTATAACAGGGTCTGCACTCATCCCTGCCCAGTGGAGCTGGTGTTACTCCCACAGACTTTGCTCTTTGTCGCTTGGATCCCACGACCATTTATTTGACTGCAATTTCACAGCATATGGGCAAACTCAGCTTTAGAACTAACATCTCCAGCACCAAGCTGCTGCCTGTGTGGGGACAGACAACTACATTTATATGGAAGATGACCCTGAGTGATGAACTGTGGGATGAAAATTGAATTAGAAAAAAAAAAATCAGCTTTCACTGCTGTTGTGCAAAAAACAGAGGGGCAGCAGCAATCATGAGCAGCCACATCAACCCTTCCACAAGCATCCCAAGGTACATTTCATTTCCAGAGCTCACTGTCAGCCCTGGTGTTTTGTGTCAATGAGACCTGAGCACTTCTCTGGGGTTAAGCACAGGCTGAAGACCTGTGCGGAGTGGCACACGCAGCAGGGGAACTCAGATCCTGCAGCCTCGTGTCACAGACCCTCTTATGTGTTTTATGGACATGGACAGGCTCATGTTTCCTGTACCTCTGCTCCATGCCAGAGATGAGAAAATTGATCCTGTGACAAGGATGCTCTTGACCAGCCTTCAGAGACCACGAGGCAGCATGGAAGTCTTATCTGCAGAGACAGATGGGGGTTTAAAATTGAACTGCAACATAAAATTCTGCCGTGAGCTGTCATATCCGTGGTCTTTTATCATGACATCTCTCTGTCAAATGCATTGTTTAATATCAATCACATCAATGAATACAAGTTTTATACACATTTATGCAAAATTTCAATTTCTGCTTACATTGCCTGGGTGTTAGAAATCACATTACTTACATTTTTCAATAGCAGCCTTGCTTTTTCCTGTAGGAGAACTATCAATGGTTTGATGTATTTTTATGTGGATCACTTTCTCAGTGAAAACATTTGTAAATCTTTATTCCCATAGTCTATCCACTTCAGAATGCTGCAGTCATAAACTACTGTGGGGAGGATGAACTTGGCTTGATCCTGCAGGGGCAAGCACGTGGCTGTAATCAACTCCCACACTGCAAACCTCCTTAGGTCAGGAAGAGGAGAGCAACAATGAGGTGGGAGAAAGGGTGAAAAAGCGGGAAGTGAGGATCTGCTTCTGTTTAAGTAGAAGTAGTAGTAGAAATTGTTGTTGTTGTTGTTGTTATTGTTGTTGTTGTTGTCCTTCTTCTTCTTCTTCTTCTTCTTCTTCTTCTTCTTCTTCTTCTTCTTCTTCTTCTTCTTCTTCTTCACCATTGTTACTATTTTTAATATTGGTTTTTTGCATTTTATGTTCACAGGAATTGTTCTGGGTGCTTGTTCTGTGGACTTGATGCAAGACAGACATCCAGATCCTCTGTATGCCCGTGGTCCTCCTCTAAGGAAGGCCCAGGTTTCCTCGTGCATGGGTGGTCTGTCAAGAGTGAATTCTACTGAGTGCCCCAGAGGCTGCTCTATGTCAAATACGCCTTGTTGTCCTCCTGAAACAGCCTAACTGTGCCCAGAGCTCCAGGAGAGGGAGAGAAAAACATTTGGGATCCCCAGGAGCTGCAGTTCATGCCTATTCATCAGCAGGGTTCTTACCAGAATGGTGATCCTGGGTTTAGTCTGATTAGTGAGACATGCAGAGCCATTTGTTATCTGTTCCTCCAGTGATGCGGGCAGAGCACAGGCCATGTGAAATGTGCCCGGGCTCTGTAACGAGATGATAATTAAGCAATAATATGCAACCAGGGCTGTCAAAGGGTGAGACCAGAGCAAAACAAGGCAGCTGCTGCCAGGAGGGCAAGGGAGAAGGATTTTCTCTCTCAGCAGCCTTTATTTCATGGATTTCAGCAGGATGGTTAACAATGAGCAAAGCCAGGCCATGTGTTCACACAATCAACAGCTCCACATCACCTGCTGATCCCTGAAAGAGAAACATGAAGACTATGAACAGCAAAATAGGGGGAAACGCAGGAAGACTTGGGGAAGGCAAAGCTTCTGCCTGTCCAGGTTTTTCTGCAGGCTGGGAGACAGAGGAGGGATTGCTGTACCTGGGCTGGGGATTTGCTGCAACTGTTGCTCTTTGTCCCCATGCTGGGTCTTACAACCTGGCTACATCAATGTGTGGGTTGCTCACACCGACCCAGCTGGCTCAGAGTTGGACCTCTTCCCTTAGTACTTCATACTTGACATTACTTGGCATCCTGCAAATTTTGTCTAGCAGGCAAATTGCTCTCCTCCAACCAACCTCCATCTCTATCACCTCCATCATCTCCATCTCCATCCCACGTCCATGTCCATGTCCATGTCCATGTCCATGTCGTCATCTTCCTTCCCCACAGTTCCAGTGTTTAGAACTGTCCTTCACAAAATTCCCTCCATCACACCCTTATTTGATGAGAATTCCCTGCTTGTATGGAGAGCTGCTATTTCTGTCCAACACTCAGCATATTTACAAATGGGCTTTACCAGCATTGGCTGGACTTGGTTTTAATCCAAATCTGTAAAGCCTGATTGTGCCTGGGCTCTCTATCCTATCAGCCACATGGGTGCTCTCCCCTGCAAATGAGAACAGATTTTCTGGGCAGGGGCTGTGTTCCATAACATCGTTCTGACTGGCCTTGATAATATTCCTAGCCTTTAATTCTTTATTAATTCAATTCTGTATCAGCTTTACTGCTTCTCTGCCAAGCATTGATATAACTGGAGAATGTTACCCTGCAAATTCAGCCTTGACACATTAACTGGCACTAAGAAATCTCATGTTTTTCTTCAGTTACCCAGTGACATATTGAATTTGACCCTTTTTCCCCCTTTTTGTCAGCAGCCAAGGGTGTAACTGCTCTTGCTCTTATGTTCTTGCTGGGGTGTTAACCAATGCTCCTGGGAGTCTATCTCCCTTGAATGTTTTCTCTAGTTGCATAGACTGTGGATATGCTACTGGATCTCAGCTTTCCTTGAAGAATGTTAGAGACAATTAGCAACACACTGTGTCTGTGAGTTTGTGTTCAATTGTGGGTTGTATTTCAACCCATAAGAAGCTGCCTCTCTCCTCATCTTGCCCTCAAGGTAGGAGTGTGCCCGGCTGGAAGGGTGCCACTGTGGCATTGCCTGCACTTCTCCAGGTCCAGCTCCTTCCCCACTGCTCTGCCTGTGTCCCTCCCCAAACTGCTGCCCTTGAGAAATGGTACACATCCTCTTTCCAGATTCCCCATCTTCCTATCACCATGGGTTTTGTTATATCAATGCAACAGGGATGTTTTCTTCCATCTTAATCTTCCTGGACATCTGTGCTGTCCCTGCAGCCTTCCTCCATATTACAATGTTCACACCCTTGGTTTCTTTTTTCGCTTTGGCACTTGTCCTTGCAGGTGCTCAGGAAGCCCAGGTGGGACTGTAGGCCACCCAGGCTCTCCTGCTGGCAGTGCTGATCCCAGCAGTGAGCTGGGCTTAGCAACTGGAGCTGATCCTCCTGGCACTGTAATTACATTGTGAAGACACTTGAAATTTTCTGTTGTTAAATATTTAATGCTGTAAGAGGAATAAGAGCCTGAATGTGAATTTTCTGATGAATGGCTTACTCACCTGTGGATGTGCTTAGAGCCTCCCCTCTCCTTCCAGACACAGTGACCATGAATATTCATCCCGTTCCCTCCAGGGCTTGCCTCCTTTTTGAGGCTGCCAGGAGCTACACCTGGGAGCTCAGATAAGCAAGGAGACTATGGGGCATTTAGCAGGACAGGAGATGTGCTGAGAATGACTGTCACAGGGAGATGATGTGACAGTAATTGAGACCCCCTGTTTCAGGGGGGTCAGTGTGTGCCTGCCAGGGACAGCCGAGTGCCGAGTGCCGATCTGGTTTGTTCACCTGAAGCAGGAGATGGGCTGTGCAGGGGCAGTGAGGGTTCGGGGGGTGCAGGGGGCTCCATGCTCAGCTCACGTTGAAGATAATGATAATTTACAGTGCCTGCTCAGTCCTAGGGTAGCATCATCTCCACCTGCTGTGGTACTACAGGTCCTTTGGGCTCTGCAGTGAGGGGAGAGGGGCATGAACAGGCAGGGCCGGCCAACCCCCTCCTGTCTCTTCTGGTGGGTTTCTTGGCAAATAGATCTTGGCAATAGATTTTGTTTAATGGCAGCTCCTAAGACAGTGAAATTGGTTTGCACCAAATGGAAATAGAATCCTTGAGCTGTGTTTGAATGAGGAGTGGAACCTGGGGTTGGTGTGCAAGGACACCACTGCCTCAGGTGCTGGTGTGCTTCAGTATGGCCAGGGAAATGCCAAAGCTTTATGAATTTTATTTATAACCCTGATTTTTATTCTCTTTGGCATTACTCCTGCTTCAGCTAGGGGACCACCTACAGGATATTTCTGCTGTGAAAGGAAATGAGGAAGAGCTTTGCAGCCTGACAGTGAATGATGGGACTGTGCTCAGCAACTGTGGGCACTGGGCAATTCCCACATCAGACTGGAGACTGGGCTCACCCTGCTCAACAAAGAGAGGAGAAATGAGGATGAGTCTCCTGGATGGTCCTCAAATAAACTGACAAGCACTCCACTTGCACCATGTCCCTATCTGCTGTGGAGAGGGGTCATTCCCAGTTGTGAAAATTGGGAGTGATGTCTCCAAGAGCCATTGCTGCATTGGCAGCTATCCCTTGAGAGAGTCCAGCAGGACAAATATCCACTGCTTCTCTGTGATCAATGGAGACAGTGAGATGAATTTTTGAAATTACAAATTTTGTCCACATTAGGAATTCCCTGATTCTCTGATTGCAAGATACAAAATCACCAGAAAACTTTCAGAAACCACTCAACTAGTGATATTCTTGAATTTTCTCTGCAGTGACATTTCAAGGAAACTGTAGGTTTCCTTCTTCTGGTTGTTTTTCTTGCAAAAATGTAAGTTTGTTTCACTGAGAAAAGGTTTTGATAGCACAGCCTGAATCACCTTTAATTTATCACAGACAGCAGCTTGTCCCAGCTGGGATGGCAGCTTTGACAGAGAGCTGATACAGTCAGCACTGCTCTACACATCTGTGACTGGGTGAGTGCAGATTTGGGATGAGAGCCACACTGTTCTGGCCAGCACAGCTGCACTGATCTCTAGGCAGGTTTGCTCTTTTCTGCTCTTGATCACTGTGTTAAATCCTCCAGCACTGACACCCAGACACGGGTACCTGGGAGCTAAAACGTGGCTGGTCCTTCGGGTCAGCACTCTCACAGACAAAGGAACAGAAAAGGAAATTGAGGGATTTATCTTCCTGCTGGCCCAGCAGGAATGTGGAAAGCCTGTTGTCACCCCATCTGTCATCTCCTTGGGAAGTGACTGTGCTTGCTGGGGTGTGCTTTGTTCTGCATCAGCTGGAGGAAGTGCTGTGCCTTAGGGCTCCCTCTCCTCCCTTCCACCACCCTTTGGTTTTGGGAACGCTTTGGTTTTGGTGTGGCTGTGTGACCTCCTGTACCCTGTGGCCACCAGGTACTGTGACACCCCTCCTGCAGCCTTTGCAGGGAGGGGCCCAGCACCACCAAATGGCAGCAGTGTCTTGTTCCAGTTGGACCCAGGGAGGAGGCACCTTCCTCCAGGCTCTCTTTGCACCAGTGGTCCAGAGTGGGGCATCCTCTGGCTCGGCTTACACCTAGCAAAACCATTTACACCCAGTTGCATTGGAAATGGACTGGGATTTGTCCCTGCCCTTTGACCAAGCCCTTCTTTGGGCTCCTCACATTAGCACACAGCCTTCAGGTGAAGAGAACAGTTCCCTTCTGTGCTGACAGACTGCCAGAGCTGAGGGATGGACAGACATAAAGAGCTCCACTGACCTGGAAAAGACAGAGGAATTAAGGTGTCTGAGCATGGAGGACCTCAGAGGCAGTAAGCAAAGGTCTGGTGACCTTTTTGGATGCAGTGTGGCAGTGACAAGCAGTTGGGGCTGTGTCTTCAGCAATTGCTTTTGTTTTCCTGTTCCTCAGCTATCACAGCACAGCCCTGCCTGGGGAAGGTGTGTGAGTGGAGCTCACACTCCAAACCAGCTTGGGGAGCTGCCCAAGAAGCACAGAGCCTCAGGAGCCCATTGTGGCTGCATGGAGGTGCTGCTTCCCGGGGAACAGCTCCAGCAATGAGCAGGACAGGATTTCACCTGCAGGTGCACAGCTATTCCAGCAGCCTTTGGTTCTCAGGTCCTGGGCGACAAGTGTGCCCCAAGGACATGTCTGTCAGAGCTGGCAGGACCTTTTCACACGGGGTGAAGATGGAGAGGGGAGTTTCTGAGGCCACTTTCCAGGAGTCCAGCCATGCCCTGCTTTCACACAATCATAGAATCACAGAATATCCTGAGCTGAAGGGACCCACAGGATCATCCAGTCCAGCTCCTGTCCCTGCCCAGACCCCCTAACAATCCTACCCTGGGCATCCCTGGCAGCGCTGTCCAAAGTTTCCTGGAGTTCTGGCAGCCTTGGGGCCGTGCCCATTCCCTGGGGAGCCTCTGGCTTCGCTGGTGATAAATGGCACACATAGAGAGGGGAATCTCCCTGCACCAGCTTTGGGCAGACAGAGCTGCCCCTAGTGGATGGTGTGGCTCTGGATGTGGTGCTGGATGATTCCATCTGAGGGTGAATACAGCAGAGATGACACTCTGACTCAAGGTTAGATTTGATTTATTATTCTTAGGACCCTTTAGCACAGCAAAGCTTTTTGAGTTCACTGCAACAAGCACTCTTTGTTTTACTACCTTTATAAATCACCTGAGTGTGCAGAAATGTAGGAACAGAAAATGTTAGTGTGGAATAAACAATCGCTAACCAGTGAGGCAAAAGAATCAATATTCATAAGATAAAGCACCAGTGTAAAGTGAACGATGATAATAAAGAGGAAATGAAACAAATCAAGAGGTGAGACTCCCAAAATCTTACTGTCTAAACAAACTGTGACTGAAGAGTTGCTGCAGACTGTGGATCTCACTGAAGGGCAATGGCCAATGCCCCTGGACACAGCCGGGCTCAGGATGGCTCCTTTGAATCCCTCTTAGATGTGCAGAAGAGTGAACCTCAACTGCATGTAACTGGCAGGATTGGGATCATGCTGGAGCAATCAAGGGCATGAGGTGGGGAATAAGAGAGAGGATTTCAGCTTGGGAAGACACTCCTGGTGATGCAGTGCAGGATGAGCCTGATGGTGACAGCAGTGTCATCTGAGGGGGAGAGAGCACGGGAAAGGGTCCGCAGAGTTTTTCAGCAGCATGAGCAGCTCCCATAATAGGTGAGAAGAGGGCAGAGACATTGCTGGTACCTCTGCCACTGGCATTCAGCTGCAGGGACACTGGGAGGAGGAGGGCAATTCCTCTGCCTGGCCTGGGACATGTTGCATGGCCAGGAGTCCTGGGCCCTCTTGGAACCTGCTTCTGGAACACACCTGCAGCTGAGGCACCTTCCTGCACCTTCTCCAGAGCCTGGGACTGGTCCTGGGCACCAGTCCTGGGCACCACAGGGCAGCAAGACATTGGTGAACAGGGGACTTTGGGGAAGGGACAAAGCAAGAATAAGTTCTCTGTGAACAAGGACTGTCTGGGAAACCATGGCTTTCAGCTAAGGAGTTGGCTGGGAATCAGGCTTGGATAAATTTGGGCAGCATCATGCAAAGACTAGGATGCTGAGGGCTGGGTATGTGTGTCTGAAGCCAGCAGGTGGAGAGTGACTGGAGTTGTCCAGGGCCACCAGCCTCTGGGTAGAAACATCTCCAAATGGGACCAGGCCCCTCACTTGTGGCTGCTTCCTTCCAAGGGTAAAGTGTGAGACGGCGAGAGGAAGCTGTTGTTGAAGGAGCATCAAGTTTCATGGAAAGGCATCTCACAGGTCCCTCTGTAATGCCTGGTTTTTGGGACTCCAGTGGCTGGAAACTCTTGGTGTGATCTGAGAACCTCCTGCTGCCCATGGGGCCTCAGGGTCAGGCCCATCTCACCCAAGGCTACACACGCAGTGCAGCACCCTCACTGTCACCCCAAGCGCTGCAGGAAGGGCAGCAGGGACAGAGGACAAGGAATCTCACCCTTTGCAGATGCTGACAGTACCTCAGATGGGTCAAACCCCAAAGCAGCCTCTCTTGCACCTCATGCCTGTCCCACCCTGCCCCTGCCACCACCTCTGCAGTGCCTGCAGTGCTGAGCCCCGTGCGGGGTTTGTGCCCAGCCCTATGCAGGGTTTATGCAGCCTCAGGCACATCCCAGGGCTTGTCTGTGACACCGGGGACAGGCCTACACTGCCACAGGAGGTGGCTCTGGTAATGGTGGGTATCTCTGTACCTGGCAGAGGGGCTGGGGTGAGATAGGAGAAGAGGTGACCTGTCCAGGAAGCCACACAGAGAGCTGAGAAGGATAGTGGCCAAGAGAAATAGGCAGAGATGCTGAAGAGAGCAGCTGAGCTGCACAATCAAACATAGGTAACTGACAAAGCATGTGCCAGATAAAACACTAGAAACAAGGAGATCTCTATAAACAACCTAACCCAGCAAACTCTTTTGAGGAAAAACTCAAAAACGATCATTGTTGCCATGGTGATGCAATTGGGATTAAGTGTGGAAGAGTATGTTTTATCATCAGCCTTTGTAATAAACAAATAACCTTCAGTATACTCCAAGAAAAGGGATAGAGCTGGGCTCAGGCCATCTAATCATCACACCCAGAGGCTGAAATTCATACATCAAGCAAACAGGAAGATTGTAAATTCCACCAGAGGTTACTTGCTTAAACCAAGTGCAGGCATGGGAGACAGCTGGACCTGGTGGGAAGTGAATTAACGCCAGCTCTGGTCACTGTCACTACTCAGGCTCTGCTTTATGGTGACAGGCAGCTCATCTCCCAGAGCCTTCCAGGAAGCACAGCTGGCACACCAGGCATGGGATGGCTGCCTTAGGGAGCTGCTGCCCCTGGGGAGGGGCTCCTCTGCCCTGGGTGACATCAGCCAAGGTTTTGACTCTAGCAGAAACATGAGCAGCCCCCTCCTTGTCCTGCAAGAGGTCACAATCACTGCACTGATGAAGTTTGCTACTGCCCACACATGGTTGGAGCAGACTTAACCTCTTGTGTGTGTGCTGGCCCTGTGGTCCTTGTGCATCTCTGTGATCCCAGGCAATTAGAAAATTCCTGGATTCTGCAAGCCATGAACAGCAATTGCTCATGCAAAAAAGTTGCACATCTGCTAAAGAAGCCTCTCACTTATGTTTTTGATCCATACTGGATTAAAAGTAAGGGGGTGAGCACAGAGCTTGCAACTCACTCCCTGCGAGGTTGGTACTCAATAGTGAGTGGCACTTGGTGTCCATGGATCCACTGTGGGGTTACCTGTGCTGGTTCCCTGTCAGGAGGTGATGGCTGTCACTGCTGGTGAATCGGATCCTCAGGAGAAAGGTGACAAGACAACAAGGAGATTAATGAGGAGCAGCCTGGTTTCTCCACTCCATCCCAGGCTGTGGATGTCACCTGCACCTGGCACATGAGTGTAGTGGGGGGATGCCACTGCCTTTCCATGTCCCTGAAGCCAGGGCTGAGGCAGCCCGAGGCTGCTCAGTGCTCTCAAGAATGAGATCAGACACAGAGCATATCCCAGAGAGAAAATAAAGCCCTGGTAAAGCTGGTAACCCAGCATATTTGTGGGAACATTGCCTCCAGGGAGTGCTTGTGCCATGTGAGTCTCTGGATTTGTCTTGGAGACATGGTTCCTGTGACCTCCATTTCTCAGATGTGCCTATGTTCCAGAGTGGTACCTGGACTGACAAGGAAACAGAACTGGGAGCTCACAGACAGAAGGGATGTTCTGCTCTGATTCACCTTTACCCCAAGTGTAACCATCTCCTGCAGTACCACTGCCTCTGATTTCTGGCATGGATGCAATAAAAAATACCCAGCAGAATTTATCTGTGAACATGAAACACTTCCTAGTCCCAGTCCTGAGAGTCCCATCTACTCTTCAAGCAAAGCCCTGTCCTCTGCAGTGCGAGGTCTGATCCCACAGGTCACCTGTGTCACACAGGTGGTGGCTGTGCAGAACAGGCTTACACTGAATTTCCATCACAAAGCACCTACCCATGACCCATGTTCCTCTTTAATTCAAAACTCTCTTGGCTTTGAACAACTCCAGAGCTGTGGTGCTTCCATCCTGCCAAAGCACCCCATCAGCTCAGGTTTATCCAGGGGAAATTGAGCCTCTCTCAGCTTAATTCATGGCTGTGAATGCAGCACTGCCCTGCCTGACTCTGTCTGGGGATGGTGCAGTGGATGATGCTCCAAGAGCCTCCTGTCCTCTCTCACCCTGGTGCCCCCAACACAATGCTCTGCTTCAAAGCCAAAGTGCATCCTTGCATCCTGTTGGTGTCATTCCATCAAGGCATTTAATCCTGTCAAACGCATCCTGTTCTTTCACTGACTCCTGGTCTGTGCAGTCCCTCAGCTCTGTCCTGCATCTTTGGAGAAGAGGGAAATCTTGTGTGGCAATTTCTGTGTGTGAAGCACAGCCCCCTCCCACTCCCACCCTACATCTCCTGCTCAGTCACTTCACCAGGAGTTCCTGTCCCTGCTCTCCCTGGGCTGGCGCAGCCTGACATGGCTTTTGTGAGGGTTTGGCTGCTAATGAACAAGTGTCAGCATCTCCTGGGGTGCAATAGGCTGTGTAAACACCATATGTGTGAGCTAGGGTTGCAATCTCAGAAAGCAGGAAATGAGACACAAACCCTTTGTGCTGTGTCACCCCTCTGCTCTGCTCTGTGGAGGATTTACAGTCCCTGCTCTTCACCAAGGGCAAGGGGGAAAGGAGGAGAGGTTACATTTTATATGTGGATTAAACAAAAATCACAGAGAGGTGGCTGCAAGAGACATCATAGTTTGAGCAGCAGGAGAATTCAACTTTACAGCTTTGAGCTCATTCTAAAAGTAATTATCTCCTGGCAGTTAATTGTCTGGAAGCTTGGGCTGAGTGATGGTTTGGAACTCTTGTGTTTGAGTATCTCAGCTCTAGTCCTGGGGTAAGTACAGGGAAAAAAATGGTGTGTGTGTCACTCAGGGAAACATTTTGCCCACATAAGGAATCAGGTGTGAAAACTCCCAGAAAATTGTACCTGCTCAGCAAAGGTCACTCTCTTACCTATTCCTTGTAACAGGGCAGAACTTCATAAGAATCAAGGACCCATTTAGGTTGGAAAAGCCCTGTAAGGCCATTGAGCCCAACTGCTAACCCAATATCACCATGTTCACCACATGCTGTCCCAGGACTGCCATCACTGAAATACAGAATGGGGTCATGAAATCTGCCATGTTTGTGACTCCAACACTGAAGCAAGTATCTCTGGCCACCAAGAAAGAGACAGGTGACAGGGAAGAGCCAATGCTTTGAGGGCCTGTACCCTTGTCACCATGAGCAGATCCTGCAGCTCAGGCCACCCAGCAGAAGTGGGAAACAGTGTGGGCACCACCAGAGCAAACCATAATGGCCTTGGAAAGCCCCCTTGATGACTTTGGTGTGTGTGCAGGCACACAGGTGCATCCTTGGCATCTCCTGCCATGGATTTAACTCCTGCTGCACAATTCCTGTGGTACCGTCTCACCTGTGTGAAATAAATACTCCCTTTTGCCTAAAAAAGCCTTACACAGACCATATCACACCCATTCCGGTGTGAACACTTCTCTCACAGGTTGTGAGTGGATTTCTGCCTCCCCCATGGACTTCATGGGCTGTAGGGGACAGCCTACTTCACCACAGTCCTCATCATGGCCTGCAGAGGAATCTTGGCTCCACTGCTTTGGAGCACTTCCTCCCCCTTTTTCCACTGACCTTGGCGCTGCCATGTTGTATTCCCTCACATGTCCTTGCTTCCTCCTCTTCTCTGACTAGAAAAAACCTGCTGCCCGTAGGTACCATTGCCAATAAACTCTACTAATTCAAAGATTCTTGCAGGATCCCACAGCTCTGCGAGGTCAATGCTGTCTGGGCTCCACCTCGGGGAATTGCTCGCTACGTTCCCGCTGCCAGCCTGGCGGCCCCACTGCCATCGCCTGGACAGGGGCAGCCCCGCGACTCTGGCGCTGTTCAACGCCTCTGCTTGTGCAGGGTGCTGGGAAGGAGAAGCCGCCACCGCCCCTGCCCTGCTGCCTGCAGCACGGCTGGCCAGGGGCGGCCAGGCAGGCGAGGCTCGCCATGGACTGCGCTGGGCTACCATGGGCTGTGCTGGGATAGCCCCCGGCCACAGCAGCTTGCCATCCCTGGAAAAAACTGCCCCTGTGCTGTTTTGCTTTTCTTCTTAACTATGCTATCACTGAGGCATTACCAGCCTCTCTAATTGAGCCAGCAGCACGTCCATCTTCAGAGCCATCAGAGGTTGGCTCTGTCGGACATGGTGGAAGCTTCCAGCAGCTTCTCACAGAAGCCACTTCTGTGGCCCTCCCCCGCTACCAAAAACCAACACAACTATAATGTGAAATCAATATATTGATAACCTCTGACACAGCTGGTCACAGCATGGTGCCAGTATTGCCAAGGCTGTGGATGGCCCATCCATTTAATAGTTGGATTTAGTGATCTTCGTGTGTCCATTCTTACTTAGTACTCCGTGATTCTGTGATCCCCCTGCAGGAATTGTTTATTGGAAGCGGAGCAGAACAGAAATCATTTCCCAAGGTGGAAAGGGATCTCAGGATCTGCAGGCTGGGAGAGATTGCATGTTCAGGTCATGCCCCAGTTCACTCATATCCCTCCCTCCCTCCCTGCAAGGGTTAACCCCAGCACAAGTTCTGGGTCGTAATTCGTAATCCCAGACTGAGTACCTCAGTCAGCCCCCCAAAATGCTTTGCTGGACAAGTTTGCTCAGTTCCTGTGTCAGATTCCTTCTTCCTCTAGGTGAAGAGAGCCTGCTGAGCAGAGAAATGCTAAAATCACCTGCTCTCAGCATCTACACCAAAGCCACCCTGTGTTCATCCCTGTGTTCATCTCTGTGCTCATCTCTGTTTTTCCTTCCAACCATCACTAAGCCCTTTGGGAGGGATGAAGGAACAAACCCCTGTGAGTTAAATGATAACATGCACATTCTGAATCCCACTGTGGAGAGCAGTGGGCAAACAGCTGAACTCTTCTGAATGACTCATGGAAACCAGTCAAAAACTCTTTTAGGAAATGACCCAGTTAAAGAAATCAGAATCTGCTCACAGATAATTTGCAAACCAAAGAATGAGTCCATGGAACCTGTTTCTCAGGGCCTGACTCACCCTCTCTAGTATCCTTTTTTTCCTTTGAGCAGTTCAAAAAATTTGTATGAAACTGCTAGAGTATTTTATAGCTATTACTTACCAGCTCAGCATGATTAAATACAACCTATAATACACATAAAGAGGGCAAAATTTCTAAAAAATGTCAAACTGGCTCAGGAGTTAAATTTCCCAGGAGCCTGAAGTGTTGGAAATGCTGAGGACTGCAACATATCATTTTGAGGCTCTGCACCACCTCGGAGTGCTTCTCCTCAGCTCTCAGGGCTGCCGAGGCAATCAGAGGCTTGCTTACACTCCCCAACCCTCTTCAGGTTTTGCTAGTTACAAGGAAGAGTCTCTTAACCTAAAATTCTCTTTTGGGATGAAACCTTTAAATTCAGGTAGCTTCAGTGGATAGACTCATCCTTTAGCTGGCTCCAGTGATGACAGAAGGACTCATCAGGTGCTTGATGTTGAAGGACTGCTCTTCCCCAGGATAAGCTTATCCTGGAGGAGGCTCCTACCTCGAAGGCAGGACCTGCTTGGAGGCAAAAGTTACAGAATCACAGAATGTCCTGAGTTGAAAGGGTCCCACCAGCATCATCCAATCCAGCTCCTGGCCCTGTCCAGACCCCCCAACAACCCCACCCTGGGCATCCCTGGCAGCACTGTCCAAAGGCTCCTGGAGCTCTGGCAGCCTCGGGGCCGTGCCCATTCCCTGGGGAGCCTGGGCAGTGCCAGCACCCTCTGGGGGAAGAACCTTTCCCTGATCTCCAGCCTGAGCCTGCCCTGGCCCAGCTCCAGCCATTCCCTGGGTCCTGTCCATGTCCCAGGGAGCAGAGGCTGGAGCTGCCCTTCTTCTTCCCCTCACAAGGAAGTTTCAGCCTCTGTTGAGGTCTGACCTCAGTCTTCTCCAGCTCAGCTGCTCCTCATATGGTTCTCCTCAAGACTCTCGGCCATTCTCATGTCCCTCCTTTGGACACTGTCTAATGGCTCCATGTCTTTCTTCTATTGCAGAGCAGAGCAGGACAGTTACTCTCATGAGATCTTGTTTTTCCTCCCAAAACCAGGTGCTCTGGTTTGGGCTGCGGTACAGCTGAGTTTCTTCCCAGTGACCGGAATGGGACTGTGTTTTGGGTTTGTGCTGAACACAGGGTTGATCATACAGAGATGTTTTTGTTATTGCTGAGCTTACTCAGAGCTGAGACCTTTTCTGCTTTTTCTACAGCCACACTGGGGAGGGGCAGGCAGCAGGGAAGGCTTGAGCAGGGATATGACTATGGGAAGCTGGGAAGGGACACAGGTGGGGCAGGTGACCCCCACTGACCACAGGGATATGCCAAACCATGTGGCACCATGCTCAGTATTAGAGTATGAGGAAAAAGCAGGAAGGTGGGGACATGCAGAGCATTTCTCTTTCTAAGTAATCATTGCACGTGATGAAATCCTGCTTTTCCAGAAGTGCCTGAGCACCTGCCTGCCTGTGGGAAGCAGGGAATTCATTCCTTGTCTTGCTTTGTGTTTCTTGTGTGGCTTTTGCTTTCCCTATTAAAATGTCTTTACCTCAAGCCTTGAGTTTTCTAACTTTTACTAAACCTTCAAATTTTCTGCCCCGTGTTACTGATGGCTACCTGGGGCTCGGTGGCTGGCTGGGGTTAAACCTCGACACAATGGTCAGGAATTACATCTCTGGGAAGAAAAGGCGACAGGGAAGGGATGAACCCCTATCACAGTCTCAGAAGAGTCTCTTGGAGCTGAACCAGTGGATCAAAGCCAATGAATCTGAGCCAGAGCTCAGGGCATGGGATAAACACAGCTCTGCTGAACTGCTTCTTCCTGGGCAGATCCAGCTTCAGGCCTCCTGAAGGATCAGCAGCTTTGAGATTTTACTCCTGTATGTGCCAGGAGAGGTTGTAAGAGGTGTGATGGAGACAGAGAGAGCCCTTACATCCTGTTGGTCACCCACCTGCCCCTCCTGCTGTGGGACATGAGGCTGCATCCAGGCTGCCTCTTTCCATGTGTCCAGCACAGGGAAATCCAACCTTTCGGTGAGAGCAAATATTTACCTGATTTGTAAAATAGAACAAAATTAAAGATAAAACAATCTGCCTCTGAGAAATTTCTGAGCAACACATTTTACCAAAGGAAATCAAACCAAGGAAAGAACTGGGGAGGGAAAGGATTTCTGATCCCCTTCAGGGCTGGATCTCAGGGAGCTTGAGCAGCCAGCAGGGGAGGCTTGAACAGGGCTTCACCCTGGCTCTGCAAGCTGGGGGTGTTTGCAAAGAAGGGGTGAGTCAGCAGCTCCTGCTCCCTCAGCAAGAGTCATCCTGGCTTTTAATAGCTCCCCATTAGCTCAGGGAGAAGGAGCAGCTGACCACGAAACAGCAGCAAGGACATCTGAGGTGGACTAAAAATGTAACGTGTGAATGATATGTTTTTAAATAGAGTACACAAAGGGAAAGAGACAACTTGAGATAAATCCAGAGCTGAAAATCCACTTTGAGGGAGTGAGTGAATGTGAGGTGAAGACTGAATTATCATATTGCTCTCAAGTGAGAGGCAAGGGTTGAGCTGTCAGACCTAGAGCCATTCCTGGGAAAGGAGTGAAAAAATTCCAAATAAAAGACACTGAGTGGGAAAGGCTCATGATTCTCTGTACCCACCAGGGTTTCAGCTGTGGGAATGTTCTGGGCTCTCAGATGTCCATCTGTATCAAACCCCAATGTGTTACAAGAAAAATCACAAATCCTTTCCAAAGTAGATATCACATTTAGTACTTCTCCCCTCTCAGGATGTCAGCTGCCACAGCAGTGGAATTAGCCTAGCCTGAGATAATTTCTTTCTCAGAAATCCACACCTGGCATTTTTATTACCCTGCCTCTTTGGTGGCAATAACCTAATTGCTTAATACTGTTTTCTGAAAAACCTCCATGCTCTGGGTTCAAGCTATAATTTGGAGATGACTGTAATTTCCATCCCCTCTTCCTTCTTCTTCTGAAAAACAGATATTATACCCCTGCCTCAGCCCCTTCTCACCCTCCCATGTTCCTACGGGTCCCTCAAAGTGATGCAAAGAGTTCAGAAGCAACTCTGGGGGAGTCTGCAGGTGCTGGGAGCTGAGTACCTTGTTCTGGTTCAGCCATCTCTAACTCATCCCTTCTCACACCTGGCCTGTCTCATCTCTTTGTAGAACGCTGCCTTACACAGCTTGTTGCAATTATTTCTTTATTCTGAGCCCTGAATGATGTGCTCAATGTTTCAGCCTTATCCGTGTCATCTGTTATTTACTGTCACGGTCCCACCGGGCCAGGCTTCCCTTTGTCATCTCCAGCTTTGAAGGTATTTCTGGAGCTTTTTTCCCTGTGCCCTTTCTGCTCCTCGCCAGCCCGGCATGTGCTGGGAGTGCTGTTTCTGTTCCAGAGTGATTGTGCTGCCGCTCTCCACTCCGCACTCACGTGTCCTCACTCCCATTCACTTCATTCTTAAGCCCTTAAGAGCTTGTAAAGCAGACGTAATGGTTTTTATTCTTGTTCCTTTCCTCTGCATCAGAATCGTTTGCTCTTAAAGGAAGATGTTTTGCACTGCAAACAAGGGACAGAGATCTAGGGAGATGCCACTGCTGCAGGACACCCCCGAGGCGTCCCTGGCTGCTGGGGGGTCGGGGGCCTCTGTTTGAGCCTTCCAGTGAGGGGGTGTGAGGGAGCAGGCAAAATCCGAACTGCACTGTGGGCTTCTCTGATTTGCACTTCCTTCTGCTCCTGACTTGTCAGCAGCCGTCCGGGAATGGATTTCCTGCCAGGGTAATTAACTCCTATGGCACTATTCTCTTTTCCCACACCGTTTTTTGGCTGTGTTTCACCTGGTACAGCCACTGGTGGTAGGTGCTGTTAAGGTGAGGCTGGCAGGACACGATGGCTCTGGTGGCAGTGAAGCAGCACTGAGGGTCCTGTGGCCTCATGTCTGTGTCAGTCACACGGAGATCAGGGGTCTGCAGGCTCACAGGAAACACGAGCTGATCTCACCTGAATGGGGGATGAGCAGAGCAGCAGCTCCTTGGATTGAAGTTCAGGGTATTTGTACAGCACAATTTTATTTATCTGTTATGTGTTTGATTGCGATCCTCAGTCCAGACAAAACTTTTTTGGAAGGCACCAGGGTTGGCATCCCTGAAGTGATATTGAAAACATACTGAGAGGTGTCTGTGAAGGTCAGCAAAGATTGCGAGATCCAAGAGAGGGGCTGGAGGCATGCCAGCTTCCAAGAAACATGGATAGTGAGGAACCATTAGAAATTTCATTTCATGCCAAAATGCAGCCTAATAGAAGAGTAGAAGAGAGCTCCAGGAGAGCTGGGTACCTGCTGTCCTGGTGTCCCCAACATCTGGTAAAAGTTGAGGTGTCTTAGCTGAGCTGCCAAGGTCAGATGCAGAGCCAGAGGTACAAGACCTTTAAAACAGGAACAAAACCCATTTCTACCTTAACAAGAGACTTCCTGGAGTCTTCAGCTGGGTTCTCCCAACTTGGACTCAGGTCAGGCTTGGCATAGGAATACTCTGAAATCATTCAGCTGCTTTGTGTCCTTGGACAGAAGAAGTTATTTTTCCTGGGCCAAGTTTGAATCCAAAATCTGCTTGGCGAGGAATCTTTAATAGCTGGCGAACTTTCAGCTGCTCTGCCAAAGAAGACATGCAGGAAATAGGTGTTGGTTTTCAGGGGCTGAAGATACAATACAAGGTTGCTTTTTGCTTGCCTGCATAAGCCCAGTGTGGAGGTCAGTGGGTTAATTTCTGACTTGCAGCAATTTAAATGTTGATAATCCAGCCCTCACTGAACAGATTCAAATTTTGTTCTCATCTTTAGAAGCCATCCAGCTCCTGCTTTGAGACCCTAGTGATGTTTTTGGCACACTCTGCCTGGCTACTTTATAAGAACAGAAAAGGTGTTTATAGAACAGCATCATTCATTCCTTTGGAGGCAGCTTCTGTGTCCTGAGTTGTCCTAAATAACTCCTTGTGAAGAAAAAGTGACATAAATTCAGTGCATCAAACTGACTCAGGACATAGATTTGGTTCTTCAAAGATGAACTCCTGTTCTAGAGCTGGAATCTGGTGCAGTGAGAGGTGGTGGGGGGAAGACACCTCTGGAGGGCTCTGGTCCAACACCTGCTGTGGCAGGACTGTCACCAGCCCTAGGACAAGCCAGATGTGCCTTTCAACAGGCAAATATGGAAAAGCTCCAAGGATGCAGAACTCTCACCTCTCTGTGACCTGTTCCCAGGCTGCACCACCATCCAGGCACACATTTTGAATCCTTGTGTGGAATTTGAACTTCTCAAGCTCTAACACGTGGGTGTTGCCCCATTTCCTCACTGCCCCTTGTTGTGCTGGCTGTTCTGGCTGGGAAGTTTGGCTCTGTGATCTTCAGGACTCCTAGAAGCTGCAGGTTCCTCTTACATCTCCATGGATCCAACTTTACCTTGTCAGGTTAGACAAGCCTGGCTCCTTCAACCCTCTCCACAAGTCTTGTGCCTCTGACCACCATGGCAGCTACAGCTGGACCTTCTCAGGTTTCTCCAAACTCCTTTAGGACCAAGGATCTGAGTTCTGAGGGGAGGGTGGAATCACAGAATGACAGCACCTTTAAGGTTGGAAAAGTCCTCTGAGATCACCGATTCCAGTCATTCCCCAGCACTGCTAAAGCCACCACTAACTCATGTCCCCCAGTGCCACATCCACATGTTTTTTGAACACTTCCAAAGTAGCTTCGCTCAGCCTTTTGGCCGTGCTCCTCCTAAAGTGTACCAGTTGGGGTTGTGCTGGTTTTATCATCGAAACCACCACAGAAGTGAGGTTTTTTTTTTTTGGGAGGGGCTGCTGAGAGCTTCCTCTGTGCCGGATAAAACCAAACAGTGAGTCGTTTTGGATACTGACACTTTGTTAAACCACTAGAAAGCTGAACATGCCGCTGTGAACACACATGTTAAAAACGAAAAATCCTGGGCATTCTCTGTTTCTCTTCAGGCCTGAGAACAGGTAATTATGGGTATTCTCAGTTCGGTCAGAGAGAAAGGAGAGGTTTCTAACCAGGCTGGGCCTGGGAAAGAGTTTTCAAAAGAATGTAAATAATTCTTTATCTCTCTTGTTGTTTACATTGTTTATAGATATGTTCTGCCACTGTGTGTCATTCACTGCACACCAATGGTGTGAGATGCTTTTACTTTAAGACCAGTGAAATTAGTCTGCATGATAGTCTCTATAAAAAGAGCGATGTATTTGAAATAAAGTAGTGGAGTTTTTCTTCTCGCCTTCTAAACTGGAGTTCTTTTGTTCCCGTCCTGCCTCAACAGCAACAGGTAAGGAGGCCGGCCCAGACCCCGTCTCAGCCAGGCCGGGCCGGGCAGGCCCTGCCGCGGGGCCGGGCCCATTCCCAGGGAGCCCACCGGGCCCCATCGGCTGCCGGGCAGGAGAGGGGAGCCGTGGGGCCGGGGCCGGGCCGGGCCGTGGCTGCGGCTGCTGACATCTTGCTGCTACTAAACCCTGCCCTGCCACCAGCCCGGTGGAGCTGGGTCTGCTGGGCCCAGGAGCAGCCAGGGCTGGGCTGCCTCGGCCAAGATTCTGCTGCTGCTGAGGTTCACCTGCAACCACCGGGCAGGGGGAGGAGAAGCCATCAGCCCCTGCTGCTGAGATGTGCTGCTGCTGTGTTCTGGCCTGGCTGCTGAGATCCTGGCCTCCCCCCACAAAGCAGCTGTCCAAGAAATCCTCTACCATAAAACAGTCACCGGCAGAAACCACACGAGCATCGGCAAGCCTAAGTGAGATGTTAACACTTTCAGTGCACAAATAAACCTTCAATAGCCCCCTCGGTGAGAGAAAAAGGAGAAAGTAAGAACGCATAAAACAACATAAAAAACACCAAGGTCAGTAAAAAAAGAGTCAAGTCCCAGATGGGAGGGATGAAGAGATGCCTTAAGATTAAGGCTAAAATCCTCTTAAAAAGCTATAGAGAATAATGTAATTAATATACCAAACTCTTTTCCCCTATAACTTACGAAAGTATAAAGAGATGAAGAGTTCAAATTGTAGATATGAGCAAAAGCCTCCATTCTAAAGTAAGCAGATGCTGAAGTAGCTGTGATCCCATGAGAAGTTTAAACAAAAAGAGAGAAAAGAGTAATAAAGACTCTCTGCCCCAAAGAAAGAAAAAGACCTCTGTTCTCAGTAATGAAGATAATCTCAGAGATAGATGAGGAGAGCCTTTGCTCTTAAACAGCTCATCTTTAAAACAGTACCCCATAAATTAACATAGCCCATAAACACAGCTGTAAAAAAAGCTGTGAAAAATGGGAAGGACTTCATGATTGCAGATTTTCCAGGTAACTACTATTCGTGGGAATTAAAAGCCACGAAAGAACCATTTTCTTATAGAAAAGTCTCCATAAATTAACAAAAAGACTCCTCTCCCTAAGTAAACTAAAGAAAGACTATTCTAAAAGTGATAAAGTGGCTAAATTGTTTCTGTATGTTGTGAGTGAGAAAGAAAAGGTTGTAGAGGGGAAGTGTTCTAAAGGTTTTATTCTAATTGTTAGTATTCTTTCTTTTAGTTACTGTTAATAAAGCTTTCTTTATACCTTTTAAAATTTTGAGCCTACTTTGCCTTCCTCCTAATCCTGTCTCATAGCAATAAATAAATAAATATATTCTAGTAAGTGCACTAGCATTTAGCCAGCGCTAAACCCACCAAGTTAATTAGTACATTAGCTGAAAAATCTCAAATTAACAAACCTAAACCACTACACAGGTTTATATTTTTTGCAATTAGAGCTCACTGCTACCTTAATATCTAAGCTTGTGTCTGCTGTAACCCCTGAATCCTCTCCCACACTGGCAGGCTTGATTTTGATAGAAAATGAATGGGTTGGTTGGATCTGATATGAAATATTAAGTCTCTATTCAAGGTGACATTTCATAAATTGCATTCCAGCCAAATCAAGGAGCACTGAAATGTTGTTTTATTTTTTCAGTAAAGGTGTTTACTCGTATCAGGAAACACAACTAGGATTGGCATTCTTGGACTAAAAGCCAGGAAGAGCGAGGAGCACAGTGAGGCTATGATTTTGGCTCCATAACCACACAAAAGCCTGGAAGCTGTGTTTGCTGGGTGTGCAGTGCATGTGCTTTCACCTGGCCCCAGTGTCTGCAAAGCCCAAATGTGGCTTCACATGGCCCCTAGCAGGACACACACTTGTAGGAAATTTGGTTATAGATTCAGGCCTAGCTGATGAATGAAAACAGGGGATCTGTCCCTGTGCTCTCTGGTGTGCTTCTGTTCAGCTCTCCAGCATTTCCTGGGCTCTTGGCTGTTGTGGGCTGGTGTTGTCCTGGCAGGCTGTGAGCCTGGATCCCATGGTCCCATGGTGCCAGCCCACAGGCACTCACACTGACCCCAACATCCATTTGGCCCATTATTGCTCTTTACTATTCCCACCAGACTGGTATTTTCTTTTCTGAAAAAACAAAACTCCATAGTGTTGTCATTAAATCCATTTTGGAAATTAAATAAATAAATTTTAAAAGGATGAAATAACAGCACACAGATTTGTCCTTCCCATCACCCCGCAGTCCAGCTCTGAGAAATGCTCTGATGCATCTGTCTGCTGAGGGCTTCCCCTGAGTGCTGTTCTGCCTCACCTTTTCTCCTGCAGTGTCCCCCAGCTGCCTGAATGTGAACATGAATGTGGCTGTGGTTTTTGTGGCAACAGCTTTTGTACAGTTCTGTTCTCCCAGCTGTCCCTCCAAATTCTGTTTTACTTCCCATGGTCAGAGGAGCCTGTGTGCCTCTGCAGCTCAGCCAGGGGGTCAGCCTGGATCTGTTTTCTCCCCCACACTGCCAGCCTCCTCCCTGCCCTGGACCATAATGTGGGCAGGATGTGCTGGTAATGGGGCTGTTGGCCCCGTGATGGTGCTGCTTGTGGTGCTCTCCTGCTTTGAAGTCCTTTGTCACACAGTTTCTCCTGCCCTCTGATTATGAGTTCAATGTGGGCACAAGGTGGGCAGTCAGAGGGCTTTTAGAAGGGTTTTGTGAAGACTGAGCACTGAAGAGTCCTGAACACTGTCTGGTCTGATAGCTAATTAATCTGCAGCAAAAACTGTGTCATACTTCAGTTGGCCTGGGCTGGTTCTAGGGTCACTCCACAGGGTCCTACATGTGTGTGCCTTCCAAACTGAAGAGCCCTTTGCTCTCAGAAGCACCTTCACCTTTTACCTGCCGAGCTCAGTGTGCTCAGCTGCTCTAGTTTTAGTTTCCCAGGACTTCAGAATTGACCTGAGCTTTCCTATGGAGACTTGCAATTTTTTAAATCAATCTTTTGAAAGCATGGGGTGTGGACCTGAGCATAGCCTGTCCTTTTGCCTCAGCAGGGCTGGCTGCACAGCCTGCAGGGTGCTTGTGCCAGTGCTCATCAGGCCAAGCTGCTGGGCAGTCCCTGCTCCTCAGCATTGGGAGATCTCTGGATCATCCCTGGCATACCTGGCATAATGCAAAACGGGGATCCTTGGGGTCTCTTCACCTTCCAATGTTGGCAGCCCTTCTAGAAGCTGGCCTACAATCAGAGTGCACCTGCCTGGAAAACCTGGAGTCCCCAGTACGCATCCCACAGGCAGTGGGATGCAGCCTTACGCTCAACCTCACAGGGCACTGGGACCCCTCACATTCACAAACTACCACCCAAAAATTGCAAGCAAAGGCAATGCAATCAGAGTCTCATTAGTAATGGTGTTATCACAGCACCCACAGGGGTCTTCAACACACCTGGTCACCCTGATTCGTGTCCTTAAAGCCAATGTCCTTGGAAGGGGAAGCCATTTCAGGAGTACCAGCCCACTTCTTGTAAAGAGCCCTGAGCTGAGAAATGTGGGTGGAGGGACATGGAAGACATCTCAGGCACCCAGAAGTTCAACAACCAAATGAGCAAAGTGAGCAGATTAACTAAGTGCATCTGCTTGGCATAGAGCCATGGTGACTTGTTCCTGATGGAGACAGGAATGCAGTACACCCACCCTGAGGGTCACGCAGCAGCAGCCAGTGCTTATTGATATGCCTCCTTATACAGGGGCTTTGAATTTCCTGCTCTTACAAAGATCTTAACTCTGCCCAGCTCACTGGCCAGTGGTATGGGTGCATTCCCAGTTCTAAGGGATTGGCTGGGATCCCCCTGTTGGAGCTGGAATCCAGCCTGTCCCTAACACACCCGGGACTTGTTTACTTCAATTCCCTGACAAACTCAGCCCATCGAGTTGGTGTCTGTTATGCCAAATTATTTGTGCAGCTATAGACCAGCTATGGTTGTCACAGACTATTACCAATTGCTTTTAGTGAGGCTATGAATGAGGCCTAGGACAGGAGCCAAGTACATGAGCCAGCAATGGGTTTGATTATCCTGACTCAAATGCTGAGTTGATGTCTGACACTCCTGGGCAGCTGGGTTATCCTGATCCTGAGGTCCAGCTCTGCCTCCTGAACAGAGATTGCAGATTTCTCCCACCTACAGGAGACTGCATCAGGCAACTTTGCTGTGCAATTCTTCCAACAAGAACTGTTGTGTCCTTGTCTTTGTTCTCCATCTGTCCTCACTCTTCAGCCAGGACATCATCAAACACTGTCAGGGTGGAGCCACCTTAACATATTTGAGCAGGTCACTTGAGTCACCTGAGAGTATCACCTGCAGCCCCAGAGCTCTTTGATAAGCACCTCCTAGTTCTCGCTGCTGTCAGTGCATGAGGGCTGGAGGAACCTGCTCCTGGGGAAACACAATCCATATTGGATCGTCTGTTCCAGTGTGGTTTGCACAGGGCCTTGCTGTCCCAGCTGAAGTGGTGCTGAGCATTGCAGCTGCTCCTGGGGCTGGCAGGTCCTGTGTGAGGAGTGAGAATGTGCCTGAGGGAGGCTTTGTCTCTCCTAAACCCCTTCAACCAGGCATGTATTGCTGGGGGGTGTAGCCTTGGATCAGCCACTTTCAAACTCAGCTCTCTGTCCTGAGATCTGGGGGTGGTGGTGGTGGAAATGCCAC
Source organism: Vidua chalybeata (assembly GCF_026979565.1). NCBI lineage: Eukaryota > Metazoa > Chordata > Aves > Passeriformes > Viduidae > Vidua > Vidua chalybeata. The sequence goes on along the minus strand of NC_071547.1, from coordinate 13,845,284 downwards.
ATTGAAGGAAACCTGGAAGGTTCTACAGACACTCCTTCATGTGACTGTCTCACAGTGATGGTACAGAGAGAGTCGGGGAAGCTGTAGAACAAGGCGGTCCTTGCCTCTCTGGTTTCTCAGATCTGGGATTTTGGCTTTGTTCTATCAGGCCTTCTGGCTTTTTCCTTTCCTGGTGACCTTGAGCAAAGGTCAGAAGCTTTTGATTAGGGGTGTGGGAACCCAGGGCAAGGGGAATATCCCCCTGTCTGCCCTGGGGTGCTCTAGGGGAGTACTTTGTTAAAGCAGAACTTGGAGCTCTCTCCAAGCTCTGCTCAGGCAATGAGATAGTTTACATAAGGGCAGAAGAGAAGAGCAGACATAAAGCACCATTTGCTGTCATTGCTGCCTGGGATTGTGTTGTCAGCAGCACAGCCCCTTCCCCATGTGCTGTGTGTGACATCAGGGCTGGGATGGCAGCTGCCACTCCAGCGCTGGAACTCTCCAAGCACAGCTGAGAGAGCTTCTCCTGTCCAGGTAAGTGGTGGCTGTGAGGGTGAGGATGGTACCTCCCCCCTTGACATCAGGGGACAAGGAGATCTTTGACTAAGGAGCTGCAATTATCTCTAATCCAGGTCACCCTGGGCCATCACAGCAGCCAATGCAGTGAAATACAAGGTACATGGCTGAGGGTGAGGGCTGAGAGGTGATGGGAGAGGCTGTAAGCCACCACCCAAGTGTAGAAAGGGCTGAGTAACCACATCAGGTTGAATCCCAACTCTATTCAGGCTCTCCTTTACCAAAACCAGGGAGCAGAGTATGGACATAATCCCTAAACACACACACACACTTTCTACACCAGGGACTGTGGCAGGGCACAGGGTGGAGGTGGGGTGTCCTCTCTCTGGCATCTTCCACCAGGGCATAACTGATGATGAGAGATGTCAGATTGAACTTATCTCACTTAATATTAGAGTCTTCCTCTTAATGTCTGCAAATGAGCTGGCTCTGGCAGGGCGTGTTTCACTTGATATTGAAAGTCTCTTTTAGAATGAGAAACACATTTCTTTCTCTCTACCCACTACAAAGGAAGGCTGTGGCTCAGTTCTACATGCTTACATTCAGTAGATGAATTCATCAAGTCTGAGAAAAAAAAAAGGATAGATAAACTGTTTGCATAGCTGAAGAATTATAAAAGCTTGCTTACAGCAAATGAACAGCTTTGATTCACTGCAGGACATTGCTGAGACCTGGGACAAGGACAAGGATGTTCTCTGACAGGATTTCAAGTCCCATCCACTTTGTATCCATCTGCTACTACGCCATCTCCAATGCCAATGATTAACACAGCAGAATGATTTTCAGTACTTTCAGAGAACAGAACATATTTTAAGAAAAAAACAACCATAACTGCATCTTCAGAGTTTCCTTTGGTACCTGGACAAAAATATCACTATCTGGAGATCTCCTCTCAGGGAGGAGCCCCGTTAAAGTTGCTGAGCCCTCCTCTGGAGGGGCAATGGGGTTGGGATGACAGGAAATCTCAGTTCCAGCCCAGCAGTGTCAGTGCAACTGCTTGAATTCAGGCTTGGTGAGGAAGTTCTGTGAGGCTTCAGGGAAATCCCAACGGGTTTGAACACAGTGTAATGGGACACATGTTGTCAGGAAAGAGGAGGATGTGTCTATCATGTTAAGCTCAATTTTGCATGGTACAAGTCCAAGGATGACCTTGGGGCTGTGCCAAGTTTAGCTGTCCATAAAGTGGGTTGAAAAAGTGGGCTGTAAGTAAAGCACAGCAAAGAAGAAAGAGCAGAGTGAAAGTAGTAGAAAGATTCTCTAAATATGGAAACTTGTATTGGCTTGACACTGGCCAAATGCCAGGCACCATGAAAGCTGTTTGCTCACCCTCTCCTACAGTTGGTTGGAGGAGAGGAAAAAAAATTAACAAAGGGCCCATGAGTTGAGATAAGCACTGGGAGAAAGCACTGGGAGAAAATATGTTCAAATTTAAAGGCATAAAGTAAATGTATTATTAACAGAGTCAGAGGAGAATAATGAGAAGTAAAAGAAGCCTTTAAAATGCCTTTTCCCTCCCCCAGCCCCTCCCTCTTTCCCACCGACAGTGCAGGGAGACAAGGCATGGGGGTTTTGGTCAGTTCATCACTCGAGATCTTCTTCTGTCCACTCAGGGAGAGGAGTCTTTCCTCTGCTATGCCGTGGGGTCCCTCCCACAGGAGACGGTTCTCTGTGAGCTTCTCCAGCGTGGCTCTAATCTCACAGCAGCAGTCTTGCCAAAATTGCTGCAAAGTGAGTCCCTCCCACTGGCAAACAGTCTTCCCAAAACGGCTGTGGGTCACTCGTCCAAGGGGTACAGTCCTCTAAGGATGGGCTGCTGTAGTTTGGAAGCAAGGGCTCTCCCTGTATCTCTGGAAGCAGGGGCCCTCTCTCTCCATTTGGGTCTCCCACTGGATCACAGCTTTCTCCGGCACCCACCCACTCCGGCGTGAACACTTCTCTCACAGGTTGTGAGTGGATTTCTGCCTCCCCCGTGGACTTCATGGGCTGTAGGGGACAGCCTACTTCACCACAGTCCTCACCACGGCCTGCAGAGGAATCTTGGCTCCGGCGCTTTGGAGCACTTCCTCCCCCTTTTTCCACTGACCTTCTCGCTGCCATGTTGTATTCCCTCACATGTCCTCACTTCCTCCTCTTCTCTGACTAGAAAAAACCTGCTGCCCGTAGGTATCATTGCCAACAAGCTCTACTAATTCAAAGATTCTTGCAGGATCCCACAGCTCTGCGAGGTCATTGCTGTCTGGGCTCCACCTCGGGGAATTGCTCGCCATGTTCCCGCTGCCAGCCTGGCGGCCCCACTGCCATCGCCTGGACAGGGGCAGCCCCGCGACTCTGGCGCTGTTCAACGCCTCTGCTTGTGCAGGGCGCTGGGAAGGAGAAGCCGCCGCCGCCCCTGCCCTGCTGCCCGCAACACGGCTGGCCAGGGGCGGCCAGGCAGGCGAGGCTCGCCATGGGCTGTGCTGAGATGGCCCCAGCAGTGGTGCTATGCCACCCCTGGAAAAAAACTGCATGTCCACTGTCTTAATTTTCTTCTTAACTCTGTTATCACAGAGGCATTGGGCCAGCAGCACGTCCATCTTCAGAGCCATCAGAGGTTGGCTCTGTCGGACATGGTGAAAGATTCCAGCAGCTTCTCACAGAAGCCACTTCTGTGGCCCTCCCCCACTGACAAAAAACCAGGCTGTGCCAAATCAACACAAAACCAAAACTGACCAGACTGGATCTGTCAGCTGAGACTCATGGGCTTAATAAATGCAGCTGAGAATGACACCTTGGAACAATGAAATTAGAAAACTATTGCTGGAGGATTGTGGAGTGGCGATATGAAGTGTTTGCACAAGTATGGGAAGAGAACAATGCTGGGAGGGAAATGGATTCTTGATGCACTGCGGGTCAGACAGAGATACCAATGGCTTCAGCTAGCTGAGGCAGCTGCTGTTCTTGCAGCTTTTCCTGTAAAGGGAAAATGGAATAAGCTCAGAGAACATAGAAAGTACAGCAACTTTACAAAGCAGTTTGTTGAAAATGCAGGTTTGGAGGTTCTGGAGAAGTGCACAGAGGAAATGTCAAAGTGAACAGGTTTGGGATAAGGTAAAGGAAATAACTGATGGACTTTCAGGCTGCAGAGGGTGTGAAGTGTGTATGTGTGGGTGTTTTTGACATTTAAGCTAAAATGAATCTTTATTATCCTAGATCAGAGCTCAGGAACATGGCATGAAATAACTTGCAGGACTGTAGAGCGAAAAGGATGGGGCAGGTTCTAGGTGGTTCTTGGAGGATCAGGAACTGCTCTTTGGGCTGGAGGGGACACAAATGAAATGGTGTGGCTGGTGCACGTGGCTGAGCTGGTGTTCCTCCTGTGCAGGAGGCTGTGCCCAAATCTCTGGGAGCACTCCCAGTCTCTGTATGTGGTATCGAGTCCTGCAAGTTCTGTAGCACAGTACTGCAGGAAAAATACTGGATTATTCCCATGTGGAAGTGGTACATGGGAATAATTCTCCTCTGTTAGTGTCACACCACAGCCTAAACAGGCTCAGTGACATCAGCACAAACTTGGGGATTAAACTCCCCAAAATATTGACTCCAAGGCCACAGTACTGGGACAGACAGCAGATATTACCTGGGAGAGTTTGGAAGAGCAGTACAGAGTTCCTGCATCCTGTATTGGGAGAAAAAGCAAAGACCAGTGAGAAAAGGAATTTGCATGCAGGAATGAGGATAGGTTTGTGAGGGGTTTCCCTGTCCAATGGCCCAACACAGGTGGAGCAGCTGCAGCTCTTTGTTCCCAGGTCCCAAGTGAGTCTGACCAGTATGAAACAGCAGCAGTGGGGAATTTACATACTTGCATATATCCTGTACAGATCCCTGCAGGAGCTGTGCTTAGAGAGTTTCCCAGTAGTTGTCCTTGGATCTGAGGTCTCCCTAGTTTCTGACACTGAGAAATAGGAGCTCCTGAGTTCCATCCCCCTGATCCTGTTGCTCAGAACCCTTCATACAAAAGGTTGTGTGGGGCACTGAGTTCTCAGGTACTGCCTTCCATTCCCTGCCTTTTGTTCCTCCTCTAAACATCCCCAAATCACACACAGAATCACTAGGCTGGAAGAGACCTTTAAGATTGAGTCCAACCCAGCCCTAACACCTCAACTAAACCATGGCACTGAGTGCCACATCCAATCTTTTTTTAAACACATCCAGGGATGGTGACTCTACCACCTCCCTGGGCAGACCATTCCAGAACTTTATCATCCCTTCTGTAAATCTTTTTCCTAACATCCAATCTAAATTTCCCAATTTCCCTTAGCACAGCTTAAGACTGTGTCCTCTCATTCTGTCAGTTGTTGCCTAGAGAAAGAGACCAACCCCCACCTGAGCACAGCCACCTTTCAGGAAGTTGTAGAGAGTGATAAGGTCACATCTGAGTCTCCTTTCTCCAGGCTAAACAATCCCAGCTCCCTCAGTTGTTCCCCATAGGGCTTGTGTTCCAAGCCCCTCTCCAGCCTCGTTGCCTCCTCTGGATGCGCTCAAGTGTCTCAACATCCTTCCCAAAATGAGGGGCCAGAGCTGGGCACAGCACTCGAGGTGTGGCCTCACAAGTGCCGAGTACAGGGGAAGAATGACCTCCCTAGTTCTGCTGGCCACACTATTGCTGATCCAGGCCAGGAGCCATTGGCCTTCTTGGCCACCAGGGCATACTGCTGGCTCATGTTCAGCTGGCTGTCGACCAGTACCCCCAGGTCCCTTTCTGCCTGGGCACTGTCCAGCCTATAATGTTGCAGGGGGTTATTGTGGCCAAAATTCAGGACTCGGAACTTGGATTTATTAAACTTCATCTTATTGGACTCTGCCCATCCCTCCAACCGTTCCAGGTCTCCCTGCAGAGCCATCCTACCTTCCAACAGATGGACACACACTCCCAGCTTAGTGTCATCTGCACATTTACTAACAAAAGACTCAATCCCCTCATCTGTGTCGTCAATAAAAACATTGAACAGACCTGGTCCCAGCACAGAGCCCTGTGGGACACCACTGGTGACTGTCCCCAGCTGGATGCAGCACCACTCACCACCACTCTCTGGGCTGGCCACCCAGCCAGTTCTGAGCCCAGCACAGAGTGCTCCTGGCCCAGCCGTGGGCTGCAGCTTTTCCAGGAGTGTGCTGTGGGAGACAGTGCCAAAGGCCTTGCTGGAGTCCAAACAGACACATCCACAGCCTGTCCCGCATCCATCAGGAGGGTCACCTGGTCATCAAAGGAAACCAGCTTGGTCATACACGACCTACCCCTCCTAAACCCCTGCTGGCTGGTCTGATACCCTGGCCATCCTGTAAGAGCTGTATGACGACACTCAGTATAAACTGTTCCTTTACCTTACCAGGTACTAAGGTTAGACTAACTGGCCTGTAATTACCAGGATCCCCCTTCCCACCCTTGGGAAAATGGGCATCATATTGGCCAGCTTCTAGTCATCTGGAACCTCACCAGTGAGCCAGGGCTGTTGGTAAATGATGGAGAGCAGCTTCACCAGCTCATCTGCCAGCTTCTCATCACCCTGGGGTGGATCCCATCTGGTTCCATAGACTTATGAACATCCAAGTGGCTCAGCAGTTCTCTGACTGCCTCCTCCTGGATAACAGGAGCCCTTTCTGCTCCCTGACACCATCTACCAGCCCAGGAGGACAGTTGTCCTGAGGATGAGCCATCTTCTCACTAAAGACGGAGGCAAAGAAGGTGTTAAGCTCTTCTGCCTTCTCCCCATCTGCAGTCAATATAACAGACACCCAGTCGGATGTCAGCCTTGTTGGCCTTCCCCTTAATTCTTACCCATGGGCATTCAACTTCATCGTCATTAGTTTCAGTACCCATGGCATCAAGTGCCTTGTGCAATCCCCAAATGCCTTTCTGGAATCACACTGCTCTCAGGCAGGGACCCTTCTCAGCCTGGCAGTCTGTCTGGAGTGTTGCTCCTGCCTGGACTGTGAGACAGCTGGACCAGGATAGACCAGGATGGCCCAGGATGGTCCAGGATGGCCCAGGATGGCTGCGAGCTGTGCTCGGTTGTGCCTGGGAGGAGGTGGGGTTGGGTGCTGTGGTCACTCTCGGCATTACTTGGGCTCCATCCCCTTTTCTTTGTTCGTGGAGATAAGCCAACAGGAACTGCAGAAATACAATTCCTGGGGAAAGGTGGCCTGGAACACTGCATTTCTTAGGGAACAGCAACAATGAGGAGGACCTTAAGAGTTATTGGATGAGAAAATTAGACATGGTGAAGAAGAAAAGGTTAAAAGCTGCAAATAATCAGTGGAGACAATATTAGTGAAAACATGTCAACATAACTGCATTTCCTTTTGTTTCAGAGACAAAGAGCCTGGGATGTTGGAGCACTTGGCAACAGCTTCTCTTGGGCTGGGCTAAAAGCACCTCCTTGATGGGAGCTGCTGAGAATGAAGGCAAAAATTGATTTTTCCTCAGGGGAAGGTTTGCAAGGAGGAGAAATTCAGAGAGAAGTCCAGACAAACATGTTTTGCTGGCTGAGGACCATCTTCCCAAACTGGAATTATTCCAGCACATGAGAACAATGACAAAGGTTTCTGGGACTTCACAAGTGAACTGAACATTGTCTGGCAAGTTGATGAAGATTTTGAAGAGGAGTGACATGAGTGTTTGTCCTCATTAGGGACAGGTCTTTCCATCTTTGACTGAAAATGTTTTGCAGCCAACATCCTTCTTTCCTAAACATTAAACACCTCCTCTTGAAAATTGGGCTGTTACTTTGACAATGGAAAAAATATATTTAGGAGTTTGTCTGGAATAGTATTTGTTCTTTCACTGTCCCATAAATAATTCCAACCAAAACCACTGCTGGGCTTTCAGACCAACCTATCCTTTTTCTGAAATGCCTCCTGTTCCATGCTCTTGGATCATGTTAGGGAATGCCTTCACCTGCACAGCTGGCAGGGTTGGATGGAGCCATTTGGAATGACACTCCTGGGTGATGCTTAGCAGTACAGACCCTGCTTTCTGTGCATCTGCCTTCAGAGCTCAGCATCTCCCTTGGAACCTAGGCAAGAACTGGTCAAGTTCTTGCTTCCCAGGAGCCTGCAGAGGTATTGACCATAATCTTGAGGTACATGACCACCTCTTCTCTTCATCCAGGTCAATGGAGCCAGACTGGGAGAGCTGGGGGTGCTCCCCTGGAGAGGAGAAGGCTCCAGGGAGAGCTCAGAGCCCCTTGCAGGGCCCAAAGGGGCTCCAGGAGAGCTGGAGAGGGACTGGGGACAAGGGATGGAGGGACAGGACACAGGGAATGGCTTCCCACTTTCAGAAGGCAGGGATGGATGGGATATTGGGAAGGAATTGTTCCCTGGGAGGGTGAGCAGGCCCTGGCACAGGGCGCCCAGAGCAGCTGTGGCTGCCCCTGGATCCCTGGCAGTGCCCAAGGCCAGGTTGGACATTGGGGCTTGGAGCAGCCTGGGACAGTGGAAGATGTCCCTGCCATGGCAGGGGTGGAATGAGATAGGTGTTAAGGTCCATTCCAACCCAAACCTTTCTGTGACTTTGTGATTCTGGGGTAAATTGAAGCCATGCAAGTGGAAAATTCCCACAAGAGACAAGTTCTGCTGGTGCAGCAAAAGAAGCAAACTCCAGTGAGACACTAATATGACAATGAATAGCAAAAAAACCTTCCAGAATTGCTTGAGTTCTTGTCCTTGCTGTCACAGGCTGCACTGGATGTTTGGTTAAAAGGTTTCCAGGGAACCGTGGTGTCTTGTGCGCCTTAGGAAATGTCCAAGGGATTGAGACTCTTCCCTGGACATCATCAGGGAGGAGATATCCCAAGGCTCATGGGGTCTTGTTCCTGTGCTGGAGTTGGAAGTTCTTACTGCTGCCAGTGCCCTTCAGGTGCCCAGACCTCAGCGCTGGAAGGAGCTGTCCCAGTGCTGGAAGGAGCCGTCCCAGTGCTGAAAGAGCCTCTTCCAGCGCTGGGAGGGCCTCTCCCAGTGTGGCAGGGCCTCTCCCAGTGTGGCAGGACCTCTCCCAGTTGGAACACTTGCCATATTGCAAAGTGACTCCCTCGGCTACAGTCTGAGTCCAGTGCCCTGTGACTGCTGCAATATTGGGTGGGTGTGAACTCAGGGTTTCTGATCTGAGTTTTATTGCCTTTTATTTCAATGTTCTGTGTTCCAAATAAGAGCTCTGAGGAGAAATTGAGCTCCAGGCTGTTATTTTTATAAACTATTAGAACTTTCTGTCCATTAGCCATTCTGACATCTTTCAGCTCCCTTTCATGTCTCTCCCTGTGTTCCTTGCTGTCTTTGTCAGCTTTCCTTTCCTCACCAAAATGTTACCTACAGCCCAAGGTTGAGGATGACCCTATGCTTGATAATCTCTCTGACACATCCAAATTTATTCCCTCCCTCCTGGCCCCAGGACTTCCTCCTGCTGAAGCTGATGATGCCACAGGGGTTAAGAAACCAAACATCTTTAATGCAGACAAATAGGAAAAGGAACAGAACAGTACAAAAAAAGCTTTCTTCAAACTGTGCCCTCAACTTTCAGCTACCTAAGGGTTTCACGGCTTATACCTTCCAAAGTGAGACATTTCACACTCCATGGAGATTGAAACACTTTAAATGAGACTTCCCAGGCTGGTAACCTCTGGTGCACTCAATACACCCAGATTCCAGCCCCTGGCATTTCTCTCCCCACCTCATAGCAGCTGCTCCCCTTCAAGCCTGCACAGGCAATCACTGACTTCTGTCCTCACTTAAACCCCAGACTAAGAGCTGGAAACCCAGAACTTGCACTCCTGGAAGCAGTGTTGCCAAAGTGCCTTTAAACCAGTGTACCTGTGTGAGCTGAGAGCTATAAAGGCACACAGCTCCGCGTTGGGGTTTATGTTCCAATGCAAAACTCATTTTGCTGTCTTGAATTAAGATTTGAGGTTCATTAAGGGTTTTACTGACAAAGTTTCAACTAAAGTTAATAATTTGCACAAAATAAAACCAACTTTCATAAAAGCTCTGCCCAAAGCCTGGGGAATGTTCCTGCAGCTCTTCTTCTCAGAAGCCAACACCTCTGCTTGGGATTTGTAGTGGTCTGGGGGAGAACCCTTCGGCTGCACTGAAGGTCTCGTAGGAGGCAGGGAGTGCTCCTGCCAGCACCTTCCTCTTCACTCTGCTCTTCCCTGTGCCTCAGTGCTCAGCTGGAACTACTCAGGATATTCTCAAGTTTGCTCTTCTCTCCTGCCTGAGTGCCAGGCAAAAACTTCATCAGCCGGACAGACAGCGTAATTTCTCCTAAAAGCCATGAATTTCCTGTCTTGAGGACCAACAGGGATTGTATACATTTCTGATCAGAGAAGCTGCAGCTGTTTCTTAATATCTGAATATTGTCCATCCAAATGTGCATCACAAGAGTGCTGGGGATTCTCCAGGCTTGGAAGAGCATGTTTGAATGTTGCTTACACTGTCTGCTGGTTGAGAAGGAACAAATGTTTAAATCAGATCCTCCAGTAAGATGGAGATGCAACAGAAGTGCAAATATATTGAGAACCACTTGTCTTTCCCAGGCTCTGTGTCCCTCTGTTTTAAAGACAGGAGGGATGAGGCCCTCTCCTGGGAACAGGAGTCATTTTCCTTTGGCTGGAGGAGTCCCCTCAGCCACAGCTGCAGAGGACAGAGCTGGGAGGGCTACATGGCCCTTCTCTCTGCTGTGCTGTGATCAGTGGCTCAGTAAGACTCTGGAGGGAATTTTGTTTTGTATGTTTAAGGATTGGTTACATTAAATATTTCTTCCATCCACAAATTTCTTCCTTTCAGTCTGAAATGGTTTCTCCCCCTGAAATTTCAGTTCTGACCCCAAATGTGTCTGTATGGCGAGTCCCAGGGCATGAGGGTTGGATTTTAGAGTGCATTCATCACGATCCAAAATCCTCAGGGAAGAGGGCTTACCTTGTAGATCCATCCTTCAGTGTCCTGGTTGTCACTCACACTCCAAGGCACCACAGGGGGCAGGCAGGACTCCTCTGCCTGTTTGGACAAGTGCTTCAAACACTTGTTAAACTCCTGGAGCTGCAACCCCTCTTTGGGCTGCTGGGGAAACTGAGGGCTGACATCCATCCACTTATTAACAACCACACCAACAGAGCCATGGGAAGACCTTTCTGTCACCTGTCATCATGCTCAGTGGTGCCAGGAGGACACAGACTTCGGGGATCACTGGGATCACCAGAGCCATTTCCAGCAGTCACTCCTCTCAGCATGCAGGCAGCCTCGTAGGGCTCCTGGAGTTTGTGCTAAATCAGCACATAAAACCACTTCCTGCTCCTTCCTGGTGATTTGAATTCTGTACATTTGTAGAAGGAAAGACTCTTCCAACACCTCATCTAAATCATTATTCATGCTCAGTTTAGTGTTTGTCTGGGTTTTTTTGAGCACAACTGAAATTCATCATAAATGTCTCATGAGTAAACAAAGGTGTTAATCTATTTGCTAAGCACGGCTGCTGTTTGCTGTGCTGCAGAGAACAAGATACAAAACCAGCCTTTCTCTCACATGGTGTCTGACATTTCTCTGACATGCACGCCTAAAGAATGCCCTCCATCTGCCTCTGGGGACATGGAAAGATCAGGGACATGGGCTGGACTTCAAAGGCTGCACTTGATGATCTTGGAGGTCTTTCCCAACCCTAAAGATTTTGTGATACAAAAAGAGCACGAGGTGAGGGGAGTTGATTTGATGCAGGACATTGTTGTCACCAGAGCCCCACTCACTCTGGGTTTCCATGCCGGGGCAGAGCTGTGCCAGACAGGGCAGGAAATGGGAAACACATGTCCTGCTGACACCTCTGTCAGATGTCCTGCAGGACACCACCTGCTTGTGGTCCCAAGCAATGTGCTGTGATGTAGGGACAAGGAAATCTCCTCCTTGGCCACCCAGGGCTTGGCCAGGGTTGTCCATGGGTGAGAACCTGGCCAGGCTCAGTGTGCAGAGATCAACTGCCTCAGGGCACCTGGCCTCCAGCCTGGCCTCAAATATCCTTCATGTGAGAGGAGAGCGATCTGCTGCTCCCTTCTGCCAGCACCCAGGGCTGACAGCATCAGCTGAACTGGCTGGGGTGGCATCACTGTCCTTCAGCTGGTCTTGTGCCCTTTCCAGGGGGGTCACCAATGCCAGAGTGTCCAAGGAGAATGATCCTTGTTGGTCCTCAAGACAGGAAATCCATGGCTTTTAGGAGAAATTACGCTGTCTGTCCGGCTGATGAAGTTTTTGCCTGGCACTCAGGCAGGAGAGAAGAGCAAACTTGAGAATATCCTGAGTAGCTCCAGCTGAGCACTGAGGCACAGGGAAGAGCAGAGTGAAGAGGAAGGTGCTGGCAGGAGCACTCCCTGCCTCCTACGAGACCTTCAGTGCAGCCAAAGGGTTCTCCCCCAGACCACTGCAAATCCCAAGCAGAGGTGTTGGCTTCTGAGAGGAAAAGCTGTAGGAACATTCCTCAAGCTTTGGACAGAGCCTTTATAAAAGCACATTTTATTGGTGTAACTTACAAACTTTAATTCAAACCTTGTCAGTAAAACCCTTAATGAACCTCAAATACTGAAAACAATAAAAATATGAATTGAAGACAGCAACACCAGCTCCACATCCTGCCAGACATTCCTTTCACCTAAGGCTGAGAGTGCCCTTGGGAGATGGCCAGGCCCCAGGCTGTCTGGAGCAGTGTCCCCTGCCTGGCAGAGCAGCTCATGTGCTGTCGATTTCTCGGGGTTCTGAAGGTCAGGGTGATCCCGAGATCGTAAAGAGTCTTTGCTTCCCTAGCCCGATGCAGCATAAGAAGGAGCCTGGAATGTATCTGATTGTGCTTTCAAGGTTGTTTATTTCTTCTTATCTATAAACATTCGTTCTCTGACCTGCCGAGCTCTGCCTAGCAAGTCCACCACAGCATTCTGCCCTTGAGCCTCGGGCAGCTCCCACCTTATATACTCAAAACTACATGTACTATGTTTACAATTTATTACCAATACCCATCACCCATGTTAGACTGTGAATCTCTACCTTGAACCAATAGAAAAGTGTCACCATCACACCAAGACATAGAGGACAAGACGAAGGAGAAGAAGGCCAGGACACGCTCAAATTCCTCCATCTTGTACCCCCTTGAACCCCATTCTAAAAATCCCAAATTTCTACTTTTCTACCCTGTGTCAATTCACCTATCACACTACTAAAACCCTTGTGGCTTGTAATTCCTCATACAAAGTTGGCAGTTTTTTCCACAGGCTAGAATTGAAGCCACCGGTGGTTTTGACTTCGTGCCAAGGTCTCCAAGCCTCCTGCCAGGGTCTTGAGACAGCCAGGGCAGCCAGAGGGATGTCCTGGACTCCAACACTGTACTGACAGAGCAGCCCTGCAGAGCATCTCTAGGACTCCTCCCACCTCAGTCTCCAGCAGTTACAAACTGGCTCAGCTCTGTGGTAGGAGGTATAGTAATGTCTTCTCCCAAATATATCAGTGTTAACACTGCTAATTGGATATTCTCATTATGGCTATAAATCCCAGTCCCGCTGGGGTTATGCACTACAGATGTGCAAATCCAGCTTTTCCATCCATTGCTCTGGCATTTCTGGCTTGTGCTCAGCATGATTTAAGTGAAGAACAGTGGTGGCTGATGGCTGCAAAGGCATCTGAGTGTGCTGGGGATTTAAGCTGAACCACTCCGACACATCACTTTGAAAAGTGGCTTCTCTGGGAAGAAAAGGGCTTTTTGGAAGCAGTTTTGCTGAGTGAATATTAAATCTGTTTGGCCGTAGTTCCTTGGGAGGGAGGATATCTGTTCCTCAAGTTTGTGCCTGGATCCAATCAGCACAGACCAGCATGGCCACTTAATGGGCTTGTGAGTGCTGCTAATTGAACACTCCCTCCCTGCTCATTTCCTAGGAATTGCTTCAAGAGCCCCATCATTCCACCCTTGGCCAGCTGATGGATGAAGGTACCTCCTCACATTTGCTCTTGGATGTGAATCAGCCCCTGAGGTAGCTTATTTTTGAATGGGAAAGTTTTTGGAACTTCTCTGTGTTGTCAGAAAAAGACAAGAAATGAGAAGCTGATGGAAGTGACAGAAGCAGAAGGAGATGGAAGACTTGACAGGACTCAGTTGCTACCTCTGTGTTGGCAGATGGAAGGGAAGGGGCAGTGACACTCCAAGTGAGATCAGAGTATTCTGGATCTGCTTTTCACTAAAACTTTTTTTTTTTCTTAATAAACATAAAAATCTTCAAAATACGCAGTGCACATCAGTGTGGTTGGAGATTTCTCACATGCAAGTATTTGTTTGCTATAAAAAAATTATCATCAGCTATGAAAAGGGGGAAAAATAACCAAAAGGGAGATCACAAGGCTTTTTCCAGTCTAATTTTTTAATCAGCTCCAGAAAGCATGTCTTCACTAAAATAAATTGATGCAGGATATGTTTGTGTGGCTATTGTGATACACCTGTAATTTCCCTCCTCCTGTTTATAAAAGCCTCAGAATATGATCACAGAATAAAACCAATAAAGAGCAATTCCAGCCAGTTCCCTCATTTATGGGATGAATCTCACACTGTGAATAATGAAGAGTGAATGGCTGAAGTAAATAGTTGACAATCAATCTGCCTGGCTGGGCTCGGGACATGCAATCAGACAAGGTGCAGCACAATCCTGCTGGATGCAAGGTCACTGTCTGGAAACAAAAATGCAGGTTGCAATTACCCGGTGGGGGATTGCACCCTGAGGAGCACAGAGGGAGCGGGGCCATGCTGGAAAATGAGTAATTGTAGGGGTTAAGATGTCCATGATCCAGGAGAGATAAACTGCACACCAACAAATCTGAGGGACAGGTACACACAGCCAGGGAAGGTCAGGGCTGCTACCAAAAAATTAACAAAGAGATAAAGATTTCAGATCCAAAGCCAGGGCATTGCCACCTGCAGGGGTGAGCTCCTGGGAGACCTCAGGCAGTGGAGGACATTGGTTCTCATGTGGGAGCACAAGAGCAAACCTTGGTCTTTGAATGTGCCAAAGAGCCCCGTGCCAGGTGGAAGGTGAGTTTGGTCTCTTGGGACTTCCCAGGAAAATCAAGAAAATCTTTGCAAAGAAACAGAAACCCACTGAAACCATCTGAATGCTCCTGAGAAACTTTTTCCTGTCTGGAAGCAAGATTTCCACTGTTTAGCCAGAAAGAGGAGATGGAATGGATCAAGCTGGGGTGATGGGAGTGCCTTCCTTCAGCAGAGGTGGTGTTGCAGCCAGTCTACCTTGTTCCCACACTGCCTCTCTGGTGATCCTGCAAGACTTGGAGCCACTGAACACCTCAGAGGAGACACCATGGAGATCCAGGGCTCTGGGAACAAGCCCTGGAAGTATCCTGAATGGAGCCAGAGAACCTGGTGTAGCCTTTCAGGGGCCTTTGTGTGGCGGAGTAGGTGGGGCAGGAGCCACGGCAGGACACACTGCACTCCTGCCACTGTATTCCCATCAAGTCCAAGAACTTCTCCCCACATCCCTGCACCTCTGAGCCTGGGAAGAGGAACCTGGCTGCTGGGGCTGAGACACAGAGGTTGGGCTGGGAGGGTGTGGAGCTGGTGATGCTGCATGCTAGAAGGCTGATAAGGAAGGAAAGCTGGGATGGACAGGGATAGGAATGGAGGAGAATCACTGTCCTGGGGAAGGATAGAGCGAAGCAGGTCAGGAAGGCACGGTGAGCAAGGCCATAGTTGTCAAAGAGTTGGGAATGGGCAGGACAGGGCTCCTGGCAGATCCATTCATGGCCCAGTGCATCCATAGGTTCCTTTGGATCAGGAAAAGGAGCAAAGAAAAAGGTCAGGAGAGAAAATGGCTGGTGACAATCAGTCATCAGACAGCACCAGTGCTCCCAGGATCCCTCTGTGGAGCTGCAGCCCAGTTGGGAAAGCAGAACACAGGGACATGGTTTTTACTGGCAATGTGGAATGTGGGTACTCACAGGTCTTTATAACATGAGCATTTGCAGAGCACTTAGCTTGGGATATGCACAGCCTTGAAGGGAAATGGAAAACCCAAATCTGAGCTGAATGTTTTCACTGCTTTTCAGGGAAGCCAGCGGAGCTGTCTCTGACACCCTGAGCTTGGGTGCTGATGATTTGTGGGTGTAACCTGTGGTCAGCAGTGCCACAGAGCTAGCCCTGGCTCTCAGAGTATTCACACTGCACAGCATGAAGGGTTAAGCCCTGCAGGTCTCAGATCAAGCAGCATCTGCCTGGTATTGCCTTTCCTAGGAAAATTATGGATTCTTGGCAGCAAGCTAATAAACCAATCAGCAGTAATTAACATCTTTTGAGAAATGAACTGTCGGGTGGCATTCAAGGAGTAGAACATCTTGCCTGAGTGAAGTAAAGTGTGAAGGAGCTCTGAGCAAGGTGGGGCTGTTCTGTGGGGTTCTCTCTGGAGCACTGCCACCAAAACTACAGCAGAGGAGGGGAGCCTGGACTGACATTTCAGATTTGCACAGCACTTCTGGAGCAAGCTGGCTCCTCTGCCTTCTTTCCCACATGTTTTTCCTGTGATCTGGAGCCTTGCCTTGAACAAGGAACATGCTCCCAAGGCACATTGGGTCATGGGGCTGGCCCAGATTTCGATCTATTATTAAAATGGTGCTTTTTGCTTTGTGGAATACCTAAATTTTTTAATAGAAACACTTCAATCAAAATGCAAAATCACCAGACCCAGAACTGCCCATTGACACCCTCATTTTCCTGCCATCACACTGAATTCTGCAGTTTCTGTGTTCCCATGTCCCAGTGGGATGGAAGCTCCTCTCCAGCACACACCAGAAAACATCAGAAAAATGATGCTATCCTACCTGCAGATTTGGGCTAAAAGATTTTCATAAGAATGAAACATTCAGGAGAAGTTGAAATGTTTTCCCTGTCAATAAAAAAACATCCTGAGAATTTGCAGTCCACAGAACCAACACACCATCCCTCATCCTCCCATCCTGGTGACCTGCCATGCCCTGCACATGCTGAGAAAGGGAAGACACACACCTTGGCAAGGTCTCTGCTCGCTGTGCACCAGCACTACTCCCTTCCAGAGTCCCAAATCCCACTGGAAATCTGCTGGAAATACAGCTGTCCCGTGGCTCCTCTCTCTGCTGAGCTGCTCCCCCCGTGCTGCTGCCAGCACGCTGGGGCTGGTCAGAGCTGTGATAAGTGAGTGAGAAGAGGCCCCTGAGGATGGTGATGGGAACCATCTGGCACATGTGTGGTGACAGATTGCTGCCAGACCTGTGCTTCCAGCTCCATTAGCCTCAATTAGAGTGCACTGGAATATTTAGCACAGGTTCAAGTGAAAGTGGCTGGGAATGGTGTGCTGGGCTCCTCACTGGGGCTGCTGGGTTGGCTCAGCAGGAGCCGGTGAGAAATGCTGGATGAGCACAAACCCCCGTGGCTGGGGAAGGAGAGTGATGCTGTCAGGGCACCCTTGAGATCATCATGCTTCTGTGTCTATTGTGCATCAGCCTCTTGAGGCTTTAGGGACACCTTAGAGCCCCTTCCAGTGCCTAAAGGGGGCCTACAAGAGGCTGGAGAGGGACTTATTGCAAAGGCCTGCAGAGACAATATGAGGGGTAGTGGGTTTAAACTGAGGATGGTGGATTTAATTTGGATATTAAGAAGAATTTGTTCCCAGTGAGGGGGGGTGAGGCCCTGGCACAGGGTGCCCAGAGCAGCTGTGGCTGCTGCTGGATCCCTGGCAGTGCCCAAGGCCAGCTTGGACACTGGGGCTGAGAGCAGCCTGGGACAGTGGAAGGTGTCCCTGCCATGGCAGGGGTGCAATGGGATGGGCTTTACGGTCCCTTCCCACCCAAACCATTCCATGATTCTGTGATTCTATGAAATGCTGTGCTTGAGGCACACAAAGAGCACAGGGAAAGCCATAGAGGGTTGGGGCTGAGGGAGGGTCCTGCCCAGCCTTGGGCCTTAATCCCAGGCAATGGCAGCACTGCTGGAGAAAACCAGATGGGAATGGGCAACTTCTGACTCCTGCACGTTGGAAATAAATGACAGATATTTCATCCCACGTTGTCCTGGCATGCAGGCAGCAAGTTCTGCTCACCCTGGAGCCATGTCCTGCCCCTGGCTGGAACTCCCACATTTCCTCTCTCCACAGCACTGGTCTGTGTGTACCCACAGCTTGGAGCCCTGCAGAGCTTCCTAGAAGAAATGTGACCCAGGGACAGGAGTGGCTCCACTCCCACTGACCATGAAGATGGGACGGTGCTGTGCCTTGACAAGGACATACAGAGGAGTCTCCACCAAAGGCCTCATCAAGGAAACCCTCATTAAGAATGGCCTCATGGAAATGCAGACCTGTGTGAGCCCTGCTTAATTCCCTGCTCTGTTTAATTGCCTCTGTGGGACACTGGGAGAAAAACAAAAGCAAACATTAAAATACTCAGTGGGATGAAGATGACAGTTGCTACCTCTGCTGTGATTATGCAGTGAGAGAGAGATCAGAGTGTGGCCACAGGCTGTGTATATCCCTACCCCAGTGGAGAAGTGTGGCTACAGGCTCGGCCCTCTTCAAATCCAGCTACAAAATTCATCTCTTGAATGGTATTTTCCCTCACTGCATTATTTCTCTGAACAAACACAAACAGGCATGGACCTGCGGAGAAGGGCAGCAGTGAGAAGGCAGACTATGCATAAAATTAGAACTAATCAAACTTTCCCTCTAAAAGCTGGAAAAAGAAAGAAAGTTATTGTGATTTTATTTTCAAATGCTTCATGAGCATCTGGAGATGCAGGAGGTGGAAATCAAGAAGTACTTGGAAAAACTACATTTCTTTCTTTCTTTCTTTCTTTGGTGGTGAGGACCTGGCACAGGGTGTCCAGAGCAGCTGTGGCTGCCCCTGGATCCCTGGCAGAGCCCAAGGCCAGATTGGACAGGGCTTGGAGCAGCCTGGGACAGTGGAAGGCGTCCCTGCCATGGCAGAGGGTTGGAATGAAGCTTTAATGTCTATTCCAGCCCAAACCATTCTACGATTTAATGATTCAATGGTTCTAAATTTCTGATGAACCAAAGACTTGAATCAAACCCTTCCCTGTGTGCAGCACCGTGCTTCTAGCTGAGCTGCTTCCTGGGAATTGTCTTTGTTTCTGCATCAAAATGCTATGAGGGGATCCTCACACACCTCAGACACTGTCTCAGTCACAGGTTTAGCCCCCAGAAATTTCAAGGAGAAATAGTGTAACTGGTAGCTTTGGTGGTCTTCATGTCCCCAGTGGGCCAGCTTTCCCTGGGAGTCCAGGAGGAAGTGGCAGGAACAGCTGAACAGGGCTGAGGTGGAGAAGCATTTGGAAGCCTGCTGGTGTGTGACACAGCAGCCACAGCCTGTGTGACACAGCCTGGCAGTGAGCACACCTGTGCAACACTGAGAAGAAATGGCCTCTCCTGGGGGGAAAACGTCATCTGAGCTACCTGAAACCATTAATGGTGGTGCTGGGTGCTCTCCATATGCTGCCACTTTCTTTAATAGCAAGATAAGGAGTGAAACAATCATATTTGATACAGTTAAAAGAGAAGGGCCTTGGCTTTGATCTTTGCCAACCAAAATTATTCCATGATCAAATGTCTGTTCATGGTGTGCAGACTCTGCAGACCAACTTCTCACTGGGTTTGGATTAATGTGGTGCTGATGGAACATGAACGTTACTAGTCAAAACATATTTCTAGATCAGGCACTCAGAGACCAGCAAACACTTGTGTGGAACCTTCAAATATCCCGAGATGCTTTATTGAAAGAAGAGTGTCTGTAGCCCTGTTAAACCCATGGAGACACTGGTGTCTCCAAAATCAAAACTATTTTGATGTTTTCCAGCCTGTTGGACTTAAGGAACAGTTTTTATCAATGCATTTATCATTCATGGCCCTGTCTGGATGGCACATCCCCATAATCTGCTCACTCTGCTGTGACCTGATGTGGCTGTGCTCAGAGTGACCAGCTCAGCCAGGGGCACAGCACTCTCACACCACCTCCTGCAGTCTCACAGACACTGCAGGGGCCCCCAGCCTACCCGAGCTGCAAATGTGTGACTCTTCATCTTCTTCCTCTCAAATGACAGCCCAAAAGCCCTCACATCATGTCTGGGTTTCATTCACTGGACCCATGACCAGAGTTCGTGGTTGTCAGTGCTGACTGAGGGAAACTGAGCATGTTGTGAAGATCCTTTGTCATGCTAAAACTTGAAATAGTGAAAGTGAGGAAGGGGGAGAACAAATGCCCCAAGCCAGCAGCATTTGATGTGCATGGAGGTGCTGCAGAGTTATCAGCCTGGAGAGAGGGATCCAAGGGATTTCCGGCCCTCTTGGGTGGCTCCTCAGAGACATTCTGTGCCTTTTCTGCTGCTGGAGTGTGGAAAGCTGAGTGAATAATGGCTTGCTTAGATTTTTGCTCTCTTTCAAAGAGAGTTTCTGATGAGCCCATCCTAAAAAGTCCTTCACAGATCTCTGTAAGCAGTCAGGCAAGCTGGATTTGCGTAAAACAGGAAAAAAATGTGTTCCTGAATAAATATGTAAGACAAAGCCCTGGAAGTGGTTCACTCCTGTTCACAGATGTTTGATAGTCTGCACAAGAAGTTGGGCATCCAAACATTTATTTATTTTTTAAACATTCTGGTATTTACAAAGCAGTTTAATTTGAGTGATTATTCCACAAAACCTCTCTGTACATGCCTTGGTGGCTGTCTGTGACAATCCTGATTAAAAAATGCAAGTTATGTAAGTTAAAAAAAAAAAAAAGTTAATTCAACTGGCAACCCAAGACATAGTACACATGGTTAAATACTTTGAATGTTAACAACAAAAACATGCCTGAAGGGATCTGGCACATTTACCAGCCATTCACGAGCTCACAGAAATGTGAATTACTAAAAGATTATTGTTGTAATTGCTAAATCAAACATTGCTGGTTGTAAAAACACATTCTTAGCCCAGATGCTGCAGTGCTCACCAGACCTTACACTGTGCTCTAAAGCACTTAGCATTGCAATCACAAATCAGCAGATCTGGGCAAAGACTCACCCAGGGAGGCTGCATGAAAGGTGCCAGGCTCTGAATTTCCAGTCGTGGCACATTAACTGTCCATGTGCAGCCCAGCGTTGGGATCCAGCCCCACGAGCCCCAGCAGGAGCTGTCAGGTTTGTTCTCCTCCATATGAGGACAAACTGTCACCTCCTGGGCACCTCGTCCTACCCAGGCAGGTGCCCTGGGGAAGAGTTTTCAGATGAGTTTGAACGTGATACTCAGCATGAGTGATGCCTGGTTATCCCTCAGGAGACATTAAAGGCACGAGATAAAAAGTTTGTTCGAGATTAAAAGGAGCTGTTCAGAGCTGTGTATGTGAGTCCACTCTGTGTGGCTGCATGTGTGGAGGGACAAGGGACCAGGAGAAGAGC
Source organism: Vidua chalybeata (assembly GCF_026979565.1). Classification (NCBI taxonomy): domain Eukaryota; kingdom Metazoa; phylum Chordata; class Aves; order Passeriformes; family Viduidae; genus Vidua; species Vidua chalybeata. The sequence continues at coordinate 13,824,265 of NC_071547.1, read as the reverse complement.
CATCAGGAACTTGAGAAAGGAATAGAAAAGATCCTCCAAAGGAAACACCATGGGAGCCATCAACAGAGCAGAACGGAGCTGGCGGAGAGCAGACCTGGCACAAAGCTGTGCAGGAGAAGGAGGAAGGGAAGTGGTGAGAGAGGAAAGAGCATTTTGTCAGTGTCTCCCAGGAACAGAAGAGAGCTCTGTGAAGCTGGTTAATCATGTGGTAGCTACAGAGCACAAACTCGCATAGCTCAACCAGAGCAGAGCAGGCTGTTGGAGCCTCCTAAACTGACTGAGCCCAGAGCTGTGGTCTGGCAGGGAAGGGACAGGGCTGAGCAAGGGTAGTAATGCTGAAAGAGGAAAGCACAGCACCAAAGTCAGGGACAAAGATGATTGAGCAGCTCTCTTGGTCAAGCCAGGACTGTGAATCAAGGCAAGAGGCATGGCAGCAGGCTGCCAGGAGTCTAGTGTGTCCCTGGTGTGGGACACTGGAGTCTGAGGATGACAGGGAGGCACCAGAGTCCACAGCAGGCAGGTGGCTCCTGGGCAGGAGCAGAAGGGAGCACAGGGAGACTGAGCAGAGAGCTAGAGAAGAAAGGGCAGGAAGAATAAGAAAATACTGAAATCAAGAAAGAAAGGTCAATGACAGCAGGGGGAAATGTGCTTTCATCCTGCAATCTGCTATGGGGTAGTGGAGATCCTGCTCCTTCAAGCCCTGCTGCTCTCTGCTGCAGAGTAGGGCCATGCTGGTGAGGAAGCAGGCCCTCAGGATCTAACACGTTCTGTGCCCCATTGCACGGTCAAAAATGGGTGGAAGAGTCCCAGTAAGCCCATTTGGGCAGTGGAGTAGAAATGCATCTTCTTCCCTTTCAGCTGTGGAAGGAGAGAACTGAACAATGCCAAGAGGACATGGCTTCCCATGAGCCCTGAACCCTGAGCATGTCCCTGGGCTCAGCACCTCTCACAGACCCTGGCTGCCAGAACTTCCCAGAAAGCTGAGCTGCTTCTGTACCTTCAAACTGTCCTCTCAGGCAGCAGCCAAAGCAACCTGTTTGCAGCAATCCCCCTCTGCTCAGCCTCAGGAACCACAGATCTAACAGGAGTGGAGGGGGACATGAAGATTCTGACCATGCTCAGGGGATGGCTGATGGTTCCTGGAGAGAGGAGAGAGGCTCTCCCGTACTCTTTGAAAAGGTTTCTTTCCTAGGTTTTTTCCCCCATCTTCCTTTTATTTATCACTTCATCCTCCTCCCAGGGTGCTCCAGCAGGACCACACAGATCTGCATGCAGCTCTGCCCTAACATTCTCTCCATCCAGCACTGCTGTTCCATCCAGCTATGTGTTCTGCTGTGATAAATGGGGCAGCCAGGGAATCGATTTTCTCCCCCTGCCTGCAAGGCCTGAGAGTGCTGCTTTCACCAGGAGGCCTCCTCTCTGCCTGAGCTCAGATTAACTTATTAGGAGTTAATTAATCAGGCCCATTGATTGACTGTCACATTGCTGATGGTTGGCCCTGCTCTCAGGTGGGGAGGTTGGATTGGAGTAGCTCTTCTGGGCTATGTGATGCCTGTCACCTCCAAGCAGCAAGGAGGAGCAGAAGACGAAGGAGACGAAGGTTGGCCTGTTTTCAAAACAACACAACAACGCAGGAGTGGAATCAGAGCTCTGGTCCCCTTTGGATGGTGTGTGCATGCTGTGGGAGGGATGGGAACAGATTCCACAGCTCCTCTCCTCCGACGAGCAGCTGGAACATGAGGCAGGGCAGAGTCAGAAGGAGCCTTGGAATATTTCTGAGCCCAGCAGACTTCCCCTCAGTGCTGCCTGTGGGTCTCTGGTGTGTAGAACCCAGGAAGGTGCTGTGGCCCAGGTGGGATGCTGCCCACAACTGGTCATTTGCTTGAACAAGTGTCACTAAGGCCATGAGCAGGGGGACTTCAGGGTGCAAGGATTTCAGGGAACCAACATTGCATGTATCCATCTGTGAAAATTCAGGGAAAAGCTACATAAAAAGAAAGGGAACAGCCTCAGTGGAGCTGGGATGAGAATTTGAGGTCAAAGCTGGTGGATGTTTTAATGGCCTTAAGTGCCATAGGTGATCTGCACTTCAAATTTGGTCTGAGGGGGTCACCCCCAGCAGCAAAGCATCTGCCTCAGCTTGGAGACAAATTCTAGGAGAAAAATGCTCTAAAATGAGTGGTTTTCCCTAAAGAGAGGGTTTGAATAACTCCCTTTTCTTCTACCAATGAGAGAAATGGATACCAGGGGATGAAAGGGAAAAAAAAAATCCAAAACTGTTTATTAACAAAGCAAGATACCCACAAAGCACAGGAAAAAAAAAAAAAAGAAAATTGAACCTTACACCCCAACCTCACCTCACCGCGTAGCCGAGAGGCAAAGATGGTGACTGCCCTTCTTTGTGTCTGTGAGGGGAGAAGAAGAGAGTTCACAGCAGCTGGGAACCTGTTGGATTTCTGGCATGGGTGAAGTTGGCAGAGTTTGGTGTCCCTTCTTTTGCTGCCTCGGTCTTCCCAGGGTTCTGACTACCCAGAGCTGCCCCACAGGCTTCCTGGGCTGGGGAGAGAAAAAACAACAAAAAAAGTGCCAGAACCATTTGCTGGTGAAAAGCCTCCAGGCCAAGGGAAAGAAAAAACCCCAAAACCCCAGAAGCTGCTTGCCTAAACTGGCAAAAATGAATCTAGCAATGAAGTTACAGCTGTGTAGCCACTGACCATGGTGGAGGGAGGGAGATGGAAGAGAGCCCGAGCCCAGGGCTCAACCCCTGGGTCACTACTGTAAAATGTGGGTGAACTTAGTGGGAAGAAATGATGATGTCCAACATCAGTTCAGAAGGCTGAATGATTTCTTTATTATAACTATGTTATAATACATTAATATACTATATAAAGGAAGATATTAAAATTACATACTTACTTGTTTTAACTACATATTAACTACATATCTAACAACTCGTGACCCTCTCTGTGAATCCAGCCACAGGTGGATTGGATTGGCCATCAGGCTCAAACAATGCTCACCAGAATCCAATCAAGCAATAACCCCAGGTAAACAATTCTCCAAACAAATTCCACAGAGGAAAAACAAGGAGCAGAAATAGAAATTGTTTTCTCTTTCTTTCTCTCTGTGCACCTCTATGAAAAATCCTGAGAGAGAAAGAAATATGCTTGCCACAGGTCACCTTAACCATACCACAGACCTCTCTGGGCATAAAGCCGGTGATCAGGGAATGAAGGATCACCATAAAGTGACCCCAAGACAGCATCCTTATTAAAATGCAATGCTATCTACAATCCTGCTGTAAAGCCGAGCACTGAGCAAGCTTCTTCCTCCTGTTTTCTTTACCAAGAAGGGCCTCAGGCAGCGGCTGGCAGAGGCTCACAACTTCTGCAGGGGAGGAAGGTTCTGACAGTGCAGGTTCTTCAGCTGCACGGCAAAAGGGCTTACTTAGTGTCCAAGGCTGTGAAGCTGGGCTAGAAGGAAGTGCAATCTTTTATAAGTGAGGGTTTACCCTGCCTTGAGAAGTGGCCAGTTCCTCCCTCTGTGAGTGTTCCCTGGAAAGAAGAGGTGAGTGGGGGACACGGACTGAATGAAGGCCATTCCCTCATTCCCAGCTTCCTGGCTGTGCCCCTGTGGATTTGTGGGCCTGAGCTGTGCTGGAGACTCATCCCAGAAGTCTGCAGGACCTGCCAAGCGTTCAGTGCCACTGCCCTTGTCACATCTGGCATCTCTTTCACCTGCTGAGTGATCCAGAATTGTGGTCCTTGGCATTCTCCTTCTTGCTGCTGGGAAAGCAATTGGGTACAGCTGGGATCTACTGGTCCCACCACCGCTGTCAGATCCAAATGGGAAGGTTTCCAACTCCCAGGATTCTCAGCTCAGTCCTACAAATCACTGGCTCCAACAGGTCTTGCCAGAGGAAATGATGACACTCCTCTGCCTACAGATCTTCTCTGAATGTGCTGAGAGGAGACCACGACCCACACCTGGCAAGGGATGGTGAGACTTGGCTAGCCAAGGGACAGGGAAATACTGGCACTTACAGAAAGTGTGAAGTAGAGATTTATTTCACAGATAAGAGTATTTGTTCATTTCTGTATCAAGACAGACATTATCTGAAGGGTTCCATTTCCTCTAATGCCCTAAAACTGAGTGTGCATCTTGGGGCATCTACTGGGAAATCAGCCAGAGAGCTGAGATGATTTCTGCTTCCCTTCTCCCAGTCCCTGTGCCAGCCACAGCCTTTTTGGGGATCAGCAGCAGTCGATGCTGCAATTATTCCTGATGCCCACTGATGCTCAGCCTCTGCTTCCCATTGTCTCTTTGTCCTGGAATGCCTGTCCCATTATCCTGACTGTGCAGACACTGCCAGGAACACTCAGGGCTGTGATCCCAGCACTCCTGTGGGGATCTCATGTTTCCTCTGGAGACAGAAGTTAAGGGACACTCACTGGGACTCTCAGCACTCACTGGGTCCAGATTTTCAGCCATTTGTGTCACGGAAATCTCGAGTGTGGCTGGACAGCTGTCCCTCATGCTCCTGGTCTCCTTTTGCCAGCAGTGCCTCTCCTTGGCTGTGGTGGCTGGGATGGGATATACATTCCCTCTCACAGTGGGGAGGGAGCCCGAAGTCATTGGGGAGTTTTCTAAGTGGGAAAGGAAGGAAGCAGCCCCACCTCTAAAGATGCAGCATGGAAATCTCCATGTGGAGATATTGAGTTCTCAGTTTTTGGTAGAAAACACACATTTTTCTCAGTAAGCAGAGACATGTACGGAACACCACAACAGGCCTGTTTAGCTTGAAAGGAGAAATCCAGACCCCGAGCTTTGTTTCAAATGCATTTGACTGAAAATGCTCTAATCATATTTGTGCCACACTCTGAGGGGTGGGAGAATGCCAGTGGGGAACCATATTTTGCCTCATTTTGTTTTCACATGTCCAGGTATGATGAAGGCTTGCTGCTGAGCTGCTCTGGGGCTGAGCTGGGGCTGAGCTGGGGCTGAGCTGTCTCCTCCAGCGCCTCTTATTAGCACTGGAGGAGACTAGACCTGCTCAGAATTGCCAAGGAAGCACTGATGAGACTCTAGGCTGGGGATGCACGTTTTGCAAATCCTCCCTGATGGATTGTTGACCATGACAAGAGGGAGAATCTTCTCAGTGCACAGTAAACAAACTCCCAAGCATGCTTTTGGAAAAAAAACACCCTAAAATGAATCAGAAGGACCTGCCACATGACAGGAGTAGAAAGCAGAGGCAGGCTGGGAAGGCCTGGACTCCATCCAGTAAGGCCTGAGTTTTGCTGTGCTCCAGGATCACCCTCCATGTCACATCAGAGCTCCATGCTGGGTCAAGCACCGCCAAGGCAGCGGGGGATGTCTTTTCAGTCCAGTTCACCCCTCTGCTCTTTTCATGTTTCCTGTGCTTCCCTAACACTCCTACCTGGGCAACAGGGAATGACAGACCTGGTATCAGCACATCTTACTGGAAAAAAAGGCCATTTCCAACTGAACCTGCAATGGATGGTTTTTGTTGGTGCAACCACATCCTTGCACTCACTGAGCCACAGCCTTCTCACAATTCCATGTGCTCAAAGGAGGTGCATCCCACCCAGCAGCTCCCTACTAAACTGCCTCCTACCCTTGGGATCCCATCTCTCCTCATATGATTGACGACAGTTGAAGCTGCAAGAAAGAAATCAGAGAATGCCAGAATGGTTTGGGTTGAGAAGAAGCTCAAAGCTCATCCAGCTCCACCCCCTGCCATGGGCAGGGACACCTTCCACAATCCCAGGGTGCTCCAAGCCCTGTCCAGCTTGGCCTTGGACACTGCCAGGGATCCAGAGGCAGCTACAGCTGCTCTGCTCTGCATTGACAGCCCAAGCACAGCCAAATCCTGGAAAGCAGCCCTGGATATATCACACAGGGGGATGTGTCAGGAACTCTATTTGTTGTCTCTCCAGCTGTGATTTGCTCAGCTGGGGATGCCTCAGGCTTTACCTGGATCCTGATTTGCGCTGGTTCTGCATGGGCCCATTTCCAGCACAATGATACCTTAACACCCAGTACTGGATCCTGAGCTATCCCTGCACATCCCCAAGGGCCTTGTAGCCCATTTTCCTTTGGACACAGCAGATGCTGAGCAGAACAGCAGCTGGGCTGGATTAGTACCTTTGGCAGAGCTGCTGCTGAAGGTCTGCATTTGTCCAGGTGCATTCACGGGGCTGTTTAGCCATGGAGATGCTGCCATGCCTGCTCCAGGTGCTGTTTCAGTCTCATCTCCATGTGTTTCCCTCTGTGATGCACACAGCAATCCTGGATGCACACTGAAGCAGCAGCTTGTGGCAGCCATTTGTTTCCAGCCTGTGGAGTAGAAGGAGGCCTTGGTGTGTTCCTGGCATCTCCAGGCCCGTATTGGTCCCATCACCCAGCAGAGCAGGGTGGGGTAGCCTGCCTAATACCCCAGGAAACTGTGATCCCTAATTATCATCCTGAAATCACAGAATGACCTGGTTTGGAGGTGACCACAGGAGGTCTGTGGTGCAGCTGCCTTCAGACCAGCAATGAAATCAGACTGCTAAGGGCTTCCTCCAGGTGGGTCTTAAACACCTCCAAGAACAGAGATGCTACAGCCTATTTCTGTGCTGGACTGGGAGAAAACTCCCCTCACATCCATTCTGAACCTCTCCTGTTCCAGTTTTTGTCCAGTTTCTTTGCCGTGGCCTGGCTCTGTCTCCCCAGGAAGAAGGCACCATCCAATTGCTGGGCATGCCCCCAGAGCCTTCCCTTCTCCAGGCTGAACAATTCCTTGATCTCTCCTCACCATGCTCCATCCCCATGACTATCTTGATGACCCTCTCCTGAACCCTCCAGTTCATCAATATCCACTACTGGGGGTCCTGAAACTGGACACATTGCTCCAGATGTGGTCTCAAACATGCTGGGTACAAAGCCCTTGCATGGTTTGCTGGCAGGGCTGCTGTGGGAAAGCCCAGGATGCTGCTGGCCTTCCCTCCTGGGAAGGTGACACACCACTGAGGGAGGAGCAGGGGGAACAAAGGAATGGGCTCATCCCAGACTCAGTGCAAATATCAACATCTCAGGTATTCTCTGGGATGTGGACTGGACCCTTTCTGCCCAGACAGGACAGTGAGAGCCAGTCTATAAACCTCCCCAGGAGGCAGGGAGATGGAATGGTCACATTGTGCTTTCCTGCAGGGAATTCTACTTTGCAGTCTGTGCCACAGTATCTGGTTGTTGCCAGCACATAAATCTGAACTTCTCAGTTTGGTGAGGCTCTGCCACAGCCCCGAGATGGGGAGCTGCTCCTGTGACAGATGGACTGACAACTCCACTCCTGGAGAAAAAAACTTTGTGCATCTTAGAGTTAAGGCTGTAAATTGTTGCCCTGTTCTTTTACAAGTTTTAAAGTTCTTTTAAAAGAAGTTTTCTATACCTTCTGATGTTTACGTATTTCTACTGAAGTTCTCACACTGTTCATGTAAATAATGATTGGTTTACATTCTTCTTTGTGGGAGGAAAGAACTGATGGACTGTTGGTTTAAGCAGTATAGTTGGAGAGGTGGCAATTTCACCCTCCAATCCACTGTCACTTTTAGAATTCTATCTATTACAAAGTCAAAAATAAAAGTTACTTACTTTTGCTCTTTTGATCTTAGTGTAAGTGCATAAGTTATTTTGTGTTGTAGTACAACAGTAAATACATAAACCTTACATAAAAGGAGAGTGATTAGAACAGTGTGGATGAGGAGGATGAGGATCCCATGGACAGAGTGCTGGGAGGAGGAGCACGGAGGGAGCTGAAGGGAGGTAGGATAAGAAAGTGGGCTGTTTTCTCCCTCTCTGGTTCCTGTTGTCACATGGGATGGTCAGGTTAGAAAAGGTGCTTAATCATCCCATTATCTTCCATGTCTGTGTAGGAACAGCAGCCAAGCTTTGCTTCTGTTTGGATAACTCATGGAATCTGGTGGGAAGCAGTTCCTGTGCCCCAGGTGGGAGCTCCATCCTGGCCACCTGCAAGTGAGAGAAAGCAGGGGCCAGATGTAAAGGGGACAAAGCAGGAAAGTGTTTCCTGAAGACTCTCAGGGTGATGTCCTCGACTCCAAAGAGGATCAAGGATTAATTCTCCATTTCTCTGAGTTTTTGAACTTGTTTTATTGCCAGCAAGGGGAGGGCAGCCCAGCTGAGCCCTGCTGAGTGTGGCCAGACCAGTCCCAGGCTTTGACCCTGCAGAGCTGCAGAACGACAGCAAAGCAAGAGGTCCATGGGGGTGGGCTGGGGCACAGCAAAGCAACCGAGGGGAGATGCCAGCTCTGGTCCCTGTCACTCTCCCAAATCATGGCTGGGCTCACCCTGCCCTGCCCATGCTGCTCTGCCATTGTCAGAATGCACAGAATCACAAAATCATGGAATGGTTTGGGTTGGAAGGGATGTCACAGCTCATCCCATTGCACCCCTGCCATGGCAGGGACACCTTCCACTGTCCCAGGCTGCTCCAAGCCCCAGTGTCCAAGCTGGCCTTGGGCACTGCCAGGGATCCAGGGGCAGCCACAGCTGCTCTGGGCACCCTGTGCCAGGGCCTGCCCACCCTGCCAGGGAACAATTCCTTCCCAATATCCCATCCATCCCTGCCCCCTGGCAGTGGAAGCCATTCCCTGTGTCCTGTCCCTCCATCCCTGGTCCCAAGTCCCTCTCCAGCTCTCCCTGGAGCCTTTTGTTCTCCAGGTGAGCACCCCCAGCTCTCCCAGCCTGGCTCCAGAGAGGCTCCAGCCCTGGGAGCAGCTTAGAGCTCCCCACAAAACAGAGCTGCCCTCTGGGTGCTCACACCAGGTAGAAATTTCCTGTCAAAACAGCATTTTAACAGAAAACAAGGTGATAACTCCAGACACTGACTATGGAGGCATCTGCTGAGCTTGGGAACTTTGAACTTTCTATGGGAGAAATAAAAATATGGGCATTTTAAGTCAAAAGCTTAAGGGAATATCAGTTTCCCAGAGGGACAGCTCTGCAGGGATGACATCCAGGGAAAGAATATGAGATCTCAGGATCCCCTGATCTTCTCCAGTGCTTTTCTTCTTGGGACAAGGAGGTAACTGTGCCTCCTGGGTGAGCCATTATACCCCCAGCAGCTGCTTCTCCAGGGCTGCCCAGCCAGCCCCTGTCCTGGCACATCTCCAGGGATGTGGCTTCTTCCAGCTCTCCTTCCAATAGGGTTCAAAATAAAACACCAGGGGTACAAAGCAGAGGCTTGGTGGGAAGGATGACCAGATGGACCACATGGCTGTGCCCGGATCTTCCAGGGCATCTTATCACCCTGTCATCTCTTCAGGGATATTTGAATCCACTCTTCCCCCTTTGGACAAAGCCCTTTCCCTGTAGGCTCAACTGGTGGTGACTTTGAACAGGGGCCAGGGAAGCAGCCTGAGCACCCCAGAGTGATGGGCCCATGTCCTGCAGCACTTCTCCTGCCACCTCCTGCAGAGCAGGAGCTCTCTGCAGTTCACTGAGTCTCTTGCTAAACATCTTTGACATTTGATTTGAGGAATAAAGGTCAGGCTGCTCCAAGAATGGTAATGTGAGTTTAGTGAACAAAACCTGTCAGAGTCTGTACTACTGCACCCTTTGAGGGTGGTGGAGGCTGGGGAGCTGTGCTGCCTGATCCTGGGGAGCTGTGCTGCCTGATCCTGGTGCTGCCTGATCCTGGGGAGCTGTGCTGCCTGATCCTGGGGAGCTGTGCTGCCTGATCCTGGTGCTGCCTGATCCTGGCGCTGCCTGATCCTGGGGAGCTGTGCTGCCTGATCCCAGGGAGCTGTGCTGCCCTGATCCTGGCATGTTCTCAGGCAAGGAGCACTTCTCTGGCAGGTGGGGACAGGACTGAGGTGTGGCAGAGTGACATAGGACCTGGCCCAGCTCCTGCAGTTCCTGCTGTGGAGGGGAGCAGGTTCCCCCTGCACCTTCATTAAGGTTTACTCCTCTTCCTGAGTGATCCAGAGAAACTTTTTACTGGAGCTCATGCCACAGCCATCAGCAGCCTGTGGACAGTGGAGCAGGAGGGCACAGCCCAGCCCTGGCTACCCAGCCCCTCCTGCCCAAGCAGGACTCAGTTTCCATGGCAGCATCCCTGACTGCTCCTGTCTTTCATGTCAGGGGTACCTCAGTCCTGCAAGATGCTCTTCACCTCAGTTTCTTGTGTAATATGGGGCAATTCAGCTCTGAATGGTTTTTGGGGTTTTTTTGGGTTGTTTTTTTTTTTTTTTTTTTGGTGTCATACAAAGTAAAAAAATGTCAGAGTAGGCCATATCCAAACAAAATACTCTAGCATTTCCAAAATGAGAAACACATTTAAATTTGTCCACTTTTTGACAAATTCACCCCAATTTCCAGGACTGTCTTGCCTCTTTTCAAACCTTTTTCCCCCCTCTTAGCTGGGATCTGCTTTGGCAGCTCTGCAGATCCCCTTCCCCCTGTGTATCCCTCTCCTGTCCCATTCCTGGAGCTGCTCTGGTTTGTCTCCCTCTCCTATGGACACAAGCCTTGCTTTTGTGCGCAATGAAGTGCATCCCACTGCAATTTCATGCTTTTACACTCACAACACACCTAGAGAACACAACTCTTCTCACATGAAAAACCACAGATACCTGTGGAAGCCACGACAAGTTCCATATTTGCAATGCAATAATCTCATTTATAGATGTGAATGTTCTCTGGCCACAAAATCCTTAAACATTCAATACCTCTGGAAATGAAACCATTTCTGTCGAGCTAATTTAGGAGCCATCACAACTCTCAGCTTTCCAAAGCTGGAAATCACTGCTGATACATATTCCCTCCTCTGCTTTGCTTTCTTAAATAGGAGTAAGTTCTTCTGTGTTTACATCTGTAAGACAGCAGTCAGTCAGTGCTCTGTGGCCTGAGCATTCAGTTTTCTTCTCTTTACTTGTGGGATCACATTTAGAACTCTACTCTGGAAGTACCCTGACACTCAAAGTCAAGTGCTTCCAATGCTGAAGGCACCAAAAGTAAGGCTGTGCTCAGCTCCAGCCTCTTGAGCAGGATCATTACAATGCAGTATTTAATTACAATGATCATATACTGTTTTTTCCACTGAATCCCTAACTCATTCCATGCCTGGGTAGTCATTCAATATTTTCCTTAATCCTCCCCATCCAATGTGTGTCACAGGCTTTATTTGCTGCACACCATCCAAAGCCTCTGCTGACTACAGAATTATTTATTTCCTCTGGGGGTTCCTCTGCTCTTTCATGGAGGCTCTGGATGCTTCTCAAGTGTGAACAAATTTATTTCCATGAAGCACCTGTGCAACAACCTGGAGAGCTGAGGCAGAGAGAGGAGCACCAGAGTGTGATAGCCTGGGTTTGGACGCTCTCATCCCATCCCATGCCATCTCTGGAGCTCGATTTTCCATGGACTTTGCATTTCTTTACATTTCTTTACATTCCTCCTGTTCAAAGCACAGCTCCTGTTGGCTTCACTTCCAAGTGCTCAGCACTCCTGCAAACCTGACCTCAGGAGATCCCACTGGGACCTGGCAAGGAGAAAGGCATAATTAAGCTCAGCTCTGAATTCTGGCAGAAATGCAAGGGTAGGAAGGAGCCCACATGAGAGTGTGCTTTTTTCTCATGCAATCCCTCGCTTTGTTCCATAAAGGTTTCAGATCTTCCCAGGGAATGAGGGATCCTGGTTGGTTACACAGGCCCTGCAGTGAGGCCAGCCCATGCACTGCACGGATTCTGAAGGAGGACATGACACCACTGTGCAATTATCACCAGTGAAAACCTCACAGCATTCCTTGCTCTGTCCTCTCACCATCCTGCTCTCATCCCCTCTCCACCTTCAGATACTTCCTCAGCCCCCTTGGGAAAGCTTTGTCCTTGTGCAAATTCCTGTGCACCTCTCCCACCAGACCTCTCAATCAAAGCCATTCCTTACACACAGGAGCAATTTCCTGGCCTGGAGAACCTCCTCCAGCCACGGCTCTCAGCTGGAGCAGGGCTCTGGCATCACAGGTAATTTTTTTCCTGATGTAGATAAGGAAATCATGGGATGTGGGAACTGGCTTCACATTGCTCCTCTTTGGCTCCTTCCTCTGGGGACAGGGGGCCCAGCCTTGAATCAGAGGTCTCACATCACACCAGAGATCTACAGGACAGCAGCAGCATCTGTCTCCAAAGGGCACTTGAGTGTCCCAGGCCCTTGCTCTGCCCAAGCAGAGACTGAGCAGCTCTGTGCAGCACACAGATCAGGAATGAGCTCAAGACCACAAGGAAAAGGCAGAAAGATACTGCTAGGGCCCATGGATGGTGTACAGTGACACAGTCCTGGCTGTCCTTGTGACACCTGTGGTCTCAAAGCTGCCATCATGGAGGAAACTTGATCCCATTCCCGTATTGTGAGGAAACCCTCCTAGCTCTGCCCTAGCTCCTGCTTTTCCGAGCAGGGCTCACTGCGTTCTTTCCACACTCTGGAATACCCAGCCCCGGTCAGACGTGGGTGCTGGAGGAGCTGGGATAACAGCTGGCTGTCCAGCACCTATTGTAAAATGCAGGTGAACCTGGTGGGAAGAAATGATGATGTCTGACTCCAGTTCAGAAGGCTGAATAATTTCTTTATTATAACTATGCTATAATACATTAATATACTATATAAAGGAAGATACTAAAACTACAAACCTACTTGTTCTAACTACCATATCTGACTCACTACCAACTGGTGACCCTGTTCTTGAGAGTCCAGACACAAGTGGATTGGATTGGCCACCAGGCTCAAACAATCCTCACCAGAATCCAATCAAGCAATCACCCAAGGTAAACAATTCTCCAAGCACATTCCACATGCAAAAAACAAGGAGCAGAAACAGAAATTGTTTTCTCTTTCTTTCTCTCTGTGCACCTCTATGAAAAATCCTGAGACAGAGAGAGAAATGTGCTGCCAGAAGCACTGGCCATCCAGCTGAGGGAGGACAGAAGCAGTTACTGAAACCACTCAATTTAACCCAGGTGGCTCCATCACCATGGCATGGAGCATTTCCCATTTCTATTTCCAAGCCACTAACAAACAGCACTTAGCACCGGTAGGGGTTTGGATTGCCAGGGGTCAGGGTTTTGGGAAGGAACCAGAAAGATATTTGAGAGCTCTGCACTGAGAGTCTGCTTTGTGCCCAGCAGTGGGTGCTGTGTGGGGCTGGGGCTGTGTTCAGGGAGCTGACACTCACCCCACAGGTGGGAGCAGCAGCTGCTTTCCCATCCTGTGCTGTGCATGGATCCTGCACTTCCCAGTGGATGGGATCCCCAGTGGATGGGATCTCCACGGGATGGGATCCCCAGAGACAGGTGAGCAGCAGGCTGTCCCTGTCCCTGTCATTGAAGAAGTCTGAATCTGCTTCTCTTTGTTTGGGAAAGGTTTCCTGCTCACCTTCCCAAACTCCCAGACAACTGCTCTGACATATTTTCCCTGTCAATGCAAAGACAACACAGTCTGTTGAAACAGCTGCCTGAGCCTGCCAGGTTCCTGGTACTACAGAGCCATTTCCAAGGGACTGGCAGGGCAGTTGTGAATCCTACGTGGTCCAGACCAGACCTGCAGCATGCCCCTGGAGAAGCACAGCATGTTCCCACTTCCAAAGCTCTTACTGAGCTAATTCTCAGCAGACAATGTGGATCAGCCCCTGGTATGGCTGTGAACTTTCTGCTTTTCCAAGTGGGTACCAGGGCTGCACCACTCTGTGCTCACACCTCCCTGGCTTTTCTGGACACAACCCCAAGCTAATGAATGATACAGCTCCTGATGCCAAGCCAGGCCAGAGCAGGATCAGCAGCGACTCGGAGCCATGTGCAACAGGCCCTGCAGGGGCTGCACAGCACCTCACACAGCGCAGCTCCTGCAGCAGGAGCTGAGGCGGCACTGCAGGAGCTGCACTGTGCTGGCCACAGCTCCCCTGCTGCCATGCCTGCCCTGTACACACCTCCAGTGTCCCAGTCAGGAGGCTTTTAACTGAAGCCCTGTGCTGGAAAAGAGAAGCTTTGGGCTGACCTAATTGAAGCCTTCCAGTACCTGAAGGGAGCCTAAAAGGAGGATGGAGACTTTACTGGACAAACAGAACACAGGGAATGACTTCCCAGTGCCAGAGGGCAGGGATGGATGGGATATTGAGAAGGAATTGTTCCCTGGCAGGGTGGGCAGGCCCTGGCACAGGGTGCCCAGAGCAGCTGTGGCTGCCCCCGGATCCCTGGCAGTGCCCATGGCCAGGTTGGACAGGGCTTGGAGCAGCCTGGGACAGTGGGAAGTGTCCCTGCCCATGGCAGGGACAGAACGAGATGAGTTTTCAGGTCCCTTTCAACCCAAACCAGTGTGGGATTCTGTTTTATGAGTGTCACAAATAAACAACCCCTCATGCTCACTGTGCAGTGTCACAACTTGTACCCAACTTTCTCTGGAGACTAGGAGCCTCAGGGGGGACCTCAGTGCTCTCTGCAACTCCCTGAAAGGTGATTGTAGTGAGGTGGGGCTCTTCTGCTGAGGCGTCCTGGACCTTGGTCCAGCGGGGAAACCCCTGGTGGCCGGTTAACAGGAGCCCCAGATGACCAGAAGTATGAATCCACTGACAGACGGGACGACACCCAGAGTGCTGCAGTTCTCGAGGGTTTATTGTGGGGACAACAAGGGTAGAAGAGAGCAGGGTGAGGCAGGGGAAACGCAGGGAGACCACCTCTCGAGACGGGAGCTACCTCTGAGGGCTTGAGCTCCGTGACCTGAGTGCCGAGAGCTCTGCTCTCCAAAGGAGGGGCCAGGGGTTATAACTGGGAGAGAGGAGGCGGGGTCAGGGTACATGCGGACCAATGGGATAGGGGTCCATGGGAGGAGTAAGGATGGGACAAACAATGGGAGACAGGGGAAGGAGTGGTTACAGGGAAAGGACCAATAACAGAACATAGAACAGGGACCTTTCCAGAACTGGGGATGGCATAACTGTTTGACAGACATTAACTGGGGAGGGCACATCCAGTGATGGACATGGGAGAAGGTGGGAACTCTGTTACCATGCTCTTCTTTACACTACAGCAGTTTCCCATGGCATTCCTGAGAGATCCCCTCTGAGACCTCCTCCCACATTCTGCCATGTCTCAAGTGAAAGGATGAGAGGAGGTGGCCTGAAATTGCACCAGGGTAGGTTCAGATTAGATTTAAGAAAACATTTTTTCCCTGGCAGAATGGAAAGGTATTGGAATAAGTTGCCCAGGGTGGTGGTGGAGTCACCATCTCTGGAAGTGTTCAAGAGGTGTCTGGATGTGGCACCTGGGGCTTTGGCTAGGGATGATTATGGTGGGGCTTGGTGATGGTTGGATGAGGTGATTTTGAAGGTCTCTTCCAACCTCGATGGTTCTATGATTCTATGCTTCAAACAAATCATTTGCCAAAATGCAAAGAGTCTCTTTCCCCACCTGTGAAAGACCATTTTCAGTGTCAAAGATTTCTTGAAACAAAATGAAACAGCTGAATTAGAAAATCACTATAATTTTGTAGAGAGGTTAAGTGATTCATTAAGGGATTTGTTACTGCACGGTGGCAGAGCAGAGCTGAGCAGGAGTGACGGCTGAGGTAAGCTTGACCTCTGAGCAGGCCCAGGAAATTGCTGGGCAGCTGCAGGTGCTGGAGAGCTGCAGCCACATTGTGTGCTCTGGGCAGCAAATCAAGGAATGCTCCAGCAAAAAGGCACAGCACAAGAAATTCTCCCAGGCTCTGTGCTTCATCCTTGCAATAGGAAATGATTCTCAGTTCATGAGTGTTCTTAGCTCAGGAATCAATCCTACAGCGAGCACAAGAGATTGGGTTACTGCAGAGCTCAGGTGCTCAGCAGAGGAGAAGCAAAACTTGCCTTCACTGCTGCAGATAAAAAAAAGGAATCTGCTGAGAAGGCAGCAGCACCTTTGAAACTCATTTAATTAGGTTAGAGGAAACAAAGGGTGTTCTTCCCAAGCAGTAAGTGAAAGATTTCATGCGTAGGCTGCAGGGTCTCTCCCTCCCCAGCAGGGTCCAGGAGCTGCTCAGAGAGCTGAAACACTGGCGAGTTCTTGATTGTAAAACAGACATGTGCATGTGTGTGCAAGGCTGTGGGAGAGCCAGGTCCTTCCAGAGCACTGGACAGGGTGCTGGACACCAGTCTGGGAATAGCAGTTCTCTTGGGGGTGTAACAGAAGTCTAGTCAAAGAGTCAACTCAGATCTCCAGTGAGTCTGGGTATCTGTCAGGAAGGTATCTGGGCTCCTGAATCATAACCAAAGCATTGGGTGGGATTAGTTGTTCCAATGTAGTTCTGGCCATCAAGACATCTTCACCTGAGCAGGTGTCCAGGTGCCCTGGAAGCCAAGTCAGGGATGTGGGCCTGGAGCAAACCCAGGTGGCCCAGGAGCCTGAGCAGAGAGCTCAGCCTCAGGCTTTGGCAACACGTATGTGCATCACATGAGAATAGTTCATTTCTGGGGCTTGGGAGAAGAATGGTCCCTTGGTTTTGTGCAGCTCATGCAGGATGTGCTGCATTGCATGACAGAGGCAGGCTGGGATCTTGGAATGACAGAATCCCAGAATGGTTTGTGTTGGAAGGGACCTTAATGATGCCGTTGAGCAGGACGCGAACAGAGAACTCCACATTAGAAGGCAAAGAAAATGAACTCTCCTTTATTTCGAATGCACCGCTCTATGTATAGAGAACATCGAGAAGACTAATGTCATTGGTCTCTAGAGTAAAAACATCTCACACCATTGGTGTGCAGTGAATGACACATGGTAGCAGAACATATCTATAAACAATGTGAACAACAAGATAGATTAGAAAATTATTTACATTCTTTCCCAACTGCTTCCCAGGCTCTCGCCTGGTTAGAAAAACCTTTCTCTCTGACTGATCTGAGAATATCCACACCTTAAAGCTCATCCTGTCTCACTCCCTGCCATGGGCAGGGACACCTCCCACTGTCCCAGGCTGCTCCAAGCCCCAATGTCCAACCTGGCCTTGGGCACTGCCAGGGATCCAGGGGCAGCCCCAGCTGCTCTGGGCACCCTGTGCCAGGGCCTGCCCACCCTGCCAGTGAACAATTCCTTCCCAATATGTAATCCAAATCTCGCCTCCTTCAGCTTAAAACCATTCTCCCCTTATCCAGTCACTACATGGCTTCATGAAAGTCCCTCTGCAGCCTTCTCCTGAGCCCTCTTTAGGAGCTGGAATATTGCTGCTGTCTCCAGGTCCTGTACCACTTTGGGCACAGGGAGGCTGCTGAGAAATCTTGCAGGACTGGCTGATTGCCAAGGCCAGCTACAGGCACAGGGAAAAGAAATATGGAGCTTTCCAAACCCTTGATAAATCCAAAGGAAGAATAAAGCAATTCTAGCAAATGTTTAGTAGCCAAAGCCTGGCCAGGCTGTTTGCCCAGGAGAGGAGATGTGTTGGCCTTGCTTGCTGATGGACTGGCTTGATAATGCTGGAATTAGTTATGTACTGCTAATAGAGAAGGGAAACAGTGCAGAAGGGGCTTCAGAACCAGCACACCATGGTCACCAAAGTGTCACAGGGCAGCATCTGGCAAAGCATCCTCCTGAGGGACCAGCCATGCTCCTGGGCCAAGTGAAATATGCAGGCTGTTGGTGTCACTTGGAGGCTGCAGTGACTGGTCAGAGGTGGACCCTGACCAGGCTGGACCTGCCCTCTGGGATGGCAGCACTGCAGGGGTGGTACTGCAGCCCCACAGGACAGCTCTTAAAGCGCCCAGCAAAACGATGTCCAGTGTTGGTGGTGTGCGCTCCCCACTCAGCTTTTAGGATGTCACAGGACCGATCACGGGTTGGAAGAGAACTTCAAGATCAGCAAGTCCAAGCATCAACCCAGAACTACCATAATCACTCCCAAACCACGTTCCCAGGAGCCACATTCAGACACCTCTTGAACACTTCCAAATATGGTGACTCCACCACCTCCCTGAGTGACTTATTCCAATTCCCTATATCAAATGAACCTCCCTTGGTTCAACTTAAGGCTATTTCCTCTCACCCTTCCACTTGAAACATTTCAGAAGAGACTGGTCCCAGCAGAGGATAGTTCCCAGACCCCCTGCTATCTTGGCATGTTTTAAAACAACCTGATAATGATGACTTGTAACACCCTGATTATGAAGATACAAATCTGGGAACCACATGGAGGACATCAATGTGTGTGAGATGCTGGATGTCAGTCCAGAGCAGCACTGCTCCCTGATGACCTGGAGCAGGGATGCACTCCTGCTGCTTGGACTCTGCACTGCTATTCCCAGCCATGCTCTCTCTCTCACGAAGTTGGACAGTCAAGGTGCAGAATTTAGGACTTATAGCCCAAAAAGCTGGACAAAATGGGTGTGGGAAGCTGGGACAACCTAAGCACTGATCCTCAGGATAAGAAATGGGAGCAAAAATTGGCTTTTCAAGCTTTTCTTCTTCCCCCCAAATTGCCAGGATCTTATTTTGGAAGTGGCCAGCTGCAGCTGTCAGATGTCTGCTTCAGGCAGGGAGTGCTAAATAAGGGATGGAAACCATCTCCAGAAGTGTGGGGAGTTATTCAGAATGAACCATTTGCTGCAGAGAGCCCCAGTACCCTGAGAACACCCCTGGCCCTTGAGCCATTCACTCACACGATACTGAGGGAACCTTCCCAGGGAGCTTCCCAGGAAGAGGTCAAGAGCTCCCCTCTATTGGAGTTACCAATATTGAGAACGGGACATGCCCTGGCTTGTCTGGCCCCTGCTGCTGGACCAAATGGCGGCCACTGTGGTGCTTCACCCCAGAGACACTTTTGGCTAGATGGATTTTGCAGCTGGGTGCATGGAGACAAGCTAGACATGCCAGAGCTCAGGTGGTGGCAGGATGGAGCTTCCTCTTGCAGAGGGTCTGCTCCTCAGGTTTCCTGCTGCCAGAGAAACCTTTAAGGTGATGGTGAAGGAAAGGAGTCTATTCTGATGGAGGGTTTAATCCAGAGCTTTTATTCTGGCCCGCAGGCCTCTGAATGTAACAGCAGCTCCACCAGAACTCCCCTGCAGGCCTCTGAATCCAGTCACTGCTCCTCCAGAACTCCCTGACCACATGCTTGCTTGCCCTTTTACCCGGGGGAGGGGAGGACGGGATGGGTAGGGAGCCCACCAACCAGGTAGGAGAGGAGGTCTCAAGGGACAAAGGACACCTGGATGGCCCAATGCCCGCTGGGGGTGGAGGGTGTCTTTTGAATCTGCCCAATCTCTTCACGCACTTCTGGAATGCCAGGAGTGACAGACAGTTCTGGCAAGGGTCAGGGTGGGGAAAGGAGGTGTGATTGACACATCTGGGAGGGCACTTTCAGGGGAGGAGCCCAGGGCTCTGGGGTAAACCATGAAGGCACACCGCAAAAGCCCTCTACAGCCTGCATGCCTTGGCAGACTCTCCTGTGGGGTGGTCAGGTGTCCCTGTGGTACCTGACTCCACCAGGTGATGCTCCTGCAGGTGGGACTGCAGGCTGGCTGCCCAGGTGTGCAGAGCTCCTGGCCTCTGCTCTGCTCCCTGCTTTAGTGGGGCTGCTCTGGCTGCACCCATGGCTCCCTGGATTTGTGACTAGTGGGGTTCTGTGGTTACATCACTCTTTTTGTGTTCTGTGGCTGTCCTCTTTTTAAACATTGTATAACTGAAGGACTGACGATGCCAAGAGCATTGCTGGTGGGTGAAGAAGACAGCAGGAATTTTGCAAGGCAGTGAGGTGGCACCATCAGGTGAAACTCACCCACGGCAGAGCCTCCTCAGAGCCCTACGCTCCCAGCACAGTGACAAGGTGACACGTGTGCCCACTGCCACAGCCCACTCCCCATGCTGGCTGTGCCCGTGGGAGCACAGCTCCCTCAGCCCTGCCTGCCCCGGGCACAGACCCTGCCAAGGGGAGCTGCCACTGCCTTGGGATTGCCTGGGAACCCCAGCACTCCGAGATCCCAGGAAACGACCAGCAAGTGAGACGCAGAGCTAGGCAGGGCTGTGCAGCATCTCCCATGTGCAGTGCGGGCCCTGCCCACCCCCGCACTCCGCACGGGCTGCAGTCCAAGGCAGGCGTGAGCAGAGGAGGGCTGCCTGAGTGAATCACTGCTGCTCTGGGGGTGTGCCTTGGGCACGTGGCAGCAGCACCCAGTCCCACCCAGGCTGGGCCAGAGGCTCGGGGGATTGCTGTCCCATAGCCTGTATTTTAATACAGGGTCCTGCTGTTCACCCCTGGGAGCTGCCTAAGCTGGGGCTTTGTGCTGCTGAGGGACCACTGAGCATCAGAGATGCTGCCAGACCTCCCCAGGGCTTTGGTTTTGGTCCAGGACACCAACAGGGAACACTGCAAGGCCAGGCTTGGCTCGGGGACCTCGGGAATGTATGCACGGCAGGGAGTGACTTGGAGAGCATTCAGAGGTGTGAGTGGCCTTTAGGAATAAAATAATTACTGGATTAAAACAATCAAGGAAATGGGTTGAAATGAGCTTTAAAAAACTGAAGTGTTGGTAAATTCCCTGCAGAGCTAGAGGGTGGTGGTTCCTCCTTTTGTGCTCTGCCTCCACAAAGCACAGAATTGGCAGAGGCTTTTCTGTCCTGCTGGCCACCAAGTGCTGAAGAATTCCCCTCTTCTCTCGCCATAGTGGCCAGGCTGAGTCTGCAGTAAACCAGACAAACATGAGATTGAAATGGTCTTTAAAAGCACCTGCATCTCCAACAGCTCTGTCAGAGTGGATTTAGGTGCTCAGAGAGAAGTGTTATGGAGGGAAGCCGATTGCAGAGTTTTAACTCCTGCACCATTTGGGGTTTCCTCAAATCTTCCCCCAGTCTCAGCTCCAGCCCAGGACATTGTCCTGCTTTGGGTTGCAAAGAAAATCAGCACAGCATCCCCAGAGAGCTGTATGTCTACATGCTGCAGGGACACAGGGAGAGCAGAGGGGCGCAGGGACACCTCTGGACAGCCGTGCCCCAGGTGAGGCCTTTAGGGTGTGGTGGGAGGGCTGGTGGTGCATGGGCAACCACCATGTCCTGAGTGTCCCCAGGAGGGGACATGGACAGGGCTGCCTGCCCTGCTCCCTGGGGCCCCCACACACACCGTGGGGACAGTCTTGGCACTGAGGGGGCTTGTCACCAAGACAGCGCCAGTGGGGATTGCCTGGATGTGAGAAATGTCCTGGACAAACGGCTGGGAGAGGGCAAAGGGAGCAGGTGTGGAGCCCTGGGAGACCATGAGGGGCTGCCAGCAGCCCTGGGAAGGACAGTGAGGAGAAAAGGAGGGAAAGGAGGGGGAGCTGGGTCACTGCAGGAGCTGAGGAGGGACAGGGAGCGAGTCAGGAGGAGACCATTTGTGATGCTGGCATAATAGGGATGAGAAGGAGGTGGTGGGGAGATGACTCAAGAGATGTGGGAGGTGGGAGGGCTGAGATAAAGTCGGTTTGTGACCCATCTGGCTCGCAGAAGGGGCAGAGATTGATTTCTCTTGAGATATTCTCACTGAAACTTGCTTAGCACTGACTGAAACCCCCACTTCAAAATGCAGGAGATAAATTTTCCTTCCTTAGCTCTTGAGAGTGAAGCAAACCCTCCAGTGATGGATGGTGCCTGCTGTGCCTGTTTGTAGGTTTGTTTCTACATTGCCTATCCCAAGTCCTTGCTGGGGCACTACCAAGACAGGAATTTTTGACTGTGCCAGCTACTCCATGTAGGCAAGGGTGGAGGCTTTGAGAGCAGAGCTTTGGAGATGAAGGCAGGGATGAAGAGCAAGGTTGGCAGAGAGCCTGCAGCCCCACAAAGCATTGGAAAAACAGTAAAAAGAAATTAAGGGCTTGGTGGGGTTGAGTGCCCTGCAGAGGAGCCCCATGCAGGGCTGGGAGCACCTGCAAAGCACGGGAAGGTCTCACTGCTAAACTCTCACTGGGTTTCCTTGGTTTGCAAACAGTTCCTCTTATTCTTGATGCAGGTTAGTGGTGCAGGAGTCCCCTTCTCTGCTCCAAACCGGCGTCTTCTGCCATCAGGTGGGCACTGAGGTGGCTCATCCCCCACGTCCATCCAGATCAATCCCCCTGGGGGGCACGGACAGCCCTGGCTTGGCAGGGAGCACTCTGCAAACAGGAGGGTTGGGGGTCTGCCAGCACAGCCTGGTGCTCACGGGGTACCCAGGGATGTGGGGTGTACTGGGCCATCCTGCAAAAGTTGCGACAAGTGCCAAGTGTCCCCATGACTGCTCACATCCATTTTAATGGCTTTCTTAGTGCCTGGGATTCCCAAGGTGCATAAGCCAGTCAAGAATTTCCTGCCAAAACATCCTTCATTAGAGAAGTGCTGGCTGGGAACCAGAATGTGTCATAACAGTTTTAACAAATTAATGATAATGATTAAAAAAATCCTCATAATCATGGTGTGTCTTGGGTCCAGGGTGGGACTCCTCATGCAGGCTCACCAGGACAGCTGTGCTGGAGAGAAATGTTTTAAAATGTGTGAGATCTTAGATCTGAGTCTCCCTTGCATCAGAGGCAGCTTTTTGAAGAATACAATCTGGAATTCCTATTGGTAAACTGCCTGGTTTTAAGGTTTTTGCTTTTTTATCAAATTTTAACTCTCAAAAACTTCCCACGAGCCCCTTCTGCCTTTTGCAGTGATTCACAAACAGCACTTTTGGGGTTTGCAGAGTCTTCTGGACATCTTTCCCCTGGGGCATCCCCATGTGCTGCTGGGGCTGTGCCAGGGTCCTGGCTCAGCCAGGGTGACACCCTCTGGGACAGAGACAGCAGGAAATGCAGGCACCTGGAGCAGCTGAGTGTGAACTGTGGAGGGCAGGTCTGGGAAAGTTTTCATTTTAAGGTATGGGATGGTTCTGTGATGGGTCAGTCCTTGCAGCCTCCTTCAGCTGCTGCTCCATTGGGGTGACAGTGGTGCCTCTGCCCCTGGGGTGCCTCTGGCTGTTCCTGTGTTATCATCTCCACCTGGATGAGAGCAGAAGATGGATCAGTTTCCATTTCTTCTGCCATGTGGGAGGGTTGCTGAGAACCATGGATGTGGGTCTTTGAGGCACAGCAGGAAAGGGTAGAGATTTGAATGGGCAAAACCCCTGGGGTGGGGTCATGCTTACACAATGGTCAAATTCAGTTTTTCCCTTCAGTCTGTCCATAACTCTGTCTTCTGGAATAATCTTGGTTGGACTCAATGATCCTGGAGGCCTTTTCCAGCTTTAATGGTTGTATGATTCAAGGGAGTGAGAAATCTTTCAATTTTGCCTCTCAGCTGAGGTGTAGTAGAATTCCCCCATTTGGGATTCCTGGAGTGAGAGATCAGAAGGATTTTGTGAGACCTTCCCAACTTTCCCTGATGAGGAATGTCATGGTTTGATACTGGCCCAATGCCAGACACCCATGGAAGCCATTTGCTCACCTTCCTTCATTATAGCTGGGCAGAGGAGAGGAAAAAAAAATAATGAAGGGCCCATGAGTGGAGATAAGGACTGGGAGAAAACACTCTAAGGGCAAAAGAGGTTCAAATTTAAAGGCATAAAGTAAATGTATTATTAACAGAGTCAGAGGAGAATAATGAGAAGTAAAAGAAGCCTTTAAAATGCCTTTTCCCTCCCCCAGCCCCTCCCTCTTTCCCACCGACAGTGCAGGGAGACAAGGCATGGGGGTTTTGGTCAGTTCATCACTCGAGATCTTCTTCTGTCCACTCAGGGAGAGGAGTCTTTCCTCTGCTCTGCCGTGGGGTCCCTCCCACAGGAGACGGTTCTCTGTGAGCTTCTCCAGCGTGGCTCTAATCTCACAGCAGCAGTCTTGCCAAAATTGCTGCAAAGTGAGTCCCTCCCACTGGCAAACAGTCTTCCCAAAACGGCTGTGGGTCACTCGTCCAAGGGGTACAGTCCTCTAAGGATGGGCTGCTGTAGTTTGGAAGCAAGGGCTCTCCCTGTATCTCTGGAAGCAGGGGCCCTCTCTCTCCATTTGGGTCTCCCACTGGATCACAGCTTTCTCCGGCACCCACCCACTCCGGCGTGAACACTTCTCTCACAGGCTGTGAGTGGATTTCTGCCTCCCTGTTCAACGCCTCTGCTCGTGCAGGGTGCTGGGAAGGAGAAGCCGCCGCCCCTGCCCTGCTGCCCGCAGCACGGCTGGCCAGGGGCAGCCAGGCAGGCGAGGCTCTCCATGGGCTGCGCTGGGCTACCATGGGCTGGACTGGGATAGCCCCCGGCTGCAGTAGCTTGCCATCTCTGGAAAAAACTGCCCCTGTGCTGTTTTGCTTTTCTTCTTAACTATGCTATCACTGAGGCATTACCAGCCTCTCTAATTGAGCCAGCAGCACGTCCATCTTCAGAGCCATCAGAGGTTGGCTTTGTCGGACATGGTGGAAGCTTCCAGCAGCTTCTCACAGAAGCCACTTCTGTGGCCCTCCCCTGCAGCCTGGGCTGGGCAGGACCTGCCCCAGATGACACTAATGTGCCCTCTGCTCATGACAAACACCTGGGCTGGCAGAGGGCTGTCCCAGCTCCATCTGAGGGGTTTGGATTGGCTCTGGGTGCCTGCACATCCCACTGGATCATGTTCCCTCCTGGATGGACACCAAGGCCAACTTCTCTGTCCACTGTCAGCCCCAGGAAGTTGCTGCCAGGGCAGGCAGACACTCCCAGCAGCTTCTTCCAGAAGCCCAAACAAACCCCCCAGCTGCTTTGCTGGGATACCAGTTCAGATACTGGTCCATCTGTGGTCCTGCAAACCATCCCATCCCACCACAGCAGAGCTGACTGGAAACCCCGAAGCCATTGGAGGGATCCCTGGCACTGGCTGTGGCAGTTGTTGCAAATCCTGATTCTGAGTCCTGCCCTTGACATCGATTTGTTGTGTATCCTAAGGAGCCTGCCAATAACACCAATTTGTCAGAAATACATGATTTACTGCCACTCAAAGAATCACCATCCAAGGTATTAGTAAAAGTGGCTTTAATATGAATTTGTACAAGTTTGATTTAAGAAAGTTCAGTGACAAGGTTCACCCTATTACTCCATAGGTGAAACACACAGGAAAACTGAGTTAGAATCAAACTGGAATGATTGACACAGCAGTTGAGCACCTGGCTGACTCCTAATCAGATTGCATGGGAAAAGGATGTGCGAGACTCTTGGCACCCACAACTTCCTTTGCTCCTTGATATGAATGAGAAAAACCATGGCTGTCCATGTGTCCATGTGTGATCTGTGTTCCAAGATCACATGATGGAATCTCACCAGGTCACTCTGTTCCTTTGTGGGTTTCCTAAAGGAGTTCTTGGCCCATCTCAGGCTGTTTTCTCCTCCGGAGCCTGCACCAAACTCTGTAGGTTGGCTGAGGAGGCTGAGTGCACCCTCACGTCTGTGCTAGAGCTCTTGGAATTGCACAAGGACACTGGTTAAACCAGGATCCCTGTGGGGAAAGCTTCAGTAGGAAATCCTTCTCTGAGCTCTGAACCCTTTCCTGTCCAGCTCCATCTCTGCAGAGCATCGTTCCTGTGAAGATGCAAATTCTCAGGTATTTACCCCCATCCTCCAGCTCTCCCTTTGGTGCCTGTTCTGCAGCTGGTGTTTAGAGCCCCTCTCTCCATCCCAGCAATCCGTGCTGGCTGCAGCTCCTCCCTGGCTGCTTCCCCCCTCGGCTCCTGTGTGCAGCTCACGTCCCTGGTTTAAATCTCCCTTTAAGCACACACCTGTTTTCTATTGCTGTTGCGGCAGGATTTTAACTGTGTATGTATTACATGTCTTTAAAATTTATGCAACTCATTTTTTTATGTGCACAGCTCTGCGATAAGCTGTGAAAGGTACACTATAAAAATGTGTAATTGCACTGTAATTTTCCCCCCCCCCAACACATGGCAAAATGTATTTTTTTTTCAAGGGAAATATGTGTTGGGGGAAGGGAGGAAGAAGAGGGGGAAGGAGCACCAATCGATTTGGCAGAGGCAGAGTATAGGGCTGTCCTGCTCTGCATTCAGCCAGGTGCTGCAGGAGGAGGGGGAGGTGGAGGGCTCTTGGATCTGTGGAGCAGCTCCAGGAGCTGACATTCAAACCTGCTGAGCCCCTTGTTAGTGCCCTGCTGCTAGCAGAAAACCACTCACCCACCTTTCCCATGGAGCAGGCACAGACAAGCACTCAGTGCAGGGGTTAATTGGGATACAGAGCAGCAGTTCCACATGCTGCCTGGAGGGTGAGGGTTCAGGAGAGCTGAGCTGGGGCTCTCCAGGCACACTCCAACCTGCCATTGAGTATGGAGTGTCTGCTGGAGGAGTATTTTTTGCTATGGGCTGCAGAGGCCATGGAAAGCTCCCTCTTCATCTCTCCTGGCCAGTCCACGAAATGTTCAGCTCCATCAGGAAGAGTCCGTGGTGGTGGGAAAGGCCATTCCAGGTGAGGATGCTGCTGCATAACAGCAAGCATCAACGGTTGTTCTCCCAGGCAAAAAAAAGGGAAAATGGCCTCAAATTGTGTCAAGGAATGCTCAGGCTGGATATTAGAGAATATTTCTTCCCTGAAAGAGTGGCCAGGCACTGGCATAGACTGCCCAGGGCAGAGGTGGAGTCACCATCCCTGCAGGTGTTCATAAAAGGAGTAGATGTGGTACTTCACAGTATGGTTTAGTGGCCCCGGTGGGATCTGGTCAAAGGCTGGATTTGATGATCTTGGAGGTCTTTTCCAGCCTTAGTGATTCCATGATTCTGTGAAATTGGCAGCATCAGCCTGGCTGATCTTCATTCCCATGCCCCCGTGGGAAAGCAGGGGAGCTCAGGGGGTCCTATCGCAGGGTGGGCAGCATTCAGCACAGCTGGCAGGTCACATCTGTGTCCTGCTTGGGGACTGGGGGACCAAATTCTCCATAGCAGAATTACAAATTTCTCAGGCGAAGAAGTGCAACTCCAAGCAGAGCTGGGCGAACTGACATCTCTTCCTTTCTTGTGTGCCCCCAACCGTGGTGCCTCAAGCACAGAATTCCCTGGGGGCTGTCAGATCCATGGGCATCTTTCAGCATGGACAAGGGGAGGTCAATCATTAACGGCGCATTTTGCTGACTGCTCCCGGCAGAGGGTCCCGGCAATTTGTACTTCTCTGCCTGCTTTAACACATTGAATTACAAACCAAACATAACCCCTCTAAACAAACACCAGCAGCCAAACAGCCCCTGAGGAAGGGCTGGAATGGCCCTGCAAGGGGTGCCTGCTGGGCCTGTCTCATCGAGGGGCTTGAGCTCCCTGCTGCTGCTCCCGCCACACCACCAGGGCTGTGTGCTGGCTGGGCCAGTCCGGGCTCCCAGCTCAGGAAAACTGAGCAGCTTTCCAGGGAATAACAATTTTTGGGAGGAAGACTGTCGCTCACAGATGCTACAGTCACAGAAGCTCCAGTGTTGGGGTTTTAGGAGTTCTCCTTTTGTTTGTTTTCTAAAGAATTTCCCCCCATAGGTGCAGCTAGGAGAAAATAATGACTGGATACTTAAGAGAGGCAAAAGAAGTTGTCACAGCTCAGGGGTGGGGTGCAGCTGGCTACTCTCTTTACCTGGGGTTTCTTGTGGAGGGCAGAGATACCGTGAGATTTTTGGTCTGGGAAAACAGGCCCCTGACTCTCTTTTGCTCTCGGTATTAGGAGGGGAAAAAGGCTGCGGTTGCTGTGGGGAGAACTGGTCACCACTGCAGGGTTCTGTCTTCTGCTGCCTCCTACTGCGAATGGAGCCCTGCTTGCAAGAGCGGCCATTGCACTGGGACCTTATTAACACCCTACTTCACTTAAAAAAGGGACTTTTCACCATCTGCTTGGGTGCCTAAGGGGAAGAAGCTTGGGATCCTGAGCCCACCTTTCCCTGCCCTGATGGGAGCCAGCCCGCTGCTGCCCCTCACCTGCCGCTTCTCGGGCACTGCTCTGGGTTTTGCTGCTCTGCCGGGATGCCCCGCCATTCCAGCTACAGCTGCGGAGTTCAACACATCTTGTCTACCCCCTGGGGATGTTTTTGCTCGTTCCTGCCATTCAGTTTGCTCTTCCCAGAGTCCTGCTGGGGCCCTGGGAGCAGCCGCCCCTTTCTCCAGCCCTTCCCATCCAGGCCCAGCCGCCGGCACCACCCGCTCCCCGAGCCTGCGCTACAGCGCCCCCTGCAGCCGCGGGGGAATAATTGCACCCGTCCTGCCGGCCCGGAGCCAGCAGCGCCCCTGCCGGCTGTGCCCAGAACTGCACCAAAAGGGAAATGGCTGCGGCCGAGAAAGCTGGGACTGGGTCTCTGGGGCTGTCTGTTGTTAATGCCAGAGCTGTTGTTTGTTTGCCTTGCTATACATACTAGTAAAGAACTGCTGCTCCTTTTCCCATATCTTTGCCTGAAAGCCCTGTAATTTCAAAATTAAAATAATTCGGAGGGAAGGGGGTAATAGTCTCCATTCCAAGGGATGTTCCTGCCTTCCTTGGCAGACACCTGTCTTTCAAACCAAGACCTCCAGATATGTCTGAAGATGGATGAGGAACCTGTTCACCCTTCAGCGATTCTGCTCTGCTCTTTGATCCCAGGGATGATCCCAGCTGGAAGCTCATCCACCCCACACAGTCCCCCCATTACCCTGTCTGTTGAGGCAGGTAAAAGATCAGAGTCACCAAAGGGACCTGCTGAGCATCCATCCCTGTGGTTATCACCTCCCAAGGCCTGCCCAGAGGGGGCTGTTCTTGTGACCCTTGCCCACCCCTGGCCCCAGAGCCAGGCTGCATCACTTCCCCAGTGTCCCCCAGTGCGCCTTTCACCCTTCCAGGGATCTAGGAGCAGTCACAGCTTCTCTGGGCACCTTATGCCAGGGCCTGCCCACCCTCTCAAGGAACAATTTCTTCCCAATATCCAAATGGTAACTATTCTCTTTCTTTTAAAGCCATTCCTCATTTTCCTACCACTAATGCTATCCTTTTTGCATGCAGAATGCCACAGACATCTCCTCTTCTTTTGTTCAAATTAACTCACACAACCCAACCAGCAGCTTTTTTCCCTGCCCCACTGTTCCCCTAAGCTGTCTTCAAATTTCACAGGAGCTGTACACTGAGCAGAAGAACTCCTCATGCCCTTCCAGGAAGATTTCCTTGATGATGTGCATCCCTTGAGAGAGGCTGTAAAAACTTCTGAAGAGGCAAGGCCAGCCTGGAGACAGAGATGTTTTATTTTCTCCCTGCTCCAGTCCCTAGCAGGGACTTCCCTGCTTCTCACTCGTGTTTCTCTCTCTGCTCTAAAACCTCCACTAGCAAGATGCAGCTTGAGAGAGATGGCCCCTATATGGCTTGTTCCTACAATAAATGAGCTGTGTCGTTCCTATTTGTGGAATAAACACAACCCAACAAACAACTTCTGGAAGTAGGACTTCCCCCAAGTAATTGCAGCAATATGTTGAGCAATAACATGCATCAGTTATATTAAAAAAAAAAAAAAA
Source organism: Vidua chalybeata (assembly GCF_026979565.1). Classification (NCBI taxonomy): domain Eukaryota; kingdom Metazoa; phylum Chordata; class Aves; order Passeriformes; family Viduidae; genus Vidua; species Vidua chalybeata. Next base: position 13,794,797 of record NC_071547.1, on the reverse strand, counting down.
AAAAGCAACCAACCTTGAAGCCATTAGTCAATTTTAGCTGCATTAAATTTTGGTCATACAGCTCTTCACTGCTGGTAATAGAGCTGTGATTGCCTGCTACTGTCTCCATGTGCAGCAGATTGCTTCTTCAGTAAGAGGTGTAATGGACATTTTAATATCTATTGTGTGGCACAGGCAAATAACTTGCGGAGGTTGGAACTGTCCTGACAGATGTGATCAACAACAAAAGGCAGTGCTTACCCTGACCAAATATCTGCACTGCTGCTGTAACATCTCTGCCATGTTAATATTCCTCTCCTGATTTATCATCGGATCCAGGCTGCGCCTGGGACATGGTGGCCGCACACCAACAGGCAATTCCGGCTTGTTTCCACACTGGAAACCAAACCCTCTCATAAAATGCAAAGGAAAAAAAATCCTCTGGGAGCTGCCATAGCCATGGGATATGCAAGTCAGGGCTGGCTCCGAGTGGAAAGGAGCTAGGATGTGGTGTGGGGAAAGGTTCAGGCACTGGCATCCAGGCCTAGCTTGGTCTCTCTGAGGTCCTGCACCCACAGGTGTGCCTGTGGGAGCAGCCCCACCTCTGTGTCTGTGTCACATGAAACCTCAGTCAGAATTTGCCACTGGGCCATCCTGACAAAGACCCCCAGGACACATCCCTCAAACCAGAACCCTCCCTGTTACCCAGCTCTTACCAGCTACTCTCTTGCAGTGATTTTGGGAAGCTGAGCCCTTGCTCAGCTCTTGGGATGCGCTTGGGGGAGCTGGCCCTGGGTGGTGCCACATCCATCCCCTAGGTGGTGTGAGCACTGCCTGGGCAAACCCCTTGGGGTTTGTCTGCCCGGACACGGGACAAGGTTAAGGAAAATGATCAGGGATATGCAGCAAAGTGCATGGCTGGGCATTTGATTTCCAAATTGGAGTGACAGAGAGCCAAAGCACGTGATTCCCATCTGCCTTTGTTGCTACCTCCTGCCTGGGCACTGATGGCAAAGCAACATCCCCTGCTCAAACTGCAGTTCACCAAAGAGCCAGGAGTCTGGGTTCAGCCAGGAGTTGTTTGCATCCTTTCTATGCAATAGGAGCATAGACACTGATTAGTGACACGAGCAAAGGTCTGAGGGCACCTGACAGCAGCTGAGTGGTGCTGAGTGGTGCAGTGACACACCTGGGGCCACCCAGAGGGATCTTGGTGAGCTCAAGGAGTGGCCCATGGGAAGCTCATGTAGTTTAACAAGAACAGGTGTTGGTGTTTGTTGAGATCCAATTACTAAAATCGCAAGGGAGATACCTCTGCCTGAATTAGGGTGTAAACAAGACCATGTGCCAAAGCCCATAGTATGGATTTCTTTTTGAACAGTAAATGTGAGGTAGAGGGAGAGAAAGGAAAAGAGAGTAAGCAGAGATAGAGAGTGACAGAGAAAGAGAAAAAAATATCCCTCTATAGATTCTGATAATGTCCTGTTGGTCTTCCTCCAGTCTTCTCAGTGCTTGCAGATTGCATCCATTGAGTGACGAGGGGAAAAAAGTCCCCCAGACAAAAAGTCTGTTTGGTTTATATTCACTCAGGTTCAGGTAGAAATGCACAGGTTCCTACCCTGGGGCAGGGAGTTTCATCCTGGAGGATGTAATGTTATGGATCATGGGACACCTGGATGATGCAATGGAATGGGTCACTATTCAAGAGTCTTTGAATCCCTCTAAGATGTTGCAACTGTCTCTCAGTCAGTGTGGTTGGATCCATCATGGCCCATCAGAGGTGAAAACCTTCATCCCAGCTGTGAATGTCCTGGCACTTGGGAGGGCAGTGCTCACAGCTGAGTTCCTATGATAGAAAGGACTCATCCCACCTCGCAGGCTTTGCCTCTTATCAGCCACTTCCCTTATCTGGGAGCCCAATTTGTGGGCTTGGGTGTGCCTGCCCTCTGCACCTGTGGGCTGCTCTGTATCATGAGCAGAGCCCCGGGGATGGTTTGAGCCCTTGCACAGACACTCCAGCTTTGACAGCTCTGGTTGCTGCAATGGGACAGCCATGAGTCATCAATCACAGCCCAGCTGTCCTGGTTTGGGGCAAATTTGGGAGAAAACCTCCAAAGTGGTTCCTCTAGAAAGCAGATTCAAGCAGGCCCTCCCCCAATTGGTTCAGGAAAAGATTTCCTTGGAGAAAAGTGGAAAAAAAACTGTTTATTTAATAGGCAAAGCAATCACTAGCACAAAAAATGAAACATATTAAACAACAACCCTCTCATCGCTCCGAAGAGATGACAAACTCTGAAAGTCCCTCCGTGGGCTGTAGCTCAGCTCACTCAGTCTCTTATCAGTCTCTTATCAGTCCCCCTGGCACCGGAAATGCTGCAGCCCAGGCCCGGCCCGGTGGGTTATAGGTGAGAGCTACTTCTGTGTGTTCAGTCCAGAGCAGGTTTAAATAGTTCTAATGAAAAAGAAAAACCACAGTCTAGGGAACTTCTCTGCCTCAGCTGGCTAAAACTAACTAAAAGCAAAGGAGAGCTCTGTCTTGCTGTCTCTCAGTGCTGCAGACAGCACAGTCCAGGAGCAGGAATGTGGAGGAGTGAGTGCAGCTTCTGAAAACAAACTGTGCACTTCTTCTCTCCCCGCCTTTGCTCTCAGAACCAGTCTTAAAGGTGCAAAACTCATTTCTGGTCTAGACAGACAAATTCAGCATGATAAAGTCACCCCAGTAGAGCAGCCCAGTCTGTCTCAGTGCTGCAACTGGGTGGGAGAGCTCCCAGGATCAATCCAAGCTGGGGATGAAGGGATGGAGCAGCCCTGCCAAGAGGGACTTGGGAGGTGGATGAGAGGCTGGACATGCCTGGCCGGGTGTGCTGGGACCCCAAATCCCTGTGCCCTGTGCTTGTCCCCAGTGTGGGCAGCAGGGGAGGGGGGCACTGCCCCTGTGCCCTGCCCAGGTGAGACCTCACCTCAAGAGCTGCCTGCAGCTCTATGGCCCAGCACAGGAAGGACCTGGGGTGCTGGAGTGGGTCCAGGGGAGGCAGCACCAGGATGATCAGAGGGATGGAGCAGCTCTGCTGGGAGCAAAGGCTGAGAGAATTGGGATAGCTTAGCCTGGAAAAGAGAAGATTTGCGGTCACCTAGTTGTGGCCTTCCAGTGCCTAAAGGGGCTAACAGGAAAGGTGAAAAAGGCAGAGAGGAACAGGACAAGGGGGAATGGCTTCAAACTGGAAGGGAGGAGGTTTGGATCAGATATTGGGAAGGAATTGTTGTCTGGGATGGTGGGCAGGCCCTGGCACAGGGTGCCCAGAGCAGCTGTGGCTGTCCCTGGAATCCTGGCAGTGCCCAAGGCCAGGCTGGACAGGGCTTGGAGCAGCCTGGGACAGTGGGAGGTGTCCCTGCCCATGGCAGGGGGTGGAATGAGGTGGGCTTTAAGGTCCCTTCCCACCCAAACCATTCCATGATTCTATGACTCTGATCTCTGGAATTTCTCATAATTCCTGCCTTGTCTCACTCTTTGTTTGAGAAAATACTGTGGCACTCATTATCCTCTGCTGGAAATATTGCAGCCTTCACTGGACACCTGTCCTCCAAAAATGCCTCATTTGTTGTAACTGAGCCCTTTCCATACAAAATCCATCCTATCACCTGAGATCTTTGTTATGTAAGGCCCCTTGTGGCAGTGGGGCTGTGCTGGGGCTGCCTGGGCACCACCTGGGACACCCCATTTACGACATGACTGACAGGGGAACATGGCACCGAGGCAGGGAACGCTCTCATCCAGCTGTGTAAACAGGGCTCATTTGGGAAAGGTCACCTCTGCTATTTAAGGCTTTTTTTTGGATCAGTGCATTAGTCTCAAGCCTGTCACCACTCTTTATAAATCACGTAAGAGAGGTTTCTTACACAAACATCCCCCTGTGCTTCTAACTTTGCAGTTTCCAGGTCACCCCTGGCACTTTGTACACATGAGACAGGACACACCTCCAGGGTGGCACAGAGATGGGAATGGGGGTTCATGGCCTCTGCAGCCACCCTGTCCTGCCCTGCCCTGAGACAGAGTGAAAATTTAACAGGGTAGAAATCCATTTGGATTTAGGTGAAATATGCCGCTTTGAGCTTACTAGCATAAGTAAAATATGCTGTTTAGTCTGATAACTTTGCAACACTAATAAAACTGCCCCAGCTGAAGAGATAAGAAAGACTCCTTGGACCTTGAAACAGCACAGAGTGACCCAGGAGTTCTTTCTGTACCTTCTGACAAAAGCTGAGTACAAGTGTAACTAGCTGTAGGTGTAACTGAAAATCAGCAGAATGAATATGCATGAACCTATTGTGAAATTCTATGCATACGTAAATTAGTTAAGGGTAATAAAAAAGGATCAGGAGTCCTCAGGGGCACGCATGTCCTTTGAAGGGGAACTATTCCCCACACGCATCCAGCACTGTAATAAACATACCATCCCTACAAATCTTTGTAGGAATTGTGGGGTTTTGATTTTTCTCTGTGTTTCAGCCCAGACAGGCTGTCACTTGGGGTCCCTCTCATGGTGTGTCTCTGAGGACAATGGTGATGCTGAGCCAGCCTTTCCTGTCCCCTCTGGCCGTGCTGGCGGGCAGGGACAGACCAGAGCAGGGCTGGGCACGCAGGTGCCAGGGTTCTGCTTGTACCAGTCCCTTGCTGCTGTGTGTGTCTGATGGCCCCATCCTGCTGGACCTTGTGTCACCCTGGGTCACCATCCATCCCTGTCTGGGCCAGCTCTTTTTCCTTCTTGAGGAAGGCTCCAGGAAGACTCATGAAGTTCACCCAAATCTGCTCCTGCACATATTTGGTCCATCTCTGTCAGAAATTTGCTCCCATGGAACATAAACCTCTGCTGGGTGTCATCCCCCAGGCTTCAGCCAGTCCTCTGGAGCTGCCAGGGCAGCCTCTCCTGCTCTCTCTGCACTGCCAATGCCACTGCAGGAGGTGGGGGTGAGGAACCTCACATTCATAGCTCCGCTCCATCAGCCCTGCACAACGAGACAGCCACAGGCTCTTCACTGCCACGTCTGGCCCTCTGAGATGCTCCAGATTTTGAGGCAGAGCTTTTCATAGCTGTAAGAGAATCTCTCTGGGAACTTTAGGGTGATGAGAACTGATTAGCGTGGGATTACTAATTAGGGTTAGGAGACAAGTAACCCTTCAGCAGCACTGAGGAGAACTTTGAACACTGTGCTGGAGCTCAGCTCCTGTGTTCCACCACCTACTGAGAGCCTGTGGTAGATTCCTCTTCTTGTGTGAGTTGCACACGGAAAGCAGAGTTATAAATGAACCCATGAATCATAAAACCACAGAATGGTTTGGGTTGAAAGGACCTTAGAGCCCATCCAGTGCCACCCCTGCCATGGGAAGGGACACCTTCCACTGTCCCAGGCTGCTCCAAGCCCCATCCAGCCTGGCCTTGGACACTGCCAGGGATCCAGGGGCAGCCACAGCTGCTCTGGGCACCCTGTGCCAGGGCCTGCCCATGATGCCAGGGGGAATTTTTGTGTTCCAGGCACCATTACACCAGGCAGCTGATAAGAATTATTTTGAAATGTCTGTCTCCAAGGACCAGAAATTCAATCACAAGTGCAGTAAATATGCATCTTGTGCTTGTGCTCCATGCCATTAAGCAATGAAAAAAACAACAGAAGCCGATATGGAAATGTGGCAATGGTGCATTAGTACAACATTTCAGGACTGTGGAGAAAATAACACATTTCTCGAGGAACTGGTTAAGTTTTATATACATTCCACTGAAGTCAGTCTGGTTTACAAATAAACATTTTGTGAAAACAGTGTTGTGTTTCTTACTAACAGATGTGAAAAATTACATTCTTTGCTGTGTCAGAATGGTGCCCTGCTCTCCAAAGAGAGGCATCCTGAACTGGTCCAAGTGGAGGTGTAGGTGCCAGGCCACACACTCCATGGGGTGCCTGGGGCTCTGTAGGATGTGTTAGGCTTGTTGGAGATGTTCACTCATCATGGCAAAGTTTGTGCCGTGATGCTCTATTGCCTTATCCCTCCTCAGCCCAACAGGCACATACCCAGAAGAATCCACTACAAATTCTCTAATTCACCACTCAGATGCTTCAAACCGAAAGGGAGTAAGTTTAGATCAGATATTGGGAAGGAATTCTTCCCTATGAGGGTGGGCAGGCCCTGGCACAGGGTGCCCAGAGCAGCTGTGGCTGCCCCTGGATCCCTGGCAGTGTCCAAGGCCAGGTTGGACAGGGCTTGGAGCAGCCTGGAATAGTGGGAGGTGTCGCTGCTCATGGCAGGGGGTGGGATTGGATGGGCTTTAAGTCCCCTTCCAACTCAAACCATCCTAGGATTCTGCAGGTCTGTGAATGCTCTGTTTCCTCATAGGATTTGGGGCTGGGAATAACAATTGTGGCCCACCTCTGGCTTAGGCAAGATCAGCTCCACTTGGGCCATTCCTAACAGGCCTTTTCCTACTGTGATTTTAGAAATGATCAGTGAAAGTGCTGCTCTGACCTTTCCAAACACTCTGTGTCCATTCCTTGCCTTCCAGAGAGCTGGATTTTCCTGACATCTGACCTGCAAAGGTACTTTTAACCCCATGGCTTCTGGTCCCATCTGCTGCGGGGAACAAACTTTGCTTTCCTTTCCTTCACGAACATTTCTTCATCTCCTCCTTGGCCTGTGTTTTGTCCTGCCTAATCCCTCCAGTCTTGCCTGTTGGGACCAGTTTCCCTGATCTCAGGCAATTCTTCCCACTCTCTTTTGAACACCCTCCGTATGACCCTTTGCTTTGTCAAAACAGGGAAAATTTATTCCAACTGCTGCCTTAGCAGTGAAGAACAGGAGGAAGAGTATTTTTCTTTACAAGTGATACCCCTGTACATGACCCCATGATGAAATGGGCTTTTTTTGGCTCTGCTTTGTCCTGTTGACTCATTTTCTCCCAGAGAGACCTCCAAGCAATCTTCCTGTCAGCAGTGGAACCCTCACTCTTCTTCCTCACCACATCCTGCTTTTTTTTAACCAAATTTTCTTTAATTCATGGAGAGGTTTGGAATTTGAATTCTGTCCTTCTGCCTACACATGATATCTCAAATCTTGGTACTACTTAATAAATGAAATAAGCCTGCTATTTCGTCCATCATCTGGGTCATTAATGAGAACATATAATACTGCTGGAGTCAGGAGAGACCCCCAAGGAACTCTTTCCTTCCCTGGAATTAATGAAACTTTTAATTGGAAATGGTGGCCAGGGTGGAAAGTTTCCAACTTCCTGGTGGTTTGAGAAACAAGAGGCCCTTTTTTCAGCTGTTTTTCAAACCCATGGAGTTCATCCTGAGGGTGCCTGAATGATGGATTGATGGTGAGGAGGAAGAACCAGAGGCATTCTCCATGCACAAGGCACAGGTAATTTAAACCCCTGCCTTAATTAAGCATTTTCCCTGAAGAGACCTGGGCCTGCCAGCTTTGTGGGCACTACCTGCAGATTTTGCATTAAACTGCCGTTCTTGAATTTTGGCTGTAAGGATAGAGTTTTCCTTTTTTTCCTCCTTTTCTCCTACTTTTTCTCCCTCCCTTTTTCCTCCTTTTTTTCCTCTCTTCCCATTCCCCTTCCCCTCCTTTTCTTTTTCTTTCCCTTTTCCCCTGACTGTTCCTGTGTTTTGGACTCCATGTGCTCATGAAAGGTGCTGCTGTGCTTTTTTACATCCATTAACACCAGTTTGAAAATACCCCTCTGCCTGACCCTGCCTGCAGGTCAGTGTCTGTCTCGTCCCATCAGCGCAGAGCTGCCCTCCCGCTTTCCCAGCAGCTTCTTCACCATCCTGTGTGCAGGACATTGCCCTTGGCTCAGGGTTTGGGAGGCATCTCCAGGCTCAGCTGGTGCATTAAGCTGGATACATTTATTTGGGAGTCTTTTTCACAGGCTGGGGAGCTCTGGCTGCTCTCACAGGGGGAGGGGCAGCTCTGGCCAGCCCGGGGAGAGTGATGACCACAGGGTGATGGAGAACCATCCTGAATCCTCCCTCTGGAGTCATGGGATGTACCCTGCTCCAGGGACTCTGCCAATCACCCTAGGCTGGGGCAGAGAAGGAAGATCACCACCCTCACCACAAGCTCCAGCCTTTGGAAGGCTTTCCCTGGAATTTGCTCTCTTGACTTTGTCTCCAGCACAGACAAGGGCAGCAGAGAGCCTGCCTGGCTTAAGCCCGTGTCTCCTAGGAACACGCTAATTTTCCTCCAGTTTTTCTGATATAAGGCAGCAGCGTTGATTGTAATGAGGTGATGGCTCTCAGCGTTAATCCTGTGAGAGTGTGTCACTGTCCAGGGCAAAAACCCACTGAGCTTGGAAAAAAGGGTACAGCCACTGTCAGAGAGGAGCTGGCCCAGGTGCTGCTGCTGATGAGGAAACATCAGGCTGGGGGCACTGGAAGGACGTTGCTTTTGTGGACCCTGTCAAGTTCTAATTGTAGAAGTTAATTACTGAGTGTAGCCTTGTGTAAGGTTAAAGCAGACAACAGGTGATGAACATCAGCAGTTTGTGCTGGGTCACAGCCATGCAGATGTGTCTGCAAATGCACAGTAGCTCCTTGATGTAAATTATACAACACTGCACAGGCAATGAAATCTGAGTCACAAACGTAAGCAGCAGGGACATATGAATGGGCTTATCCATGGGAAAAATCCTGTTAATGTGGGACAAGTGCCCAGGTCAACTTAGTGAAACAATTTAAAGGGCAAAAAGCTGAGTTTTCAGTTAATCCAGTCTAGGTGTGTATTTCCAACAGTGAGTTCACAGTAATGCTGTGCACAGGTAACCTCTGGGCCTCAGCAGTTGGTTGGACACTTCCAAATGTTTTAGCACCCACCAGGCAGCAGGCACAGGGCACCTCCAGTCAGAGCCTGGCCTCAACCCATTCCCAGCCAAGGGTTGCTCTCAAAGGTGAGGGTGGTTATAGTGTCCAGCTCTAAAGAGCTGAGTAGGGCTCTCAAATGTTGTGGCAAAGCTCCCAAGGGGGGGAAAGTGGCACCAGAGCTTCACCCTTGGGCAGAAAGCAGCAGCCACCCCACTCTGCATTTGGCCCAGAGGTAGGACCTGGGTTTGGTCTCATTGGAGTCTCTGGGAGCTGAAACACCTCCTGGTCCCCAGTCCTGCCTGATGCCAGCTCCAACTCCCTTCCCTCCCAGGACAGGAGAGCCAGGGAATGTGATTTCAGATTTTTTCGGTATGAAGTTTCAGAATATGAGATTTATTTTTTTAATGTCATACTGGTACGCAGAGGGCACTGACAATGGGAATGGCCATGGGCAGGTCCAGCCCAGTCAGTACAGACATGCACCAAAGGACAGAAGAGCTTTGTCAGTCTCGGAGCTCTTGGTGCCACCCCCTGAAAAACCTTGAAATAGTACACCCAGAGGGGCAGCCCCAGAGCAGGGAGCAGCAAAAGGATGGAAGCTGAGCTCAGGAGAGGAGAATCAGTCTGCAGCCCAGCTCCAGCATAGAGATACAAAGACTCTTGTGCCCCACAGCAGGCTGTCACAGAACCATAAAACCCCAAAATGGTTTGGGCTGGGAGTGACCTTAGATCCCATCCAGTGCCACCCCTGCCATGGGCAGGGACACCTCCCACTGTCCCAGGCTGCTCCAAGCCCTGTCTAACCTGGCCTTGGGCACTGCCAGGGATCCAGGGGAAGCCACAGATGATCTGGGCACCCTATGCCAGGGCCTGCCCACCCTCCCAGGGAGGAATTTCTGATCCAAACCCTCCTCTCTTGTCAGGATGGGTGCTCTGCTCGCCCCTCCCTTTGGACTTTGAGGCGCATTCCTGATGCTTGTGTCACACGGCTCAGCAGCCCCTGCGCTCAGAGCCTGTCCCGTGTCCCCAGGGCCCAGTGGGACACTCCGGGGGACTCAGTCTCTGCTCCTTGGGAGCTATCAGAGCTGGCCCCAGCTGGCAGCACGGCACAGATTTGGGGGATGGACGCCCGTTCCCAGCAGCCTGGGGCAAACATCAGCGCTGCTCTGGGGCACCAGAGGAGACAAAGGAAGGCAGGGAAGGGCTGGCTGATCCCGGAGTGCACCATGTCCTGCCAGGCAGGATCCGGAGTAGGCTCCAAGCTCCAGCCTCTCTTCAGAGCATCACTGGCGCCGGGTGCTCTGCTATCCCTCCTCTATCCCTACTAATTGGCTTCTCCCAGCCCTCTTCAGCCCCTTTCTTCCCAGTGCTTGTCAGGGAACGGAAAGGCAAAGCTGACTGAAGCTGACAAGACTTCTTCTTGAAAAAAAAGACAGAAAGCTTGTATTGGCTCCATCAAAGCCTTTTATTAAAGCCACATGGGGAAAGAGCTGCCCTGTCAGACAGCTTTCGGTATTGAGAAAACATGAAAGAAACCAACAGCTATAATCAGCTCAAGAAATTTATTGCATTTTTGACCGTGATATGGTCGCACACTGCTCGAGATTTCTTTGAAGGTGTTGCAGGTTTATTGATTGTGAAAAATGTCAATGTGTCACATGCCCAATTAACTTGGCACTTCTTGCAATCAATACCCTAATTGCCTCTCTTTAGAGAGGCCATTAATTTAATTAACCCTCTCCCTCCCCCAACTTGTTTTCCCAGTTAAAATATTTTAATAAACAGATGATCCAAGGCCTGTGTTCCTTTTGTGATGGGAGAGATGAAGGAGAGCAGAGATTTCTTAGAGATTTAACATCATTTCCAAGGGCCTTTGGAGCTCTGTATCAGCTTAGTGGGAGCAAGAGAGCAGCAGAGGCTGAAGGTGCCTTTTTCCTTGCCTGCCTTATCCCAGCCTCTTCTCTGGCACTGGGAGACAAATCCTCTTCAACAGAAAAAAAAGAAAGTGAGAGACCTGACCTCCCCAGGCCTGTGAATGGAGCTGAGACCAACAGCCCGAGAAGGTCATATCAGGAGTGACACGGTTGCTGTCACTTCTGTGGTTTTTTACCCAGAGCGCTGAAGTTTCATGGAGCTTGGTGTGCTGAGGTTGTCAGGAGTTAATCTGGGCAGTCTTGTTGTGGTTTGGTTTTTATAAGTACTTAACAAATGGCTCTGGCATGATTAGGCTGGGTTTAAAAACTGGCTAACTGCTAGATCTGGGATGGAATCGCTGGCTCTCCATCAGCCTTTAGCACAGTCACTCCTAATTGGCTCCCACAGGTATCTCCCCAGGCTGCCGAGCTGCTCGGCATCTTTAGCAGTGATCTGGAAGAAAACAGAAAATCATTACTGATAAAGTTTGAAGATGACACCGAGAGACTCCTGGAGCAGTAAATAATGGCAAGAGTGGAGTAATCAGGTGGTGGTGTTTACATCACTTAGCAAATTGGAGGTGATAAAAAAGCCCCTGGTTGAACACAGCTAAATGCCAGGCCGTAAATGTGGGGAACCAGAAATACTCGTTGTGCTTGCAGGATGGGGGAGAGGAGGTGGCAGGAGTGGTGTCTCTGGAAAGATCATGAGTTTGTGGGGGAAATCCATCAGGATTACGAGCTTCTCCTTTGCTGCCATGATTAAAAGTGGAGGTACAATATGCACAGGTAGGCCAGCTTGAAGTTTAATTTCAAACAATGGTATAAAATGAAGCAGGGAAAAATAACCTGAAGATAATTGTTCTTGAGAATTTATTTTCCCCCTTTATTCCCCCCCCCTTTTATTTTTTACTAGCCAAGGCAATGGTTAGTTTTCCAAAATCTGATACTTTGATAGTATTAGTTGGGAGGATGGAGAGACTGGAAATCAAACCTCATCTGGGAACCATTCCCATTCCCTTTATGGGCAGCTGTATTTAAATCTGAGATCAAAGATATGAAGCACAAGGCGGCAGAGCTGTTTAAGCGGGGGCTGCTGTCCTTGGGGAGCAGAGGCGTGGGCAGAGGCATCCACAAACCCCTTGATCTCAGCCTGTGAAAGGGAAACCCTCAGAAAGGGGGATTAAGAGGGAGCAAACAACCCCCTACCCCTCCTGTCAGCCATGGAGCCCTGGAGAGAGAAGCTACAGGGAAATGCCATCTCCTCTCTACTCAACACACATTAATTCAATATCCAGTGAATCCCACCAGCAGGAGCTGCTGTATTTATGCTGATGCTGGAGACCCTCATCCAGCAGACCTGGGCTCACCCTTTGCCACCTTTCTGGCTCTGGTGTGTCCTTGTCCAGCTCAGGCTCTTGCCCTCCAGGATGGTGTGAGCTCTGCCAAGGCTGCTGGATGCCCTTCCCATTCCCCTCCCCACCAGTGCCGGGAGCTCCTTGGGCTCTCTGATTTTCCTGTACCTTGTATGTCTCAGCCCATCCTTGGAGACCTCTGCTAGCCATGGGACAGAACACTTGAGTGAGGCTGGTGCTGGCAATGTGCTGCTTTGGCTCTCTCTGTCTCCCTCCTGCCCTGGGAGCCCAGGGATGCTCTGCAGGTGCTAGAGCGGAGGATTTCGGGCATTCATGGCTTTGCACTCCTGGCTTGCTCTGGACCATGGCAAAGGTGATCTGGTCAATCATGTAAACCACCCCCAGCTGGCACTGTGAACCCAAGCAGTGGCTCCCCATCACTGTGTGACTGTCCCTGAGATGGCAGGACAATCTCATGGCACTGCTCAAACACCAGGCTGGAGGCTCTGACTGTTCATTTGCAGCCCCTTTTTGGAGGGAAACACTAGCAAGGGTAGGGACAGGGGCAAGGCTGTGGGCTGCAGCATCCCATGGCTCCAGGGTGTTTATGGATTTGCTCCTGGCCCTGACGGTAGAAGTCATGAGCTGGTTCTCACAGGAGCTGTGTGCACAGGGAGGGGCAGGAGAGGGTGGTGGACTATCATCCTGGCAAGGCATGGGATGTGTGGATGAAAACATGGGAGAAGCAGCTGAAGGAGGCTCCTGAAGCATGTGGCTGAGGATGACTTCATCAGCAGATGGAGGAAAGACAGGAGCAGAGCAGCTGAGAAGCAATTAATGCTTCATCATTCCCAAGGCTTCCCCTAAACTAACAGGCCATGAACAAATGGCACCTTTTATAAGCAACCTAGTGCCTGTAGGGACTGTCCCCAAGCACCTCCAAAGGCTCCTCCCTGCCTGATCTGTCTCAAACATATGCGATTATTTTGCTGGTCCCTTGAGTGGTCTCTTAGGACAGATTTCTTTGGGCTGGCAAAGGCAAAACTGTAAAGACTTTAGTACCAGTCCCTGCATCTCTGAGCTGCATCTGCTCACAAGAAACCCACAGCACATCTCGAGGAGCTGCTGCTGTCTGAGCTCTGCTCTCATATGTGCACTGAGCTCAAAGGCAGCTCCTGGGCCCTGGTGTGGCTCCTTCCTGGGAGGGAGGGGTGCTCTCACCTCTGTGCCCCTCAGCCACGACATGCAGAGCCCAGCAGGAGAACAAAACAGGAAAGATGCTGAAAGGAGACCTTCAGCCATGCTCCAGCCAACCTCTGTGACTGCCTGTGCTCCCCCACAGCAGTGGTGACTGTGCAGACCCCAAACCAGGCAGGCTTCAGCTGTGCCTGACGTGAGTCAGCTCAGCCCAGTGTCACCAGAGGTAGGATCTCCCCTGTGCTGCTGCAGGGTCAGGGGGACCAGAAGCCCTAGAGAAGAGTGGAGGGATGGCGCTGCCAGAAGGGAAGCAGTCAGAGGAGCCTGTCTGCACCTCGTCATGAGGAGAAGGCTTGGCCATGGTGCAGGAACTTGGTGTGGTTTCTTGATGTTGAGAAGAGCTTTGTGAACACTCACAGCACGTAGAGAAGCTGGGGCTGGGCAGAGCTGATGTGACCTTTCTGATCCAGAGAGAGTTAATGAGCTGCAGAAATCTCTGCCTCCATGCAGGTTTTGGGATGGCACAGCAGCAGTAGCAGGGGAAATCCGTAGCTCCTGACGAGGAGCCTTGCTTCCCAGGCCTTCCCTTCCTGCCTTTCCTCAAGAACTGGCTTTTCTCAGAAGACACCAGCTCTCTGATTTCCAAGGATTAACACTCCTGAAGCCTTCTGCAGAGCGATCAGGCATCATGTGCTCTGTGCACGCCTGCTCCCAGCAGTGACTCATCGTCCCTGCCCACCTGGGGCTGCTGGAAAATCTCACAGAAAGGTCTTGGGAGCCTTTTGGAGCCAAAGTTATCTCTGAGCGTGTGTGTGTGGAGCAGCAGCTCCTCTGGCCATATGGTGCCAGATCTGCTCAATGGACAGACCTAGCACATCCCTCTGCTTCCTGAGAGCAGGAAAGGAGAGTGATTTCTGAGCTGAGGTGGTCAGTCAACCTGAGGGCTCCGTGGCTTCCTCCAAAATCCACACACACCCCCCCCCCCCCGCCAGTGTTTGCTTTGCTCCTCCTGCTGGGGGAAGAGCTTTGGCCTGTCCATTGCCAGGTGTTGCTGTGGCAGGGAGGGCTCTGTGCTGGCACATGGGGACAGCAGGGCTGGTAGAGTGCCCGATCCTTGGAGCATCCAAACCACTTGGCCTGCCAAAGTACCAGACCAAAGAAATGAAGTGTGCTCCTGGTGGGACAGTTTGGCCCCCAGGAGGGAGGAGAAGTGTGGAGGGAGGACAGCAAGGGCTGTGCTGACCCCATCCCTTGGCACAGAGATGTGCCTGTCACTGCCACCCCCTGCCTCAGCCCATTCCTACTCAAACACTTTGGGGTATTCCCCACCCCGCAGGGGTTGAGCAGGGCTGTGGGAGGGGGTACTGGTATGAAGAGAGGTTGTTAACATTTTGAAGAGATCCTGAGTGCCCATGGAGAAGAGCAGGACGTGAGAAGTACTGCAGACTAAGCTGCCCTGTGGGGATGGACACATTTGCCATTCCTAGATGAGCTCTTCAGTCTGGTTTCCAGAAAACAGCTTGTTACCTTCAAGCAGGTCCTTGCTTCAAGTCGGCATCTCTTAGGCAGAAGGTTTTAATTTAACACGTGTGGTGTGGGTGAATCCCACCCAATCCTCAGTAAATGAGTTCCAAATCTCCGTGTTAAGGCCTCGGTGCCCTCTGCTCAGCGCAGGGTGGCACCACTTTGTATCTCCTTAGATCTGGGCTGGTTTGAAGAGCTCAGGGCTATTGGATTTCTGCTCCCTGAGCAGCAGCTGCAGATAATGATTCAGTCACTCTTGACCTTCTCCCTGATAAATGAAGCAGAGTGAGAGTCTGCCACCCGTTTTCCTGATTCCCTCCTGCGCCTTCTCAGGTTTATTGGTGTGATCCTGGCTCGGGACTCACTTATTTCAGCAGTGATGAACTCAGAGCCACAGACTCTGCCCTTTCCTCAGTAATTTGGAATAGTTATTTTATCTCTTTGACTTGATGTGCTGAAATCACTCTGAACTTGTTGCTTGCCCCATCTTCTCCCTAACGCATGGCTCCCAAAGATGGAACCCCCCACTCCTACACCCCCTGATATTCTCAGCTGGAGTTATTAATTCCTAGGTGAATCCTTTCTGGCCACTTTCACAGGCTCACTACAAAATTTTTGGGGTTGCTGTGTTTTCCCAGCCCTTCTGCTCAGTGTGTTGGCTGTGTACTTCGGCAAGGATGGTGTTCAAGGCCAGCTTGGAAAAGACTTGGAGCAATCTGGTCTGGTGGAAGGTGTCCCTGCCCATAGCAGGGGGATGGAACAAGATTTTTAAGGTCCTTTCTGACCCAGACCATCCTGTCATTCTAGGATTCTGTGATACTCTCTTTTTCAGATTATTGTGAAAGGTCAAGCTGTAGGGCTAAGAGGTACTCTCATTTTCAGTCCTTAAGAAACACCCCTGCCTTGTGATGCCTTTTGTGCACATTTACATTTTGAGACCTCACTCGGGAGTCAGGGTGAAGATCAGTGTGTTCTTCCTCCGTTCATTTCAGGAATGTGGAGCAACCGTGGCTGCAAGGCATCTTCTGTTAACGCTGTGGGACATGAAGGAATAACCTGAGCCCATCCTGCTCTGACAGCATCTTCTGCTCTGTGCTGGACTCCTGTCCCACGTGTCTGCTGAGGGGGGAAAGTCATTTGGGAGCACGAGGCAATGGGGGGTGTTTGATCATCAGTCCTCAGTCTCTGTGAACATGTGCTTCTGCTTCCAAACAAACAAGTGGGAGAAAAACCTTGTCATGAAATATTCAAATACCTTCTGGGCTGAGAGCGGGGAGGGCTCTCGCCCCAGTTCTCTGCTCCTCTCAGGAGCTCACCATCAAAGGCTTCTCCATCAGGTGATGAGGAAGGGCTGCTGTGATCCCTCCCTCTCTGAGTGACGAGGGCGCTGGGTGTGTCCTGATTTGGAGGATGCCAGTGGCAACAGGGGGAATTGCCTTTGGCTCTGAGCCTGCTAGCCAATATTATGGGAGGATTAAGAAATTGCAATAGGAGAGATTCAAACCCCTCTGCTGCTTCCAAAGGCAGCCTGCCTTCTGCAAACCGCAGGGAATCCCTGCTCTGCCTCACCAGACTACCCCAGCTGTGTCAGGAGGCAGGGGGTGAATGTCAGCCTGGGTGACTCCTCTGGGCCAGGTTCCACAGGGCTTGGAGCAGCCTGGTCTAGTGGAAAAACATCCCTGCCCATGGCAGGGGGTGGAACGGGAGCAACTCTGAGGTCCCTGCCAACCCATCCCATTCTGGGATTCCGTGACTCTGGGATTCTCCTGGCCCTGCCCACAGCCCTGCTCCCCAGTTGCACTGCTGGCAAGTGTAACATCTAATGGGCCAAGGTTCTGGCAGCCTGACGCTCCCTGTACAGGCGGCAGTGCAAACAGCAGAGATGTACTGAGCTCAGAAGCACAAGAGCACCCCAGCACAGCCCTGCACCAAGGAGCTGCACAGGGCTCTGTGCTTGGCCAGCCTGGGTGGGGGAGAGTCCTGACTGAGCATCCCTGAGCCAGGATGCCCCAGAGAAGACAGATCAAAACTGAGCAGGCCACAGAGGGACACTCCAGGCCATGGGCACACCTCAGGGCCCAGCCAGCTCCTCACTCCTGGAAAGAGCCCTGAAAAAAGCAGGGCAGTCAGCTGAGCCTGCAATTCTTTACCCTCAAACGTATGCCTTGGGAACATCTTCCTGCAGGTGATCTACATGGAGCTGCTCAGGATTCCCAAGATATTTATAGGGTACAATGTCAGGTCTGGGTGCAAGTGATGAGATCACAAGGATCCACCTCCTTTCCCTGGGATTACCTTGATTTTTGATGGTTGCACTTGATGATGTTTGAGGTGTTTTCCAGCCTTAATGATTTGGTTGATTCTGTGTTTCTGTGATCTGATCTGAGGACACATCCTGGTTATCACCCAGCTCCAGGTGAAACGCTGCTTCTACACCCCTTCCTGAGGTACCTGTGGCTCAATATGGAGCTGTTTTGGGGTAATGCCTTGGATTTTTGCTTCATTTTGACTATCCCTGGGTCTGAATTACATGTACTTCCCTGCAACTTGGTTTGAACCTCAGTACTTGTTTTCCTTCAGGAAATGCAGGCAGACAAGGGCCCTCATGGCCAGGGCTCAGATCTCCTATCCTGAAGCTCCCAAAACATGCGAAAATTTGCCCAAAAGGGTTGCAGAGAGCACTGCAGGCATCCAAGTGGATTTTCTTGTTCTGCCTGAACGGTGGCAGAACTTCCCCAGCAAATATGAAGGGATCAGCTGTTTTCCAGCAGCTGAGTTTGATCACAGAATCACAGAGTCATAGAATCAGAATCAGCTGAGCTGATGGTGAGAGGAAATCCATCCCTGGCCAGGGCTGACCACTCCTGCAGGTGGTAGAGGAGGAGGATCTAGTGTTACATGAGCTCAGCCTTCAACTCAGGAAGAAGCTGAGAAGTTTGAAGCTTTTTGTGAGAGGAGGAGGGTTTCAGCAGAGTGTCAAGAGAACATGAGCTCATATCACTGCACTTATTTATATCCCCAAGCCAGCATCTGTTGCGCCCAAGCTCGCTGCAGTCCTCAGCATTAAACATTTCATTAGCCCACAGCCCCTCTGGCAGTGCTCACACCCGCACACAGGCTGTTTAGCAGCCAATCCATCCATTTAATTTCTCATTAAACTGTAGATGTAATGAATTTTTTAGTGGTCAAGTGAATAAAACAGTTAAAATAAAAAATGGCTGGATAGCAAAGGCTTGGCCTTTGCTATTTTCAGCCTTTAATGATGCTGTGGTGAAGCCAAGAAGTGCCTGTGCTTCTTTGCTGGGTGAGCAGGTCCCTTCTGGGGGAGGTTCTTTGGAAATACCATCCTTCCAGCATGAGCTGGAGGCTTTGATCCGAGGAGGGGAAGCCAGGGAATAGTCAGACCCATCAGCATACATTTGGAGGAGGAAAATGTTTGGAATCTTTAAAGGGCCAGCTTTTCCTTTTTATTTTTTTTTTCAAGTGACTGCAGTTTTTTAAGGAAATTATGCTGAAAATAAATAGCCACCATCCACCTTCAGCAGAGCTGACAGATCTTCAGATGATCAACAGCTGCTGCCTTTAATGAGCAGAAAAGAAATGTTTCTGTGAGAGGCAGACAGGAGGGAGGTTTGGAGCTGTGCACAAAAGCCATGGAGTGCCCATGGGGCTCTCACAGTACCACTCCGGGGTGACACTGCCTTTGGGTCACCAGTGGGAGTGTCACTGCTGGTTTCACAGAGGCTGGGAATGGGGGAGCCCTGCCATAGCCATCCTTTGCTTTTGGCAGATGCCTCTGTATGGAGCCCGCTCTTGGGAGCTCTGCAAGCAGGCGGGAGCTGGGCCTGGAAGTGATGCTGCCCTTCTTGGATCAGGAGGGGCAGCTCTGGTGATTGCTCAGCACCTCTGGCCCTGAACCTTCCTGTGCTGCATGGCCCGGTCCAGTCCTGATGCTCAGTGTGAAATACAAAGTTGTGTTTCGTGTCAGGTAAATAAAGGCAACCTGTGTAGTTGTGGTTATGTGTGGAACAAGGCCATGGGACAGTTATAAAGATGAGTTCTAATAAACAACTGAGGAAAGCATGGAAGAAGGCTTTTGAACCAATCTTTTGTGGGCAAATAACAATTATAAGTCTTAAGTTGTTCTGTAATAAGAACTTTTGAATTATAACTTTAGAATGCTGCTTAGTATTAAGGGTATTAAACTGTAGTTCTAGAATGTATAAGTCTTAAGCTGGTTTGTAATAAGGACTTTTGAATTATAACCTTAGAATGTTGCTTAGTACTAAGGATTTTATACTGTAGCTCTAGAATGTACAAAGGATTTAAACAGAAAGGGAAGGGACCCTATCTCAAGCTCCTGCAGAAGGAAGATGGACATCAAGATTGCTGATTAGTGACTTCAAAAGGGAAAGCTGAACATCACTAGCATAGATTACTAATCCCAGAAAATAGAAGTTGGACCCTACCATGTGGACACGCATCCTGGGATACACACAACAGGGTACAGAAATTCGAAAGGAACCAAACATCACCATCATAGATTTATGATCCTGGAGTATAGAATTGTCATGTTAAAGGTAGAAATGGAAACTGTCGAAAGCTCGCGTAGAAACTGGGAAAAGCTTATGAATATGCATGAATATGATTGATAAATGCCAGCAAGCCCAAGAACCGGTGTGCAGTCGGAGGGGAAAACCCCCACCACTGTACCCAGCGCTGTCTTTGCTCATATGTTACCATATTAATTAATAAATTAATAAATTGAATTGCTGCTTGATATATTGGCTGAGTCAAGCGTCTCATTCCTAACATAGCCAGGACAGTGGCTTTGAGGTCTAGCACCAGAAGGAAACACATTTTTGCAGGCTCTCCCAGAGAGTGGCTCTGTGGGAGGAGGTGTCTGAGTTCCCTCGTGCTCAGAGGGGCAGTTCGGAGCTGCACTGCTCCCACTGAACGCAGGTCCTGCTCCAGGCCTCTCCTGCCACCCTGGAGCTGCTGACCTGGCTCACCTGCCTGGCACTGCGGGTCACAATCTCCACCTCGCTTTGGAGGGTGTGATAAGATCAAGGACATCCCCAGGCAGCCAAAAGCAAAGGAGCAGCAGGAGGAAGAAGAGGCCTGGAGTTTTGGCCAAAAGAAGGTGGGAGCAGATCAAGGTGTGCCAGAAACCTGGGCTAGGGGAGAGAAACACTCTGCAGAGGACCTTGATGGACTGCTAGAGCTTGGAAAGTCTGGGGAGAAAGATGAAGGAAAAAGAGTGAAAAACATCCCTCCTTTGGGAAAGAGCAGACACTTCATTGTGGGAGAAGGCAAACAAACATGGACAGGGGAAAGGGGAAGGTGCTGCTGGAGAGCACGGGGAGATGGGAGCACACGTGGAGGCAGGAGGTGGAAATCTGTGGGAGGAGTCAGGAGGAAGGAGGAGTTGCCCTGCAAAGGAGCACTGGGAGCTTGTGAGAGCAAATGAGGTGCAGGGAACAGCTCTCTTTTTGTTGTACTCCCTCAGCTGCTCTTTACATTTGCCTTTGATGAGTCCTTTTTTATGAATAAGAACAGGGCCTGAAGTTGTACTACCAAGGAAGAGGGAAAAAAATGTATTAACAAGTTTCCAGCTCCAGAGGAGAGTTTCACGCCTCGTCGCTTTGGACAGGAAGGAATCAATGTCCTGAGGATCCAGGTCTGCACATCCAGCCCTGGATGTGAGGTGACTCCCTTCTGGGAGCCAGGTCTGTGGGAGTGGTTTCCTAGAAATCCTGGAGTTATTGTATTTATTATCATCTCTTCCATGGTTTCCTTTCAGGAGCCCCACTAGAGAGGCACAGGCAGCAGCTCTGGGCTCCCAGAGGAGCAGTGGGACACGGATGGTGCCTCCAGAGCCAGATCCCAGCCCCTGGAATGTGGCCACTTCCAGCACTGCCACTGGTGATTCACAGCTCTTCACTCCTGCGAGCCAGGAGTCTGATAAATAAATCACTAGAGGTGGGTGAGGAATGAATTATCCATCGGCTCTGAGAAGCTGTGGGGATGGAGAGGGGGACACCACCTCACCTTGCCAGGCTTGGCCAGCCCAGGGCTGCCTCCCCCAGTGTCCTCAGCACTGGGATGCACATGGGGACTCCCCTGCAGCAATCACTGAACTCAAGCCCAGCATGTAGAAGAGAGAAAATATCAAAAGGACACTTTGACACATACTTAACATTTTATATATTTTGTATAAAATAGAAAAAAGGAGTGTTTTAAAATATTCATCTCCTGGGAAGGCAGACGGGTGGATAAAAGGCTCCCAGTCTGCAGGGAAAGCAGGGGGAGATGGGGCTGATGTTTGTGTGCTTTGGCTGGTGAAGGAGAGAGCAGGAGATTCCTGAGAGTGCCCAGGGTGTCCTGCAGATGCGGAGGGTGAGTGGAACAGGGAAGAGGCCCCAGGCTCTCCCCACCAAAGCCAGGCACATTTGGTAGTTCACAGGTGCTGGTGCCACCTCCCAGGGTTCAGTCACAAGTCTTGTCATGGGTGAGATTCTTGCCAGGGCGCCAAGGCCTGCACTCCTGCTGGGAATTGTGGTTCTCAGACTGGATTTCACAGAGGAACATTTACGGTCTCTGGCCTTAGAGAGGTTTGGAATTGCTGTCACAGTGCAGCTCAAAGGTTTGGACACGGGGGAATAAACAATTGGTTTTTTTGGTCTGTTTGTTTGATTGCTATATTTTTAGCATTCTTTTGCAAAGCCAGCCCCAAAACTCAGGGCAGGGGGAAGGGCTGAGTGTTTGAGTTTTCATATTGGGTCCAGTGGTGCAGATACCCAGAGGCTGGAGGGACTGCACCACAGATCCCCAGAAAGAGCACAGCTGAGAGCAGGTGTATGAGATTGGGATATGGGATATGGGATATGGGATATGGGATCAGCCCCCATGCACCAGCCTGCATCTTTTCTTTCTCCATGTGCAACACCTGGCACACAGCAGAGCAGGACAAAACCTGTTCATGTTCCCCAAATTCTTCCTCTATTCTGCCCTTTAATATCCACCTTTGACCCCATAGATGATCCAGGTCCTCCTGGGTTATGTATCTATCTATATATCTATACATCTCTATCTTTTTCTATACCTATTTCTGTATCTCTCAGCTGTCTACATCTGTAAATCTGCAGAGCTTGCTGTACTCCCTGTTCCAGAGCAGACACAAGGGTTTTCCCCTCCACATTCTGCTTCCTTCTCTCAAAGGACCAAACAGGGCCCTGGTCTGTGAGAGGTGTTGAGCTGGAAAGGTCTGGAATGGCTTTTCTTTTCCCTGTTCTCCCATTTAGTCCTAAATGTGTCCATGGATGGTAGAAACCTCCTCTTCTCTGGGCAGAGGGCTGCAGGGTGGGCAGTGGTTCACACGTGCCCACCCCTGGCACAGACACATGGAGTGACCACTCTCCTCCTTCCTTTGCTGACCAGGAACTCCAAATTCCCTTGCTAGCTTAAGTGACATCCCACTCCTTTTCACTCCCTTGTCATGTGTCCATGGAGGGTCACACAGGGGACAAGGACAGAGTCTGAGGCGGGTACCAGACCCCTCAGTTAGTCAGAAAAATAACATCTCATTTTTCAAACCATCCCCATTTCCATTCCCTATCTGGTTTTCCGTGAAAAATGTGAAAGCACTAATAGAAAACTTCCCACTGAGGTTTCTTGTTTTGACAAAAAATCAATTTTCTATTGAGCAGATATTTTAAACCAATATTTGTCTGCTGTACAAGGGATCAGTCACACTTTGGGGAGGGAGGGCCATGCCATGATGCAGTGACTGTCAGAGATGCTTGGGCTGGTGACAGAAAACATCTGCCCTGCGGACCCTGGGCAGCACGGTGTGAGCTGGGACAGATCACTCTGGTTTTGTGTCCAGCCCTTTTCCTTTATGCTGGAGAGATGAGGTTAATATGGCTGATTCACCCAGGAGAGGTGCCCTGAGCAGGGTGGATGCTCTGGGACACCTTGGTTGGACTTGGTGACCTTAGAGGTCTTTTCCAGCCTCAAAGATGCTGTGATTCTGTGGCTAAGGAACAGCAGCACTGCCAGGTTCCAGTGAGTGCTGCCAGCTCAGTTGGGTAAGGTGCATCCCCTCTCCATCCCCTCTCCATGGGCAGCAGCAGGGCTCGGCCATCCCCTCCTGGAGCAGCAGGGTTCGCCTGCTATGGATATTCTCAGTTCAGCCAGAGAGAAAAGGAGAGATTTCTGCCAGGCTAAGCCTGGGAAAAAGTCCAAGAGGAATGTAAACCATTTATTATCTCTCTTTCTGTTCATATTGTTTATAGATATGTTCTACCACCATGTGCTATTCATAGTGCACCAATGGTGTGGAATGTTTTACTCTAGGACCAATGGAATTGGTCTTCACAATGTGCTCTATAAAAGAGTGATGTATTTGAATAAAGATCATCATTCTTTGCCTTCTGAACTTGGAGTCATTTCCATTCCTGTCCCTGCCTCAACAGTGACAGCCTGCTGAGCCTGTTCCCTACATGCCTTGCTCCTCTGCAGGAAGGATGCAAGGGTTAAATGGACCCCACAGGAGACAGGAAATCACTCCTGTCCCAAGATCAGCTTGGGCAAAGGCATATCTGACCTGCAAGGCAGGAGGAGGAGCATAAGGAAGTCCCAAAAGGGCTGCAGCATTAACAGCCAGACATCCAGAGAAGCAGAATCTAAATTACCTGTGGATAAAACTTCCAGGAATGAAACTTCCCAGGACTGCATAGTCTGCTGCTGCTCAGGAAGCCTGAATTGGCTGAAAGGGAGCTGGACCCACTTGCAAGGGCTCTGTAGGCGGGGGAGAGCTGTTAATGAGCCTTTTCATGTCTGTTCTATCTGATCTAATTCTATTCTGTCACTTTGATTTTTCTTTCTGTGTAAGTTAATGCAGGTTATAAATAATACCTGTCTCTAGAACTGACTGATCTTCTCTGGGGAGCTCATCTGGGGAAAAAGGCAAGGCAGAGACACCTCAAAGCTGTGTCTAAATTGGGGTCCCATCACAACTGCACAGGGTGCATCACACATGGCCTGGCGCTGGTTTCCAGGCTGGGGAGAAGAAAGGGTTGAGAAGGGATTTACAAAGGCACAGGAAACCTGTGCAGGATGGGAGGGTAAAGGTCATTTTTCCTACTCTGTCTTTTAGAGCAGCCTGAGGTACAGCTTGGGCTGTTTTTTCAGGCCTTGTGTGGGAGAAGGTTTCTAACACCATAAATATTTTCCACTCTCTTGGACAAGGGCAGGATTTTGCTGAGGAAAAGCAGTCAATGAAATCGAAATGCAGAGGAGCTCTCAGAGATGGAGACACTGGTGGCAGGTGGAAAGCTGTAAAAACCTTTAGAAACCTCTGTCCAGCTGAAGCTGGTGCCCAGATGAGTCGGTTCCCTCTAACTGTGCCATTCTCCACCAAACTGAACTGTGCAATGGTGTGAGGAATCCATGGACCCTTGAACCCAGCACTGGGGCCAGCAGAGCCCTCAGGGCTGCGTGCCTGCAAGGTGCTGCTCCACCTCAACCATCTTCATTCCTGAACCTTGTCTCCCCTGTTACTTCTGATCTTTTCCTGCCCAGACTCTGCCCAATTTGGACACTGTGACAGCCGCAGGCTGAGCCAAAGCTTGAGGCTCCACCCCAGCCAAGCACACAGCACAGGCTGGGGGAGTGGGTGTGTGGGATCACACCCCATGGCCCCACTGAGCAAACTGAGAAGAAGCCTGAGGGTGAGGAAAAGAACTGAGAGGGAATCTTGCTCTGCAAAGTCTTACTCTGTGCACTTACTGCATGGCTGGGTTTTTGGTTGTGCAGAGGAAAGCTGGAGAGCATCTGTCCACATGTTCATGGGATTGCAGATCCATGGAATGAGTTGGGTGGGAAGAGACATTAAAGCTCATCCATTCCACCCCTGCCATGGGCAGGGACACCTCCCACTGTCCCAGGCTGCTCCAAGCCCCAGTGTCCAGCCTGGCCTTGGGCACTGCCAGGGATCCAGGGGCAGCCCCAGCTGCTCTGGGCACCCTGTGCCAGGGCCTGCCCACCCTCCCAGGGAACAATTCCTTCTCCGTATCTAATCCAATTCTACCCTCCTTCAGCTGTTGTCTCCTTTTCTGCTCCCATTGGCAGTTAAGGAGCACAAATCTTCTCTGTCCTCTGCTCCTCCCATTGGCCATAAAAGTATTTTGCTGATCAACCATCTACTGCAAAGTCAGGGAAGAAGAGAGCTAGGCAGGGAATGAGGTGCCAGCCAGGGAAGTGCTGCTCTGCACCTTTGGCTCAACACAAACAGTGCTGGGGTTGGAAAGCAGGCACATCGGGGGTGCTCGTGGGAGCCTCCTCCTGTGGGAGCTGGTGTGTGCCTGGACAGAGCTGTCTGAGTGCTGCTGGGGATGGAGGTAGTGCTAATTGAGAGCGTTAATCAGCTTATGGGGGGGTTCCCTGCAGGTTCCCTTCTGTTGGCCAAAGCAGGCTGTTGAAACGGAGCCAGCTGGATGTCGGAACTCAGGACATCCCTCTGGCTGCCCTGGCTGTCTCAAGACCCTGGCAGGGGGCTCAGAGACCTTGGTACGAAGTCAAAACCACCTGTGGCTTCAATTTTATCCCGTGGAAAAAACTGCCAACTTTGTGTGAGGAATTGCAAGCCACAAGGGTTTGAATAGTGTTATAGGTGAATTGACACAGGGTGAAAAATAGAATTTTGGGGTTTTAGAATGTGATTCAGGGGTACAAGATGGAGGGATTTGGGCGTGTCCTGACCTTCTTCTCCTTCTTCTTGCCTTCCACGTCTTGCTGTGATGGTGACACTTTTCTGTTGGTTTAAGGTGGAGACACACTGTCCAACATAAATGATAGATATTGGCACAATATTGTAAATATGGTACACGTAATTTTGAGTACAAAATGCAAACACCAACTGAGACAACATGCAGAATTGCCATGGCTGACCTGCTAGACAGAACTCTGCAGGCCAGAGAAAGAGTGTTATAGGAAAAATAAACAACCTTGAGAAGCTGATCCAATGCATTCCAACTCCTTCTTTGTCTGCACGGGCTAGGAAACAAGGACTTTTACAATCTTGGGGTCATCCCGACACACAGAGACAGTGAGATCCTGAGAGAGGGACAGGCTGGGGTGGGCAGGAGCCCCCAGGGAGGGGCCTTGTACAGAGGATGCAGCCCAAAATCCAGAGTTTGTGCAGGGGGAGCAGCACATGGCTGGGATGCAAATGTTGGCAGAGGGTGTCAAAACAGGGCCCTGGTCTCACTGATGACAGGGCCAGGAGCACCCAGAGAAGGGGCAGATCCTGGATGGGTGACCCTGGAAAATTCCATCTGAGTGAAGGAACAGTTTGCTTCTCAAGCTGGAGGCCTCAGTGCCTGGGCACACCATGAGGGCCAGAGTTTGGAGTTTAACTGGACAAGATACACATTAAGTCCTTGATGTTTAATAATCTGCTAAATTAGCCTGTGGATTTTCACAGAATGACAGAATAGTTATGGTTAGAAAAGCCCTCTAAGATCACCAAGTCCAATGTCAGCCCAGCACCACCACGGTGTTCACCACTGACCTGCGTCCCCAGGTGCCACATCCACGTGGCTTTTGAATGCTTCCAGGGATGGTGTCTCCCCACTGCCCTGGGGAGCCTGTGACTATACCTGCCAACCATTTCAGAGACTAAATCTTCTTTAATATACAATCTAGAGCTCCCCTGGTGCGACTTGAGGCCATTTCATCTTGTCCTGTCACTTGCCAGGGAGAAGGGATTGAGGCCCACCTCACCCCGAGCCATGCATGGGGTTAGCAGTCATGGGGACAGGACCACCCCCAGTGCTTGCTCGAGGTCCCAATCAGCTGGTGGAAAAATAAAACTAAGGCTGGGGATGTGGTTCCTGAAGAGCTAAAACTTTAATGAGAACAGCAGCTACAGCCCAGTGGTGTCACCTGAGCTCCTCGGGCCTGAGTCAAACCTGGAGGTGTGCAGGAGCCCTGGCAGTGGGGCA
Organism: Vidua chalybeata; assembly: GCF_026979565.1. NCBI lineage: Eukaryota > Metazoa > Chordata > Aves > Passeriformes > Viduidae > Vidua > Vidua chalybeata. Next base: position 13,767,965 of record NC_071547.1, on the reverse strand, counting down.
GGCACCGGTGGAGCAGAGCAGTCAGGCAGGGGATCACATCCCCTGAGGTCCCTCGGCAAGGAGCATGCACCCATGAGCTTGGGGCAGATTTAGGGTGTGTGATGGTGTGGGGGGGACATGGAGACAGCTCTGCCATGTCAGTGGGTCTCATCCTGTGAGCTGGCTCTGGCTTAGACCCCACTTCAAACCTATGGACTCAGGTATCCCATGAGGCTGTCCTCTGCCCTCCCAGCTCTGTTGCCTTTCTACAGGAAATGAAGTGAGCCAGTGGAACCTCTTGGAAAACTCACACAATGCCCTCGGTGCTCTGCCTTTGCCCTGAGCAGCTGAAGGAGCTCTGTGGTCTCTGCCTCCTGGCCGCGGCACTGAGGATGCTCCCCATGGCCTCGCTGTGCTGCTCTGTCCTTCCCTGCAGCTCCCTGGAATTACTCAGGGTTTATTTGCAGCTCCCCTGGCAGTGTTGGACGAGTGCTGTCTCTGCTGCCCTGGCACTCCTGAGCTCCCAAAGAGCTGCTGGCTGAGGACTTTGCTCCTTCTCTGCACTCACATCAGGCTGGGAAGCTTTAATTTGCTGCCCTGCAGTTCTTGCAGCCTCTCCCCTTCCCTGCTTGGTTATTTTTCCCTCCTCTTGGCTGTCTGCTGGGTTGGATGGGGTTTTTCCCAAACTGTCCTCACTTTCATTTACGGGGTAATTTGCATTTTATTATTTCCTGCACACACTTCAGAGCTTTCTCCTGCATTTATCTTTCCTCTCTGGGGTTTCTTGCTTCCTTCTGTTCATCATCCACAGGACTCTATCCTTGCAGCCCTGCTTCAGCTCATTTCTAAACACTTTTCTGTCTCCCTGCCTGTGTCTGAAGTCTGGACCACCTGGAGGCTCTCAGCAGGTGCCCTGATTTACTGCCTCAGACCTTTACACTATTTAAATCCACAGCAGCTGCTGCTATTCTTAGCTCTGACCTGTGCTCCTTTATCCAGCCCGACCACAAAAGTGGTTTGCGGCTGCATTTTATTTTTTTTTTTTGTTTTTGTTTGTTTGTTTTGTTTGTTTGCTTGTTTTTAATTTATACATTTTAAAAATTGTTTTTCCATGTGGGTGAAAGAAGAACAGCTGTTCCCACTGGATTCCCACTCTGACCATGAAGAGAACCTGGCTCGAAGGATGCTCAAACACTTCTGGCTTTTTGGATTTGAAGCCTTTGACAGATTCTCCTTTCCACATTTTCCTAAAATCTGTAAAGCAAAAATGCTCTGCTCTGCTGCCTCCTGAGCGTGTGGGGAGTGTGTCTTCCCCAGCTCCTGCCTGTCAGAATTCCTGTTTCATCCCCTGACCCTTCACTGAAGGGCAGCTCCCAGCTGGTTCTTCAGGCTGGCAGGAGAGAGCAGAGGATGAAGTGCCAGGATGCCAGAGCTGCCTGCTGGGACCAGGCAACGTTTGGGACCCCTCGGCAGCCCCTGGTCTGCTCCCCTGCTGGAGAGGCAGAATTCTAACTCAGAAAGGAGCTTTTAAAGCAAACTTCTCATCACTGAAATTCCCCGCCTTGGAGAGGACTATGGACCACGGGATTCCTCTTGGGCAGCAGCAAAGTGGCAAATTTGGGAGCACGTTTCTCCTGCCCCAGCCCAAGGAGTAGCTTAGAGCTGGGCTCAGTTAAGCCCCTGTGACTCCTGTGCCTCTGGGTCTCCATCACCATCAACTCCACTCACTGCAGGGGAGGGAACAGCTCAGCCCCTTCCAGAGCCCCTCCAGAGCTGCAATCTGTGATAACAACAACAAAAACAACGACAATAATGGATTTAACACAAGACAGAAGGATATGGGTGACTTCCTACTGAGATTGAAATGTCTCATGTCACAACTGGTCCATATTCTGTGTTTCAAAAAAAAGATCTTTTTTTTTTTTTGCTATAAATGCTTCTCATTGGAAAAATAATGTTTTTTTCAGCATCTTTCCTCCCCCTCCCATTCTCCCCTCTCTCCCCATCCCTTCCCCCTCAGTTCCCAATACTATTTTACAATATCATCACAGAACATCCTGAGTTGGAAAGGACCCACAAGGACCATCCAGTCCAGCTCCTGGCCCAATATGAGCTCTTTTCTCAGCAGTAGGTTTAAACTGAAAATTCTGGTATAGATTCAAGCGTGTAATTTTTATCTTTTAATATTCTTTCTTATTTGATTTTTATAACATTTTTTAATTAAGTCGTTAAACTTATGGGATTTAATTCTTTTTCCTCACTTTACAGCCTGTTTCCTAATGACAGGACATTTCTTTTATCAGCCTTTTCCCAGATTGTCCATCTGCCTATTTCTCTGCTATTTACTTCTCACTCCCTCCTACTTTGACAGCACTCCTCCAAAACCCCCCACCCTTTTCAAACTGTTTCACTGACTTCAAAGCATTTTGAGGTAGGACAGGATCGGAAAGTTCAGTTCTTGATTAAAAAGCTGCAGTGTGCACTCAATTATTGTTCCCTCCTTTGTCCTCTAGGCTGTGTTCCTGCATGGATAGGTTTGGGAAGGGTCGTGGCTGTGGAGGGATTTGGAAGCTCTGTCAGAGGAGAAATGTGAAGGGAACATGAGGAAGATCCAGTGAGATGCAGATAAGGAGGGATTAGAAGGATTTTTATCTATAAAAATAGATTTTATTTTTGATGTTTACTGAACAACTTTTTGCTTCCTGCCCTTTTATTTGTGCTGAAAAGAGAAGCAGGCAGGCCCTATATTGGTATTTTTTTTTCTCCTCCATGAAAGGATGTGGAAATGAGTCCTGAGCAAAATGATGGGGAGAAAAGTTTATTCCTTCTGTTCTAATTGGTCAGTGAAAGGCATTTAATTTGATTTTTCTTTCTAATCCAAAAATGTGCTATTTGTAACATTGATACAATGATGAGCATAAAACCTTACAGATCCAGCAATTGTCCTAAATTCAATCCAAGTTTTAACAATCTTTCCATAGTACTATTAAAATTCCAGATATTAGTAATGCATTGATTCATTCCCATTAGAAGGAGCATTTGCATTATGCATTTTCTCCATTTCCCAGGTGAATAAGTAACCAACCCTTAGAAAAAAAAAAAAAAACACTATTATTGAGTAATATATTCCATGGCCATAAAGGAGGCAAAAGAGACAAAAATGGGTTCTTTAAATGGCAAAAGGAATGAAATGAGAGCCAAAATAGTGCCCTGGCTGGATTTCCACTGCAGGAATGATTCTATCTCTTGATCCTGAAAGCCTCTTTCAAAGAAGAAAAAAACCCTCCACAAACAAACAAACACAAAGAAACAAAACCAAAACACAACCAAAAAGCCCCCAAACCAAACAAACAACCCCTCAAAAAAGCAAAAACAAAAAACCCCAAAACAACAACAACAAAAACACCAAAAAAAAAAAAAAAAAAAAAAAAAAAAACAACCCAAAACCAAACCAACCAATCCAACCAACAGAAAAACCTCCCCAAAAAACCCAACTCCAAAACCTGTAGGGATTCGTTTTAGCTGTACATTATTCCCAATTCTCAGATACACCTCAGATTCAGGAAGATTTTGAATAAAGACACACCCATGGATACATCTTGATTGATTTCAATTCCATCCTACCCACTTATTTAATATATTTTCAGTCACAGGAGATTTTTTTTTCCCCCAACGTGAAATTTTGACCAGTTCAGTCTTTAAAACCACTGGGGATATTAGGGATTTGAGACAGAAAGAGTTTAAAAAATAAAGCTGTTGCTGCAGGCAGCTGGTGTGTGCTCTGGGTTTGGAAGGGGAGAGCAGGAGCCCTCTGGAGCAGGATCTACAGTTCAGGTGGGAGGGAGTGTCCACCCCTCCCAGGTGAGACAAAATGAAGGGGTTGAAGTGTTTTCCTCTGTAGTTAGCAGTGCAAAGCCTCTGCTCACAGGGCGATTTCTTGGCCCTGCTTGGGTGGGTGCAATGCACTGACCCCACACCAGGCCTGAGCTGCTCAGCCTCTCCCTTCCCTCCATCCACCCTGCTAGAACATGATGGGATGGGAAAGGGGAGCTTGGATCCACCCTGGGACTGGATCACCTCTCTCCTGCCCTCCCTGCCCCCAGCTGGCTCCTGGTCCTGCTGTTGGCCATGTCTGTGGCTGTCTTTTGTCACTGTGTCTGGGTGTGGCACTGCCACCACAGTGGTGGCCCTGGTGGGACTGGGGCATCCTGGAAGCAGAGAGGCCACGTGAAATGGGCAGATGAAGCACAGCCGTGATGCTGTGCTTCTAGTTGGACTTGATGACCTTGGAGGTCTTTTCCAACCTTAATAATTCTATTATTCTGTGAGATTGCATTTCCAGTTTCTCTTCAGAACCCCTGACTCCCCTGGAGGTTCCTCAGCTCCTGGCCAATTCTTTTGGGCTCGTCTGAAAACACCTCTACCGCCCCAAATCAGAGAATCACAGAATGTCCTGACCTGGAAGGGACCCCCAGGATGACCCAAGTCCCACTTCTGGTCCTGACCAGATCCCCCAACAATCCCACCCTGGGCATCCCTGGCAGCGCTCTCCAAAGGCTCCTGGAGCTCTGGCAGCCTCGGGGCCGTGCCCATTCCCTGGGGAGCCTGGGCAGTGCCAGCACCCTCTGGGGGAAGAACCTTTCCTGATCTCCAGCCTGACCTGCCCTGGCCCAGCTCCAGCTGTTCCCTGGGTGCTGTCCCTGTCCCAGGGAGAAGGGACACCGTGAGCTGCTGTGTGGCCAGGCTGGACCTGTGTTATCAGTTGTGTTATCAGTCAGCCTTGGCTGCTCTGAGCAGGCCAGGGCTGAGCTGTCCCTGCCTTTCCCACAGAGAAGAGCCAACAGTTCCTTTGGAGTTCCTTTCCTCAGCTGCAGGTTTTTGTGACACCTCCTGTCTCTGAGACCTCTCCCCCCCACCCCCAACGTGCCTGGCGCTCACTCAGGCAGAGGGGTTGGCAGAGGAGCCCGTGTGATCCCAGCAGTCTTTGTTCTACATGAACCCAGGCTAAAAATGAGTTTTGCTCAGTGCAAGCAAGTTCACATTCTTTCTAAGTTCTTTGATGATCAAATGTTTTCTTATTTTATGGAGTTTTATACTCCCTTCCCCAAACAAAGGATTTCCTAATGGAATCAGCCAGGTTATTATTTCTGACAGCCTCTGCCATAACCCAACAGTGTTTGTTCCCAGTCTGGCTTCATAGATTTGACCAGACTTATTCTTGCACCAAGCAGGAGGAGCTCAGGATCCTTGGTGGCCAAATCTACCACAGAATCATAGAACCTCTCAGGCTGAAGCTACATTTGGAGGTGCTCTAGTGCAAGCCCTGCTCCAGTAGGTTGCCCTGAGCAGGTTACCCTGGGCCATGTCAGGTTTTGGATATCTACAAGCTGGAGAGTCCACAGCCTCTCTGGGCAACCCATGCCTGACCTTCTTCACAATGAAAAAAAAAAGTATTTTAATCAACTTAATGGACTTTTGCTGGACTCATTCCAATAAATCCATGTTTTTCTTGTTCTGGGGGTACAGAACTGTGCCCAGAACTCCAAATGTGGCCTCTACAGTGCTCAGCAGAGAGAAGGACAACATCCCCATGGCTGTTGGCTTGCTCTGTCCAACAGAGCCCAAGGACAGACTTTGCCCTCCAGCACTGCAAGGGTGCATGCGCAGCTCGTGGGGAGCCTGAGATCCTCCAGAGCCCCAGAGCCCTTCCCTGCACAGATGGATGGGTCTCAGGCTGTGCTGCTGCCTGGAGTTATTCCTCCCCAGGAGCAGGGGTTTGCATCCCCCTTGAGATTCCTTCATGAGATTCCTCTCTGCTCAGTTCTCTAGGCTGCTGAGGGCCTTCGAATGGCCCACAAACATCAACCCCACCGTCTGCGGTGTCACCACTGCTCCCAGTTGGTGACATCCCAGACTGGCTGGCTGGTGGGGCACCCTGTCCCAGGCCATTAATGAAGTTATTAACTAGGATTGGCAACACCAGTGACCAGGGTGCAGCTTAGTGATTTACCCTCAACAGGACCTTGTGCTGCTGACAGCAACACTCTGGGCCCTGTTCCCGAGCTGATGAGACACTGGTATAAATTTCATATTGCTTCTGAATCTGTCTCTTCTCACAGGGAACGGGAGGGCCTATTCCAAACTTCTCCTACTCCAAATTGCAGTAGGAGAGGTTTAGACTGGATATCAGGGAATTTTTTTTCACAGAAACAGTTGTAAAGCATTGGCACGGGCTGCTCAGGGCAGAGGTGGAGTCCCCATCCCTGGAAGTGTTCAAAAAATGTGTGGATGTGGCACCTGGGGGCATGGGTTAGTGGTGAATGTGGTGGTGCTGGGTTGATGTTGGACTTGATGAACTTAGAAGTATTTTCCAACCTTAACAACTCCATGATTCTATGATTTAAATGCTCATTTTTCATTCTGTTTCATATTTCATCCGCTTTCCAGTCATACTTCAGGAATTCTAGCCCATTAGTCTATTTTGTCTCTTTTATTTAAAACGAATGGAAAGGAGGTGTGACTAGTGACCAGTTAGAGCAGTGTGAGACAGTGGATCCAGCAGGATGAGCTGCACTCCTGCTCCTTTGGGCATGGATCACTGCTGGAGAGCAGTCCTGGGCTCTGCCACTCAGCAGCTCCTGCCAGGAGCCATCAGAGTTGGCAGCTGTTTGACACTGTGGGCATTTCCTGGTGCCTGGATAAGAATTTATGGGAATTTGACTGAGTGCAGGGTGCAGCCTGGCATTAAAGCTCCCCAAAGAACGAGGTTAGCTGACAATTACTGCTCCGTAAGCGAGTCAATGAAAGATTCCCTTTCTGTCCAGAGAGACTAATTATAAAATGAAAGCCAAGAGGGAAAACAAACATTCAGATAAAAAGGAAATTGTTTGGGGAAAAATAACCCACAATGCCTCAGCATATAGGTTTCTTAATATTGGCTTGATAACTCTGATGTTTAATTTATTGGAGAGCAAGAGGGGCATCTCTCTTGTGGGTCTGACCTCTTCTTGCTCTTTTAAAAAGATGTTTCAAATACTGAAAGTTAATATTTCTTGGAGAAACATGATGTCTAATGAAAATCCATAGGTTTTTAACCACATAATGCTGTGGGACAGGGAAGTGTATCAGTAATTATTCTGCTCTGTCTCATGTGCCTTTCTCTTCTATGAAAGGCATCCTTGAAAAAAGCTCTGCTTGAATTTCTCAAGGTCCTGCTTCCCCAGGCTTGGAGAATTTCACATTTCAGTTGGTTAGCACAATTTGCATAAAGTAAGAAGGCTTAAATTTGGGTCATTTGGTTTCACCAGATAATAGGTAGGACCTCTCAACACTTAACTGGAGAGCCCTGTGCATTTAATGTAAAGAGGAGCAGATATTTATCCTCACTGAGTGTTCCCAGCTGTTTCCTCCAATCTGTACCTTACAGATTGGTCCCCAGTGTGGATGACACAAAACCCCCAGGATTTTTCCTCCCAGAGCCATGGGTGCCTTCATGCATGACGAAGCATCGTCCAAAGGCCAAGATGAGGTGCAGGAGGGACCTGTTCTGTTCCAGGTCCTGCCAAGGTCACCGGGGAGTAGGAGCAGCCCCTGTGCCCTTTTCCATGGGCTGGCACCCTGCAGGAGTGTTCCTCCCACACCCTTCCTCCTCCTGAGGAGGAGTCTTCCCTTCTCACCCACCCGAGCCAGTGCCAGCTGTTCTCCCCTGGGCCACGACTTCCCTACACTCCCGTCCATCTCAACAGCACAACCTATGTTTCTTTCTCTGTGTGATGCTTTCCTAAAGGCCAAGGGCCCCCTCCTGCTCTCACCTGCGTGTGGGAGATGAGTCACGGGGCTGTGGCTGGGCCCATGTGCTGTGTCTGACAGGAGGAGCAGAGCCCTCTTACTCTGCAGCTTCACCATGCAGTTTCTCTGGGTTTGGTTTTTGTTTTGTTTTGGTTTGCTCATAGGTGCACAGCCATCTGCCCCTCTACTACAGAGCTGTCTGCCATCTGTCCTTGTAAAATAAAATAACTGTAAACTCCAAATGCTCTTGAGCTGCAGAGTTAACAGCTGAGATGTTCCTGAGCCTGCAGAACAGGAGGCAGCAGAGCCATCATCTGCTCCAGCAGCTTTCACTGAGGTTTGTGTCTAAGCCAGGGTGTGTGGATACATTCAGCCAAGGCAGGGTTTAAAGAACGGGACAAGCAGAACTGCAGCTGTGCACAAGCCCTGCCTGGAGAGAGCTCTGCTGCCCTCAGGGGCTTCAGTGACAGGGAACTGCTGCAGGTACCCAGGAGCTGATGCTCAGACAGAAAGCATCACCGAATCATGGAATTATTAACGTTGGAAAAGCCAGCCCAGACCATGGAGTCCCAGCTGTGCCTGATCCCCACCTTGTCACCAGCACAGAGCACAGAGTGTCCTGTCCAGGGACACCTCCAGGGATGGGGACTCCAAACCTCCCTGGGAAGCCCCTGCCAAGGCCTCAGCACTCTTTCCATGCAGAAATTCCTGCTGATGTCCACCCTGAGCCTCCCCTGGCCCAGCCTGAGGCCGTTCCCTCTCCTCCTGTCCCTGTTCCCTGGAGCAGACCCGACCCCCCTGGCTGTCCCCTCCTGTCAGGAGTTGTGCAGAGCCACAAGGTCCCTCCTGAGCCTCCTTTTCTCCAGGCTAAGCCCCTTTCCAGCTCCCTCATCCTCTCCTGGGGCTCCAGCCCCTTCCCAGCTCCGTTCCCTTCCCTGGACACGCTCCAGCCCCTCCAGGTCTCTCTGTCAGGAGGGTGCCAGAGCTGCCCCAGCACTGGAGGTGCCCCAGCAGTGCCAGCTCAGGGGACGGGCACTGCCCTGCTCCTGCTGCCACCCCAGTGCTGGCACAGCCCAGGTGCCCTTGGCCTCTTGGCCACCTGGGCACAGCTGGGCTCATGTCCAGCTGCTGTCAGCAGCTCCCCCAGGGCCTTTCCTGCTGGGCAGCTTTCTAGAAAGATGGATTTGAGGGTAGCAAACAAGTCTGTCCAAGTGCAGTGCTGGACTCTGCTTGGACAGTGCTGCAGGTGACCATGGCCATCCATCATGTGCAGAGCGGCTCTCTCTGGAGGGTTAAAGCCCCACAGAAGGTCTTCTTCCTCCTGAGGTTTTCTCCTCCTTGTTGTCCTCAGCTGCCCCAGGACACAGCGCAGCCACCCCACAGGAGAGGCTGTGGCACAGCTGCTGACAGTGCTGGGAATGCTGCTGGGTGCAGCCTCCTGCACCCTCGGAATAGAGTGGGGGTGGCAGCTCAGGCTCAGCTGAAGAGGTGGCTAGAGAAAGAGGCAAATAACAATCCCCAACAACCCAAAGGTGGAGGGAGAGAAGCTGGGCATGACCCAGTGGTCCTGCTGGGACCAGGCTGTGCTGCAGGAGAGCACCAGGGGAACCCCATGGTGTGGGACAGGTGTGGGTCACTGGAGCTGCTGCTGAGGCAGCTCTGAGCCCCTGGAATGTCAGCCACGAAGCTGAAAGGAAAATTCCCTTGACTCAACAGGCAAAGCAGTTTCTTCCCATCATGTTTTCTCTCTGACTTTCCATTCACCATTCTCCCTTTGTGTTGTATCTTCAAATCAGCACAGAGAACACCCTGACAATGTGTGTGCCTTCATCCTGTGTGGCACAAGGGGTGCCATGGGGCTCCTGGCCCCATTTTGAAGTGACTCTTGACTCTGCTCAGGGCAAACTCTGTAGGGAAAGCAGTCCATGAGGAGCTTCCCTGTGCAGAGACTTCTCATCTAGAAGTGTCAAAATGCTGAATTAAAACATGATAATTTACCAAAGAATTTTAATGAGAGGTAAAACAAGATAAACTCTTAAGGCAGAGAGAATTTGGATTATTCAGCCTGGATAAGAGAATGCTCCAAGGGGATCTCAGAGCCCCTTCCAGGGCCTAAAGGGGCTCAAGGAGAGCTGGAGAGGGACTGGGGACAAGGGATGGAGGGACAGGACACAGGGAATGGCTTCCCAGTGCCAGAGGGCAGGGATGGATGGGATATAGGGAGGGAATTGTTCCCTGGGAGGGTGGGCAGGCCCTGGCACAGGGTGCCCAGAGCAGCTGTGGCTACCCCTGGATCCCTGGAAATGTCCAAGGCCAGGTTGGACATTGGGGCTTGGAGCAGCCTGGGACAGTGGAAGGTGTCCCTTTTCATTGCTCAGCCACCCCTCAGGCTGGGAGTCTCCTCTGACTATTCACACAGGGCTGGGATTTTTTCCAGTTTTTCTTCATTTCCTGTTTGTGGGCAAGTGGCAACCAGCAGCAGCTCCTGTCCTGCTCCCCACACCCCTCGGGGTGGCAGGGGCTCTCTGTGCACCACACCATTTTTCAGAAATGAAAAACTGGCCCTAAAGTCCCTCAGCTGCCTGCAGGGGCTTGGAACACAGGTGAGAGCTCTGTGGGCCTGAAATGCTCAGGACAAATTCCTGTTTTAATTTCACTGCACCAAGGACTCCTTTACGCTTCCTTTCACTCCCAAGGTTTTTAATAGCTCTGGCCTTGATCTCTTTACCAGCACATGAATGACAGCTGCAGGAGAACTATAATATTTTAACTGACATTTGTGTTTAGAAGCTCATGTACAATTAGAGACAAGTGAATCATCTGCACGAAATAATTAATGCAGGCCATGATGCCTTTCTTTCTCTCTGTGAATTTTCCAGGAACAGGCTGCTGCAGCCTCAGACCCACTCTTCATTCAGAGCTGGGGTTTCCTCAGGCAGATTTCCCTCACTCTGCTGCTTCAGCAGCAGGCTGGGGCTGCTGTGCCACAGGGACGTGCTGCCACCCCCAGCCCTGGGCAGGGGAAGGGGCATGGATGGCATGGATGGGAACGGATGGGAACGGAGGGGAATGGATGGGAATGGATGGGAACAAATGGGAACGGATGGGAACAGATGGGAACGGAGGGGAATGGATGGAATGGATGGGAATGGATGGGAATGGATGGGAATAGATAGAATGGATGGGAATGGATGGGAATGGATGGGAATGGAGGAGAATGGATGGGAGCGTATAGGAATGGATGGGAATGGATGGGAATGGATGGAATGGATGGGAACAGATGGGAATGGATGGAATGGATAGAATGGATGGGAATGGATGGGAATGGATGGGAACGGATGGGAACGGATGGGAATGGATGGGAATGGATGGAAATGGATGGAATGGATGGGAATGGATGGGAATGGATGGGAATGGATGGGAACGGATGGAAATGGATGGAATGGATGGGAATGGATGGAATGGATGGGAACGGATGGGAACGGATGGAATGAATGGAATGGATGGGAATGGATGGGAATGGATGGGATGGATGGAATGGATGGGAACGGATGGGAATGGATGGGAATGGATGGAAAGGGATGGGAAGGGATGGGAACAGATGGGACTGGGATGGGAATGGATGGGAATGGATGGGAATTCCATACCCGGGTGCAGGAACTGTGCTTTGAAAAGGCTGTGCTGAAGCAGAGAGTGGAGGGCTGGTGCTGAGAGCTGAGGGGTGGGCCAGCCTCTCTGGGCTGTGTGGCTTCAGACCTGCTTGGACCATGCAAAGCCCCTCTGAAATCGGAATCCTGGTGGCTGTTCCACCTCCTGCATTGCTGCTGACATGCGTGATGTGCAGCCTCACAGCTCTGCTCACCACCATCTCCTCAAATGCTGCCTGGAGAAAAGGAGGCTCAGGGGGGACCTTCAAAACTCCCTGCCAGGAGGGGACAGCTGAGGGATTCAGGCTCTGCTCCCAGGGAACGGGGATAGGAGGAGAGGGAACAGCCTCAGACTGGGCCAGGAGAGGCTCAGGGTGGACATCAGCAGGATTTTCTGCATGGAAAGGGTGGTCAGGCCTTGGCACGGGCTTCCCAGGGAGGCTTGGAGTGCCTCCATCCCTGGAGGTGTCCAAGGGTCCAAGTGGATGTGGCACTTGGTTCTCTGGTTGAGTTGACCAGATATTCAGCCCCAGGCTGGATTCAATGGTCTAGGAGGCTTTTCCAGCTTTCTGAGTCTGTGATTTGTGCACTGGGATTTGGGGTCACCCTGGGGACCTTTACTAGCTGGATGGTGCTGCTGTGGGCCTTGCCTTGGCTGCAATGCCTGGGATGGACCACCCAAGATCCTAAAAGCTCTGAAGAACCAGGTGGTATAAGCAGCTCTGGTGTGGACCCACATTTCAGCCTGCAGCTCTGGTGAAATGAGGGGTGACCAGTCCCCGTGGAGAGATAGGAGCTGGTTCCTGAGCACCTCTATGGCCCAGGCCTGTGCCCTGCACCCAGCACAGAGCGGGGGCACAGAGCCAGCTTCTTGTACACTGCATTTCACAAAGAATTCCTCTTTCTTAACTAGACTTCAGCACTTTATATGTACATTTCTCTGCTCCCTAACATTTCAGTTTTAAGTCCTTTTTTTTTGCTGTTTTGCAGTGAAGTTTATTTCTTCACAAAAGCCTGATGCAAAGTCCAATGAAGCCAAATGTGCCCTGAGTAATTCTTATGTCTTTAACAATCTTAATACAGCTTTTTAACCAGGTCCTGTGGTTTTCATCTGGGACTATCAATAAGCAAGTGCTGACAATTCTTTCAATTTTTATAAACTTGCTATTAGTGGCCCAGACAAAGAACCCGCAGTTTGTGCAGAGCAGTGGAGCCTCCTCTAATCCAGTCTCTGTGCTCTACTTGCCTGGGCAATCAGCCACAGCCTGAGATCTTGGGGGGGGGGGGGGGCGGGGGGGATGAACTTCATCTGCCAAAGAGCTGAAATGACAGAAAAGGACAGAAGCTGCAAAGCAATTACTAATTGATGTGGTTTTGATGGAAGTTCTCTTGTGTTGATCATCATTTGCTGCAATGAATGAGGCTCATAACACTGAGCATCGACACCCCTGCTCCGTCCCCATTGATCCCATGTACACAGCAGAGTTATTTACATCCCATCCTTGGAAATCGATGAGGAGATCAGATTGCACAGTCTGAGTCCAACTGTGGCACTTGTATTGAGACATGCAGCACACTGCCACCACCCCAGAGGGACCTACCCCGCTGTGGGATACACATTTGTCTGTGTGGGTATAAAATTAAAAGCAGTAGCTGCCACTCTGAAATCCTGGTCTACCAGCCAATGAGGGCTTCAATAAGATATTTTCTATTAAAATCTGCTGAAATACTTTTCTAAGTCCTTCTCCATCTTCTGTGCGAAGTTGCTGTAATTCATCCTATGGAGATTTTTATACTGCACCATATGCTTTCCAACCAGAGCTGTTTCACACAATTAACAAAACCAGGCGATAAAATTAAAGCAAGGTCTTGCTATACTGTGCTGTTATGGTGCTTTGCCAGCTAACAGCCAAGCTTGGAATCAGCTGTGGGTGGGCTGGTGCACGCACCACCCAAATTCAGAGCAGGCCTGTGACGAGCGGCCCTGCCAGGCTGGCACCACCCTGAGCTGTGGCACTGCCTGAGCCAAGCTCCTGACCAGCAACACCTGGGAAAAACCCCTGCCTGAGGATGGGAACTGTTATGGATATTGGCTGTGGGAGTAGACAGGTCCTGGCACAGGGTGCCCAGAGCAGCTGTGGCTGCCCCTGGATCCCTGGCAGTGTCCAAGGCCAGGTTGGACAGGGCTTGGAGCAGCCTGGGACAGTGGAAGGTGTCCCCACCCATGGCAGGGGGTGGCACTGGATGAACTTGGAGGTCTGGCGTTGCATGAATACATTGCCTGGCACAGCCATGGTCCAACCTGCTGATCTCCCTTTTAGAAGGACAGTTGTCACTTCCTAGGTGCCTTTGGATTTTCTGTCCATTCCACCATTTACTGTGTCCTTCAGGAGCAGTGTGGGAGCAGCTCTTCCTCTTTCTTCTACCTCCCTGCCCACTGCCAATCTTCCCAAATTCCTCTTGATTCCAGTTCAGAAATTTGTTCTATGTAAATCTGGTTGGAAAGGGTCATCCCTGCAATGTCAACATCTTTCTGTGAAATTCTTTGCAAGGTTTCTAAAACAATCAAATTATTTCCTGGATAATTTCTCAAATTCTGATGAAGTACCCCCACTCCATATGTGGCTGGTTTGTGGATAATCAATTTTGAGGCTACATGTTGGCTTTCCGCAGAGATCCCTGATTTGCTGAGTCACTTGTTGCTCCTTTAGTGGGAGTTTTTTATGTTGGCAATGAAGGATGTCTGATGGTTTCCTAGTTGGGATGAGCCCACTTTTGTGCTGAGTTGCAAGTGGAGCAGTTTGGGGTCTTCAGAGTAAGTTTTAATTTGAATGAGAGAAGACAGATGTGTTTGTGTCTTCTGCAAATGCCTCATTCTGTTAGAGCACCTCACTCCAGGACAGCCCTGGCTAGGATTTTTTCACTTTTGTAATTGGTTTGATTACCCAATGAAACTGCTGAGTGTAATTCTGCATTTTTGTATTGTACAATTCTCTAAAAGTCCTCTGTAAATACCATCACTTAAAAGAAAGACAGATATTGGATTTGGTATCTTCTTGCCTGTGTGTCTGCCTGTCCATTCATCCATCCGTCATCCATCCGTCCATCCATCCATCCATCCATCCATCTGTCATCCATCCATCCATCATCCATCCATCCATCCATCCATCCATCCATCTGTCATCCATCCATCCATCATCCATCCCTTCATCCATCCCTTCATCCATCTCTTCATCCATCCATCCATCCATCCATCCATCCATCCATCCATCCATCATCCATCCATCCATCCATCCATCCATCCATCCATCCATCATCCATCCATCCATCATCCATCTTCCATCCATCCATCCATCCATCCATCCATCCATCCATCCATCCATCTGTCATCCATCCATCCATCATCCATCCCTTCATCCATCCCTTCATCCATCTCTTCATCCATCCATCCATCCATCCATCCATCCATCCATCCATCCATCATCCATCCATCCATCCATCCATCCATCCATCCATCATCCATCCCTTCATCCATCTCTTCATCCATCCATCCATCCATCCATCCATGCATCCATCCATCATCCATCCATCCATCCATCCATCCATCATCCATCATCCATCCATCCATCCATCCATCCATCTTTCATCCATCCATCCATCCATCCATCCATCCATCCATCATCCATCCCTTCATCCATCTCTTCATCCATCCATCCATCCATCCATCCATCCATCCATCCATCATCCATCCATCATCCATCCCTTCATCCATCTCTTCATCCATCCATCCATCTATCCATCCATCCATCCATTCATCCATCCATCCATCATCCATCCATGATCCATCCATCCATTCATCCATCCATCCATCCATCCATCCATCATCCATCCATCCATCCATCCATCCATCCATCCATCCATTCATCCATCCATCCATCATCCATCCATCTACCATCCATCCATCCATCATCCATCCATCCATCCATCCATCCATCCATCCATCCATCCATCCATCCATCCATCCATCCATCCATCCATCCATCCATCCATCCATCATCCATCCATCCATCATCCATCCACCATCCATCCACCATCCATCCACCATCCATCCATCATCCATCCATGATCCATCCATCCATTCATCCATCCATCCATCCATCATCCATCCATGATCCATCCATCCATCCACCCATCATCCATGCATCCATCCATCATCCATCCATCCACCCATCATCCATTCATCCATCATCCATCCATCCATCCATCCATCCATCCATCCATCCATCCATCCATCCATCCACCTCTCCCGTCTCTGTGGGTAACTAAACCACTCCAAGGTAAATCCCATCAGCATTCCATTGGAGGCTCCCTCATTCACAGCAGCCAAGCCCATGAAGAGCAGATTCTTGCTGTTAAAAGTCATTTGCTGCTGGGGTGAATTACCAGCTCTTGTAAACATTGTGCCTCTGATGTAATTTATCCTCATTTAGTTCCTGCTGTTGTCCTGTGCTGTCTCTGAGCGAGGCAATCCTGGGTGTGCGGGCTCAGGCGTGGCGCTGCATGTGGAATGTTGGCAGAGCAGTGTTTGCAGTTCTGCTTCTCTACCTGGTGACACTTTACAGAGTTGTTTTGTGCTGTCATGTTCTCACTAAATAAGGGTTTAATGTTAGGGTTTTTTTTCCAAAAATTATATTTTAGCAAATAAAAGTTAACAGTACTGCACTATTTTCTAGCTGTGGACAGCTATTAATTTGGGGGCAATTTTTAGAAGCACTGGTTAGTTGTTCTGAGACTGACTTTCCACATCCCACCCACTCCTCAAATCTGGGCCACTGCTCCCTGCACAGCCTGGGGCCCTGAGGAGTAGCATCCATTCCTGCCTCGAGTTACCTGCAGATGCTGGAACTGCAGGCAGGAGCACCTTGGGAATACATTAATCAGCATAACTGTCCTGCTTCTTTCCCCTGGAAAGGGACACCACCTCTAATGCCTCATTAGCCATTGGTGTGGCCTTGGGAGCTGGAGTTGAACCCAGTGAGCTGCCTGTGCCCAGAGCGGGTGCTGAAAACAGCCAATTCCCAAGGCAGCCCCATCCTTGGGTCAAAAACTACTTAGGGATGTCTCACCACAGAGGAAGCAGTGACAGAATTGCAGCTGCATGAGCCACAACTGCAGTGTCTCCCTGCTGCTGCATGCGACAGAAAGAGGAGGCTGAAGTGTCACTGGTCTGAAATGCTGACAGCTCCTCTTTGGGAAACATGAGAAGGGGTAGTGTGGGAATCAGAGTCCTCCATCTGTTGGATGCCTTCTGTGGCTCAGCTTGAAGCTCCTGAAGGTCCCAGGATTCCCAGGATGTATTCCAGGGAGCTAGGCAGTGATAGGAGCAACTTCCTATGAGGTTCTGGGGATGACCCCAGGCTCTATGGGTGCTGGGTTGGATTTGTTGCACTAACTGGGGATAAACCTTGGCATAGGACCCTGGTGCTGCTGTGACACCATGGTGGGGGGGGGGGGGGGGGGTGGGTCACTGAGCGGGTACCCTCCTGCAAAGGAAACAACTGGGAGATCTCACTCCTGGGCTTAAGATCCATCCCTCTGGACCCAGCTTTTCCTCTTCCTGCCCTGGCCACACTCATGAAATCATATCATGGACTCAAAGAGTGCTTTGTGTTGAAAGGGACCTTAGAGCTCATCATGGCTTCCCCACCCTCCCAGGGAACAATTCCTGCCCAATCTCCCATCCATCCCTGCCCTCTGGCACTGGGAAGCCATTCCCTGTGTCCTGTCCCTCCATCCCTTGTCCCCAGTCCCTCTCCAGCTCTCCTGGAGCCCCTTTAGGCCCTGCAAGGGGCTCTGAGCTCTCCCTGGAGCCTTCTCCTCTCCAGGGGAGCACCCCCAGCGCTCCCAGCCTGGCTGCAGAGCAGAGGGGCTCCAGCCCATGAGCAGCTCCATGGATTCCTCTGGGCTCTCTCCAACAGGTTCCATCCTTCCAGTGCTGGGACCCCAGGGCTGGATCCAGTGCTCCAGGGGGTCCCACACTGGTCCCAGACAGGCAGGGGAAGGAGGTTCTGGACTATGCTGAACTCCGGGATGCCATGTGGGAGTTTTTCCGTGTTATTTCAGGGAATGTGACTCCAGTGTGACACCAGACATCAGCAGCACATGAGCACTGCCCTGCGGGCTCCCAGCAGTGCCCGGCGGTGGGAGCTGCGCCGCCCCCGGCCGCATCCGTGATCTTGATTCTCTCCTGCAGAAACTGCAAGGGAGCATCCCCAGCGTTCCCAGGACCCTCGGAGTCACTGTGATGATGAAGGCAGCCCCGCAGAGAGCTGCTGGCACACTGGAAATGACTTTCCCAGGTGGATAAGCCCCCCCCAGACTCTTTGTACCCCTCACCTTCCTCACTCGGCAGTGCCTCACCAGACTGGAAGTGCCTGCTCAACTCTTCCTGGGATCCTGCTGAGCTCCCTGGGGTTTTCCTTTGCTACGGCTCCTGCCTGGAAAGCCGCAGCTTTAACTCTGCCTCGGCTGACCTCGCTCAAGTGCTGCTTAAATTGCCGGCAGTGATTTGGAAGTCCCATTGCTGGTTATTTCCAGGTCTTTGCTCCCGGATATCACCCCCATTCCGGATATCACCCAGCCGCACAAGAGGTAACAATTAGGAAACAAAAAGTAATAATACACACAATTTGCTCCAGATTTAACAGCCCGGGGCGATGGGCTGGGCTGGGCTGGGCTGGGCTGGGGTTCCCCCTTCTCCCTCCCAGGCAGGGTCTCTTGTGGGGTCGGGGCTCTCAGGCGGAGACACGCAGCGAGTTCTGCACTTTCACACCGTTCCTGCTGCCAATACTCCTTGTATTGGATGCCGCAGATGATCCACAGCCAGGGCGAGGTGGGAATGGTGAGCAAGGAGCGTTATCCTGGAGGATGTGTGTGTAGGAGCTGAATGAACCCAGGCATGGCTCAGCATCTGCAAATCCAGGGAAGGGAACGGAGCTGGGAAGGGGCTGGAGGCCCAGGAGAGGATGAGGGAGCTGGAAAGGGGCTCAGCCTGGAGAAAAGGAGGCTCAGGGGGGACCTTGTGGCTCTGCACAACTCCTGACAGGAGGGGACAGCCGGGGGAACAGTCCCCTGGCTCTGCTCCCAGGGAACAGGGACTGGAGTAGAGGGAACGGCCTCAGGCTGGGCCAGGGGAGGCTCAGGTGGAATTTCTGCATGGAAAGAGGGGTCAGGCATTGGCATAGCTGCCAGGGCAGTGCTGGAGTCTCCATCCCTGGAGGTGCCCCTGGCCTGGTACGGCAGAGATTGGCCAGTGAAAGAGAGTGGCTCAACTCTGCTCTGGGGTTTTGTGGCTGCTGTGGTGGCACACAGAGCTGTGGGCTGTGACTCCAGGGGCAGTGGGGTGTGGGGTGTTCAGTGTCCAGGAGGATCTGTGGGCTCTTTGGGATGGCTGCTCTGCATTCATCCCCCGGGGCTCTGATGTGGTGACCCTGCCTGATGGGCAGCAGGGCTGTGGCAGAATTGTCATCTCATCCCCACCAAAAGAGTGGGCAGAGCCTTCAGTGCTTGTTTTGGGGAAAACCAGAGCATTTATTAAGTCAGAAATGGCTGCTTGTGCCTGGCAGGGCAGTGGAGCCAGGACACTTCTCCATGGGTGTGACAGTGACAGGGCTGCACAGTTGTGAAGGACCTGCCTTAGCTCCCAACCACTGAAGGACAAGGGCCCCTTGTCCTCCCGAAAGCTTTGCCCAGCCATTTGAGCCAAACCAAAATCTTTGTCAGGAGAATAAATGGCAGTTTATAGCTTGGTAATTTCCAGACCACCCGGCGTGAGGGTGAACCCAAAATGGTAACACTGCATGGAATTGTAGGAGATCCTGAGCTGGAAGGGACCCACAAGGGGCACTGAGTCCAACTCCTACATCCACAGGAACTGAGGACGTTTCCAGGAGCAGTGGGAGAACTCTACCAAACAGGCCTCATCACCACGGACAGCAGCTTCCAGGTGGGAAGAGGTCCCAGCCCATCCCATGTGTCCCTCCCTAGGAGCAGTTCAGCTGAGGGAACTCCTGGGTGGCACCTGCCAGGTCCCCGCAGCTGCAGGGGACACAGGGGACACTCAGTGTCCTCATCCTGGGAACAGCCAGCTCCCAGCCTGCGCTCTGCCTGCCTGCCACCAGCATTCCCATCGCTTTGGCTTTGGCTCTTCCTCATTACCTTTCTCCAACAGCAAGGAAGAGGCATCGGAATTACCCTGTGCAGGAGTTCCCTCCAGAACTCGTCTTCTCCATTGCTGGGAACTCTGGGCTTGTTCTGGTTTGTGGCTGCTGTGGTGGCACACAGAGCTGTGGGCACACAGAGCAGGGGCAGCGGGGGGAAGCAAACTAGGCTCATCTTCAGCTGTAGGTGCCATCTCCAGGGAAGCTTTCAAACCTCCAGGAACCCTTTATACCAAAATATGCTGCTACTTTTATCTGACATTTTTCTGATCTGCTGATAGCAAGGAATCCTACACGTATCATCTCCTAGCTCTGGTTGCTCTAATATGCTCAAAAAAGAAAGCAGAAGGCATTAAAGCAGTTCTGATA
Organism: Vidua chalybeata; assembly: GCF_026979565.1. Taxonomy (NCBI): domain Eukaryota; kingdom Metazoa; phylum Chordata; class Aves; order Passeriformes; family Viduidae; genus Vidua; species Vidua chalybeata. Next base: position 13,747,963 of record NC_071547.1, on the reverse strand, counting down.
CTTGACAAAATGATGTGATTCTTTATTTACGTGAGGTTGAAGCTTTTGGCTGACATTTTTCACAATAAAATATGATAGAAAATATTCATCTGCCTGCCATGTTCCATTTTTAAACAGGAGATTCTAAAGAAAGTCCTTAATTTCAGCTCAGAAGTTTGCTGTAATCACACACCCCAGCTGCAAAAATGGGAACAGAGACTGCAAAGGACAACAGAGCTTTTTTATAACCTTCCTCATTTCTGCTAGGGTGGAAAACTTGTGACAATCTTCCTTAGACTCATCCTCCTGCACGGCTTGAGTGATGGTCCCCTGTGAGCTCGGAGTTTGTGCCTCAGCTCACAATGATTAATTTTTGTTGTATTTGTTAGTGGTCCATGGTTGAGGTTTCATTCATGACCTGATGCTCAGTCCTGCAAATGGATTCATTATTCATATGGATGCTGGAGGTGCAGGGAAATAATTTTTACTCTCCAGTGTTACCAAAGGCTGTTTGTTGTGATGACTGACTGCTAATTAACCATTCCCTGCATGTGCTGGGCCGGGTGGGACAACTTCTGCAACTTTATTGGGGTACTGAGACACTTTACCAGGAGGGCAACAATTAAAGATGAATGAAAACCATCATGATTTACTTCAGCATCCAAAAGTAGAGACCTATATGCTGAGAAAGTACTGGGAAAACATCAAAAAACACAGAGAAACCAGCAGAAAATAATCAACAGTTACCTACCCAGTGCACGTGTCTTAATGGGCACTAAAGGGTTTCTGCAATATTCCATGTTTTTTTCAGAGAAAGGAAAGGTTGGAAATCTACTTTTGATATTCTGAGGAAACAACACAGATTCAGCAGCTGGGGCTTGACAAAAAAACATGAGGTATCAGCTGACTTGAGAGGGAAGTTGTGAGAGTTACAGACAGCAGGCATTCCCAGGCTGGCAGGCAGCAAACACGGCAGCTGTGAAATCCCGGACACTTCCAAAAGCTGCCTCCTTTGCACAGATACTGATGGCACAGAGAACAAAGAGCTCTCCAGGCTCAGGGTGGGTTTCACTGGCACTCAGTGGCTTCACAGGAGGCACTTCTGCCTGACAAAGTGAGGGAAGAGCTGCCCGTGTTCTGCACAAAGCAGGGTTCATTTGGGTAGAAATGAGCTCCGTACCACAGAAAATGGGCTATTATTGCACTCCCTGGATCTCCATTCATCCCCAGCCCATGTGACTCCAGCTACAGCCAAGTCAGTTTGGATTAATTTTTCAAGTGTGGCTTCGTGAGACAATGCATCAGATGTTTTATTAAAACTCAGACAGGCTGCTGCTATCACAGGCCTTTCTTGCACTAATTAGGGGCTTCTATTATTAAAAAAACACAGCAATCAATCCTTCCAGTAATGTCTTTTTGCGATTCTGATACTCAGAGTTCCATCCTCCTGCACGTTTATAGGTTTAATATTTAGCATGCAGTACACTGGTTTGCCCAGGACTGGGGATGTACCACATGGCCCCTGGCCAGCCCCACTCGGCTGAGCTTTGTTTGATGGGGCTCTCGCATCTGCTTTGCTTCCCCCTCTCCTGCCTCGCCTCTGCTCCCTAACGGAGCAGAAGGAAATATCAGTGGGTTTGTTCATTCCTGAAATATACTCTGTGCCCTTCTGCCTCTGTCAGCTGTGTTCCATGATCTGCTGGAGGTGTGCTTTTGCCGTAGATGCTGTTCATTAATTTCTGGTTTTCCTTCTTCTCATTCTCATTATTTTATACTCATTATTTTATATACTCATTCTTAGTATTTTCCCAACATTACAGTCCAGGTTCCATGGTTAAAGCATCCCTGGCATTCCCAGTCACTGGAGTGGCTCCACAATCCACCTGACCTGTCCAAATCTCCTGGATATGAGGCTCTCAGTGATCCCTGGCTGTCATTGTTTGATCAAGCTTGGGCAGATGGAGGAGGCTTCATTTTGCCTTGTCCTGTGGACAAATCACGATCCCAAATGTGTAGGCATGGCAGAGCTCACTGCCAGGCCCTGCTGAGCAGCCAGGGTGGGGGTGAGGCTGAGGGACACTGCTGACCTGCCCTGGAGCTGTTCTGCTGGGCTGGGGCTGGATGCAGAGCTCTGCTCAGCACCAAACCCCAAACAACAGGGCTGGGACCTGTTCCCACTGTGCTGGGAAAGGTTCCTCATGGCAGGGCAGGATGGAGCTCTGGAATATTCGGGGCAAATGTTTCACTAAGGAGGAAAGAGTCTGGGCTGGACAAGAAGACAGAGGCAGAAATGGATGCTCTGGGTCAGGTCAGGTGCATTTTCTAATCTGTGATGAGCTTAATTCTTACCTGGCCCAGGACATGGACCTGACCTGGGAAAGCAGCAACAGTGCTGTGAGGGAGCCCCAGCCTGGGACAGACAACAGACAAGGCCCCAGGTGACATTCGTGGTCCGTCCCCAGCCCTGGACATGCTGAGGGCAGGAAAGGCTGTGGCACAGAGGAACTGAGGCCCACAGAACTTCCCAGAGCTGTGGGAGCACAAGGCTGCTTTGGACACTCACACTGGGTCCTTCTCACTCGCACCTGGGATGTGTCCAGCAGCTTTTCATGTCCTTGTCCAAGGGGCTGGAATGCTCCCTGGGCACTGCCACTTTCCTGCACATCTTTCTTAAGAGCAAAAAATTTCCTTGAAATTCTTGCCAGGGATGGGTGTGTCTGCTCCAGCTTGGCTGCAGCGTATGGGCTTCCTACAGGAGTTTTGAACACACAGTCCTGGCCTGATCCCAGCACCCTCCAAACTCTCAGGCACATCAGTCTGGTTGTGGATCACAGCAACTTCCTGTGAGCAATAACCCATGGAATCATGGAATCAAAAAATCAGGGAATCACAGGCTGGTGTGGGTTGAAAGAGACCTTGAAGTCCATCCCATTCCACCCCCTGCCATGGCCGGGGACACCTTCCACCATCCCAGGCTGCTCCAAGACCCAGTGTCCAGCCTGGCCTTGGGCACTGCCAGGGATCCAGGGGCAGCCCCAGCTGCTTTGGGCACCCTGTGCCAGGGCCTGCCCACCCTCACAGCCAGGAATTTATTCCCAATATCCTGTCCATCCCTGCCATCTGGCAGTGGGAAGCCATTCCCTGTGTCCTGTCCCTCCATCCCTTGTCCCAAGTCCCTCTCCTCTCCTAAGTTCCTCTTGGAGCTGCCCTTCAAGAAGATGAATGTGACAGAACCAGGACAACTGCTGTGACAGGGTGACAAGAGGGGACACCTGTGCAGCTGAGAGAACTCCTGTGGCAGATGCTGTGAGAGCACAGTCACAGCTGCTCCCACCATGCAAAACTCGGTTATTTGGGAAAATTTCAGTGTGAGCAAATGAATGACTCAGCATTACTCCAGTGAGCAACAGAACAGCTCTGTCTCTAATAGAAACAACTCAAATCAATTAACAAATTCAACCCTGAGTAGCTCACTTGCAGGTATTTAATATGAATTGCTTCATGGAACTGATAAATCTTTAGAGAAGAGGCAATTAGCTCTACTGCAGCTCAGTAATTACTGACTGTAACACTCTCCACGATAGATTCTGGAGAACAGAACTGGCAATAGCGAAGGCAGCGGGACCTGCAAAAGCAGCTCAGCCCCAAGAGCAAAACCACCCAGCGTTAAATGTGTGTCCATGTGGCCAGGTCCTGCACTCTCTCCTTGGATACATTTTGACCTGCAGGAATCAGGAACACGTCCCCTGACACAGAATTTTGCCAGCAAATGCAGCATTTTTAAGTTGCCAGACCAGATTTTCCTACCAATTTTTTCTCCCATTGGGAAAATAAAATTAACTACCTGGAGCTGGTGGTGGCATCTAGCACCCAGATGAGAGCTTTCCTTTGGGTCTGTGTGAGGAGGCTTGTTCTGGCAGCTTGGTGGCCAGGATTTGGGCTTGAGCAGAGGTGCCAGTGTGGAGCTTTGCTCATAATCCTGTGCCATGAGTCTGGAATGGGCAGGGAGGTTGCACCAGATGATCCTTGCAGCCTGACTTCTCCTGGGATTCTTTGAGAATGAAGAAGATGCTTGAAGCTCAGCCCTTTGGTCATGGAAGAGCTGTCTGAACTGGCCAGTGGAAATGCAGGAGAGCTTCCAGTGCTGGCAAACTGCACAGGATTTTACCTTTTCAGCCCTCTGGAATGGACAGCCAGGGCTGGGGCTACTGGGGGAAAGATGTTGCATCCAGCTGCAGCCCGAGCACGCCATCCCCCTGGATGGAAGACTTCAACTTTGCTTGGAAACACCCTTGATCCTCAGGCAGCTCTGGTGCTCCTGGCCCTGGTCTGGAGGCACAGGCTGCCCGTGGATGATGGTTTATAGTTCTCCCTCAAAGAGAACCTTTGCCCAGCCCGCACGGAGGGAAAGGGCCCAGCTGAAGCTTTGCTTGTGTCCCAGTGTTTTGTTTGCGGTTGTCCATCTTCTGAAGGATCTTTTTGAAGATCCTGTCTCTTCAGGAGCACCCTGTGGAGTGAAGTCTTCCCTTCCCAGTCCAGGTGAGTGCATCCAGCCCTGTGTTTTCAGGGGACCTACAACACTGCAGGAGAACAGGTCCTGGAAACCAGCTTGGCCTTGCCTGAGCTGCTGCAAGGTGCATTCAGGATGGTCCATGAGATCCTTTTCCCTGGAATCAGTGTCACCTGAAGGGCTGTCTTCTGAGAGCAGTGTCTGGCAGATCTGTGAACCAGCCTGAAACTGAGCAGGCTGCCAGGATGAGCTTGGTAAGGATCATTTCCCTGAGGGCAAATGGGTCCTGCTGCTGCTGCAAACACCCCTGGGGAGTGTCCCCTGTGCCAGGTGTCCCTGTGAGCTTGGCCCTGCCTCTATCCAGCCTCCTGGCACAGTATTCCCAACACTGCTGGGGAACAGGGATGGCTGCAGGGAGGGTAAAGCAGTAGGGCCCTGTTTGCACCACATCCTGCACATGCCAGAGCCATTCCCAGGGCTGAGGAGAGCTCTGCTCAGGCTTGACCTTGCTGTTCCAGCCCTGGCTCATTGGTATGCTGCGAGCTGGGCACAGAAATGAGTGGCTTAAATGCAGCACCATGCAAGGAATACATTAGAGAGACTCACCATGGAACAATGTGCCCATAACTGGGCACCACAGAGCGCACAGAGCTCACCCTGCCTGCTGCACTGACTGCTGAAAACCTGCCTGAACTGGGGACAGAGTCTGCTCCATAGAATCTCTGCGTTGCAAAGGGTGAGAGATCTCTGTGATGTGCACAGAGGGCACCAGATTTACCCTGCCTACCCCCGGGGGAGCCAGGACTATGTCCAGTGCTGGTGCCAGCACTCTGCCTGCAGTGTGACAGCTCTCCACACTCCACACACGCAGCAGGCCCTGGGTGGGTGCTGTGTGTCTGTGAGCTGGGCAGTCTGTGCACAATTCCTTCCCCACGGGGAGGCCTGGGCACGCAGAGCTGTGCTTTGGGCACACCTCCAGTGCTGCCTCTTCTCCAGGGAGTGGGAAGGGCTCCTCCTGGCCTTTGGCCCTGGCAACAGGAGAGTGGCTGCCAGGATCTAGGTCCAGGCTCTCTTTAACCAAGTGGAGTTTGCTGAATTCCATGGAGGAGACCCCTGCAGCCCTGGGGGTGGGAGCAGCCAGCATTGGGGAGGGGATTGGTGCCTGCACAGGGCGAGCAGGGGCTGGGTGTCCTGGGGGAAGGTGCCAGGCAGGTAGAGAGGGGAGGTGGGGATACTGCTGGGTGCAGCTGGCAGGGTTTGTACATGCAGGACATGAAGGGGCCTGGCAGCTACAGGGAAGGGAGCTGGCTCATGGGGATGTAGAGTTCCAGGTCTTGGGAACAGTGACAGTTTCAGCATGGAACAGTGGCAGGGATGCTCAGGTGTGTGCAGCCGAGCTCCTGCAGGAGGAAACAGATGGGGGCAGGGGCAGAGCTGTGTGTGAGGGAGGGTCTCAGGAGCAGAGGCAGGGCAGGAGCCGTGGAGTGAGCTTGGAGGGCAGGGGGGAAGGACACTCATGCTGTGGCTGTGGGCAAGGGAAGCAGGGGCTGCAGGGACACGGCAATGTGTGTGCTGTGCCTCAGCCAGGGCACACAGGACCCGCTTTCCACATCTGGTTTGCTCTCTGTATTTATTAAGAAAGCACACAGTCTTTTTTTCCTTTTGCATTCCCCCCAGCTGCACTCAAAGCAGCTTCCCCCAGCTCAGCCACCTGTGACATCCTCATACACCAAAGGTGCTCCTCAGAGGAACTTAGGAAGAACTGCAGGAATCTGGAACTGTAGGTCCTGTGGGTGCCAGGGGTGTGGATCCAGCTGGATGTGCCTAGCACAGGGAGCTGGGCTGTGGGGCCATGGTCTGGGGGTGACTCCTGCAGGGATGGGGTGATCCATCTGAAATGCATCGTTCATCCCTGGAGGTGTCCTAGGAAGAAGATGCAAAGTTGAATTGACTGAGGTCCATCAGAAAAAATGTGCCAGTTTTCCCTCCCACGGCAGCTGGGCCTGTCCAGATCTGCCTCACCTGTCCCAAACTCTGCTGGTGCAGCTGGGGAAGGTCTTCACAAGGGCCATTGCCCCGAGCAGACAGGTGACAGATGGCAGAGGCATTGTGGCACTGCCTCTTCCTGTTCCTTTCCAGCCGCTCTGTCTTCTCCCAGCTGAGGAGCAGCTGAGGGCACTTGGAATGTTCAGCTGGAGCAGAGGTCACTGAGGGCAGAGCTCCCCAGGGGCTGCAGCTCCTCCCAAGGGGCAGATCCCATCTCTGCTCTGGGACAGGGACAGCACCCAGGGAACAGCTGGAGCTGGGCCAGGGCAGGCTCAGGCTGGAGATCAGGGAAAGGCTCTTCTCCCAGAGGGTGCTGGCACTGCCCAGGCTCCCCAGGGAATGGGCACGGCCCCGAGGCTGCCAGAGCTCCAGGAGCCTTTGGACAGCGCTGCCAGGGATGCCCCGGGTGGGGTTGTTGGGGGGTCTGGCAGGGCCAGGAGCTAGATCCATGATCCCTGTGGGTCCTTTCCAGCTGAGGGTGTTTCACAACTCTGGGTCTCACCCGGAGCTGTCCTGAGCAGTTTTGTGTTCCCAGCTCTGGGAAAGGGGATTTGTGTCATTGACTGGCGTGAGAAGCCACTACCGACTTCATTGTGGGGCTCCCCTCTAGGTGTAAGGAGACACAGAAATGAGCTGCTGAAGACCACCCCTGCTCCGATGTCACATGCCTGGCAGAGCGTCCCGCGGGTGCACCGCGCTGCAATGATTGCTCAGAGGGAGTGACCCCAAAACAGCCCCGGGGGAGGTACCGGGGGGGGCTCTGAGGCTGAGGATGCTCATTCCGGCCGAGTCTGACTGCCTGGCAGGGATGTCCCGGCTGTCCCTGCCGCCGGCGGGGCGCTGCTGCCGGGCCATCCCTGCAGCCCCTGCGGGAGCGGGGAACGATTCAGATGGGATCGCAGCCCGGGCCGAGCGCAGGGGGGCAGCGGAGCGGGGCCACGGCACGGGCAGGCTCGGCTCAGTTCTGGAACAGGCCAGAAGATGTAGCTCTCTGGCACCTTTTGTGACTCCAGCTGGCTCTGAAGCCCTCCCTCCCACTGCTGCAGCGCTCCCTGATCAGAGCCAAGCAGCGCAGACTGCAGAGACAAAAATAGGCTGGGATCGTGAACCTGGAAAAAGTTTCCAGGCGAGTTTTACTCTAGTTTGAGAGGAGATCTAGGGCTGGGCACTGAGAGGTTTCTTTTCCTATCAGAAGGGATTTAAACTGATCACATCAAGCCCTCCCATTAGCCACCGATGTGATTAATGTATCCTGTATTGTTACAAAGTGATTCCACGCTGTAGATCTTTCTGAATGCTCCCTGAATTTATTATTTCCTTGTCCCAGTTGCTATTGGTGACGGCCTTGGTAAAATCCCAGGCAACATATAGAATGCAACATACATGGAAATTAGTTGAATACTTATCAGTATTATAGTCATAAAAGGACCTATTTATTAAATATATAGCTTAAGTGACACCTTAACAGCCAGAGGTACTAAATGACATGGGTAACATTCATTTGTATGTTGGTACATTGGTATGATAGTGCTCCAGCTACACTGAACTTTATTACCAACATCAAATTAAGATATATTGTGGGTAACATCATTAGGGCTGCTTGGACTGAACTGAATTTAAATAATGTCTTTAAGATGCAGATTTTTTTCCATGGCTTCAAAATGCTCCCCAGCTAATCCCCTGTGGCCCAGAAGTGCCAGCCATGAGCAGGAGCCTCCACTCGGGGGAGTGCCCTGATTTAATGATGTCCTTCTGCTGAGATGAGCTGCAGGTCCTCAGCAACACCTGGAAGATGCTGCTGCACTGAATAAAATTTCCTGGGGTGCAAGATCAGTGTTTTTGTGGAGATGAATGGGGAATCTCACTGCTTAACTCATCACAGGGAAGGCACCAAGATCACAGGGAGAACATCCCTGATTTGGGCAGCTCTTTAATGCCACAGCCAGAGAGAATATTGGGACTGGAATTAGGGAAGACACTTGTAGCAGGCAATGGAGAGAACTGCTGGAAGCCAGAAAGGCTTTTCAGCATTCAAGCAGCAATCAGGTGGTTTTTCTACAAGAACCACTGTAACTGAGCCAGGAGTTATAGAGTGTGAGGAAGGAGTCACAGGGTGAGATTCTTCAGCTGAACTTCTGGGCTTAATTTTCAAATTTTAGGTTGCCCATAACAGACACCAGTTGATGACAGATGTGCTGCAGCCATGTGAGATGTGTCTGGACCCTGATCCTCTCGGTCCCCATGAAGAAAGCATCTTCTTACAGGGTCTGGCAGGGGAAGGAACAGGAATGTCTTCCTGTAAACCTGGCACCCTGGCACCCCTGAGGCTACTCCAAAATCCTCTTGATCTCTGCATACTTGCAGGGATGGTGACTCCACCACTGCCATGCAGCCTGTGCCAGTGCCTGAGGACCCTTTCTGTGAAGAAAATTTCCCTCTGTCCTGGCTTGTAAGATAAGCATATATTCTATTTGCCATCTGTTGGAGGTGGGGCAGGTATCTTCTGTTAAGTTGGGCAGTTTTCTTATCTCTTCCAAGAACAATGTCTCCCTCCGGGGAGATATCTTCTGTTAATGTGCCATTGAATGGCTCACTGCATGACTGATAAAGTTACATCATCCCATTGTAAGATTCTCCACCCAGAGGGAGGAGCCAAGCATCCCTACCTGCATAAAATCAGCATTTCTTGGGACATCAACTCAGCCTCTTCACTGGATTCCCAGAGGAAGACCAGGCCCATCTACTCTATCACCAGACCTTCAGAGAAAACTACACCCTTCTACTGGACCATCGCTTCAACAGCATTTCATCTGCCACTCCAGGAGCAGGAGGAGCAGCCACCATTTAACTGGACTATCCCCAACACCCTGACTCATCAGGGTGTCAGGTTTCTGACTCTATCAGTAGTTTTGTTTGTGCTAATTACATTTTTTTTTAATTTAGTTTTTTCCAAGTAAAATACTGTTATTCCCATTCCCATATCTTTGCCAGAGAGCCTTTTTATTTTGAAATTGTGGTAATTGGGAGGGAGGGGGTTTACCTTTTCCATTTCACGGGAGGCCCTTGCCTTCCTTCACAGACTCCTGTCTTTTCAAACCAAGACACCCTCATAGCCAGCCTAAGCCTCCCTGGCACAACTTGAGGCTGTTTCTTGCAGTTGTGTCAGTCGTTACCAGGGAGGAGAAAGTGACACCAAAGGAAACCCCCCAAGGGTGGAGAGCAGGAAGGCTGTGGAGAGCAATGGTGGGCTTCTGAGTTTCTGCTGGCACTGTGCAGTGGCACAGAAACAGGACAAGACTAGCAAATACAGTCTCTGCTTGCTGGGATGTGTCTGCATCCCAAACCCTAGAAAGCCCAGTAAAGCTGAACTGTCATCTCTTTAAACATTAAGATTTTCTTCCAATTGCTTTTCACAGCTGGTTTTGGCCTGGCCTCCTGAAACCTGGCAGAAATTCCTTGGAGAGCTGGAGGTTGAGGAGGGGCTCAAGCCCTGACTGTCCCAGCAACAACCAAATCTTAGAGACCCAAAATTCAATAAATTAAATCAGAGACCAGGTATTCAAGAATTTTAGTTTCTCTTCTGGAAAAGCTGCCTTTGACCTGGGTTTATACACAACCCTTCTCCAGAGCCTGGGCCATGACTTGGTAGTGTTTAAAAAGGTTCAATGCTTTCAGGTCACAGAATTGGCCCTGCTCATCCTGACCCTCTCTAGAGGAAAAGAGCAGGATCAGAGCCTTCCTCTGCTCAACAGCCTTTGAAATCAGTCTGGTTGAAGAAAGGTCAGTTTGAAGCCACACGTGTTGCATGTGGTCAACATTGCTTGGGATTTTCTGTACGCAGAACCAGAGCTGTCAACACTCAGAGCCTCATTACAGCCCACCTGCCTTTACCTTCAGCTGCAGCAGGAGCCTTGGAACCTCCCAACTTCCAGATGGGCTTGAAGTGAGATCAGATGGGCTGGTAAGAGACTCTTTAGCTTTGGGAAGGGATCCACCCTAGCCCTACATCTGGCTTCTCACAAGGATTCCCAAAGAATGGGAAGGGGCTGACAACTCATCTCACCTGTCCTGACACAGTGCTGTGGGTCCCATGGCATGGGATTGTCTGTTGTTTGTTCAGGACTGCAGATTCCCTGGAGCAGAGCTGCTGCATGTCTGGGCACTGCTGTTCTGAGAGGTTCTTCATCTGGAACAAGCTCACCTTGCTGCCCTTTGATGTGGGAGAGCTGCCAGCGAGATTGTGTTACCCACAGGAGCAAGAAATTCACAAGGAGAAAAAGCCAAATATTTGTAATCCTTCTAAAAGCATGCTTTGCACTTTGGGGCTGGGTTCAGGGTTTCCAAGGTCCAGCCTCTCTTTTGAAGCAGTGATTTTGCATTCCAGAGGTGGGGTTTCTGATCTCAAGGTTGTTGTTGAACTCCTGCTCCCCATCATGTTCTGCAGCCACAAGGGCACTGACCTGAGGATCACAGAGTTGATAATGTTGGAAAAGACCTCAACAACCATCGAGTCTAACTGTCAACCCTTCCAGCTCCACACCTTGGTGCAAGGGGGAGCTCTGTGAGCCGTGTGGGATCGCTAATAGGGCTCCTGAGGACTTCCTGCAGCAATACCTGAGCCTGTTGTATCAATGTTTACAGGAGATCAGCTTTAAAATGCACGTCCCTTTCTCTCTGTGCCTGGCTGCCAAGCACCAAGGCCGGGGCAGGGTCCCCAGCTGGCCCCACACACGGACGTGGCGCGGGGCTGGTGCGGCTCATTCCGTTTCAGGGTGATTATTTGTGTTCCTTATGCCAGACCTCATTGCATCCATGAGCTGCTCTGCCTCTGTTTATTACATGGCCATTTGCACTTTCTGTTAATGTGCATTTGTGATGCAAGAGGTGTCCCTGCCCAAATCTGAGGCTCCTGCCGGCGCGTCCGTCAGCCGGCGTGTGTGGGGACAGGGATGTGTGGGCTGTGTGCACAGGCTGCTTTGCCTATCAATTTGCACTAATTGCAGAGGCCTAAAAGCACAGTGAGCTGTGCAGTCCTGCATGCCTGCCTTACCGAGGGCAGGACAGCAAAATGTTGGCAACGTCTGGTGTGGAGATATTCACCTGTAAAAGTCAAAGGATCTGCAAGGTTCTGCCCCAAGGAGCTGATGGAAAACCCCATTGCTGGGTGTAGCAGCCTGGAGGGAGTTAGAGGGTGGCTGTGCCTCAAACACTGGTGTCCAGGGAAGTTAGAACAGGATGTGCCTGGAAAGGGGCTGTACAGAGGTGGGGCAGCTCCTTTCTGGAGCCCATTTTCCTGCTTAGGTCCATGGGGACCACGCAAAGCACAGTGCTAGTGCAGAAGTGGGGTCAAGGAGTGGGCAAGATCAAAAGAGGGGCATTGAGACCACCAGAAGACCCTCAAAGCCACCTAACCCATTTCCAGACAGGTCCAGAAGAACAGGATGAACATGCTCACCATTTACACAACAAGTGAGAAACCCAATCCCAGGGTGGGGAAATCTTTCCCTATAAAAATGTGCTGTACAGAACCCAGGTGATGCCCCTAGACTCCCTGTGGGCTGGATTGATGCTGGAACCAGGGCTGGTGATCTCCTTTCCTCTCCTCTCTGCTCTCTTTCACTCTCTCCTTCCTCCCTTTTCTCCTTTATTCTTTTATTTCTCTTCCTACTAGAAGACAAGGACACAACAGACCAGTTTCTATGTCTTGTTTGCTAATAAAACTATAAAACTTTGTAAGCTTTTTTTTTGGTTTTTTTTTTTTTTTTTTTTTTTGGGGGGGGGGGTTTTTTTTTTTTTGTGGAGTTTTTTTTTTTTTTTTTGACCCCTTCTGGTTTTTGCCATTCTTTTTCAACCATGGGCATCTCTGTATCTCTGGATCTTGGGTCCTCACTTCCTTGTAGAAGTGGGATGTGTCACTGTGACATAGGAGTGTCACAGGGTGACACAAACACAGAATGAGGGTTGTTCTAGAAAAGGTGACAGCTTGGACTCCTTCTTCTAACATTGGCTTTTCTCCCTTCCTCTTTGAAAATACACATCTCCCAACCCTAGGGACTGCCTATGCCTAGGCTCTGCCTGCTGTCCCACCATTTTCCACACATTTCAGTTCTCAGGAGTTCACAAATTAAAGCAGCTTGATTATCTCACAGGGGATGAGGCAGAAATTGCTGACTGTGGTTTTGTCCCTGTGAAGGTGGTGAGGTCTGTGTCCAGCAGTGCATGGACAGAGCTCCAGACATCCCGGCAGCTGTCCCCAGGAGCTGCAGCTCTGGCAATGGAATGTGGGACTGCAGGAACATAGCTCTGGGAAGAATGGGTGCTGGGATATTCACTTGACACCACCAAGGTCATCCCACCCCACTGATGCTGGGAGGCCAGGAGAACTGGAGCTGCTCCTACAATGACCTGAAAGGAGGCTGGAATCAGGCTCTGCTCCCAGGGAACAGACAAGGAAAGGCCTAATGTTGTGCCAGAGGAGGTTCATGTTGGACACCAGGAAAACTCTCCTCACTGAAAGGGTGGTTAAGCTTTGGCACAGGCCTGTGCTGGAGTCACCATCCCTGGAAGTGTTCAAACAACAAGCAGACGTGGCACTTTGCATTGTGGTTTGGTGGGCCTGAGCTGTTTGGTCAAAGGTTGGAGTTGATGATCTTGGAGGTCTTTTCTGGCCTGAATGATGCCATGACCCTCACAGGCAGGAATGCACACAGGGAAGCATATCCTGGAATCAGGCCCTCATTATTCCAGAGCCCTGTAATGGCTCAGCCACAAAGCTCCCAATGGCTTTATAATTATATGAATATAAACAACATCCACAAACTCGTGCTCATTAATGAACGAGATCTTAGAGAGGGGCCATTCAATGCACAGAGCAATTAACACAGCAGTTGATTAAGGCAGCTTGAGGATAAGTCCTATGAAGAATTCAATATTGCTGCACTGCTTCATGTAGAGGCTTGGCAGAGGCATAAAATCATGACAAATGTGACCTGTTAGCATTAGGAATTCAGGGTCCCTGGAGAGGCAGGAATTGCTCCATCCCTTTGGCTCCCCTGGTCCCCAGGGATGTTTAATCACTGCTGTGCAGAAGGGCCAAGTGCTGGGGTGATCCCCTGCCTGCAGATTCACAGCACCTTAAACTTGTCCCCCCTGTCAGCTATCCAGGAGGTGCCATCCATGGGGAGGCAATTTCTGCTAGGATGCAGCAGCCCATGGAACTGGGGATGTTTCCCAGAAAACAGCATGGGACCACTCCCAGGCCCAGCCATGGTCTGTCACTGCTCGGATGTGCAGCCACCCACAGAGCAGAAAGAAGGCTCTGCACACCCCCCCATCCAGGGAAAAAGAAAATGATAGAGAGAATGAGTGACCTCTGTGAGGTTGAGCAGAGAGGCACTGCCAGACCTCAGCATGTCACCCACCCTGGGCTTTCACCCTGGATTAAAGCAGCCAAACATGGGGGGAAGTGCTTGGAAAGGGGAGTCATCCCTGCCTCAGGTCAGAGCATACAAGAGGAGAGTGAGAGAAAAGAGTCACAGAGACACTGAATGGTTTGAGTTGGGAGGTATCTTAAAGCTGATCCAGTTCCACCAGTGGCAGGGGTTGGAACAGGATAAGCTTTAACGCCATTTTCAACCCAAACCATTCCATGGTTCTGTGATTCTCTGTGTCCCCAGGAATGCTGCAGGGTTCCATGCTGCAGGGTTCCACACCACCTCAGCCCAGCCACATCTTTGGGAATGTGACAGGGATGCTCTCTGTGTGTAGGGTGAGCCTGTTCCAGCAACCACAGGCACTGCAGCCTTGTTGGCACAACAGCTCCAGGGCCTCAGTTTCCCCTTCCAAAGGATGGAGGTGGCATGTGGTTCCTGCCCTTTGCTGAGTGCTCTGGGTCCCACAGAGCCTCTCACCTGCCCTAAGCTTTGCTGTATTATGATTGCTAGGAAGGAGAGGGTCCTCATTGTCCTAGGAAAATACTGCTTTCATTCAGAGCCTGGAGCATTTTCCAAAAGTAATTAACTGGAAGAAGCTGCTAATTAAAAGATCTGGTGCCTACAGAAGTGTTTGGCAGAGATAGGTGTCACCTTGCTGAGTCTGACATGCTGAGATACAACACTTGAGCTCTCAGCTGCCACCAAGCCTGGCCTCTGCTGCTGCCAGTCCATCCCAACAAGATCTGAGCTGCACAGGCTGGGCCCCAGGCAGCATCAGCAGGAGCTTGGTCTCCCCTGCCCTGTCTGGGAACAGGCTGATGTCAGGCTGTTGAGCCTTGCACATTCCAAGATCTGTCACCTCGTATGAGGTGGCACCGTGTTCCTCTTGGTCCTGGGGAGCTGGTCACCCACCCCTCAGCCCCAGTACCTGGGGCTTAGTTCCCACACTTCTGAGCAGGACCAGGAAGAACATGGTGCAGAAAAGTCTCTTCCTCACCCCAGGCATGTCCTGCTGAGCAGCAGCTGCTCAGGGAGTCAGGAAATTGCAGCTCTGAGCTGGGCCTGGCCAAAGCTCAGGGAAGGAAATTGCAGCTCTGAGCTGGGCCTGACCAAAGCTCAGGGAAGGAAATTGCAGCTGAGCTGGGCCTGGCCAAAGCGGGGTCAGTGAGCTCAGCTCTGCCGTGGTCCCTCCAAGCAGGCAGTTTTGAGTGTGTGCTGTGAGCGCTGGGCCTGGCTCAGGTGTGGCACTGCTCCTCTCAACTGTGGGTACCTGGTACTGCCCTTTCAGCTCCACCCTGAGTTCTACAGCAGCAGCTTTCCAGAGAGGTTTGGTGTGTTCTACCTCCCTGAATGGAGAGGCAGGAATGCCTTCTGCCATGTGAGGAAATCCATTCCGGCCTTTCTGGCTGCGGCAAGCCCTGTCTCCTGCCCTGGGTGGTGTGGCACTGCTGGACTCAGCACGGAGCTGCTCAGCTCCAAGCACACCATGGCTTTGCAGCACTGGGCTGTCCCCAGCACCGAGCTGCTTGGCTCTGACCT
Organism: Vidua chalybeata; assembly: GCF_026979565.1. Taxonomy (NCBI): domain Eukaryota; kingdom Metazoa; phylum Chordata; class Aves; order Passeriformes; family Viduidae; genus Vidua; species Vidua chalybeata. The sequence continues at coordinate 13,732,456 of NC_071547.1, read as the reverse complement.
GGCAAACCTGAAGGAAGCAGTGTTCCCCTCTGGAGTGGCGGCACAGCCTCGGGGGCAGAGATTATGTGTGGCAAAGACCCTGTGGACACCAGGGAGGTTCCACAGGACTCACCAACTGCAGGAAGATCCCTCAGGTGCCTGGCTGAGCTCGGCTGCTCACAAATAATCCAGCCAGGAGAGAGGGAGGACTCTGAGGCACGAGGATCTCTGGGATCACAGGGAATTAATTCTGCTGCTCTGGCATGAGCAGTAGGAGCTGCTCTTAGCAATCAGTCAAGTGTTAATTTGCATTGTGTGTAATGTGACCGCGGGTGGGCTCATTGTCACCCACCCGCTCTGAGCTCCAGAGCACTGGAGACAGAGCTGGGCTCCTTCTGTTTGGTTTATTTTGTTAACACCAAGCAGTTTTACAGCTCCTGAGGTGAGAACTGTGCCAGGGAGGGGGGACCGCGAGTGTTGGAAGGGTGGGCAAGGGTGGCCCTGGAGGGGATCTACAAATACTTCCAGAGCAGCTGTGATGCTGTAGGCACAGAGCCCAAAGACATCCACAGGTGCCAGCCCAGGACAGGGAGAGCATTTCCAGCCAGTGGGGCTGGTCCCAGCACCCGGTGTGCCCCAGTGAGCTCAGCCCTCAGAACAAACTCAGTGCCCTCAGCTGCTCCTTTTCAGCTCCCCTGGAGACCCTGTGCTGGGGTAACGCTCTCCCCGTGTCTCTCACTGCCCTTGGTGTGGCTCTGCTGCCACATTCCCGTTTTTCCTGGCTGTGCATGGATCACTGCCAGGCACGAGGAGCATTATGCTCTGTACCATGTCCAGCAGCTCTGTTGTGTCAGGCACCATCTCTGGGGCCAGTGTGACATCTTGGGGATGCAGAAAAGGCTGCTGGGGTGCAGGAGGGGCTGCTGGGGTGCAAGAGGGGCTGCTGGGGTGTCTGAGGGGCTGCTGGGGTGCAGGAGGGGCTGCTGGGGTGCAAGAGGGGCTGTTGGGGTGTCTGAGGAGCTGCTGGGGTGCAAGAGGGGCTGCTGGGGTGCAGGAGGGGCTGCTGGGGTGTCTGAGGGGCTGCTGGGGTGTCTGAGGGGCTGCTGGGGTGCAGGAGGGGCTGCTGGGGTGCAAGAGGGGCTGCTGGGGTGTCTGAGGGGCTGCTGGGGTGTCTGAGGGGCTGCTGGGGTGCAGGAGGGGCTGCTCCCCTCCGCCATACTGGGGCTGAGGGAAGCCCCTGCCTTCCTTGGCTCCCCCTCCGCAGCTGTTCCAGGCACTGTGTGTGAAATCCCCGACTCTGAGAGCTCTTCCCAAGGCTCTGCCAGGGCTGTCCTGCCTGCCTAGGGAGGAGCTGGCACACCCCAATCCCTGCCAGGGCTCGGCCTGAGACTGCAGCACAGGGATTGTCCCATGGAGGACTCCCAGCATGGGGGATGAGCACAGCTGGGGCTGGGCAGAGCTCAGTCCCTTTGCACACTCCTGGAATAACCTCATGGCTGAAGTCCCAGAGAAGTCTTCTCCACTGATCTTTTCTTTGCCTAATGTTTTTTTCCTGCTCACGGCTGAGGGATGCTGTGTGCCTGCAGAGGCAGGAATCCAATCAAGGAACACCAAAGGCTCTGGGGGTCCTGGGCAGGGAAGTGTTCCCTGAGAAACCCTCATGGAGCTGTTCTGAGCACAGGCTGAGCAGCAGAAAGGCTCCCCGTGGCAGTCACCAGCCTGATTGTGTGACAGAGTTGTGAGCAGGGGCTGTTTCCTGTGCCATGGCAGTATTCCCTTCAGGGCGGCCTCTCCAGGGATCCTGATTCTCCAAAGCAGTTCAGAAATAAAATGAGGATCATTTCAATTGAACCTTGATAACTGGACTTCTCTGAGCAGGGCTTTTCTGTGCCAGCCCAGCTAACACAGCCCTGCACACTGAGCTGTATGCACACACCTCTCTCCTGCTCCTGCCTCCTCCTCTCTCCTCTGGCCTCCCTCCCTCTCACACACCTTCTAGAGCCCTGCTCAGTTCTTAGAAAGATCACCTGGGTCCCTCAGTCCAGCCTAAGCTTCAGAAGTCATGGAGCAGATCCTCTGGGAAAGACCTCGGTGAATTCCTGCCTCCAGAAGCAGCAATCAGCCTCATCCCTTAGTCCTTTGTGCGGTGATGTGGTGGTGCCACGTTCTCCCCTCCAGGGCATCTCCCTGCTGTGCTCCAGACAGCACCGGGAGATCGGGATTGTTCCTTCCTCTGCCTCAGCATTAATGACTCCCAAATGTCTCGAGTGATAAAGGAGACAACTCAGTGATCATGTGCCAGGGAAGCTGGAGTGTGGGAACAGCGGAGGAGCTGTTCAGGACTCAAAAGCGTGACTGGAGACTCTCTGTGCCTGCTCTTGGGTGGTTCTGTGTTCTGCCAGCGGTGGAGTTCCTGTCCCAGAGCTGCCCAAGTGAGGCTGCTCAGCACGGGCAGCAGGAGCTGCCGACACCTTTGGGCTGGAGCTGTACCCAGACAGGGCTGATCAGGTGCCAGGAGGGATTGTCTGGCCCTCCTCTGCTCTCATTCTCCCTGTGTGTCACTGCAGATTCCACTGAAGTGACTCCAATTTACTCCTCACTAGGGACGGAAGAGTCAGCTCTTGTATTTTGAGCTGTAGTAAACTATTTTTAACAACCACAGCATTCATCATGAAAGGCTCTCTGTCTCCTGCTGCAAGGAAGGAGTGAATAATGAATGAACACAGAGCTCTGCTGATCCCTGTGCTCAGCCGGCCTGGGGAGAGAGCTGGGCAGGCTCTGAGGCTGCAGGTGTGCAGGGCAGCCTGGGGAATCACATTCTGGGAGCTCCAGCACTTCCAGGAGCCCTGGCTGCTCCATCCAGCAGGGCACAATGCCAGCGTTTAATTGCCCTGCCCCACCTGCTTTGGAGCTTGGATCACAAGGTGCATTTAAGGTCAAAGGTGTGGCCTTGGCCTTGGTCTGAGCTGGGTTTGGGGTTGTTTTATCTGGACATCACCATGGGCTCGCCAAGCATGCAGGGCTGTTGGCCCTGGTTGCCATCACTGCATCTGCTCCTCTTGCTATGGTACTGAGGCACTTTCACATTGTCTCCTGGGCTTGCCTGCCCCTCAAACCAGCCCCATTTGACCCCCATCCATGACAGCTCAGGATTCCTGGAGCCCTGAGATAAGATCCCTGCTCCTGGCCCTGAATCTGTGCCCCCACAGTGACCCAAGGCTCCACATCCTGCAAGACCCTGGGACAGGTCACAGCTGTGAGATTCCTGCAAGCAGAATGACCCCTGAACACTTCAGTGGGGTTTTGGAAAGGTTGTGAGGACTTTATTTATCAGATGAGGCTGATCTTTGCCGCCTGCCTGGAAGGACAGAGCCAGGAGCTGGACTCCATGATCCTGGTGGGTCCCTTTCAGCCCAGGATACCCTGTGATTTTATCATTCTATGATCATGTTTCCAGTATTGTTTGCTCAATGAAAATGGGTGGATGCCCTAGTAAGGGCCATTAGACCCCCTTGATGTGCTTGGAGTCTGAGCAAGCTGCCCTTTTGAAGGACTGGGGGAACTTGATGGGGCAGAATGCCCCAAATCCCTGTGGCAGCCGAGCTCCAGGTGCCTGGAACACAGAGCTCTGGAATACTGAAGATGCCGGCGTTTCCTCAAGGCTTTCCCGCAGGGGTTTGCAGGTGGAGCCTCCTGTTCTGGGCCTCTCTGTGCAGATTATTTCTTGTACCCTGGCTGGATGTGTCCTCATCAGGAGGAGAAAAATTGCCTCCTGGAGGATTAGGTGATGAGGTGAAACTCTCACTGTTCATAAACATTGGCAAAGGGAGACACAGATCAGCTCTTCTGGAGGCTTCATCTCCTCTGGAGGCTTCCTTAATATTCCAGAGGATAAAACAGACAGATCCTGTATTAACCCATGAGGACAAAATGCATTGAGGGGCTCAATGTCACCCTCTTAATGTCACCCTCTGCTAGAAAGGCCCTTCAGGCTGCTCTAGAGCCAAAAGGAGCCTGCTGGCTTCTGCAGAGCACAGCCTGGAAACCAGTGGCTGGAAATGAAGGGATGTCCTTAGACAGCACAATGAAGCCACCACCAGCTGTCAGGCAGGGGCAAAAGCAGGCACAGAAGGGACTTTGGGAAAGTCCCTGCCCTGCTGTGATGTGGCCAAAGGCCTGAGTGCCTCTGTCAAAGTGTTCTCCTATGAGGCTCTTCGTCCCAGCTCTGCCCTGGAGGGGCAGCTTTGTTTGGAGCTGTCTGGGTGTGATGCTCTGTGCCAGGCTCAGGGACAGCACCAAGCACCCAGCCCAGATGAGTACAACTAATATAGAGCATGGAATGGGGGACTGGTCTGGGTGGGAAGGGACCTTGCAGCCCATCCAGTGCCACCCCTGCCACGGGCAGGGACACCTTCCACTGTCCCTGGCTGCTGCCAGCCCCAGTGTCCAACCTGGCTTTGGACACTGCCAGGGATCCAGGGGCAGCCACAGCTGCTCTGGGCACCCTGTGCCAGGGCCTGCCCACCCTGCCAGGGAAAAAAATTCTCCTAACATCCCACTTAACCCTGCCCTCTCTAAGTTTAAAACCATTGTCCCTTCTCCTGTCACTGTGTGCCCATATGAAAAGTCCCTCCCCCTCCTTTCTATAAGCCCCTAAAGGTACTGGGAGCTGTAGTGAGATCTCCCTGAGGCCTCCCTGAGGTCTGCTCCTCATTTCACCTCTGTTCCCTGAAAGTGTTCTGTTTTCCTCAAAATTTAACTGTTCAAGAGCAGCCAAATCTCAGGCAAGACAGGATCTCCTCTGAGCAGGATGCAGAGGTTTGCAGGTTGATTCCCACTGACCCACAGCTTAGGCACCCAGTGGTTTAACACCCATGCTGGCATCTCCAGGCCTGCACCAGAGACACCAGAGGACAAGCCCTGATCCCCGAGGTGTCTGTCCAGCCTCAAGTCCACTCTTGGTCCCCTGAGCTGCCTTGCCTCTAGGATAGGCTGTAGTTAAAGAGATTAAAGCAAACAAGGCTGCCTTGCCGCTTGCCACAACTCATTAGAAAACTATTAGGAAGCAGCTCATTAGGATGTAGAAAATGCTGCATTGCTGTTTTCCTGGAGGTTTGTTCACACAGAGCACAAGAACTGGGAGGACAATGAGTAGCACAGGAGCCATGTGACTCCCAGAGAAGGGGTTCCTTGCCATCACTCACTAGTCCCAAACTTGAAACTTTTCCAGCCCTGCTCTAAAGAGCACTCGATTGAAAACCATCCAGGAAGAAAAGGCTGCATCCTTCATGTTCTCATCTCTGCTTGGGAGCCGTGGGCTCTGCAGGTGCTGTGCAGGGATCTGTCCTTTGCTGGACACCAGGTATATGGGCCCTGCTGAGGGAGCTAGATTTACCTGCCTGCCCTGACTCTGCAGATGGCTCAGGCAGGGATGGTCCCACAGCTGCTGCACAATGTCCTTGTCACCTCTGGTCCCCACAGCACGACAGCGAGGCTGGGTCACATCTTTGCCCAAGAAGACTGTTTGTGTCCATTTTCCTTGGTTCCCACCACCCTCCCCAGGTCACGCTGGGCACAGGAGGCAGCTGGAGCCTCTTGCAAAGGAAAAAGGAATCAAACTGTCACAGGTGAGATTGCCTTCTCCCAGAAAAGATAATGCTGAGTTTGGACACAGGAAAAGTTGGAGGTTTTGTCAGGCCGTGGTTGCAGGCGTGAGTGGGCAGGACTAACACAGGTACCTGAGGATTCTCCTGGCCTGGCCATGTGTGGTGGGACAGGAATGGACCTCATCCAGCATTCCAGGGACGTGCTCCCAGCTGGCCCCTGCTGCACAGGCTGGGGGTGTCCTTCTGACACAGGGACTTGGAGAGGGAATTGGTCTCAAGAGCCCAAACCATCCCAATTCCCTGAGCTGGCACCAGCACCCACCAGCTGACCCTACTGTGCCCAGGGCATACAGGGTGCCCATGAGCCCCTCCAACATTCTCCTGGAGGAGAGGAGTCTGCCAGACAGGGAAGCCCTGGTGCTGCAAAATCACAGAATGATCGAATCTCCTGAGCTGGAAGGCACCCACAGGATCATCCAGTCCCAGCCCCTGTCCCTGCCCAGACCCCCCAACAGCCCCACCCTGGGCATCCCTGGCAGCGCTGTCCAAAGGCTCCTGGAGCTCTGGCAGCCTCGGGGCCATGCCCATTCCCTGGGGAGCCTGGGCAGTGCCAGCACCCTCTGGGGAAGAACCTTTCCCTGATCTCCAGCCTGAGCCTGCCCTGGCCCAGCTCCAGCCATTCCCTGGGTGCTGTCCCCATCCCAGAGAAGAGATGGGAGCTGCCCTCAGGAAGAGCTGCAGCTCTTGGTGAGGTCTCTTCTCTCTCTGGACACATCTGGATGTGTATCTGTGTTGCCAGTCCCTGGGAACAGTCATCACAGCCAGCTCTGGCCACCTAAACCCATCCAGACTGCACAGGCAGAGCAGGAGTCATCTCCTGGAAGGGGCACCCTGCAGCTGGAACCCCCAAACCCCACAGAGCACAGTGGGTTCTCCCCTCAGCCACCACTGTCACACCAGAGAGGGTCACAGCTGGCAGGGGGCTCCTGCTCCTCTCCAGGAAAACCCAAAGGCTGAGGGCACCTGATGGCTCCCACTCTTCCCCAGACAGCAGAGGTTGCTCTCTCTTTTCATGGCTTCTTCTTGTGGTTTGTGACTTCCTCAGAAGCACTTAATTGATTTATAACCCAATAATCCCCGCCCTTGTTAGGCACAGTGTGCCTCATACATCATTCCCTGCACAGAAGCTGGTGCCAGCCCCGTCAGGACCTGACCTGAAACTCTGATGGGCCTCAGAGCTCAGCACCCCTTCAGACCTGCCTGTCCCTGAGGCACAGCAGGGTTTGTGTCACCAGTGCCACCCACGGGCACAGCTCCTGGGCAGCACCTCTATATTAGTTGTACTCATCTGGGCTGGGTGCTTGGTGCTGTCCCTGAGCCTGGCACAGAGCATCACACCCAGACAGCTCCAAACAAAGCTGCCCCTCCAGGGCAGAGCTGGGACGAAGAGCCTCATAGGAGAACACTTTGACAGAGGCACTCAGGCCTCTGGCCACATCACAGCAGGGCAGGGACTTTCCCAAAGTCCCTTCTGTGCCTGCTTTTGCCCCTGCCTGACAGCTGGTGGTGGCTTCATTGTGCTATCTAAGGACATCCCTTCATTTCCAGCCACTGGTTTCCAGGCTGTGCTCTGCAGAAGCCAGCAGGCTCCTTTTGGCTCTAGAGCAGCCTGAAGGGCCTTTCTAGCAGAGGGTGACATTAAGAGGGTGACATTGAGCCCCTCAATGCATTTTGTCCTCATGGGTTAATACAGGATCTGTCTGTTTTATCCTCTGGAATATTAAGGAAGCCTCCAGAGGAGATGAAGCCTCCAGAAGAGCTGATCTGTGTCTCCCTTTGCCAATGTTTATGAACAGTGAGAGTTTCACCTCATCACCTAATCCTCCAGGAGGCAATTTTTCTCCTCCTGATGAGGACACATCCAGCCAGGGTACAAGAAATAATCTGCACAGAGAGGCCCAGAACAGGAGGCTCCACCTGCAAACCCCTGCGGGAAAGCCTTGAGGAAACGCCGGCATCTTCAGTATTCCAGTGCTGAACTTCCCACCAGGGCGAGCGCTCAGGTGATAACTCTTTGCTTTTGATCTATTGGATTTTGCAGTGTCTTTGGTATGGTGATGAGACTGCAATATCCCATAATAGATGGCTGTTTCTAGCAAGAGCTCTGCTGTAATTGTATTTATGAGCAGAATACTTATAGGGGCCTTCAGGGAGCTTCAAGTGTAAAAACATTCCTATAACAACATATAGACAGCCAACAGCCAGGCAATTAATTTCTGGGCTGAGAGTGGTGTTGGGGGCTCTGTCCTGTTTTAGAACATCCATTAAAGCTGCAGAGGCTCTGCTGGAGGCCATGGGGAGCTGGACACTCACTCCTTCCTCTGTGCTTTGTGTGCCTAACATTGGCTGGAAATAAATTTCACTAGAGCTAAAGGAGACCACTGAAGTTCTGGTGTGTTCTGGGGGAACCACAGATTTTTGTCACAGAATACCCTGGAAGGGATCCACCAGGATCCTCCAGGCCAGCTCCTGGCCCTGCCTAGACACCCCAGCATCCCTGTGCATCCCTGGGAGCACTGTCCAAAGGCTCCTGAGCCTGGGGAGTTCATGCAATAACAACCCTCCCTCCCAAGCTGTCCTCCCAAGGGAAGAGGCAGCACAGACCCCTGAGGTGCAGGTACCAGAATGGGAAGTGGGATCAGCTCTCCACACCTGATCCTTACTTGCTGGGTGTCCTCATCTCTGTTTTCCTCTTTGCTCTTTCCCTCCTCTCCCCAGTCCCAAAGGCCCAGGTGATGCCATCATGCTCCAGGTCTGGTCATGGCTCCACTTCAATAAAGTCCAAACAAAATCTACGTCCCTTGACAGGAGTCTCAGTGCCTGTTTGTCACTGCTTTGGCTGAAATTACCTTAATAATGGGATATTCACACGATGCCAATCCCCCACAGAGTGGCATTAATCAGCCTTGTTCTGCAGGGGAAGAAATTATATTGCTGTTAAAGATCACTTATTTACAGTTTCTGATTAGTATGGTGAGAGGAAAGGAGATTGTTTTCATCATTTTATGAAAAAAAAAAAATCCAAACCAGCAGGCTCTTCAAATAATTATGAAGTTTTAAATTAAAGCTGTTGAGGGAAGTTTCCATTCCACGGATAAACTCTGTCTTGGAAAATGGCAAGGACTTAGCAAGTGGCAAAGGGCCTCAAAAAGCCCCTAGTAGGATTAAAAAGAAATTCTATTGTTATAATATGGACAGTTCCAGTATTATAAAACAAAATCTTTTTAGAATTGATTTGTATCCTCCAAACACCTTGGAAGGGGTTCAAGCTGGCAAGGACAGACTCCAGAGCTGCACAGCCCCTCCCAGAGCAGATGTGCAGAGCTGAGCCTAAGCTGCTCAGTCTGTGTGTTAAACTCAGCACTTTGTTGTGCCCTCCTGGTTTCTCACAGAGTCCTGCCCGTGTCAGGATCAGCTGGGGGAGCGAGGCACAGAAGTAGAAAGGGCTGGTTTAGGGCTTGGGGCTGAGCTGCTCATCCACAGAGAGAGAATTAAAGGCACCTGACCCCAGGTGGGTACCTGAGCCATGCTCGAGGCTTTTCTCTGCCCTATTTTGGGAAAATGTGTCTTTAATAACCCCAGGTTCCCGGGTTCAGCTGCCCCCCTACAGCTGCCAGGATAAATTTTCCTGATCTCCTCTTTAGGGGAGGGTGTTTCTTCTGGTCCCCTCGGTGCAGCTGCAGCTGCAGTGCTTGGGGTGAGCTGTGCCCTGGAGTAGCTCTGCCTTGCAGCCCCACCAGAGAGGTGTGCCTGTGTTCATCTCTGAGCCTGACCCTGGCCGAGCTGTCCTGTTCACCCAGGACAGGCTTTGCAAACCCATTTTATGTTTTCGTTGTGTAATAAAGAGATGTTATGTGTATTTTGAATAATTCGTGCATATGAGAAATAGACGTATGAAATATGTTATATTAGAAATATTCCTGTAAGTTCTCTTAAGCACTCACACCGGGAAGGGGAAGGTCGCTTCATGGTATCAGCAGGGAGAAAAGGACCTAATTTGCTAGCGAATAAACTTGGCTCGCAAGCAGATGGGTGCTTCTCCAGGGTGATCCGAGGAACACCCAGATGATGAATGCTCGATAAATATCTCAGATTGAGATAGCTAGAGCTATCAGGAAGACACATCTCAATGCAGAGTTCCAGTAACTCCCTGATCGACATTCATTGCTTCCCAGACGCCTTTTGTTCAGCTCCATAAAGAGAAAAGAAACTACATGAATATGTGAACTGTTGCAAAGAAGAAAAGAAACCCTGCCTCAGGCAGAATAGACAGTATAAGAACTGCTCGGACAAAACAGTCAGGGTGAACATAGGAGACCCTGTGCTGTGGAGGTCAGACCTGTGCCTCACCCAGCGCTGATCCCAGGCTTGGCACTGACTTTTGATTGTGGCTATCTTAGACCGAATCTTGGTCATGAAATAAAAATCTATTTTATTAATTATTAAATTTGGCTTGATAATTTTTGAAGTGAACAGGGCTAATGCCTTTATTAATGTTCAGCTCTTTATTAAAAAGATCAGCTGGGCGGGGGGCTCGACACAGAGCTCGCCCCCGCGGTTGTAGCTTTCCCAGGTGGCCAAAAGGAAGGAGGCGTGCTTCCCCTAGGGATAGACTCTTTGATCCCTCTTATCATGAGGGCCCTATAGTCTCCCATGTTTTGCCTACCTTCTTGCTGGCTGGGACTCCAGTTGGGGTCCACCAAGGGCATCCCCTGGTTCCCTAGGGGCCCCAGTCCACCCTCTCTTTCCCATATCTTCACCCCTGCCGCTCGGATCATCTGGACCTCTCTTGGAGAGAACAGAATGCTTAGAATAGCTCAGGTCTCCCCAGGTACAAATACTCAGCCCTAGAAATCAGTCCAGCTGGCTAGATATTCCAATGGGGTCTTCCACTAAATTTCTTAGCTCTTTCCCAAATCCCCGCACTTCGGAAGCTGCCAAAGGTGCATCCACAAACCTAACTCCCCCAGCTGCTCTACCCATAGGAACCCCTCTAAGGGGAAAGAGCCCCTCCACCCTTGGTGCTTTGGACTGGGTGCTACAATATGGCCCATTTTCTAAGACACCAGGCAGGGAAATAGTAGTGGAGACAGACCCTGGAGGCCAGGGGGCATGCCAGGTGGTGAACCAACACTGGGCAAGGGTGGCCTCAGCTCCCAAGTGGGAGGAGGCAAGGAAACTCCAGCTGGAGAAGGAGAAGAGGGAGTTGGGGAGATGGTTGAAGAAACTAGGGGAAGGGACGATGGAACAGAGGTGGGAAAACGGGGGAAAGAAATCAGGGACTCAATAGGAGGGACTGAAGGACCAACTGAGGAAACTGTTGGAGAGGTAACAGGAGCAGAAGGGGGCAGGCAATTGAGGGGGTCCCATAATTTTATTTTTCTAGTCTCCCCCTCTCTATTCTCTTTGTCTTCCTCTCTATTTCTTTGTAACTTGCATATTCTCACAGTCTCATTATATATAGAATTCTCCAGCCAGCAAGCTGCATAAGATAGTTGTTCTATATCAAGGTCATCCCAGGGTTTTTTTTTTTGGTTTAACTGATTACACATCCACTGATCTCGGGTTCCATACCGTGGCCACTCTCCCTGTAATTCTAACTTCGGCCATACTTCTATACTGTAATGTATCATCTTACTCTTGTCTAGACCCTTTGTGGTCTCCCGAGAATCCCATTGGTCTAACAGTTGCCCTAAGGGGCTGTTAGGGGGAATTCTATTTGCTTTGGAAGGATTTGCTCCTTTACTATAACCTCTTCCCATTTTCAGGCCTCAAAAAGAAAAGAAAAAAAATATACCTTAAATGGTGCTTCTATCTAAAATGGAATATACTGACAGGCAGCTAAAGCTCATCTGGCCCCTTCCCACAACTTAGTATTTTGAACCACTTGACTGAACTTAATATCTTTTAACTAAACTCCCACTCTTGGTCCTACCCTCTTGGCACTTTACATTGTCTCTTGGCCAGGACAATCACTAGTCACACTCTCATCTATTGTCTTCTGTTCTTTTGCTCTTTGGCCTAAGTTTTGGACTTCTTGATGGACTTTCTAGGCTTGGACACCTGCTAAGTCTTGCCCAAACTCTTACTTGGCCCTTTGCCCAACCTTCTTACTAGGCTTAGGAGGATTGCACTCCCTGCCGAGGTAAGGTCGAATGTCCTGCCGAGCCTTACACTCGAATTCCGGCCAAGCCCCCTTGCCTGATTCTCCTACTAGGTTTAGCTTGCTTGCCTTCCTGCCTTTCTGCTTACTCAGGTTCATGCTGCTCTGACAGGGACATCCTGCCCTGCCTTCCAAGGACATCCCACCTGTCCTGCTATCCTGTCCTGTCTGCCGGGGACATGCCCTCTGCCTGGCGGGACTTGCCGCTCCTGCCTGCTAGGGCAACCTGCCCTACCTTCTAGGGACATCCCACCTGCCCTGTTACCCTGTCCTGCCTGGCGGGGACATGCTCTCTGCCCGGCGGGGACACGCCCTCTGCCCGGCGGGGACATGCCACTCCTGCCTACTAGGACATCCCGCCCTACCTGCCAGGGACATCCCACCTGCCCTGTTATCCTGTCCTGCCTGGTGGGGACATGCCCTCTGCCTGGCAGGGACATACCCTCTAGGACATCCCCATCCCACCTGCCCTGCTGGGGACATTCTCCTTGCCCTGATTGCCAGGGACTTACTTTGCCCCTAGGGGACCTCCACACGCTTGGAGGACGGCCTGCTTTACTTCTAAGGAGATGCCTCAGTCGCTCCTCTATTCCACTCGCTTCCCCCTGTTCCCGGCCGGACCCTTTGCAGGAGTCCAGAAACGCGGTACTAGCGGGTCCCTCTCACTTCGGGGGTCCGAGCTGCCAGCCCCTGTCTCACTCACTCACTCACTCACTCGTCTCCTGGTTTTTTCTTACCAATCCGATGCTCCTTTGCGTTGCTCGTCTCACGCTGATCCTAGCGTCTCACGCTGATCCTAGGGTCTGAAGGTAGCCAGCGACTCCCGAGGGTCCCTCGAAGCAGGTGGTTGAGCTGTCTGGGGGTCCTCTTCGGGTGTGGCTATCCCCGGACGAGCCCCCAACTGAAGTGAACAAGGCTAATGCCTTTATTAATGTTCAGCTCTTTATTAAAAAAAAATCAGCTTGTGGGGGTGGGGGGCTTGACACGGAGATTGCCCCTGCTGTTGTAGCTTTCCCAAGTGGCCAAAAGGAAGGGGGCGTGCAGAGTCCGTCGCTGAAGTCCAGAGCAGCAGCTGTCCCTTCTTTCCTTGTGGCACACTGGTGGCCAGAGGGTGAGGAGGCGTGGTGTGCAGAGTCTGTTGCTGAAGTCCAGAACAACAGCTGTCCCCGCTCCTTCCGTGGTGGCAGCACCACGGCTCTCTCTCTCTCTGTCTCCCTGTTTCTCACAGCCTAACCTAGTCTATTCTTTTTTAGGTGATGGTGATGGGTAAAAGTCAATCAGGGGATGTGTTTCCCTCTTCCTCAGCTAGGACATTTGTCGAGACCCCTCTACTGTGTTTAGTTCTTTATTTAGGGGTGTCTTTATCCCCTAAAAATACTCCCATGATCCCAAGGGTTTTTATTTGCATTTTAGCCCCAGAATGGCAGCGTGGGGGGGTGGGAGGCCAGTTATCTCCAGGTAGTTTAGAGAAAAACAAACAGAGCAATTAGCTAATTAACATTTCAATATCGGTATTCAGCTAGAGTTAGTAGTTATTTCAGTGTTGCCATGGGAACTAGGAAGGCCCTGCCCATATCTCTGGGGAACACCTGGAAACTGTTCATTACAATTTTTACCTATAACAGAGACACAAAACACTCTTAGGGATGCCGGGAGAAACAGGAACTGAAGTTGAGGAACCAGCTGCTGCTGGCTCTCACGCTTCCTTTGGCCTCCTGGTCCCTCTCTGCTGCCCCAGTGCGGGGGTGAGCCCAGCTCCTCCCCAGCAGATGGAATCCCGTGTCCTATGGGATAGGAGCTCTGTCATGGTTTGACACTGGCGCAATGCCAGTGTCCCCATGAAAATACACCCTCCCCAAATGAGTGCTGTGAGATGTGACCAGGAACACAGCAGAGCAGGCTCAAGCTTAGAAATAAAGGAGAAAACTTTATTACCCTACAACTACAATGAAAGACACATACAGAATTAAGGATGAAAACCTTCCAAAACACTCCTCCTCCCCTCACCCAATTTCCAACAAAGCACAGTGAGACACAACCCTGGATTCCTGATCACATTACCACCCTTCCAATAATCAATACTCAGTCCATCAAGGGAGAGAGGAGTCTCTCTTGTACCATAGACCCCCAGGAAACACAATTGCAATCTCCTGTCTCTCCGTGTCACACATGGCACCGCCTGGAGAAAATCTGCCATGGTGACACTCTTCTTTCCATGTCACAGTGCTCTCACCAACATGGACCAAGACTGCTCATAGGGCTCCTTTAAGGATGCTTTGCCAAGAACCAAAAGAACAACAGTTCAGTTTCTCAGTTCTCTCAACAGTCCCCCCCATTTTCTCCTCCCCTGGGGCCGAGGGTCTCAAGAACAGAGATCTTCCCTGAAGACAGAGGGCACCACCACACCCTCCTCATCACTGCAGCAGGTCACTCTCTTGGCTCCAACCATTGCATCCCCCTAGAAATGCAGTCTCTGCTGCAGGAGAAATTGTTTCAGTCTATGGCTATACAAGAAAAGCCCAGCCAAAGGCTACTCCATCATCTCTTCCCACCTAGGATTCTTTCCCATCTTCTTCTGACATCTCAGGCCCCAGGCTGTCTCCCTTCTCTTTCAGATCAAGGAGGATTAGTGTTTTGCAAAGTTTTTTGGTCCAAGGAAGGGTTAAAGTCTCGGGCTCTGCTGCCCCCAGGACGCCTGAAATCTCACAGCAGCCTGCCCAGGACTCCCATGGCTGGGCACCTTCCCCCCCCACCTTCTCTTTCTCCTCTGCTGGCAGTATGCTGGCACATGATACCAAATTTCAAGGTGGCCCAAGCGCTCCCTCTCTCTCTCTGGGAGGGCTGCCCGGGACATCTCAGTGTTTCTCCACCCCTCCGTCCTGCAGGGGCCAGCCCGGTTCCATTCCCTTCACCCCCTTTCCCTGTCCAGGGCTCCTGGCCTACCTCTCCTAGGCCGCATGGCTTCCCCTCCCCCGCCCAGCTTGTGGCTAGGCCAGTGGAGGTCTGAACTCTTCACTGAGTGGAACTAAAGAGAAAGTTCCCCTGGGCATTCTGTGCTCTTAACCCCTGTGTTCTGAGAGGTGTGTCCATGTCTTCAGTGGTTACACCACGTGTCAATATTAATATCGGACCACTGATTGGTTTGACCCCAACTTCCTGAGAAAATTCACTTCCCTGTCAAACCATGACAAGCTCCCACCTGGATCTACAGAGCCCTGGACCTGCAAGTGCTGGCAGGAACCTGAGGCTGGTGGCAGGGCTGAGGTGGGAGGCAGGGCTCTAAAAGGCCAAAAGGGTTGGATATTGGGGATATTTGGAAGCCGAGCAGGTTGAAAGCTGCTCCATAAAGCAGAGGGCCATGCTGCCTGCCTAGGGAGGGCACTGGGGAGGGAAGCTGGGGGTGCAGGGAGTGTGGGGCATTGAGGTGGGATGGCTCTGCTGGCAGGGGCAGGCAGAGGAGGGCAACAGGGTGTGCAAGGGACCTGAGGTGCCAGCTGGCCTTTGGCACTTCCCTGAGTTTGGTGGCATTTCAGGAGTGGGGGTGGCAGAATGGCACGGTCTGGAGAAATGGAACGGAAGCAGTGATGTCCAAAGCCCAGGCTGGCTACGGATGCTGGGGAGACTGGACAGGGCAGCACGTGCCTTGCCACTTAGGATAAGAGCTCCCAACCATGTGGAATAAAGGCTATACATAGTTGTTGAGTTTTTTTTGTTTTTTTTTTCTTTGTCTTAAATAAGAGGGCATCTTGCCAAGTTTCTCTGAGCCCACAGCAGGTACTGGTGCTGAGCAGGGCTTGCCAAGAGCCAGCAGGAGCTGGGTGTTTGCTGGCCAGTGGAGGAGCAGTGGCCACATCAGAGCTGAGCAGCCACACCTGAGGTGGGGTTTGGGCAGCCAGAGACGTGGAATGACACATCAGCAAGGGGGAGAGGGAACTTGACTGAACTGGGAACTCACAGCTGAGCTCCAGTGCTGAAGGGAGCCCAGGTGGGACAGGGGATGGAGAGTGAGTAACACCCAGCCAGGGATGGTATTGGGAAGGCAAAGCTCAGCTGGAAGATGATGTCAAGGACAGTAGGAGGAGCTTCCACCAGTGTGACAGCAGCAAAAATAGGTAATAAGGAGACTGGGTTTGCTGCTGAATGAGAAGAGGGCTCAGTGGGGACAGAGGAGGTGGAAGGACTCCCTATTATCTTTTTGTCTTCTCCACTGATGTCTCTCAGACCTTTGGGATTAGAGAAAAGGTTCAGAGAGAACAACTCCAGTAGTGCAGGAGGGCTGAGACAAGCATTTCTTGGGAAATCTGGTCCCTTTGGGTTCCTGGGAGAAAAGAGGATTCAACTGAGGGGTGTCTTCCAGGAAAATAAAGATGTTGATCATGGGGCTGGTGCTCATGTGACAGCCCAGGAGAAGCCAAGGGAATTTGTTTATTCAGCCTGGGGAAGGGAAGAGTGAACCTAAATACCAACCTACCAGTACTTATAAGGAGGTTTTGAGAAGATGGAAACAGAATCTTTGCTGAGAAATTTGGTGGGAAAATAAGAGACTGTGGTTAAAGACTGAAGAAAATGAGGTTTTGGCAGAATGTAAGAAAAGAAATACATGTCAAGAGAGTGAAATGTTGGAATAGAGCCCCAAGCAGATCATGGGATCTCCTCCCTGGAGGATGCCAAGCCCCAGCTGGACAAAGACCAGAGCAGCCTGGTCTGAGACAAGATTTGGGTAAGGAGATGGAGTGAGGACTCCTGATGTCCCCTCCTGACTGAGTCCCTCTGTGAGGCAGCCCACAGTAAACAGAGCAGTCTGTGGGTCTCTGATCAAAGGTTTAAATGTGAGCCCTGGTGTGGGGCTGCTCTGTGCCCCTCCTTTGGTGCATCTGGCTCTGGGTCACAGACACCCTGGGACCCCTGTGCTGGGGGCAGGGCCCTGTGCAAGGCTTGCCCTGTGTTTGCTGTGAGCACCTGCACAGCTGAGTGGAGTGCAGGCTGTGGAGGTCACTGGATCTGCAGTCTCACTCCCCTTGCCAAAACAACCTCCCCAGCATGAGCAGAGCACTGCAAATACTTTGGAAATTTCGCCTCCTTGTGCCTCTCTGAGATGACCCCGTGGAAATGGAGCTGCTGTCCTTGTTGTCCTTCTCTCCTCCTGGGTGTTGGCCCAGCCATTGACTTGAATTATGAGTTTGTCCTCAGGAAAATGACCATCACTGGCTCCCAGAGTGGAGAGTTTTGGCACACCTGTGTCAGTGCAGCTGTGCCAGGCTCTCTGCAGATCAAGCAGGGCTCATCCCGAGGAATTTGTGCCTGCTGGGGTTGGTTTGTGCTGCTGGAAGTTCACAGCTTGGTGGGGTTGGTTTGTGCTGCTGGAAGTTCACAGCTTGGTGGGGTTTCTCTTGGGATGCTGCTCAGGGCAGTTTGGGCACCAGAATACAGGGGGACATGCCTGTGTGCCACAGCTGCCTCCCACTCTCAGCTGCCCATGGTGAATCTCTGACCCACAAGGGGACCCCTGCACATCTCCAGGATGCTGCAGAGCCCGGAACTCACCAGAGAGCCCCTGCAGGGACCTGGGGGTCAGGAGTGCCCCAGAGAGCCCCTGCAGGGACCTGGGGGTTGGGGGTACCCCAGAGAGCCCCTGCAGGTACCTGGGGGTTGGGGGCCTTCCTGAAGGGGCTCACTGAGCTGCTCCTGCCTCCTCCTTGAGGGGCTGCTGGGAAGGTGCAGAGCTGCTTCCACTGGAAACTGCCACTAATTGGACCTTATTAAAAATTTACTTCTGTTTCATAATAAAGCTGGAGCATTTATTTTCCCCCAGCCAAGGCATTAATTGCCAACACAAATGGGCTGTGCTGCCACGGGAACAGCAGAGCTGGGGCTGTTGATTCCCTGACCTCAGTGCAGCCCTTCCCCCCGCTTTGCAGGAAAAGCAGCAGCCCTGGACAGCTCCACCTGCACATCCTGCTCCTCCCTCAGAGGATTCAAGCTTTGTATTTCTCATTTCTTCCAGGAAGGTGTTGGGATGCAAGGGTATACCTTGGCAAACAATATGTACCTTTTAAAATAAGAACTGATCACCTGACTGAAGTGAGGTGCCCAGAGGTTGAGCATATTTAAGGGTGATGGGAACCCCTAGGTAGCCCTGCATGATATCCTGCTGTCCTGGGGGAGTTCCCTGGGGAGAGTTTGTCTCAGGGGCTGTCCTTCAGCAATACCACACTTCCTCTCTGGTGAAGATGTTGAAGTTTTGACACTGATATTTTTGCAGAGTTTTTTTTTCTGTTGGGAAAAACTGCACAGTGCCAGTGCCTGAGCCTGTGGGATTTGGGACATAGACACAGGACTGGAGCATTGTACCAAGAAAAACAGGTCTTCATGGAATCACGGAATGCTTTGGGTTGGGAGGAACCTGAAGCCCATCCTGTTGCACCCCTGCCATGGGCATGGACAACTCCCACTGTCCCAGGCTGCTCCAAGCCCCAGGGTCCAACCAGGCCTTGGGCACTACCAGGGATCCAGGGGCAGCCACAGCTGCTCTGGGCACCCTGTGCCAGGGCCTGCCCACCCTCACAGGCAACATTTTCTCTCCTCTTTTATTTTAAAGATTCTAAAGCTGTTGTCCTGTCACTCTCTATCTAAGTAAAATGTTGTTCTCCCTCTTTTTCATAAGCCCCTTTAAGCCCTGCAAGGGGCTCTGAGCTCTCTCTGGAGCCTTCTCCTCTCCAGGTGAGCACCCCCAGCTCTCCCAGCCTGGCTCCAGAGCAGAGGGGCTCCAGCCCTTGGAGCAGCTCCATGGCCTCCTCTGGACTCGCTCCAAGAACTCTGTGTGCTTCTTGTGCTGAGGATTCCAGAGCTGGACACAGCTCTGCAGGTTGGGTCTCAAGAGCATCTTCCCTTTGGCTGATGTCCCTTCCCACCTGCCCATTGTGTTGTGTTGAGTGTGGCTGTGGGCCATGGAATGACCAGGTGGTTTTGCTGGGTGGGGTTTGGTGCTCTCTGTTCCTGCATCATGAAAACCGTGCCTGTTTTATTTCCTGCAAGAGTCAGAGCTGAGTCTGCAGCAGCTGCTGGGGCCAAACCTCCCCCTGCTGTGCAGCCTGGGCAGGGGATTCCTGTGCCTGTGGGGTAAGGGAACAGAGTTTTGTGTTTTGCTGTAGGAAGCTGTTACATCCCAAACTCTCCATTGAGCTGGTACGTGGGGCAGTGACTGGAATGGCACAACTTCACAGAAGGATGGAATCTCCTGAGCTGGAGGGACCTACAGGGATCACTGATCCAACCCCTGGCCCTGCCCAGACCCCCCAACAAACCCACCCTGGGCATCCCTGGCAGCGCTGTCCAAAGGCTCCTGGAGCTCTGGCAGCCTCGGGGCCGTGCCCATTCCCTGGGGAGCCTGGGCAGTGCCAGCACCCTCTGGGGGAAGAACCTTTCCTGATCTCCAGTGATTCCTGTCCCTGGCCCAGCTCCAGCCGTTCCCTCAGGGATGCAATGGACCTTCCCCAAGGAAGGGCTTCCCCCTGCACAAACACTCAGAAAAGGCTCTGCTTGCCTTCCCACGGGAGCCTGGTATCCCCTTGGACCTGGAACACTCCAGCAGAGCAAAGACATCCAGGACAGAGGTGACAGAGCTGTGTGAACTCCACAGGCCTGGTTAAGTGACAGAACACTGGCCCTAGGCAGAGGTTGTGGTATGGGCTGTTCTCCGTCCTCCATCCCATTTCCCACCTTCCATTGCTCTCAGAGCTGCCTCCTGCTCTGCAGCCTGCAGTAGAACCACGCAGTGCTCCAGTGCATGCCAGCCTGCAGCCCTGGCGCTGTCTGCTCAGCCTGGGCAGGAGGGGAGGACAGCTCCTGCAGCGACACTGTGGGAGGGATGCTCCAAACCTGCTTTCCAGTTAGGAGCAGAGCTGTGGTGCCTGTCTGGATGTGACAGGATAATGCACCTGCTAAACATTACAAGAGGTTTCCGAGATTCAATGTGACACCAGCGAGCAGGAGCTGCAGTTCAGTCAACACTCCATCAGTTAAAAGTCTATATTTCCAATTATCTGTGGACAGTTTGCCTTCAAGGATAATTGGCTTCCCACAGCTCCTGGAACAGATGTCAGGGAGCTCCTTCTCCACTGAGGAAAACCTGGAATGGTTTGTAGCATGCACTACAGGTGTCACTGTAAGGGACTTGGGGGGTGTCCTGGGGCAGAGCTTTGCAGAGGCAGCAGCCCCTAAAACCTGTGGGGTGCAGGTTACCCCACCCTGCTGCTGAACTGCGGGGCCTGGGGGCCCACACTGTGACACAGACCTGGCACAGTGTCCCTGCCCTGGGGACACTGCCAGGAGGCTTTTGCACGTAGTCAGTTGTCCCCTTGGCACAAGAGGTGACGTCCTGGCAGGATAATGTGCCTGTCTCCCTCCTGGATGCCACCCAGGGAGGGCTGGGAGAAGAAGAGGATGTTTTACTTGAAAATGGGTATTTAGGGAGCTGCTCCTAACAGGCCTCCTGTGCCCATGGCTAGGGCAGCCCTCAGGCCACCAGGAGACAAACCCAGCCCCACAGGCTCTGCTGACCCTCCCCAGCTCCGGGGTGCTCCCAGGACAACCAGCTCTGGTCACCCCTGCAGGGACAGGCTGCACAACCCAGGCAGGACTGGTAGAGGAAGCAGGAAATCACAGCAGGACTGTAGAGAAATCCCGAACTCCAGTAAGGAACGGAAGCATAAGAATTTCCTTGCAAAATTTAAATATCTGAGTGGGAAATTGGGTTTTATTACAACAGACTGCTGCTGTGTCTAATGGGAATTGTCATTCACCACTCCAGGACCTTCTCTGTGGATAAGATTTGTTGACTGAGCTGCAGCTTCCAGGAATCACTGGAGCTCTTCTCCAGACCGTTTAGGGGCAGCCAGTGTCACTTTGGCTTGTGGGAGTGGTGAGAGATGTAAATCTGCTCCAATGTGATTTCCAAAAAAGGGGAGGGGGGGCAGAAGGCAGCCCAGGAAGGCTCTTGTGCAGTGCTTCAGCTCTGTTTCTGAATTACAAATTTTGATCTATAGTTCATAGATTTTGTTTTTAAGATGAAAACTGAGCAGTTTCCATGGGAAAAGAGAATACCCTGGTGAGTAAATGCACAGCCTTTTTTTTTTCCCCCTTTGGGAGTAAATGCTAAGGTTTGGGGATTTTTTCTAACCACAAACAGCATTTATACAGTGATGTCTGAGACTGCTTCTCCACAACAGCTAGAGAAGGATCATTTCTGGAGGTGAGGGCTTTCCCAGATGGTGTTGGGAAGCCTGTGGTGCCCCTAGGACGGGGGATGCTGCAGCATGGCCTGCGAGGGCTGTGGGAATTCTGGGGGACACTGGAGGCTCCTGAGCTGCAGGAGGTGCTGTGGCCATGGGAAGGGTGGCACGAAGGACACGGGGTACAAGGAGGAGCCCAGGCTGTGCCACCCACAGTGCGTTGCAGAAGCTCTAAACACGACCTTTATTCCTAAGAATTACCAACTCCTTTGTGAACCATCTCCTGTCACATCCTTCCCCCCAGGGACATCAGCCAAAGGGAAGATGCTCTTGAGACCCAACCTGCAGAGCTGTGTCCAGCTCTGGAATCCTCAGCACAAGAAGCACACAGAGCTCTTGGAGCAGGTCCAGAGGAGGCCATGGAGCTGCTCCAAGGGCTGGAGCCCCTCTGCTCTGGAGCCAGGCTGGGAGAGCTGGGGGTGCTCACCTGGAGAGGAGAAGGCTCCAGGGAGAGCTCAGAGCCCCTTGCAGGGTCTAAAGAGGCTTATGAAAAAGAGGGAGAACAACATTTTACTTAGATAGAGAGTGACAGGACAACAGCTTTAGAATCTTTAAAATAAAAGAGGAGAGAAATTGTTGCCTGTGAGGGTGGGCAGGCCCTGGCACAGGGTGCCCAGAGCAGCTGTGGCTGCCCCTGGATCCCTGGTAGTGCCCAAGGCCTGGTTGGACCCTGGGGCTTGGA
Source organism: Vidua chalybeata (assembly GCF_026979565.1). Classification (NCBI taxonomy): domain Eukaryota; kingdom Metazoa; phylum Chordata; class Aves; order Passeriformes; family Viduidae; genus Vidua; species Vidua chalybeata. Next base: position 13,710,676 of record NC_071547.1, on the reverse strand, counting down.
GCAGCCTGGGACAGTGGGAGTTGTCCATGCCCATGGCAGGGGTGCAACAGGATGGGCTTCAGGTTCCTCCCAACCCAAAGCATTCCGTGATTCCATGAAGACCTGTTTTTCTTGGTACAATGCTCCAGTCCTGTGTCTATGTCCCAAATCCCACAGGCTCAGGCACTGGCACTGTGCAGTTTTATCCAACAGAAAAAAACTCTGCAAAAATATCAGTGTCAAAACTTCAACATCTTCCCCCCAGGCACAGGGGTTTGGCACAGCACAGAGTGTCTGTGACTGCCACCCCTGAGAGATGCTGGGCTGCTGCTGGACTGTGCTTTCCTGGAGAACCTTGGAAGAAGGAGGTGCCTTAGACTTCAAATCCATGCATTCTTAGTGGTGCTTCCCATAAAGGCAATGTGGGATAATGACCTGAGCCACACGAATGCCATCACAGCAGGGCAGGGATAGGCATTCCTGTGCTCTCTGAGCCTCTCCTTGCCCTGTGGCCCAGGCTGGCCCCCAGCTGGCCCTGTGGGAGAGGCTGGTTTCCTGTGCAGTGTGAGCGTGCCCTGCCTTCAGCAGCTCTGGCCCTGCTCTGGCTGCTGCTGGCTCCTAATGAGCCTAATTGGCTCTAGCCAGCCAGCAGCGGTGCCCAGGGGCCAGGGGCTGCAGTTCTCAAAGAGAGCTGCACTCTGGGCTCTGGCCATGGCCTACAGCAAAGCAGAGATCAAGATTATCTCCTGTGTGTCCCTTCATTCTGGCCAAATGAACAAATGTCTCCCAGCAGTGGGAGGAGCCCTTGGGTGGGAGCAGCTCGAGGGCTTCACCCAGAGAGCTCCCTCTGGGCAAATCCTTCCAGCACAGGGTGGGCCTGGGCTATGGTGCCTCTGCCCTCATTTATATATAATTTATGGAATGGTTTGAGTTGGAAGGGACTTAAAGTCCATCCAGTGCCACCCCTGCCATTGGAAGGGACACCTCCCACTGTCCCAGGCTGCTCCAAGCCTTGTCCAGCCTGGCCTTGGGCACTGCCAGGGATCCAGGGGCAGCCACAGCTGCTCTGGGCACCCTGTGCCAGGGCCTGCCCACCCTCCCAGGAACAATTCCTTCCCAATATCCCATCCACCCCTGCCCTCTGGCACTGGGAAGCCATTCCGTGTCCTGTCCCTCCATCCCTTGTCCCCAGTCCCTCTCCAGCTCTCCTGGAGCCCCTTTAGGCCCTGCAAGGGGCTCTGAGGTGTCCCTGGAGCCTTCTCCTCTCCAGGTGAGCACCCCCAGCTCTCCCAGCCTGGCTCCAGCCCTGGAGGACCATTCCCTCCTCTGGCACACAGGAGCTGCAGGGTGTTGATGCCCTGACTCAGAGCAGCAGCTGTTGAGGAGCTTCTGTTTGCAGATTATTCACAACCCATTTTGTGCTTCCATCTGCCTGTCTCCACCATCTGGGCTGATCTCCATTCCTGCAGGATAGCAGTGAGGTTCCTGGGCCTGGCTTTCCCTCTGATCCATCCGCAGCAACCCCAGGATCATTGGGAGCAGCTCGGCTCCCAGCACGCAGCCCCACATGCTGCCACCCTGGAACGTGGAGATGGATGGGCAGGAGTGTGCCCAGCCTGCTTCCCACGTGCTCTGCCCCTGGCAATCCCATCCTGCCCCTCCTGTGCCTTTTGTCTGCTCTTGCAGAGCAGTGGTGTGGAATTTAAAGTCTTTTCTCTCTCAGCAAAGGGGCTCATACAAAACCAGACTTTCTGTTCCCATCCTTTGCCCATTTTTGCACCAGGAGAGTAAAAATTAACCACGCAATGTCTTTAGCTGTATAATAAAACTGTCCCCTGGACGTGGTCACATGATCAGACAAACCCAGGTCTTTCTATTAGGAATCTATAAAATAATCCTGACTGTAACCCAATGCAGCCCAGACTAGGAAATGAAAAACTGCCATAAAAAAACAGGAGGAAGGATTTTGTGGCTGAATTTTACTGCTTTGGGCATGAGAGCCTGAGCTGAGCTTCCTCTTTCAAATATGGGAATTCTTTATTTGTGATGAACAAAGCTGAGCAGGCTCTGCTCAGCTGTGAATTGAAAGTTGTCTGTGGGCAGGAGTTATGCAAAAACAGATAATTACTAGAACCAGGACTCCTAATCAGGGCAAGTGGAAGCTGTGCTGGAGTAAAGCACTTCACTATGTGGTATTTAACCATTTCCCTGCTGTCCCCGTGCCCCAGCCCTGCCCTGTCAGCTCTGGGGGGGGGGAGGGGAAAGCAGACCCTAAAACTCCTAAAGGACCCTGCAGACTCCCCCAGCTCTGTTTTGCAGGGGCCTTCATGGTCCAGGAATTGGGGCTCTGTCACACAAAGCTTTGGAGCTGCTCCTGCAGCTGTGTGTGCCCAGATCCCCCCCTGGGCTCCCTGCAGGTGAGTCTGGAGCTGCTCACCTGGGCACTGCCCAGCAGCCTCACTGGCCCAGGGCTTCTCCAGCATCTTCCCGAGGATGAGAGGGAACTCTGGCTCCAGGGCAGATGTGGGGCAGTGACAGGGAGCAGGGATGGATGGGAGATTGGGAAGGAATTGTTCCCTGCCAGGGTGGGCAGGCTCTGGCACAGGGTGCCCAAAGCAGCTGTGGCTGCCCCTGGATCCCTGGCAGTGCCCAAGGCCAGGTTGGACACTGGGGCTTGGAGCAGCCTGGGACAGTGGGAGCTGTCCCTGCCATGGCAGGGGTGGCACTGGATGATCTTTGAGGTCCCTCCACCCAAACCATTCCATGATGATGATGATGATGTGGAATTTGCAGTCACTTCCATGAGCTTCAGGGTGCCAGGTGAGAAATGCTGACCCCTGAGGCCAACACAACCCAGCTGCATCCAGCTTCATGCAAATTTATTTAGGCTTCATCAGTTTTGCTTCCAATTCCTCAAGTCCTGGCATTCCCGGGGTTGTGCTTATGTCACTGGAAGATTCTTTCTGGTGGTTGTAACGAAAAAGGATTTTTTTTGGAAATGAGAATAAAAGATTGAGCCAAATTGCCAACATTACTACTGACCTATAATGAAAGCAACACCATTCCCCAAGTCTTAATTATGCTTGGAAAGGGCCAGGTTTTGCTCATTTTTCACAAATCTGATGGATATTGACTTCAGTGTTTCTACTGGCATGATATAAAATAAAAACAGCTCTGATGTTAATTGCTGCTTAGTCAATCAAAATGCTGTGATTTTGGGAAATAAAATTCAGGAAGTTGCTCAGATTTCTCCGTAGTATTTTGGAGTGCTAAAGACAGCCTCTGGCAAATGTGGAGGGAAAGAGGCTCCAGGCTGAGCGTGGGCTGGACTTGGAAATGCCACTGACAGTGGCCTTGTCATGGCTGGGCTAGCAGGGGAGGGACAAGGGGCTCATTAGACATTGCAGATCAACTGCCACCATCCCACTGCTCCAGCCAGTGTCACCACCCGGGGGCTGACAGGGCTCCTTTGGAAAAACCACAGATATTCCTATTTTTCCTGTTTAGCGAGTGTTGCAGCTGACCTCAACTTGCCTTCCTCTCCTTGTGCTGAGGGTCCCCCGCGCCCAAACGCTCACAACAAAAAACAGAGCAAGCATCTGTTTACAGTTCATTCCTGCCCTGAACTGGGAAAGCAACTCAGGTTTTGCATTTCTTCACCAATCAAGCCATAATTTTGGGCTGAGCAGAGGATTTCACCAGAACATGCCAGGACTGTTTAATCTGTGTAGTGTCAGGGCATTTTTGCAACAGTTTTTTCTAAGCACTTAAAAATGAAAGGCTGGAAGTGAAGGGAAAAAAAAAAAACCAAACCTGCTATACAGAAAAACTGCAAAATTTTGGATCTTGGGGGCATTTTAAAAGCTTCATCTTTTGACTGGAGCAGTTTGACAGCTTTGCAAACTGTTTACATTGATAGTTCCATTTTCTGAGGGGAAAAAAATTGTCCTCAGCCAAAAAAAGTAAGAGATGTGTAGCTGTGTCACAGATGGATCTGGCACAGCTGATGCTCCGAGGTTCTCCTGTTTGCAGTGGCTTTTGTTACTCGCTGATGGATTGGGCTGATGTTTCCATATTAACCATCTCAGGCTGGCAATGTCTGTGTGTTCCTTCTGAGAGTTCCACAAAAACCCACTTCAGCTGCTCTGAAAATAGGGCCAGGGGATGAAGAGGTGGAGCAGCTCTAGAAGAAGATTTGGGGTGCTGCTGGGTGAGAGCTGGACCTACCCCAACCCTGAAACCCCCCAAGCCTGGGCTGAGCCCCAGCGTGGGCAGCAGGGGACGGGGGTTTCTGCTCCTCTGCCCCACCTGCACTGCTGCCCCAGCCCTGGGGCCAGCACAGGAAGGACCTGGAGCTGCTGGAGCCAGGCCAGAGGAGGCCATGGAGCTGCTCCAAGGGCTGGAGCCCCTCTGCTCTGGAGCCAGGCTGGGAGAGCTGGGGGTGCTCACCTGGAGAGGAGAAGGCTCCAGGGACACCTCAGAGCCCCTTGCAGGGCCTAAAGGGGCTCCAGGAGAGCTGGAGAGGGACTGGGGACAAGGGATGGAGGGACAGGACACGGAATGGCTTCCCAGTGCCAGAGGGCAGGGATGGATGGGATATTGGGAAGGAATTGTTCCCTGGCAGGGTGGGCAGGCCCTGGCACAGGGTGCCCAGAGCAGCTGTGGCTGCCCCTGGATCCCTGGCAGTGCCCAAGGCCAGGTTGGACCCTGGGGCTTGGAGCAGCCTGGGACAGTGGGAGTTGTCCCTGCCATGGCAGGGTGGCACTAGATGAGCTGTGAGGTCCCTCCCAACCCAACCCAACCCATTCCATGGTTCTGTGATTGCACAGAATTCTGTACATACTGCCATTGTTAGGGGCACCCCATGGTACCTGTGGGGTATTGGGCATACCAGGGAAACCAATAGCTTAGGGTGACCCTGAGGAAACTCAGTTTGCTTTACTCTCACTGGAAATTCTTGAAAAACCTCATTCTAACCAAACTGAGCAGGAATTTCCTAGCTGACAAGCAAAACTCTCTGAAAACCCCATTTGCACAAAACCTGGTGTGTTCCTCCTCTCTTTCCTCACTGTGGGGTCAGTCTGTGTCTGTCCCCAGCTTGTCCCCTGTTAGCCCCAGCCCAGCTGCTGCAGGGCTCTGCATGCTGGGGGCTGATGCTCAGCCTGCCCTGGCCCTGGCTGTTCTCTCAGCCCCTCGTGGGCAGTGCTGGAGCCAAAACCTGCTGAGGTGAACTGCTGCCAGGTCTCGCTCCCTCTCCTGTCCCTTGTCAGAGCTGTCCCTTCCAGGGCTGTGTTCCTGCTCTCTGTGGTGCTGTTGCAGAGCAGGGAAAGCTCAGCACTGGGGGCAGGACTGCCCTGCTCTCTGTGGTGCTGTTGCAGAGCAGGGAAAGCTCAGCACTGGGGGCAGGGCTGCCCTGCCCTCTGTGGGGTTTTAATGCTCCTCAGCACGAGGAAAGTTCACCCCTGAACTTCCTGGGACAGCTGCGTGGCTGCCCCACCTCCCCAGAGCAGTGGTGGAGCCACTGTCCCTGGAATTGTTCAGATGAGCACTAGATGTGACCCACAAGGTGGCCTGTGGGCACGAGCGTGTTCAGGTGGATTTGATCATCTTGGAGGTCTTTTCCAACCTTCAGGATTCTGTGATTGTGCCTTAATGGAGTCCACAGAGACCATGGACCCCAGGAAGGTCCTCATCTCTGCACTGCAGCCTGCAGAGGGTCCTGGAGCAGGGACTTGTCCTTGAGCAGGGATTTGTCCTGGAGCAGGGCATTTATCCTGGAGCAGGGATTTGTCCTGGAGCAGGGATTTGTCCTGGAGCAGGGCATTTATCCTGGAGCAGGGATTTGTCCTGGAGCAGGGCATTTATCCTGGAGCAGGGGATTCATCCTGGAGCAGGGAAATTGTCCTGGAGCAGGGGATTCATCCTGGAGCAGGAAAATTGTCCTGGAGCAGGAAAATTGTCCTGGAGCAGGAGATTCATCCTGGAGCAGGGAAATTGTCCTGGAGCACAGATTTATCCTGGAGCAGGGGATTTATCCTGGAGCAGGGATTTGTCCTGGAGCAGGGATTTGTCCTGGTTTCCTGGTGATACCCAGCCCTGGGTGAGAAGCTGCTCCCAGGCAGGTTTGGTTCCCAGGTTTGGCTCCAGCTGGGAGCTGTGGGTGCTCCCCAGGCTGGGCTCAGCCTCCAGCCCTGGCCCAGCAGCAGCCCCAGCCCTGGGGCACAGTTTGGTACCAGCCGAGGGAGGGGAGCAGCACCACACTGGGCACTGGGGGGCTCTGGGGTGAGCCCACCTGGGAATTGTGTCCGTGCCCACTCAGCTGTGGGAATCAGGGGCAGACAGGCCCGATTTTGGCTCTCAGTGCCATTTTCTGTGCAGTCACAGGCGTCCTGCTGCTCTGCAGGAGCCTTGGTCCTGGCAGGGAGGTGGAGCCTGAGGCTGCTCCTGGGATGCCCAAGGTGGGAGCCGCCCTCCACGTCCCCTGCTCCTGGTGAGAGCCCGGCCAGCGCTTCCATGCACATTCCAGAGGGACTGCAGCTACTGCAGTGCGGGCAGGGAGCGGGCACAGAGCTGCAGAACCTCCTGCACTGCCACATCCCTGGAGACAGAGCTTCGAAATTACCTCCAGCTTGGTGATCACCCAAAGGAACACTTGGGGTGGGACAGAATCCTGGAAGAGCAGCATGAATCCTAAAGGGTGAGACTGCAAAGGGTGCCAAAGAACCAACTTTCATATGGTTTTAACTCAGAGACAAATCTGGAGGATCTGCTCTAATCTATATTAAAGGGAGAAAAATGGCCCCAAACAGTGCTACATTTTTAAAAATACGTGTCTTAAAATTAACACAACAATTAGTCATTAGAGTAGGGCATTCCTTGAAAACAATTTCTTTGAAGCCTCCTTCCTGCATAAGGAGCTGTTTGAATCCCCGATTTAGCCACAAAACTCAGCCCTGGCCTTCAGCTGTGCAAGGGCAGTGGCACAACCATAATATAATATAATATAATATCATTTTTATATACATTTATGAGTATAAAAATTGAGTACATTAAAAGACAGACAATATGTGAAACCCCCTTCTCTGAGTCTATGGAGTGTTTGAGCTCCATAGGAAAAAAAGATGTGATGGATTTATTTACCTCAGAGAGAACAGTTTGGCCACTGGATGTCCTTGTCATTTGGGGAGCTCCAACACAGTTCCTCAGGATCTGCCCTAAGCCATGATCCTTCCCAGGCTCTGGAGTGACCAGGAGGAACACATGCAGATTTGTCCCTTGCCAGGGACATACCAGGGAAAAGTTTATTTAATGCAGAGGAGACAAAAAGTCTCCTTATCCATCAGTGCTGTGCAGAGCGAAATAAAGGCACCATTGATTTTGTGTTTGAGGTAATGGATTGTGGTGCAAAGCCTGGTTTGGAGTTTAAAGGCCACATTCCCACAGCCAGCACCTCTGGCTGCAGGGCAGCACCTGGCAGCTGAGAAATGCCAGGAAGGAGCGGAGCTGGCCTGGAGCAGTTGGTTTGTGTGCTCCCAGAATGGGCCCAGCTCCCAAAGACAGGATGAAGGATGGAGCAGGAGCTGTGGGAGCAGGGCTCAGGGCTCCCTGCCAGGCTGCTCCTGCTCCACCCTGAGATGGGATGGGATCTGTTATCCCAGCAGGATCCAGAGCCACACTTCCCTGCTCCTGCTCCACCCCAGAGGGGACGGGAACCCATTATCTCAGCAGGATCCAGAGCCACACTTCCCATGGGCAGCACTGGCTGTTCTCGGTGCCCCCAGGGCAGAGATGCCCCTGCGCCCGTGGTTGGAGTGGCAGAGGTTCTGCAGCAGTGGGGGTATCACGGATGTTCTGAGCAGCAGGAAGGCACATTTCCCTTCCCTGGAGCACTCTCCTTCAGCTCTGGGCCAGAACTTGGCCAGCAGCACGTTTCTATTGCTAAGGAGATGAAAGGAAAAAGGGACAGACCTGGCAGGAAGGTAAGAGAATTTGTGATGGTCAAAGAGACACAGGGGAGCTGGGGCTGAGTGTGGAATCATGGAATGGTTTGGGTGGGAAGGGACCCTAAAGCCCATCCAGTGCCACCCCTGCTGTTGCAGGGACACATCCCACTGTCCCAGACTGCTCCAAGCCCCAATGTCCAGCCTGGTCTTGGGCACTGCCAGGGATCCAGGGGCAGCCACAGCTGCTCTGGGCACCCTGTGCCAGGGCCTGCCCACCCTGCCAGGGAAGGATTTGTTCCTAATATCCCATGTAAACACACTTTGTGTCCGAGCAAGCTGCTCCCCCTTGTCCTGTCACTCCATGCCCTTGGAAACAGCAACAAAGCAAAGGACGCCTCACATTATGGACCTGTGGTGCAAAGCACCTTATGGCCAAATGCCAACTCCTTCCCAGGCAATTAGAGTGTTTGTGGGACTGGTAAGGACAGGCTGAAATTCATGGAATTTCTAAACACTGCAGTTAAACTGTTCAAGATATGGCAGAAACTGAAAGAGCAAACAACAAGTGAGAGGATCCTGAGACAAAATCTCCTTCCTCCTGCCCTAAAAGGATTAGTGCCTTCCCAATTAGCCCAGATTTTGGCCTCAAAGTTTAAATAAGACTGTCCCAGCCCTGGGCCCAGCACAGGAAGGACCTGGAGCTGCTGGAGAGAGTCTAGAGGAGCCCATGGAGCTGCTCCAAGGGCTGGAGCCCCTCTGCTCTGGAGCCCCTCTGCTCTGGAGCCAGGCTGGGAGAACTGGGGGTGCTCACCTGGAGAGGGGAAGGCTCCAGGGACACCTCAGAGCCACTTCCAGGGCCTAAAGAGGCTCCAGGAGAGCTGGAGAGGGACTGGGGACAAGGGATGGAGGGACAGGACACGGGGAATGGCTTCCCAATGCCAGAGGGCAGGGATGGATGGGATATTGGGAAGGAATTGTTCCCTGGGAGGGTGGGCAGGCTCTGGCACAGGGTGCCCAGAGCAGCTGTGGCTGCCCCTGGATCCTTGGAAGTGCCCAAGACCAGGTTGGACACTGGGGCTTGGAGCAGCCTGGGACAGTGGGAGGTGTCTCTGCCATGGCAGGGGTGGCACTGGATGGGCTTTAGGGTCCCTTCCCACCCACACCTGTCTGGGATACTGAGCTCCCTCCTTCCAATCTCTGCGTCATGTCTCATCACCAGCCCAGCCATCCAAAGAGCCCTGATCCTGTGGATGTTCACTGGGAAGTTTCCCTGGCACAGTTAATCCAGAAGCAATGCTGACTTCAATGCCCTTTTAGAAAAAGGAAGATTTCAGAAAATCCTGTTCTGCAGTTCTGGGCTTTGCCAGAACCTCCCCAGGACCACGTGCTGCCCACAGGTGGTTTCCAGTTCCCCAGGTGAGTCCCTGCAGGAGTTGCAGAGCTGCTGCCAGGACCTGTCCCCTTCCAGGCTGGCTGTAGAGCTGCTCAACTGTGAAGCTTTGCTCTAAATCCCAGAGTCAGTCGCAAAACATTCTGCCTGATTAAAGCCCCAGGACCCTCAGCTGGAGGAGGCCTCCCCCACCTCCCCCTGTCTGATAAGGAAGAGATTCCCCCTGATTCCCCCAGAGCCTTTGCACCTCAGTGGGCTCATGAGCTTGCAGAGCTCAAGGACTTAAAGTGACCCTTTAAAGGCAGAGCTGTGGAGTGTCAGGGGGTGCTTCAGGTTTTCCTGAGCAGGGGCAGCTCTGTAGGGTTTGACAATAACGTGGTTATAATAACTTGTTGCCACAGGCCCCCAGCTGGATAATAATTAGCATTGACTCCGTGATTCTCAGAAGGCTGATCAATCACTTTGGTGTGCTACACTTACTAAGAAACCCATCACCCTTACAGACAGTCATGACACAGGTAGACCCAACTGGTCCTTGAATCCAAACACCATCACCAGTGTCCAATTAAGAAATCACCCTCTGGTAAACAAATCTCCATGGCACATTCCACATGTTCACAACAGCAGGTGCAACAAGTGGAGATAAGAATTGTTTCTCATTCCTTTCTCTGATTTTCTCACAGCCTTCCCCAGAATGATGCCTGGGAAAGCTGTGCCTGCTCTCTGTGGCCAGAGAGCTGCTGCCACAGTAACTTGGTCATTCAGGAAATTAATTCCTGTCTTGACTGGCTCTGAGCTGGGATTTTGGCTGTTTAGTGCAGCCCCAAGGGAAGAGTAGAGGGAGAAGGGCACAGACTTGCAGGTTCTCCACTCCAGGGGCACAGCGAGCTGCATTCTCCTTTCATGTGAACAGGATGTTTTGGATTAGGAACGTTCAGAGCAGCCACAGTCACAGGCAATTTACCCTCCATGTGCCCTGGGGTGTGCTTGGGTAAGCAGCCTCAGCCGGGCTCTGCTGGGGTGCTAATGGCCCTACCACCGGTAGGAATGAGATGTCCTATTGATTATTTGTCTATCACTAATAGACTCCTGCATTCCAAGAGGATCACTCGGGTGTGACTGCCAGAGAGAGTGTTTAATGTAGGACTGAGTGCAGGCAGGACCCGGAGCCCCACAGGTGACAGAGACCCTTTCCTAGCATACTTGTAAAGAGGGAAAATTGATTTAACTGGGATCAGACTTGGTGGGGGTGGGGGGATACCCTAAAAAAGGCTGTAGCCTTTTCACTGACATCAACAAGGTTTGGGATTCAGTACCTGCTCCTCTGCTCTGGAACACACAGTCCCTGTGGACTCATGGGAAGAGGATTTCCATAGATAAAATCTTCCTTCCAGGCAGGATTTTCCTGGGGACGGAGGGGGTTTCAGCTCAGCACTTGCACCTTGCAGTGCTGCATTTTACCAATTCATAAACCTGGAGGCCCAGCCCAGCCTTTAACAATCCTGCACTTGCTCAAGGTCTGTAGAGTTCATAAATGAAAAACAGTCATTTTTTCATTCCTTTCTCTCTGACCCAAACTCCCCTTTTCCAGCCCTCCTTTGCAATTCTGAAATGTGCTCTGTTCCTGCAGGATGACATCCTGGAACAGCTCTGAGCACACTGAGAAGGGCACAGAGCAGGGGACAGGTCCCCTGTCACCAGTGGGAGCATGGCAAAGCCACAAGCAGCCTGAGGCACGAGGGGAACCTCTGCAAGCAGGGTGCGTCAGAGCCAGCCTGGGGGCTTGTCTGTACTCCACTGCCTTTCAAACACATTCCCTGGCTCTCCAGCCACGTGTGCTGGCCTGGGATCTCGCCCAGCCAGCTCTGAGGATCCTGTCCTGCTCTGTGCACTCCCAGGTGTTGTTTCAACCAACCTTTTGGGCCAAATGCCAGTAGAGCTCTCCACTCTGCCCGCGGCCCTACGGAGCAGGGATGGCTGAGCAGCTCCCAGTGAGCACTGCATGGCAGGGGGGAGGACTGGATGTGTCTGCAGAGGCTCAGCCACAGCTCTTCCCACGTGCTTTGGAAGGAACAATTCCTGGGCAGCCCCTGCTGAGCTGAGCTGGTGTCCCGGGGCAGAATGCAGCAGGGGGCTCTGCTGGGGGAGCAGCCCTGGCCACGGGGCCCTGAGGAGCTGGGGCTGTGCTGCAAACACCAACTCCATCTGCTCAGAGGCACCAGGCCCTGCATTCCAGCACTCCTGTCACTGCAGGGCTGAGTGGGATGGAGGGAGGGATGATGGATGGATGGATGGATGGATGGATGGATGGATGGATGGATGGATGGATGGATGGAAGATGGATGGATGGATGGATGGATGGATGGATGGATGGATGGATGGATGGATGGATGATGGATGGATGGTGGATGGATGATGGAGGATGGATGGATGGATGGATGATGGATGGATGGATGGATGGATGGATGGATGGAGGGATGGATGGATGGATGGATGGATGATGGATGGATGGATGGTAGATGGATGGATGGATGGATGGATGGATGGATGATGGATGGATGATGGATGGATGGTGGATGGATGGATGGATGATAGATGGATGGATGGATGGATGGATGGATGGATGGATGGATGGATGGATGGATGGATGGATAGATCACCAGGGCAGTGGGGCTGGCTCTCCAGGGAATTCTCAGTGTGTGGTAAGGTGGGTGAGGAGAATTCCTGTGGGTGGCAATGCTAGGCATGCCTCGAGGAGAACAGAGGAGAAGGGTGGCTGTGCTGATTTCCCCTTTGATTTCTTTGCCAATCTCTTTTTTCAGCCCATCATGCTGCAAGTGCTGCTCAAGCTGGTGTCACTTGCCCAGCACTGGGATGTCCCCTCAACACTTTGGCTGTTTTGCTGGGCAGAGAAACTCTGGGTGCTGAAGGCTAAGTCTGGGCTATCAGATGTGTAAATGCCCTTGGCTCACCCCGAAGTTCTGCTGTCCATCCTCTCCTACTGTGAGCTTCCCTTCACACTCACTGCCAACTGCCCCAGCCCTTCCTGGGGGCTAGAGGAGCTTCATGGTGGGACAGGTCTGGGGCCTCTGCACTTTTTGGGCCTTTTCTGCTGTGCCCTGAGGACTCTGTGAGCTGCTGCAGTCCTGGCAACTACAGGGCAAAGGGACAGGCACAGCAACAGGCCAGGGAGTGTTTATGGCAGCTGCAAAAACAGGACATGAGCCCCACTGCTCTGCTCAGCTATTGGCCATCCCAGCTGAGATCCCAGGGGGAATGGCACCCCATGGGTGGGCAGGGTTAGGTGGGATATTGGAAAGAAATCATTCCCTGTGAGGGTGGGCAGGCCCTGGCACGGGGTGCCCAGAGAAGCTGTGGCTGCCCCTGGATCCCTGGCAGTGTCTAAGGCCAGGCTGGACACTGGGGCTTGGAGCAGCCTGGGACAGTGGAAGGTGTCCCTGGTCATAGCAGGGGTAGCACTGGATGAGCTTTAGGCCCTTTCCAAGCCATGATTTATGGTTCTATGAAACGGTGTGATGATCAGAAAGGTCTGAGGACAAGGCTGTGGAAGGCCACCTGTGGGCTGTGGTGGAGGGAGGGATTGTCCCGTGGGGTCAGCAGAGTTCTGCCTTTGGAAACTGAGGCTGATCAGAGCCAGCTGCTGCAGCCAGAAAGCAAAGAGGAAAGACAAGTCAATGTTGTTTTCAGGAACGGTTCTGGTTTAGGGAGGGTTTGAGGTGGTGTGTCCCTCCAGGAGACCCTGCATTGCAGAAAGGAACAAAGTGCTCACTACACCTGAGTGCCACCTGCAGTGGGTCTGGAGGGGGCTGCTCCAGCTGGAAAGGGAGAGTGCCTTCCAAAACTGATTTATAGGAGTGCGAGATGTTGGGAAATGCCAGGCTAGGAATGACCTATGTGTTAATAATCCCACTCTCTTATCTGTACGTATTGTTCCCTACTCTTAAATGTCACAGCCACAGACCATTTGTCCCACGGACTGCTGCCTCAGTCCGTGTGCTGCTGGGAAGGTGCTAAAGGAACACCTCTGGAATATTTTACCTCTTTGGGCTGCCTCAGGCCCTTCTTTGCTGCACACACTAATGCTGCCCTGCTCCCACTGTCCCTGTAGGCTGTTCTGCACTGTCTGTGGCATTACTGAGGGTTTTATCCTTTTCTGCCAGCAGTCAGTGCCAGTGTCCCCCGGGCACAGGGAGCATCTCCACGCACCATGGTCACAACCTCCCCTTGTTTTTCTGTAGAATCATGGAATCACAGGATGCCCTGAGCTGGAAGGCACCCACCAGGATCATCCAGTCCCACTCCTGGTCCTGCCCAGACCCCCCAACAACCCCACCCTGGGCATCCCTGGCAGCGCTGTCCAAAGGCTCCTGGAGCTCTGGCAGTCTCAGGGCCGTGACCATTCCCTGGGGAGCCTGGGCAGTGCCCAGCACCCTCTGGGGGAAGAACCTTTCCCTGATCTCCCACCTAAATGTCCCCTGGCACAGCTCCATAGAACAGACATGAAGGATCTAACTCTTCACAAGGGTGTCTTTCAAAACCTTTTACTTATTTAATGTGCAAATTTCTCATGTAGGTGGGAACACTTGTCTCTCCTGAACACCTGGGCGTGGAGCTGGTCATCCAGAAAAGGAAGGGCACGTGCTTTGAGAACACTTGTCTTACTCTCAGTCAATCTCTTTTTACTCTAAGTCACTTGTGAAGGAGCAGATGTGATCCTGTGGGAGGAACAGGCACAGATTGTTTTTTCCAAACCTTTGTTCCACATCACAGTCACAAGAATGTTCAGATCCTTTGATGACACAGCCCAGACTAATTGCCAGGCAGGTCCAGCCTGCTCGCTGAAAAGGAAAGGTGCTTTGTGCAAAAGGCAGCGAATAATCATATGATTAAACTCAGCCCCCTAAGAAGTGCTCATGAGAGGCTCAGTGGTGATTAAGCAGCCAGTCTTGGGTTTATCTGCTGATTGCTTGGCCTGGAGTGGATCCTGTCATGAGTGAGGAGCTGTGATTGTCCCTGGGGGGGTGTGGGTGAGCAGGAGCACCCACGAGTGTGTGTGTGTGTGTGTGTGTGTGTGTGTGTGTGTGTGTACACCTCCACAGGCACACCTCACACCTGCCAACCCACCCTCCATCCAGGAGCAAAGTGCACCATCAGCAGGGCACTGATGGTGTGTAAATACACCCAGCCCTGGCTGTCTGAACACAGATTCAGTTCGGAGACATTTTTTAAAATCAGATACCAGTGTCAATCTGTGAGCTTTCTGTTGGCCTTCCCATTTAACTGCCATTTCTCAGTTCTTCAGTATTTGATGCATATTTCACGTTTGGCAGCAGCTCTCCAAGGAGGAAGGTGCATTTGGGACTGTGGCCCTGCTATTACAAGAGTTGAATTGAAAAGGATTTATGAAATAAAGAACAACTGATCAAGGTCATTTGGGGGAAGTTTTCCTGAACTGATCCAGAATAAGTAGATACAAAATGAGGGTCACAACTGAAAACCAGCAAGTGCCCAGACACTTTCACAGACCTTTCAGAGATTAAAAGCACAGCAAGGACAATTTACAGCTGTGCTGTGCTGTTCCCTCTGGAGGAGGGTTCCTGTCCTACCAATCAGCTGGCAGGAACTTTTGTTCTCTTTGGGAAGACAACAATGTGTTTTTGACCCTAAACCCCTCTAGAAAGCAGGGAGTTGTCCACCCTTGGCAGGGTCCCACATTGCCATGAGTTCCTGGTGGCTGTTTTGGGGTTGTTTGTCCATTTATCTGCATTTCCCCCTGTGCTGCTTGGAGCTCCTGGATGGTTCCCTACATTTAGAGGCAGCTTCTAACAGAATCCATCTTGGGCTCCTTCGTCCGACGGGTTTGATAACGTACCTGCCATGATTGCATCCTTTTTCACTTGTTCTGGACACTAACTGCAAGCCTTTGTTTCCAGCAGTGGCTGCAGACAGGTCAGGATTGGATGCCTGCACCTTTCAACATCATTTTCTGTTTTAGGCCGTGAAATTTGTGTCATTTTCAGAATGCAAATCCCATTTGGGAAACAAGCTAAACTCAATTAAACCAAACCTTTCTAATTCCTGTAAATACAACAGCCACAGTTGCACATGTTTGTGTTTTGTCTTTGGGAGCTGGCAGAGGAGGCAGGGACATTACTCACCCAGGGCTTATCTCACTCACACGAAATGTTTGACTCCTGGTTTCAGGTGAAGGACATGCTGCAGAACCAGCTCAGTCTGTCTCTCTGTCTTTGATTTACGAGCCACAGAGAGAAATATTTCATCTTTGGGGCTAAACTTACTGCCATGGCTGAGGAGAACCATGGAAATTTGGCTCAATTAACAAACCAAGCACATCCTAATTATTTTTACTGCAACACAGTTGTCTCCTATCCCATGGTCTCAGTTGAGCCCCACTGTTAAATGCAGAATCTTTTCCAGGAAAATGTATATTACTGCTCCTCCCCAGGTCAGAAATGGAAGGAATTTGTAGGAATAACCCATCACTCCTCGCCATGGTCTGCAGAGTGCCGTGGCACGAGGGGCTCAGAGAGATTTGGTCCCAGGCTGGGAGAGGAGGATGTTGCTTCCTGCAGCTGGTCCCACACAGAGCAGAGCCCAGGGTCTGCACCAGGGCACATTTCTGCTCTGGGAATTGGTTCCAGGTGGCCTGTGACACTGGAATGTGCATCCTGGCCCTGCAGCACTGGCTGAGGAAGCCACTGCCCTGTAACAGGGTCTCAGAATTCTAAATCACAGTATGGAGCAACTGATTTGATGGAAATGGGCTGCAAAGTGCCTCCCAAAGATCCCCAGGGACACTCACTGCCAGGGGGGCTCCCGCTGCTGTGCCTCCCTGAAAACCCACAGCTTGGACAGATGAAGGCAACAGGCCAGGGAGGCTCAGGAGCCACTCAAGAGGAGGGAGGGAAGGGCTTTTTCCTGGCCAGGTAAAAAACAAGACTTCAGCTCTCCCTTTTGCTGTTTTTATTGAAAATGGGGAAACTTCTGGAGCAGGGTTTGTCCCACCCAGGGCTGTTCTCAGGTGCCAGTGAGATTTTACAGGTCAAAGGTGTTTAGAAGTGACCATACCCAAAGCCCAGAGGATTTTCCACAGTGGGAAGTTTGGCTTAGGAGTCCTCTGCTCCTCGTGGTCTCTGCTTTGTCCCAGATCCCAGGTGCTGTGAGCTCGGAGGGGTTTGGTGTGGCAAACCCTTGTGTGGAGATGGAGTCAGGCTTTGCAGAGCCTGGTTTGTGTGTGGCTCTGTCCCCACCCCAGAGGTTCTTGTTCATAGATTAGGCAGAGCTTGAGCTGGATCAGATAAATACATTAACACATCATCTGCACCCAGCATTAGTGCAAAGCTCCCTGAGCCCTCCTAATGCCCGGGATATTCTCATTTTTGGCGTGTATTACACGACAAACATCCAGCTGCAAAATCAAATCACAAGAAAGCGAAGTGTTCTCTTATCATTTCCTGCCTGGGGAAGTGACTGGATATGAGTGAGGCTTTTGCTGTTCCTTGGGAGAGAGCAGCTAAAATAAAGCCAGAACCAGAGCAGGGATCTTCCTGGCAGCTGTAGATCCAGGACAAAGCTTTCCTCAGCAGGGAAGGGGCTCTGGGGCACTGTGGAACATCTAGGGAGCTGGCAGGGTGCAGGTGCAGCTGCTGGTGAAGTGCTCAGACTGGCTGAACTGTGTTCTGTTCTCTTAACAACCAGCGCCATTAATCTTAATTAATCCTAGTGGCACTGGTGTCAGATCTGGAGCTGGACAGGTAAAATAACTCATGGATTACTCAAAATGCCTCCTGTTCATTTACTGTGTCAGACACCACCACTGCCACCACTGGACAGAGAGGTCACACCACTGATGTGTCTCTAGAGGGAGAATCACAGGATGTCCTGAGCTGAAGGCACCCACAGGATCATCCAGCCCAGCCCCTGTCCCTGCCCAGACCCCCAACAACCCCTCCCTGGGCATCCCTGGCAGCGCTGTCCAAAGGCTCCTGGAGCTCTGGCAGCCTCGGGGCCGTGCCCATTCCCTGGGGAGCCCCGGCAGTGCCAGCACCCTCTGGGGGAAAGAACCTTTCCCTGATCTCCAGGCTGAGCCTGCCCTGGCCTGGCTCCAGCTGCTCCCTGGGTCCAGTGGGACTCACCTGAACCTCCCCTCACATCTGACAGCACCACTTTGGGACACTGAAAGCAGATGAGGGATGTGTAGTGGTGAGTTATAACTTTTTAAATGAAAAGATTAAAAACAAACAATGGAAAGTTTGGGGTTTAGCAACACCTCCCCCACCACACTCCAGACATGCTCTCAGTAAATATCCACACTTCCTTAGAGATGCCTGTTGAGACAAAAAGAGCAATTCTGCACTGCAGGTAAGTTTAGGAAGAAGGGAAATGAGTCACAATACCTGGCCCTAGGTTTTGTACTTCTGACCACCAGGGCAGGAGGAGTTTCTGCCCCTGAGGGCGGCTGGGTGAGCTCAGATGGAGCTGGTGGCATTGGAGGGGTGATGAGTCCCCTGAGGCACTGACCCATCTCATGTCAGGGTGGTGGCATTGGGCACATGGGGCTGTCTGGAGCTAGTACTGTGCCCTGGGCACCTCCAGCACCCACATGAGGCAGGTTCTGACCCTCCATGAACACCCCAGGACATCTCGCTGTCTCCCCTTGAGCAAGATTTGTCCTTCAGCTGGGAAATCAACCAGGAATACAAATGTTCTGGAAACTCCACTGTATCCCAACACAACTGAAAAGGGTGGCTGAGTGAGAGAACACAGGCGCTAAAACGTGGGAAAACCTGGGAATGCAGAGCCTGAGACTTGCAGAGCTGACGTGGTGAAGGTGCTGGAGGTCCTGGTGGCCCCACTCAGTGTCCCCTCGCTGGTGTGACCCAAGTGCTGGGTGGTCTGAGCTGCTCGGGTTTGCTCTGGGCAGAGGCAAAGACTCTGAGCCTTCCAGCAAGTGGAGTTAATGATTTCTGCTCCTGTGCTTGGATTGCCTGCCTTTGGCTGGCTGGAAATGCAAATGAGCCCGTCTTCCCAAGCCGGGTAATTAGTGCTGGTCTCGGTTATTTGGGGCAGTTATGGCAGTCAGGCCAGCTCATTTGTGATGCAGGACAAAGGGAATGGCTGTGTCCGGGCACCCCGAGGGGCTGGGGCTGCCCTGGGGCCAGGAAGGGCATTCCTGAGGGAGCACTGCACCCTCCTGAGGGCTGGGGGACCTCCCTGGGTCACCCACCCTGCCGGGCACAGCTGGATCTCCTCCTTGAGGAACACTAAGCTTTGGGAAAGGTGAGGGAGGCCCAGCAGTGCCCTCCCAGGATCCAGCTGTGGCAGCCAGCTGGGCTGGGTTCCACAGCTCTGCCCCAGGAAGGGAGGCTCAGGTTCTTCCCTGAGGAGCCCCCGGGCCGGCTTCTGCTGGAGAAGATCTCCAGGGTGCAGCAGCTGAGAGAGAGAAAATTGTCAGAGTTCTCTACAATTCACACAGGGAGGCAAAAACCTGCCTAGACCTCTACAACCACCACAAGGCAGTTTATAAGCCTTTTCCAATATTCCTTTGCTTTTCCTGATTGCTTTGTAGTTGTTCTTTTAGATGAGTTAATTATTCTTTATTCTGATGAATCAGGGAATATTTGTGTTTTCCCATTGAAAGGTTCTACTCTTGCAAGATCCCTCACAGAGGAGCTGGCACAGAGAAGCCCTGGAGAGCCCTGGTGAATGTGCTGTCCTTGGTGTGTCCAGCTGCAGAGCTAGGGCCAGGATTCAGCTGCAGCTTTTGGGAAGTAAAATCCAAGGTTTGGGAAGGAAGAGTCTCCTCTGTGCATGAACAGGGACAGGGGAGGTTAGAGAGACCTGTGCCTCCCCTCAGTGAGCACAGAGGCTGCTCAGGCATTGCTGTGCCCAGCACCTGAGCCCTGCCTGTCCCTGAGCTGCTCTGGAGCACAAGCAATGGAAAAACCTGGGGAAATCTTCCTTTCCATGGGCTTTCTGTTCAACTGCCCTCCCTGGGATTACCTCCCACCATGGCAAAGCCAGTCTCAGATGGCTGTGAAATCCAGCTGGGCAGTGTTGCCCTGGGACACAGCAGCTGCAGCCCGGGCCTGGTGTCACCCCTGCTGCCACACTCCTGGTCCCTCCTGCCACAGGAGGTGTCCTTGAACAGGTTTGATGTAACATTTTCCCTGCCTTTCCCCTGACCATGGGGAGAGCTGCTGCAGAGGCAGCAGGGAGGTTCCATCTGTGACTGCACACACCAAGAACTGGATGCCTGTTCTGTGGCCCAGTGCCTTTTTTTCAACTGCTCTGCTGCTCAGAGCTCAAAGCCGGACAAATCCTCACATTCCCTCCTGTTCCACACACCAGTCACAGCTGCTCTGCTCCCCTCCCGTGTCAGCTCCCTGAAATCCATTTTACTGCTTGTTTAACAAGAAAACCTCTCCGAGGGCTGTGGCAGCTGGAAGAGCATCTGGAGGAGTGATTTGCAGTTTCTGCTGGTAGCTTGGAGGCCAGACAGACAGGTTTTTGCTGTTTCATGCCCCGAGTTTGGAAGTTTTTCAGGTGGTAGCAGGGATGCTGCTTCCACAAAGCCTGGATCTCTGATGGGCAGCTTGTGCAGGAGAATCCAGGGTTGGAGCTGGGCTCAGGATGCAGAGCTCAGCTTACCCTGCACGGAAATGCCACAGCCAGACTCATGCCACAGTAATTCCACAAGTCAGGGCTTCCAAAAGAGGGGGCATGAGAGGATGAGGAAGCCAGAGCCTCCCTGGCAAAGTGATGCTTTTCATGAAGGTTGGAAAAGACCTTCAGGAGCATCTGTCCAACCATCAGCCCAGCAGCACCAAAATCACCCCCAAACTGTGTCCCCAGGTGCCACAAGTCTGCACCTTTCTCACCTGTGTGTGGTTCAGCTCTCCAGGAGGCTGCAAGGACAAGGACAGTGGCATCAGCACCTTCAGCCCCGCCGGTTCTGCCACTTTCAGAGAGGGAACGAGCCAGACTGTTGGGGTCAGCTTGTCGGGACCCAAACAGTGTGAAAGTCCTTTCCCTGGCCTGTTGCAGCCAAAGAAGGAGTCTGGAATGCTTCTGATTGCACTTTCAAGGTTGTTTATTTTCCCTTATCTATAACATTCTTTCTCTGACCTGCCCAGCTCTGCCTAGCAAGGAGGCCATGGCAATCTGCTCTGCCCTGTCGGGCAGTGTTTACCTTTTATATCAAAAGTTATGTACAGCCTGTTTATAACAATGTGCCAATATCTAACATTTATGTTGGACAGTGTGTCTCTACCCCGAACCAATAGAAAAGTGTCACCATCACACAAACACATGGAGGGCAAGAAGAAGGAAAAAAAGGCCAGGGACATGCCCAAATCCCTCCATCTTGACCCCCTGAATTATATTCTAAAAATCCCAAAATTCTACTTTTCTACCCTGTGTCAATTCACCTATCACACTACTAAAACCCTTGTGGCTTGTAATTCCTCATACAAAGTTGGCAGTTTTTTCCACGGGCTAAAATTGAAGCCACATGTGTTTTTGACTTCGTGCCAAGGTCTCTGAGCCCCCTGCCAGGGTTTTGAGACAGCCAGGGCAGCCAGAGGGGTATCCTGGACTCCGACACCAGGCCAGGGTCCCTGTCCTGATCAGTGTGACAGCAGAGATGGGGCTGCATTGGGAGACACTGGAGGAGCTGCTTGGGTTCCCAGACGAGAACTTCTGGAACTCCTGTGGTGTGGCCAAGGCCTTGTTGTGCTCTGACAGATGACATCTGTTCAGGAATGGGGCCCTGATGACCCAGAGAGTGTCGCCTTTCACAGCACACAGGACAATCATTGCCTGAAAGCCACGGGGGTGAGCTGGGGATGGCATTGAGGAGCTGGCTGGGAGGAGGGTCTGGCATTCCCTGCTCCTCCCAGGGCAGAATTCCATCGGCTCTGCTGTGAGGTGGAGCTGCAGGGTCACTCCAGAGAGCTCCAGAGGGATTAGGCAGCAGACATATTCCTTGGATCCTGCAGGGAATACATTCCTGGAGGTGGCAGCTAGTGGCCAGAATGCTTGGAGAGGAGGTCGCAGGGGAGAAAAGCAGCTCCCTGTGCCCCCACGAGCAATGGGAGCAGGGCAGTGCCAGCTCCACAGAGCAGAGGTACTGCTGAGCAGAGCCACCTCAGCTCTGATGATTCCCCTGGGAATTCCAGTGTCTGTGAGCACTCACCTCATCAGGGTGAGGGCTGGCACCTGCCAGAGCTGCCCTTGCACAACTCCCCATGCCTAGCCAGGCTTCCCCTCTGGGATGGCACTGGAGCAGGGTGCTGGGCCTGGCCAAGAGCCCTGTGTCAGCAGGAAGGAGAAGGGCTGTTGTGAGGGGCATTTGGCACCAGGAGGTGGTGGCTGTGTGAGCCTGGACTGAGGCCACTGTGTGACAGTGACATCAGGGCAGTCACAGCTGTGGCTGCTCCAGATGGGCTCTGAGCAGGTCCCTGGTACCAAACACCATCAGGGAGGGGCAGCTGGCATGGGTTTGGCTGTGACACTGGACAAGGAGGAGGCTGGCAGCAGCCAGACCAGCTGGCTGGGGCGGTGGGAACAGGGAACAGCACAGGGGAGGGATTTGCATTTCTATACCCAGTGTCAGCCAGCACGGGGTGAGGGGCACAGGGAGTCTGGGGATATTCAGCATGAGCCCTGATGGGGAAGAACCTGAATAAAGAGCTCAAGGGGGGAGGGAAGCTGAAGGCAGCAGGTGAGAGCTCCCAGGCTTTGTCCTGCCAGCCACAGCTCCCCCGGGCTCCACAGGCTGTCCCTGGAGCTGGCATGCCTGCAGCTGGGCTGAGCCTGCAGGTGAGGAGGGCAGAGCCTCTGGCTGAGGAGAGATGCAGGGCCTGGGGCACCACCAACCCCGTCCCTGGTATTTGAGGAGCAGAAATCAATACTCCTTTTCTTCTTCCTTGGCTGCTTCCAGATGACGACCAGTGGCACAAAACAGAGGTTTTTATTTTAAAGTAAGGATTGTGGTGTCTAAAACAGGCCTCAGAGAGAAAAAACTGTCCCTGGAGAGCAGCTCTGCCTCCTGATCCAGGTCTGTGCTTTTCCAAATGAGTTCCCACCTGCCTTTGGCTGGCTCCAGCCCGGCTGCCCCTGTCCTTCTGCAGCTGCTTGCTGCTGGGGGCAGTTCTGTGGGGTTCAAGGGCAGCCCAGGCACTGGGCGCTGACAGCCACCCTATTCTCTCTGCTGGTTTTGACTTCACTGGGGAATTTGCAGGGCTCAACTCCTGCCCTGATTCACATCCTTCTGTAACCACAAGTCCAAACCCACATTTGCACCAAGGAGATCAATCCAGGCTCCGTGGGAGCCCTCAGCAGGGCGAGGGGAACTGCTGCTGCTGGAGGCACCCCTCTTCAGAGGGGAATGGCCTTTGAACACGTGCTGCTTCTAACGATGGTGCTCCTGCTGGTGAGGGCATGGCCTGGAATCAGGAGATCTGGTTTTGCCAGAAGGACCCCATAAACCCCTCCAGTTCCCTGTGTCACCCCTTCCCTTCTGGCTGTGGCTTCCTGGGAGTGTCTCCTTCCTCAAGTCCGCGTTTGTAATTCCACACAACGCACATGGTGCTGATCTTCACGGGGTCAGAGTGTCCATGGGCCTGTGGGAATGCACACCCAGTCCCAAACAGCTCCACTGGGACACTGCAGCTCCCCAGCACGGACTTGTCCTGGTTCTCCCCACCGGAGACAGCCACCCCTCATGGGTGACCTTCCACATCATGGCTGGAGAGCGGGAATGGGAAGTTCTGGAAATTTCCATAAGTCCTCTGACAGCCGTGATCTGGTGCCAAAGCAGGCTGGATACCCTGGATTTTGTTGCCACAGCCCTTTGTGCAAGCAGTTGTGTGCTGCTGGAAGCATGTGGATCTCACAGAAGGTGACTCAGCTCCCAAAAAACCCTCAGAGGAGGTGACTGGGAACCCTCCCAGGGGATGCAATTTAGTCAGAGCAAGCCTTTGGTCTTGAGGCAGGGTGTCCTGGTGGGATTATCTGCCTTGTGCCACACAGGAGCTCAGACAAGGTGACTGATTGACTGCTCCTCCTGCCTTTGCTGTCTGTGAATCAATCAAAGGTGCCATTGAAGTATTTTTGCAGAGGATGTGTGACAATAGCAAAAGAATAGCTCAAAGCCACCTTTGAAAAATGCTGTTTGTTATCAAAAGAGAGAAAGGTTTGGAATAAAAGCTGATTCAAGCCCTGGAAGTGTGTCACCATCCTCTCCCATCTGCAGCCAGCCCTCCGGTGCAGAGGAGACGTGAGAGCAGTTTCTCCAGAGCACTTTTTGTCAGCTCCCTCATCTCCCCTATCCACTGTCCTTCATCTCCCTCATCCAGCTCACTCATCAGCCCCTGAATCACACAAGGCTCAGAGCTTCATGTGGCTGGAATGACTCACAGGCCTCGGGAAGTGCCCACAGCTGCTGCTACCTGCGAGAGCTGTGACATCAGCAGCACAATCCCAACCAGACCCTGCTCCTGCTCCTCCAGATGATCCCTATCATTATTCCCGCTGAGATGTTCCCAGCAGAGCTGCTGGTGCAGCACAAGTGTGATGGGAAGTGGGCAGGAGGCTCTGCCTCCACGTGCTTTCCCAGCAGGCAGGTCCTGAGAGAAAAGCACAGCTCAAGAAATTTTGAAACTCTTTGCCCATGGACTTCCCAATTCCTTGTGGGCTTTGCTTCCCAGGATTAGGAGTCCCGGAGAGTGTTCCCATTTATCCATGGGCTTTGCAAGAGAGGTAAATTAAACCCTGAATTTACAGGACTGTTTGCAAATGCTTCCTTTCAGTGGGAGACACATTGCTCCCTGGATCATGGAGTCGTGTTGCAGCCAGTGCTTCCGGGGCCTCCTGCACAGCTTTGGGATGAACAGGTCTGGGCCAGGATTTAGGTGCCGTGTAACTAACTTATACCCAGGATCTGTACCCCAGGGGAAGGAGTTTTTCTTCAGGCTCTGAGGAGCTGATTGTCATGGCAGCTCTGCCTTCCTGTGCTGACAGAGGTCCCAGCACCAGTGGTCTGCAGTGACAGACCTCCCTCCTCACCTCATAGCCCCAGATGCCACATCAGCCCCCTGGGGTCCTGGCTGATTCCCTAGATCCTCACTGGCACCAGGAATGTGCTCCCCCCTCCCAGACAGCTTTGCTTCTCCGTTGGCTGCTGCCCCGCTCCCTGCACTGCTCCCTGAGGATAAATAAGGGAGTTTTGTAATGCAGCACCTCTCACCCAGCACATATTAAATAAATTTCAGTTGCCCTTTATTACACAATAATGATAGCAAGATTTAATTACCTCTGCACCCAAAGGGGACATGAATTTTAAGCGATAGGAATAAATCTCCCCAGCAGTGCAATTGGGGTTGTGTGCTCTGGGGGGTCAATTCCAGTGCAGCAGTGGGTGGTGACAGAAAAATCCTTCCTGAAGAGTGCAGATCCCAAACTGAGACTGTGGGTGGACTACAAGAGCGAGACAGGTAGGGAGCAGCTGATCCAAGGGACCCAATTAAGCAATGATGCTTAGTGGAGTTTCTGATCTGTGGCAGAGGTTAAAGATGCAGAAAAATGTGTGAAAATCCAGGAGCTCAGAGAGATCAACAGGGCCAGAGTCTCTGCGGGCTCTGCCCTAGGACTGTGCTGCTCTCCTCACTCCAGCTATCACTTTCCACAAGTTCAAATAATCCCTTTTTTTCCTAGGTAAAGAAAAGAGAAGAAAAGGCATTCTGTGAGCGACTGTTTCCAGGGCTCTGTGCGGTATCTGTTTTGATTCCTGCTGAAAATTGTGTCACCCAGGCACCGACAGTTCACACTGTGCTTTTGGCAGTGCAGAGAGAAACGAGTTCTCCAGGAGCAGAGGCACTGGGGAGAGCTGGGAATGGCAGGGCTGGAGTAATCCTCATCCAGGCTCCTCTCCAGCAGCCACAGTCCTGCCCTGGCCCTGCTCCCTGGGTGCTGCTGCAGCTACAAGTGGAGGGCTGGGGCAGTGTCTGGGACTCTGCACTGGGTCACAAATCACCTCCTGCCCCTTGCAGAGTCTCCAGGTAAGCATTTCCTGACCCCCTCCCCCAGTTCTGCAGGTGCTGGTTTTGTTCTGCTCACCATGATATGATGCAAACTGATTCAGTTCATTTTCTCCAGGTGCATTTTTCTGTTTCTCCTGGCCCTTTCCTTTTGCCTTCAAGTTTGCATCCTGGTGTGAGAGGGGCACGAGCTGAGCACTTCCCTGTGGGGCTCCTGGCGACCTGCAGCCCCCTGGGGACACCTGTCCAAGCCTTCATCCCTTGCTGTGTCCGTGTGTCAGCGCTCACAGGTCACACCTGGCTGCTGATCCCACTGCAGGCCCTCCCAGGACTTCCCAGAGAGGTAAAATCATCTTCTTGTGTCAGTAAACAAAAGGACAAGGCTGAGAGGAGAGGGTTGACAGGTTGGTGTGGTGTTTTCAGCTGCACACTCTGTGGGATGGAAATGCTGGGTTGCAGCAGGATCCCTGCCAGGCTTGGGGGGTTCTGGCCTGGAGGAGAGACTGGCTTGTGGCTTTTCCAAAAATGCAGTTTTGCAACTGAGCTGCTGCCAATGAGGAGTCTGTGAGGCTATTTCAAACCTGGCACTTGGGATTCAGTTGCCATTTCATGCCAAACGCCATGCCTTCATTTTCCAGACCTTGTTCCAGGAAAAACTGAATTGTGCCCCCTGTTTTCTGCTCCAGGTCTTCCACCCACTTTTCCAAAAGTAATAAAGAATGAGCCCATCTGGCAATGGAGGGCTCGGAGCCCTGACAAAGGCACCATGTGGCTCATGTGTTACCATTCCTTTTGTTCGCTATTTTGGGATGCAGGATCAATTCTTGCTGTGGTGTGGTTTTTGCTTTAAGTTTGTGTTTGCCCACTATTCTCCTCCCTAATCTCCTCCCCTCCCGAGTTACCAATCTCCCCAAGCCCTTCCCTAACTTCCTCCCTCCCAAGCTGTCAATCCTCCCTATCCCTACCCCTTTTTCCAGAGTGTTCCTTGTCTATCTTGTAGTATTCGATACCCCATTTGTTGCTTTGTATTATCCCCCTCCCCTGCTCTCCCTGATAGGTTTATAGAGTCCTGCCCTAGATTCCTCCCCTGCCATGCCCTCATTGGTTGGTTGCCCTATACCACTCCCCCTATAAAAACCTCTGCAGACACCCCCGGGCTTTGTCTTGGGGTCCCAGGTCATGGATTTAATAAATCCATCCAGTTTTACCCCATGTCCCGTGTCGTCGTTACCTGTTCCTGCCGGACCAAGCAATAACTGGGAATAGCAGAGCTCACAGGGGGAAGGTCGCGCCCCTGCTGTTGCTGCCCAGCACGATACCACGCACTGCGACAAATTCTGGGCTCCAAACCATGTCCCTCCAGAGGGGGACAGACCCCTGTCACCCCTGTGAGACACCCCTGGGTGGCCTTTGCAATGGGGCTCAGGTTGGAGGAGGCAGGAGGATGGAATTCTGTCTGTGCCTGTTTATCAGGCATGGGATCTGATTTGTGGGACCTGAGCAGGGCAGTGCTGGGCTGTGCAGGAAGATCTGCACAAGGATGTGGGGATTCAGTGCATTTCTTTGGGAAGCACTGGGAAATATCTGCATGTCGTAGGCAGAGCTGACCCGCCAAGAGCAGTTCCACATCAAATATTCCCAGTGCTTGTCCATCCCAGCCTTGCTCCTGTGGGTCAGCACAGCCTGGACACACTGACCACACACCAGCTGCTGCTCCCATTCCTGCTCACCACTTTTGTGTCTGTGTTTTAATTCCTGCTGCCCTTGCACCCCTCCACAGCACATGTGGATAAAACCCCCTATGCAAACGTATTCAAACAAGGGCAATGTCCCATCATTTCCTCTCCCTGCCACTGCTCAATAATCACACCTGAGCTTCTGAAGAAATTTCAAAATTACCCAAGTAGCAGCCACCCCACAGACTGTAATAACAACCCTTTAGGCTGAGGAGGAGCTTGTTCCTGGCTAATTCCTGATGGACTGATTAGGAGGAGCTGGTGACCATCTGGGGTCAGCTCTCCCGCAGGAGGGCCCATCTCTGGGAGCATTTTTCCACAGGTTCTCCATGATCTACTTGTTCCCTGCCTGTCCCACCCTGCTGGGTTCTTGCTGGGAGCAAGGACACGTAGAAACCTGGCTGTGGGTGTGCACAGAGAGCCACAGGATCTTGGGATCCGAATTTTCTTCAAAGCCAGCCCAGCCCAGTCACTGCAGGGGCCACTGCAGCAAGTGGAGAGGATAATGGAGCAGACCCGGGCACCGGGGCAGCCTGGCCCTGCCCTCTCTCCTCAGCAGTGACACTTGTGCCTGCTGGGCTGCAGTCCTACAGGGATTCAGTTTTCCAGCTGTTCTTGGCACATGTTTCTGATTCCTGATGGGGAATTACACCCTCTATGCTCAGCTCAGGCTGCACAGCTGGAGAGGCCCAGCTGGGCCTTTGTGTCACAGAGCGAGGATGCTCTGGAAGAATCCCAGAGCAGGAGACTGGAGAAGGAAAAGAAGGGAGGCAGAAAGCAGAGCAGGAGCCTCTGAGTGCTGCAGTGTGCAGTGGCTGCAGGAGAGCGCTGTGGAGAATCTGCCTGAAAACCAGGGAGAGTCTTATTTGAGGGGTGCATTTCCCTCAAATCAGGAGGAACTGCTCCTTCAAGGCTCCATTGCCTGGTCCTGACTATCCTTTAAAGAAAGAGCCAAGATCCCAAGTACAGCAACTTGAAGATCAGAGCAGGAGACAACTCTGATCTAAGGGGCAGCGTAGGGGCCCACTGCCCTCAGTGCCCTTTGTGCCTCAGCACAAAGAAAGGAGAGAAGGCATCTGGGGGCTAAAAATCTCTTTACAGACCTAGTAAGGATATTTCAGGGTTTTTAATGTTCAAGTCTGTCCTCAGTGAAAGAATTTCTGGCTGAAAATGGCACTGACTGCTCTGGCAGCTGCTCCAGCACTCAGGTAACAGAAAAGCAAGGGGAACAATATGAGTTTTTCCTGGGTCTGTAGCATTTCCTCCAGCCACTGCTCCTGCCAGGCAGCCACTCCAGCTGTGATCCCTGGAGTCTGCTTTGTGCTGGGACAAGGCATTTGGATGCCTGGCTGCAGTGGGAAAATGCAGAGCATTTTATTGACCTGTAGGAAATTTGTCTCCTATTTACCCTGCAGGAAATACCAGGCCTGGCTGGCACGGGGCTGCTGGAGGATCTGTGCTCAGTCTGCCTCTGCGGGGCCCTTCCTCATTAATTGTTTGATCATTTTGCCCAGAGCCAGGCACTGAAAAGATGCTATCAGGGCTGGGTTCGTCTGTAATATTAACTTAAACTGGAGCATCTTCAGCACAAGGTTTCTGCAAGTCACTGAGCTGGTGAAAGAAACGAGCCTGGGCACGGACAGAAGAAGGAAATCAAGCTAAAAATTAATCCTCAGACACTCCTTGGTTTGAGGCTCC
Source organism: Vidua chalybeata (assembly GCF_026979565.1). Classification (NCBI taxonomy): domain Eukaryota; kingdom Metazoa; phylum Chordata; class Aves; order Passeriformes; family Viduidae; genus Vidua; species Vidua chalybeata. Next base: position 13,681,848 of record NC_071547.1, on the reverse strand, counting down.
CGAATCAGAAAGACTAAAGCTGCAGGAAAACTAAAGGTGCTGCAGGAAGCAAAAGGATCAGGGAATGCAGAGCCCATAGTGGGATCTTTGCCTCTTCCCCAAGGGGGAGATTTCTGCATTTCCCAGAGGGAAAATGCACTCTTACGGGGGTCACTGGTTGTCCAAGGACTCCTGTCCTGCTGCCCTGTGGCCCTAAGACTGACCACCAGGGTTTTAAAGCTTGATTTTAAAGCCAGGCCTATTCCCATATGGGAATATAGAGCCCTGAGCTCACAGGTGTCCCACTACACGTTGCTGCACTCTGTCCTACCGAGGGCACTGGGACTCTCCGAGCTCCCCCCTTTGACCCTGTTCCCATGCAGGCATTTCCAGGCTGGCTGCTCCAGTTCCAGGCAGGATTCCTGCAGCCCAGTGGCTCATTTGGCTGAGATTTGCTCAGGAGGAGGAGGAGGAAAATTCCCAGAGCTGTGAAACTGTAATTTGTGGGAAATTGGGATGTGCTGGACCTGGACAGAGCTGCAGGTGCTGGAAACTCTTCAGGGTCTCATGTCCTTGGAGCCAGTCCAGTTCTCCAGAAAGGGGATGGAGCTGGTCCCAGCCCTTCACCCTCCACCAGTGCAAGGCTTTCTTCTCCCACCCACCCACGAGGGTGTATTGAGGTGCCCAGAGTCTCACTCTGGCCAGGAATTCTCAGAGGGGATTTAATACCCAGTGGGAGTCTGCTCCTCTCAGGAACCTCACTGAAGCCCTAAAACCACTCAAGCAACCTCTTGTGCTCACAGGAACTCAGAAAAGGAGGTTTATCAAATTGTAAAAACATTTATGGTTTCAGGTTCAGAGAAGCAAACAAAAAATTTTAAATGCTGTTGCTTTCAGTTGAAAAATGACCCCTCGGGGTGCCCCACCAAAAGCTCCTTCTGCTTTAAATTGGTTGCCATTGTTTTTTGAGACTGTTCTGATAGAAATACAGACCACAGAGGGTTCTGAGTGAGCAGCATGGTCAGTGAAGAGTCTGAAATTTACGGCAAATTTGCAGTAAATTACTTATTACAAATATAATCAGTTATTTTTGTGGACCAGTTTTAATGGAAGGAAGCCCTGAGGAGATGTCTGTGTCCATCTGTGTCTGTTTCCATCATCCCCACACACTCCTCTCTCTGTGAGCTCTGTGAGGGACTCACTCATGGGCACAGAGAAGGAAAGTCCTTTCTGGTGGCTCTACAAAGGGCACATTCCAGAAAGGAAAATATTTACAGCAGAGAGCCTGAACTTCACTGTTTCCATGCAGCTCCTCCTTCTGAACCAGCTGATCAGTAATAATAATAATAATAATAATTAATAATAATAATGATGATGATGCACTGAGAAAAGCAAAAATTCTCCTTTAGCACTTCCAAGGCCTTGGAGAACCAGTGAAGATGGGAATCAGCTGATCAGTAATAATAATAATAATAATAATAATAATAATAATAATAATGCACTGAGAAAAGCAAAAATTCTCCTTTAGCACTTCCGGAGCTTGAAGATGGGAAGAGGTGATGCCGGAGGGGCTGTTTCCTTGTGAGGGCCCGTCCTCCGCTCCGGGGAAGGGAGGAGACGCTCTGGGCTTGGGTCCCTTCATGTGTTGGGTCCCAGAGCTGCCCTGGCCCCTCTCAGGCTCCTTGGAAGGGTCACACTGCTCGCACACATCCCTCCCTCCCGGGCTGCCCTGTCCCTCTGCCTCCTTTCTTGGGCTGCTCCTGCCCTTCATCCCGGCGAGCTTGAACGAGTCCTGAGCCCGCCGCAGTCTGCTGCCCTCGGGCTCTGCTCAGCACCTGGGACAGCAGCAGCAGAACGTCGGGGTGTGCCCATTCATTCTCGGCCTGTCCCAGGTGACAGTTAACCCCCGGAGCCGAGCTAAGCCCTGCATTCTGCTCCCCTGGGGGCGGCGGGGGCCTGTCCTTGTGCTGTGCTTCATTCCGACACAAAAGTAAGCCGCGTGGAATGAAAGCTCCCTGCAGGGCTGGCGCTGCTTTGTGCTTGCATCTGTCCAAGTGGGTTTTGTGGGGGACAGGGGGAATTTACAACTTTCCACGGATTCTGGTGGGGTGGTGGGGTCTGGTGTTATGGGAATGGGGGAAAACCGGGTAGAAAGAGAATTCAGACTCTGCTGCAGAGGAGAAAACTTCCCTTGCAAGGAGCCTGGGAGAGTCAGCAATCAAACCAACAGGGCAGGGCTGGAGCCCCATCCCTGGAGGGCCTTAGCAGCCGTGGGGATGTGGCACTTGGGGACATAGGTTAGTGATGGGTTCATGGTTGGACTCCATGACCTTAGAGGGCTTTTACAACCTGATTGATTCCATGACAAGTCTCCTTTAGACCCAAAAGGCTTTGGTGTATCAGGATAGAGCTTTTCCCCAAATTTTGGACAACAGTGCTGGATGCACTTAGCGAGTGCTCAGTCCTGCCAATCCAAGGGATGTCCAACAAGGGGCTGCACTGAGAGGCTCCTCCAGTCTGTGGCTACAGGCACTTGAGTAGTTTGACCTTCCCTTGAAGGCCAAATTTATGAGAAGCTGACTGCCACTGACTGGGACATTGAATAAACCCGTTCCTGGCCTTATTCTGGTGTCCAGCTGTGTGTGGCCCCTAGGCCCCGGTCCCACAGCAGCCCTGCAGAGCTGGGGTGGAGCAGTGATGCTCTAGGGAGCTCTTTGGACATTGCAGGTGATTTTGGGTAGTTTGGGTCAGGAATGAGCCCAGCTGCACCTCCTTCCACTCTGTGCACACACAGGGCACTGCAGCAGCACAGCTCCTCCAGATGTGCCTCTGCACATGGGGCTGTCCCTCACCTCACCTCACCTCACCTCACCTCACCTCACCTCACCTCACCTCACCTCACCTCACCTCTCCCCACCTCACCTCACCTCACCTCACCTCACCTCACCTCACCTCACCTCACCTCACCTCACCTCTACCCACCTCACCTCACCTCACCTCACCTCACCTCACCTCACCTCACCTCACCTCACCTCACCTCACCTCACCTCTCCCCACCTCACCTCACTTCACCTCACCTCACCCCACCCCACCTCACCCTGTCCTTGCTCACCTTGGCCGTGGCTCACCTTGCTTCTCATGGAGTTTTCTGTTTCCCAGCCCAAATCCCAAGCACACAGTGTTCACATTCCAGTTGTTACAGGAGAGGAGCTTGCAGAGCATTCAGTGGGATCGCAGAGATTGGAAAAGCTCTCCAAGGTCACCAAGTCCAACCTGTGACCCCTCCCCACCTTGTCCCCACCTGAGCTCTGAGTGCCACATCCAATCCTTCCTTGGGCACCTCCAGGGGTGGGCACTCCAAACCTCCCTGGGCAGCTCCTTCCAAGGCCTGAGCACCCTTTCCATGGGGAAATTCCTGCTGATGTCCAACCTGAGCCTTTCCTGGAGCAGCTTGAGGCCCTTTCCTCTCATCCTGTGGCTTTGCAGGTCCCATCCCGCTTGGCTTCTCCTGGGATCAGCTGCTGCTTCCCTGATTCCCTGGAGCCTTCTGGACTTCCCCTGTACAATGGGTTTTGCCTGAGGCCTTTTTTTCGCTGCCTGAGCTGATAAAAGGCAGAACCTGCTTCTTTTGTGTGCAGGGCTGAAATCTGATTGATCCTTGTGTACCTGGCTCTCCGGGTGAGGTGTGTGATAGTTTGGCTTTTCATTCAGTTATCGCTCCAGATTTTATTTCTCATTCCAGCAAGAATCTTTAAATTGCACTCTTTGGACAATAATTGCCAGCAGAATCACGTCTTCTTTTCACGAATTTTAATGCTGCTCTGCAACACTCCTAAACCTGGATGCAGCTCCTTTTGGAGCCCTTTTTCAGGGGACTTTGCCCCTGTTATCATAAATTCCTTCTTTTTCCTGTGATTTTGGGATGATCCCTCCAAATAAACATGCAGCGTTATTGCAAAAGCTTAAATCCTTGGCAGAGACATTTCCAACCTTAGATTTGCTCTCATAACTCCACAGTTGTGGCTCCACCATCGGCCACACCTTTGCCTTCCCCAGCCCTCAGGATCCACCAGGAAAATCCCCCATGGAAATGCAGTCAGTACAGCACTCCTCAGGTGATGGGCTGGTGGGAAGTGAGGTTGGGATGGGGTTTTCCTCCTTTTCTCAACTACAGCTGATAAAAGCAGGTGCTTGTGCAGGTGAGATCCCTGTGGAATCCCTCAGCATCCAGTTCTGAGCTGCATCCTGAAGCTGGCAGCATTTTGCTTCAGGAGTTTTGCATTTTAAAGCATTGTCTGCATCCAGGCGTATCTGGACAAATACTTATTTTTGGAGCTTTTTGTGGCTCCAAGATCCAGCAAACCCAGGCCTTTCTCCAGTGTCAGCACCTCCCTGTGCTCCCACTTCAGCCTCTCTCCAAAAGTGGGGCTGTGCAGGGATGATGGAATCTCCTGGGTTTGCTCTGACAGCCCTGAGGGGCACAGGATGGAGCAGCCTGTGTTGTGTCCTTGGCATCCTTGCAAAGGAGATGCTCAGCTGGCTATTCTAGGAAGGCAGACCTGGATAAGATCCCACTGGACTCCTTTTCTCAAGGCTCCTGAAGCTGTTTTTTTCCCTCATTATTGCTCCAGAGCTTTTCCGTGGGGCTGTTCCGTGTCCTCTGATTCCAACCCCAACCACTGCCATGTCCAGGTGGTGCTACAGGGTGCTTGGACCCCACAGGTGAAGCTCTCAAGTGCCCCCTGAAGAGCCTGGAGGGGTCCAAGCCTCTGGAAATTTTAGTAGGGATGTCCCCAGCAGCACAGGGCAATGCCAATACCTGCCACTACTCGTGTGTGAGGAGCAGAGGAGGAGCCGCTAGGCTGTGCCCTCCCACAGGGAAGAGCTGAAGTCCCACTGGGATGTGGCTGCAATCTCAGCTCAGCTCTTTCCCTCTGCAAGAAAACCTTTGATTTATGAGCTCCATGTGGGCTTTAATCCCAGGCTGTGGGCAGGGCCCTGTAGGTGCAGCCCTGGAGGTGCTGCCACCCTGCCCAGCAGAGCTGCTCTGCCCTGGGTGAGCACAAGTCAGGGAGTTCTTCACCTGCTCCTTCCGTCCAGGCAGAGAATGTCACAAACAGTCTGGTAGATGCTGGACATTTGTGGAGAATTCTGATTTTTTCAGTACAATTCCCACATCCCCTGCCCCAGCACACAGGTTTCCTGGGATGGACTGAGGCTCCATGGCCCTACTTGGTGTAGAACACATTACTCACCTTGCCAAGGACTTCCCTTGTTGGAAATAGTGTGTCCATGAGGAATTGTCCTTATTCTTCCCAGGGTGACAGCGATGAGGGGCTGGGCAAGCTAAACATGGCCCCAGGCAGACCCCCACCTGAGCAGCTGGGCTGGGCTGGGCTGGAGGGAGATGCTCCAAACTTCGGCTGCTTCTTTCTGATTTTTTTTAAGAGAGGAGATTCACAAGCTCCAGGGAAGTCCTAGAACCATGGATGTAATTTTCCCTGGAATTATTGCTGGCCCCTGTGCAGAAGGGAGGGGAAGTGTCCAGCTGGAAGTGTCCAAGGCCAGGTTGGACACAGGGGCTTGGAGCAGCCTGGGACAGTGGAAGGTGTCCCTGCCCCTGGCAGGGGTGGCACTGGATGACCTTTAACATCCTTCCAACCCAAAACACTGTGTGATTCCGTGATTCTGTGAGTCAGTGACTTTCCTGAGCCCAGCATGTTTTGAATCCAGCACTTGCAGAATTGGTGACCAGGTTTGCAGATGCCCCAGGTGAGCCTCTTTCCACACCTGCCGGCCTGCCAGGGCAGCTCTGCTTTGTGCCACTCAGCCCCCAACCCTACCAATGGTGACAATCGGTTCCCCTGGCACAGGGCTCAGGCTCAGCTGCCATGATGTGGTGTGCAGCAGTTCATTTCCTGCTCTGTGGGTTTTACCAGAAATTACCTTTTTTATTGTCATGTTTCTGCTTCAGATCAATAAGAGATAACAGGCAGCACTGGGCTGGGGAAAGATCCCTCAGAGAAATCTCCCCTTGGAAACAAGAGAACAAAATAAATACTACAAAGGTTAAATCCACAGAGTGGGTTTAATCCCTGAATTTTGCAGTGAGATGTTCTGAGATTTCATTGAATAGTTTGGGTCGGAAAGGATCTTTAAAGGCCATCTAGTCCAACCCTTGCAGTGATCAGGGATGTCTTCAACTGGATCATCAACCAGATCTTCCAGATGTTGCCCAACAACATTCCCAACATCCAGAGCTGACCAGCCCCGCAGAGCCCCAGCAGGAGCCAGGTGCTGCTGCCAGGCTGCATTTGCAGATGCTTTGCTGTGACTGCCCCACTGAGTGTCCCCAGCCTGAGCTGCCAGCCTGGATCCTGTGACAGGGTCACAGCACAGCTCCCAGCAGAGCTGGGCTCCTCTGGCCCTGTGGCTGTGCCCTCCTGAGGTCCATCAGGAATAATGAGGGAGGAGAGGCTGTGCAAAGAGGATGTGGTGTGCAGGCTGCTCTTCCCAAAGGAAATCAGAACCCCTGTGGGACAGCAGGCACTCAGGGATGCTCCTTCTGGCCCAGCACTTGTGAGGAGGAACAAAGCAGGATGAAGCCCCCAGTGGGAAGAGCAGGAGAAATCCAGCTGAAAAATGATGCCCAAATGCAAGACAGACATTGGCCACTCTTCTTGTTTCCTGCTGCTGGAGAAGAGATTTGTGTTCCCACCCTTGTGGGACAGGCAAGGGGCTCCTCCAACGTGCAGAAAGCCAGGACAGAGGGTCTGGTGGAAATTCCACCTCATCCCAGAGTTCAGCACTGCAACACCCAGAGGCTTTGGAGCCAGGGGAGCAGAACTCAGTGCCTGCTATGGCAACCCTGCTGTGAAACTGAGCTTCATTGCTTGGCAATGCAGCCCTGGGATGCACTCCTGGATTCCCCACCTCTGGAAATGGGTGAAGATGTTCCATTTTTAGCAAACCAGCACTTGGCGCTCTGCGTGAGGCCAGTGCTGCTCCCAGGGTTGCAGCTCTTGCTGAGCAGAGCAAAACCCTTGGTTCAGGTGTTCGAGGAGACTCAGGTGCCTCTTTCTCTGTGTGAGGAGCCTTGCAGCCATTGGAGTGTTTGCTTCCATGTTTCTCCTTGGATGTTCAAGCCTGAATTTGCATTTTCAAGTCCCACAGCTCTGCCTCTTCAGTGGGAAGTGCTCACCCGAGGAGGGGAGCGTGGGGATAACGAGTGCATGTGGATCCTGCTGGGAGCAAAGCAGCTTGTTCATCACCTGAAGTGCTGCTCAGTGTTTGTGACGAGCTCTGCCATGCCAAGAACCCACTCTGGGGAGGGGTGGATAGAACCCCATGGTCTGGGTATCATGTCTGGATCACAGCTCATGCTGTTCAAGGAGCAAGTCAGGGGCAGGGCCTCTGGGGGTGTTCCCAGGTTTATTCCCACAAAATTACTTCTGTCCTTCCTTCAAGGGAGGAAGGATGCAAAAGCAAAGGAGATTCCTGTCTCAGTTGTAATTTCTATCAGCAGCAGAGCAGCCAGGGTGTATCTTGTTCTTCCCAAGTCACCTTCCTGATCCTACACAGTGCATTTTCTGAGCAGGGATGGCATTTTCCCAGCTGGGATGAGAGTTTGGGTGGGGTGACAGAAAGGGAAAGATGTGCCAGGGACAAGAGGAGGATAAGAAAGAATCTGTTAGAACTTGGAGAGCCACTGTGTAAACCAAACCAGGGGCAGACTCAGCCATGGGGACACAGGGGGAAGGAAAAGAGTTGTTTACAAGCTTTTTTATTTCTATTCCATATGGCCTGGTCACTGAGTTCTTCCTCTTCCAGAAACGTGGTTATTCAAGTTTACATTCTAATAAAGCAGGATTTCAAGTTTAAAAGCCCCTTTTGTCTTTGGAGAGAGTTCACTCAAACAAACAAAGGTGGGGGCAGGCACTCTCTGCTCCCTGTTTTGGGAGCCCAGGGTCTGCAGGGCCCTCCCAGGGTTCTGCCATGTGGGGCTGGAGCAGGATCCAGGTGCAAGGTCCAGGAGGATTCCTGGCACGGACCAGGGAGGAGATGGAGGCGAGGAAGCCACAGGATGAGGGTGATGAGGGGTCTGGGAGCCTGCTCTGGCTCAGATTAGCTCCTTGATTACTGTGCTGTGTTCTCATCAGAGGAGAAGAGGGTTTGATCAAAGGCAGATTACCTCAAACGGGGAGAGGAGGTTTCATTAGAGAGGCTCAGATGATGTGGAGTAACTGAACTCATCCTCTGAGCCAGGCAGCTTAACCCCTGGGGAAGGGCTGCTCTCCCATCCCCTGTTCCAGCAGCAGCTCCCAGCACAGGCAGAGCCTGGAGGAGGCCCTGGAGCTCAGAGATGCTCCAGGACTCGCACTCGAGCCCAGATGTTTGTCCTTACCACAGATTCTGTCTCCTTCTGCCAGATTAGCCTGAGGAGGAAGGCTCTTCCAACCCCACCTCCAGTGGGAAAAGTAGAATGGGAAACCTCCAGCAATCCTGTGCACAATCAGCCCAAAACCTGATGAAAGAGTGTTCAGCCACCAAAACCTGATTTGAGTATGTATTCAGCACCCAAAACCTGACTTAAGAGTGTGTGTTCAGCTTTCTGCTGAGGCTGCTGCAGCTCTGCTGCTGCTGGAGAAGGACAATTCTCCTGCTCCGTGTCCCCTTGGTGCGTAACCCTGCACAAGCTGTTGGCTTTGAAACCAGCATCTTCCAGGAGATCCAACAACTCCTTTTGCTCAGCTCTCCCCAGATTTGCCTCCAGAGCCTGGCACGTTTAAAAGTTGTAAAAATTGCTTGGGTTTTATCTGTCCAAACAGAGCTGTGTGTGAGTAGACACATCCCAACTTCTCCTGCTCCCCAGAGCTCGATGTCTTGGTTGTCTTTGCAGCTGATAGAGAGATATTCGCACTTCCAGGGCACAGGGAGGCCTCTGCTATGGGAGATGTCTGAAGAAATGCAGCTGAGCTGCTCCCAGGAGCCTCCCACAGACACTGGGATTGGAGAGGAGAGGAGAGGGGAGGGGAGGGGAGGGGAGGGGAGGGGAGGAGAGGGGAGGGGAGGGGAGGGGAGGGGAGGGGAGGGGAGGGGAGGAGAGGAGAGGAGAGGAGAGGAGAGGAGAGGAGAGGAGAGGAGAGGAGAGGAGAGGAGAGGAGAGGAGAGGAGAGGAGAGGAGAGGAGAGGAGAGGAGAGGAGAGGAGAGGAGAGGAGAGGAGAGGAGAGGAGAGGAGAGGAGAGGAGAGGAGAGGAGAGGAGAGGAGAGGAGAGGAGAGGAGAGGAGAGGAGAGGAGAGGAGAGGAGAGGAGATGCTGCTGTTTGCCCTGGGCAGCAGGGCAGGTGTGGAAAAGCAGAATGTAGAATGGAGCTAGGGAACTACAGGAACGTGTAAAACAATCCTGGGGCAGGACTGACAGCAGAATCCTCCCATTCCTGTGAGATTCCTCACCCAGGGATGGGTATCAGGGATATGGTGGATATGGGTGGTCACTCCTCAGAGCTGGACTCCCAGTGCTACCAGCCCTTCCCTCTCCCCCACCACCTCCTCCTCTCTGCTTTCTTTTATCCATTAAAATTCAATTTGTGTTCAAGCTGCTGCAGACTCAGAAATGTGCCCAGAGCCTGTCCTGAGGGAGCCATTCCTGGCCATCCCTGGGCTCTCTCAGCCAATTTCCTACCCTGACAACAATACCAGTGTCCACTAGGTGCTGGTCTTGCCAAAACCAGGCTCTAATTGGACTGTAGAGAGTGTCCTTCATGGAATGGTCAGTGCTGGGACACTCCTGGTAGAGGAATCTTTGTCCAGGCTCTGGATGAGCTGGATCTTAAACTCTCTGCTTGGAAGAGAGCTCCAAGTGATGCCTGAAGTTTTAGCTTTTATATTTTCCAGACTCTGTACTGCCTTAGTGTGTAACTCTGAACTCCATATAAAGTGTCAGCAGCTCTCCTCACAGCTCAGTGAGACAGAACAATCCTTTTCCTGCCCCAGAACCAAGGACACTGCTGCAGCTTCAGCCCCAAAAAGTGCAAACAGCAGGGAATGGAGGAGAGCAACCTGGGAGGATGGGACTGCATCACCTGGAGCTGGAATTGGGCAGTGAACCCCAATATGGAAATGGACCAAAACTTATAAAATGGTGAAAACTCATGACCCAGGGCCCATCTTGGGTGTAGCCCTGGCTGGGCTCCTGTACTGCCCAAGGTGTGTCCTTTGAGGCCTTTTAATAAATCCCTACTTTATTCCTTTAACTCTGTCTAGCCTCTGTTCCAGGCAGCCTCTCAAGTCACCACAAATGCTCATGCAAACATTTACAGATGAGGAGAAGAGTGGGCACAGGAGATTTTAATCCTGATATTCCTTAATATCCAAGGCCTTTGTCCTGCAGTGAATGTCGCCCTCAGCCAGACATCCAGTGTGGAGCATCCCTTGGCTCCAAGTCCAACCGCTCTCTGCAGGTTTACAGTAACCCCTTAGACAAGGCTAGGCTTTTCCTGGGAAAGGGAGGCTGTGTGAAGACCTGAGCTGTCCAAGGTCTAACAAAGCTCTCCTCAGAGTGCACAGAGAGCAAACCAAGAAAGCCAAAGAGGAAACAAATGGACACCGGCCTGGGCAGGGCCATATTGCTGGAGAAAAATCTATTGGCTGATTTTAGGGTCCTTAGGTGGGAGATCAGGGAAAGGTTCTTCCCCCAGAGGGTGCTGGCACTGCCCAGGCTCCCCAGGGAATGGGCACGGCCCCGAGGCTGCCAGAGCTCCAGGAGCCTTTGGACAGCACTGCCAGGGATGCCCAGGGTGGGGCTGTTGGGGGGTCTGGCAGGGACAGGAGCTGGGCTGGATGATCCCTGTGGGTCCCTTCCAGCTCAGGATATTCCATGATTCTGTGATTCTAAGAAGAGATGTAACAAAATGATCCCTCAAGACAATGATGGACTGTGAGGCTTTGTCCCTGCTCTTTGACCTTGCACGGCTGGAATGTGCTGCTGGGATGAGGAATCATTCCCCCTTCCATCACCCAGCTCCTGAGGAACCTTGGCAGAAGTGAGGAGTTCAGTGCTCACCCTACACAGCTGAACCAAGGCTCGAAGATGATGAGAACAGAGCCTTGTATAGCTCCTCTCACTTCTTTGATTTTTCTTTCCCTGCCCTGTCCCTCTTTCCCGTTTCCTTATTTCCCTGCTTGCACAGGATCCTGGCTTTGCTGGGTGTAACTGCATCCTTCGAGGTATGGAAAGCTGGAAGGGTTAAGCAGGTTCCTGGGTGATGTCCCTTTGCCAGGTCCCTGAGAATGGCTCACTGGATGTACTGAAGCTGTTCCTTCAACACTGACTTGCCATTTGATCTCTCACCAGAGACAGATTTTCTGCTTTGCTGCTTTTTCGGGCCATGTTAATGTGATTTGAGCCTTGTTTTGCCTCATAGAAAGCAGAATCAAATTCCAGCAGTGGCAGCACCTCAGCCTGCATTGATTTATTCCTCCTGCCCCAAAAGCACAGTTATTGCTTTCTGTAATAACGTCACAGAGCCTTCAGACAAGGGGCCTTGCTCTATTAAGGGATTCTGTGGCTAAAGAAAAGTGAGTAAGAGATGCTGTTACAAGGGAAGGCTTAATAGGCTCCAAATTCCCTTCCCCCCCCGCCCAAATTCCTCATTAAAGCTGACATTGGCTCTCCCTGGTGCTCGTTGCCTGGAGAATTCCACAAGTGCCACTCTGGGATGTGACAGTGTCTTCTCTGTACCCAGTGGTGCCCAGAACCTAGTTAATCCATCAGGAGAAGTGTGTGGGAAGCAAAGGTATGGAGAGGGCATGGGAAGGATTTCAGCAGACAAGGGAGTTTGGGAAGTGTTGCAGGGCTGTGGCAGAGAGGGAGGACAGAGAAGAGGAGGTGGGACAGAATGGGACAGGAAAGAGGAGGGGGACAGAACTGAAAAAGGACCAAGAGCCATAGGAAATGCTGGGAGATGGATGGCCACCAGATAAAGTTACCTGGGACTGGGAACTCCTGGCAATTCCCACCCCTGAGCTCCCTGAGAGATGCATTCCATGACCTTTGAACCAAGTCCTCCCGCTTTCTCCCAGAGCTGTCCTGAACAGACAAAAACCTCACCCCTGTGTCTCCCAGGTTCTTGTCCCTGCTATGTCCACGCTGGCCAGGCTGCCAGGACAGGTGGATTGCTCTCCCTGGAAATCAGACTGTGTGAGGATCCCTGTTCATGGTCCCTTGGAATGCCACAGGCTGGGCTGGTGTCCTTGGTGCACGAATCTCCTCGGAGGATGGAAAACCAGAGGAGAAAGGAGAGCACTGGAACTCCTGACCCAAGATTTTGGGACCCCTCTGGCCAAGGGGCAGCCTGATCTCTCAACCCTGCTCTGAGTAATGACTGCAAAACATTTTTTCCTGTAGCCTCTCCAATCCAATGCTTACTTCCAGGGGAGGAAGAAGTCCAAGGAGAAGGCAGAGCCTTCAGGAAGACACCTTGGATTGTCCCCCCTTGATTCATAACTCCCATGTCAATGGTTCATGCCCTGACCTGGGACAAACATGGTGATCCCAGGCCCCAGAAAAGCAGAGTATTATTGCAATATACCAAATCACCTGGAGTTCAAGGCCATCCCAGCCTCCACAGCATTGCTTTCCTTCCTGAAGAATGTGAAGAAAAACAGTGAAGACAATCCCCTTATAAGGACTAGGCCTTTGTCTCCTCTAAGGACAACACACAGGTCCCTGCAGGTGCAGAGGAGATAAGCAGTGCCTTTCTTCTCCAAGGATTTCCCAATTTTTTTCCCAGAGACTGATTGTGCTCATTGCCCTGGGAATAAACATGTCAAGACTTTTTGAGCCCCACAAGTCCCACTCTGGGATGTGACATGGTCTTCTTTTTACCCTCAGATCCCAGTTAATCCATCAGGAGAAAACTGTGGGAAGCAGAAACCCTGGAGAGGGCATGGGAAGGATTAAAGCAGCCAAGAGAATTCTGATTTATCAAGCTGCTGTGCTGTCCACTCTTCATAGAATCACAGAATCATGGAGTCACTGAATGGTTTGTGTGGGAAGGGACCTTAAAGCTCATCCAGTGCCACCCCTGCCATGGGCAGGGACACCTTCCACTAGCCCAGGGTGCTCCAAGCCCCATCCAGCCTGGCCTTGGACACTTCCAGGCCAGAGATCCAGAGATCCAGGGATCCAGGGGCAGCCACAGCTTCCCTTGGCAAGCTCTTCCAGTTATTCTTGAAGGTCTCTGATCTTCAGTCTCTTCCAGCAGCTCTATTACCCCTTTTCTCAGCAATGAAAATATCAGCCTTCCCCACACTGGATGTCATCTCTCTCCTGGCCCTGAGTGGCAGGAAAATACAGACCAAAGACTTAGAATGTCCAGGCAAAGCTCTGAGAAGACCAGCCAGGTCTGGGATCCCACCATGACATGCCTGCCATTTTAAAGGTACACAGGACTCCTCTGAAGTCCCCAATGCCTGGGTAAGGTGTCTGCCTTCTCCCCTTCCTCCTCCTATTGGGAATGGGTTGGGATTTCCTCCAGGTAGCTGTGGTAGAAGGAGGAGCAGTTGCAGCCCCCACATGAGGCACAGAGAGAGAAATCCCAGCCCTGCCAAGGCAGGAGTCAAACCTCGTTAGTGTTATTGCACATTAGAGATGGTCATTATCTAACAGTAAAGGTACTGCACCCAATATGGGGTAATTAATTTTGGACCTCATTATGATGGATAAAGATTAATTAATCACCATGCTGGAACTTAGTGGTTGCCTAGGGAGCCATGATCATGACCTGATTATCTTTAATATAGGCAAAGAGAGAGCAGTCCCCACCAATTCATGTCTTGAAACAGAGTCATTTCCCAAAGTTGGGCAAAATGAGCACTTGAATTAATTTGGAGGGAAATTGGAACTAAAAAAAAAGTGATTGAAGACACAAAGTTCTTTCATGAGGGATGATTAGGTCAGAATTTCACCCCAAATAAAGATGATTTTGCCTGAAAGTCTGCACTGGTTTAGTGGTCAAGGGAAGGAACTGTTAAAATAAAAATGTCTCATGGACAGATTGGAGACAGGAAGAAATTCATGGCATGAAGTGCAGCAAGGAAAGGTAGGAATTAATAAGGAAAACTAAAGATAACAATAATAATGATAATAAATAATCCCTAGCTGGCAGGTTGGTGAGCACTGCGGGATTTCTGAAGGGGTGTTTTGAGTTTGCATGGCTAGGTTTTGGGACCAGGGGGTCACAGGGGTGGCTGCTGTGAGGAGCTGTCAAAAGCTTCCCCCATGTCCAGCAGAGCCAATTCCAATGGCTCCAGGACAGCCCTCCCTGGCCAAGGCCCAGCCCAGCAGGGATGGTGCCACCTACCTCAGGAGGCTTCCTGAGCTGCGAGTTCCAGGCTGGTGGCATCCGTTCACTGGTGACACCAGGACTTGGGGCACACTGAGACAATGAACTCAGACCAGTTTTACGCCAGTTCAATTCCCCAGCCCAGAAAACTTCTATTTATTCTTTCTTTCTTGACAAAACTGCACAGGCAGAAGGCCAAACTGGGCAATGGGATTCCCTCGTTGCTGGTGGCTTGGAAAGCCAAGCCATGCTTCAGGATGAATGATCTGCTGGTGGTGAGGGGCTCAGGGCATCTGGGAAGGGTGTGGGGGTGATGTGCAGGTGTTGAGCCAGAAGAGCCCACATGCTCATGGCCAGGTGATAGAGGCTGCCCAGGAGAGCAGGGACGAGATTCCCTCTCAGTCTGTGCCACTGAGGGACTGGCACTGATATGTCCCTCCTTTTGTGCCCTGCTCTGACACCCAGGTGCCCTTGGTGGGGAACAGAATGCACAAACCTGTCTGGAGCCCTCCAAGAGCTGTGGTTTCATGAACACTGCCCAGACCTGCTCTCTGTATTTGGGTGGCTGCAATGACAATTCCCAGCCTTTACCTTCCCACATGTGCCAAACTGGCAACACCCTCGGCACTGGGGACAAGTTCCAGTCCTGTCAAACAAGGAGCCTCTCCCAGCACTTTGCCAATTCCTTCTCCTGCCCATGGTCCTGTTAAACCACCTGACACAGCACAAAGTCCCTCATCCAGATTATTAATAACTCCTCTGTGCTGAAAGGAAATTTTCCTGCTCCCATTCTGCCAATCCTCGAGCTCCTGACTCAGGACCTGTGTTAGAACATGTGCTGTCCCATGTCCTCTACCCAAATGGCTCAGCTCCCTCCCACAGAGAATCCACCGTGAGCCACGGGACACAAGAGGAGCCTTGCTCCTGCACTGTCGGTGTTGGGTAAATGTGCTGGTTTTGCATTGGAGCAACTCTTTCGGTGCACAGATAAGACTTGAAAACCTTCAGTTCTCCCTCGGGTGAGAGAAAAGGACAGAGTGAGAGCATGTAGAAGAACAACATTAAGACAACAAAGTCAGTCTAGTCCCAGATAGGAGGGATGAGGACATGCCTTAATTTTGGGGCTAAAATCCTCTTGTAAAGCTATAGAGAAGAATGTAATTGATACATCAGACTCTTTTTCCCTGTAACTCGTTGAAAGTATGAGGAGATTAAGTGTTCAAATTGTAGATATGAGCAAAGGCCTCTGTGATAAAGTAAGCAGATGTTGAAGTAGCTGTGATATCATCAGAAGTTTGAACAGAGAGAGAGAAGAGTGATAAAGACCCTTTGCCCCCAGGGAGAGAAGAAGACCTCTGTTCCCAGAGATGATCTCAGAGATAGATAAAGAAAACCTTTGCTCTTGAACAGCTCATTTTTAAAATAGTACCCCATAAGTTGGCATGGCCCATAAACACCGCTGTGGGAAAAGCTGTGGGAGATAGGAGAGACTTCACAATTTCAGATTTTTCCGGGCAGTTGTGACGCCATTGAGCAGGACGGGAACAGAGAACTCCACATTAGAAGGCAAAGAAAATGAACTCTCTTTTATTTCAAATGCACTGCTCTATGTATAGAGAACATTGTACGGATTAATTTCATTGGTCTTAGAGTAAAAACATCTCACACCATTGGTGTGCAGTGAATGACGCACGGTGGCAGAACATATCTATAAACAATGTGAACAAGATAGAGTAGAGAATTATTTACATTCTTTCCCAACTACTTCCCAGGCTCTCGCCTGGCTGGAAAAACCTTTCTCTTTCTCTCTGACTGAGCTGAGAATATCCACACAGCTGCTCTTCGTAGAAATGAAAAGCCACAAGAGAACTGTTTTCTTATGGAGAAGTCTCCATAAATTGACAGGAGGGACTCCTCTCCCTAAGTGAACTAAAGAAAAACTATTCTAGAAGTAATAAACTGACTGAATTGTTTCTGTACTCTGTTAGTGCAAAAGAAAAGGTTATGGGGGAGAAGTGTTCTAAAAGTTTTATTCTGATTCTTATTACTTTTTCTTTTAGTTACTGTTAATAAATTTTTCTTTATCCCCTTTTAAAGTTTTGAGCCTTCTTTACCTTCCTCTTACTCCTATCTCACAACAAGAAATGAGTAAGTATATTCTAGTGGGTGCACTGGCGTTTAGCCAGCATTAAACCTGCCTCAATAATTGGTGCATTTACGGAGAAATCTCAAATCAGCGAACAGAAACCTCAATGATCCCCAACCCTCAGGTGCTGGGGACTTCCACATGGATCATCATCCTCCTGCCTGGGACATGAGGAGCAGGTAAATCCTGATGGGTCCAAGCACTGCCTTTCCCTTGGAGAGCCCATGGAATGGTGCCAGAGGGTTTCAGGACACAGCCAGGTCTGAGTCCCGGTGAGAAGAGAGCCAGATCCGGGCATGTGGGTGCTGGCAGGACAAACAGACATGGCAGAACGTTGGAGGATGGTGAGACAAGGCCCACACTGCAGTAGGGGAGGGGTTCCAGTTACCCAGGGAGGTGTGGGGGTTGCAAGCAGAGCTCTGAGCTGCCAAGCCCTGGGCACAGGGGGGGAAGGTGTTTGGTGCCTGGGGAAGGGATGGACATGAAACAATGGCTTGATGCCTTGTCCTCATGGGTTTATCCTTGTGGATCACTGTGGTGGGAGGAAGTGAAGGTCAGGCCCCCAGCAGGGTTTAACCCCCTGGGCAAAGCTTTACCAGGCTGTCCCACTGTCCCACCAAACCCAGCCTGGCCCCAGGGCAGGAGAACAATATCTGGGAGGGAATTTCCTGGGAGTTGCAGCAGACAGACTTTTCCTCTGCCAAAACCAGGGGTCTGTGTGGCCTGGACATCTCCAGGCGTCCCCCACTAGAGCCCAAATCCTGGTCCCACTGCAGGGATGCTCTGCCTCTCTCCCCTCCCAGTGGTGAGCGGGAGAAACTGTACTGGGAGCACTGCCCAGCTCTGGGAAGGGCAAGGAGGGTGAAAATATTGGCATGAACCAGTGGGATCAAGATGGGAACCATGAGAAAATCTTCCCATCCTGTTTTGTACTTCACACACTGAACCGCAGCCCTGTCACAGTCTTAGTCACCTCAAAGGTGACTAAGGAATGCTTCCCAAAGGACTATAATGGGAAGTGGATTGGAGCACAGTGATGCTCCAAGAGGAGTGTTCTGATCCCCCCCAGAGATTCAGTGGAACTGGGGTTCCTGCTGGGAAGTGTTTCCAAGCACTTTCAGCAGGAACTCCTGCGAGTTCACACACACCCAGCCCTGAGCTTGCCCTGCACACACCGGCCTTTGCATGCTCCACCATCAGCAGCCTCAGGATGTTTCAAGGAAAGCAGAGCTTCATTCATGACCTTCCCTTCCCTTCCCTTCCCTTCCCTTCCCTTCCCTTCCCTTCCCTTCCCTTCCCTTCCCTTCCCTTCCCTTCCCTTCCCTTCCCTTCCCTTCCCTTCCCTTCCCTTCCCTTCCCTTCCCTTCCCTTCCCTTCCCTTCCCTTCCCTTCCCTTCCCTTCCCTTCCCTTCCCTTCCCTTCCCTTCCCTTCCCTTCCCTTCCCTTCCCTTCCATCACAGGTGTGGAGTATTCCAAGGGGGAAGCTGGAGAGGCAGCACCCAGGACTGCTCGAGAGGTGGCAGGGCTGGGTCCTGGCAGGAGGAGAACAGACCCAAGGGAATAACTCTACCATTTCCCAGGGCTCAGGGTATGCCTGCCTCCTCCAGGCTACTCTTGCCTAAGGTTCATCATGGGAGAAAGGGAAAACACCACATGGAGCAAAGTTCACTTCATAGTTGGCAGTCTAAGAGCTGAGGTCATGTAAGTGCACCCCTGCTTAGGGATGCAATGAAAACTGTCACACAAAAACTTCCTATGTGTGTCCTCTCCTCTGGTGCCATGCTCACCTCCACAATGTCCCTGTGGGGCTCTGGGGACCCAGATGTGGCCTGGAGTGCACAGGTCCCTTAGTCAGAGCCAGAGAGGGGTCAGGGAGTCACACAGAGAGAGGGAAGAGTCAGAGAGGGGTAGGAGGGAATCACAGACAGGTGGTAGACTCCCAGTGGGTTACCAGTGCCCTCAACCCTTTGCTGGGAAGAGTCTGATGTTCAGGGTGGGATTTCTTCTGTCTCCCTTTGGAATACTCTGTAGCATTGCAGCCCCTGGGTGGGCAAGGATATGTTGGTGTCTTGGTTTGAAAAGACAGGTGTCTGCTAAGCAAGGGAGGAGCCTTCCTTTAAACGAAAAATATAAACCCCCTCTCTCTGAATTATTATAATTTTGAAATTAAGAGGCTCTCAGGCAAAGATATATATGGGAATAGGAATAACAGTTCTTTACTAGGAAAATTAAAAATAAATACAAATGCAATAGTATAAAAAGAAAAACCACTGGCAGAGTCAGAATCCAACCTGGCAGCCTGTGTGTCAGGGTGGTGGCAGCAGTGCCATTCCATGGTGGCTCAGCCCTCCTGCAGTGCCAGCTGTGCTTCTGCTGGAGCAGGATCCTGGACAAGGCTGGAGTTTTCCTCTGAAGCTCCAGGGCTGCTGGAGATGGGCCTGGGCTTCCTCTGGGAATGCAGTGGGGAAGAAAGGCTGCTGTGCTGTTCCAAGGTCAGATTGGATCCAGGTAGGAATGCTTGGCTCCTCCCCTGGGCAGAGCCTCTCCCCATGGATGATGGAATTTTCTCAGCTATGCAGGGACACTCAGTGACCATGAACAGGAGAGATCTCCTGGAGGGAGGATGGGCTGTGGAAGAGATAAAGGAAACTGCCCAGTGAACAGAAGAGAACTGCCCCAGATCTGTCACATTCTGATAGATGGGGATAGAACACACAACCCCAGCCACATCTTGCATTTCCAGCCTAAGACAGATGGATTTAAATCTACACAAGCAACTTCACCTATCACATTCCATCCTGGGCTGCAGACATCTCGCTGGTGGAGCTGGGCTGTGAGGGGATCAGACTAATCAGCAGTTAAGACCCAGGAGTTTTGAACTCCATATATAAGAAGGCTTTCAACAATAAAACACAGTGCTGTCGCATGCAGCTTTGAGGTGTATGTGTTATCCTGCTCTCCAACCACTGACCCCACGGAACACAGACTCTAACACAAAAAGTGGTGGCCCTGATGTGATACAACTCAACCAGACCCCATGGGCACAACGGGAGAAGACAGGCTGGTGTGCGAGCAGAGCCACCAGAGAGACCAGTGGTAAAGCTGAAGAAATAATCAAAAGGCGTGCATTGAGAGCCACCAAACCAGCAGAAATCTGGAAATAACCAGAGGTGTGCATGAAGAGCTACCCAAATGATACAACAAGCAGAGCTGTTTTGCGGCAGAAAGCTGCTAAAAAATCCAGATTTCCTTTGTATATACCCCTTTTAAATAGAATAAAAACTCCACTGGAAAACATGGGAGGATCTGTCTCCAGGGAGAAACATTCTGCAATGCAGGTATGGACCTATTTTCTAAGGGAATGGGACATAGATTATGAACGAGAGACTTTATTAGATTTGATAATATGGACTAAAAATTGAGGATTGGAACCTACCAAAGAGAATGCATTAAATATACATACAGGGACACAGACTGGTAAATATATAATGGATGCAGCTTACAAAGGTGACAAAAGTGCAGTAAAAATCCTAAGACCTTGGAAACTAATATTGAATTTAATAATACAGATAAAAATTGAGATGAGTGTCGAGGACTGGGTTCTGGGAAAAGCAGCCATGCCACGCCATGTGGTGTTTAACAGGTGCCCCGTGCAAGACTATGTAACAGCCCAGAGGTGCGGCGGGGCCTGGAGGGACAGCCGAATCCCAGTGGACGGTGAGAGCCCGCGCAGAGCCGATACCTCAGCATGTTTGGGCAGTGCCCTGGCTGGCGGTGCAGCTCAAGAAAGTGGTGGGGGTCCAGCAGGCAGAGAGAGTCTGCGTGCTGCCACTGCGGCTGCCGGTGCCCAGGGGGGGTGGCATGCTGGACTGTGCAGCTCAGCCAGGTGTGGAAGCAAACACAGCCATGGCGCCCACTCCGGGCTGAGTCGTCACCCGGCCACCCCGGGCTATCATCCCAGGTTGAGCCGCACCACCGCAGCGGCTGAGCACCCTGTGACCATCGTGCAGACTCACGCAGGTCCCCAGGGCCACCCCTGCACGTCCTGCACCAGGCTGCTGTGCCAGTCAGACCATGCTGCTGTTTTGGGTGAGCAGACGGTGCTGCCCCGCTCCACGGGATCAGACCACACAGCGACCACTCAGGTATCACCCTGCGCTGCTATGTTGGCACCCCCTGCTACCACATGCGTGCCAGGACCGCTTCCTCCAGAGACTGAGTGGGCCAGCCCCAAAGCTATGCCTCTGTGAAGCATGGCTGTGCTGCAGTGGCGTGGCAGAAGCTGCCAAAGCCACCACCTTCCTGAGAGCGTTGAGGAAGGACGAATAGCTGGGCAAGCACCAGACACTCATGTCACCAGATGGTAGATGCAGGTCGGCAGAATGAAGAGGCAGGAGGGCTTCTTCGTTTGGAGTTCCAGTGGTGGTTTATTGGCCAACACACTGAAGGGGTCCAAGGACAGAAGATCCAATAAGAAAGGAGGGTCCAGGATTTTATATGGGACAAGGAGAGTGGAACATCTGATCTGAGGGACAATGGGTAGAGGAACCGGGGAGGTACAAAGGTGGGGTTGCAGGGGAACAACCAACAGGGATTCAGGGGAGGAGCAGTAAGGAATGGGGACCAATGAGGTAGATTGGGAGTAAGGCACATTCTGGAACTGGGGAGGAGAACAGGGATGATGTAACTGGGGTTATTAACATAATGAAGCAAGGGACTGTGGGAGACCATTTCGCTGGGTCACCCTGTCTTAAGATGAGTGTCTTCCCAGGGCATCCCAGTTTCTGCATCCCCTTTGTTTTTCTGGGATGCAACACCCCGTCTCCTAGTGGGCACGGTTCCACCCTGACCCAGCCCCCAGTGGCCATGCCTACTTGCTGTTGCAGCACGGGTGTGAGCCCCAATGAGACTACAGGTGCCCGGATGCCGAGCCTACGTGACTCCCAAAAATACACCACAACCAGCAAGTCCTAGCACAATTGTACCGAGTCCCGGTCCCAGCCCCGATCCTGCTGCAGCCTCTCCAAGCCTTTCTGCATCCAAAGTTTCCCAGGGCTGTGGGAGGAGGACCAAGTGATACCAACAAAGGCAGTGTTGAGTTCTTACCCTACCTCACAGCTGCCCCACCTGCTACTGCTTTAACTCTACCAAGGTTCTTGTACCCTACAAACCCTAATAAACCAATGCTGAGTAAAAGAAAGGACCGGGCTAGTTTAATAGCCCCTTCCTCAAAAGAGAAGACTGCAGCATTTTCATGTGCTGGGGTTGAAACTGATTCATGTGGCATGTCTTTGTTAAGTAATTCTATTGCAGTCACTATAGAAGTGTTAAGTCAGTATTTCAAATGTGGGCTACTGTTTACAGAATAGGGGTTAAGATTTGTGGTAGAATACTTAATGGTTTTGCTTTTGTGCACTCTGCAAGCATATTTACTCCAACAACCTGAAAGTCTTTTCTCCTCTTCCAAAAATCTCACTATTTTGGTTATAGGATTTCAAAATCTAAAATAAATAATTTAGGTTCCTTCCAACCTCAAGAGACAACTTCATAAGTGTCCTTAGATGTCAAAGTGATTCACTTTTGTTACCTCTGTTCTATAGTACTACAGACTATCTGTGTGTATAGTTTAAATTGGTTTGTTTCTAACAGGAGGGTGAATGGTGCTTTCAAGAGATTTATTTATGTGTGTACCTAGTTATAGTTGTTTATAGGTTCTTTATAGCATCATTGGTGGTTTAGCTGAAGGTAAATAGCAAAACCACCTATTCTATAAAACTTTATTTTAATTATATGATAGGGAAGCCTGCCCAGTCTGGGTCTCAGCTTTAGCCAAGCTGTGGCCTTTACTGGCAGGAGAGGTGTTCCATCATGCCAGGTCATAGCCCTGGCCAGGCTATGGCTTTGACTGGCAGGGAAAGTTTTAAAACCAGGTGTTTCTGTACAAAAAAGATCAAAGCAAGTCACACTGACTAGCTATTTTGGCTTAGCAAAAGTTGAACCCTTTTCCTTTAAGATAAATGTGGAGGCTTTGTCCAGAAGAAGCTCTCCAAGTCCTCATTGTGAGAAAGAGGCCCCTCAGTGATGGCAGACCCTGAGTGATGGTAAAGCATATAGGCAGTTGTGCATATTTTGTTCTTGTTATAATTGCTGGAATGAAGAAAGGGGGATGAAGAGGGGTGGATGTACACCCCTCTCAAAGGTCTTGAGTGTTCTCATGTTGTCATAT
Organism: Vidua chalybeata; assembly: GCF_026979565.1. Taxonomy (NCBI): domain Eukaryota; kingdom Metazoa; phylum Chordata; class Aves; order Passeriformes; family Viduidae; genus Vidua; species Vidua chalybeata. The sequence goes on along the minus strand of NC_071547.1, from coordinate 13,659,151 downwards.
TTTTCTCTTGTCTTTCAATCAATTTACAACAAAAGGACAAATTGTTTTTCCTGTTTACAAATTGTTTTCCTAGTAGTTGGGATCTTTATAACAGTTCTATAGGTCAAATTTTTTTTTTGTTTTTAATGTTAAATTGTAACCTCGTAACTTCTAACCCAATAGCCTGTGACACGCTGGCCTGAGTTCTCGCCCAACACCTCCTAGAGGTGAGTGCTGCAGCTCCAGTGACACATGAAGAACATCGCCAAATGAGAAAGCTAAGTTTGTCAGATTGAGTGGAACACTCGTGTCGTCTTTGTCATCCTATCAGGTAACAAAGAACACTTGTACATTTTTTTGTATAACCAAAAAGGTGAGTTGTAGCATTACAGTCCCTGGGTGGGCAAGGATAAGGATGGATTTAAATCTACAGAGGGACTTCACTTAACATGTTCCATCCTGGGCTGCAGTGTCTTAGTTTGGAAATGCAAGATGCAGCTGGGGGTGTGTATTCTCTTGCCATCCATTAGACGTGGGGCAGTTCTCTTCTGTTAATTGGGCCAACTGTTAAAACCAGGTGGGGCAGTTTCCTTTATCTCTTCCACAACCCATCCTCCCTCCAGGAGATCTCTCCTGTTCATGGCCAGTGAGTGTCCCTGCATGGCTGAGAAAATTCCATCATCCCATGGGGAGAGGCTCTGCCCAGGGGAGGAGCCAAGCATTCCTACCTGGATCCAATCTGACCTTGGAACAGCACAGCAGCCTTTGCCCACTGCATTCCCAGAGGAGCAGCTTTCTGCCCCACTGCATTCCCAGAGGAGCAGCTTTCTGCCCCACTGCATTCCCAGAGGAGCAGCTTTCTTCCCTACTGCATTCCCAGAGGAAGCCCAGGCCCATCTCCAGCAGCCCTGGAGCTTCAGAGGAAAACTCCAGCCTTGTCCAGGATCCTGCTCCAGCAGAAGCACAGCTGGCACTGCAGGAGGGCTGAGCCCCCATGGAATGGCACTGCTGCCACCTCCCTGACCCACAGACTGCCAGGGCCTGCTCTGACTCTGGCAGTGTGTTGTATTACTGCATTTTTATTTTTATATCTTCTTTTATTTTTTTCCCAAGAAAGAACTGTTATTCCTACTCCCATATCTTTGCCTGAGCCCCTTAAATCCAAAATTATAATAATTCGGAGGGAGGGTGTTTGAAATTTCCGTTTCGAGGGAGGCTCCTGCCTTCCTTAGCAGACACCTGTCTTTTCAAGACATGCAGACATGTCCCTGGTCAGGAGCTGGGCTTGTGAGGGGATCAGACCAATCAGCAGTTGAGACCCAGCAGTTTTGAACTCCCTGTATAAGAAGGCTCTCAACAATAAAACATGCTGCTGTCACATGGTGTGTGTGTGTTGTCCTTGTCTCCGACCTCCGACCCCATGGAACATGTGGAACCTCGTGTAATAACACCCCATGATTATTCTTTTATGCTCCCTCTTCCTAACTCCTGGATAGAGTTTGGAAGCTTCACAGGAGACTTCCATAACCCAAAGGGCTCCTTTCATCCTATGCAACAGCCTGGGTTTGTTCCACCATGAACATCATAGGGTTTGTCCCAGCAGCAGCAGCTCCTTAATTGCTCTGGGCTGTTGTCAGTGCCTGCTGAGTGCAGCTCAGGCCAAGGCCAGCCCTGACCGGCCCCAACACTCCAGGTCAACAAAGGCCTTTGGCTTCCAGCTGGGAATGACAAAAGTTGTGTTTGCTGAGTGGCACTGCCACCACGATCAGGGATACACACACACACACACACGCCCCCTTATCCCAGCCTGGCTGCTCAGTTCATGGCACAGGTGGAGCTTTTGCACAGGGTTATGCACAGGGCCTGTTTCCTGGCCCTGCTGGTGCTGTGGGACCCTTGGGCTTCTCTGCAGGCACAGCATGCATGTGATCAGCACCAGAGAGGGACAGGGAGCTGCTCAGCCCATTTTCCTGACCAGTGCAGCAGTGGTGGAGAGGGATCTGCCTTCTCCTGGCTGTGCACCAGAGCTGAGCACAAAGGGGCAGCTGTGACATGGGAGCCTTCCCCTGTCTTCCCCACACTTCTCATTCAGAAATTACTCATAAATCATGGAATTATAGGATGGTTTGGGTTGGAAAGGCCCCTAAAGTTCATCTTGCTTCCCTCCCCTGGCCTGGACAGGGACATTTCCCACAAGACCAGGTTGCTCCAAGCCTCATCCAGCCTAAATCAATCTTGGTTTGCTGCTCAAATTATGCTCATTTTAAACCCATGCTCCTCATCCTCCAGCTTATTTTCTCCCCTCCCTGAAGACCTTTCCCCTCCCTGTGGCACATTTAAAAGGCTGCCTGATAAAAGCAAGTGCCTTGTGTCCTAAATAATCCTCGCCAACAAAACCTCACCTGTGCCCAACTCCTGCTGGAAAGAGCCCTCATCTTCCTCTTCAAACCAGGGCAGGAGCTTCACCCTGGAAGGACATGGAGGTGCAGAATAAATTAATTTCCTGTCAGTGTGTGAATCCCAGAGCCATCCCAGTCATTGGGATGTCCTCCCATAGGGACATTGGAGGTCCAGGGGTCCCACGGGTGTTCTGGGTGAGGTGAGTGAAGGGAGGCTCATGCTTTTCTCCTGCATTTCCAGAGGTGCAGTTTTGTCTGCACAGCTGCTCCTTGGGCTACTCGGGGCCTTTTCCATAATGCTGGTGACAAACAGAGCTGGCAGTGTCGCCCTGTTCTTTTGCGAGTTTTAAAGTTCTTTTAAAAGTTTCCGTGCCTTCTGATGTTTACATACTTCTACTGAATCTTCTCACATGTAAGTAATGATTGTTTTGCATTCTTCTTTGTGGGAAGAGAGAATTGATGGACTGTTGGCTTGACCAGTGTGGTTGGAGAGGTGGCAATTTCACCCTCCAATCCACTGTCACTTTTGAAATTCTATATATAGTAGAGTCAGAAAATAAAATCTCTTTTTTGGTTTTTTTCTTCCCTCTTTTGCATCTGGCATCCATGTGTGAGTTGTTTCACGTCACAGTGTGACATGGCAGCAGTCCTGGGGACTGGGGAGGGACAGGAGGGGGATCCCACCTGTGTCCTTGTGTCCTACCATGCTCTGCCTGGCCAAGAGGTGCCAGGCTGGGGCTGCACAGCTTTGCCAGACTGTCCTGACCCACGAGGTGCAGCCAGAGGGGAGATGGGGCCCAGCACAGCCAAGCTAAGGGCCAACAATTCCATTTTTCCACTTTTCACTTCACCCAGAGCTGGGGACCCCTGGAGCTGTCAAGCTCGTGGCAAATGTCCTTGTGGGGGGACGTCCCAATGACTGGGATGGCTCAGGGATCGCCACACTGACATGGAGTTAACTTTTCAGCATGGGGATGCTGAAGTGAGGCTGTGGGTGTGCTACACTCCTTGATTCACCTCCTTCTATCTCCCCTTCGTGGGGACCAAGCCCATCATTGCCCTGAACAGGGAACATTCCCAGCTGCACTCCAGGAATGCTGTCAGGGAACGGAGACAGTGTTGGTGGCTTCGAGAGGAGCCCGTGTGCTGCTCATTCCCTGCTTGCAGTGAATGCAGAGCTCCCTCATCAACTCCCACTGCTCTAAACACTTCACTCAGGTCTCTGATAACATTATGCTGTCCAAAAATAATGAGATTTTAAAAATTAATAAACTCAGGTGCTGTTTATTTGCCTTTTTTTTTTTTTTTGGCTGTTAGGAATTGTGTTTCCAGCTTTTCTCTGCAGTCACATGCTTGGCTCTGATATGATTTTCATTCAGGATCGAGTGTCCCATGTAATCCCCTGACTCTTGCAGCTGGGGCTGTCAGAGAAGAACAGCTCTCTGAGGGCTGAACCATCAGAGCTGCCAGCCCTGGGCAACCTTCTCCAGCTGGGAAAGGAGGGCTGGGGCTGGGGCTGGGGACAGGGATGGGGCTGGGGCTGGGGACAGGGATGGGGATGGGGATGCTCCTGAGAACACTGATGACTTGGAAAATCCCTTCACCTGCAAACGCTTCACCTCTGGGTTTGGTGATCCTGCCTGTGGCACAGGGGGATTCTGCTCCTCAGCAAATCCCAGGATAGAACTCCCCACCATGGGATGGGTCAGAGCATTCCTGCACCCATAGGCTGAGCAGGGTTTGAGGCTCTCGTGGGGAGGTCAGGAGGAGCTGCCTAGTCCCACCTGGCCACTGCTGCCACAGGTGTCCTCACAGAGAGGGAAGTGACTCCTCTGCCTGTGATGGCAAAGCCAACATCTGCTGGGTTTGGCTATGACAGGGGCAGGGTAATGCTTGGGAACACCCAAACAATCCCACACCATGGAATGCTTTGGGTGGGAAGGGATCTTACAGCTCATCCACTCCCACCCCTGCCATGGGCAGTGGCGCCTTCCACTATCCCAGGCTGCTCCATCCAGCCTGGCTTTGGACACTTCCAGGGATGGGGCAATACCCAAAGCTTGATGGATTTCAGCAGATTCAAACATTTGCCCAGCGAATAACACCAAGTTCTCACTTGTCCTTTGCCCTTTTTCTACTGAGAGTTCACTTCCTCACCTTGCTAGTAATGCTGCTGGGAACCCTCTATTTCCCCAAAGGAGCAGAGCAGGACTGGCTCCACAGCTGTCCTCCTCTTTGTCCTTATGCCACTTCTGTGTCCAAGTATGATCTCTTTCCCAGTGCATCACAAGGGATGGGATTCGGTCCTGTGCTTGTCCTTCAGCCCCCGTCAGACAGATATGCTGAGAAGCTCCGCAGGAGAAATGAATTCTTTTTTTCTGAAAGCTGAGGAAAATGAGATGAACAGGTTGCCCAGAGCTGCTCCTGGATCCCTGGCAGTGTCCAAGGCCAATTGGATGGGGATTGGAGTCACCTGGGACAGTGGAAGGTGTCCCTGCCCATGGCAGAGGTGGCATTGGATGGGCTTTAAGGTGCCCTTTCCATCCAAATCATCCTGGGATTCTCTGAAGTCCCAACATCCTTCGGCAATAAATACGTGTGTGCTGACCCCTCCCAGAGTCCAGTTCTCTTTGTACTCCACAAACAAACAGGCCTGGGAGAGGAGAGAGGCTGTGGCTGTCCCTGGAGATCCCTGCTTTCTCCAGGATTGACAGGGGTGTCCAGCCAGCTTTCAGGGCTCCTGTCCAGCCCAGGACTCTGCAGCCATGTGGGAGCAGCTCTGACTCATCCCGGCCTGGATCAGCTCCAGGAAATCTCCGCAGTCCCCAGAGCAGAGACCTTAAAGAAAAGGATCTTTGGTAAATGTCAACATTTGTGCACATATTTGTTTCCTGTTTTGTATCCCTGACAAACTGCACAGCCAGGGTTTGATGGTGCTTTGATGGATTAAAGTCAGTTTTATTCCTCTTTTGCTTTGCCATGCTGTCAGAATGGATAATGCAGAGTCCCACATGGCAGCACATCCCCCTGGGAGAAGAAAGCCCTGACAGCAGCCTGGCTGGATTCCAAGGCTCCTGCCAGGCCTCTGCAAGGCAGGCAGCTCTCCAGAGCCCAGCACTTGGGCTTGGGACTCCTGGCTGGAAGAGCAGGAGTTATAAACTCCCTGAACCTTGCTCCTTTTGCTTGGGGGTGAGTCCTGGGCAGCCCCTCCCCACTGACAGCCAGCTACAGGGTGGCACCTAAACCAGGTGTGAGTGAGTATAGGGGTGAAGCCCAGCAGAGCAGAGTTCCTCACTGTGAGATGAAGGGACAGGTAAAGGTTTTTCACATCAATGCTGAGCACAAAAAAACTTTGCAATTTATAGCACAGCTCAGTTCACAGTCTGAGAGGCCCCAGAGGGACCTGTGTATGTAATACAGAAATACATCCATCCACACCATAACTCTGATTATGTATGAACACAGAGTCATAGAATAATTAAGGTTGGAAAAGCCCTCTAAGATATTTGAGCCCAGCACTGCCAGGTTCCACCAAACCCACCGAGCCACGGCCCCCAGTGCCACATCCACACTTGCAGGGATGGGCACTCCAAACCTCCCTGGGCAGCTGTGCCAGTGCCTGACCATCCCTTCCATGAAAAAAATTTCCATGATACCCAACCTAAACCTCTCCTGGCCCAGCCTGAGGCCGTTCCCTCTCCTCCTGTCCCTGTTCCCTGGAGCAGACCCGACCCCCCTGGCTGTCCCCTCCTGTCAGGAGTTGTGCAGAGCCACAAGGTCCCTCCTGAGCCTCCTTTTCTCCAGGCTGAGCCCCTTTCCAGCTCCCTCAGCTGCTCCTCATCACCCTCCATCCTCATTTGTTATCCCAGTGTTTATTATACAGAAAATAATTCTGTTCAAGGAATAAATAAATTCATTGGATGGAGAAAAACATTTCCCCACACATTCTAATTTTGCAGCTGATCAAGAAAATGAGTAGAGACCTTGTCCAGCACAGCCACTCTGAGTCCCTGGTGATCCCAGTCTGTGGGGCAAGAGCTGCCTGTCCCACACACAATTTGCTGGGTAGGTCTCAGCTGGGATAAAAAAATCATGATTCAGTGAACTGCATTTTGACTTGATAGGGCTGATTTGCATCTCCTTGCTGGCATTTCACCCTGCACATCACAGACCTGCATGACCCCTCCCTATTCCTGTTCCTAAATTCAGCATTCCCTGCAATGTTGGCTGACCTTTAGGTGTAGAAACTGAGGAGACACCACAGGGGTGCACTGGCACAGGCAAGGGCAAACAATTTGTGCTTATTATTTAGCTAGGGCATTTTCTTGGGATTGTTTTGGGGCCAGCAGCTTTTTTAAAATTGTTGTTGTTGTTGTTGCTCCCATCTGCAGTTTCTTGGTGAGTCATTTTTCATTGTCTTCTATTTGTTTAGTGAAGGGGGTTTTGGTGCTTCTCCCTCCTCTCCCACACATCCCATGCAGTTGTTCAGTGGGTGCACTGGTTGATAGATTTATCTGTCTCTCTGTCCATCTACCACTCTTTTATCTCTATTTATCCATCTGCTGTCTCAGTTTTGTTATTTTTATCAAATCTAATTTGTCACTTCTGTTTCCCCCAGTACCATCAGAGGTTTCTCCAGCTCAGTGCCTCTGTTGTCCATTCCCTCATTAGTGGGGGGTTCCTCATTAAAAAGGTTTGCACCAGTGGGCTGTGGCTGCTACAGCCCCTCCTGGGGCTGGGGGTGCTGGTGGCACCCAGGGGGAGGCAAATGCCAGCTGAGAGCCTGATTTGGCACAGGAAGGAGCTGGGGGCACAGAGAGGCACTTGCAGGAAGGAGGAACACAAGAGAGACACGACCTTCGGGGAGCGTTAAAGAGAAAAAAGTCCTGAGGTCTGCGAAGAAGAGGAGGTGGGACAGCAGGAGATGGGGCTAGAAGGACTCGTGGCTGAAGATTGGCTGAGCCTGGACAAGTGTGGTACTTGGTGGCTTCAGGCAGCCTGGGAATAATGGCCTTGCTCTGCTGGGCTGGGATAGCAAAGTGCTGCAGAACCTCTGTGTTCAAAAAATGCACCAGAGCCTGGGAGGGGAGGTTTCAGCCAGCCCTGGACAAAGCCTGAGCAGCAGGAGGAGGCAGCTGGTGCTCTCAGTTCAGGTTCTCTCCTGTGCAGGACAGACACAGCTCTGCTCCCCTGAGCTGGGCCACAGGAGGTCTGGAGCTTCCCAGGGACCTTGGATATTCTGGAGATGTCCCTGAGGCAGTGACCACAGGACAGGGAAGGCCTGGGGAGCACCTCTGGTTTTTGGGGGTACTGGTAGGTGGGAGCCCATGGGTGGGGGCTCTGAAGGGTAAAGGAGCTCAGGAAACCTGGCAGGTGTTCCAGGAGAGCTGCCCCAGCAGGAGAATGGTCCCTTCCAGCTTTCAGGAAAGTCAGAAGTCCAGTTTGGCTGAAGAGGGAGCTCCTGCCTGAGCTCCAGCATAGGAGGACACTCAGAGGATGGGGAAGGGCTGGGAAAGGGGGGGGGGGGGGTACAGAAGCATTGGCCCAGGATGCAGGTGAGGTGTTGGGAAAGCCAAAGCTCTCCTTGAACTGAAGGCTCCAAGGGATGCCACGCATGGCCATGGAAAGGGCAGGGATAACCACAGGAATGGGATGGGTTATGGAGTGACAGGGATGCAGAAAAGGCTCAGGCAATGCCTCCTTTCCATCTGCTCCCACTGACGAGGACTCCTAGGACTCTGGACTTGGAGAGGGGTTTCCAGGAGAACAGCTCTTGGTACCAGAGGGGGATCAAGTCAGGAATCCCTTGAAGAATCCAAACCCACCTCAGTCTGTGGGACAAAGCAGGACACATTTAGGGTGCTCAGCAGCGAGGCACGGTCAGAGCACTCTGTCACTTCTCTGGAAGGTGAAAGAGCTCGGAGGGGATCCCCAAGATCTGCAGGGACCCCCCAAAATCTGCAGGTCTAGAGGAGGGGCTGAAGGAGGGGCTGGAACCACAGCCTGCTCAGACCCCCTCTGGAGCAGGACTTGAAGGTGCCAGGGCCTGGAGAACCTGCACCAGCTGCCTCTAGCTCTGAGCAAACCTCACCTTGCAGAGCCCCTGGGGGCCGTGGGCAGGGCTGGGAGAGCGGCTGAGGGCAGCAGGAAGGGGCAAACGGCGACACTGCCTCAGCCTGGCGCTGGTGCCAGGGACAGAACCACGTGAAGCCCTCAGTTTATAGCTCATGTGAGAGCTCTGGGTGATGGAAAAGAACCAGCTGGGATTTGTCAGAAACAAATCATTGCAAATCAGAGCCCTTTTTTTTTGACAGTAACTGGCCCAGTGGATAAAAAGAAGCAATAGATGTGAAATCTCTTGACTTTAAGGCTGTTAACAGAGCACAAGAGGATGTTCCCTGAGCAAAGCAGGGAAATAGATCCAGATTTCTTGAGAGGATGGGGGTGCAAGCAGGTGAAGGCTGTTCCCAGAGAGCTCCTCTAAAGCTCTGTCCAAGCAGGAGGGCTGTTCAGCCAGGGTTGACCTGAGGCTGATCCTGTTTTCAGTCCTAATTCCTGGTTTACAGGATGGAATGGGGAGGCTGAGCCCTGTGAAGAATGCCCAACTGGAATGAAGGGCAGGATTCAAACTAGAGTAGCTTGGATGAAATTCAAATGCTCTAAAAACAGTCACTCAAAAGGGGCTGTGGAGAGGATGGAGCCAAACTCTTCTCAGGGCTGTGTAATGAGGTTTAACAGAGAATGGGCATGAGTTGCAACTGGGAGAATTTCCAGGGAAATATTCTTCACTTTCAGGACCAGAGAGGTGGGGAAAATCTCAATCCCTGGAATTTTTCTAAACCAGAACTGAGAAGCCTGGTCCAGGTTTAGAGTTAGCCCTGCTTAGAGCAGAAGAGGGAAGGAAAGACTTCCAAAGCCCCTGGCAACCAAAATCTTTCTATTATTCTATGACAGCAGCTCAGCTGGGCATTTGCCACCCTCAGCTGTTCTGGGCCAAGCTGGAAGGGGCTTGGAGCAGCCTGGGACGGAGGAAGGTGTCCCTGCCTGGGGCAGGAGTGGCACTGGAGGGGCTTAAAGGTCCCTTCCAACCCAAACCATCCCAGGACTGCACAATTCATGATTTAGGGCCTGAATAGCTCAAGAGAGAAGGAGCAGCTGTGCAGAAGACAAAGAAACTCCAGAGGAGCTGAGAGAGGAAATCCAGTGCCCCCCAAAAGGGACAATCCCTCAGGTCAAGCAGCCTGGCTGCAGGATTTTGTTCCCTTCCCGAGGGATGAGATCCTGGTCCCTGCTCTTTGACCAACCTGCAAATCTGCAGCATTTCTAACAGCAGCCCTGTTTTGGAAGGCCATGGGTGACTGTGAGTGAATTCCTTATCCCAGCAGATGTTTTCTAGGCCGCTGCTCCTGGTTTTCACACTTGTGAAGGTTTGAAGTTGTTTTCCTCATTTGTATGACAAAAATGTGTACAATTTTTGGACACACCGAGCTGCATCCCGAGATTCCTCTTCTCTCAGGCTGAATGCAGCTGCACAGCAAAGATTCTCTCCCGGAGCCTGCCTCTCCCTGGGATTACACAAAGACATTTTCAGTAATGCACAGGCATCTCTCAGGTAGGTATTTTATTTTTCTTTCCACTGTGCCCAGGATCTTCCACAGGGGGAAGAAAAGGGGGAAGGGAAGGGAAGGGAAGGGAAGGGAAGGGAAGGGAAGGGAAGGGAAGGGAAGGGAAGGGAAGGGAAGGGAAGGGAAGGGAAGGGAAGGGAAGGGAAGGGAAGGGAAGGGAAGGGAAGGGAAGGGAAGGGAAGGGAAGGGAAGGGAAGGGAAGGGAAGGGAAGGGAAGGGAAGGGAAGGGAAGGGAAGGGAAGGGAAGGGAAGGGAAGGGAAGGGAAGGGAAGGGAAGGGAAGGGAAGGGAAGGGAAGGGAAGGGAAGGGAAGGGAAGGGAAGGGAAGGGAAGGGAAGGGAAGGGAGAAAAAAGAGAGAAGACAGAAGAGAGGAGAAATCAGAAGGTTCCTCACTGGGCAGGACCAAAGGTGCAGCTGGGTTTGGAGATGCTCCCTGGACCTCAGCAGGAGGGCCAGAGAAGCAGGGGCTCAACCAGCCGCATTGGCTTTGGGCTGGAGAGCAGGGAAGAAGCCCTGGAGCTGGCATAAAGGGTTCAGGAGAGGTGGGATGTGGTGGCTCGGTGCTGTGCTCAGCTGTGGCAGGTCTGGAGGAGGAGCCAGACCTCTCCTCCCAGGGCTCCACCTTCCCCCACCCTAATTCTGTTCATATTTGCTGGAGCAGAGGGCAGATAAATTCCTGGTGAGCTCTTAGGAAAGCTACCCACGCTAGGACTCAGGGTCACTGGTGCTGAAGGATATCCCACTTTTAGTGTCAGGGCTGGACATCAGTGCCTGGGTCTGTGATCCCCTGAGCTGCTGGGGATCTCCCTGGCCCCCCTGTCGAGGGCTGACACAAAATACTCTGACCCTTCCTCGCAACAGGCAAAGAGCTTGACCCCTCCAGGAGTCCGTCCCTGCCTCCCATCCTGCTCACACAGCTCCAGGTTGGCTGTTGGAGACTCTGCCCTGATTAACAAATCCCTGTCAAAGGAGCTGGCTCCTTTTCATCTTTTCATTTGGCTAAAAGGACAATAGCAAACCCTCCAAGGCCTCTATCAAACCCTGGCTGATGCTTTATCTCCATTTCCTTCCTCCACTAAAGAGTGGGGACATAAATCCTGGATTTCCACGGCCTCTCCCATATTCTCAGAATCATGGAATGCTTTGGGTGGCAAAGGACATTAAAATCCACTTAGTGCCACCCCTGCCATGGCAGGGACACCTTCCACTGTCCCAGGCTGCTCCAAGCCCTGTCCAGCCTAGCCTTGGGCACTGCCAGGGATCCAGGGGCAGCCACAGCTGCTCTGGGCACCCTGTGCCAGGGCCTGCTCACCCTCCCAGGGAACAATTCCTTCCCAATATCCCATCCATCCCTGCCATCTGGCAGTGGGAAGCCATTCCCTGTGTCCTGTCCCTCCATCCCTTGTCCCCAGTCCCTCTCCAGCTCTCCTGGAGCCTCTTTAGGTGCTGGTGTTCTCCTGAAGGAGCAGAGGTGCAGCAGCACTCCCTGCCAGCCTCGCAAGGAGCCCTGTGTGCCACGTCCCCTGCAGGGCTCCCAGGGACAGATATCTGCCCGGGGCACAGCGCATTTGCTTCCCAGCTGAGGATTACAAAGGAGGTTTAGAAACATTTATTTGGGAATTTTTTAAAAGCTTTTGTATTCTGCTCCAATGGTACTCCTCTCCAAGCAGATGAGCTCCCCCACCCCCCCAACAAAAAAAAAAAAAAAAAAAAAAAAAAAAAAAAAAAAAAAAAAAAGTAAGAAAAGGTCAGGCCAAGCCTGTGCTTGGATGAAATCCCTGAAAGCATTGGGCTCCTTGTGCAGTTCAAATGCTGCATTTGCCTGACTAAGACACAGCTTCTCCTGCTGGGCTTTTGCATGGATTCAGGAGCTTAAACTGGATTTAACCAAGGACAGGTGCTCTGAGTCCCCAGTCATGGCAGGGAGCATTTCACTGGGGCTGCAGAGCAGGAGTCACCTGCAATGCCTTAACTGCTCAGCTGCTGCTCAGGGCTGGGAGCTGCCCCATTAACATTCCCTGCGCTGTCTGCAGCACAGGAGCCAGTGCTTGATTAAATGCTCCACCGTGCCAGTCTGGCAGCTGAGCCTGGGAGTGATCCTGGCCCAGCAGCTGAGTCCCAGTGTGTCCCAGTCAGTGTGGGATGGGAACAGAGTGGGAGCAGCCTCCTCAGACCAGGCACAGATGGGCAATGGGGGAGCCTGGAAAGGAAGTGTGTGTTCGGGGGGAGAAGTTTGAGATGATTTTTAGACTCACAGAAGGTTCTGTGTTGGAAGGAGCCCAAGGGACCATCGAGTCCAGCTGTGAATGGCCTGTGTGGGAATGGAAGCCACTGAGGGCTATCAGCACCACGCTCTGACTAGCTGAGCCAGCCCCAGCTCACCCACAGACAAAAGCTGCAGCTGGGCTCCATCCCTGGTGGGATCAGCACTGTGAGAGGAGTCGGGATGGCAGCCTGAGCGAGCTGGGATGGCAGGGGGAGCTCCCCAGCTCTGCCCTGCCTCCCATCCCGTCCCATCCCGTCCCGTCCCGTCCCGTCCCATCCCATCCCATCCCATCCATCCCGTCCCATCCCAGGCCTTTGTGGGGATGGAGCTGGGACATTCCTCTTGCACAGGGTGTCCCAGAAGGGCCTGAGGGGCTGCTGAGATCAGGGAGCACAGCTATCAGCCCCCACATGGGCTCAGGGAGATCCTAAGCAGCTCAGTGCTGTCACTGGTGCCCAGTCCTGCCACCACACAGTGGGATGTGACCCTGAGACCTAACGGGGGTAACTTCCCTCAAGCTCAGCGGGGTCTGTCTGCTCATCCCAGCCCTTGGCAAGGATGGAGACAGAGCATTCCACCTGCCGGGTGTCCCAGCGAGGCCCCAGGGGCTGCAAGGATCACGGAGCATTGGGAGCAGGGCTTTGTCTCCCTTGCTGAGACAAACTTACAATTATCTGCACCCCACAAGCCTGGCAAAAGGAGGGGGAACATCCCCTGCCCTCCCCAGGGCACAGAGGGCTCTGGCCAGCGTGACAGGTCCCTGCAGCCCCTCCAGGCTGGCTGCTGGCCCAGTTTCACCTCTTCTAGAAGTGCCTGCTGAAATAGCCATGTGCATCAGTGCCTGGTGGCATCAGGCCCTGGGTGCTGCAAACCAGCCTGGATTCCTCTGGAGATGCTCAGGCCGTGCTCGTGTTGGTGGGTGCCAGGTGATTTCTCAGCTGTGGTGGCTCCTGCTCAGGGTCCCATCAAGGGGACACAGGGGGCACTGCCAGGGAATCTCCCCAGCTATGAAATCAGAGGCCTCAAAGCAAGCGAGCACTGGCAGTGTCAGGAGGCAGCAGAACTGCAGTTGTTGGTGTTTTCTGCTGGAAAAAAAAGACACTGTGGGAGTTCTTCTGTCCACAGAACATTTTCCCACCTCCAGGCTCCATCCCAGGGATGCAGGCAGTGACACATGGCTGCCCCAAGTCTCTGCTGCTGCAAGAGAAGGAGCTGGATAAACAGAAAACACCTCCTCAGCTTCCTCCCTGCTGTCATCCCCAAGAGACAATTCCTGCTTGGAAGGGGCAGGCGGGCACTGCTGGAGGCACTGGAGTGTGAGGAATGTCCCAGGTAGGATCCAGCAGGAACCAGAACAGACACAGCGACACTTCAGAACTTCAGCCACTCGGGATGGCAGCACCCCCAGAGGGGCCAGCTGGGAAAGGACCCTTGGGAGTCACCTGGGACCACCTCTGTGCTCCAGCAGGGCCATGCCAGAGCTCAGGGTGTGCTCACAGCTCTGCAATGTCCCCAGGAGGAGACCCCACAGCCTCTCTGGGCTCTGCTCAGGGCTGGCACTGCCTAGGGCAGCAGTTCTGCCTCCTGGGCAGGGGCAGCTCCTGGGCTCAGGCCCTGCCCGGGGCTCTGGGGCCATCGCTGGGCCTGGAGCAGAGCCTGGGGCTGCTCTGCCCTCCTGCACACAGGGACAGACTGGGACAGACTGGGACACACAGACAGGGACAGACTGGGACAGACTGGGACAGACTGGGACAGACTGGGACACACAGACAGGGACAGACTGGGACACACAGACTGGGACAGCCAGGGACAGCCAGGGCTGAGGCCCCTCTCACGGGGGCTCCTCTCCAGGCTGAGCAGCCCCAGCTCCCTCAGCCTTTCCTGGGCACCGAGATGCTCCAGGCCCCTACTCAGCTCTGCAGGCTTTAGGTACTGGAAGGGGCTCTGGGGTCTCAGAACAGCCCCAGCTCTCCCACCCTGGCTACACAGAGAAGAATAAGCAGACATATCTAGAATTTCTATGCCTGCCATGCCAACCCCCCAGGACAGGGGAAATTTTCCATTATTGCTCCTGTAGGAATCAAAGTGTGTCCAGGCATCCCAGGGGCAAATAAAACCTTGGTGACCTGAAGGATGGAGATCCGACAGGTGAAGGACATAAGGAGTTTGCAGGGTGAAAGAGAGAAGAGGAACTGTGGGGCCATAGCAGGGTGGGCAGGCCCTGGCACAGGTGCCCAGAGCAGCTGTGGCTGCCCCTGGATCCCTGGCAGTGCCCAAGGCCAGGCTGGACACCAGGGCTTGGAGCAGCCTGGGACAGTGGAAGGTGTCCCTGCCATGGCAGGGGTAGGATGGAATGGGCTGCAAGGTCCCTCCCAACCCAAACCAGTCTGGGATTCTGTGATTTTGAGACACTCAGCTCTTGATCCCCCTTTTCCTCCACACCCAAGCTCCCTCCTCCCTGCCTGGCTGCTCACAAAGCTAGGAGAGGCCTCATTATGCTTAGAGCAAAAGGGCACCACGTCTTACCAAGTGCCCCATTCAGCCTGCAGGAACTGGGAGATGCAGGAACTGGGAGTTGCAGGAACACTGGGCACTGCAGGAACTGGGCACTGGGAGCTGGAGGCACTGGGAGCTGCAGGAATTGGGCACTGAGAGCTGGAGGCACTGAGAGCTGCAGAAACTGGGCACTGGGAGCTGGAGGCACTGAGAGCTGCAGGCACTGGGCACTGCAGGAACTGGGCACTGGGAGCTGCAGGAACTGGGCCCATAGGATGCTCTTCCCTCCTGTTTCCCCAGCCCAGACACATGGCATGGACTGCAGCCCCAGCAGGGCTTGTGAGAAATGCACGAGTGCCCGGGGTGCTGTGTGCTTCCCCCAGGAGCAGAGCTCTGTGCTGGCTCCATGGCCCCAAAGCAGCAGCAGAGCAGCAATGGGCTGCAGGAGGCTGCAGCAGGCAGGGCTGGCTTTGTGATGGATGCCTGGGGAAGGCTGAGCATGTTAAGCAGGGCTCTGGGTGGCCACTCTTACACGTGTCCTTCTTTAGCAGGAACTTGTAACGGGCAGCTGCCTTTGCCTGCTGTGAATTAAGGAAAACAGTTGTGACATTTATAGCTTCTCATGGCACTGTCGTGTGCTACCTAGAGCTGCTTTCTTTCAGCAAGAAAGAATTTTTCTAGCTGAAAAAAATAATGAGCAGGTGACTCTCCTTGCAATTTCTTGACATTTATTTTCAAAGTCCTTAACTGCTTCATTCCCCAGCGTGCTGACAGCAGCACTCACCCGCTCCAGGAAGGTGTATTCACAAATATTTCCTTTTGAGGACCAGATATCTCATGGAATGCCTCCAGGAAGTGATCTGAATGGGCCAAACACTCCTGGTTTGTGTCACTGCAAACCTGCAGAGCCACTGGGACATAACTCATGTAGTGAAGCCAGAGCTCAGCTGAGGGAAGCTCAGCTCCAGATTCTGGGCTGTGCCTGGATTTCCTCAAACTCCTTTTTAACTCAAACTTCCTTTTTTTCATCACAAAATAGGGTCTGGAGCCCCAGGAGAGGCTGAGGGAGCTGGAAAGGGGCTCAGCCTGGAGAAAAGGAGGCTCAGGGGGGACCCTGTGGCTCTGCACAACTCCTGACAGGAGGGGACAGCCGGGGGGGTCGGGCTCTGCTCCAGGGAACAGGGACAGGAGGAGAGGGAACGGCCTCAGGCTGGGCCAGGGCAGGCTCAGGGTGGATATCAGGAGGAATTTCTCCATGGAAAGGGTGCTCAGGCATGGCAGTGGCTTCCCAGGGAGGTTTGGGGTGCCCATCCCTGGAGGTGTCCAAGGAATGCCTGGAGGTGACACTGAGGGCTCTGGGCTGGTGACAATGTGGGGATTGGGCACAGCTGGGGTTCCATGGGCTGGGAGGGCTGTTCCAGCCTCAGGGATTCTGGGATCCTAGGAAAATGTCTGTGAGCACCCAATACACTGAGCCCATCCAGGAGGAAAAGGCCAATGCCAGAGACATCTGAGGGATTTATTTGGGAAAATTGCCTTGGTTCTAAAGCCTGGGTTTTCAGCAGCAATTTGATGTGGATTCATAGAATATCACCTTGTAGGTGACCAAGGCAGAGAACCTCAACCTCCATCCTTCTCCCTCTAGGTCCATGACCAACACCCAACTCAGCCTGGCAACTGCGTGGCCTCCAGAGCCCATCCCCGCTCTTGTGCCATGCCAGTGTCTGACTCGAGCCCTCAGCCACTGCCAGTGTCCCCCTGCTGTGCCCTCTGTGTCCCTGGAACCTTCCTCTTGTCCTGAAAGGGGTCAGGTATCACCCACAGACCTTGGCCTGGGTCATCCTCTCCAGAAACTCCACAGCTCTTCTCAGCAGGGCTCCTTCCACCTCTGCCCCCACAGCTGTGACTGCACACCAGGTCATGTCCCACGTTCACTGAGAGCTGCCCCCAGGCAGGGACAGCTCTGATCTCTGCTCTGGGACAGGGACAGCACCCAGGGAACAGCTGGAGCTGGGCCAGGGCAGGCTCAGGCTGGAGATCAGGGAAAGGTTCTTCCCCCAGAGGGTGCTGGCACTGCCCAGGCTCTCCAGGGAATGGGCACGGCCCCGAGGCTGCCAGAGCTCCAGGAGCCTTTGGACAGCGCTGCCAGGGATGCCCAGGGTGGGGTTGTTGGGGGTCTGGGCAGGGACAGGGGCTGGGCTGGATGATCCTGTGGGTCCCTCCCAATTTAGGACATTCTGGGATTCTCCTTACAGAACTGGTTTTTGTCAAGTCTGGCAATTTCTGGAACATTTCCCTCTATTCAGGAGAGAAGGATTAACAGGATCACTTTTAAAATCTACTTTTAGGTGCTTGCACCGAGAAAGAAGATGTGCAGATTTTGATGGATAACTCCAGTTTTTCTTTCCTACTTACCCAGAATACCAAGGTTTTTCTGTTTCTCCTGTGTAAGCCCAGGCAACCTGAGAGTTCAAAAAAGTATTTTTTTAAAGTCCTCATTTTTGATCAAAATTTTTGATTAAAAATAATCAGGTTTTTTTTTTCATAGACTTTTCCAAATGTCCTTGAATTTTACAGATTTTTTTTTTCCTTTTGCCCTCTTTCCCTCCTTCCTCCCCTGCTCCTGAGCCCTACTAAAGATAAAGCCACTTCCCTGTAGCCACAAATATCCACAAATTTAACTCCAAGCTGTTTGAACTATTTGTAGGGCTCCTCTTGACTCTGCTGGTGGCAGCAGCCAGGGGCCCTGAGCAGGAAACGAGCAGCCTGTGAGCACCACGCACCAGCTGGGGAGCAGCTTCTGCGGGAGCCTGGGGAGGTCCTGACTCCATCTGGGATGCCAAAGCCAGACCATAAATCCTCCTGCTTGGAGCCCATCCTGGCTGCTGCTCAGCCCACTCCCCTTGCAGGGAACTCCTTGCTCCTTCTTGCATCCCAGCAGCCCCCCAAGGGCAGGAGATGGGGACTGGGCCTGTGTTTGCAAATTTGGTTCAATTAATATTGGGTTAACTAGTTTGAAACACAAAAAAGCGGGTGTTTTTCTGGGTCATTCTGTGGGTTTTCAATGAGTTCCCAGTAGCACAGTTGGCCCACAACTCTATGAAGTCCCAGGAGGCACCTGGGGTGGTGCCATCAGTGCCCTCCTCCCCTGCACTGCCCGGTGCCCACCCATGGCAGCCCCAGCTCAGCCCAGTGCCAGGGCTTGCAGCACCAGTACTGGGCTTTGAGAGCCCCAGGAGAGCAGCACAGCCCAGCAGAGGACACCTCCTGCAGCTCCTGGTGTCCACTCCAGGCTGACCACTGCTCTCAGCCCTGCCAGGTGCCCCTGAGCTCCTGAGCTGCCCAGGCCCGTCCTGCCCATGGCTGGCAAGCACTGCTGGTGGCCACCCCAGCGTTGCCTGGGTTTGACCCTTCCTGCAGCTCCCTCCTCCTGGCCAAGGGGCCCAAAGCCAGGGGCTCTGTGTCCCTTGCCCTCTGCCTTTGGGCCATCTGATAGTCAGGTCTCCAGAGTTTTAAGCTTTGCTCCGCACACCAACCTCCCCCAAAAATTTTAGGTGAGCTGCAGGTGACATCCCGTGACTCCAGTGCCTGGAGCTGCCCAAACGCACCCCTGTTCCTGCTGTGTGCTCTGGGTGACCTCCCATGGGCTGTTTGTTCCCAGAGCCAGCTGATCCCTCCTCTCCTCCTGCTCAGGATGTCCCAGCTGGTCAGATTCAGGGTGCAGGATGGACTGGCAGGGCAGGGCTGAAACCTGGCAAAGTGGGGGAGCCCAGCAGGGAAAAGCAGGATGCTCTCCCAGCTGGGAATCTGGGCTCATGAGGTGTCCCTGAGGGGCAGAATGGAAAATCCAGATATCTGACCCACTGCTGCTGGAAGTAATAGCAGCAGGAATTGTTATAACACATTTCTAGATCGAGGTGTGATAGAAGCCTTCAGTCAGTGGGAGAGCAGAGACCCTCCCTGGCTGGGAACTGTGGGAATGGGAATCCTCTGGTGGGAGAAGGGTGAGGAGGCCCTGGCACAGAGCAGCTGTGGCTGCCCCTGGATTCCTGGCAGTGCCCAAGGCCAGGCTGGACACCAGGGCTTGGAGCAGCCTGGGACAGTGGAAGGTGTCCCTGCCATGGCAGGGGTAGGATGGAATGGGCTGCAAGGTCACTCCCAACCCAAACCAGTCTGGGATTCTATGATTTTGAGACACTCAGCTCTTGATCCCCCTTTTCCTCCACACCCAAGCTCCCTCCTCCCTGCCTGGCTGCTCACAAAGCTAGGAGAGGCCTCATTATGCTTAGAGCAAAAGGGCACCACGTCTTACCCAGTGCCCCATTCAGCCTGCAGGAACTGGGAGATGCAGGAACTGGGAGCTGGGCACTGCTGGGATCCCCAGAGGGATCTGCTCCTCTGATGGGAGAAGGGTCATGAGGCCCTGGCACAAAGCAGCTGTGGCTGCCCCTGGATCCCTGGCAGTGCCCAAGCCCAGGCTGGACACTGGGGCTTGGAGCAGCCTGGGATAGTGGGAGGTGTCCTTGCTATGGCAGGGGTGGCACTGGATGGGCTGTAAGGTCCCTTCCCACCCAAACGTTTCTGTGATTCTGTAAACTTAAAAACCCCACAAACCTGGAGAGCCCAGAGCAGTTTCTCATCCCCTGCACTCCACTGGACGAAGGGAGCTTCTCTGCCATGCGAAGATCATCGGCTGTTGCAGATAAATTAAGTTCCTTAATCCCTTAAATGTCTCCAGGCTTTAATTCGAGATGGCATCTTGTAAATTTGTGCTGTTTGGATCCTCACTAAGCTGCTCTTGGGCAGTGCCAGGGGTGGGTGATGCTGCAGGTGACACACAGTGTGACAACGGCCAGTTCCTGTGGCACAAGAGGATGTGGCTGTGGCACTGGACAAGGCCCCAGCCAGCCCCTGAGCAGCACAGAGCCCGGGAACACACTTTGCTTGCCTGCTGTGATGTGTCACTGTGGGTAAGTGTAGAGAGTCTGCAGCCCCAGATTAGATTAAGATTCTTTCTAAAGGCTTTTGCTTTACATATGTTTGCCCTTGTGCTGCACAGCTCTGGGCAAAGCCTCTCGGAGCTGCTAATCCCCTGCACAGCTGTGCAGGCTGATGTGCTGCTCCTGCCAGGCTGGGCAGCCCTGGCAGCCCAGAGCATCCTCCTTCCTGCATTTAAACTCCAGCAGAGCCTCCTGCTGAGCCTCCAGCATTTCCATGCCCCTGCTCCCCTCCAAAGGGCTTCGACTCCAGGTCTGCCCCAGTGCTTTGGGGCTCTTCCCCCAGAGGGTGCTGGCACTGCCCAGGGAATGGGCACGGCCCCGAGGCTGCCAGAGCTCCAGAAGCCTTTGGACAGCGCTGCCAGGGATGCCCAGGGTGGGATTTTGGGATGTCTGTGCAGGGCCAGGAGCTGGGCTGGCTGGTGCTGGTGGGTCCTTGCAGGGAGGACATTCTGTGACTGTGTGATTCTGTAACCTGATTCCGGAAGGAATTCACAGTCACAGAATACCCTGAATATTCACACAGTCACAGAATCTCCCGAGCTGGAATGGACCCCCATGACCATCCAGTCCAGGTCTTGGCCCTGCCCAGACCCCAAACAATCCCACCCTGGGCATCCCTGGTAGAGCTGTCCAAAGGCTCCTGGAGCTCTGGCAGCCTCGGGGCCGTGCCCATTCCTTGTCACTGTGACAGAAGCTCTCCTGTGCTGGTTTGCAGATGCTCAGCAGAGCTCTGTGGCCTCCTGCCTCTGCCCTGGTCTCTGGCATCTCTTCCCCTGAGTTTGCCAGGGTTCCTCAGTGATGCTTTATCAGTTCATCAATGGCTGCTTCAAATTAAACATTTGCTGAACGCTTGGGATTGGACTCAGCTTTGGGGTGGTGCTGAGTTAGGCCCTGGTTTAAACTTCAGGTGAAAGAAGAGTGACTATGACACACAAAACATCCATGAGGCTCCTTCCCTACATCCATGGAATCATTAACTTGGAAAAGGCCTCCAAGATCAAGTCCAACCTTCAATCAAATCCCACCATGGTCACTAAGCCATGTCCCGATTGCCACGTGTCATTCTTTCCCCATTTCCAGGGATGGGGACTCCACCATTGCCCTGGCTTTCTTTGGCCAAGCTCCTGCACTCATTCTTTCTCCAGACCCACCTGAGAACTCTCCAGAGGAATCACAAGCTCTTGTTAAAACACACAGGTGACTTTGGCAATTGCTGGTCCAGCTGAGGTGAGCCCTGAGCCTGGAGTCCCCCTTAGGCAGCAGAGCCTTGCAGGAAAGGGTTTTTACATCCCAAGCATTCTGAGAATGCTCTGTCTGTGGGGATTGGCAGAGCAGGACACGGGGGGCTGTGCCTTGCTGGGAATGGGCTGTCCCCTCAGCCTTGGGGAGCCTCCAGCTCCTGTGTCCTGCCCAGGGGCACTTTGCCAGGTGGGATTTGGGCAGAACAGTGCAGGGATGAGACACCTGCAGTGACAAACCCTCCCTGGCCCCTCTGTCCCACCCTGCCTGTCCTCTGCATGGGAAATGCACCTCTAAAAAGCTGAGAAGCGCCCTTGACTCGGTGCCCAAAACTGTGGTGAAAGAGGCTCCATCTTTCTATCTCTGACAAATCAATACTGTCTGGGCACTGGAGATCCCAGCTAAATGAAGTGCTAATTACTAATTTAATAGTCAGAATAAAACTCTCTCAGGTTGTAAAGAGAAAGGCCACTCCCCCTCGAAGGTGAACACAGCGGTGAGCAGAAAGGCTAAAATACAATCCAAGAGTTAGAGCATCTTAACAGAGTCTTCTCAAAAGGCTGAAGGCACCTCTCAGTCTTTTCTGTGTTTTGTTTCCTGCGTTTGTGATTTCTTAGAACCAGCAGCTTCCCGTCAAATCCAAAATTTATTGCGAGGAGAACGCTGGTAACAAAAGTTCAAGTGCTGCAGTCAAAATCTGTCTCCTCTTGGAAAGCCCTTGCAAAAAAAAACCCACCACCAACAAAATGCATAGAAATAAAGCTAAGAAATGCAGCATTTGGAGTCAGAAAATGAAAGCTAAAAGCTGTGGTTGCTCTGCATCTTAATCTCTCTGCCCTGGCTAAGGTTTCCTTTTCCATTAGTGCATTATTTAGCATCTAAAATGTAAGAGAGGATGGGAGCTGACAGGGAGAGCCTGTTCTGGAGCGGTTACAGGGCTGTGCTTCTCCTGCACCCGCAGAGCTCACTCCAGGCTTGATGGATCGCCAGGAACGAGGGCTCACCTGGGGGCGGATGCAGCGGTTGAACACGGGAATGGGGCGGGAAGGCATAGCCCGGACCCACGGGAGGTTTGGGCTGGGTGAGGTACAGCCCCTCCGGGGGGATCCCAGCAGGGCTGCAACTCCTCCCACAGAAGAATCACAGAATCACGGAATATCCTGAGCAGGAAGGGACCCACAGGATCATCCAGCCCAACCCGCAGCCCTGCCCAGACCCCCAACAACCCCACCCTGGGCATCCCTGGCAGCGCTGTCCAAAGGCTCCTGGAGCTCTGGCAGCCTCGGGGCCGTGCCCATTCCCTGGGGAGCCTGGGCAGTGCCAGCACCCTCTGGGGGAAGAACCTTTCCCTGATCTCCAGCCTGAGCCTGCCCTGGCCCAGCTCCAGCCGTTCCCTGTGTCCCAGAGCAAAGCTCAGTGCCTGCCTCTCCTCTTCCCCAAGAGATTCCTCCTGCGGACACCTGAGCTCCTTCCCTCCGTGCTGTGCTGCCCCTGGGAGCTGAGGAGTTCTGGAGAAGGAGCCCAGGACAAGGTGCCACCTGTCAAGCTGGAGAACGGGGAACACTGCTCTGCCAGGTCCCACCCGTGGCAGCACCACATCACCCTGCAGCCCTCCCTGTGACCCCACAGCAGGAGCACTGGAGCTCCTGCCCTGATTTTGGGTGCCTGGCACATTCCCAGGGCACTGGCATCCCTGCATTGGCTCGATGTGCGGGAGAACTGAGTCCCCAGTGCCAGCACAGGTCTGCACACCGGCTGTCCTCACTGGGCCCAGCAGCAGGGCAGGTGACCGTTCCAGGAGCTCCTCCTGTGCCTGTTTCTCCCCTGAAAGCTGTTCTTCCCTGTTTTCTGGGCTCCAGGGCTGCCTGGGCTCTACCAGTCCCGCCAGGCAGGAGGCACAGCCGTGGTGCAGTGCTGGGTATCGACGTGCCCCAATATTCATGGCCCCATAAAGCTGTTTTATGGTGATATAATAACCCTAAATATGGCACTATTGGTAACAGAGAGTTCGTAGCTCTGAGTGCTCTATCCTCGGTGAAATAAATGCCTCCCAGTCATCAATAGAGGAGCTGGATGGAGTCAAACAAACAGCAGCTTTTCAATCCCTCTCCCCGCTGCAGCTTCACAAGGTATCAATATATCTATTGGAGTCCTTTGTGAGCAAGACATAAATCTGGGCGTTTGTTTGCCGGGAACAAATGCTTTATTATTAGCAAATTGTAAAGCAGGGGCGAAGCACTCTGCTAACAAGTGCCCGATCTGCAATGCTAATGGCAGCTGGCTCCAGCTCACACTCACGCCCCTCCTGTAAACACCTCCGTGGGAGTGAGCAGCATCTCCCGGTGACTGATAGCCCAGCCTTCCCCTCCCGCTCCTGCTGCCGCTTCAGCTGCCGAAAATAAGCTCTGCAATCGCTCCAGGCCTGGCAGACGAGCACGGGGAAGAGCTGGGCAATGCTCTCCACTCTGAGTGGCAGCGGAGCATTTTGACATCTTGCCAGAATTCCTGAAAAAGGAAGGGGGAAAATCCATTTTCTTTCTTTTTTTTTTTTTTTTTTTTTTTCAGGCTGTTGTTATCAGGAGTGAGTGGGGAGCTGTGTTTGCCAGGAGCTGCGAGGCTGGCAGGCTGCTCACCATCCGTGTGGGGTGGGGAACATGCTGGGAGATGTTCTCGACGTGCTGCAGGGCTCTCCAAAATCCTGAGTGATCAGAGTCCACTTTGGGACCTGCTGCAGTCAGAACACCTGGACAGGACTGCCAGGGAAGCCCCAGCGACAGGGGACACCACGAGTTGTCAGCAGCTTTGGGAACTTCCCCAGCCCCACTCCTCCTTCAGAGAAGCTCAGCTCAGGAAAACTCCCTCGGTCTTGCCCACATCCCTGGGAAGGGGAAGAGCCCCAGGGCCCTGCCTCAAGATCCTGAACCTGCAGTGTAAGTGAGGTTCCCTCCTGGTATTCTATTTCCCAGTGCATCACCATCCTGGTCTGGGGGCCAACCCAGCCATAAGCAGCAGATATTCCATCCACTTCAAAGGGAAGGAGTGCTTCCACAGTGAGCTGAAGGGCTGCTGGCATGCTCAGCCTGGGGCCCATCTTCCCTTTCCGGTGCTGCCATGCCCAGGACCCTGCAGCAGTGTGGTTATTCCCAGCAGCTCCTTGGGAGCACTGCAGCAGGCACCACCACCCACTCCTGCCAGGGAACAGCAAACACGGCCAGCTATTTGCAAGCTCCATTCGGAGTGCTTTGAAACAGCTTCTCAAGTCAGTTCTGGTAAAGCTCTCAGTGATCTTCCCTACTCTAAGAATGTTTTATGTATTTCAGAGCACTTTGTCACGTGCACACAGGAAGGTGCCTTTCACAGGTGGCTTCTCTGTTGCTTTAGGGTGACATCAAGTTGTCCATGTGATCCACAGACCCTCTGGAGCTGGAGGAAGAGCAGCCCCAGACACCAGAAGTCCTTCCACACTCAGGCAGTGGTGCAAGAGCTTCCCAGGCTGCAGTTTTCCAGGGCACAGCCCCTCTCCACAAGGTTCTGTTGGAGCAGAGCTGAGCATGGTCCCTGCAACAGCTGTGGGAGGTGGAGGAGTTCCCAGGGGCCTCCTCTTGCTGCTCTGCTGGGAACTCAGCCAGCCACAGTGGCACCAACCAGACACACACCTGGGCACATGCTCAGTCCCATCTTCCTGCTCTCTGCCTGTTCTGAGGTGAGGAGTGGCACGTGGCGGGCTGAGGCTGGGTGGGATTGGGCCTCAGCCAGGCTCTTGCATGGTGTGATGGCTCTCCTTGGCTCCCTGTCCTTGGGACTGCAGCCCAGGGGAACATGGCAGTGGCAGGAGAGGAAGAGCAGGACGGTGAAATGTGAGAAAAGTATGGGGGCGGGGGTTTAGCCAAAGGGCCAGCTGGGCTCTGGGCTTGGAAAAACCTCAGGAGGAGGAATAAGGAATCCCTGCTGTCCTTGCCATGCCAGCATCCATCTCCAAGGGCTGCCAGTTGTTGTCTCCTCACACCTGCCCTATTCCTGCACTGCTCCCTGAGCATCACTCCTGATGCAGAGATGGAGCTGGGACATGGCCTCAGCACCTCAGCCCCATTTCATGGGGAAAAGTCCCTTTCAGCCCTGCCCATCCTCCCTGGGATGCCCAGGGCAGCAGCACATCTTCCACACTGTCTCTGCCTCCAGCCTATCTGCAAACAACCCCAGAGCTGCAGTGCCCAGCAAAAATGTCAGGCTGGACATCAGCAGGAATTTCCTCATGGAAAGGGTGCTCAGGCCTTTGCAGGGGCTGCCTGGGGAGGTTTGAAGTCCCCATCACTGGAGGTGTCCAAGGAAGGCTTGGATGTGGCACGCAGGGCTCTGGGCTGGGGACAAGGTGGGGATTGGGACCAGGTTGGAATCAATGACCTTGGAGGGCTTTTCCAGCCTCAGTGATTCTGGGATTCTGTGAATAAAGCCAAGGTTCTCACTTCCAGCAGACTCTGGGCAAAACCTCCAGCCCTGCAGGAATCTCTCATGGAGAAAAGAAGCCAAAATTTCCATCCTGCAGCATGGAAATGCTCAGCGCTGTCTTGCCTGGCACCTGCAGCAGTCAGCCTCGTGCTGGCTTTGCCTGATGTTCCCAGAATCTCATGGATCAACACACAGAGCCCGTGGCAGCAGCCCTGTGTCAAGCCCTGGCAGCGCTGCCCTTGGAGGGGACAGAGGTGACAGTGGAGCTCAAAGTGACGCCCTCTCCTCAGCCTGTCATTCTCCAGCTTACAGTGCAATTCCTGCCTCCCCTGATCCTGCATTCCTGAATTCCCGGTGGGCCCAATGCAATTCCTGCCTCCCCTGATCCCGCATTCCCGAATTCCCGGCCGGCCCAATGCAATTCCTGCCTCCCCTGATCCCGCATTCCCGAATTCCCGGCCGGCCCAATGCAATTCCTGCCTCCCCTGATCCTGCATTCCTGAATTCCTGGCCGGCCCAATGCAATTCCTGCCTCCCGTGATCTCACATTCCGAATTCCCGGCCGGCCCAATGCAATTCCTGCCTCCCCTGATCCCGAATTCCCGGCCGGCCCAATGCAATTCCTGCCGTGGCCGCACAGATGGCGTTGGGCTCGGCCATGTGAACGCGGCTCTGCAGGGCCGGCCGGGTTCGCAGACAGAGATGAACCCCACAAATGCCGGCTTTGGACAGCGCTCGGTGCCCCAGGTGATTTCTCTCCGTTTCATGCTCAGCGCTGTCACTCTTAAAATCCACTTCAGCGCTGCCACCCAGCATCATCTCCTGCTGGAAAACCCCTGTCTCCCTTGAAATCCCCGTCAGGGGGCTGTGGTTGCTGCCTCTGGGGCTGCTTGAGACGAGTGCGGTGCTGCAGCTCTGCTGGATGCTGTCTCTGCACCGGTGCTGCAGCTCTGCTGGGTTCTGTCCCTGCACCGCTACTGCAGCTCTGCTGGGTGCTGTCCCTGCACCGCTGCTGCAGCTCTGCTGGGTTCTGTCCCTGCACCGCTACTGCAGCTCTGCTGGGTGCTGTCCCTGCACTGGTGCTGCAGCTCTGCTGGGTGCTGTCCTTGCCCCGCTGCCCTCCTGTGCCCCCCGGGCTGCAGGGCCAGCCCCCAGCCCCTGCCAGGCTCCTTGGTCCCTGCCAGCTCCTCGGAGAGCTGCCCCACTGCTTCCTTGAAACTTGTCCTGTACTTTACTTTGAATGCAGCAGGGAGTCAGAATTCCGCCCACTGTTCCGTTCTATTCTTGGCCCTCCGCTTCCCTCACCTCCCAACCAAAATCTGTTCTCCTTCTGAAAATGGCTCTGATTTTCTGACGGTGAGAAAGCAGCTCTCCCACGGGGGTTGGGGGCTGTGGGCTGGCACCCCCCGGCTCCGAGCAGCCCGGCCCAGGGGCTGCCCCTGCCCTCCCTGACCCCTCTCTCCAGCCACGCTCGGGTGCCGGGGGCTGCTCTGCCTGCTGGCAGCAGTTCCGCGGCTCCTCCAATCCCTGTTTGTTGCATTTGTCGCCTGCCTTGTGCCAGCACTGCTAAATTTACGGGATTGTTGCTGGGAATTAGCGGCATGTCCGTGTTTTCCTCC
Source organism: Vidua chalybeata (assembly GCF_026979565.1). Classification (NCBI taxonomy): domain Eukaryota; kingdom Metazoa; phylum Chordata; class Aves; order Passeriformes; family Viduidae; genus Vidua; species Vidua chalybeata. The sequence goes on along the minus strand of NC_071547.1, from coordinate 13,632,082 downwards.
CTCCCTTCCTGCCTGCGACTGCCGGGCGAGGCGGAACGCGCTGTTTGTCCCCTTTCCAAGCGGCTCTGTCGAATCAACAAGAACAGATTATTCATCTGCTGCGGGAAGCTAATTGCAAACAGCCAGGAAACAGAGGATGATTTCATTGTGAAGGAACGGGCAGCGCTGGCCCTGCCCCATTTGGCAGCACGGGTCAAACCCGGGCTCACACCTGAGCGCAGCCCTGGTGCCAGCACCCTCGGATGGCTTTGGGGTGCCACTAACAGTTGGTGCCAGCATCCTCTGATGGTTTTGGGGTGCCACTAACAGGGACCCTGCTCAGTGAGGCAGCAGCACAGCCCCATCAGTCCCAGACCAAGCAGCAGAAACCAGTGCCAGAAACCCCTCCAGCTCAAGCCCAGGCACATCTGTAACACCTGCACCTGCTCCCTGAGCTCCTGAGCCTGCGCTGGGGGGAATCCTCAGGTGCTGTTCAGAGCTCTGAGGTCTCTGGAACACAAAAACCCCCAAACAAGCATCCTCGTGCTGCCCATTTTACATCCTTAGCCAAGAGGTGGCATAAACAGTAGCCCCAGGGCAAGCAGGAGCCTCATGGAGGTTCCTCCAGTCCAGGAATGTGGACTGGTTTGCTGGAGATGTGGTTTGTGTGTCATTGTCACAGAATCCTCCGTCACTCCTGGTGGCACCTCAGCTCCACCCATGTACAACGCTCACCCTGCAGGAGCAGCATGGCCTGAGTGTCCTGAGTGCTGTCCCCTGCCCAGGGATGGCCACACGGCCTCAGGAGTGCTGGTCCTGCAGGACATGGAGCCATGGCTTTGGATTCCCAGCTCCTGGTGCTGCTGCCAGGGCTCTGAACCAGCAGCTGCTCTGCAGAGTCAAGTTTGCAGAGAGAGGAGCTGATTTCCATGGGCCGCTGAGCCTTCCCACAGAGCTGCATTCTGCTTTCCTGCAGCCTGCTGGCTTTTCCTGAAAGCCACTTGCTTTAGGAAGCTACATGGGCACTTGGCTTTTCCGGGGCACTCTGCAGGAGCAGTTCTCAGCTGTCACTGCAGTGTCTGCACTGCTCTGGGCAAGGGTGGGCAAGGCAGGCCAGGGGGGTGCAGGAGGTGGCCTAATCCCAGGAACTCTTCTACGCTCAGTCTGCTGCCAAAACCACACCTCCTTTTCACTGTACTGAGTGCTTTTTTGCCAAAATACTCAATTCCATGACTTTCTTTTGCCACTTCCCCTGTGGAATTGGGTGCCTAGATGCTCCCCTGCCCTTTGCCAGTAGAGCAAAGCCATGGCCTTGACAGGGATGTTTCTAAAGCCTTCATTAAGAACTGGTTCAACAGTGCTGACAGCATTTTCTTGGGGTTATTTCTTAGAGCTGAAATAATTCCTGTAAAGCCTTGAAGGTTCCAGCACATCCCCTGGAACACCTCTGTGGTCCAGAGCAGCAACAATGCCCCCGTAATTCCGTGCCTGGTGAGCAGGTGAGCTGGGCTCTAACACCAGCAGCTCCACAAGGCCAAACCCGGCATTTACTGGGATCATGGCAGTTTGGGACAATAATTGCCAAACTGGATCAAAGACAAATCCACCAGATTTGAGCTGTTTGAGTATTCCTGCACTCCCCTGAATATAGAGCAAGTTTCAGGGCAGAAAAAGAGGTTTGAAAAAGTCCAGCTTGCCACAGGTTTTCTCCAGGCAAAGTCTGGGGTCAGGTTTAATCTAAAACCTTCTTGGAGTATGAGCAATACTTTGGTTCTCCAATCTTTTGCCCAGTTTGGCATGGTCAGTACTGGAGAATTCTGCTGTGAACTTTGCGGCCCACGCATTACATTTTCAGGAAAATACACACTAGAATTGTATTTATTGTTTAATTCTAACTAAAGAAGACAATACTGCCTTACACCTCTCTGAAATGCCTCAATGTGCTCCAGTCCACTCTGCTGCTTTCCATGGGGAGGTTGAAGGCTTGGGACTGACTAAAAGGTCTAAAACTGAAGAGCCAGACTGTGGCACTTGGAGATCCATGGTGCAGAATGACAAAGCTGCTTAAACCTGGCCTGTCCCAGCTGAAGAGCCTGCCTAGGAGCACCCAGGAGCAGCCCAAGCCAATCTTTGCAGATAACCGAACAAGTGATCACTGCTCTACCCCAGCTTCCCATCTTGCACCTTCCTCCAGCTCCATAGGTTTCTCTTTTCCATGTGCAGTTTTTCTGCTCTTTAGCCAGTTTCTCCAGCACCAAGCCATGCCAAGTGCCATGCCAAGTGCCATGCCAGCCCCAGATTCATCAGGGAGCTGTGCAGGGGGTGGGACACCGAGTCCCTCACATCCCTCAGGCACAGCCTGCTCATGGCTCCCCTTGCCTAGGGCCAGGGGGGCTCCTCTTGTTGTGCCCCCTGAGACCTCCAGGCTGTTCTTGGGGATCTCCTTCTTCCTCAGGGCCGATTTCTCCTCCTCAGGCTGTTTGGAAGGTTTCAAAGGGTGCCTGGGCACAGTTCCTGGTGCATCACACCTCACCCAGTCCCTCCAGTGCCCCTACCCAGGACTGTCACTCCATGATGGGCACATCTGTGTGTCCCACACAGTATGGTCCGGCTTGAAGTTGTGATTTGCCTCCAGCCTGCCCTGATCTTCTATCCTTGTGTCCTCTCCTTCCCACTCCCCATCCCACCTCTGCTTTGGTTCCTGCTCCAGGGTGGTTCCCTTTCTTCTTTGTTGATGGCAGGAGTGAAAGGGGAAGAGTCCAATTTTTGGCCTGGAATAGATTTACGTTCAGTGCCCTTGGACAGCCCATATAGCTGGTCCGTGTTTGGTGCAGATCCCCATCAGTGGGGGGAGAAGAGCTGGCCAGGTGTTGATAGGACTCCTGATCTGTCTCATATCCATGTACCTGCCCCAACACAGCTCTGCTCAAGGTACAGGAGCATCCCCGGAAGTCTCTGCAGGCCCTGGAGATTCGCAAGTTAAGACATGAGCTAGAGGAGTAATCCAAAATGAATAATTTATTTTGGTGAATTTTCCTTCCCTCTGTTTACAGATTGTCTCAGAGCAGATTGCAGCTTTCACACCTCAATTCATTATTGGAAACTATTTGCAGATAGTTCCCGGTCTGCAACTCATTTGCTAACTCTGCTGGGAGCACTGCAGATCTGAAATCAGAGCTGCTGTGACTGGTCAGGTGGTGCTGCCATGCTCTCATTCCTCTGTGACATCTCTGACGCTTGGGATGGGGCTGCAAGGGCAGCTGATCCCGGTCACAAATTCCACGCTCATTTTCTGCCAGTGCTCTCCAGCAGCCTTCCTGCAAGTCCCTGCAGCTGCCAGGACAGCCAGGGGCCTTGGGAGAGGAGGGGTCAGCCTGAAAAATACACAAGGAAATGAAAAACAAATAAACAAACCGAGTGAGGAGGAGAAGCCACGTGCCAGTACCTCGAGGCAGAGGGAGTCTGGGCAGCGATGTCTGTCCCAGGCTCCACCGCAGTGGAGACACTGCTGGACTGAAGGGAGACACACAGCTGAGCCCTCAGATAACACAGCGATAACCCACGGATTACAGCCCACCCCTCAAGTGCTGCCCCTGGGAACAGCAGAGCCCCCGGAAGGCAGAGCTCAGAGCAGTGACCCCAGCTTGATCCTACTGGTGTGTCTGTGCTGCCTATAATCAAAAAAGGAAACTCTTGTAACAGTGCTAAAATAGTAAAATAAAAGCAGACCTTTATTTGGAAGCTTCCAGGTGTCCCGGTGGTCATGGGCACGCCCAGTATTGTATTTTTACAATTTTTAGAGTTTTAACAAATTAGCATATCTAACAAATATTGTCCAATTAGAAGAGCAGTTGGTTAGGTAATTGTTCCCCAGGTACTGCCCCACTGGAGTTGGTCTGGGGCTTCTTTGCCCCACTTCTCGTTATGTCTTCTTAAATTCTGATTAGAAAACAGAATGTTCTTCTTGTCGGTCCTCTTTTTGAAAATAAGACTAAACAGTATTTCAGGAATGTGTTAGAAGGTTAGCTTCTTACTCTGAAATCGAAAAGAAAGGATAGGAAAAATACCAGGAGCTGTATAAACACATTTTAATGGTCTACAAAGTCATAAAGATATGAAAAATACAGAAAAAGCAAAAATGTTCAGGCATCAGCTGGGCTGGAGCAGCCATTCTTCAGCTGCTGCTCCCAAGACTCTTCCCACTCCTTGGCTGTGTGTGTCCAACACGCAGCCCAGACTGCAGGAGGTGCTCACCAGCTCGGACTGGAGTCTGCTGGGAGGGCTTTCCACCCCAAGAACCTGCTCAGTCTGGATCCTGTGTCCGCCTGGAGGTTTGCCATTGGGGTGGGGATGAGAGCAGCTGGTGCAGAAATGGAGAGGCCGTGGTTGTGCTGGGCTCCCAGCTGCCTGGGATGGCCTGGGGGACAGCCAGCACCTCCAGCTCAGCCCAGCCTCCAACACCCATGGCGTGCACAGGGCTCCCCTTTTCTTGGCAGCAGCTTTTCTTGTCAGGTCTTCATTCAGATTTTGCTGCACCTCTCTCACTCCCCTTGGCTCCCCCTGTACGTGCAGAATCTCTGGGGTGGGCTGGCCCCAGCTGGATGTTGGGTGCCCACTAAAGCTGCTTTATCAGTGCCCTCTGCAACTGGAAAGGGGAGAGAAAATAAAGGGAGAGGTAAACACTGGGAGAGATCCCTCCCTGGTCATCATCACAACAGCCTGAACCTGGGGAGAGTGATTGAATTTATTACCAAAAAATCAGAGCAGGACAATGAGAATAAAATAACCCTTAAAAACAGCTTTCCCCCACCTCCCCATCCCTCCTGTTCTCTCTGCTCTGGAGCCAGGCTGGGAGAGGTGGGAGTGTTCACCTGGAGAAGAGAAGGCTCCAGGGAGAGCTCAGAGCCCCTTACAGGGCCTAAAGAGGCTCCAGGAGAGCTGGAGAGGGACTGGGGACAAGGGATGGAGGGACAGGACACAGGGAATGGCTTCCCAGTGCCAGAGGGCAGGGATGGATGGGATACTGGGAGGGAATTGTTCCCTGGCAGGGTGGGCAGGCCCTGGCACAGGGTGCCCAGAGCAGCTGTGGCTGCCCCTGGATCCCTGGCAGTGCCCAAGGCCAGGTTGGACAGGGCTTGGAGCAAACTGGGATAGTGGGAGGTGTCCCCCAAACCATTCTGGGATTCCCTGCCTGATGCCAGCTGCTCCACAGTGAGTGCAGGGTGAGCTCAGGGCAGCCCCAAGCCCAGTGGCAGCCCTCAGCCAGGTGAGTCTCCCCAAGGCTGGAAAGGGAGCAGCTTTCTGCAAGAGACGCCTGAATAAACCAGCAGCCCTTCCTGCACAGCCTTCTGAAGGATTCCTGGCACATCCCAATCTCAGCAGCACCGCCAGGACCAGGTGGGAACCTTTTACAGAGGGGATTGATGTGTCAGGCGGGAGCGGTGCTGGGATGATTTACGGGAACAACTCGTCCACGCCGACCCCATTGCTCAGGCAGGAGAGGCCTGAAATGTGAGGGAAATCACGGAGCAGGAGCTGCGAGGGCCATCACTCACTGCTGGGAGCAGCAGCAGCCCCGGGATCGCTGCCGAGGCAGGGCTGGGTGCACTGACAGAGGTGCAGATTGCACAGGAATGTTCCTTGTCTCTTCCCAGACCTCACCTATCCTGGCATTCCCAGAAAACCCTTCTGTTCCTTCAGAGCAGGCCTGCCATGGACTAGCAGAGGGGAGCTTTTCTCTCCCTGCCCTGCCCTGCCCAGCCAGGCTCTGGTGCAGTTTTTCATGGCAGGAGGAGCAAAGCAGCCCCGAGAACAGCACAGACACCCGGAGCCGCTCCCTGAGCCTGGCAATGAGCTGAGCAGCCAGCAGGGATGGAGTGCCCTGCCTGCCGGGGCTACAGCCAGGCACAGCTCACACCAGGGCTGTGCTGGCAGCCCAGCCAGCAGCTCCTGCCACATCCTGTGTCCCTGCACAGGGCCCAGGGGTGGCCAGCCATGCCTCTGTCCTCTGGGCACTGAGCTGGCCCTGCCAGTGCTGGCCCCGAGTGGCCTCTGAGGTGCTCTGGTACCCAGAGCAGACCAACTGCAGGGAGAAACCAGACCTGGCACATAACCTGTGTGAGCTGGAGGGACCCACAGGATCATCCAGCCCAGCCCCTGTCCCTGCCCAGACACCCCAACAACCCCACCCTGGGCATCCCTGGCAGCGCTGTCCAAAGGCTCCTGGAGCTCTGGCAGCCTCGGGGCCGTGCCCATTCCCTGGGGAGCCTGGGCAGTGCCAGCACCCTCTGGGGGAAGAACCTTTCCCTGATCTCCAGTCTGAGCCTGCCCTGGCCCAGCTCCAGCCGTTCCCTGGCTCCTGTCCTGCTCACCACAGAGCAGAGCTCAGTGCCTGCCTCTCCTCTTCCCCAGGAAATTCCTCCTGTGGACACCTGGGCTCCTTCTCTCTGTGGCACACTTCCTGTGGGAGCTGAGCTGTTCTGGAGAATGATCCCAGAACAAGGTCCCACCTGCCACAACTTCACATCAACTGCTCCTACAGTTATGTGTAAAATACCTGTTTTATATTATAAATGTTAGGTGTGCAGGTAGGATGGGTCAGTCTTGCTACTCTGTTCTGCTGGAAGAGTCACTCTGCCAGCACAGAACTTCTCTGCCCGCTGGAGTGCATCAGTTCAGGCACTGAAAATGGAGCAGGAGCTGCTCTGGGTGCCTGGATAAATCCTGTCAGCACAGACCCTCCCCGAGTGCTCCCCTGGCCCAGGAGCCCTGCTGATGCAGAGCCTTCCAGTGCCTCCCAGTCTGCAGGGGCCATGTTCCAGCTGCTGGAAATGTCCAGGAAAGAACCATGGTCTTGGTGCCCTTCACAAAAGTCAACAGGTGAAAGGTGTCAAGCATAAACTTTGTCACTAGTGCAGTGGTGGTGGCTCTGGGGAGTCCTTTTGGGTCTGTGGTTGAGAGTCTGCCCCATGGTGTGCCCATGCCTGGCCTCAGAGCAGGTGAGCATCAAAAAGATCTTTTTGTGTCTCTGCAGGGCGACTCTTCCAGAGGCCCAGAGGGATGGTTCCTCCTGGAGCAGGTGACATTCCCTCATCTGCTGCTTGCCCACATCTCCTCCTGTCTCCTGTGAGCACAGGCAGTGCCAGAGCTTGGCAGAGGCACAATACAGAGTCCCAGGAGGGTCTGGGTTGGAAGGGACCTTAAAAGAGCATTTTGTCCCCCTTCCACTAGAAGGAGAAAAAAAACCTGGTCTTTTGGTTCCCTTTTCTGCCTCCTTGTTCCTCTCAGAGGTGTTTTCAGGTGCTCCCAGCCACATCAGACACAGGACAGGTGCAGGCAACAAGGCCATGGGGAAGAAAGGGTGAAAAGCTTTTTCTGGACCAGAACAAGATACACTTTAGTCAATATTGGGATTCGAGTGTCAATCCCTTTAGGCTCTATTAAAAAAGAAAGAGGTGGGTGTGAGCACAGCAAAAGGCAATGAATTCCCATTTCATGTGCCCTGTTTCCCCACATCCACCTCTCTCAGTGCCCACAGGCCCAGGAATGTGCCCTAAATCCTTTGGGAGCCCTGTGCTCACAGCCCCAGGTTGAAGAGAGCAGGGAGGGATGGCACTTTGCAAACAAGACTCTCAATGTGCAGGAAGAGAATTGATCCCAGTGTGATTAAGCATTAGGTAGAGACGAACATATAATTATCCAGTCAAAGCAAGGTGTCTTCATCTCGAGGAGCCTTGGCTCCTCTCCAGAGTTACTCCCACTGCAACTGCGAGCACCCCAGCTCCCCCAGGAGATCTCCTGCTTGGGACTCCCCTCCTTCACCCAGCTCTTGCTGGACGCCCCTTGCCACATGGAGAAATGGGAAGCACAGATGTCACCCAGAGAAACGGGAAGCACAGATGTCCAGCATGGGGCACACAGCAGAGCCAGTTTCCTGTGCCTTGTCACACGGGCCTGGAGGCAGAGCTGGTCCGAGGACACCGTGGAGCATCACTGCATGCCAAGGTCACAGCCCCACGCTGCCTCATGGTGACCTCTGTGTCACAGCTGCTGGGTCAAACAGCCCAAGGAGGTGCAGGGATCTGCAGCAAGAGTCAGCCCCAGCCCTGTACAGATGTGCTCTCTCCGTTTCCAGATTAACCTTTCAGAAATGTCAGCCAAACAACCGCCGCCTCCCTGGTACAACCTGGAATTTTCAGGCCTGTGACTAGAGCTTCAATTAACTCCTTCAGTGCTCCTGCTCACCTTCCAGTCCTCTCCCAGGAAATTCCAGCTCCAGGGTCCTTTCTTCTGCAGCTATTTTGATGCCCCACACGTTGGTGACCTCTCTCTCCTGCTGCACCTCTTGGGATGGAGAAGTCGAAGGGCACTGCTGAAACAGGAGTGCTTGCAGGGGTGTTCAAAAGGGAGGAGCAGCACATTCCTAACCTGTGCTAGCTGGGCTGCCACTGCAGCAATAGCAGGGCAGGGTGGGATCATCCTCCCTCCCAGAAGACGTCCACAAATCAACAACAGAGTGTACTGCAGCAGATTGCACAGGAATGTTCCTTGTCTCTTCCCAGACCTCACCTATCCTGCATTCCCAGAAAACCCTTCTGTTCCTTCAGAGCAGGCCTGCCATGGACTGGCCCAAGCATCCGAAAGTGACCCAAATGTTCCAAGTGGCCCAGTTGTGGCCCTGTGGGCACAGTACTCCTCTGGCAGCACGTTCATTAAGAGCTTTCCTGTTCATTAAGTGCGTGCAGGGCTCCTGGAAAATCCAGGATGGGCAGGATACAGCTGGGAGTCACTCAGAGCAAACAGAGAGAAGGGGGCAGGCAAGGCAGAAGGGCTAGAGAAGGTCAGGGGATGCCTGAGCTGGACTGGAGGTGTGAGAAGGAAGAGGATTAGGGAATCATCTCTGCACCTTTGCACACTGGAGGAGCAGAAAGAGAGCGGCCAGAGGGAGCCCCCTGCCCTCCCCAGGTGCCACCTGCCCTCTCCAGGGGGCTGCAGGAAGGGGCTGCAGGCCCTGGGCTGCACAGAAATCCACATCTGTAGTTAGAGGGTGTCTGGACAGCTCTTCTGGGTCATTTTCAGATGGGTTTTCAAGGACCTAATGAAGGTATCCCTGCCCACAGCAGTGGGATTGGAACCAGATGATCTTTAAGGTCCCTTCTAACCCAACCCATCCTGTGATTCTGAGCCCAGGACCTTGGGCTAGTTGAGGCTGTTGCACAAAAAAGGCCCACACTGAGCAAATCACCTCCAGCTGCCCCAAGTGTCCAGCTGGGTGTCTTTGAGTGAGTGTCTTTGGGTGAGATTCTTTTTTCCATAGGTGATTGTGGGCTGTGTCAGTGTGAGGGACCCTCCGCCTCTGGGTGTGGTGAGAGGATTTGGCGCACAGGAGAAACTGAACCCTGGCTCACCTTGCAGTGATGCCTACAAGGAAAGGTGGAAACTGGGCTGGCCTTGAAGGGATGTGGTTGTGACAACCCTGAGGGCAAGCTGGAAGAGAAGGCCAATATTGGGGTGACAAACCACAAGTGAGGAGTGAAGGCGCAGTAGCATTTCTATTCCTGGTATACACAGGTAAAGATAATCACACACATTATAGAATGTCAGAATGGATTGGGCTGGGAGGGACAAGCTCATCCATTCCCACCCCTGCCATGTGCAGGGACACCTCCCACTGTCCCAGGCTGCTCAAAGCCCCATCCAGCCTGGCCTTGGGCACTGCCAGGGATCCAGGGGCAGCCACAGCTGCTCTGGGCACCCTGTGCCAGGGCCTGCCCACCCTGCCAGGGAACAATTCCTAATTCCCAATATCCCATCCATCCCTGTCCTCTGGCAGTGGGAAGCCATTCCCTGTGTCCTGGCACTCCAGTTCTTGATGAAAAGTCCCTCTCTGGCTTCCTTGCAGCCCCTTCAGACCCTGAAAGGTGCTGTGAGTTTTCCACACAACCTTCTCCTCTCCAGGCTGAACAATCTCAGCTCCCAGCATGGCTCCATAGGGAAGGGGCTCCAGTCCAGACCTGCTGCCAGAGTTCTATGTTCCGTGTCCTAGGGGCACCAGGACTGTATGCAGAGTTCCAAGCAGGGTTTCACATGGATACAGACATATCCACACATTGTCCATGGCTCTGGTGGCAGTTGAACCTCTGCCTAGCAGGGACAGAGCCACCACCTCCCCATATTGTTCAGCTTTCCCCGGCACAATCCTTCCCTCCTCCTTTCCTCACTGAGCAAATGAGTTCACTTAATAAAAATCCACCTTTCTGCTTCTCACATGGGATGGCTGCACATGGGATCTGCCTGTGCAGGAGCCCTTGTCCCTCCAGCACAGGGAAGGCTGCCGGAGGGCTCAGCAGAGTGGGAATCCGTCTTCACCCTGCTTCAGCTACAGTGTAACCCTCGTGCTCTTTGGGTAAACTGAGGCAAGCTGCTGTCCTTCCTGCCCGCGGGAGACTTATCCCAAAGGGCAGGGATGGCGAGAGGGCTCAGCCACAGGGAAGAGTTCTTCTTCGGGCTGTACCCAAAGGACTCTCTGACATCCTTCCCTCGGGCTCCGCAACCGCAGCAGCCGAATCTGGTGAGGAAGAGGAGGCACCGCGGGTTCGGATGTCTCTCGCCGCCTCCCCGGTGCGCAGATCCAGAGCAGGTGAAAACACCCGCCGAGGTCTCCGGTGCCTCCCGAGGGGCTCCGAGCCGTGGCCCCCGCGGTCCCCGGGGCGATGCGGGCGCGGCTGCGGCGGGAGGTGGGGAGGAGGGAGAGGGCCCGGTGCCCGCCACCGCCCGGGCGTCCCTCTCCGCCGCTTCCTTTAGGTGGCACCTCTCCTCCAGGAATGAGGCTCCCGGCCCCGCGCAGCCCTGCCCGGGCCGCGGCCGCGCACCGCGGGGGCTCCGCCGCGGAGCCGCCGCCGTCGGAGCGGCCCCTCCTCCCCTCGCCAGCCCGTGCCCGGCTCCCCCGTCCTCCCGCTCACTCCTCCAGCCAGTAAATCCGATCTAGGCTGATTCCTCTCACGTCAAACCACATGATCCCATAAAACATTCATCGCCTCTCCATCCCCGCTCGCTCGCCGCTCGCTCCCGGGATCCAGCGCAGCCGGCTCCACTCCTCGCCGCGGGATCCGCCGCAGCCCCGGCCCCGTGCGTGCGGCGGGCGGGCGGGCGGGCGGAGGGAGGAGGAGGCAGGCGAGGCGAGGCGAGGCGAGGCGAGGCGAGGCAGGGAGGGGGAGCCTCGCCTGGATGCTGACTCCAGCTCGGGGGCTGCTCATTCCCCCGATGAGCGAGGGCGCCGGCACCGGGAGCGCCACCCCCCTCCCCGTGCGCCGCCGCTCCCCGCTCGGGCTGAAGTTTGGCTCCGGGATCTGCCCCGCTTTCCCAAGGATTGTACTGCTGCCGCTCCACTTTGCGCCTCCAGACGTGCCTTCCCCGACCCCTAAGATGAAGAGGGCGATAGCAGAAGGTAGGTACGCCCCGGTCCCCCTCCGCCGCCGCGGCTCCCCCGGGCAGGGCACGGCGGCCGCGGCCCCAACTTCTCCCGGCGCCGGGAACTTCCCTCGCTGCAACTTTTTTTTCCCCGTGGGGTCTTCGGGAGCGGCCAAGGTCCCACGAGGGGAAGAGGGGCACGGGGCCGAGCCGGGAGCGGGCGCTGGGGCCGGGAGAGTCGGAGGGGAGGGCGCGGGGGGAGCGGGAGCGCCGCGGCCGCGGGAGCGGAGCGGAGACGAGGCCGGAGAGGGAGCGAGTACCGGGCAAGGCTCGGCTCCAGCCGCGGAGCACGGCAGCGGGATGGAAGGAGGACAGAGGGATGATGGAAAGGGAGCAGCGGGGTGGAAGGAGAGCAGCGGGCTAAACCTCCTCCAGCCGCCGCCCAGCCTCGGCTTGGCTCAGCTCGGCCTTGGAGTGACCGGGCGAAGTTGGTGCCTCGGGGGGAAGCGCGTCCCCAGCCCGCATCCCGCATCCCGCGGCGGGGGGCCGGGAGGGCGGGAGAGGGGATGGGGCAGCCCGGCTTGCCCCGCTCGGAGCCCGGCCGCCGGGGGAGCTCCGGCTCCGCTCCCCGAACCCGTCCCGCTCGCGGAGCCTCCGGACGGGGAAGTTCCCGGAGGGTCCGGGCGCCCCGCAGGGACAGCGGGTCCCGGGGTGCGGTGGGGCTCTCCGCAGAGCCCTCCCTTAGGGTCCCGACGCTTCATGTTCAGGAGCCAGAGGCTGGGAAGGGCTGGGGATGCAGGGGCTGAACCCCCTTTCCACTTGCTCGCTGCGCCGGGGGAGAGGCGCGGAGCTCGCAGCCTGGCACGGCCGGACTCTGCCTAAACCAGCCCTTTTCCATGGACTTTGGCGACAGTCTTTGTTTCCCGGCCCCGGTTGCGGGCTGGGGCTGGGACAGGGCTGGCACAGGGGCCGGGGGCTGCGGCGGCTCTCGGAGCCCCCCGGTCCCGCCGTGCCTCAGCAGCTTGCGGGGGCTCCGGGGGCACCGGGATGCGTCCCCAGCTCGGGAGGGACATTCGCTGCCAGGCTGCGGGCTCAGCCCGCTCGAGAAGCGTTTGCCACCCAGGTGTGTTCGCTGGGAACCCAGCCCACGGATTGCAGTTTTTAACTGAAGGGATCAGCCCATCGTGTGAGCTCCCGGGCTGGCCAGGTGCTGGGCAGGGGAGGTTTGGGCACGCGGAGCCTCTGGCTGCTCTGACTCTGCTCCCAGCTGTGCTGTCTCCAGCTCGCTTCCCCTTCCCATCAACGACACAGATATAATTCTCTTTTCCTTTCTATTTTGGAGGGCACTCTGGCTGATTTATTTGTGACGACCAAAGGACACATCCAAGCTGTGATCCACACCGCACACTGCCTCCTTGAGAGGCTTTGTGTCCATCTGAAACGTGAAATGGCCAATTTATTCTTGTTCGGGGAACACCTTGGGAGCAGGCTCGGCTGCCAGCTTCTCGCCGGGCCCTGAGGGGATGCTGACACCCGAGCCTCCATTTGCCGGGGCCGTGCCCGGCGCAGGGGTTGCCATCGATCTGAGCCCGGCGGCTCCGTGCCCAGCTCGGCCCGCCGGTGCCGGGCTGTGCCGGGGGCTCTTTGTCACCCGCGGTGCTGGCAGAGCAGCCCAGGCGCTGGGTGTGGTGCGGACACCCCGATCCCCTCTACTCCATCCCCGCTGCTGCTGCAGCGCTGCTCTCCCCACGCAGTGACACTCCCGGCTGCCGCCAGCATCGTGTGGAACAACACGGGGAATAATGAAATATAAAAACTGTGTTACAACGGCTTTATTTATAGAACAAGGCTTGGAGGAGTTTGGGGTTGAATTATTTGCTTTTTTTGCTGTAGTTTATGAATTGCTCCTGTGAGAGGCTGCCTTGCTGGCAGGTTTGGCTGGAAAGTCCTTACAAACCTGGGGGATTCTGTTTAGCTGAGTGTCCATCCTGCTGGATCTGGACTACATTTCCCACTGTGGGCTGCCAGGATGCTTCAAGTGCCTTGTAAGCCAGAAATAGCCACCAGGGGCAGTTGGACAGGCAGAGCTTTCCCTGTTTTCAGCACTTGCTGCCTTATTAACACAATTCATTTTTACTGAAAAGGGGCTTTCTATGCTTATTTTTTTTTTAACCCGAATACAAACCCTTGTAATATGAGAACCTACATCAACATCACCGATGTGAGAGCAGCTCTTTTTTTTTTTCCTCTTGAGAAAAGACACCATTCATTGCATTATTCTGTATTTCCTGTCTTTATAATGTAAATTTTTTATCGAGGATGCTCTGCATTTTCTGGGCTTTGTCCCCCTTTCCCAGCCGGCAGCACAGACCTCAGACCTGTATTCCATGGGCCCATCAAAGGCTGTGTTTGGAGAGGTTTTCTAAAGAGGAATGTGCTCAAAGAGGAATTTTAGGGCAAAAAGGTGGAGGTGCTGTTGCACCACTCGGTGCCTGGGCGTTGAACTGGTGCAGACATGGTTGTTCCCTGCTGGATCTGGGATGTTTTCCCAGACAAAGCTGGGCCAGAGGAGGAGTTAATGAGAAGCAGTGAGAAAGTGTGGAGGGCTGTGGGCAGCACGTGCTGAACCAGCCGGGCCCCTCATTAATTCCTGCAATCCCGAGCTCAGGAGCTCCGGGCTTGCCTTGGGAAAACCTCCTGGGAGCCTGTTGTGTCCATAAAGGAGTGGGAAGGAGAAGGAGTCGCTGGTGGGAAGGAGCAAGAGGACAGTTTGTCTCACAGCATCTCTCTCTGCTCTGCCCTGCTCCCTGCACTGCTCCAGGGGCCTGGAATGCAAGGGCAGGAGAGTGGCTGTCGCTCCATCCGCTCATCCTGTGGAGCTGGGAGCTGGCAAGGGCCACGGGGATGCACAGCTGAGATCCCACATTCCCTGTGCCAGGCTGTGCCTGCTGACACAGGCCCTGTGCTGTGTAATCTTCTGACCCCAACGACGACTTTGGCCTCTGAGCCTTCCAAAGGAATAACCAAAATCCAGCAGCACAGATGAGAATTTTCCACATTTTTTTTCTCGGAAGCAGCGAGGAGCCTGTGAACTGGGGGCAGGGAAGGGGAGGATGCTGCACCCCTGCACGCACAGCCCTGCTGGCTGAGAGCACTGGGGCTCCTTCCCTTGCCATCCTCCTGAGCCACACGCAAGGAGAGGGAAAATCGCCTGAGCCAGAGCCTGCACACAAAGCAGGACGAGGCAGATTGCACAGAGCTGAGCTCCCATTTCTGCTCTGAGCCTGCCCTGGGCTGCTGTGCCGGCGGCTCGGGCGGCTCAGCCCCGCCGTGCTCAGCCCATCCCCTGGATGGGGGGAGCTGCAGCCTGGGATTCGCCCTGCAGGGACCAGGAAGGAGCCGCTCTGAACAGCTCTGCGTCCTCTTCCCCTTGGATTTGCAATGCTCTCTGCTGCTGTCACCTTCAGTGAGAGGGATCTCCGAGTGCCAGGCGCCTCTTTTGATGTTCCTGAAGAGGTTCTCTCTTTATGCAGGAGGCACAGCCCCCGTGGAACAGGAGAACCCTGCACCACTGCACAGGGGGGATGTCAGAGGCAGCAGCTCAGCGTGGGGCCTGCCAGGGCTGGGAGTTTCTGGGAGGGCTTGTCCCTCCTGGCCAGGTGGGAAGCTCTGTGCTGGGTCCCAGAGCCAGATGGAGCCGTCTGGGATTTGTGAGTAGCAGGGTGTCAGGGCTTCTCCATCCCAGACACACAGTGGTGTGGGAGGGAGGAGTGAGGCTGGTGAGACACAAAGCCCACCTTCTCCTCCCCTTTCCTGCTGTGGCTGCAACTCCTGGAGGTTTCCAGAGGCTGAGGGAAAAGGGGACAATTGTACTGAAAAGTCTTAATCAGCTGAAAGAGGCTGAGGGTGGATCCTGCCGTGCTTGCGCAGAGATGCTGGAGGAATTCGTGCAGAGTTTGCTCAAATGTGCAAACTCACCTTAGCCTGAGCTGTGTCAGCCTGAGACTGCTGGGACACGTGGGAATGGGAGTCTGGAGTGGCTGGTTACCCCTTGTGTGGTGTTCAGAGGGGTGTGTGAGCTCAGGGCAGTGGCACCAGGTGATACAGCTGTCTCCCTTGGGCTGTGTGCAGCAGCCTGTGTGGGAAGAGCACATCTCATGGTGTGGCACAGACCCTGACTGTGCCTGCTTTGCTTTTGGAGTGCTCCTAGAAGGCCTGTGGAGTCTGGTCTTGGCCCTGCTTCTGCCTTCTTTGTATCCTTGACCAGGTCAATGAGCCTTTCTGCGATGTAGTCTTAGCTTTTCCAGCACTGTCCCTCAAAGAGTGATGCTCAGTTATGTCCCAAGGGACCCAGGATATGCTTAAACTCAGCCCAGAGCTGAAATGTGGAGGTCTGAGCAATCACTGATCACCTCCTCAGCAGTGCCACAGTGTCAGGTGACAAGACTGATGATCTCCTGAGGGCTGTTGCTGCATCCACAGCAGGTTTGTGTCTCTGGGCTGGCCCACCTTCCTCCCAACCTTCACACTGCAGCTGATCAACAGCACCAGCAGATTTTACAGCATTTATTGTCCCTCTCCTGGAACCAGGAGATTAGAAAAGCACTTGAGTTTTATTTGGAATCCTCCTCGGTTGTCAAGGAAAGCAGAAACACTCCACAAGCACATGCAAAGCATCAAGGAGACTGGAAACAAGAAAACACAAACACCCCAGTGCTGGGATTTTTTGTTCAGTTTCAGGAAAGCTCAGCAGTTTGAGGCATCACCCTGATGACTCTCAAGCAGCAGTGCTGGGTCCTGTCTGCCTGGGTCAGGCAAGGCCAGGCTCAGAATATTTGCTTTCATGAAATCATGGAATATTTTGGAGGAATCACCTGGATACACCTGGAGTACCTCTGGAGGTATCTAAAGAACCTCTTGCTCAAAGCACAGATGATTTCAAAGCCAGATCTGGTTGCTCAGGGACTTGTCCTTCCAGCATGGATGTCTTTCCCAGGATGGATATCTTCCCAAGGATGGAGATACCCTGTCCTCCTCCACACAGGTGCTCCCTGTCCCTTTGGTGACCTGGGGGTGCCTGGCTCTGTCCCTGGGCGCGGCAGGGCAGGGGCAGGAGTGATGGTGAACTTCACACTGGCTCCCTGTGAGGTCAGAGCAGGTGCTGGGGAGGCACCAAAGAGGGGTAAAAGCCAGGTCACGGCCAGGGGACATTTGGGATGGCAGCAGGAACACTCAGGGTGGCAGCAGGACACTCGGGGTGGCAGTAGGGACACTCAGGGTGGCAGCAGGGACATTTAGGGTGGCTGCAGGGACACTCAGGGTGGCTGCAGGATACTCAGGATGGCAGCAGGGACACTCAGGGTGGCAGTAGGGACACTCAGGGTGGCAGCAGGGACATTTAGGGTGGCTGCAGGGACACTCAGGGTGGCTGCAGGGACACTCAGGGTGGCAGCAGACCCTTTCAGACGTTTCCTGTGCTGGTGTTTGCTTTGGTGGCTGCTCCTGGGGAAGAAGCCCCTGGCCAGTTTTACATGGCCTGGTTCCAGCTGCCCCAGCCCAGTGTCCCACATCAATGGTCATTAAACACAGCTCCCCTGGAGCTCTGCAGTCCTCAGATGCACCCTGTGCTGGGAGCCTTTCCTGGCACCCTGCAGGGGCAGGGACCTCTCTGAGGACACACAAACCTGGCCAAATCCCAGAATCCTGGAGGGGCTGGTGGAAGGGTCCAGGGCTATTGCACCTCAGCTCAGGTCTGCTGTGGTCTGCTCTGTCCAAGCTTTGGAAACCTCCAGTGAAGGAGCCTTGCTGGCCTTTCCCAGTGCTGGAGCTGATTAAAAAGCTTTTCCTGATGTCTGAACTGAAGCCCCTAAGCTGTAGTTCTTGGCTGTGGCTCCTTGCTGTGTCACCTGGCCACACAAAGGTGTGGTTTGCTCTGCTGTCCTCTCAACTGCCTTGGAGTAGCTGGAGGCTGGAATTAAATCTCCCCTCCCCTTCTCTTTTCCAAGCCCAACCATCATAATTCCCTCTGCCTGACCCTGTAGGATATACTCGGGCATATATTGGGAAGGAATTGTTCCCTGGGAGGGTGGGCAGGCCCTGGCACAGGGTGCCCAGAGCAGCTGGGGCTGCCCCTGGATCCCTGGCAGTGCCCAAGTCCAGGTTGGACAGGGCTTGGAGCAGCCTGGGATGGTGGAGTTCCAGCCCAGCCAGCCAAGGACAAGGACTGGACATCGGCTCCTTCCTCCTTCCAGGACCTGCATCCTGAGAGGATCCAAACCCTTTTGCCCCATGGTGTTTGTTTACTGGAGCTGGCTCACAGAAACCTCCTTGTCCAGCATTTCTGTCCTTGATCCATGGGCTGCAGAGCCTTTATTGGCAGCTGTGCTCTGATCCCACCCCGAGCTGCAATTCCACACGGAGGGGGGAACGGTCAGATCCAGCAGTGGAAAGAGGCTCAGTGCCTGCAGGGGAGTTTCCAGCCCATCCCAGCTTCTCTCAGTCCCACTGCAGCTGGACACATTCCCTCCCTGGCTCTGGGAATCCTGGTGCCTTCCCAGCACTTTGTTTTCTCTCTCCGTGCTGCACCTTCTGCTGGAAACAAAAGAATGTTTGCATTCCAGCGCGATGCTTCCCTTTCTTCCCTGAGTGCAGGGGATAATTACAGTGCCTTGCACTAATTGATCCCTTATTAGTGATAATTGTGATTTACATGGTGCTTTAGGAAGGGGCATTTCTGTGGCAGAAGTGATGCTCTAATGTCACACTTCGCGGTGGCTTGTGATGTGTCACCTCATCTCCCGTGAGCTGCTCATGGGGGAAACGGGTTCACTTTTATTTTTTTGTTAAAAACCAATCTTTTGCAAGAACCATCTGGCTGCTAAATTCTCCTCCCGGAGCTGTGTGGTTTGCAGGGAGTTCATTTGCGTCTTTAGCTACTAAAGAGGAAGTAAAAGTGACTGATTAGTCTGAGACTGGGACCATTCACATCAAAGTGACAGATTTTGCGAGCTGGATTTGGGGAAGTGTTTAAAACTGGTGTGTTTTCATTAAATTTTGAAGACTGTGGGCAGAAGTGTGCTCTTGGCACTGCAGCTCAGCGCTCAGCCCTGCACCCTGGGTTGTTATGTCACAGTGAATTGTGGGGCTGTTCAAATTTGCCTCTGCTTGTTTGATGACTTTAAATATTGATTTTAATTGTGCCTCTTTCTTAAGGCTGTGAGTGATGGTGGGAGCCATGGACGGTAGTCCCTGAGCACAATGCAGCCATGTGCACTGGGAGGTGGGAACTCAGCCTGGCTCTTCAGTGGAGGGGAGGGAGAGGAAGGAAAATACCTTTGCAGCCCCCAAACTCAGCTTTCCCTGCTCCCACGGGGGCTTGGCAGGGATGTGCCATGAGCTGCTGGCCAAGTTGGGTTCTCAGGAGCCCTTTGGGGGTGCCAGGGTAAGGCTGGGAGGGCTCCACACTCTCCCCTGTCCACAGGGGTCATTGGAAAGCCTAAGAGCAAATCTGGAGTTTGGGAATGTGGAATTTGTCACTGTAGAGAGAAATGGTCACCTGGGAGCCACCAGGACCTGTAGGACTTGCACTACAAAGATCTGGAGGGACATGACACAGGGAATGGCTTCAAACTGACAGAGACTGGGTCTAGATTGGGTATCAGGAAAGATCCTTCCCTGGGAGGGTGGGCAGGCCCTGGCACAGGGTGCCCAGAGCAGCTGTGGCTGCCCCTGGACCCCTGGCAATGTCCAAGGCCTGGCTGGACAGGGCTGAGAGCAGCCTGGGACAGTGGAAGGTGTCCCCCAAACCATGGCAGGGGTGGCACTGGATGAGCTTTAAGGTCCCTCCCAACCCAAACCAGTCTGGGACTCTGGGACTGCACATCCCTGTGGCACTGGTATATTTTCAGGAGCAGTGGGAGCTGTGGTGCGAGCAAATCCCTCTCCCTGTGCTCAGGTTCCTTGCCAAGCACACATCCTGCTGGATCTGGCCCTGATCAATGCTCTCTGTGGCCGTGCAAACACGGTTAGCATTGGCTTTACACTAGAGGGCTGTCTGTCCCTTTCCCTCTGCGAGCAGCCCGTGTGCCAGGAACATTCCTGTGGCAGGTCCAGGATCCCTCGGTCTGCCAGCATCCCATCCTGTGGGGTGGGGAGTGCTGCAGGCTGCTGTCTGCTGCTCAGCTCTGCTCTCTGTGCTGCTCACAGCATCCCTGCCCTGGGCTGGAGGCCCTTTAGAGCTTCTGGTGAAGTGGAGCTCTCTGGCTCTGCCCCCTGTCCAGCTCAGCAGTTTCCAAACAGGATTCCTTCCCCTCCTGTTTTTCCAGGCCCCTTTTGCCCCTTTTGCACTCTGTGGTGCACAGGGGTGCTCTGGGTTTCCAGGAGTGTGGCATTTC
Organism: Vidua chalybeata; assembly: GCF_026979565.1. Taxonomy (NCBI): domain Eukaryota; kingdom Metazoa; phylum Chordata; class Aves; order Passeriformes; family Viduidae; genus Vidua; species Vidua chalybeata. Next base: position 13,612,301 of record NC_071547.1, on the reverse strand, counting down.
CCGCTGCTGCCCTGCCCTGGTGAGGATCTGCAGCCCTGAACAGCTGCACATCCAGCTGGGGGGTGACAGACAGGAATTGTTTTGGAAATGGCTCTGGGGGCTGGAGGAGCCTTTGTGTCCCAGGGCTAAAAGAGATTTGGCTGCTTCTGCCTGAAGGTTCATCTGGGACAGTTCCTCTGGCTCTCCTGTGGGACCTCTGGGGGGCTGGGACCTCTGGGGACATTGCCACCATGAAGCCTGGTTGCTTTGGACGCCTGCTGCCATTTGTTTCATGGAATCACAGGATGTCCTGAGCAGGAAGGGACCCACAGGGACTATCCAGTCCCACCCCTGTCCCTGCCCAGACCCCCCAACAATCCCACCCTGGGCATCCCTGGCAGCGCTGTCCAAAGGCTCCTGGAGCTCTGGCAGCCTCGGGGCCGTGCCCATTCCCTGGGGAGCCTGGGCAGTGCCAGCACCCTCTGAGGGAAGAACCTTTCCCTGATCTCCAGCCTGAGCCTGCCCTGGCACAACTTCCTGCTGGTTGAATTTAATTGATTGGTTTAATTCTGTCCCCATTCACCTTTAACTTGTAAAGTTGGTCAAGATGGAACCAGCTAAAGCTTGCCTTTGCCTGACACACATGGTTTGAATTCAGGCCTGCCTGGAGAATTCCAACCCCAAACACAACCCCTCCCTCATGCCACACATTTGTGGCACTGAATTTTCCTGTTCCTGGATGCCTGGAGCAGTGGGAGCTGCTCCTGCCCAGCGATGTCCCACCCTGTCCCAGTGATGGTGGTGGGACACTGCTGGGCCATGGGGATCAGGTGTTGGACCTGCTCTGCATCCACCCCCCCCGCCACGGCTGGGACGGGAGCAGGAGCAGCAGCGGGAGCTGCTGTCCCCTGGGCTCAGGACAGGGATGTCCCCGGGCCGAGGGTCCCTTTGCTGCTCAGGGTCACTGCTGCAGGCAGCATCGCCTGCTGTCCCTGTCCTGTCACCCAGGGCACAGCTGGGAGCTGTGGGCAGGCAGGAGGGCCCCAGCTGGCCCTGCTGGCACAGAGCTGCTGTGCCCTGCCCATGCCAGCCAGGCAGGGCAGCTCAGGAACCACACAAACATGGAATGGGTTGGGTTGGGTTGGGTTGGAGGGACCCTACAGCCCATCCCTGCCATGTCAGGGACACCTTCCACTGTCCCAGGCTGCTCCAAGCCCCAGTGTCCAGCCTGGCCTTGGGCACTGCTAGGGCTGGGGCAGCTGCCCAGGCTGGGTTCATGGGCTGCATCTCTCACCCCACCCTGCTCCCCCACATTTACACAGCTCTGGGCAGAGCTGCTGTATCCCCCACTTGGCTGGGTCCATTTCAGGCCACAAAATGGATTTTAGACGCTTTGGATGGGAAGCAAAGGGATTGTGCCCCCCCAGCCTCCCTGGGCATGGCAGGGGGATCAGGCTCAGCCCCTGCAGGATTGATGTTCCAGGATTGATGTTCCAGGACTGATGTTCCAGGTTTGAACCTTGAGTTCTGACATCAGGGTTCAGCTGGGCTTGGCAGCAGAGCCTGGCTGAGGGGTGCAGCTTCATCTTCAGGTGACCTCCAAGGTCACCCCCTTGGGTTTGATGTCACCCACAAGCCCAAGGAGCCATTTCTCCCAAGCTTTTACCAAGACCCAGCTTCTACCATGACACAAATTTTGCTGCTGAGGCACTGGAGACAGTGTGGGGTCTGGAAATCAGACAGTATTTGTTTAAACATCAGTCCCACTACTCGAGCACTCTTCCTGTTTTCCTGAGGCTGTGTCCTCTGCTGGGTGCAGAGTGTGGTCCCAAAGCCCTGGGAAGGGCCTCTGTGAGGGGCTGGGGGTGCTGCTGGCTGGGGATTGTGTCCAGTCCCTGTTCCCTTCTCTCCCAGGCTGGAAGGGAGCTCCATGGGACAGCACAGCCGAGGAGAGACACTTGTGCCAGTGGCACAATAAATGACCCTGAGCTGCCTTGGGGAGCCAGCCCAGGAGAGCTTTTCCTTGGCCATAGCTTTTCTGTGGGGAATGCTTTGCTTTCTCCGTTTATTTTTGGCTTTCTTAGAGTTTCTCAAGGCTTACAATTAATCCTGAGCTTTGGGGTGGCCAGCTGGGCTGCAGGGCCAGAGTCTGACTCAGAACACTGGGTTTGGCCATTTCCTGGGGAGCTTGGATTTACTGGGAGCTTGGAAAAGTTTAACCTGGGGACACCTGGGCCATATGCAGAGTGCTTTGCATGGAGAGACAGCTGGGCCAGGGGAAGTGTCCCTGCCTATGGCAGGGGTGACACTGGATTATCTCTAAGGTTCCCCCAGTCCAAGCCATTGCAGGATTCTGTGATCCTGTTTTATAGTCACAAGGACCCCCCAGCTCAGCCTGTGCCTGCTCCAGCCCTGCCCCCTCCCAGTTCCTGGGTGCTGTGCACTCTCCTTCCTGCCCTCGCTGGATGGACCTTCAGGAAGTGTTGGGGCTCTGCTGGTCTCACCCGTGTTTCTGAGTGTTCTAACTCCTCTCCTCCTAAAATCAGGGCCTCACCGTGGCCCATGTGAGCACGACTCCCTGCCATGACCCTTGTGCCCTGAGTGGTGCTCCTGAAGCCACCCTGGTGGCTCGGTGTGGGAATACTGCAGTGGAAGCCCCTAAAGCTCTGTGGGATATCTGGGTGTGTTCCACCCCTCTGCTGCTGGGGGCTGTGTGCAGTGTGCTGGCCCTGGGGTCACCAGGACAGGGGGGAGGGCCAGCCCCGCTCTCCAGACCATGAACTGGTGACACACAGCGGGGCCAGCAGCCCGCCCGCCACCTCCCCTGCGCGTGACAGAGCACGAGGCCCTCCCGCTAAATCCCTGCCAGCTTATCCCAGCCTGTCTGCCCGCACAGGAGGGGACACCAGCGTCTGAGTGCCCCTACCTGTCTCCATGCCCCCTGCCCAGGCTGAATGTCCCCAGGGGACGAGCTGGGGTGACCTGGTGCCCTGGGGCACTGCAGGGATGGAAGCAGCTGCTCTAAAGCAGGGGCTGCAGCTGAAAAAGCCCTGGGAGCCCTCCCTGCTCACAGAGCTGGTGCTTGCTGTGCTCTCTAATCCAGGCAGATCCGTGAATGGAAGGAAGGAGCCCAGCACCTGTCACGGGGCGAGGTGGGCAGTGATGGACACCGTGATGGCAGTGTGGCTTTAACAGCACAGGAATCCTCACCATGATGGGAGCCAGAGCCTGCCAGAAAGTGGCACAGGGGAAAGGGAGTGAGCAGAGTTTGCAAGGGCAGCCCCACAGCTCCTGGGAAAGAGCCCGAGCCAGCTCTTGTGGGGCCACCGTGCCAGAGCAGCTGCCCCTCGTGCCCTGGAAGGAGGAGGGGACGGGCACAACCCCTGTCCAGGCCAGGCACAGCCCCGTGGGGACTCAGGATGGATCTCGTGGTGCTGAGGGGCTGTAGGGCCAAAACCACAGAGCAGGGACATGCCTGGCTGTGTGACACTGCACACTCTGGGGCTGGCTGTGTGACAGTCACTGGGGCTGGCTGTGTGACACTGCACACCCTGGGGCTGGCTGTGTGACACTGGGGCTGGCTGTGTGACACTGCACACACTGGGGCTGTGTGACACTGCACAGCCTGGGGCTGGCTGTGTGACACTGCACACACTGGGGCTGTGTGACACTGCACAGCCTGGGGCTGGCTGTGTGACACTGCACACACTGGGGCTGTGTGACACTGCACAGCCTGGGGCTGGCTGTGTGACACTGCACACACTGGGGCTGTGTGACACTGCACAGCCTGGGGCTGGCTGTGTGACACTGCACACACTGGGGCTGTGTGACACTGCACAGCCTGGGGCTGGCTGTGTGACACTGCACACACTGGGGCTGTGTGACACTGCACACCCTGGGGCTGGCTGTGTGACAGTCACTGGGGCTGGCTGTGTGACACTGCACACATGTGGGGAGCAGGCAGGGCATGGGGACAGCTGCACCAGGGGCTGCCCTTGGTCTGTCATGGGACAGGGCTGAAAATCAGCGTGGGATGGGCACACAGCTCATAAAGGTAAATGGGCCATGGCTTGTTTGTCACCCAGGGACACAAAAATCAGGGACATGAATGAAAAACAGTGAAAAAAAATGGTTGTGTTGGACACAGGGTAAGGACAGGCTCTGCCAGGCATCTGGGCTGGGGTCAGCACTGCATGGGCACTGTGTGAGCCCATGGGTTTGGAGCTGGTAAAAGGCTTCTCCTTCTCCTTCTCCTTCTCCTCCTTTTTTTTCTTGTCTCCCACATGTCTGGGAGGAAGCGGGAAAGGGGATAAACCCTGGCTGAGGAGGAAACGGAAGGTGTAGATGTAAATTTGTGCCTCCTCCCTTGGGGAATTACAGTTCCCTTATCCCCTTCTCTCCTAAAAGACCCAAAATGCTGAGGACACACCAAGAGTTTGGCATGGATAGGGCTAAAGGGGCTGCAGCTGCAAAGGGAGATGGAACAGAGGGACAGACTACACAAACCAGGGTGGTGACAAATGGCACAGGAGAACATTTGTGGGCAGGAGAGGTCTCCTGGGCCCCAAGTCCAGGTGCAGCAAGGGCCATGTTTGTATTTGCAGGCCACCATCCAGCCTGCAGCCTGCAGCTCTCCCACCTCTGGCAGGGCTGCAGGAGAGCCAAGGCTTGGAGAGAGCCCTGCTCCCTGTGGGAATGCAGGGAGGGGTCACCACCAGTGCCCACCAGAGCAGCTCCTCCTGCAAAACCAGCAACTGGTGCCCTCTGCCCCCTCTGTGTTCTCTCAGGGGACAGTTCTGGGCTCAGAGGCATCCCTGAGTTCTGCTGCCTCTCAAGCATTTCCACCTCAGTTTGCTTTCCAGAGGAGCTTTCAAGGAGGTGAGCTCAGGAACAGGGATCCCTCAGAGTACAGCACAAACACCCAGAGGAGCAGCCAAGGTTTGAGAAGCAGAAGGTGATAGGAAATGATGGATCTGGAATGCTCTTTTAGCAGTTTGGTGGTGTCAAAGGATGGAAGGATGGACTCCATGAACATGGAGATCTTCTCCAACCTCAGTGACCCTGGGGTTCCATGACTGTGCTGAGCTGGGGGTCCTGTGCCACCCTTGAGGGGACCCTCTGTTCCTCCCCCCAGTGAGCTGCCCCAGGGGCTCTCCTGTGCTTTGGGGGCTTTAGGCTGAGCCTGAGTGCTGTCCCAGAGAGCCCGTCTTGCTCAGCCAGGGTCAGCCCTTCCGTGTGGGATGATTCCCTCCTGGATTGGTCACTTGGGTGTGGAACCACCCCACAAGGTGTCAGTGGGAGCACTGTGCTCATCTGGAGCCTCTGCAGCTCTGCTGGGCAGGCTTTTGGGGCCTCCCTGGAGCAGATGTTGTGTTAGTAAATGCAGAGGTGGCTCCATGGCCCTTCCCAGGGTCCACTGTCCCTCCCAGGGGACATGGAGGTGGTGGTGGTTTCCTCCTCCCTGCCCTGGGCTGCTCTGCAGAGGCAGGGCCACAACGGTGGCCACTCCACTGCCTGTGGTCCTTTGCTGTGATCCGTCCCAGGACCAAAGGCCACTGTGGAGAGTCACAGAGTCATGGAATCATTAGGGCTGGAAAAGATCTCTGAGATCATCAAATCCAACCTCTGAACAACACCCCTGGCCACCAAACTGTATTGTGAAATGCCACGTCTGCTCACTTTTTGAACACCTCCAGGGATGGTGACTCCAGCCTGTTCCAGGGCCTGACCACTCTCTGAGTAAAGAAATTTTCCCTAATTTCCAACCTGAAGCTCCCTTGGTGTGCAGCTTGAGGCTGTTTCCACTTTCCCACTTGCCCAGGAAGGTGCCCGGTGCCACCTGAACAGGTCCCTGAGCCCTGCTGGCACAGGATGTTGGTGCTCCTGTGCCCCAGGCTGGCAGCAGCTCCTGGATGTCTGCCTGGCTCTCTGGAGCAGCACAGGGAATATGCAAATTTAACCTTTGCATTTACTGTGCTGTTCTTTTCCCGGGAAATGTCACTGGGGGCACCAAGCTGGGATCGCCTGCTCCTGGGATCGGGGGAAAGAGCACCAGTGGTGTGTGCCTGGCTCCTCTGGGAGAGCTCTGGGAGCTGCCCTGCCCTGCCCTGCCCTGCCCTGCTGTCTGCAGGGATGGGATGGGATGGGATGGGATGGGATGGGATGGGATGGGATGGGATGGGATGGGATGGGATGGATGGGATGGGATGGGATGGGTGGAACATTATGGTGACTGGAGCCAGCTCCTGAGTGACAGAGGGAGGGCTGTGTCCCTCATGTCCCCATGGCGGGGGGAGCTGTCAGCAGTGACACATCTCCTGCTGCTGGGAGAGGCTTGGAAGGCAGTGCCATGCTCGAGGGATGGGTCCAGAGGGTGCTGCTGTGGCAGGAGGGAGCTCCCTGTTTGCTTGGAGAGAGGAAGGGAATTGGCAGTGGCTGATGGGACTGTCCCAGCTCAGCCCAGAATGAGGTGAAGGGCTGACTTTCCTGGGAAGCACCTGTAGGACAAACAAAAGGGGCATTGCAGTGGGGGCAGGACTGACTGTGGGAGGGAGAGGAATTTCAGCATCAGAATAACCAAAGCCTTTGTTAACACCCCTAAAGGTGCTGCCACATCAGCTTTGTGGCTTTTGGCAGCCCCTGCCAGGGTGGATGTGCTGATCTCTGCACCATTCTCATGGAATAATTCCATTATTCCACTGAGGAGCAGCTGAGGGAGTTGGAAAGGGGCTCAGCCTGGAGAAAAGGAGGCTCAGGGGGGACCCTGTGGCTCTGCACAACTCCTGCCAGGAGGGGACAGCCGGGGGGGTCAGGCTCTGCTCCCAGGGAACAGGGACAGAAGGAGAGGGAACGGCCTCCGGCTGGGCCAGGAGAGGGGCAGGGTGGATTTTGGGGAAATTTCTTCATGGAAAGAAAGGATGGTCAGGGTGGCACAGCTGCCCGGGGCAGTGGTGGATCCCCATCCCTGGAAAAGCTCAGAAAGCTGTGTGGATGTGGCACTGGGACATGGCTTAGTGGTGAACATGGTGCTGCTGGCTTAAGGGCTGGACTCAACAATCTCAGAGGTTTTTTCCAATCCAGATGATTCTGTGATTCCCCGTGGGCTGCGCCAGCCCCAGCTGTGGCTTTGAGCAGGCAGAGCACACCTGGAGAGCCCCGTGAGCAGCTCAGGGGTGGGGGGCGGGGGGTGGCCCTGGTGCTGTGTCCTCTGCAGAGTGACCTGAGCTGTCACTTTGGGTCTGTCTGTGTGTGGGACAATGCTCGGGGTCAGCAGGGCAGGAGCTCTCCAAGGACAGCCACGGCTCTCCTCCAGGAGCAGCAGGGGCAGCTCTGGGCCAACAGGATCCAGGGAAAGCAGAGCAGGTGCCTTCACAAGCAGCCCAAAATGAGCAAGGCAGGCTGTCCACGTGGTGGGTTCCACGGGAGAACAGATTCATTTCCCCGTTCCCAGAGGGGTTTGGGAAGCAGTAGACTCACAAAGGGTTTGGAAGCGATGACAGATGCCTTGGAGGTGCCCTCCTGAGCAGCCTGAGCTGTTTGGGATTGCACTCACACCTCCAGGGGCTCTGGGAGGAGCGTGGGGCCCTGTGCACCCCTGGATCTGCTGTGCTCCTGGTTCCTGGCTGCTGATGAGGAGCAGGTTGGAGCTGTGCTGTGTGTGCTGCAGGTCTGTACACTCAGATAAGAGCAGTGACAAGTCCATCACAAGGTGTATCCAACTCTCCTTAATTAAGTGCTGGAGAGAGCTGCAGGACAGGGCTGGAGTCATGGAGCAGTGATGGGGGGGTGCTGCTGGTCCTCACCCTAGGAGCAAGGCAGGGAAACAAAGGCAGCAAGGCAGGATCCACATGGGAAAGCTGCTGCTCTCATGGTGCATGAGCAACTTCCAGAGCCCTTGGATCTGCCAGATCATGGAATGTCCTGAGCTAGAGGGGATTCACAAGGATCCCTGAGCGGCTCTGAAGTGAAGGGCCCATCCTGGGATTGAACCTGGGCTCAGCTGAGCCCAGCCCTGGGGCTGCTGGGCTGGGAGAGCACCCCAGGCTCTGTCCCGGCAGTGGGGACGGGCAGGTGGTGCCACTCAGGGGACACTGGGACAGGCTCCAGGGGATAGGAGGCCCTGGAGCAGAGCAGGGACAGCCCAGCCCAGGGCCAGGCAGGTGCTGCAAGGTGTGGGATTACTTACACCGAGGGGAATGGCCCCAAAGGCAGGTGAGGACTGGAGCGTTCCCAGCTCGCAGCAGTGGCTGGTGTGGAACATTCCCTGCCCAGCACTCACGGGAGCAAGGCCTGTGATATCCATCGGATTTTCCTGGGCCTGTCCATAGGAAACAGTGAGAACCAGGCCAGCCTTTTAATGCTTGAGAGAAGCCTCATCCCAAAAATGAGACCAGAATTTATCCCTCTTTTCATGTGAACCATTTTAAGGAGCATCTTTGAGCTGTGTTGGCGGGTGGGAATGGCCAAGGCCTGAATCATTCTTTACTCAGAGGCTGGGCAGGCCCTGGCACAGGGTGCCCAGAGCAGCTGTGGCTGCCCCTGGATCCCTGGCAATGCTCAAGGCCAGGCTGGACAGGGCTGGGAGCAGCCTGGGACAGTGGGAGGTGTCCCTGCCATGGCAGGGGTGGCACTGGATGAGCTTTCAGGTCCTTTCCCACCCAAACCATTCCATGATTCCATGTTTCACTGGCTAACTGGGATCTGAACGGGCCCAAAGACTGGATGAGGGCTTTGACCCCTGGATCAGCTTTGGAATTTGTGTGGGCCTTGACCAGAAGTGCCTCTCAGGTCTGGGACACCCCTTCCTGGTCAAGAGTTCCTGAAACAGCACTAACGTAGAGAGCTGCCACCATATCCACATCTCCTGATCAAACCTCACCTCTGTGAAGGGGACTCCTCAATCCCTAAAAGGAGAGGACACTCAGAGGGTGTGAGCAGCAGGTGTGGTCAATCCATGGTTGCCAGAAGGAGGTGGGTGCCTGGGTGGGACCCTCAGGCCCTCAGTTATGGTGGGATTATGTCCCTGGAAGGCTGTGCCAAAGAAGGATCCTGACTTTACTCAAACTCTCCCAGTTCCCTGTTGGCACTGGTGGTGCAGCTGTTCCTGGAGCAGGAAGGGAGTTGTTCCCCCTGCCTGGGGGCTCAGAGGTGTCCCTGATGAGGCAGCTGATCCTGGTGAGGTGATTTTGGAGCTCGTTGTGCAGCGTTCTTGTCCAGACTCCCTGTGTGCCCCCAGTCCGTGTCCCTGCTGTGGGACAAGGGCCCAGTGCTGAGCTCAGGGCCCAGCAGGGCTAAAGGAGACCTTGCCAGGCACAGAGACAGAATCTAAACAATCCTCAGGTACCATCTGAGGGCCCTGATGGCTCCAGACAGGAAGTTTCTAGAACAGACTCTCTTCTCCACCTGCTCTGGGGCAGGACACTGCTCTGTTCTGTGCTGGCCGTGCCCCTCAGGGACCCCCGTGTCCATTGACGCCCATTCCTGTCCTTGAGCCTCTCCTGAGCCTGTCTGGGGAAGCTCGTGGTGCTGCCTTGCAAGGACCTTCAGCAGCTGTGAGTTTGTCCCTTAAGGACAGAGGTTGGACCTTGGAGTGTGACCTGGAAATAGCAAAATACCCAAATTGCTGTGCTGTGCTAAAAAGCCTCTGTCTGGTCTGAGGCTTCCCAGTCTCCATGGGTATCTGAATGTCTGCAGGAGCAGGGCCTGGGTGCTGAAGGCTCTCACAGGTCCTCTCCAGCTGTGCTGCCCTGGTGTGGGAAATGAATTTGTAGAGAATTCTCTAAACCTGACAGAAGACCCACACAGTGTGCATCTGTGTGCAAACCTTGAGACAAGAAATGCTGACTCAGAAATGCCATGGAATAGGGCAGACATTGTTGAGAGAGAAATGGAACTAGAAACAAATTTCAAAGATGGCCTTGCAAATAAGACTGGATACTTTGGAGAAACAGAACTATGAAAGTGCATTGTAGTGGGACCCACGAGGGGTAATTTTAGATCATTGGCTTTAAGGCATCTACAGCATGGTGTGGCTAAAGCTGATAGGCCAGGAAACACTTACAGTGTTTTGTAATTAGGAAATAGTTGGCTTCTGATTGTGATGATTTGAATTATAACACCTGTATTGTCTCACCCTTCTCATGAGACTGAAAATGGAATAAAAGTTTTTAAAACACCTCTCAGTTGCCCCATCTCTGGGTCAGGAAAGAGCTTAGTCTGAAAAACCCTGGCTGTCCCCAGCTGTTCCCAACAGCTGTGGGACACACCAAGTGCCATGTCCCTTATCCCAGCAAGGGGATCCCAGGGGTCACCCCAGCCCACCTGTGTAGCTACCTGTGCTAAAGGTGTCCAGCCACCACTGTCACAGATCCACGGTATAGTTTGGGTAGGAAGGGATCTTTAAAGGTCATCTAGAGAGCCCTGCCATGGCAGGGACACCTTCCACTGTCCCAGGCTGCTCCAAGCCCTGTCCAGCCTGGCCTTGGGCACTGCCAGGGATCCAGGGGCAGCCACAGCTGCTCTGGGCACCCTGAGATTCCAGAATGGATGGACCAAATCTCTGGCATTCAGCTGAGGAAGGACAAATGGTGGAGGAGCCAAGTCCTGGCTTGTCCATTCAGAGGCACCTCCACAGGGATCAGATCTCCCTGTGCAGCATCCTGTGCTGTGGAAATGGGAATATTTGTAACGTTTGTGCCTTCCCAGCCACAGCCACGTGTGCCTGGAGGTTGGTGGGGTTCCCACATCTGATGACGCCTCGTGGTTACACAAATCCAAACATGGCAGACATTGGAGAGGGACAATTTACAAGGCAATGTACAGACAGGACAAGGGGGGATAGATTTGAGCAGCCAGAGTGCAGGGATGGATGGGATATTGGGAAGGAATTATCTCCTGGGAGGGTGGGCAGGCCCTGGCACAGGGTGCCCAGAGCAGCTGTGGTTGCCCCTGGATCCCTGGCAGTGCCCAAGGCCAGGCTGGACACTGGGGCTGGGAGCAGCCTGGGACAGTGGGAGGTGTCCCTGCCCATGGCAGGGGTGGCACTGGATGGGCTTTAAGGTCCCTCCCAACCCAAACCAGTGTGGTATTCTGTGATTCTGAGCTCTGGGGTAGAGCTGGTGATTCCCAAATTCCTTCAGGAACAAACGTGGGCTGCTGGTCCAGATGTGGAGCTGCCCCTGGAAAGGGAAGCAGCAGAGGTTCAGAGGCACTGCCTGTTTTCCCAACCAGGGAGAAGCATGTCCTGTTGTAATTGCCTGGCTTATTGGGAAAAAAACCCACTGTAGTTCCTAGAAATTCAATATCGAAAGTGCTGGGTACGACCCTCTGTGGATTCATTTTGAGGAAAGAAGAATGAGGAATTTAATGCTCACTCTAATGAATGTCAATCTTCTCTCTTAATGAATAGGAATCACAGTTTGCTGCACATTGTTGGGAAATGAAAAGCATCCTGAGTTCCATTCACTTCCTTTTTTTTTTTTTTTTCCTTCCCCTTTCTTTCTTTTCTCCCCTCTTTGAGTGAGATAATGCTGTGCACAGCAGATGTGAACATTCATTTGTGAGCACGGAGGATTTTATCTCTCCCTGTACAAGGCAAGGCTCTCCTTCAGCTGAGCTTTGTAAAATTTTCTGTACAATCCAAACATTGCTTCAGAGCTGGATCCTTCACAGCCAGGTGGGGTGGGGTTTTTCCCTCCCTCCTGTAGGAAACCATCCTGAGAATGCAAAGCAGAGCTGGCCCAGCGCGTGCTTGATGTGTTTGCTGCTCTCAGCCCTGGTTTTGCTGGTAGGAGTGGCAGAGGTGAGGCTCTGGTGCCATTGCCTCCCTTGAAGGGACACAAACCCCCCCATCCCATCCCTTCCCTTGCCAGAGGGATCCCCAGGGCTGATGGCAAGGGGAGTTTCCAGCAGGAGCTCTGGGTTTGGGAAGGCAGGTGTGGCTGGCACGGGCAGCCTCGTCCAGGCTGAGGGGTTGGGCAGGAGCCCGAGGTTTGCAGACAGGAGAGGGGAACTTCGCAGCACTGCCCAGCTCTGCGGGCCTTGGCACCCGGGGCTGGGAGAGGGTGGGTGGTCCAGGGCTCTGCAGGAGCAGAGCATCCCCGTTTCAGCAGGGGAGGATTCTGTGGAGCAGCAGAGCCCTCTGCGTGCCAGGAGCCCTCCTGCTTCTTGTCCTGTTCCACGGCAGCTCCGTCCCTGTGGGAGAGCAATGGCTCAAGGGATCTCCGGGAAGCTGCTGAGCTCCTGGCTGAGGGCTCAGCTCGGCCAGCCAGCACGTGGCTCTGTTTGGATCCTGGGGATACCTCAGACCCTGGGGACAGTCTGGGGCCACCCCAGCACAGGCCCTGGCACTGGAGGCAGCAGTGCCTGCTGGGGCTGCCAGGAGAAGGCTCTGTGGCTTCTGGGTTTGGGAGGGAGTTGGGGTGTACATGGAGGTTTGGGGTGTATGTGGGGGCTTTGGGGTGTATATGGAGGCTTTGGGGTGTCTGTCAAGGTTTGGGGTATACACAGAGTCTTTGGAGCTTCTGTGGAGGTTTGGGGTCTCTGTGGGGGCTTTGAGGTGTGAGTGGGTTTGGGGTGTATGTGGAGCTTTTGGGGTGGATGTGGGGGCTTGGGGTACATATGGGGCCTTTGGGGTTCATGTGGGATGTTTGGGGTGTCGGTGGAGGCTTGGGGTGTACATGGAAGCTTTAGGGGTGCGTGGAGGCTTTGGGGCGTCTGTGAGGTGTGGGAGCACCCACAGAGGCCCCTCCTGCGGTTCCCAGCAGGGCTCAGACATGAAAGGGATGAGTGGCTGTAGGAGAAGAAGGGGAATTCTGAGGAGCAGTGGGGCACAGAGCTGAGGGCTTGGCCCCATCATCCAGGAGTGAAGGCCAGGATGCCCCTGGGGAGTGAAAAGAAGTGTGGCAGAGGCTGGAGCACCCGTGGCAGCCTGGCACTGGGATGCAGATCCGGAGCAGGGCTGCAGGGCAGGGATCCCTGTGGCCGTGTTGGGGATGTGGAGAGGGAGGGAGGCAGCCTCGCAGGCAGGGCTGCTCTGCTGCAGGCCCGAGGACCCCGAAGGGGTTTTCCCCTTCTCTGTTTTCCCCCGTGTGCAGATGTCTCCAGCTGAGCGGATGCCGGCTCGCTGCCAGAGGAGTTTAGAGTTCCACTGTTTTAAAATATTTATTAATGTGAAGATGTCGTTAGCACTTAAGCCGAGGCAATACAGTAGAAGTCTTTTTGCTGGAGTGGAAGTTAGTGATGCTGAAAAGCCATTAAGCTGTAAATATAAACTATATTAAGTGCTCAGGAGCAACCTTAAATATCCCTCAGCTGGTTGCTCTGCCTGTGCAAGGCTGAGTGTCTGAGAGCAAATTATTCACAGAGATTTCTCTGCTCAGTCCTGGCTCTGCCCAGTGCCTCCGAGAGGGCCCTGAGTGAATTTGCAGGTGAGATTTTCAGCTCAGGGATTGCTGTTCAGTGCCTGATACCCCCCAGAACCGCAGGATGCCACGGGCATGGACAAGAGAGAGTGTTCAACCCTGTCCAGCCTGGCCTTGGGCACTGCCAGGGATCCAGGGGCAGCCACAGCTGCTCTGGGCACCCTGTGCCAGGGCCTGCCCACCCTGCCAGGGAACAATTCCTCCCCAGTATCCCATCCTTCCCTGCCCTCTGGCACTGGGAAGCCATTCCCTGTGTCCTGTCCCTCCATCCCTTGTCCCCAGTCCAGGCAGACATGCTGAGCCCTGGAGAAGGAGGCTGTGGGTGACATTCCAGGGTGGTTGCTGTCCCTGGACATGGCTCACGATGCATTCAGCCCCTGCTGAGGCTCCTGCCCATGCCCATGGGCTTCTTGCCCAGTCAGGATCAGTCCTGATCCTCCTGTACTGCCAGATCAGGCACAGGAGCTGGGATTTCCTCAGAAAGGGCTGCCAGAGCTCAGGGAGTTGCTGATTGCAGTGGCTCTGAGTCCTCTCTCCATCCCTCTGCTCACAGGGACAGAGCTGAAGGGGGGGTGGCTGGTGCTGACCCTGCCCTGGGGTCTCTGGGGTCTGGCTCTGCCCCCCCCTCAGTGTCTGCTGAGCATCCTCCAAAGCTGGGCAGCAGAAGCCCCTGAGCCCTCCTGTGTGCGGGGTCCTGCTCTGCTGCCCAGGCTGTGACCAGCCCTCCCAGTTTGGGTTCAGGGTAGGCCATGGGATGCTCCAAGGGCTGGAGCCAGCCTTGCAGGGCCTAAAGGGGTTCTAGGAGAGCTGGAGAGGGACTGGGGACAAGGGATGGAGGGACAGGACACAGGGAATGGCTTCCCAGTGCCAGAGGGCAGGGATGGATGGGATATTGGGAGGGAATTGTTCCCTGGGAGGGTGAGCAGGCCCTGGCACATGGTGCCCAGAGCATCTGTGGCTGCCCCTGGATCCCTGGCAGTGCCCAAGGCCAGGCTGGACACTGGGGCTTGGAGCAGCCTGGGACAGTGGGAGGTGTCCCTGCCCATGGCAGGGGTGGCACTGGATGGGCTTTAGGGTCTCTTCCAACTCAAATAATTCCATGATTCTGTGATTCCATGGATTTTGTTAACCCCAGGGGCTTATGGGCAGCCTGGCCATGCAGACCCTGCCTCCCTCTGCTGCTGGACACCTCCTTTTGTGCTCCAGCCTAAGGCTGGCACTTGATTTAGTCAACTCCCTGCACCCAGGAGAGCTCACATTTCAATCTTTAAAAGCAGCCTGAATAAAGATTGCAGAAGTAAGGAGCCCCCGCTCCAGCTGCTGAGAGCACAGAGTGATATGGATTTCTTAGGCCATTAAATTGCACATAATAGAGTAACTGGATTGTACAAATTTAAAGAGCACCTGGAATATGCAGGCATATTCTGAAATTTCTAATCTCATATTTCAGCTCTAGCCCATTAATCTGTCATATTTAAGGCCTTTATTTCTTTTCTATTCACACTGCTCCAGAGTTGGGATATTGCTGGGAAATGCAGCTCTTCCATGTCTGCCTGGATCTCCTGTTCTGCTCCCTGGGCCACGGCCTGAGCACCTTCCATGTCTGCCTGGATCTTCTGTTCTGCTCCCTGGGCCATGGCCTGAGCACCTTTTCCTGCTCACATCCCGAGCTCCATCCTGGTATTCTGAGGAGAGTGGAGCAGGGCTGGGACAGCTGCTTGGTAGCAGGACCACTATCAGCAGGGACAGCCCTTCCTGGGGACAGGGGCTGCAGCCTCATGTCACTGTCCCCATGCCCAACCCACCCAACCCTGACTTTTCATTTCTTCCCTCTCCCAGGCAGCTCCCCCGTGCCGCCCCAGTGCTGGGTACTCCCAGGCCAGCTGCAGTGTGCAATGCCCTTTCCTTTGGGCAGCCCATTGGCAGTGCCAGCCCTGCCCTGGCCCAGCCCCTGCTGGTCCCTGAGCTGCTCTCCCGGCCAGGTGGGCAGCAGAGGGGTCCCCACGGAGAGGGAGGGTGCTCAGTGCCTGTGCTGGGGTCCAGGAACCTCAGCAGCCAGAGCTGCTGCCTACTCCTGATTGTTTGGGGTCTGAGATGCAGCCAGCGGGATCTAGGCCCTGAGTTTGGGGAGGATCTGGGGGAACATCTGAAGAAGAGGAAATTCAGCCCTAGCACAGCTGCCCAGGGCAGGGGAGGAGTCCCTGATGCCCTGGGCAGTGCTGGGGGGGGCACTTGGAATTGGGGATCTCAGAGGGCTTTTCCAGCCTTTCTGACTCCATGATTGTTTGTTTTGTGCCACTCCACCCCCACCCCCAGGTGTGGCAGGGGTGTCTGTGCCTGTCTCACCCCCATGGGGACCCTTTCCTGCCCAAGTGACAAATTCCCTGTGTGGAAACATTCCAAGTGTCCAGCTGTAGGAATCCCCCTGCTGCTGAAGCCCAGCAGGCTCCAGGTGGATCCATGGCTGGCAGGTGGATACCCATGCATTTGTGGGTTTGGGTCACAGAGTTACCTGGGAGAGTTGTTTTCTTTACAGGCCCCAAGACCAGCCCCAGCTGTCCCCACAGGAGATCCCCAGGGATTCCCCGGGGGTGCAGTGCTGAGGCAGTCCCTGCTGTGGTTCTGTGCACACCTGCAGCCAGTGCTGGGCTCTGCTCAGCTGGAGCCTTTGTTCCAGCAGAGTGGAGAGCTCCAGTCAGGGCTGTGTCCCTGGAGACTGTCCAGTGTAACACAGACAGGAATTCCAGCTCCTGCTCCTTCCCAAACCTCAGGCCTTGTGTCTGTGCCAGCTGGGGCAGCCCCAGCCCTGTGTCACCGAGCTGTCTCTCAGCTGCCCTGGGCTGTTGTGGTCCTGTTGTGGTGCAGCCCTGGCAGCCCTGGGCTGCCTCCACACCCCTCACCCTGCCCTGCTCCAGCCCTTTCCACAGGGACTGTGCCTGCAGGAGCACTGGGACGGGATCTGGCCTCAGTCAGGGGTTCCATCTGCTCGTAAAATCATAAAATCATGAACTGCTTTGGATTGGGATGGACATTAAATCCAACCCAGTGCCACCCCAGTCATGGCAGGGACACCTTCCACTGTCCCAGGCTGCTCCAAGCCCCAGTGTCCGGCCTGGCCTTGGGTACTGCCAGGGATCCAGGGGCAGCCACAGCTGCTCTGGGCACCCTGTGCCAGGGCCTGCCCACCCTCCCAGTATTTTCCCAATATCCCATTGTCAGGAAAATTAATCCACAAACATCAGAGGTTCATGTCCAAAAAGGAGGCAGAGGAGCCCTGTAACTTTACTTGAATAAAGGGTGAGGCCATGGGCCATTCCCCTGGGTCTCTCACATTGCCAAAGGACACAGCCTCATTTTTATCCCAATTTCCCGGCCACATTTCCCTCTCTTTCCCCATTGCTTGAGGTACCTGCAAGATACAGACTTCTCAAATGGCCTGGTACAGATCCCCTTCTACTGTGCATCCCCCTGCTTCTTTTTCTTTGTGTCTCTGTTCTTTTTCTCTAAGTCCAGGGATTTAGCACATCCCTGGGTGAGCAACAGTCTGTGTCAATTAGTGGGATTCCTCTGGAATTTGTGGTTCCTTCCACTGCTTCTTTCACCTCTCAGTACCTGGCTTTATCTACCAGCAGACACACAGTTTGTTTTAGACACCTCATTCCTTTCACCATCCATCCCTGCCCTCTGGCAGTGGGAAGCCATTCCCTATGTCCTGTCCCTCTGTTAGGAATGGGAAGCTTGACTCAGCCAATATATCAAGCAGCAATTCAATTTATTAATTTATTAATTAATATGGTAACATATGAGCAAAGACAGCGCTGGGTACAGTGGTGGGGGTTTTCCCCTCCGACTGCACACCGGTTCTTGGGCTTGCTGGCATTTATCAATCATATTCATGCATATTCATAAGCTTTTCCCAGTTTCTACATGAGCTTTCGACAGTTTCCATTTCTACCTTTAACATGACAATTCTATACTCCAGGATCATAAATCTATGATGGTGATGTTTGGTTCCTTTCGAATTTCTGTACCCTGTTGTGTGTATCCCAGGATGCGTGTCCACATGGTAGGGTCCAACTTCTATTTTCTGGGATTAGTAATCTATGCTAGTGATGTTCAGCTTTCCCTTTTGAAGTCACTAATCAGCAATCTTGATGTCCATCTTCCTTCTGCAGGAGCTTGAGATAGGGTCCCTTCCCTTTCTGTTTAAATCCTTTGTACATTCTAGAGCTACAGTATAAAATCCTTAGTACTAAGCAACATTCTAAGGTTATAATTCAAAAGTCCTTATTACAAACCAGCTTAAGACTTATACATTCTAGAACTACAGTTTAATACCCTTAATACTAAGCAGCATTCTAAAGTTATAATTCAAAAGTTCTTATTACAGAACAACTTAAGACTTATAATTGTTATTTGCCCACAAAAGATTGGTTCAAAAGCCTTCTTCCATGCTTTCCTCAGTTGTTTATTAGAACTTATCTTTGTAACTGTCCCATGGCCTTGTTCTGTGGCAAGCACATTTCTCTCTCTGTCAGGATTTTTCATAGAGGTGCACAGAGAGAAATGAAAAAGAAAACAATTTCTATTTCTGCTCCTTGTTTTTCCTACGTGGAATGTGTTTGGAGAATTGTTCACCTGGAGCAAATGCTTGGTTGGATCATGGTGGATTGTTTAAGCCTGATGGCCAATCGGATCCACCTGTGGCTGGACTCTCGGGAACAGGGTCACGAGTTGTGAGTTAGTCAGATATGGTAGTTAGAGAAAGTAGCATGTATTTTTTAGTATCCTCTTTTATGTAGTATATTAATGTATTACAGCATAATTATAATAATGAAATCATTCAGCCTTCTGAAGTGGAGTCAGACATCATCATTCTTCCCATTGGGTTCACCAGCATCTACAACAGTGTTCCACACATTTCATAACCACAACTACACAGGTTGCCTTTATTTACCTGACACGAAACACAACTTTGTATTTCACAACCTCCATTCCTTGTCCCCAGTCCCTCCCCAGCTCTCCTGGAGCCCCTTTAGGCCCTGCAAGGGGCTCTGAGCTCTCCCTGGAGCCTTCTCCTCTCCAGGTGAGCACTCCCAGTGCTCCCAGGCTGGCTCGAGAGCAGAGGGGCTCCAGCCCTTGGGGCATCTCTGGTGCCTCCTCTGGACTGGCTCCAGCAGCTCCAGGTCCTCCCTGTGCTGGCCCCAGGGCTGGGGCAGCTCTGCAGGTGGGCTCCCACCCGGGGGCGCAGAGGGGCAGGATCCCCTGGCCAGTCCCTGCTGAGGGGTTTGACCAGGAGCCCTGGCAGTGGCTGCGGGAGCTCCAAGCTGTGCCCCAGGCAGCTCCCAGAGCACGCTGAGAGCTCCATGGCCCTGCCAGCTCCTCCTGGGAAATCCCTGCTGGGGGATCCCTGCATTCGGACATCCTCAAAATGCTCTCTCTCGATTTTGCCTCTGCGGGAGCAGGAGGAAGGTGGAGCTGGGAGGTTGGGCTGTCCCTGGGGTGGCTCTGGAAGCTCTGGGAGCCAAGGCCATGGGGGCAGTGGGTTCAGGAGGCTGTGCCACACATCCCACCCTCCCTGGGGCATCCACAGAGCCCTCTGGGGTTCAGGATCTTTGCAGCCCTCTCTGACACAGCATCTTGCAGCCTCAGCTGGAGCAGCACCAGCCCCTGGGAGTTCCTCTGAAACCCAGACCGAGGCAAGGAGGCAAAAACCTGACCCGCTTTTGTTTGCTGTGCGCAGCCCAGGTTGCTTTAAACTCCTGGCCTCGATTAGTAAAAGCTAAATTGTTTTCCTTTGGAATTGTTTGAGAGTAAAGAGAGGTCTGGGGTGTTAATTTTCTCTTTGTTTTCGCTAAAGGAACCACGGGGGGAGGGTTGGAGCCTAGCTGCTCCGTGAGCAAGGCAGGCAGGTTTGTGCTGATTTGTTTGCAAAATAAAGTTTCAGGGATCGACTTTGCAGAGCAGAACGATGGAAGAAAAGATGTGAGTGCTCTCTCAGGAGAGCTTTAAAAGTCTGCTCATCTCACAGACGCTTTAGAAATTCAGAGCTGACCCTGCTTGCTTTGTTTTAAAAAAAAAATTAAAATATAAATAAAATTCTGCTGCACAACCCCACCCCCGTGGCTTTCTTTGTGAGGAACTTCTGACAGACTCGGAAATGCTCTGGCTGCTGAATAAATTATAAACCCCATCCTCGGGCAGAGGCTGCACAGCCAAAAGCAAATTAAATCCTCTTCAGTGCAATATCGAATGGAGATGTTTGCTTCAGTTTGAGGATTGTGGATTCGGAGTATTTACCTTTTGCTCAGGAGGGGAATCTCTGCCTGGGAGCTGGGGAGGGGTGGGTGGGGCAGGGTGTGTGATGCTCTCCAGAGAGGGCTCAGGAGCCTTTCAGAGCCAGGGGAGCCGAGGTGCCAGGGCTGGGCTGGCAGAGGGCAGCCCTCAGTATCCCTCGGGATGGCCCCGGGATGCTGCTGGCTCTCCTCGGAGCAGGGATCGGCTGTAGGGGGCCAGAGCTGCCACACTGACCCCTGGTGTCACACCACCCCCGGTGGCCAGAGCTGTCACACAGACCCCTGGTGTCACACCACCCCCGGTGGCCAGAGCTGTCACACAGACCCCTGGTGTCACACCACCCCCGGTGGCCAGAGCTGTCACACAGACCCCTGGTGTCACACCACCCCCGGTGGCCAGAGCTGTCACACAGACCCCTGGTGTCACACCACCCTGGTGGCCAGAGCTGCCACACAGACCCCTGGTGGCTGCTGTGCTTTGGGAGCAGCCAGGAATGGCTCAGCAAAGGTTTGGGAACGTCTCGCCAGAGTGGAGCCCAGGGAGCCCCACTGGGGGAGCCCAGCCCTATCTCAGGGACAGGAGGTCCCTGGGGATGCCACACTCAGAGGGTGTCCCTGTCCCTGCTGACCCAGTCCCTGAGCCTGCTCAGCATCCCAGACATCCCAAATCCATGTGGCAGGTGATGCTTCAGTGCTGCTGAGCCTTCTGCCCCTTCTGGGCACCCAAAGAGGGGAAAAGTGGCTCCAGAGCTGCTCCAACTGTTCTGATTCCCCACGGGTGACAGAAGAGGCAAGAACCCAAATTTTTTGTACCTTAAATTATGCTAGGATTTAACTGCATTGATGCTGCAGAGCAATCCCAGCTCCATCCCCCTCCTGCCTGCTCCCTGCAGCTGGGATGTGCCACTTCCAGCTGGGACTGGCTCCAGCCTGGTGCCAGCAAAGGCTCTGAGTTCATAGGAAGCACAAAGGAGAAGAGAATCCCCCTGTATCTTCTCCACGAGCAGGGGCCTGTCAGAAATATTACAGATTGATCTGTATTTTATCTGGGAGGGAGGATGGCTCCTTAACATCATTAAGTGGTGACCTTTAAAACTCATCTTCTGCTGCCAGCCTGGTCAGGCAGTGGATGGAGCGGAGACGGATGGCGGTGGTGGGGAATCAAATAAATTGTTTGGTGAGATCAGTGCGGGTGTGTTTGCAGTGGTGTGGAGGTCCCTGGGCCACTGCTCACTGTCTCTTTCTTTTTTACAGCAGAATAAATCCAGTTTGGTGCCCAAGATGAATTTTCAGGGCCATATGTCATGTTTTACAAGGGGCTGACAGCTCAAATTGGGGCAGAATAATGGTGCCCAGCCTGAAGTCACCTCGATGACTTTATTAGATTCCTCATCCCGGAGCAGATCAGCAGGCTGGGTTTGGGGGGTGGTTTCTGCTGGGAAGCTGATCCTGTTTAGTTTCAGCTTTGAATGTTGGGTGTGTGGGAAACGTTGCCAGGCCGGGTGCCCGCTCCAGGGCCAGGCTGGGACATGCAGGATGGGTTCACAGTAGGGTGCTCCAGGTCTGGGGCCTGTCCCCTGCACCCCTGGGACAGGGGGTGGACATCCCTCACAGCCTGGGACCGTGAAGGGGTCAATCCCACAGGGGTCTGGGCAGGACTGCCTCGGACCCTGTGAGCTCCTGGCAGCCCATGGTGGTGGGGATCTACTCCCTCATGCCCTGGCTGTGCTCTCCTGCCTTTGGAGCCCCTGCAGGATCCTGGTGCTGGGAAAGCAGGATTTTCTCAGGGATGGAAGCTGGATCACAGCTGGCAAGTGCTGCCCCTTGGCAATGTCCTCATGCTGCTGGCTGTCACCTCCCAGCTCCTGCAGCCTGCGATGGTGGAAGGTGTCCCTGTCCCTGGCAGGGGGCTGGAACCTTTAAGGTTCCTTCCAATCCAAAATCCATTATTCTAGTACTAATTGCTTGGGTAGGAGAAATTCCCGAGGAGAGGCAAGAGAAGAGTGAGAAGGAATGAGGTGGAAGCAGAATGGCTGTAATTCCATGAGGGGTTTCAGCTGCCTCAGGGCACTGAGGGACCAGTGGTTCCCGTTCCCCTGGGGCTGTGGTCTGGGTTGTTATTCCTGCCATCAACCTGGAGCTGGATCCAGGAGAGCGAATCCCAGTTTGAGTCTATTTCCAGGAGGGTAAATCCCAGTTTGGATCAATTTCCATTTGTGTTGCTCTCATCCCTGGGGCTCCCAGCACAGCCTGGGATGGTGTTTGGGATGTGGGATGGAGGGGAGGATGGCACAGAGAAGAGGGAGCCCAGGCAGCCTTGGTGCCATGAGGGTCAGCCTGGGGCTGCATCCTGAGCCTGGACATGGCACAAGGCCACAGTGACCACTCAGCTCTGGAGGAGGAGGAGGAAGAGGAGAGGTGCTTCCAGAGAGGAACACAGAAGTGCTGCATCCTTTTCGTGGCCCTTTCCTTGACCTCTGAGAAGTCAGTGAGGACTCAGAGCTTGTTCTGTGTACTCAGTGAAGACAAACCGGGGACACAGGGACAGAGGAGCTGCATCCCTCAGGGGTGATAGGCCCTGAGGACACAAGAATAGATCAGACAGCAGCCCTGGTCCCCTCTGGGAACAGGAATTGGGGGTTTCCCCAGGCCCTGAGCTGCTGGCACAGCTCCTCTGCCCCCTGGGCTGGGGTGTTTGTCCCTTGTCCCAGGGCCATGCTCCCAAGGGAAATGAGGACAGAGTTCCCGTGTCTCCAGTGAGGATGTGCCTGACTTTGGGATGTCTTTGCAGACTCAGACAGCTCTTAAAGCAGAAGGTTACCCTGATTTATGGGCCCTGGATTTATGGGAGGTATATATCAGGCACAGTGTAATAGCTTTCCTGTGGCCCATCTCCTGGGGGGACATCCTGGAGTCTCTGGGAGCAGGGACAGCTGTGGGAACACTCACCAGTGGCACTGCTTTAACTCCTTCAGCTCAGCAGCAAGGACAGTCCTGCCACTGCCCCACACTGCCCAAAGTGCCAAACCTGTGCTGGGAGGAAGCTGGCAGTGGGATCCAAAGCCCTTTGGCTTCTGGCAGTGAATAGGAAACTTAAGAAGGGGAGATTTCCCAAAGCTCAACCCACCCAGCTCCGTGCCCTTCCTGCAGGACCTTCCTGCAGTGCCTTGTCCATGCCCACTCCCTCTCCATGCCCCTGCCCCCACCAGGGGCAGTTTGTCCTTCCTGTCCCTCCCTGCTTGTACCCAGAGCTGCTGGTGCAGTTCCTGGGCTCTCTCTGCCTCCTGGCTCTGGGACCTGGCCCAAGGTGTCCCTTCAGGCAGTGTCACCTCCTGCTGCTCCTGCCTGCAGAAATGCCCTCAGTGTCCCTTGGCTGGTGGAACAGGCAGAAAGCTGGAGGGACAGATTAGCCCTTCTCTCTCACTTCCCATTCCCAAAGCCCCTCTGAGCAGCCCGAAGCCCTTGGGAAGGTGGGGATGGAGCTGTGGGGTGATCTCTGTCCTCTCCCTGCCCCGTGGTGCTGTGCCCCATTGTCACCCCCCCCACACACACCCCCCACTGAGGGATGGCCCAGGGGCTGCCCAGGCAGGAGAGCTGAGGTGGGGGTGGCTGGAACCATCTGTGCAACAGGATCCTGGGGGCATCCAGCAGGTCAGGACATTCCTGGAATTGCTCTGGGAGCTGAGGATCCCAGCTGCTGGAAACCTCAGCAGGAGCCAGTGGGAGCTGCTGGGTGAGCCTGGAGCAGTCCAGGGCTGGCAAAGGCTCTGCTGGGTTCCGTGCTGGGAGAACTGTGGGGACTGAGCTGGGCTGGAGCAGCTGCATTCCCTGCAGGATAAATCCCTTTGTGACTCATTCCCGATGCTGCAGGCAGGGCCTGGAGCCGCTGATGGTGCAGAGGCACTGGGAGGTGTGGGGAGAGAGAGAGAAAGGTGAGAGCATGGGCAGGGGTAGGCAGGGTCCCAGGCACCGGGTGCTGCACCCCCCGGCCCCACCCAGGGTAGAACACAAACCTTCCTCACATCCCAGAAAGCAGAAATGGCTGGAGCATCTCTGCTCCCTGAACTTTTGCTCTCACTGACATCCTGAAAAGCCTGAAATCAGCAGGAATTTCTTGGATTTCTTCACAGACCCACCAGTGCAGGCTGAGCCCTTTCCCATCCCGCCACCCCCTCCAGCTGGAGATGCACTTTGAAAGCTGTTTTGCTGTGGTTGCAGGAGGAGGGGGCTTGAAAATCTGCTATTCCTGGGGCCAGGCTCTCTTGTCCTTCCTCCTCCTCCTCCTCCTTCTCTTCCTCCTCCTCCTTCTCTGCAGTCCCTGTGTGGAAATGGCTGTGCCCACTCAAGAAGGTGGCACTGCTGCTTGAGGATGTTCTGCTTCTTTAACGGAGCCTCAGCAGTTACAAAAACTTGTCTTTAAAAATTCATGCTGTTCTGTATCATGTTAAATATTTATTCTAAAGGAACAATGCGTTCCCCCCTCCCCTTCTGCTATGATACCTATTTTGCATATGAGCTGATTAATTATTAAGCATCTACATTTTATTTTGACAAACAGAAGATGTGCTCCAGTCAGTCGGATGCTGTTGTGTTCTGCTGAGCTGTGAATTCACCTTTCCTCTCCAGGCACACAGATCCTCCCTGGTTGTTTCCTGGAGCTCCCCCACACCGGGAACCTGAGCTGCCCACAGCCAGTCCTGGACCTTCGTGTCTTTAACCCTGCAGAGCCCTGGCCATGGAGAAAACTGCAGGATGCCCTTTCCCTGCTCACCCAGCAGGGAGCCAGGGTGGCTCCTCAGCCCCAGGTGTGTTTTTACCTGCCCTGTCACTTGGCTGTGCTCAGGTGAAGGTCACGAACTTTTCCTGATGGGGACATCCCCCTGGGCTGGGGCTGCTCTGGCCGGGCACCCAGGGTGTCGCAGGGCAGCAGGGAGAGCCTGGTGCCAACTCCCACCCCTGGGCACAGGGAATAGGGGGAGAACCAGGATGTGCTGGGCCCGGGGCAGCTGTGGCCCAGCACGGAGCCGCTCCGTGACAAACGTGGATGGTGGCACGAGGTCCCAGGGGACGCTTCCTGCAGTGGAGCTCGGAGCTCCTCTGGGGAAGCCAAGACCCAAATTCCCAGAGTGATTCCCAGGCGTGGGAGGGCAGAGCCGTGTCCTTGGAATAGAGAGCTGCCCGGGGGACACAAACAGGTCTGTCCTTCCCTGAGCTCACTGGGCACTGCTCCTTTGCGCCAGCTCTGGAGCTGGAGCCTCCTCCCAGGAATTCTGTGGGAGAGGGAAGCACAGAATGTGCAGCTCAGTGGGACTGGAGCCCAGGTGTGTGCTCCTCCCAGCAGGAATGGGCCCCTTCCCTGGGCAGCAGCTCTGGCAGACATGGGATAGGTGGAGAAGAAGAGCTCTGGCATCCAGGGGCCCGTCCTGCTGCAGGGACACCTCACAGCACCGCTCCTCTGACCCTGCAAACTCAGGAACAAGGGCTGAGCAAAGAGCTGATCCCAGGGCAAACCTGATCCAGGATTATCAGGAATTAATCCTGCTTAGAAAACGGAATTACTTTCAGGAGAGACGCTGAAAACCCAGCATTAGTATTCTTTGTGAGATTCCAGTGTTAGCCCCTCTTCTTCCCACCCCAGATTTCCCAAGGAAGAACAAAAATAACTCTGAAGTTTTCCCATGGAAATGTGATCTCGGCTGCTTTGCAAACATGGCAGCATCTCTATCTCTCTCTCTCTCTCTCTCTCTCTCTCTCTCTCTCTCTCTCTCTCTCTCTCTCTCTCTCTCTCTCTCTCTCTCTCTCTCTGTGTGCTTCCCAAGGAGGCTTTGCACCAATAAAAACACAGCCACAGGATCCATTTTGGAATTGATGCTCAGGAAGCCAGGAAAATGAAGCAAACTGTGTTGGAGTGTTTGTTTGGAGAGCTCTGCCAAAAGAGATGCGATCCCTCGGTGTGTGCCCTTCTAAAGGCCCTGCCAAGAGCCCCTCCTCTGGCTCCACCCTTGGGGCTGGCATCCCAAATGAAGAGACCGGGCAAGGTGGAGATTTCCAGAGCATTTGGAGCGGATTCTCAGGGAACCTTTGTCTCGGGATGAGTTTGGAAGCTCTGTCACAGCAGGGGCTGCGGGCAGCGGCATGCGTGCTCTCATTAACACCTTCATTAGCAAGGGTGGCACTGCGGGTGGCAGGAGCTGAGAGGTGGCACGGAGCTGAAATGTGGCACAGGGCTGAGTGGTGGCACAGGGCTGAGAGGTGGCACAGGGCTGAAAGGTGGCACGAGCTCTGCGGGTCTGGAGCCCTGGGAGAGGCTGCAAAATCGGGCATAACTGGATCGTGCTTGGCTCGGCAACAAATGGTCCCAGGCAAAACTGGCCCAGGGCAAACTGGCCATGGGTCTTGGTGCTCTGTGTGCTCCTGGTGCAGGGCTCCTTTGATCCACCAGCTGCACACTGGAATCCAGGGCCACTCTGCCACTGGCTGCACTGGAATTCCAGCAAAACCCTGGAAACCCGGGAGTGGAGAAGGCACCAAGCCTGAGCAGGGCCTTGTCCCATCACTCCAGAAGGATCTGTGGGCAGTGCTGGGTTTGCTGCCTGCCCCACCACTGCTTTTAGGAATGTTGGGAGTCCCACCTTGAAAGGGGCCATTTTGGAGTGTCAGGCACTGGCTGGAATAGAAACAGAACTGTGACATCCCCTCGAGGACCCAGAGCAGGGACCCCTGGCCTGGGCCTGGCTGCTGGATGCCCCTGAGGGGCTCCACTGGGAGAGGGATGGAGGAGGGGCTCAGCAGTGGAGTGTCCCAGGGGAGCAACAGGACAAGGGACAATGGATTTGGACTGCCAGAGGGCAGGGATGGGTGGGATATTGGGAAGGAATTGTTCCCTGGCAGGGTGGGCAGGCCCTGGCACAGGGTGCCCAGAGCAGCTGGGGCTGCCCCTGGATCCCTGGCAGTGCCCAAGGCCAGGTTGGACACTGGGGCTTGGAGCAGCCTGGGACAATGAGAGGTGTCCCTGCCATGGCAGGGGGTGGCACTGGATGGGCTTTAAGGTCCCTTCCCACCCAAACCATTCTGTGACTCGGTGCCATGGGGGAATGGGAAGACTTACAAAAGCAGGCCCGGAGCCTCCCCTGCCTCTGTGCATTGCAAACCCTGTCTGGGGGGATCAGGGATGCCTGGTTCCCACTGGCAAGGCTCAGGAGCAGGGCCAGGAATGGGGCTCAGCAGGCACAGCTGCAGCAACTGGGTGCAGGAATGCAGGCTGCATTCTGGACAATGGCTTGGAAGGCACCAGCTGATGGAGCAGCTGCTGCTCCCCCCAGCCTTTGTGGCTGTGGTTGACCACTGTGACCATGAATTGAATTCCCTGGCTGGAACCTGGGTCATGCTTTGCCATCTTCTGCTGGATTAAAGAGCCTTTCAGTGTCCACTGGTTTCCTCCCCTAGAAGTGCTCAGGGACTGTTATCAGGTCAGCTGTTAGATTTTCTTTAGGGGATGGTCAGATCAGGTGTCTTTATTCACACCGTTTGTCCTGGCTCTTGACATCATTTTAGGCTCTTCTTCACAACTGCTCTCAGTCTTGTGCCTTTCTCTGAACTCCCTTGGGACAGATTTCCACTGGAGCAATATTCTAATCATCCTGCCTTCCTTTTGGTGCACAGTGGGCCAGTTCCCTTCTGGACTTGCAGAGTGGGATTAATCATGGAGTTCCATCCCAGCACTGTGGCTTGAGCTGACATTGGCTGGAAGCTGCACTTCTTATGAGCAGCTGCTGGTTTTGGACATGCCGTGGACTCATGGATGGGTGGGGCAGGAAGAGCCGGATCTGCTGTGTTTGGATACGGAAAATGAAGTTTTATTTCAGTTTATTCCCCTCTCTGTGGGGCTGAATCTTGGCTCAAGGCTCATCCAGGAACATGCAGTGCAGGGTGGCAGAGGCAGGGCGGAGCTCCATGCCCACCCCTGCCCCAAGAAGTGACTGCCAGTCTCCCTGAGGCCCAAAGCCATGAGCTGGACCCCAGCCTGTGTGTGGCAGCTGGAGGGAGCTGCATCCCAGGGCTTCCCGGGTGAAGGGAGGGAATCATTGCCCTGGAGGAGCCAGAGTGCTGGCTCAGCTGGACAGAGAAGACATTCCAGGGCCTTTGCCCACCCCACAGAGCTGGGGACCATGGCCAAAGCAGGGAACTGCTTGCGCAGCCCAGGCTGGGGGGATGGTGATCCCTTGGGAATAGGATAGGCCCAGCCCAGGACCCTTTGCTGAGGCTGCAAGCACTGCCTGGGGCAGACTTTAGACATTGGGTGGCTTTCCTTGGGGCTTCCAGGACAGCCAGGACAAGCCTGAATCCCAGAATCCCTGAGCTGTCCTCCTGCTGCCCCTGTCCCCCAGCAGCTGGGCTGGGCTGGGCCAGGCTGGGCTGGGCTGGGCTGGGCTGGGCTGGGGGTCCTGGCTGCAGGGGGGTGCAGAGCTTTGCTTGTGTCTGAAAGGACACAAAGCCTGGGCAGCTGGCAGGACAGTCTGATTTTAGTCAGAATGGTCTCAAATCCTACAAAACCTCCATCCCAGGAGGGACAACAAAGAAGCAAAAAGAAGGGACAGCAAAAGAAGCAAAAAAGCAAGCCAATAAATGTGCAATGCAGTCAGCAGAACTTCGAGCAAACCAGTGAAAAAATATTTGCTTGATATGTAAGAAGAATCTGAGATATACATAGGGAGTCCTTAATGATGTTTTTCATTCACATTTAAAATATGAAAGAGGATAAAATGATGATATAAAGAATTCATGGCTTTTACTTAGAGTATTTAATTAGCACCCACTGACCTGTGGTCCACCCAAGCATGCCTGGTCCTGTGTCCTGCTGTGCTGAGCTGTTTGGTGTCTGTGTCCTTGGTCACTCTGAGCTTCACTTTCCCTGCTCCTCTTCATGGATGATCTGTCCCCACCAGCAAGGAGAATTCCCTCAGCTGCAGGGAGCTCCACATCTGATGATGGAGATGGTCACATCACATCTCCCTCAGCCGGGGGCTTGTCCTGCCCCAGGGGACACGGACAGGCAGTGACACTCAGGTCTGCACAAACCTCCAAGCAGGCACTGCTTGCTTCCCTCCTTTCCTATGCAGGAATCCCCTCTCCCACGGGTCCTGCAACATCCATTGAATGTTCCCATGGGTTTGGCCCAGGGAAGCTCTCCGAGACACAGTGCAGGGAGGGTGATAACTCCATCCTCTCCCACTGCCTGCTCCAGGCCCTCTGCCGGGAAAGCCTGCTCTGGAAATAGCAGGCTGAGTGTTTCCAGCTTCCAGAGTGCTTCAGCAAAGAATCACATCAAGGGCTCTTACTGTTCGACCTTTCCCATCTCCCTGCAGTTCCTGAGTGCCAGGCTCAGGTTGGAAAGTGCCTGGGGACACTTCTGACCCCACCCAGCCTGTGCTTGGCACACAGCAGAGCTGCAGCTGGACCGAGGGACTGCCCGGGCACCCTCAGGTGCTGCTAAGGGGACACCTGGGCCACCCTCTGCAGGGCTGGTGCAGGTGAAAGGTGCTGGTAGACCTGCACACACGGCTCTGCCATGGGCACTGCTCTGGGAAAGGAGAGAGACTGGGGTTCTGCTGGGTCATACTGGGTTGTGCTCAGTCATGCTGGGTCATACTGGGTTGTGCTCAGTCATGCTGGGGCATGCTGGGTTGTGCAGGGTCATACTGGGTTGTGCTGCTGGTTTGGGTCTCTTAGTTTCCCTGGAAGAAGTCAGGGGAGCCCAATGATCCCAGGAATGTGGCACTGGGAGCTGGAGGAGGCCCCTGAGATCCCTGCTGGGAACTCCACGACTCCTGACAGGAGGGGACAACCAGGGGGGTCGGGCTCTGCTCCAGGGAACAGGGACAGGAGGAGATGGAACTGCTTCAGGCTGGGCCAGGGGAGGCTCAGGGTGGACAGCAGAAGGAATTTCTGCATGGAAGGGGTTGCCCAGGCAGGTTTGCCCCCTGGAGTTGTCCTGGATGTGGCACTCTGCTCTGGGCTGGGGACAAGGTGAGATCAGCACAGATTTGACTCGGTGACCCTGGAGCTCTTTTCCAGCCTGAATGATTCCATGGTTCTGTGATTCCGATTCCACGGTGCAGGAGCAGCTCCCAGCAGCACCGTGCAGAGGCAGGGGCTGTGTAGGGCAGAGCTGTGGGACAGCAGCCCCAGCTCAGGTTCCACCTGCAGGGCTGCAGGGCTTTGGAGTGGCTCAAACACTGAGGCAGCGGAGTGCAGGGAGCTCCTTTGGTCAGGCAGGGCTTGCTGCCAGCAGCTGCA
The DNA here is from genome assembly GCF_026979565.1 of Vidua chalybeata. Classification (NCBI taxonomy): domain Eukaryota; kingdom Metazoa; phylum Chordata; class Aves; order Passeriformes; family Viduidae; genus Vidua; species Vidua chalybeata. Next base: position 13,582,309 of record NC_071547.1, on the reverse strand, counting down.
GCTAAAATCCATGTTTGAGGAGCAGGAGGTGCCTGCTGGGACAAGCTGGGGTCTGGGGCAGCCGGGCTGGAGGACAGAGTTGGCATTTCCCTCCTGACCAGCTGTGAAAGAGAATTAAATCCATGGAGTTTTGTTGTGTCTGCTTTTGAGGAGGTGGGAGGAACAACTCTCTCCTAGGGCTGTGCAGTGGTTCCAGGCAGGAATGGGACAGGCTGCTGTGGCCTGCATTCCCTGCCCCCTGCTCGCCCTGGCACACTCAGGGGCTGCAGGACAGTGCCCAGGCCACAGCTCCATCCCTGCACGGCTGGGCATGGGCATGGGCATGGGCATGGGCATGGGAATGGGCATGGGAATGGGAATGGGAATGGGCATGGGCATGGGAAGGGTTGGGGCTGCTGGTCTCAGAGGGCTTTTCCAAGCAGACTGCATGCCCAGAGGAGGAACATCTCCCTGAAGGTACACACCTTGCCCTGGACACTGCTCCTGGCCCTGCTGGGGGATCTGGTGATCCAAACGAGCTGCAAAATCCAGCTTTGCACAGAATTCCCTGGGTGGGAGGTGGCGGTGGCTGAGCTGTGGCCCAGGGCTGTTGTATGCAGAGAAACCAGGGTAAGCACAAAGCAACTGGGGAAAAAAATTAAAATAAATAAATTTTTTAAAAGTTTTTAAAATGTAAATGAGTTTTATTTCTTTTCATGTTGCAAGGCTGCATTTTCTTTCCCTCATTTTCTGCTCCTCTTAGAGGCTGGTACTGCTGAAGTGGTTGTTTTGTGCTTGTTCCTTTAATTAGTTTCTTAGCAGCTTCCTAGCTTTCCTATGGAGACCTGTTCTTCTTCTGAAGTTGATTTTTTAAGGTTGGGCTTAAAAAAGCTCATCCATACGGAAAGACATGAAGTGAAAGGGAAAGCCTGGCTGTAGAAATGATTGCTGGGCCTCAGTGTCCAGTTCTGATGCACTGGGAAAGATCCGGGGGCTAGGATTTGACCTTACAGGTCACAAAGATTGATCATCATCAATCACCACCGAAATGGTCAGAGGACTGAAGCACTTTTCCTGTTAGGAAAGGCTGAGAGATTGGAATTACCCAGCCTGGATAAGAGAAAGCTCTGGAGAGAGCTCAGAGCCCCTTGCAGGGCCTAAAGGGGCTCCAGGAGAGCTGGAGAGGGACTGGGGACAAGGGATGGAGGGACAGGACACAGGGAATGGCTTCCCAGTGCCAGAGGGCAGGGATGGATGGGAGATTGGGCAGGAATTGTTCCCTGGCAGGGTGGGCAGGCCCTGGCACAGGGTGCCCAGAGCAGCTGTGGCTGCCCCTGGATCCCTGGCAGTGCCCAAGAACAGGCTGGACACTGGGGCTTGGAGCAGCCTGGGACAGTGGGAGGTGTCCCTGCCCATGGCAGGGGTGGCACTGGATGGGCTTTAGGGTCCCTTCCCACCCAACCCATTCCATGGTTCCGTTGTCTTCCTGCTCAAACTGTGTCAAGTCCAGCTCAGGGGACACCTCCCACTCCTGCTCCAGGACTTGAGGGCAGGGATGGAAGGAAATTCACGGGGAGTGGTGAAGTACAGAGCTCCCAGACACCATCAGAGCGTTGCAAGGAAACCATGGACAATCAGGGCTCCAGGAGGGTAATTCAGGAATTGTGTAGGAGCAAAGCACCCACCTGTGTGCTCATTTGTTACAACTGAATTTGCATTCCAAGGTTGTCATAAATATTGAATAAACAATGATTTTGGAAATGCTCTTATTGCAGGTTCTTTGTGAAGGAATGAAAAGGTTCCTGTGAAAAGGGAAGGAGGAGAAAAATGAGCTCAAATGAGAGGGGAGACCGAGGGCCTGCTGTAGTGTGTGAGATGCAAAGTGCTGCAAAGCCTTCTTCCCACTGCAGTTCAACTGCCTCTTGCAAGAAGAGGCAAACGGGCAGAAAATCAGCAGGATGGAAGGTGTGGCAGGGGTGGCACTGGGATGGGCTTTAAGGTCTCTTCCCACCCAGAGCATTCCATGATTTTATATCCAATCAAACTTTCCAGGATGAATTTTCTGGGACTTGGGCAACTCAAGCCTTGACATTCTTCAGCAAACCCTTCCCTGTTCCCTTTGGCTGGAGCACTGGGCTGATTTTATCCTGCTGCCTTTGGAAATGTCAGCCCCTATGCACAGGAATTTTACAGCTGCCTTGTGTCTTGCAAGCCAAGATCGCTTTTTAATGCTAACAAGGAATCAATTTGTTTTGAATGTGCAAAGATTTTATGCCACTAAGAGAGAAGTGTTTTTAATATGGATATAATAAGCCTTATGCTATGTCCATGGTTTGAATAATCCATGGATTTCTCATTGTCCTGCCTCGGAAAAGATGCTGGAGTAAAGGAAAAGCTGCTGAGAAGGGCAGTCAGGGTGATCAGAGGGCTGGGGTGGGCAAGGACCCACAAAGAGGTTTTACACCTTTTTGCCAGAGGTATCCAGGGCGGGGCAGGGGGCACTGAGGAACTGGTCACATTTCTAACCCTGGTGGCACTCAGGGAACAGGTGAGGCTGGAACCTCACCACACATCCATCACTTGTGGACGGCTTTGCCTCAGGATGCTGTGGGAGTTGAAGGACAGAGTGAGGTTGAAGAGAGGAAAGGCAAAGTGGCTTTCTGGGATCCACGATGGCCATGGAGCGGGTGGTGCATGTAAATAATCCCAAATCTGGAGCTCTCCAAAGCTCTGCCTGTTCTCTGTGGCCCGGCTGTCACACTCTGCCCTGCCTCACCTGCTCGGGCCCATGTGGATCCTCTGCTGTGCCAGGACAGGATGAAAGCCCCATGATCTTTGTAGTGCTTCAATATTCCAGTGCTTGTACAAAAAAAGAATTTTACAAGGGTTCACGGGAGCAGCCAAGACCCAGATTCCTAGCTGCTTGGGTGCTGCAGAAGCAGGGATTTAACTTTTAGAAGCTGCAGATTTCATCCTGGCTCATGTCTGTCTTTTTTTTTTTTTTTTTAATGGTTTTCTAAAATTACCAAAAAGCACCCACAGATGGTGGAGTTCTGATTGGTTTATTGTGTGTGAGTGTGAAAATCCACAGCATGTTGCTGCTCCCTGCTTGGTCTGCAGAGTCACGCAGACCCTGCAGCCGATTGGTGAAATGAATATCACAGAACTGTGGGATGGGTTGGGTGGGAAGGGATCTTAAAGCTCTTCCAGTGCCCCCCCCCCCCGCCATGGGCAGGACACCTCCCACTGTCCCAGGCTGTTCCAAACCCCGTCCAGCCTGGCCTTGGGCACTGCCAGGGGTCCAGGAGCAGCCCCAGCTGCTCTGTGCCAGTCACGGATCACATGGCCAGCACAAATCTCCTAAATCATTGCAGGTGTCCTGAAACAGCCAGAACTCTTTAAATGGAAGCTCCAAATAACTTCATTGACTTTGCCAGTTCTCCATGCTCTGCTCTCTCAGCTGGAAGTTTTGCTGGGAGTGGGATGAGAACAAGAACTCCCCCTCCCCAAGCTTGCTCTGAGCCAGGGCCTGGCTGTCACCTCCCGAGGACGTTTCTGTGCTCAGGACACCTGATGTCACCAGTCCACAAATGCAGGGTGGTGACAAATCTGTCCTGGCTTTCTATCCCCTCTCTGTGTGTGCTGGGGTCGGAGTCACTCTGGCGGGACCATGTGGCACCTTCAGCAAGATGCTGCCACTGCTGTCCTGCTGTCTGTCACCTCTGTCCTGCCATCCTGCTCTGGTCTGGGATAGGATCCCTTCTTTCCTGGAGCTGGTGCAGGGCTGTGTTTGGGATTTGTTGTGAGAATAACGTTGAGAACACCCTGAGGCTGTGGTTGGTGCCAAGCTGTGCTCGCTACAAACACAGGAGTTCTCAGGATGCCAGGCTCTGGTGTCACCCTGATTTTTTAAGATTTTTCTAAAGCCTTCTGAGTTTACATTCTTGTAGCAAACTTTCTCACACATTTTCTGTAAATAACTTATTGTTTTTGCATTCCTTCATAGTGGCAGAGAAATTTGATAAACTAATAGTTTGTCCAGTGTAATTGGAGAGGTGACACTTTCACCTTCCAGTCCACTGGCACCTTTAGAAAACTATAAATACTAGAGTCAAAAAATAAACTTCCCTTTATTACCTCTACAATAACAACAAAACGCATCATGTTTTCTCGTGTCCTATAGTGACACTCAGGCAGTAAGTTCAGTGCCTGAAGGGGCTCCAGGAGAGCTGGAGAGGGACTGGGGACAAGGCATGGAGGGATAGGACACAGGGAATGGCTTCCAACTGCCAGAGGGCAGGGATGGATGGGACATTAGGAAGGAATTGTTCCCTGGCAGGGTGGGCAGCCCCTGGCACAGGGTGCCCAGAGCAGCTGTGGCTGCCCCTGGATCCCTGGCAGTGCCCAAGGCCAGGTTGGACATTGGGGCTTGGAGCAGCCTGGGACAGTGGGAGGTGTCCCTGCCATGGCAGGGGTGGCACTGGATGGCTTTAAGGTCCCTTCCCACCCAAACTATTCCCTGATTCTGTGAGCTCTCGTGTATGCCCTTGGCAGGGAGAACTCAGAGCTCATGAGCAGGATCCAGAGATGTCCTGAGGCTTCTGGAATCCCATCCACACCCATCCCAGAAACCATCTCAAGGAGCTTTTTATTCTACTGCTCCTGGAGCTTCCTTACATTGGCATCCTGCTGCTGCCCCTCAAGCAGCTGAAGGCCTGCTGAGGAAATGCTCTTCAGTCGATTTGAGAAGGGATCTCTTGGATAAGAAAAAGAGACCCTCAAGTGCTGATTTTCTGCCCATTTGCCTCTTCTTGCAAGAGGCAGTTGAACTGCAGTGGGAAGAAGGCTTTGCAGCACTTTGCATCTCACACACTACAGCAGGCCCTCGGTCTCCCCTCTCATTTGAGCTCATTTTTCTCCTCCTTCCCTTTTCACAGGAACCTTTTCATTCCTTCACAAAGAACCTGCAATAAGAGCATTTCCAAAATCATTGTTTATTCAATATTTATGACAACCTTGGAATGCAAATTCAGTTGTAACAAATGAGCACACAGGTGGGTGCTTTGCTCCTACACAATTCCTGAATTACCCTCCTGGAGCCCTGATTGTCCATGGTTTCCTTGCAACGCTCTGATGGTGTCTGGGAGCTCTGTACTTCACCACTCCCCGTGAATTTCCTTCCATCCCTGCCCTCAAGTCCTGGAGCAGGAGTGGGAGGTGTCCCCTGAGCTGGACTTGACACAGTTTGAGCAGGAAGACAACGGAACCATGGAATGGGTTGGGTGGGAAGGGACCCTAAAGCCCATCCAGTGCCACCCCTGCCATGGGCAGGGACACCTCCCACTGTCCCAGGCTGCTCCAAGCCCCAGTGTCCAGCCTGTTCTTGGGCACTGCCAGGGATCCAGGGGCAGCCACAGCTGCTCTGGGCACCCTGTGCCAGGGCCTGCCCACCCTGCCAGGGAACAATTCCTGCCCAATCTCCCATCCATCCCTGCCCTCTGGCACTGGGAAGCCATTCCCTGTGTCCTGTCCCTCCATCCCTTGTCCCCAGTCCCTCTCCAGCTCTCCTGGAGCCCCTTTAGGCCCTGCAAGGGGCTCTGAGCTCTCCCTAGAGCCTTCTCTCCAGGTGAGCACCCCCAGCTCTCCCAGGCTGGCTCCAGAGCAGAGGGGCTCCAGCCCTTGGAGCACTGGGATGTGCTGCTGGGCTCTCCCAGGTTTCTGACTTGACATCACGAGCAGCTTGGAGTGCCCAGGATGAGGTAACCTCTGTGCCCCAGCCAGGGAAATCTGTTCTTTGCATCCAGAGGTTCAGGATATCTGTGTAAGCTGTCTCAGTGAGTTCTTGGTCTGGACATCCCCTCTGTGAGCCCAGGCCCAGCAAAGCCAGGTGTGGGTGCTCTGCCTTCCCTTCACCTCCCTGGTCTCCTGTGAGCACCTCTCAGGAGCCCAGCTGGCTTCTCTTCCTCCTCTCCTTGTTCACACACACAAACTCTTCCTTTGGGGCTTCCCGAGGGATCCCTTCCCCATGGACACGGCACTCCCTGGTGCCTGGGTCTGTGTTCTGCTGCCCAGCTCTGCCACCGTGGTGCCCGTGGCTCACTCTGGCTCACAGCTCTGTTAGGAGATGCTCCCCTGCTGTGTCCTGCAGAGGCCCAGCCTGGCGTTCTCCAAAGCAAAGAGTCAAACAGCAGCACCAAAATCAAACAAGAAAAACCTGTATTTGTAGCACCAAAACTTTTGGTGCCTTCTGGCTTTGCCTCTTCTGGCAGCTGCAGCATGAACAAGATCATCAAGATTTAATTCAGCCTGTGGCTTGAACATGATCTCTGTGCTTGTCCTGCAGCCCTTTCCCTTCTCCATCTGCCTCCCTGCCTACATCTCAGCATGGATCAGATCCAGTCAGGATGGAATGGAGCCATTGTCCACCCACGAGCCACATCTTGCTCTCTTTTAGTGCTTGAACTGCTTTTTATTGCTCGGGTGTTGTGGACAAGGAGCAGCTGTGATGTCCCCTGTCCCCAGCCCCACTCTGTGCCCTGCCATCCCTGAGGTTCCCAGCTTTTCCCTGAAGGCTGGGTTTGCAGCGTTGGGTTGAGATTTCAGGAACAAGAGCTCTGAGCTCCTCCCTGTGCCCTTGCTCCAGCTGGGATAACCTTTGTCCCTCCCTCTGTCCCTCCCCGTGCTTACACGGATCCCACAGGCATTCCTGACACCTGCAGAGGAGCTCTGGCATTCCCAGCCCTTCCTGCAGCTCCAGATGAGCCAGGGCTGGGGCTGGGGCTGGGGCTGGGGCTGTCACCCCTTCTGCTGTCAGGAACAAAACCTCTGTGTGTGGAGATTTATTCCTTCCCCTTGCTCCTGAACAAAACCCTTCTGGGCTGCCTGAAGGCTCCCCTGGCAAGTAAATCATATAAACATGGAATCTCCTGAGCTGGAAGAGCCCCACCAGGATCATCCAGCCCAGCTCCGCGCCCTGCCCAGACCCCCCAATCCCAGCCCAGACTTCCCTGTGCCAGCTCAAGTCCCTCCCTGGCAGCGTTTGCACGGTGTGCGCAGGGAAGTGCCTGGAGGGGATGACAAGGAAGGTGAAGGGAGACAATTCAAAGGGCCTGGAGAGCCAGGACAAAGGGAAGGGGATTCACACTGATAAAGAGTAGGGTTAGATGGGATATTGGGGAGGAATTGTTCCCTGGCAGGGTGGGCAGGCCCTGGCACAGGGTGCCCAGAGCAGCTGCGGCTGCCCCTGGATCCCTGGCAGTGTCCAAGGCCAGACTGGACATTGGGGCTTGGAGCAGCCTGGGACGGTGGGAGGTGTCCCTGCAACGGCAGGGGTGGCACTGGATGGACTTTAAGGTCCTTCCCACCCCAGCCATTCTGGTATTCTGTGCTGACTCCATGAGCTGACCCCGTGGGTGGTGGGGCAGCCCAGGCAGCAGGGACAGAGCTCCCTGGGGCACTGCAGACACCAAGGGGATGCATCCCCTCGGTGCTGATGGATCCCAGTGTTGAGAAGGCCCCGTCCCTGTGTCCAGGCAGCCAAACCACCCTGCTGGCCCTGTCCCACGTCCTTGGCTGGGCCAGGCCCTGAGCAGGGCACGGCATCGCGTGGCTCCTGGGAGAGCAGCGTCAGTTCCAGGTGAACATTAATCCTAACAGGGGGAGGCAGAACCATTGTTTACCCTGCTTTTGTTAATCAGTTTGTTTCCCTTCGTGATCTCAAAATGAAATTAAAAGGCTCTGTTTACATTGCTGAATTATCATCTGCTCCAGCAGGTAAAGCACTTTGGTGGAGAATTAATGGAGCTGCGGACAGATTTGTGTCAAAAATATGTGCATATTTTCCCAGCAAAGGATTTGTTTAACTGAGCTGGAATCTCATGGCTTTGTGTTTAAATAAAACATCAGCCACCAGCCACCCACAAAAGCTGCTGGAGGCTGTGGCCCTGGAAAGAGTTCACCTTTAAAACAGCTGAGCTGGAGGCTTTTCTCCTGCTGCATTCTGAGGTGATGCTCCAGGAGCAAAGGCACCCTTGGAGTGCAGCTGAAGGATTTGTAATCTTCTCAAAGGAAAGATCCAGCCCCGATACCAAGGAAACACAAGGGAGTGTGCACAGGGCTTGTCCTGAAGCTCTTCTGCTGAATTGTGCTGAGGGCAAGGTGGGTATTTCTGTCAAATTCTCTCCTCTCATCCCACAGCACAACCCAGCACAGGGTTGGGCCCTTGCACCTGCCTCAGAAGGCTGAAAAATATCCGGAAATATCCAATTCTGCTCATTTTTGCTCCAGCTGCACTAAATTTATAAGCCAGCACAAGGAAGACAAGATCTAAAAACCAATTTAGCAAAAAATAGCTTTTGCAACTAAAAATTAATGCTTGGAAAGGCCTAAATGAAGCTTGAAAATAGCTTTTTTTTTCCCCTCTCCAGCCGATGATTCACATGCCTATTTGCAAACAATTCAAATGCAGTAAATTGAAAGAAATATAAATCAGGCTCCTAAGTGAAGCTGCATAAATCCAATAAATGATTGATGAGAGGATCCTGTTTTAAGGCACTGCTGTCTGTCTCCAGTGCTGAGGCAGAAAATAATGGGGCCTTCTCCTCTCTGGCCATGGCCAGTGGAGCACGGTGCAGTGACCTCTGATCCCCCTGTGTGCACCTGGTCAAGCTGCCCAGGCAGAAGTGCAAAATGAGGCTGTGCCCTCGGATCCCTGCGAGCTGTCCCCGGGGAGGAGGAGCAGGGAGCAGGCAGAGGAGCCAGAGCTGCCCGTGCAGCCCTGCAAAGGCTTCAGTGGTCCCCAAGAAATGTGGCCACTGACTTGTCACAAGGGCACGGAGTGATGGGACAGGGGGTAGTGGCTGTAACTGGGATGGAGTAGATTTAGATGGGATACTGGGCAGGAATTGTTCCCTGGCAGCACGGGCAGGCCCTGGCACAGGGTGCCCAGAGCAGCTGTGGCTGCCCCTGGATCCCTGGCAGTGCCCAAGGCCAGTTGGACAGGGCTTGGAGCAGCCTGGGACAGTGGAAGGTGTCCCTGCCATGGCAGGGGTGGAATGGGATGGGCTTTCAGGTCCCTTCCCACCCAAACCATTCCATGGATCTGTGGTTCCATGGAGCTGATGAAATGGGTCAGGAGCCTCTGGTTCCAGGGAAAGGAGCAGCCCTGTCCTGCAGAGGACCTGCTGGCTCTGCAGTAGGACCATGCTGTGTCCCTCCACTCTCATGGCAGGCCCTGAGGAGAAGCTCTGGTCCCTTCGTGCTCTCAGTGACACTGGGCTGTGTGTCTCGCTGGCACAGGGGAGCTCCCAGCTCCCTGCCCAAGGGCAGCAGGAAGGATGGCTGAAGCTGCTGCATTCCGAGGGCTGATGGCTGTGGCAGATGACTAGCAGTACAGAGACCTGAAGACGCTCCCAAAAATTCATCCAGGAATTGCCCCAATCCAGTCAAGGCTCCTGCAGTCTGTCCTGGGACTGGTGACATGCTGGGGTATGCGAACCTTTGCCTGGAGCTCAGGGATAATCAATGTCCAGCTCTCGGGGTACATCTGGAGGTGCAGGGACTAGCCAGGATGTGGCAGTTGGTCACCAGGGCATGGCAGCTGGTCACAGAAAGGGGCTGTGGCCATGTCACCTTTCTCACATGAAGTTCTTGGTCATGGAATCCCAGGAGCACTAAGGCTGAAAAATCCTCCCCAGCCCATCGAGCCCCAGCTGTGCTTGATCCCCACTTTGTCCCCAGCCCAGAGCACTGAGTGCCACATCCAGGCCTTCCCTGGACACCTCCAGGGACTCCACACTTCCCTGGGCATCTCCTTTCAATGCCTGCCTGCCCTCTCCATGCAGAAATGTTCCCAAAATCCACCCTGAGCCTCCCCTGGCCCAGCATGAGGCCATTCCCTCTCCTCCTGTCCCTGTTCCCTGGGAGCAGAGCCTGACCCCCCCGGCTGTCCCCTCCTGTCAGGAGTTGTGCAGAGCCACAAGGTCCCCCCTGAGCCTCCTTTTCTCCAGGCTGAGCCCCTTTCCAGCTGCCTCAGCCTCTCCTGGGGCTCCAGCCCCTTCCCAGCTCTGTTCGCTTCCCTGGACACGCTCCAGCCCCTCCAGGTCTGTCTGTCAGGAGGGTCCCAGAGCTGTCTCAGCACTGGAGGTGCCCCAGGAATGCCAGCTCAGGGGATATGGATGGACATTCCCAGCCCTCAGGTCCCACGCAGGGACAGGGTGGGACATGGGGAGAGAGGTGCCAGACACCCTGAGCTGATAATGCACCCAAGGCCTGAAGCAGTGTGGGGACAGCCCTGGGGCTGCCCTCCTGCAGACACCTCCACCTCAACATGAAGCTTACTCACAGGATCCCTGCTGCTGGAAAAGAGCTCCAGGATCATCGAGTCCAGCCTTGGACCAAACACCTTCAGCTCCCTCTCCACTGGCAGCCCCACAGCTTCCAGGAATTCCCGTTGTTCCCACCCGGCAGAGTGGAAGGGCAGGGCTGTGGGACAGGAGCTGTTCCTGTCCCCAGCTCTGCCCCGGGGGAGCCGCCTCATCTCCACCTGGGAGCTCTGAAATGTGGAGCAAAGGCGCAGACAAAGGGCCCTGTTAGAACCAGCACTGCCCATAAATAATTCATGGGAGAGAAGTGGGGAGTCTCCAGGGAGCCAGCACAGGGATCTGTGAATCTGGATGAGTTTGCAATGCTTTAATTATGCAAATTGACAAATGTCTCCACACTGAGAAATTCTGCTAGCCCTGCAAAAGAGCAAGAGCTGGAAAATAGCAAGAATTTCCCAAGGCCGCATGCCCAGCCAGCTGCCAGCCACAGCTGGTACGGGGAGCCTCCCCCGGGCCCCTCTGGAGCTGGCTCTGCTCCTTGGAAGGGCAGCCAGGAGCGTCCCCCGTGCAGGAGCAGGGGGCAGAGCCTCAACAGCTCCAGCTGCTCTGCACAGCCACGGCCTCAGACCCTCTCTGGCTCCAGCACCTCTGCTCCCCTCTGGCTCAGGGAGAGGGGATAACACCCAGCTCAGGGCTGCTGTGGGATCACAGGTTATGAGGTCACAGAATCACAGAGTGATGGAATATCCTGAGCTGGAGGGATCCACAAGGACCATCCAGCCCAACCCCCAGCCCTGCCCAGACCCTCCCTGGGCATCCCTGGCAGCGCTGTCCAAAGGCTCCTGGAGCTCTGGCAGCCTCGGGGCCGTGCCCATTCCCTGGGGAGCCTGGGCAGTGCCAGCACCCTCTGGGGGAAGAACCTTTCCTGATCTCCAGCCTGACCTGCCCTGGCCCAGCTCCAGCCGTTCCCTGGGTGCTGTCCCTGTCCCAGAGCAGAGATGGGAGCTGCCCTTGGGAGGAGCTGGAGCTCCTGGGGAGCTCTGCCCTCAGTGTCCTCTGCTCCAGCTGAACATTCCAAGTGCCCCTGGCATCCCTCAGGCTGGCCCTGAGCCCCACACCAGGACAGCCCAGCACCCAGAGGATGCAGAACCTGCAGGTGATGCTCTCTGCTTCCCTGGCACATCCAGGGATGATCTACTATGGCTCAGAGAAGCAAAGCCTTTGTCTGTGGAATACTTCTGGGAAGCTGAGCCTGCCTTGGCGCTTTGATGTGCCAGGCAGAAATAGGGCAGAGGAAGCTGAATCCAGGGCACCAGGGGCTGGCATGGCCCCAGCAGCAGCCAGCCCACCTGGGACCTGTGGGAGTCTGGGAGCTGGTGTCCCCAGAACTGTGCCTCCTCCCTCCTGTACCACCAGAGGGGATTAATTAGGTGCCTCATCCAACCTCCTTAGCCTCAATCTAAGGACTGGTCAGAGAGCAGGAGATGGCACAGGGAATCCTGGCACATCATGGGCTCTGGCTCATGAGGAGGAGGACAGACCCGAGCACAGGGACACTGCTGTCCTCTCCCCGTGCTCAGGGCTGCTGTGGGACACAGCATCCCCATTCCTCTCTGCAAACCCTTCCCCAGATCGTTCTGATACCCCCACTCCATTACCAGTTGATGGTTTCATTTCTGAAAACTGACTTTTCCTCAGTTTGGAGGAAAAATATTTGATTTTTTTCTCAAAATATGCAGTCCTCTGTTACCCAAAGCCAGACACTTTCACTGAAAAATTAACACTGCCTCTGAATTATTTTTGGGCTTGTCTCTTTGGAAGAAAGTGGGAGAAGGAAGGAAGGAAAGTGTATCATTGGAAAAAAATGGGGAAATGTCAATGTAAATAATATTTCATGCAGAAACGCTTGCTTTGATTGAAAACCCATTTTCTTGCAAAATAAATTTTTCATGAAAACTGTGTCAGTGCCAGCTCCAAAGAGGGACAACCTGGAGTGGAGACAAGTCACCTTGTTCCTCTACTGCTGATTTATGCCAGGCTGAGAGCAGGAGCTGGTGGCAGCTGCCTTGGCCTGTCACATGCTGAAAAAGTGCTTGAACCTCCCAATGCCAAGATTTGGATTTGGTTCAGGTTCTTCCCAGCACCTTGGCATTGCATTGCTGGCTGCACTGATGCCTCCTTAAGCAGCTCCTCCTCTTCCCTCACATTTTTGGGGATGCTGCTGGTGGGGCAGGATGAGGGCAATGAGAGGAAAGGTCTGTGCAAGTGATCTGCTCTGTGAAATGAACAGGGCTAATGCCTTTATTAATGTTCAGCTCTTTATTGAAAAGATCAGCTGGGCAGGGGGCCTGAACGGAGCTCACCCCCGCTGTTGTAGCTTTCCCAGGTGTCTGAAAGGGAAGGAGGCGGGCAGAGTCCGTCGCTGAAGTCCAGAGCAGCAGCTGTCCTTTCTTCTTTCCTTGTGGCAACGCCAAGAATTTCTGTCTCTTTGTTTTTGCTTTCCACAGTCTAGTCTAGTCTAGTCTTTTTTTAGGTGATGGTGATGAGCAAAAGTCGATCAGGGGATGTGTTTCCCTCTTCCTCACCTAGGGCATTTGTCTAGCCCCCTCTACTGTGTTTAGTTCTTTTTTTAGGGGTGTCTTTATCCCCTAAAAACACTCCCATGATCCCAAGGGTTTAAATTTGCATTTTAGTCCTAGAATATCTGCTTGGGAAGGGGAGGCAGGTTTTCTCCAGGTAGTTTAGAGAAAACAAACAGAGCAATTAGCTAATTAACATTTCAATATCGGTACTCAGCTAGAGCCAGCAGCCGGTCCAGTGTTGCCATGGGAACTAGAAAGGCCCTGCCCGCGTCCCCAGGAACATCTGGGAACTTTGTTCATTACATTCTGGACTGGTGGGGCACAGCCCTGCCCCTCACGCTCCCCACCGTTCCTCAGAGGGCTCGGGGAGACATGGAAAAGGTGGCACCCCAAAGTTATCGTGTTCCACACGGCTGCAGAGCAACTCCTCTGAGCTTGGTCCCGCTCCCGATGCTCCCATCTCGGTGGGGATGGAAAAGGCTGCTCCTGACGTGCCCTCGAGGCTGCAGCAGCAGCGTGTGACAGCTCCCGCTCTGCCAGCTCCTCTGGAAAAGTTCAATCCCAGCAGGACGGGCACCCGGGCACTTGAGGGCACTGGGGATGATGCTCTGGGATCAGCTCCGTGCTGGGGCAGGGTGCTGGCAGCTGGAACCTCCATTCCCCACACACTGCCCCGGGGGCTTGTCCAACAGCTGCTGCAGATCCGTGGCGCCCTGCAGGCTGGGCTCACAGCAGGCACTGCTCACAGGATGGGGTTCGGGAGGGGTTCTGGAGGAGCTGGATCTGCCCTGCCCCTCTTGCAGGAGCTCCAGCCGGGGACAGGGCCGGGTGGGAGCACAAACCCCCGCAAGGCTCCAGCCATGCTCACTGGAGTTGCTGGCACTCGGGGAATGAGGATCCTGAGCTGGCACTGCTGGGGCACCTCCAGTGCTGGGGCAGCTCTGGCACCCTCCTGACAGAGAGACCTGGAGGGGCTGGAGCGTGTCCAGGGAAGGGAACGGAGCTGGGAAGGGGCTGGAGCCCCAGGAGAGGCTGAGGCAGCTGGAAAGGGGCTCAGCCTGGAGAAAAGGAGGCTCAGGAGGGACCTTGTGGCTCTGCACAACTCCTGACAGGAGGGGACAGCTGGGGGGGTCAGGCTCTGCTCCCAGGGAACAGGGACAGGAGGAGAGGGAACGGCCTCAGGCTGGGCCAGGAGAGGCTCAGGGTGGATTTTGGGGAAATGCATTTGTGGAAAAGGTGGTCAGGCACTGGCACAGCTGCCCAGGGCAGTGCTGGAGGCCCCATCCCTGGAGGTTTTCAACAGCCACGTGGATGTGGCACTTGGGGACAGTGGTCAGTGGTGGCCTTGGCAGTGTTGAGCTGACAGTTGGACTCAATGGTCTTAGAGGGCTTTTCCAACCTTAACAACCCTGTGATTCCAGGATTCCAGGAAGGAAAGGGACAGTCTGAGTGGTCACTGTGTGCTCCCAGTCTCAGGGGCTGCTTTGCCTCTGATGAGAGCACCAAGTGATGGCTTTCTCTTTCCAGAAACCACAATTCCCTGGGTCAGGCACAGGAAAAAAATGGAGCTAACATGAGGGAGAAGCCAGAGGAAGGGAGAAAGGCAGGAGCAAGTGGTGAGTACACAGAAACCACGCCTGTGTTTGCAGGCTCTCCCTGCTGGAGTCGAGTGTGTGCTTGTAAATCCCACAGCATAGGAATACAAATATTTGTGCTGCGGAAACACTTCCCATGAACTCCTGGAGCTCCCCTGCTCAATTCCTTCTAGCCTTTGACAGGCCTGTTGTACTTCCTGGGCTGTGGGATGTGGAGCTGCTTTTGCAGGGAGAGGAAGTAGGGGGGGGGGGGGGAAGTGGTTTTGAATTTAAATAGGAGAGATTTAGATCGGGTGTTAAGAAGGAATTGTTCCCTGGGAGGGTGGGCAGGCCCTGGCACAGGGTGCCCAGAGCAGCTGTGGCTGCCCCTGGATCCCTGGCAGTGCCCAAGGCCAGGTTGGACACTGGGGCTGGGAGCAGCCTGGGACAGTGGAAGGTGTCCCTGCCATGGCAGGGGTGGCACTGAATGGGCTTTCAGGTCCCTTCCCACCCAAACTATTCCATGATTTCTCTGGTTCCCTGGATCTCTCAATGGTGTCTGCAGAGTAGTGTGGGGCTGAAGCAAGAATGAAATCAGAACTCAGGCCCAGGGCTGAGTAATTCCAGGTAAATCCGGGTGGCAGCTGCTGAGTGCAGCTTTGCTGGGCAGGGGTGCAGGTCCTGGGATGGATCACAGGGGCAGGGGATGATGCTGGCACATGGAGTGCTCCAGGGACACCAGAGTGGCACTTTCCAACCCGATAGCTCAGACTGCCCTGTCACCCTGGGGCTGGAGCTGGACCTGCTGAGGGAGTTCCAGCCTCAAACTTAGCCCTAAGAAAGTGCAGTGTGCCCAAATTCCAGGTGCCTGTGCAGCTCTCATCCCTCCTGCCCAGGAATGAGGACTCAGTAACACAGCACTTGCTCTGTGAGCTCCTGGGGCTGTGCCTGGGCTGTGCCACGGGCAGGAACAGCCCCTGGACCCCTGAAGGTGTCCAAGGCCAGGCTGGACAGGGCTTGGAGCACCCTGGGACAGTGGGAGGTGTCCAGGCCCAGGGCAGGGAGGTGAAATGAGATGGGCTTTAAGGGCCCTTCCCACCCAAACCAGTCTGGGATTGGCTGCACTGGGAGCACTGGGAGTTGGCACTGGCTGGGACATTCATGGTGGTTTTTTGTCATGAGCCCTTGTGGCCACGGCAGCAGAGCTGAGAGCTCTCCTGGGGATGCTGGTGGGGGTCTTCCTGGATGGAGAGCTGCAGGCTGGGCTCTGGGGGGCTGGAATGTTTATTTTGGCCAGCCCAGCGCTGGCTGTGCTCATCACAAGGTGTGATCACACCTGCAGAGAGAGGGCCCCAAGAATAATTTTCAGCTCCCATCCCCTTGGTTCCAGCAGACAAGGCGAGAAATGGTACAATGCAGTTGGGGGCTATTGTGAAAAGCCTCTGCAAAGGATTTCTCACAGTGTGATGGAAGCTGGAATACTCATCTGGGTTCCTTTGGTTCTTTATCTTTATTTATTTATTTATTTGGTTTTCCCAGAGCCTGCTGTTGCTGATGTATTATTTATACAGCAGGAAATTAGACTCTGAGGACTCAAGTATTCTTCAAATAAGCTTCCTAATTCTGTCAATTAAGAATGCACAGGCTGCTGGGGTTCTGGCAGGGGATGAGCGGTGCAGGAGTGAAAGCTGCCCCTGGTCATTGCTCTGATGTGCTGCTGCAGAGATTTTCAGCTGGAGGAAAAATCTCTTGGTCCCAAAATCAAAGGTGTGAGATGCTGGGAGTGTTATATGGAGCAGGTCTGGCTGATCCCAGGGGGACAGACAATGCCCTGTGCTCTGGCAGGGGAATGCTGAAGTGCTGAGTGTGTGGTCACTCCTTGTTCTGCTCTGCAGTGAAATCTGGGGCTTTTCCTTGCTGGTAACAAACAGCTGCCAGGGCTGGGAGCCTGTCAGGGATGAGTTTGGGGTCATTTACTCCCTAATTAATGCAGTAATTCTTCATGTGCTCCTGGTGTAGCTCTAGAGCAAATTAGTTAATGTGTAATTAATATATAAAAGAGCATCTTCCCTCCTTCACTGCCTTTTTTTGACCAACCATTTGGAAACGAGTTTGGAATTCTTCTTCTGCACCAGGGCTGGGCACAGGGCTGCAGGACGGGCTGTTCCCACCTCCCTCGGGAAGGGGAAGGCAAGGGGCAGAGGGAGCAGGAAGAGCCTGTGTCCAACATCCAGTTCCCTTCACCTGCAGAGTGCTCAGCCCAGCTGTGCCCGAGCACTCCAGAGCCACGGAAAAGCCCCGGGGTCGCTGGGCCCAGGGAACTCTTGCCAGCACATTCCAGTGTTCTGGTGCATTCCTGCACAGGAGTCCAGCAGGGGAGGAACTGGATGCTTGTCCTGCCCTTGGGTAGCTGTGAGAAAGGTGATACTTCTGAGGTCACCCGTGTCCCCTCCTGCCTGCCCTGGCCTGGACAGTGTCCCTGCCACTGCAGGCACTGCCTGGGCTCTGCCTGAGGGAAGGAGCTTTATGGCTGCAGCACAGTTTTTCTTTTTTATCATTGCTGTGGATTTAATGTCCACTGCAAATGCAGATCTCCACATCTGGGGGAGGGGAGGAGGCTGCTCTGTCTGCTCTGCTCAGGAACCCCTCAAGAGGACATGGACACAGCCCTCAGGTCCTGCCCAGGGGACAGGACAGGACAGTCGCAGCTGCCTCGGGGCAGAGTGGGCTGGGTGATCTCTCTGCTCCTGGGGGCCTGCCAAGGAGAGGATGGATTCCCGCGTGCCCCTGGGAATGTGGAACAGCCCCTGTGCAGGCAGAGATGTCCCCAGCACCCTGCAGCCCTTCCCAGTCCCCAAAGGCTCGCATGGGACACCGCAGGGCTTGTGCCAAGTGAGCTGGGGATCCCCAGCCACAGGGCAGAGAGAAATAATTCCCATTAAGGGTTCTGTAACCCTTTGTGACCTTGGATCCCCTTCCCTCTCCTCTGTCAGCTAGACAAGTGTCTCCTCCCAGCCCTCTGCAGCCCGGTCCTTGAGGAGAACTGGAGCTCCTGGGAGCAGGGCTGTGACTGGAAGGAGTTTGTGGTCCTGATGGCAGTGCAGAGAGATGAGGTGAGGTGAGGTGAGGTGAGGTGAGGTGAGGTGAGGTGAGGTGAGGTGAGGTGAGGTGAGATGAGGTGAGATAGCCCAGCCTTTTGGACTCACACACACAGAACCACAGCTCAGCAGCCTCGGTGAGCTGCAGGAGATGCCATCAGCTGGGTGGTGCCGGGAGGTGGATGTGGGAAATGTCCTCTCCTGTTTTCCATGCAGCCAGAGCCAAACCCTGGCTGTGTCCCTGTGCAGGCGGCTTGGCACCAGCAGCAGAGGTGCTGGTGGGTGGCAGTGACCCTGCAGTGCTGGGGGAGCACAGTGTGGCCTCTGTGCTGCTTTCCCCGCTGCTGTGGGAGGGGGAACACCTGGGGTGCAGCCTCGGGGTCCCTGGGAGTGGGAGTGGCACAGAGCAGAGCCATAACGGGAATGTCCCACCACCCCTGATCCGGGGGCTTTCACCTTTTGTGGCCCTGGCAACACCCGGCCCCTCCCTGGGGGTTTTCCAGGGCCTTCATCCCAGGTGCCTGAGCCTTGTTTTTCCCTGGCTCCCACAGGACTCAGCGCTTTTGGCCATCTCCATTTCCCCTCTGTCCTGCCACTCATGCCAGGACGTGCTGGTGCTTCCACTGCTTCTTGCCCTGGGCAGGTTTCCTTCTGTGCCCATCCTCCCCCTGGGCATCTCCTCTGGGAGAGCAGCAAATCCATAAACTGGGAGCAAAGCTCAGCTCGGAGCCACAAAGGCTTCAAGCCCTGGACTGAGCAGGAGACAAAAGCTGCCAGCAGGCTCTGGCTGCCAGGCTCTCCCTGCTGAGAGGGAGCTCGTGGAATCTAAACCACACGTGGCATCGGAGCTCTCCGTGCCCTTCATGCTTGTGGGGGAATAAAGGCTTTTCTTCCCGGCTCAGCTGAGCTGAGCCTGTCCCTCTGCACAGGTTTGCTATGGAAACCAGGCCCTGCTCTGCCAGCTCCAGCCCTCAGCAGCGAGGAAGCAGAGACAAGGCTCCAGGGTGGGCGACAACGAGCACCAGAGAGGCTCTGAGCCTCTGCTGCACCTCACGGGGCACACGAGGGGCAGTGCTTGGTTTTCTGGCCTTGCTCCCAATTTGGGAGGGCAGGAGAAGAGAGGGGGACTGGGCACAGGGAGGGCAGAACAGCAGAATTCTCCCCATTCTGCTCATTGCTAAGCAGATCCTTTTCTCCTCACTATTTCTCTTCTCAGTGTTTTCCAGCCCCTCCAGACAGGGATGCACAGAAATGTCAGGCAGTGTTTTTAAGAGGCAGCACACTTACAAACTAGGAGATGTGTCATTAAAAGTTTGGATTATTCCCGCTTTTCTGCTTTTGCCAGGAGTGTGGCAGGGACCTGACAGGCAGCTCCTGGGAATGTCAGAGGCTGTGGCTGAGAGGCCTAGGGATCATTTTCCTGTCATTCTCGGACACCTCTGGCATGGCAGGAATGTCCTGCAGTGCTCGGGAATGGCGAACCCATCGGGGGCTTTGCCTGCCCACATTGCCAGCCTCTGCTGCCAGGGCTGTCCCGAGTGCAGCAGCTCCCTGCAGAGCCAGGAGAGACGGGAGGAGGCTTTGTAAAACAGGGGCAAAACCTCCTCCCCTCAGGGCCCTAAAGGCCTCATTGGAGGCTCTTGCAAGGGTGTGTGTAAAACACCTTCACTCTCCTGAGAACATTTAAGAAGTTTAATAAAGGACAAGAGGAGACAGGGACCATGGAGCAAAGGTTGTTAGGGCCGGGTGCATCTTGGCACTCAGCCCAGACCACCCTGTTACCTTCGGGGTACCCCTTAAATTCCTTTTCCCTTCCATCAGCCTGTGGCATATTCATAGCCCCTTATGCATGGTAAACTTTTCCCAAACCAGTTTACGTGTTCCAAGACTGCTTAGCCTGGCTGCTCCTCGGTTCCACCTTTTTAGAGCATGTGGATTCCTTGGCTGTGGTTTTGGTTCATTCTCATCACCTCCAGTTTTTGGGCCTTGCTCCACACTGCCTTCAGACTGATATCAGTACTGATGGTTGGCAGGTCTGTACAGGTGTCCTCATCCTGTGTCCATGGGATGTCATCCCATCCCAGCAGGCAATTTGACACAAGCACACTGATATCAGCTATTGCACTGAGCTTAATTAACAACAGAAATAAAAACTGTCTCTTTATAACAAAGCTACTTTAACACTACACACATAAAATCCATTTTAATATTTGTGAATATTATAATATGTATCTATAGCAGGTGTCACTGCAAAAAAAAAGAGGGATCGGCCCCATGGGGATGTGTACATCCAATCTCCTTGTCCAGTGACGTTCATTTGAAAATCCCTGCAGGTTGCCTTTGCCCTCAGTGGAGTCCAGGGAATGGTGTGGTGTGGAATGGTGTTTCCTCCTGAGCAGCAGTGTCTCAGAGTCTGGAGCCCAGACTGATGCCCTCCCCCAAATCCGAGTGGTGAAATGCAGCTACAAACACCATCTGACCTCTGGCATCTGTGGGGCACAGCAAATCCATGCTTGAACCACAGCTGGCTCTTGAAAAGGGGGAAAAGAATTCCCTCCTTTCATGGATCAGCTCCAGGAGCCTTTCTGGGGCGTCCCTGGCTCTCCCGTTCTCCAGCCAATCCCACATTTCAGGCAGGAACGCCTGAGCTGCCTCTGCGGCTACTCCAGCTCTGTAAATCACCTCCCCCCGCCTGCCTGCCCTCCCCAGGAGTGCTTAAATCAACCCTAAATGAGCTCTTTTAAGGAAATGCGGGCAATCAGCGCTGAGTTATTGCGAGGCACAAGGGCTTTCTTAAAAGCGACGAGCACTTATTGGTCATCTGCACTCCAGAAGGCACAGCCGTGTAAATCAGAGCCCGCGGGCCAAGCCTGGAGCTCAGCCTATGCTGGAGGATTTTCGGCATTGTCCTCCCTCTCTGCTGGCTTTTCAAACCATCCCCTGTCCTTCCACACCATTCCCTGTCCTTCCACACCATTCCCCTGTCTTTCCACACCATCCCCTGTCCTTCCACACCATCCTCTATCCTTCCACACCATCCTCTGTCCTCCCACACCATTCCCTGTCCTTTTAAACCATTCCCTGTCCTTCCACACCATTCCCCTGTCTTTCCACACCATCCCCTGTCCTTCCACACCATCCTCTATCCTTCCACACCATTCCCTGTCCTTCCACACCATCCTCTATCCTTCCACACCATCCTCTGTCCTCCCACACCATTCCCTGTCCTTTTAAACCATTCCCTGTCCTTCCACACCATTCCCCTGTCTTTCCACACCATCCCCTGTCCTTCCACACCATCCTCTATCCTTCCACACCATTCCCTGTCCTTCCACACCATCCTCTATCCTTCCACACCATCCTCTGTCCTCCCACACCATTCCCTGTTCTTTTAAACCATTCCCTGTCCTTCCACACCATTCCCTGTCCTCCCACACCATCCTCTTCAGTGCCCAGGCTCTGTTTTTGAGCCCTTCTCCTGCTCTTTCCACACCGCCCTGCTTGGAGCCCACACAAAATCAGTAAATCGTGGAAAATGGTGCCCTGATCCTGAGGAAGGGCTGTTGCTCTCTGCAGGGGTGGTGTGATTTAGGAGCCTGTCCCTGAGCCTTTCCTCATCCACCCTGTTTGCAAACAGCTGCAAACCTCAGGAACAGGGAAGAAGATTCCCAGAGGACACAGTTTGGGATATTTCATACCCCTCCTTCTCGGTGAGGTTTGAGAAGAGTTCATGTTTTCATCTTTGCCAGAAAAATAAAATAGCATTATAAAGGAAGTTGTGAGGAGCCCCCTAATCCAGAAGCTGGCTCACTCAGAAAATTTGCTCAGTACCCTGAAATGTGGGGAGAGCTGCAGTGTGGGAGTGCCTCACATCCCCTGCCCTGGGGCTGAGCTCAGGGGGGCTCCTGCCCCCTCCCTGCCTCTCCTGAGCCTGAGGAGCGGGCATGGAGCAGCCTGTGTTTAACAGGAACACGGACACTCCCCAGCAGCCTGATCCCATCATTTCCCTGCCGGTGCTGGCAGTGAGTGACAGCTCTGTAATCTCCCTGGGGGAGTCATCCCGTGGGTCAGCCTCTTGTCAAGGAAACCACAGGCGATGTTTGGAGTTCCTTCTCGGAATTCTCCTGCTTTAAAAGCATTTCAGAGTTCCTTCTTGTCTGTAATGTCAGGGGAGTGGTGATAAATGTCATCTGTCCCCCAGGATATCATACCTGCAGCCAGCTGTGGGTTTTCTGACAGGCTGGGGCATTTTTGGGATTCAGAAAGGGGAGCAGGAGCTGGAGTTCAGCACAGGGAGAGGCTGCAGGAGCAGTGGGAGAGCAGAGCTGAGTGGCAGCTGTCAGGAAAACGATGTCTGAGGATGACAAACCCTTGGTGACCTCACTCTCTCCAGGGCCCGATACTTTTCACTGAAGTATTTATTATTTTTCCACACTGACTGTGCCCTCTTGTGTGCCCAAACCTGGTCAAGCTCACCTAACCAACCCCAGCTCCTAGGCCCTGCAAGGGGCTCTGAGCTCTCCCTGGAGCATTCTCCTCTCCAGGTGAGCACCCCCAGCTCTCCCAGCCTGGCTCCAGAGCAGAGGGGCTCCAGCCCTTGGAGCAGCTCCATGGCCTCCTATGGGCTCTCTCCAGCAGCTCCAGGTCCTTGTGCTGTTGGGCCCAGCGCTGGATGCAGTGCTCCAGGTGCACCAGGGGTCTGCAAAGCATGAACTCCAAATAATTGGTGATGGCTTGATGTCACACAGCTGAGCTTTGCCATCAGGCTCACAAGTGGGGGAGCCAAGGCAGAGGCTGGAGATTTGTGGTCCAGGCTGCTGCCAGCAGCCACCCCAAGAGATGGACAGTTGGGAAGGGAGAGGGGAGGGAAGTGGTGATCTGCAGCTCTTCCTTCCCATCCCACATGCATCCAGCAGTGCAGGGATCCCGAGGGAGCAAGCAGAGGACAGCAGAAGCACGCAGGGGGGGAAGGAACCCTTCCCCCCCCCCCCCCGCACCCTTCTCAGCAAAACATTTCTGGTTTTTAATTCCCAGCTGTGTCATGTCAGATACAGGAACAGTGCTCAGAGCAGGGCCTGAAATAATCCTTCTCCTTCTGCTCTCTGTCCTGCTCTCGAGTTCATCTCCTGCCTCATTTTCTGCAAGCTCTGGTTGTATTTGTCATGGCAGAACTGTTTCAATTTCCAGTCCTTCTTGACAAGGTTCCTGACCCAGCCCATTTGCTGCTCTCAAATCCACTTGGATGTGGCTGTGAGCTGGACAGTTCCATGCTCAATGGCCCCTCTTTCTCTGGAGCCTCCCACCAAGCACCGAGATGCTCAGGGATGCACAGGCACAGCTTTAAGCTTGGGAATTTGCCTGGGAAGTGCAGAGACACAGTTTCACAGGACACCAGGGCTGTGCAGGAGCATCTCCTCACGCTGTAATGCTCTTGCATCAACATTAGCACTGTGAATCAGTGCAGGGCCTGTCTTTTGCAAGAAACTGGTGGTTTTTAACCTGCACATGGGATCTGACAGCTCTGCTCCCAGGATTTATGTGCCTTGGAGAGCACCTGAGGGATGACTCTTCTCACCCAGCAGTTGTGGGAGTGTGTGAGAGTGTGTGTGCAGAGCTGTGGTGCTGGGACAGAGCTGCAGCTGATTGTCCAAGAGGGGCTTGGTTATTTAAAAATCATGATTTACACCCAGGGGCTTTGCTTTCCACCCTTTTAATTCACCTTCCCATTTTCCTAGGATCTGCCCCGTGCTGTGCTGCTGTTAACAGTGTCTGAAATGTTTAGATCTCTTCATAAGCAAGAATCCCTCTATTTACACCTTCATTTTTGCTTAGGGACAGAGCCCATCAGCATCTGGGATTGTTCGTGCTGTGCTTGGCAGCCGTGCCCAGCTCAGCCCTTCCCCAGCCCAGGCTGTCACCCAGCCCTGGGTGTTCCCTTCAGCCGAGGTGTCTGCAACTGATGCAAACTCCCCTTGCAGTCTGAAGTTGTTTTCTCTCTCTGTAATGTCAGAGTGGCCGCAGAGGCCATGCCCTGAAATGTCACATTGTTTGTGCTTCCTCGGGGGGGATTTCGGGGCAGGGATTGCAGCCAAAGGTCAGCTCCAACCATTCCTCTTAAAGGTTGGGCCTTCATGCAAACGTTGGTAATGATCTCAGGCAGAGCCCTGGCCCCTGCCCTCCCCCTGCTGGCATTCCAGACAGTCCCAGGGACACGGTGAGGGATGGAAAACCCATCCTGGCCTCCTGCTCCACACCTCAAGTGGGCAGGAAAATGCAGAAGAGGCAGAGGTGGGATGTGCCCTTTCAGCTGGTATCCCACTCTCTGGAAAGCTGGGTGGGATCCTCTGCTCCGTCAGAGCCCATTCAGACGTTCTGTAAAGTGCCACACATTCTCAGACTCTCCAAAGTCACAGACACAGGATCCCCCTGGATGGCTCAGGCTGGAGGGAGCCCAGAGGGTCCCTGGTGGCACCTCCGTGCTCCAGCAGGGCCATGCCAGAGCTCAGGGCACTGCAGGGTGTGCTCACAGCTCTGCAATGTCCCCAGGAGGAGACCCCACAGCCTCTCTGGGCTCTGCTCAGGGCTGGCACTGCCCAGGGCAGCAGTTCTGCCTCCTGGGCAGGGGCAGCTCCTGGGCTCAGGCCCTGCCCGGGGCTCTGGGGCCATCGCTGGGCCTGGAGCAGAGCCTGGGGCTGCTCTGCCCTCCTGCACACAGGGACAGACTGGGACAGACTGGGACACACAGACAGGGACAGACTGGGACAGACTGGGACAGACAGACTGGGACAGACAGGGACAGCCAGGGCTGAGGCCCCTCTCACGGGGGCTCCTCTCCAGGCTGAGCAGCCCCAGCTCCCTCAGCCTTTCCTGGGCACCGAGATGCTCCAGGCCCCTGCTCAGCTCCAGGAGCTCCCCCCCAACCCAAACTCGGCCGAAGCCCTTTGGTCTGTCCCTCTTACCCTGGCAGGTTTCTCCTCTCAGATTAGGGGATTTATAAAAAGCTTGTAAGTCAGAAATGCTGATTTCTTGCCTTTTGTCTTTAATTTCACTGTGGTGCTGAGTTGCTCCTGCTGGGTGAGATCTGATCAGTGGTGGCACAACGTGGATTCAAACAAGTGCTCAGGAGCTGACAACCTCTTATTTATATATGGGTTTATTTTTTTAATCAGAACCCTAAACCACTGATTTATTAATTTCTGCACGTCTCAGATGCACGAAGGCTTACAAGCATCTCAAAAGAAATCTTTTGTGTCCCTGCTTGCCAGGGCTTTTCAATTCTCTCTTTCTCATTTAGATTTTTTTCTCAGTCTCCTGTAAATGCCACTCAGCCATGGGCTTTGCTCCTATTGTGATTGTCAGGAATGGTTGAATTCCCACCCCCAGGCAGGAGGGATCCCTTCCTTCGCCAATTGTGCGGCTGCTCCTCCCAACATCCAGAGATTATTTTGACAGCTTAGAGAAATTGCTTTGATTTTGTGCATTAATGCTGCTCTCAAGACTTAACACCTTTTTTTTTTTTTTTTTTTTTTTTTTTTTCTCAAAGCTTGCTTTATTGCCTTGTCTCTGCTCTTCAGGAGCTGTTTTAAGTAGTCAGACTTCCACATTTGCCTTGAATATCTTCTCCCTCTTGTTTGAAGTCCCTGCCTTTAGAAAAGGGTTTAAGTCATTTAGTCTTTCACTGCTATGGTTTCAGAGAGCACTTGGACTGCAGCTGGTTTAAGTTGGAGGATTTCAGGGAAGTTCTGACTCTGGGGAGAGCAGAACT
The DNA here is from genome assembly GCF_026979565.1 of Vidua chalybeata. Lineage (NCBI taxonomy): Eukaryota > Metazoa > Chordata > Aves > Passeriformes > Viduidae > Vidua > Vidua chalybeata. The sequence continues at coordinate 13,556,989 of NC_071547.1, read as the reverse complement.
TGGGACAGACACACTCTGCCCACACTTCTGCCTTGGAAAGGCAACATTTTGTTGTCCCTTTTTCTCCTGAAATATTTCTTTTTGTGGAGCACCAGCAGTCCTTTCCTTCCTTTCCCTTGGATAGGGATGACAAAAAGGAGGCCAAATAACCAATAACAGGCTGACCTGTGGTGCTGTACTGGTCTGAGGGATGATCTTACAGCCAAATCACAGAATCCCAGAATGGTCTGGGTGGGAAGGGACCTTAAAGATCATGGAATTCCACCCCTGCCATGAGCAGTGACACCTTCCACTGTCCCAGGGTGCTCCAAGCCCCAGTGTCCAACCTGGCCTTGGGCACTGCCAGTTGCAGTGTCCCAGTGTGACACAGACTTTAAGCTGGGACTATTTTGCCCATAATTTCCTGGGTTTTTTTGGTTTCCCAGCTCTTTGCAAGCTGCCAGGGGTTGTCCTGGTGGTCCTGTGCTGTGTCCTTGTGGTACCATCCCACATGGGTTTCCCTGTCATGGCACAGCTCAGTTAGGAGGTAAATTTGAACTGGAGAGGTCACACAACATTTTTCTCTGCTCTCTTTGCACATCTCCTTGCTGATGAGCCCTGGAAGTCCTGGAGCTCCTCCTCCAGCTTAGTTAATTCACTGGCCCACACTGCTCCATCCTGGATTTCCAGGATCCTCCAGCACCTCGGACACACAATTAAGATATTTCCACCTGTGCTGCTCCAAGCTGACCTGTGGATAAAGCTCTTTCTCTCCCCCTTTCTCTGAGTTTCTTGGTGTTTTGGTTGAGGAAGAACATCAGCCCCTAAGAGCTGCTGGGACGGGGATCAATTACAATTGGATTCTTTCTGATCGGCTCTAGGAGCCCCAGGCAAGGAGTAACATTTGACAACACAAGCTCAGAGCAAAAAGTCCCTCCCAAGTCCCCCAGCTCTTCCCTCTCATTATCAGGCATCACCTCTCAGCTCCTGGCAGCTCCTCACACACATCTCTTTTATCTCCAGCCTTTCCCCTTCCTGATGAGCTGGAAGGAGGCTCATTTTCCCCACAAGGAGCAGTTTTCCAGCCTAGAACAATCTGCCAGCTCTTTCTACAGCCCTCCCTGTCATTTATCCATCCCCGCTAAAGCTGAAACCTTCCCCAGCTCAGGAGGGGCAGATTTAATTAACCTGCTATTTCCCACCCTCCTCATTAGATTATTAACAAGAGTTCTAATGAGTTGGGTGTGATGGTGGTCCCAGTGGCCTGTCACAGCACGTGTCCTCTCCATCCATCAGCCACTGAAGTTGGGATCTTCCAGGCAGAAGAAGGGATTCCTCTATGGAATGATGTGGACCAGTGTGGATGCTGACAGTCTGGTCAGATGAACTTTCCCAGGCACCACTCTGGGAAGTTTTGAGAAAGTTCAGAGAAAAAATTAAAACAATCCTTAATCTTTACAACAAGAGTTTTAAACGTGTTGTTTATGTGTAAGATGTATACAAAAGTGTTATTCCTAATTAACCAATAGTATAAGAAGTAGCAATTAAGAACCAATCAAGTCCAGCTTTGTCAGAACTATCTATAAAAAATGTGCAGTATCTAATAAACGCAACATTTTACCTTCTAAAAACCTAAGAATTTCTATCACTTGATTCCTCCATCCTTGATACAAGAACAACAGACCAGTGTTCCCCCAGTGCAGCAGAGCTGTCAGGAAGGAGCTGCTGATGCTGCAGCTGGGGGGTGAAGGTTCAGGGCTCTCCCTCAGGCCAGGCTTTGGAAGGATGAAACAAACAGATCTCCCTCCACTGTGCTCATGGGTGCCTTAGGAATGGTTAAGGAATGCTGACACAGCCCTGGACACCTCTGGAAGCCTCCCCATGCCCAGCTGGCCAAGCAAACCCTGCGTGCTCCACCAGCACCTGGGGATGGAAATGTGCACCCTCACACTGCTGGGAGGCAAGAGAACTCATGTGCCAGAAAAGTACCAGGAATTTCATCTAAATTTCACACCTAGACTTCCCAGGGAGCTGGATGAGTTGGAGAGTGCAGTGGCAGCTGCAGTTCTGTACTGGCAGCTTCTGGGGACATTTGCCCCTGCCAGAGGCCCCCTTGTCCCAAGGACAGGTCACTGCTGCTGCTTCACTCATGGAACCACAGAGCAGTCTGGGTGGGAAGGGACCTTTTAAATGCCACCCCTGCCATGGGCAGGGACACCTCCCACTGTCCCAGGCTGCTCCAAGCCCCAGGGTCCAACCTGGCCTTGGGCACTGCCAGGGATCCAGGGGCAGCCACAGCTGCTCTGGGCACCCTGTGCCAGGACCTGCCCACCCTCCCAGGGAACAATTCCCTCCCAATATCCCATCCATCCCTGCCCTCTGGCATTGGGAAGCCATTCCCTGTGTCCTGTCCCTCCATCCCTTGTCCCCAGTCCCTCTCCAGCTCTCCTGGAGCCCCTTTAGGCCCTGCAAGGGGCTCTGAGCTCTCCCTGGAGCCTTCTCCTCTCCAGGTGAGCACCCCCAGCTCTCCCAGCCCGGCTGCAGAACTGAGGGGCTCCAGCCCTCGGAGCAGCTCCATGGATTCTCTGGACCTCCTCCAAGAGCTCCAACTCCTTCCTGTGCTGGCCCCAGGGCTGGGGCAGCTCTGCAGGTGGGGTCTCACCTGAGTGGGGCAGAGGGACAGAATCCCCTCCCTTGGTCCCCTGCTCTGTGGGATCAGCCCAGGGCATGCACAAAACAGAGCAGAACTTGTCCCTGGTTTCTTTGTCACCCTGATTTGCCGTCACCTTCCTGCAGAGCCCCGTGTGGGTGTGACCAGGCTGTGCACAGGCGAAGAGAGTTTGGGCTGTTTTCAGAAAAAGGGCTGTGTGAGGGGAGTGTCACCCCAAATAACAACTAAGGAGGAAAGTAGGAAGGAAGAGGCCAAGGCGGTGAAGCAGGACCAGCAGCATCACATCCTGGGAGGAAACATTTCCACGAGTAGTGATCTAGGGTTTGGGCTCTGGAACTGAGGGGAGATTGGCTGAATTTGCTCTGGAAAAGTCCTCCAGGAAGGGAAGGCAGAGGCAGAAGCATCAGAAGTAGGCACAATTTGGAATTCCCAGCTTCACTCCAAAGCATTCCTGCTTTTCCTGCGAGAGGTCCCATGATGCCCCCCATGAGACTGGGAGGGGATTTGTTGGACACTTCTTGTGGAGTTTTGGGGTTGAGAGGTGGGAGTACAGAGCAGGTTTGGGAACCAAGGCTAGCACCAAGAACACTTTGGGAAGTGATGTCTGGAGACTTCCTGCTGGAACCAGCAGGGTTTGTGCTCCCTGTCCTTGCTCCTGTCAGAAGCTGCACAAATCATTTCCCTAGGGAAAGGAGAGTTTCACTGTGCCAGGAAAAAAAAAAAGAGCAGGAGAACACAAGGAGATGGGGATTTTTCTGTCTTCAAATCCACAAGATTTACTCTTCTTTTTCCTTGACTTGCATTATATGAGAAATCCCAAAAAAAACCCTTGTGAATATGCTGGGATTAGGCTTTTCCAGGCTGGAAGAGATGGGATATTCTGTTTGGAAATTAATATATGGCAGCTATGAAGTGCCATTTGGGTGGCTGATGTTATTGCTCCTGCAGGTTTGAGCTTTCCAGTGGCGTTTCTGTGATTCTGCTGTAATTTCTATTTATAATTTGACCAATTTCTTCCTTTTTTTCACTTGAGTTCATTCCTTTGACGAGATTATCCATATTTCCCCCACATCAGCAGTTGGTCCTTGGTCTCCCTTTCGTGCTGCGGGAGGTGAATTAAACAAAGATGGCAAATGAAATGGAAAGAAATTCACTTAGTCCCATGAAATATTAACAGGCACTTATGGGAAGAGAGCCCTGCTGCTCTGGAAGGGCTCTGCTGGAGGGAGGCACCTGCAGGGTGGGAATTCTCTGTCCCCCTGGACATTTGAGGGCCTGGCTATGGGGTGGTGATTGTCTTCAATCAAATTCGTGGTTTGGTTCTTTCAGTCGAGAAATGAGCCCCAGGGGCTGAGGTCAGGGACAGGCTGAGCCTGTGTGCTTGCTGGGAAGGGGAAGGACAGGTGGCCCCACCACCAGGGCTGGAGGGGTGACACCAACGCCCAGTCCTGGTGACAAACGGCTCCCATGGGAAGGAGAAAATACTGTTTATTCAAGGGAATCTTTTCTTTCCTCTGCAATGATCCTGAATGCTCAAACAGCTGTGGAGAGGGATGCCTAGCTGGGATGAGAGCCCATCCACCAGGATGGTTTATGGACAATCATCCCACATGGATGGATGCTCCAGCCCTTTCTAAGGACTGTGTGTGGGAGCGTGGTCAGAACTTGCTGACAAGATCCTGGCTCTGATTCCTTATAAACCTGAAAACAAGAGGATTCCCAGAGGCAGGGAAGGCCAGGGAAGGTTGGAAGCAGCAAGTGTGAAAGCCCTGGAGGTGAGGAGAGGCTGCTCAGCTCAGCATCTGTGCTGTGGAGAAAGGGGAGACATTTAACAGAGCTAAGGTTCAAAGGCACAGAAATCCAGAGAAAAATGCCTGGAAAAGCACTGGACCAGGCTGTCCAGGGAGTCACCATCCCTGGGAGTGCTCCAGAAATGTGTCCCTGTGGCAGCTGGGGATGTGGCACTGGCTTGACACTTGGACTTGGAAATCTTAGAGGGCTTTTCCAACCTTATTGATTCTACAATTCCATGAAACACCAATAATTTCCACTGCTGTATTTCCCAGATTTTTTTTCTAAACCCAGTTGTCTTTTTTTTTTTTTTTTCTGATGTTGCTTTTAAAGGTACTGCTGTCACAATTATTTATTGATGGCATCACCTCGATGCCAGCAAGCCTCAGGCTTGGACCAATGTCCTGCTGGATGAGATGTGCACAAATTCCCCCAGCCTCTGCTCATGGATCTGGATAATCATAATAAATTCAGATTTATGTCAGGCGCTCGATTTCCATGGCAGAGAATATGCTGTCTATGGAATCAATGGACAGTTATTAAATGGATTAAGAAACAGGCAGCTTAAAGCCCTCAAAATGCGATTGTTGGTGGAGGATCAGTGCAGAACAAGCTGCTTGCACAGGAGCTTTGCAGGATTCAGCTTCCACCCTGCTGTATTTCTCTATTTTCATGAATGATCCAGAAAATACCTATAAATTCCTGCCCATGCAGTTGGCAGCTGACTGGGATTTTAAAATAAATAAATAAAGCTGAAGGCAGGGCTCTAATGCAGAGCAGCTGCAGCTGCCTGGGAGAGTGGCAGCAGGGGAACAGGGAATCCAAATCCAGCAGGTGCTGGCCTGGGAGCAGGGAATGGGGGCCTCTCCAGCAGCCTGGGAGCTGCAGGGCCTAAAAGTGATTTAAGGCCCCACTGGGGAGCAGGTGATTCTGGACATTTAATGCCCTGTAGTGGGGAAATGGATGGACACAGGGAAGAGGGGAGGCTACAGGTGGAACAGGAGTTTTATCCACCTGGAGTGAAAAGCAGGAGGGGTCTCTCATTTCTCTGCCTGCAATGAGACCTTGAACTGAGGACGTTGGGCATGGAAGTCTGGTGTGAATTCCTAGTGGAATTCTGTGAGATCTCAGGGTGGGGGTGAGGTGAGGGCAGCTCAGCCCAGCACCGGGGGCTCAAACCCTGCTGGGCTGCAGGATCCTTTCCCCATTGCTCAGGGGAAATCCCGCTTCCCAGGAAAACAGGAAGCTGTGTAATTAGCAGCCTGTTGTGTCCTTGTTCAGCTTGGCTCCGAGGAGCTGCACATTTCAGAGCATATATTTATTTATAGAGCTGTGGGTGTCCTACTCCTCACCTGGGGAGCGTGGCTGAGTGAGCTGCACTCACCTGAGACACACACACTTACCAAAAACCAGTCCCAGTTTGATCTGGGAATGAAAGGATGAGCCAGGGATGTGTGCTGGGAGCTGGGAGAGATGCTGGGGGAAAAGGGGAAAGGGGGGAGAGGGGGAGCATGGCCAGGCTGGAGGGGCCAGGTGTCCCAGGGAGATGAGGAATGTCCTGAGCCTGCTGAAGGCCACGTTGAGGTGGAGACCTCACAGATCACAGTTCTGCTCCTCATCTGCTCCAGGTGGCAAACCTGGGGATATCTGGAGAGCTCTGGTCCTCCAGGCTCAGCAAGGGGAGAGAAATAAGTTGTGAGCAGGGCAGAGAAATCTGATCTCCAGTCCCTGGTGCCTGCTCTCTTCTGTGGTCATTTCCAGCTGTTCTCTGGGACCTTGGCTGTGTCCAAGGTTGGAGTTGGAATGTTCTCCCCCTCCCTGTCCTGCCTGAGCTGCCTGAAGCTGTTTGCTCACTCTGCATCCACAAACACACACACACACAACCAAACTGGGGCCGTAGGGAATGTTTGGAAGAACTTTCCCTTCCAGGCTCTTTCCTAAACTTCATCCCTGCACTCCACAGGATGCAGAAGCTGGGGCTGTGAGCAAAAACTGAGATAATGTTATTGTAGAGGAAAACCGAGGAAAATGCTGCCTTGGGCAAAGGGGGCTCTTCCAGAAGCTGTGGGGGTGGGATTTGCAGCTGGCAGGGGGTGCAATCCCAGATGGCTGGGGGGGAGCAGGTGTAAATTCCATCTGGAGCTTCACCTCTCCTCTCCCTGAGTCACTCACACACACACAGCAGCCACCAGCACCAGGTTTGGAGCTGCAGGAAACTCTTCTTCTTCTTGAGAAGGTTTTGAAGCATTCCTGAGGTACTTTGTGCCCCTTGGGAGACCTAAATCATCACAGGAACCTGCATTTCCTTCCTTTGGACACCTGTTTGTGCCAGATTTTTTACAGCTATGGCACAGATAATCCCGACTTCCAGAGGAGCTACTTGTGATTCACAGTGAATATTTTGTCACTTCATTCCTCCCAGTGTGGGGATGGAATGGTGGCAGGATCACATGTGATCCTGCTTGTGCAGTGTGCTGGATGCATCCCATTTGGACAGGATGGGAATGAGGATTGGGATGACTTAGGGTGCCCTCAGCATTGTGCTGGAACCAGGAAAAGCACTGGGCTTTTTCTGCCTCTCATCCAGCTCCCACAGCCTTGGGTCCCTGCCTTTGGCACAGCTGGCCCTGCTTTGGGCATCTCCTGGAGATTTTGCCCTCTCCTCCTGCTGTCACTGTGGAATTTGGTACCTGGCAAAAGAGCAAGGCAAATTCTCCTGCTCTGAGGCAAATCCCCACAAATCCCATGTGCTCCCTGGAGTCCAGAGCCTGCTGCTGTGCTGCGGGGCTCTGTGGTGTGCCACTGGTGGAGAGGGCTTCAGGACAAGGCTTTGCATTGTGTGTTCAAGAGAGCTGGACATAGCCATGGTTATTCCAGCTCCAGACATGATCACTTCCTGAAAAGGGCCACACTCCTGCTTGCACTGGGGAAACCAGCTGTGAGGAAGGAGATGGGAATACTGGGAGTTTGGGTGGGCCAGCAGCATCTGAGAGCTGCAGTGTCTGCACAAAATGGACCAGGGCTGACCTGTGTCAAGCCCAGGACTGGAATAAACCCACCTAAGAGGCCTTTCCCACAAGAATTCTCCATGTTTTACTTTAAGCTCATAATTTTCTCCCTGTAAAAGGTCAGGAGCTTTCTCCTTCCAGATGTGCCGCAAACGGAAAGAGGTCGGGTGGCAACCATGCAGATTTATTTTGTACTACATGAGAACAGCTGAAAGTTCTGCTTGTGCTGATTGACCTGGCAGAGAGAGCCCACCAGGTGAGGGGCAGAGCAGTGGCAGGGGCACTCATTGCAAAATGGGCTGGCGTATCCATTGGATTTCCCAGTGCCTATCCATAGGAAACAGGAATAACTAGGTCAGGTTTTCAGTGCTTAAGAACCTCAAAGATTATTCTTAATTTCATGAAAATAATTTTAAATATCATCTTTAACCTGTGTGGGGTTGGCCAAGTCCTTATTTATTGTTCCTTGTGAGGAAGAGGAGGTGCTAAAATGGAATTTCCAGAGAAGCTGTGCAACTTCTGTAAAAGTCCATCTGAACTCCTGCATACGTTTGTTTAAACCTCTGCAGCTGTCCATCTAAATCTGTGCAAAATTCCGTCTGAATCTCTGCAATTGTCCATCCAAAGCTCTGCAAAGTCCACCTAAATCTCTGCAGATGTCCATCTGAACCTCTGCAAAATTCCATCTGAACCTCTGCAAAATTCCATCTGAACCTCTGCAATTGTCCACCTAAAGCTCTACAATCTTCCATCTTTACACCTGGAAAATTCCATCTAAACCTCTGCCATGGTCCCTCTGAACCTCTACGAAACTCCATCTGATCCTCTGCAATTTTCCATCTGAACTTCTGCAAAATTCCCTCTAAATCTCTGCCCAATTCCATCTGCATCTCTGCCATGGTCCAAGCTGCCCCTGCACCCCAAGTATCCCCTGTGGAGTACAGCAAAAACGTCTGGAGCAGCATTCCTCCAGGGACCTCGGGCTTGGAAGAATCCCCAAGAGGGGAAAGGTCTTCTGTCTGGTAGGGAGCCAGGGAGGCTCTACCTCAGGCCACTGCTTGCCCAGGGCTTGGAGTAGGTGCCAGGGAAATGCTCCCACTATTTAGAGCTGCATTCCCACCCCTGTCTGCTCCTGGATCCCACCTCAGCCCAGCCCAAATGTCCCTGGCCTGGCTCCCTGCAGCTCTTCTCACCTTCTTTTATTGGAATCGGGACTTTTCCCATTCCCTGGCCTCCCAGGGCACTCCTGGGCTGCAATAATTGATAATTGTTATTTAACCAGGGACCTGATGACTCCCTTGATATTTCCCTCAGAAGGATTCTGGTGACCTTTTTTCTGAGCAGCTTTCACACCTCCGTGCCTTGCAGCAGCCCTGGGAATTCAGCAGGATGGAAACCCTCTGGTTACAGAAGAAACTTTAATTTTTGTGCTCCTCACCGGGTTCTCATTCAAATGGGCTGAAATACAAACTGTTCACTCTGTCCTTCTCCTTCCTCTCCCTGCTGCTGCCCAGGGAAATGCTGGCAAAGCACCAAGAGCATAACCCTGGCCAAATGTTCTTAGGCTAAATCCAGGCTGCTGCCAAAATTTGGGGAGTGAGGGAGAGCCACTGGCAGGGATGGGGAGCCCTACAAGTGGGAGCTGCTTTGGCACATCCCAGGGAAGGATGGAGCTGTCCCAGGGAAGGTTTGTGCTGCCCTGAGCTCCTGGAATGAGCCATGGAGCTCAGCCCCGAGAGATGCTGAAGAACCAGTGTTCAAACCCCCCTGGAGGTTTGGGAGGATGGAGTGGAAGAACTGCACAAGATATAAATCGTTTTTACCTTCTTCCCTTCAAAATATCCCTGCAATCTTAAGTCTAAAAACCGCATTAAGGGAGTGTGATTGAAGAGGAGAAGATGAACACCCGAAGTGAGGAGATGGCACATGCACTGCCTGCCTCCCTGCCGGGATGCATCACAGAAATGACCTTTCAGCCCTGACCGGAGCTGGGATTTTTCCTGCTCAAACCCTGTTCAGGATGTTCCAGAGGGGCTGTGCTGCCAAAGGCAAGGAAGAGCACCTCAGTCACAAAGATTAATGGGTCTGGATACAGTCCCAGAGGATGTGGGATCAGGGACAAGCCAGGGGTGGGCTTCAGGTGCCTAAATCACTGCCCCTGCTGTTGCTCACATCCCAGCAGCTCCAGGCAGGGCTGGCACAGGTCTCACATGGATCTGTGCCAAACCTGCCCGCAGCACTCCTGCTGCCTCAGGCCCCCAAGGGTGCCCAAAAGGGAATTAGCTCCCTGTTTTCAGGCTGCTGGGATTCATCAGCAGTGTTTTGGTGTGAGCTGGGGCTCGAGCTCCAGCCCCTGGACATGGAACATCCCCAGCAGAGCCTGGGGAGAGATTCAGAACCCCAGAGCTCACCCATCCCAGTAACCTCGCTGACTGTCCCACCTGAGAGGGGTGTCTGACACCAAAAATCCCCATGGAGATACAGAGGTGCCCCAGGACCTGCTTCAGCCCCAAAACGTTGTGCTAGAGCTGCCTGAGGGTGGCAGGGACCTGCTCTGCCCCGCAGATGTGACTCTGGTGCCTGTCACGGGTGTTTCATGGTGGCAAAGCTTCACCCCCATCCTCTCCTCCCAGCTGGAGCTGCTCCAGCTGCACCTTCATGCTCCATCCTTCCTCTCCGCAGCAGAAGGGAGAGAAATTCCAGACGACTCCGAGCCGATTGTCCTTCCTCACTGACCTCTCGATTCACCTCCACTTGAAATGCATCAAAGCGCTGCCCTCTTCCCTGTGGCACAGGCACAGCCCCACCTTTGGCCACAGGACAAAGCGAGAGGCACCAGGAGCAGCCAAGTGCGGAATTTCAAACGATGCCCACGGAATTTCAAAGGATGCCCGTGGAATTTCAAAGGATGCCCACTCCAAGTGGGGAATTCGGCAGCTCCAGTGTGTCCCTACTATAAACAAAGGCGAAACGCTGTGTGCATCAGCAAAAGGCTTTGTATTGTAAAATGTTCCCTTTATGTCAGAGCAGGAGAGAATTCAGATGATTATTGACCCTGCACTGCAGGAAAGCCACATTAGAATATCTCCAAATCAATCGAGAACAGAGCAGAGCGGAGCAGCGGGGAGAGGCCGAGGCTCTGCAAAGGGCATCACATTGCAGCTCGCTTTGGCCTCCTGAAAAAAAGTTTGCAAAGCATCTGCTGGAGGCCCCCGGAGCCTTTTCTTTCTAATTGTCACGTTTGACAAGGCGATGGCCCGGGGGAGAGGCGGAGAGGCAGATAATGGACCCACTTTAATTGCTTCCAGTTCCATGAGTCAGAACACTCGGGAATGGCAAAGGGGAAGGGCTGCAGCTTCACTGAAGGAGCTTTCTGGCTTTCAAGAAAGCTCTGAAGGAACAAATGCTAAACTCAAAGCCAAAGTCTTGGAGGGACTGAAGATTCCAGGTTCTGGAATTTCTTTCATGTTTTGCTTTTGACAGGAACTCTCGAGTTAAGTTTCAATCATGTTCTGAAAGAGGGAGGGATGGTTTGTCAGCTAAGAGAGGAGGGGGATGGGTGTCATTCCAAGAGCCTTTTCCTCAGGGATGGGCACTGAGGAAGAGTCCAGCTGGAGGTGGAGGATCCAGCATCCATTGGTGGTGGGAGCTCACTGCAGATACAGAAGTCGGGATGGATTTATCTGGAAGCTGAAGGGAGGACGCTGTTCCCCACCGGGAGCTGAGTGTGGCATGTTCTGGGAATGGGCAGACAGAGAACCTTCTGACCTCCCTCCTCCCTGACAGGCGTGAATCACAAAATCCTGGAATGCTTTTGGTTGGGAGTGTTATAAATGAGTCCTCCAATTTATTAATTGAAGAAAATTTATTAAATGCTCCAAGTAAAAATTTAGAGAATAACAACGAAAAGCCACTATCCAATAAAAAGGCTCAGTGCCGAGCCCAGGTATCGGCGCTGGGTGAGACACAGGTTTGACCGCTACAGCAGAGGGTCCCCTATGCTTCACGCCGACTGTCCTGTCCCAGCGGTTTTTATCACGGTTTTTCTTGCCCGAGGTAGAGTCTCTTTTCTTCCTTTTCGGACTGCACATACTCATGCGGAGTTCTTTCTCTGTGGCAAGCTGAACAAAACATGTCCAGAGAGTGATGAGCACCCATGATTGCAGTTCCCCGTATTTAGATGTATCTCCCCATGGCTCCAGCTATCTCAGTCTCAGATATTTTTCCTGCATTCGTCGTTCCTGGGATCACCTTGATGGATGATCCAGCTCCAGCTGGCCACGTTCATTTGATTGTAAATGAGGTTCTCCCTCCCTTGTCCAGGTGGTTTCGACATTGTGTTGCAATCCCCGTCACTGGCTTGTGTGTTTTTAAAAACTTCTTCTAGGAGTACATCTTAACAGTACATAACTATAAAATATATGACAATTTTATTTGCACGAATTATCATATACATATATAACAGGAAGGACCTTTAAGCTTATCTTGTTCCACCCCCTGACATCTTCCACTACCCCAAGCTGCCCAACCTGGCCTTGAATGTCTCCTGTCCTTCTGGCCAAGGGCAGGGGGGAGTTTCCTGGAAAAGTAAGGAGCTCACAGCCAGAGCTGAGCCCAGTGCTCCAGGAAAACAAATTAAAATATCCCTGTGCAAGGTCTGGGTGGCTGATGGCACTTGGTGTTCCCTGGGGTCTGGGACACTGGGACCAGGCACGGTTGCTGTTCGGACACCAGTCACTGGAGAAGGGTTTTGGAGGAGCAGGGAAAGCCGTGGCAGGGTCCCTGGGGTCTCTGTCATGGCACACCCAGCCTGGCTGGGGACAAAAGGGTCACCTTGGCTTCCCATGGCTTCATCCACTCTTGCCCTTCCCCCTGGCCCTGCCCTGGCTGGGGACTGACAGGGGCTGGGCTGTGCCATGGATCGGTCAGGACACAGCTGGGCTGCACGGTGGGAAAGCCACTGGAAAAAGGCTTTGGGGGATGATTGACAGGAACTGTCTCGGTGGAAGGAGCTAATCCGAGCAGCTCATGAGCACCAGGTCCCTAATTAAAGCACACAGCCTGGCCCTGCTGTAATTAATTTCCCCGTGCTGCTGGCTGGCAGCACTCTCAGTGCCACTGACTCAGTGCTGCTGGCAGTCTCCGGGGCATGAGATGGGGCAGGGGGGCCGAGCCTGGGAGCAGGATGTGCCCCTTCCCTCCTGGGGCCACAGTGCTCCAGCCCTGGGCACAGCCAGCAGCTGGGCAGGACCCTGCTGCCTGGCCTGGGAGCTTCCCAGGCCAAGAGAGATCCTGTGGATCACCTGTGCCCGCTCAGCCATCGGGATGGGTGGCACAGGGGAGGGTGATGCTCATGGCTCACCTCTGCCAGCAGCCCTCTCCCCGTGTACACATGGATTTACATGGATTTACTGTGCCCTTCGCTGGAGTTGGGACAGGGATGGTGTCACTCTGATTCCTCTCGCTTGGGAATGGCTTTTGCATTCCCTCTGCTGTTTCCTATTTATTCCTAAGGCCTGTGGGATGCACTCCAGCAAAACAGCTCAGACTGGGACACTGGGGTGGCATCCAGCTGTTCCCAGGCCATGGCAGGGAGGAAGAGCCTGGGGACAGCTGGATGTTGCATAAGGAGGTGACTCCTGCTGCTGCGGTGTCACCCCCGGCCCCATCACCCAAATCACGGAGCTGACAAGGGAGGCTCCAGAAAGTCCCGTTTCTCTGCCCACGGGTTTCATTATCAGCTGCAGAGGGGTGGCCAGAGAGTCGCCAGCACTGTTTTAATTTCCCAGGAGGCTGCTCTTGGTGTGCCATGGCTGCAGCGGGGAGTCTCAGTTGTCTCGTTTTACTGCACTTCATGCAATGGGACGTGACACGTCAAAACATGACAAGGCAGCCAAAATGTGTCACAACACTACACTCAAACTCTGCCTTGCAGGGTTGCTCAGCAGCTGATAGCATCAGGCTCCAATTATCTCTGCATGCTGAGCTGGGGTTTTTATCCCTTGTGGAATATGATATATGGGAGTCTCCTGCCTGTATTGGACTATTGGATCACATCAGATTTATTAACCACACACGGTGAATTGTTCTGACCAGACTGACACCCAAAGCTGAGATCCCGGGCTGTTTGTGCAGGAAGGAGACTTTGCCACCCCAGATTTTCCATTTGTTATTCCTTCAGTAAAGATTTTGTGAGGTTTCTGTGTGATTAAAATCTGTTGCTCTTGGTGTTTGGTGTCGACCACCTGCCAGGCTCGAAGGGAAGTGCAGCCACTGCTTCAGATTCCCCCCGGGAATTTGCAAGGCTGGATTTGGCTCCAGTCTCCCCCATTCATCCCATTCTGCTCCACTGGGCTTTCCTGTCTGTCTTTTTGCACTCTGCTTTTCCACCTTACTTTGTAATGAGGCATCAACATTCCAGAACAATATTTTGAGTTTTTCAAAGGAAAAACCCTTCCACAACAGAGGCAAAACCCTCCCACAAGAGAGGCAAAGCTGCTCTTGTCCCTGGGCTGGAGATTCCCAACGATGGGGAGGATGTGTCCTTTGGCCAGAGGTGCTGTGAGGAGCTGGGAAGGAGTCATGGTGTCTCTGCTCACATGTGGCATCCCCAAACGGAGCCTCCTGCTGCCCTGGCTGCTGTCCATTCATTTTATCTCCCATTTGGAGGAATCAGACTAATTACTGGCTGCTAATTGCTGGGAAAGCACTGCTGGCACTGCCTCCCTTCCCACCAGTGGCAGGGAACAGCCTGGGTCTCCTCAGGCCTCTCAGCCGGACCTTCAGGAACCCTCAAAGGCCCTTTGGAGAAGGTGCTGCTCTCTCCATCCCTTCCCTCCCTCCAGGCTCATTCCCAGCTCCCCAGCTGGGGAATTTGGTGAACCAGAATGCTTCCTTGGGATTCCTGTGCAGCCCAGCTCCTGGGGAAGTGGGTGGGCAGGAAAAAAATTGTTCCTCTCTGGGATTTTCCAGCCCCATGGGGCTGCCAGCATGATTGGGACACATGGAATCTGCTCCTGCCTTGCACACTTGGTGGGATCCCTGAATGAAGCCTTGCACGTGACTTCCTCCTACAACAGCACAATGGAAAATCCTGCTGTTTCCTCCTCTTCCTCGGTGGCTGCACAGGTTCAAAGGAAAAAAATATGGGGAGAGAGGAAGCAGGAATATGTTGCTTAAAGTTTTGAGCAGGAGAAGGAAAGGATCCTTTTGGCCCTGAGACTTCTCCAGGCAGGTCTGACCTGAAAGTTATTCTGGGAATGTCTCACAGTTATTTCTCCCAGGAGATCAAATCAGTCCAAAATTATTTGTAGAAAGTCACAGTTACATTTTGAGAGCAGTGTGGGCACACCTGCTTGTTTGGAAGAGTTGTTCTGTGACCCTGCAAAGTGAGGAGCTGGAGGTGCTGGGATGGGATTTGGGGTTTCCTGGTACATCCCAGGTGCTTTTCCAGAGGCTCAGGTGTGCCCATGGCAGAGGGAAATGCCCCAGAATTTGGTCCCTTTGCTCACAGATAAGATCTTGGGAACAGGGCTGGTGTTGGATGTGCAAATGCAAAGCGCTGATACCTCTCTCTCACTTCCCGAGGGTGCGGGGCAGAGGAGGCGCTGGGACTCCATCTCTACAAGTGTACATTGATTTAAGCTCTTGAGCTGAGTGGCAGAATCCCATTTTTAATCCTACACTTTAATCACTGGCTGCCCTGGCATCTGTTTGTGGTTGGTGGTGCCACACTTGGAGGGGGAATTTCAGGCTCCTCTGCCAAGAGAAGCGCTCTCCATGACCCTGCCTAATTCCCACCCTATTTCTGTCCTTCCTCAGGAAGCAAACTGCTGATTTTGGTGCTTTGCTTGAACATCCCATCAGAAGTGGAGTCCTGCCCCGGGGCGTGTGTATGCTACAGTGAACCCAAGATCACCATCAGCTGCCAGCAGCAGGGGCTGACAGCCATCCCCACGGAGATCCCCATCCAGAGCCAGCGCATTTTCCTGCACAACAACCGGATAACGCTGGTTAGGGCCACCAGCTTCACCTCCTGCCGCAACATGACCATCCTGTGGATCCACTCCAACAACATCAGCCTCATCGAGCCCGGGGCCTTCTATGGGCTCACCAAGCTGGAGGAGCTGGACCTCAGCGACAACACGAACCTGAAATCCATCAACCCTGTCACCTTCCGGGGGCTTGTGCACCTCCACACCCTCCACCTGGATCGCTGCGGGCTCCTGGAGCTCTCCACAGGGCTTTTCCGAGGGTTGTTCTCTTTGCAGTACCTCTACCTTCAGGATAATAACCTCCAGATCCTGCTGGACGACACCTTCATCGACCTGGCGAACCTCACGTACCTGTTTTTGCACGGGAACAAGATCAAGAGCTTGTCGGAGAACGTCTTCCGGGGGCTGATCAACCTGGACCGGCTGCTGCTGCACCAGAACAGGGTGAGCCTGGTGCACCGGCGCGCCTTCCACGACCTGGGGAAGGTGATGACCTTGTACCTGTTCAACAACAACCTGACCGTGCTCACGGGGGACACCATGGCCCCCCTGGTGTCCCTGCAGTACCTGCGCCTCAACGGCAACCAGTGGATCTGTGACTGCCAGGCCCGCTCGCTCTGGAATTGGTTTAAGCAGTTCAAGGGCTCCTCCTCGGAGCTGGAGTGCCACCTGCCCCCTCGCCTGGCAGGGCGGGACCTCAAGCGGCTGCAGAGCTCCGAGCTGGACAGCTGCGTGGACTCCTTCAACCAGATCCGCACCAGCGTTTTCAGCACCAAAACCAGGTCGGGGAAGCTCCCGACGGGGCTGCCCCCACTGGGCTCCCGCGACGGCTCCTCCAAGTGCTGCCAGCCAGAGATGGACAAGTCTTTCATTTACGAGGCCAAGGGCAAGGCAGGGCCCTCCTCCCACAGCAGCCGCTCATCCAACAACCACCTCAAGGAGAAGGAGAACATGTCCAGGCCCAAGTACATGGAGACAGACCCTTCCAAAAACGGCAGCAACAAGCAGATAAACGATTCCCCCTTTGGGACCTTCCCCAGCATTGTAGACCCTCCTTTGACCAAGTTGAGACCCGAATTTCTAGAGCCCATTGAACCTTCCACAGTCCCAACCAAAAAGAGGCAGGGCTGCTCTAAAAAGAACAGATCAAAGGCCCAGTGCCGCCTCACCCAGCAGGGGAACAGCTCCACATTACAGCTCAGCCTAAGCCTTTTGATCCCCCCCTTGGTGTGGAGCTTACTGTTATTCTGCTAAAATTAACTCTTTTCCTGGGTTGATGACACTTTAATACTCGACTTTTGCTGACCTCCATAAATGTTGCAAACAAAAGCAGGACTCCCATCCACCCTGAGAAAGCTTTGTTACACAAAACTTAACTGGATGCCTTTATTAAAACAAACAAACAAACAAAAAACAAAACAAAACAAAAAGACAAATACTGAGATGTACATAATTTATTTGTCCTGAAACCTGTGAATTATACCTTTGGTCTTCGGAGCTGCACTTGCCCACAAAGCAGCTTTTGCTACAGCAGATGGTAAAGAAATATGGTTTATTTACAGGAAAAAAAAAAAGTGTAAGAAATGCTCTGAAAAGAATGTCTAAAATCTGTTTGTAACTCACCATCTCACTGAACACTGTTGCAGGTTCCCATTTGCAGAGGTAATGGATTTGATGCTGTTTTAATCCTATGTTGATGACTCTTGCAGTTTTTCCGTCTCCATTCCATCCTTCACACCACGTTTAAGGGCAGCATTTGTTAAAGAATGCTGCCTGCCCCTTCACAAGATTGCAGTATATATAGATATGCATTTTATTTTACTTGTGTACAAGTATACAAAAAAAAGTATAAAATAAAGATTTCTTTTTCCTAAGTGGTTGTCATCTGCGAGGGGTGAAGGACTCGGAGCAGCTAAAAAGCTGAAGATTTAAGAGGATGTGGAGCGTGATCTGAGCATTTAACACCACAGTGACAAATAAGGCATTTTTGGATGGTTATGCAACCCATAAGTGGTGCCAGCAAAGGGTTTGGTTGTGTGAAACATGCCCTGCTCATGCTCCTGTTTCCCTGCAAACTATCCCACCTCCTCCAAGCATCATTCGGATTCCAGAATGATCAGAAGAGCAGGAAATGCTGGCCCAGCTGCTCAGAGCTGGAGTAGAGGAATGTCAGAAACAATCCCAAGCTTTGGGCAGGGCCATTTTTCTCCTGCTCTGCACAGATGGGCTAAGCTCTGTAGTAGGTCCCACGTGGAGCAGCACTGGGATTTAGGAAATAGGGGGGCTCTCCCCAGAAACACAGGGCCTGGCAGCTCAGGTGCCCATCCCTGGAGTCACTGTGCCAGTGGCTGCATCTGCAGGGTGACCTTGGGATGCTGAGAAAATAAACCATTGCAGTCCACATGCAATGGATGCCACCTCATGGGACCCAGTGGTCCATGAAGTGGAGCTGGCTGTGCCCTCCTGGCACTGCAGCCACCCCCTGGGCCTGGCTAGGAAGGGTTGGGCACAGAGCTTATCAGGAGGCTGCTTTTCCTTATCAAAGCACAGAGATTGTCCTGTGCCCCTCTCTCCTGCTGGGGTTGGAGGTCTCTGAAGGCAGGAGCAGCCTCTCACGCAGCTGTCAGGGGCTCCAGGATTATGTGTGGAAGTCAGACTGGGGGGCTCCAGGTTGCACCATCCCTTGGGTTCCCAGCACTGGGACTGGTGCTGAGCTTCCCAGAAGGAGTGAGGCACTGCCAGCCAGGAGTGAAGGGCATCAGCAGGGCCATGGCTTCCTTCCAGCCTTGTCCTAGACCTGATGGCTCACAAGGAGGGAGCAGAGACCATGGGGAGAAGCAGGAGGATGCTTGGATGACTGATGTCCCACCTGGGGATACTGTAAAACAGGGTCTGGGCCCCACTCTGGGTGCTGCTGGCTCTTCCCACCTCTGCCACAGCCAGTTCCCACCTGGGTGAGTGACAGGGAGTGCCCAAAGTGCTGCAGTTGTGATCTGTCTCCAAATCCATCCCTGGAGCTTCCAAAAAGGTGTGGCACAGACCCCTGGGAGTGAACATCTGCCTTGTGTCACCACGATGGGGACAAGGCCTGTCTCTGCCAGCTGGGCAGGAGCTGCTGTGCAGGACAGCTCTGGGATCCCAGCAGATCCCATTCCTGCCAGCCCAGCTCCAGCTCTGCAGAGGCTCCAGGTGTGTTTGGGTGCAAATTCATTGCCCTGCAGAAGGATGGAGTGGGAAATCAGTGCCTGTGCTGGGACAGTGCCGGGGTGAGCTGGCCAGCCCTGCCAGCCCTGCTGTGTGTGCCCAGTTTGGGGTGCACTTGTCCACACTCACAGGCTACTGACTGGGACCTCCCCAGCCACTTCCTGCCATTCCTGCTCACATCTGTCCCATCATGCCAGCATGGAAGGATTTCCCAAGGTCCTGCATTCTCTGTCTCATCCCAAAAAGCACCATTGAGACTCTTGAAGGATTCAAACCTACACTGGAATCTGAAGCTCAGGAGAAGAGAGCAGCTTGGGGTCATGGGGTCAGTAGCACCCCAAAGCCCATGGAAAAGCTGGAAGACTTGTGGGATGCTGTGATGGGCTCCCATGGAACCTCCTGTTTGGGTCATAGGCTCAACGTGACTCCCTTGTACAGCTATTAGTGTACAAGGGCAAAATTCCTGCTCCATGGGCATGAGGAAGCCAGACCAGGTGGCAAAAATTCAGGATGAATCTGGAAGGAAAAAACTGAGAGAAAAGAGACCATTGTGGCTTTCCCCCAGCAGCTCAAGGGCAGAGCTGGGAGCTGGGCTTGCCCTGCCCAAAGCAGGATCTTGGGGAGTTTGGCTCCCTGTGGACAATGCAAAGCAGACAAGGAATGCCTATCATTTATCCTGAATGGAGCAGGAGCTGCACTCTGCCAACCCAGTGACACCATTCCTGCTTTCTAGAGCTCGGCTCTGCTCTGCTTTCAGTGGCTCCTAGGACTATACATTGGCCACAAGCCCAGGAGAGTTCCTCGTGCTAATTTCCTAGATTTCCTGCTGTCCAGATGCCAATTCCTGTGTTTACAGCCATTAGAATGACAAATATTGAAGAAGGGAATGCAGTGGGCAGTAGGAATTCCTGTAGAAGCTTGGTCTTCCAAAGGCTGAGCTCTGGCACTGGTGAGGTAGAAAAGGAGTTGAAAGGGAGTTTCACCCCTGCTTTGAGCTTTGCTGGGATTTGCACAACTCTTCTGGATATTCCCAGACTTACTTTACACTCAGATGTCACTGAGTTGAGTGGGATTCACCCAGGAGGGCTCAGGACCTTGTTGGCAGATCTCAGGATCCTTCCTCTCCCCTCCTTTCTCACCGTGCAAGTCACACTCAATTTTCTGCTCCTGTCACTGGTGGCAGCAATGAAATCAGAGACAAAGGCAGCAGCAAGGAGCCAGGAGGAATGAGGGATGGGAGCCCTGGGAAGAATGGGCTCCCCATCATCAGCAGAGAGCTGCAGCACTCAGCACCCACGGCCCCCTGGCACTGTCCCCACCAGACCCCTGGCACTGCTGAAGAGGCAGCCACACCACAGGCCCTCCAACAGCGGTGGGAACCGTGCTCATCCTTAATTCTCCAGAATTTGGCTCCATGGATTGCTGGCTGGTAGTTCCAAGCAGGAAGAGAATCAGAAGAGAAACCCTTCTTCCAGGTTTTCAGGTCCATCTGGAAGGACAACCCAAGCTGGCAAGGAGAAGATTGTGCCTCTCTTTGTTGTGGTGGAAGGATGGAAGGGTGTTTATCCTCCACCCCTCCCTCCCACTTCCCATCCTTGGGCACAGGGGATGCGGCTGTTCCTCTGCCTGTGGATGGGGAAGTGGATTCCAAAGGCCTGTGCAGGTGGGGATTTGTCCCATCCTGAATGGGGTCCCTGACACACAGGTGTGGTGACCCCTCACTCCAGGGGACCCCATCTCTGCTGCCAAGCTACAACACCTGATGTGGACAGATTTTATGGAAGAGGAATTTCATCCAACTGGTTTTGGAAGATGTTTTTTTCTTTTGCTAATGGATAACTGTGATTCTCTGGGATAAAAACTTGATGGAGGGATGTTGTGGCTCTGATGTAATTTCCATCAGCGAGACCTTTCCCATCAAAGCTGGAGGCAAGAGAGGGGTAATACAATGTGGAAGAAGCCCCCCTGACGGCCTGGTTCAGCAGATGTCCTGGCCACGGATTAGGAAAATATCCTGGCCATGGATCAGGAAGGCCTGGGCTGCTCTGACCCCTGTGGCTCAGGCCTTTTGAGTACAAGCTGTGTTCTGAGGATCCCTCCCTGTTCCTGTCCAGAGCCCCTCCAAGCCTTTGGGGTATGAACACTCTGAGTCTGGGCAGTGACAGTGCCCCGTGGGGCTGGGGCTAGAGCTCGTGGCTGCAGCTGCTGAGTCAGCCCTGCAGGAGCACCCAGCAGGTGACTGGGAGAGACCGGGAGCAGGACAGGGGCAGCCAGAGGGATCACAGGCAGGCAACTGGGGCACACCCTCTGCCCACTACCCACAGCAGGCTGTGTCCCCAGGAGTGTTCCAGGCACTTTGCTCCATGCAGAATGACAGAATCATGGAATATGCTGAGCTGGACAGGACAAGGATCATGGAGTCCACCCCCAGCCCTGCCCAGACCCCCAACAACCCCACCCTGGGCATCCCTGGCAGCGCTGTCCAAAGGCTCCTGGAGCTCTGGCAGCCTTGGGGCCGTGCCCATTCCCTGGGGAGCCTGAGCAGTGCCAGCAGCCTCTGGGGGAAGAACCTTTCCCTGATCTCCAGCCTGACGTGCCCTGGCCCAGCTCCAGCCGTTCCCTGGGTGCTGTCCCTGTCCTGCTCCCCTTGGTGCCTGCTCTGGTGCTGTCTCTTACCTTCAGACTTGAGGAATCCACAGTTGCCTCAAACGTGTTTGTTTCCCCACTTCCCTCTCTTCCACTGGATGTGGGAGGAGCTGCTTTTGCCTCTCCTGCCCTTCCCCTGGGACAGGGAGCCCCATTTCTGAGCTGTTCCCAACAGCGGCACTGGGGCTCAGCTCAGCTTCTGGAGCTGAAATCAGCTCCTTAACAAAGCTCACCTGAGTCCTGCTTAGCTGCATTCTGGGTCTGGAGACCCTTTTCCAAGGGTTTTCTCATCTGAGTCTGGAATCTCCCTGCTCCTCCTTGGAGTTGGGGAATCAAAAGAAAAACCCAAAATCCCACCAGAATGAGGAGAGCACTGAGAGCTGTGTCACAGAGCTCCTGTCCTCACCTGTCCTTGGGGACACCTGGGCTGCAGGCAGGTGGCATCTCTGCTCCATCCTTCCCCAAAAGAAGATCCTGGGGCAGATTCCCAGCTGGCTGTGACTCCGCAGGGATGAGATCTCTGCTCCTAAAGAGATTCCCCATAGCCCTGTGAGCAAGCTGTGTTTCCACATCTCTGCTCTGACACAGAGCAGATTATCCGAGCTGCTGAGTTTTGCTCCAAACAAACATGATGCATAGAAATAATAAAGGCTGGAAGGGTTTTTAATTCCAAGCTGTGTTTCTGGATTAGTTCCCCATCATTAGGCAGTCAGGGAGTAGAGTTTTTGCTGTTCTGCCTCCTTCTCAAAATCAGGAAAGGATAAAAAAATCCCAGAGTCATTGAAAGCTGGGAGTGGGCAGGAGAGCAGAGAGCAGGCAGGAGAGACAGGAGTTTTTTTAGGCATGATATCGGACCACGGTGCATGATTGCTGGTGGGAAGCTCTGGAGACAGCAGGAATTCTGCCTACAACCATGGTGAGGGCAAGGAATCTGTGAAAACCTTTCTTATAAATCCAAAGTCAAACATCTGAGTCTGGCTCAGGCCAGAAACTCTAATTAGAGCCCCCTTGATTTGTGCCATAAGTAGGACACTGCAGGGGGAACTGCTGAGGCAGGTGAGACTTATTGGAATTGCAACCCAGGGTATCTATAAATAGGGATAACAGAGGCTGGGCAAAAAGAGGCACAATGAAAATAACGGTGCACCCTGCCCACTCACTGAAGGATGAGGCACTTCAAATCTCAGAGTGACCCACCTTCCGTGCCGGTGGAGAGACTTGTTCTAGGTCAGCAGGTACCAAAACGGCCCAGCTGTCATCAAGCACAAAAACAGGGCTGTTTTTTGGGATGAAATCATCGCTTTTGATAGCCTGCTGCACTCCACATGGCAGCGACACGGGCGCTGCTCGCATGACTCACGGGCTGGGCTCCTTCGCAGCCTCTCACCGGTGGGCGGCTCCATCTGCATGGATTTACTTGTGTCAGGGTCCTCCTGCAGGGCCTTACTGGTGTCAGAGTCCTCCTGCATGGATTTACTGGTGTCAGGATCCATCTGCACGGATTTACTGGTGTCAGGGTCCATTTGCAGAGCTTTACTGGTGTGAGGGTCCATTTGCAGGGCTTTACTGGTGTCAGGGTCCTCCTGAAGACCTTTACTTGTGTCAGGGTCCTCCTGCATGAATTTACTGGTGTCAGGTTCTACCCTCAGGGGTTTATGTGTGCCAGGGCCCACCCGCAGGGGTTAGCTCTGGGTTGGGGCTGTGGGCAGTGCTTTGCTGACTGCTCAGCTCCTTTCTGCTGCTGTGGTTAGGGCTGGGTGCCACCTGCATTTGTTGTTCTGTGGCTGGTCTGGAGTCTTATCCCTGGAATTTCAACTAGGAAGGGAATAACTGCACAGTCTTGTGCGAGGAGGGAGTGCTGGACTTCTCCGTGGGAGTGGGTAGCTCACGTTTCTGAAGCAGTGAGGCTGCACCTCTCGGGTGGTGGTTGCTGGGGTTTAAACTGGAATTCCTGCAGCTCTCTGCTGAGCTGGGACATCCTGCTCTGCTTTCTGCCCCAGCCTCTCCAGTGCAGGTTAACCCAGCAGCTCTGGAGGAGGAGCAGAAGTTTCCTGGCATGGGCAGCAGGAGCACAGCAGTGATACAGGGAACCTTTTTGCGTGTCAGGAGCATCTTTCATAGGCTGGGCACCCCTGCTGCCCTGGGCAGGGGCTGTGCTGGGCTCTCCTGTACCTGTGGCTGCCCAGAGGGGCCCAGCACCTTCCTTCCACAGCACCCACCATGGGCAGTGCCCCCAAGGCCCTCAGCCATCATCCCGAGGAGCTCTGTTTGCCTCTGAGCCCTGGGGCACAGCCGGGGGGATGCTGCAGCCCGCAGCAGTGTCACCTGCACACGGTGACACCGCGGGTGCGTCCTTCGGTCCCTTCCCAGGGCCCGGCTGGGTGTGTGGGCTGGCTCTCCAGACACATCCAAGCTTGTCCTGCAGCAGGAGAAGGGCAGGACACTGAGCTGCTCGCTGCTGTCACTGGAGCCTAGCCCTGGAGTGGCTGCCTGAGGACTCGGATTGAGCTGCAAGCTGCTAAATAAGGGCAGAGCTGCTCTTTTCTCCCCGGTGTTTCCATTCAAACCACAACAACAGTGGAATATTTATGAGCTGTTTGCAGAGACGTCAAGAAGAGCCAGCAGTTGTACAAACACCCTCTCGGAGCAGCGGGCTGGGAGGGTTATCCTGTGTGATTCTTGCTCCGAGTGCTGCGTGTAACAGTTACAAGGGCTTTACAAACCCCTGTGACATTCCCATGTCCTCACACCAAGACAGGAATCGATCACCACCGCTCCACCATGAGCGTCCCCGCGCTCTCCCCAGCCAGCACCAGGGCCTGGGGACTCTGCCTGCCCAGGAGGTGCAGGAGGCTGGGCAGCAGCAGCTCCTCACCCCCGCCAGGCGCTCGCACCAATTCCAGGCTCACTTCAAGACTCCAGGACTAAATGTTCCCGTTGGCTTTGGGCAGTAAAAGCTGGAATTCTAACGAGGTTTCCAAGCCAGACTGTTACATTCTGTATTTCACTAAATGCCTTTTCTTTGCTCTTTTCCTGCCTTGCTGCCAGACTGACCTTGCTGGGATGTGGGGACGGAGGAGAAGCAACTTGAAGTGTGGGAATGCATTCCCACACACACCCGATCTCTGTGAATTAGCAGTGGGAGTGGAAAAAACGCAGGACGTTTCACTTTTCTCCATATGTTTTAATTTCTGTCTCGCTTTTAGGAATTTTCCAACAATTTCAGCTTACCAGAGGTGTTGAATTCCAGCTTTCTCTATGCTCCATGTGGGTAAGTTCTAAATTGTTGGTTTGGTCAGACCTGAGAGGTGCTTTGGACTTTGACTGTGTTGCTCTTGGCCAGCTCTTGTCAGCTGGAGGGGCCAGGAATATTTAGGTGACCCTATCGGAGGACCCTTCAGTTTTTGATTTGTTCTCTCCCTTGAAATATACTCTTAATTTCCAGCAGATTTGTGGGCTTTAAACAACCTAAGAGATGATTTCCAGCCACTGGGGGAAGCAGAGCCATCCCAGAAGGAATAGAGGTTTTGTAGAATCATGGAATATCCTGAGTTGAAAGGGGCCCACAAGGACCATCAGTCCAACTCCTGGATACCCCAACAACCCCAGCCTGGGTCTGGCTTTCTGGGAGAAACTATTTGGGAGAAAGAGTGGCCTGAGAGTTCAGGGCAGGAGCAAAGAGACCCTCAGCAGCCCTCTTTTCAGTTGTGTTGGTGGTGCAGCTCCCACCTTGCCAGGGCCCTGCTCTAACTCTGGGTGCTCCTGGTCCTGGCCAGCCTTGTTTGGTGTCTCCACCCAAACCCTGGGCCTAGGAGCTCAAGTTTTGTCCAGCCTGGTGCCTCCAGGCCATACTGGGGAGTGCTGCTCTTCACTGGCCATTGCTGTGTCCCTCCTGGCTTCTGCATGGACAGATTTTATGGCTTTCCCTTGGAGCTCTGTGGGCTCCTGGCTCGACCTGGCCGCCATCCCTTGATTTGCTCCCTCACCCAGGTGCTGTGGGAAAAGCTGTGGCTGGAGGGGCCTTTTCCAGTCGTGGCATTCTAATCCTGCTCTGACACATCCCAAACCTCACAGACTCCAGCTCAGAATGGGTGAGCAGAACAAAAAGCCATCCAGGTGGCCGAAAACTGGTCTGAAGCAGCCTTAGCTTTCTCCAGAGCTGCTAAATTCTGCTGCTTGCAAAACCTTTTGTGGTGCTGGAACAATGCATGTGTGTATAAGGAGAATCTAGGCAAGATTTCTATTTTCCAGGTTATTTTTGGTTTGCTTGGAAAAAAATGAGGAGGAGAGTGGGCTCCAAACCACGTCCCAAAGGCTGGCAAGAAAGCATCTGGTGTGCCCAGGGGTTGTCATAGTGAAGATGAGTGACACATAATAATGATGAATCCAGAAACTTTCACCTTGATTTCCCTGCCTGGTGGAGTTTTGAAGTGAGCCTCTCATATTATGTTAGCAGTTTATTGTGTGTGCTTCATTAAAAATACATCACAGGCCTCTTGGAGCTGGAAGGGACGCAAATTAGGTCAGCGAGTCCAGGCTCCTGCTGCTCTGCCAGGGCTCTGATCCTGCTAATGACTCCAGCCCAGCCCTGGCAGGTGCTCGTGTGCTGCCAATTCCAGCTCTGGGCTGACAGGGAAAACACGATTTCACTCTTTAAAACGTTCAGTTCTTGTTAAAAGGAGTTTCTTTCATGTTCCCTGCCTGGCTGGTGTTTGAGCGTGAGGGGGCAGCTCTGCCCCAGCCCTGAAACCCCCCAAGCCTGGGTTGAGCCTCAGCGTGGGCAACAGGGGAGGGGGGATTCTGCTCCTCTGCCCCACCTGCAGAGCTGCCCCAGCCCTGGGGCCAGCACAGGAAGGACCTGGAGCTGCTGGAGCCAGTCCAGAGGAGGCCACAGAGCTGCTCCAAGGGCTGGTGCCCCTCTGCTCTGGAGCCAGGCTGGGAGAGCTGGGGGTGCTCACCTGGAGAGGAGAAGCTCCAGGGAGAGCTGAGATGTCCTACAGCTCCCTCTGTGCTTTCAGCCAGGCCAAAGCAGGCTCTGGATTCAGCCCTGGAGCAGTGCAGGTGTTGGGGGTGTGACATGGAGCTGTTCTCCTCTGGGATATCTCCTCCAGGCTGGAAGCGCTTCGGTGGAGGAGTGAATCCAGGAATGTGGCTATGGTAGTCTTTCCTCGTGGCTTGTCCCCAGCCCTGCTGTTCCCTTGGCCACTCCTTTGGGATATAGTGCAGGTTTAGGTGCCTCAGCACCACCAAGGGAACAAGAATCCTTTTGTTCTGAGTCCTGTCATACTGGAGATGAAGGGTTTGCCTCCAACTCTTTGTCCCTCTGAGCTGGAGGACGTGAGGGACTGAGAAACCCCAGGGCTTGCTGCCACCCCATTGTCCTTCTGGGCTGACTCTGGAGGGGTGAAGCCCTTGGGGTCGGTGGCACCACAGCATCACCCATTTTGTGTCTGGCCTGGGCTGCTGGTGCTGTGACTGAGCCCAGGGTTAGATGGGATATTGGGAATTAGGAATTGTTCCCTGGGAGGGTGGAGAGGTGCAAGCAGAGGTTCCCAGAGCAGCTGTGGCTGCCCCTGGATCCCTGGCAGTGCCCATGGCCAGGGTGGGCAGGGCTTGGAGCAGCCTGGGACAGCGGAAGGTGTCCCTGCCCATGGCAGGGGTGGCACTGGATGGGCTTGAAGGTCCCTTCCAACCCAAACCATTCTGGGATTCTGTGATTCTGTGATCCACCAACTCCATCAGCTCTCCTGTGGGCATCCCAAGGAATCCAGGCACCAAGGCCTGCACCTGGAGCTGTGAATCTTCCTGATGTGGGTCTGGATCTCAGCCACCTTGGAGATGCATCTGAGATGTGACTCAGGGCAGAACAGTCTGCCCCAGAGTTCTCTGCTCTGGCCAGGCTCAGTGTGGGGCTGGCACCTCTGGGGAGACACAGAGAGGGTCTGCAGGAAGGGCACCAGCGGGGCTTGCCCTGCGGGACTGTCACACCCCAGAGCTGTTGTGCTCTGCACTGAGGTCCATGACCAGGGACTGATCCTGGGGGAAGCTCAGGGTCCCCTCACGTGCCTGGCGAGCCCGAGCAGCCCGAGGTGTCCAGCCTGGCCTCTGTGGCAGAGGACACTGATTCCAGCATGAAGATGCTGCCGTTTTCCACCCTGGCTCCCCGGGGGAAGGAGAGCACAGCCCTTCATTAGCTGTAATGAGTGTCTGTCTTGGGCTGGGGCCACGGGCTCTGCCAGAGCTCTGCTGAGCTGCCCGGTCTGACCTAGAAAAACCCCTTAACGTGGTGTTCGTTCTGCAAGGGGCAAGGCTCTTATCTAATCACCAGCCCCATCCTTCAGCGGCACAGCCACTGCAGCCGAGTTAACTCAATTAGGAAATCACCCCGCCGAGCTATTTACAGGCTGGGTTTAACAATAACACGGAAACAAAGGGCACAACGGGCTGTGATGGGATCGCGGGCATCCCCCTGCACCCCCGGGCCGCAAGCCCTGCTGCTCCGCGGGGCTCTCTCCTTCCCACTGAGCCCCTCTCCCTGGGGCTCTTTCTTTGTCATCTCTCAGCCTCAGAGAAACTCTCACATTTTCAAAGCATTTCAGTTGGAGAGGGGGCGTGGTGGGTTGCGGATTTTTTTGCCTCTTTTTTTTTTTTTTTTTTTTTTTTTTTTTTTTTTTTTTTTTTTTTTTTTTTTTTTTTGTTTCCCCAAGAATCTTATTTTAAGGCTGTCCTCCCCCTCTCCCCTGCTCCGGGTCTGCTTTGCCTTGTGTTGGCCCACTGGAGATGTCACAGGTGCTGTCTCCTGCCCGGGGGGATGGAGCTCAGGTGCCGTGCTGGACAGGGGAGGCTCCCCAGGGAACAGGCTCAGCCCCTGGAAGGCGTTTGCACCCTGGGAAGCTGTTCCTTTAGGGCTCCTGGCACCTCTGCTTCCCATCTTCAAGAGCTAAACGCAGCCAAAGCAGGATCACCAGAGCCCTGTGTGACAGGAGTATTACAGAGACAGGCAGAGCTGCTCTTCCACACCCCATTCCCTCCGGGAAGGGCTCAGCCCTGTGTTATCACTGCTCACAGAACAACGGAGGGACTGGGGGCGTGAAATGCCCCAGGTGGCCTCAAGAGTGGGATTCTCCTCCTCAGAAGTGGCATTTGGGCACAAACGGCTGTATTTTCATCTGGGGCTCCCATAATCATCAGAATTTAAATCCTGAACTAAGCAACAATCAGCATCTTTCCCAAATATATAAGTTCCCTTAGATACGGTTTCTCCTTTGTGTTTCCTCTCATGTGTCACCACCAGAGGAATATATCAGGTCTGAGTGGATTTTGGAGACCTTTCCCCCCTCGAGATAGGCAGCTGGAGCTGGAAAGCCTGGCCTGGGGAGCAACCTTGTGGTGGGATGAGGCAGGAATTGCAGGGCTGCCCCGCGTGGGGTCAGACTCCTGGCAAAGATTCCTTCAGATGAGGAATGAAATGATCTCATCGTTTTCCCCGTGGCCTCACCTCACTCAACCTCGAGAGCACCGGGGGTGGAAGAGCAGCTCAGTTCTGCTTCCCACAGGCACGTTTCATATGTGGCCTCTCTACCCCAGCCCTGCTCTGGATACAGCACTAAAAATGGGCTGCTGCTCCTTGCCGGGGTGCCCAGGCGCTTCCCAGCCACCCAGGAAGGTTTGTAAACGTTGGAAAATAGGGAGGGTATTTTATCAGCATTGTAGGCAGTGTTTTTTTCCAGGTGCTTGGAGAGCAGAGTTGGGGTTGGTGACCTCTCTTCTGCCCAAAATGCACCTGGGTTGTTGGGTTATTAGAGCAGCAAAGAGCCAGGAAGCGCTCCCAAACTTTTCCTTTTCAGCAAACAAAATATCCATGATTGGACTGCTCTGAGGATGATACACAAGTTAAAAACAAACAAACAAACAAACAAACAAACAAACAAAAGCCACAAGAATAACAAAAAAAAGCCCCTCAGAACTGTGCCATTTCTGTTCTTTCCATTCCAAACATTCAGGTTACAGGCAGCATTTATAAAATCATGGCATGGTTTCTGTTGGGAGGGGCCTTCAAAGGACATCTACTCCCACCCCTGCCATGGGCAGGGACACCTTTCACTGCCCCAGGCTGCTCCAAGCCCTGCCCAGCCTGGCCTTGGGCACTGCCAGGGATCCAGGGACAGCCACAGCTGCTCTGGGCAAATTTCCCTGAGTCTCTGATGAGAGTGTTTTGGGGTGTAGGTTCATTCCCTGAATTTGGTCCCCACACCAACCCTCAGCATTTCCATGGCCACATCAGTGTCTTGAAGTTTTCCAGCATTTTTTTTGCTCCCAGTACCACCTCCCAGGGCAGTTTGGAAGTCTCAGTGCTCCTGCCTCAGTCTCAGCAGAGAGCTGAGCCACCCAACATCCCAGTAATCCTTGAGGCCAGAAGAGTAGGACCCAATGGAAATATCAGCATCTCTCCAATTTTTTTTTTTTTTTTTTTTTTTTTTTTTTTTTTTTTTTTTTTTTTTTTTTTGCCTCAGGAGCACTGGAAAGACAAAAACTGTGTGTTCAACAGAAAAAAAAAAAAAAAAGCTGTGGGATTGGTTCTATTTCAGGTTAGACATTGGAAGCAGAAGCTCAGTAACAGCAGCCTGCAGTGAGGTGCCAGTCCCTGAGAGAGGTGGGTGGAAGCCACCTCCTGTCCCCCAGGCCAGCCCTGGGAGCTCTGCCAAGGGTGAGGAGCACAGGCCTGGTCCCTGCTCTGCTTCTGTCCCTCTGAGACCAAGCTCAGAAGTGCCAGGCAGCAGAGAGGACACTGGAGGCCAGTGGAGGTCCCAGGGCGTCCCCTTTGCTTCTCCTCATGGTGCACGTTGGGCTCGGTGTGAAATCCCCCGACTCCCTTCTCCTCTGGGGTCATTCCTCCAGCTGCAGCACCGTGCCAGGCTCTTCCCATGGGCATGCAGGTGGGCAATCCCACCTGTCCCTGTGCCCTCGGCAGCACCTTGGCCTTCCCTCCCCTCTGTCAGAGCCCTGCTTTCCCACATGGAGCAAAGACAGTGTTTGTGCCTCAGTGTCCCTGTGGCACCACATCCCACACTGGACTGGTCCTGGGGTGCAAACTCCCACCCCCCAGCACCACCCTCAGCATTCCCATGGCCACACGGTGCCCATGGGCATTGTAGAATCATGGAAACAATCACAGAGTCACCGAGTTTGGAAAAGACCTCCAAGACTATCAAGTCCAACCTTCAACCATGGCCAGTAGTCCCCAGGTACCACCTCTGCTCATTTTTTGAACACTTCCTGGGATGGGCACTCCACCACTGCCCTGCCAGCCTGTGCCAATGCCTGACCACCTTTCAGGGAAGAAATTTTCCAAGCATCCAACCTGAGCCTCCCCCAAAAGCTGGAAGCTTTGCAAACATTTTTGTGCTCAGTGTCACCACGCGTGGAAGTTTGGAAGGCTCAGTGCTCCCACATCAGTCTCAGGGAACTGAGTCACACAAAGACTAAAATGTCTCCAAAACATCTCAGTTCCTTTCAGGAGCTTCTTTTTCTCAGCCTCAAGAAATGCTTTGCATGTTGAAAACAGCCTGGGTGCCTCCTGCCTGAAATCAACGGGCTTTTGGTCAAGATGGAGCTGAGGGAAGAAAATCCCCCCCAAAAAACAGGCTTTTGCCCAAAATGCTTGTGGACATCTGTGAATAAGAGTCTGGATTGCTTTTCCTCAAGTTTTTGCAGGAAACATTTGCAACAGGAACATGCTGATGGATTTCTCACAAGGGCACGAAGTGACAGGACACAGGGAATGGATTTAAGTTGGAGGAGAGGAGATTTAAACTGGATATTGTGAGGAAATCCTTCCCTGGGAGGGTGGGCAGGCCCTGGCACAGGGTGCCCAGAGCAGCTGTGGCTGCCCCTGGATCCCTGGCAGTGCCCAAGGCCAGGCTGGACAGGGCTGGGAGCAACCTGGGATAATGGAAGTGTCTCTGCCATGGGAGGGGTGGGACTGGATGAGGTTTAAGGCCTTTTCCAACTCAAACCATGCCATGATTCCATGAATCCACAGCACTGTAACTGTCACTGAAAAAAGCCAAAAGACAACAGCTTTTAAAAATGAAAATTTTAGTGGAAAACTGCAATCCCTGGGTGATTTCCTTTCCCAGCGCTAAGGGGAAATGTTGAAAGAAGTGGAATTTTGCTGCGAAGGAGTGGGAGCTGTTGCTGTTCCTCAGGCAGCTGGAGCATGAGCTCATAGAGGCAAAATAGAAGTGGAGCCTGTGCTCTGGGGGCGAAGGCGTCTGGGGAACAGGAGCAGATTGTTGCACCAGGGAAAGGCATTAGGATTCAACAAGTGCAAACTGACAATCACGAGGAAGGAGCAGGGAGGGAGAAGATCAGGTTAATTAGCAGCCTGGAGGAATTGGAGGCCACGAGCTCAGCAGAACTTTGTGGAGGAATTAATTAAAGGTTTGTTTGGAGCTGAGCTTGACGATTAAAGAAAAAACCTAAAAATCCCTGTTGCATCCTGACACTGGGAGCTGGTCCTGGAGCGCTGCCAGGCACTGGCACAGCCCCTGTTTACACCTCCAGGAGCCAGTGGACAGGAGGGAGAATTAATTGCAGAGAGGCAGACGAGGCTGTCAGAGGAAGCCCGGCGGAGCTGCCTCATCCCTGCTCCCTGCTGGGTGGGCAGGCTGGGGAGAGGGAGGATGGCAGGATGGGGAGGGGATGGTTCTGGGGAGGCTGGGATGTGGCAGGCAGTGCTGCAGCGCCACCGGGGACAGGGACAGCCCGCCTTTGGGGACAGGGCAGGAGCGGAGCTGCCGAGCACAATCCCTGCAGGACTCTACTCCCTGTTCCCTGTGGATAATCCACTTGCCGTGCTGGCAAAAGCACAGGGGCACGGCAAAGACTTGCAGAAAGGCTGTGCTGCTGCTGGGGCACCACAAGAATTCCCTCGGGAGGAGCAGTGGGAATGCAGCTCCAGTCTTCAGGGCAGAGGGAATTCCTGGCTGGACTTGGATCAGAGAATCCCAAAATGGTTTGGTCGGAAGGGGCCATAAATCTCATTCAGTTCCAACCCTGTCTCAGGGCAGGGACACCTTCCACTATCCCAGGTTGCTCCAAGCCCTGTCCAGCCTGGCCTAGGACACTGCCAGGAGCTCAGTTTTTGCTCTGAGCTGCTGTGAGGTTCAAGGACCTTTGTGTGCAGTGCGACTAAAGCAGGACACAGTGACACAATACTGGACTCCAGGCCACTGAAGTCCCTCTCAGCTTGGAGCTGACAGATATAACCATGAAAGAGACCTGATATCATCCTCTGTTTTTAAACATTAACTTTGGGCATTACCTAATCCATGTGAAATGGGTTGGGAAGTGACAACAAACTCCCGAACACGAGTAATCAACACAAAACTGTCACTGAATGGGGACATTTCTGCTGGAATTGCAAGGAAACACTGAAGCCTTTGTACTTTTCAACTTTTCTATCAATTATCTAAAAATAAATGCGAATTTGCAGATAACACTGGGCCTAGCAGGATGGATGTGCAGATAAAAGCAGGCAGCTCTGCAGCCTGAGATAATTCCTGGGAGCAGAGCAGGGCTGCTCCATTAAAAAGTGTTTTCTCACCAGCAGATGAGTGTGGGATGGTTTGGGGCAGGGCACCTGGAGCTGCTGGAGGCTCCAGCTCTGGCAGGGAGCAGGGGAAGGGGACGGTGCTGGATGCCACTGCCAGGCCAGCACCTTGGGGTGGGATTTCACAGCATCCAGGACAGGGGAACAAAGGTGATTTTGGCTTTATACAAGCCACTGGTGGCACTGGTAGAAAGCTGCTTTTCCTCTGGCACTCTCTGCTTAGTGAGTTCCAAGGAAAATTGATGCTGTGGGGTTAACAGGTGGTGTAACTGGTGGGCAGTGTGCTGTCAGCTCACAGCCAAACTGGGGCACTGCTTTGGACAATTCCCCATGCCCTCGGGGTAATGCCACTCCCCTCAGGCAGGAATTGCAGGGAGATCCCATCCCCAAATTCCCGCAGGATATCCCTGGAGGTGTGTTGGGTGCTGGGCTGTGTGCCAGGGAACGTTCAGGGTGCTGCATATGGATCACTGGAGGCGTTTCCACCAGGCTGGGATGCACCAGGACAGCTCTCCCAGATGTGACATAGAGCCCTCAGTGGGACCCAGCTCTGGGGTCCCTCTGCACCTCATGGGCCAACAGACGAACGAGTCAAACACAACTTTTCAGCTCCTTTTCTCTTCCCAAGCAATGTGTGCCAGGTTGGACCCCTGTGGACAACACTGTGGGATCCCTGAGGAGCAGCAGGAGTAGGGAATGCTCCAGCCTGGTGGCGTGGATGCAAATGACTTTAAAAATGTCCCTCAGTGCATCACAGAATCATGGAAAGGCTTTGGGTCCAAGGGACCTGAACAAGGATTTGGGTTGATCTATTTTGTCTCAGCTCCGTTGCATTTAAATCATTTCAATTTTACACCTGAGTAGGAACAGCACTGGCTGAAGCTGTGTCCCAGGGGCTCCTGCAATTCTGCATTTCAAACCTGTTCCTGCTCCGTGGCAGGTTACAAATGTCCTGTGAGGGCATTTCTGTAACATCAGGCACAGCTTGTCCAGCTTTGAGGCCAGAGCTGGACCTTCCCTCTTGCCTGATCAGCACAGGGATGGAAGGAAACTGCCATTTCCATGGATGCAGGGCTCCAGCACAGGCGAGTGCCTGGAAAGGAAACAGCAAAGTGCCTCTGGAAGAGGAATTTCAGTAGGAATATCACGTTTTACAAGATCTGCCCATGCAGCCTTAGAGGTTACAGAGGAGGGGCAGGGTCTGGCTGCAGCCACTGCTGCAGAGAGAGCTGCTCCATCAAATCAGGGTGGCAATCCTTCCCCAGCATGTCCAGAGAAATAAATAAAGGGAGCTGAGGCCAGATGAGAGGAAGGTGGAGATGCTCTGGGATGCTGAGCTGGTTTCAGCTCTGCAAGGAGGCTTTTGTCAGTCATCTGTGGAGAGCTAATGATACATACAAAGAGGGAGCTGGAATGTTACAGCAATCCTGAGATCAGAAGGAAGATAAGCAGATGTAAACATCTCCAATTCCTACAATAGGGGGATTCTTTTTCTGGAGGTGCTGAAGGGAAAAGAAGAATTTTACCAGCAGCCCCAGAGCTTATGGGGGCGGGGGTGACACAGCAGCCCTGAGCCTCCTGAGAGAGGGGGATTTATTTAGAAGACAACCACAGGCAAATATGTTCTTTTTTTTTCCCCTTGCTTTTTGAAGAGGAATATTGCTGGAATCAGCTCAGGGGAGGAAGGCTTTGATCATCCTTTTGGAGAGTGCAAAAGCTGCTTTGAATTCTGCTGCCAGGCAGGTCCCAGGAGGGGCTGTGGGAGGGATGCTCACCCTGGGGCACAGCCCTGGGCAGGTGTGAGGCTGTCTGGGGAAAGGGAGCGGCCCCTGTCCCCATCCTGCTCTTCAGACAGACCTGCAGGGGCAGAGGAGCCTTGAGAGCACAGAATCATGGAATTGTTTGGAATGCGTGGGACTTTAAAGCCCATCCAGTGCCACCCCTGCCATGGGCAGGGATACCTTCCACTGTCCCAGGCTGCTCCAAGCCCCAGTGTCCAACCTGGCCTTGGGCACTGCCAGGGATCCAGGGGCAGCCACAGCTGCTCTGGGCACCCTGTGCCAGGGCCTGCTCACCCTCCCAGGGAACAATTCCTTCCCAATATCCCATCCATCCCTGCCCTCTGGCACTGGGAAGCCATTCCCTGTGTCCTGTCCCTCCATCCCTTGTCCCCAGTCCCTCTCCAGCTCTCCTGGAGCCCCTTTAGGCCCTGCAAGGGACTCTGAGCTCTCCCTGGAGCCTTCTCCTCTCCAGGTGAGCACCCCCAGCTCTCCCAGCCTGGCTCACCCTCAAAGGGTTGTAAATGAGGTGAGGAAGTAAAGGTGCCACACAAACCTCAGCTGCTCCTTGAGAGGAGCCCAGAGCACTGGGGACCTCCAGAAGACAACACAGACCAACCACTTTAGCCTCTCTTTTAAGATGAAACCATCCAGAATCCAGTCCTGGTGTGGAGGAACCCAAGGTCCAAGTGGCCAAGGCCTCCTTGGTGGTAAAACCAGTGCTCAGATGAGCTACTCAAAATGAGAGGGAAGGAAAAACAAAAAACAAAAATCTGTCAGGAACAGATTCCTGGCAGGAGCTGTTACATCCATCCCTGCTCTACATGGAAAAGTTGTGGCATCTGTCCCAGAAGAACAGAACTTTGGTTTGAAGTGGGTCAATGGAAAATGCCCTTGGGGTTTTTAGAGAGTGGCTGAGGACAGAGAGGAACCAGATCCAATGCTGTGGGAATGTAAAAAACCCAGTGTTTGTGGATTTGCCGGCTTTGTCCTGCTCTCAGAAGCAAGTGTTTGTTTAGATGGTGCTAATCGGGGGAGCATGAAAAAGTTCCCAAAATAAATGTCTTTCTTAATTGAAGAGCCAGTGTTTCTCTGAAGGAAATGGCTTTGAGGGACTGACACTAATTTTCAAATTTTTTTTTCATTCTCTGCTTCTATTTTAAGCAAACAAAAAGAAAACTTCACAAGGCTTTGAAAGTGCACTTTGTTGAGTGGGGTTTTTTGCCTTCTCTTTGGCCACTTAAAACCCCATGAGAATGGAGACAACTCAGCTTCTCCCATGTGGATATTGGCTTCCACCTGATAAAATCAGCTTTTTTCCAAAGGTAGCTTTATGAAGTCATGAATATTTAAAACCAAGACCTCACTTGTTAAACATGAGGAGCTCTCCTCTGCTTGCCCATGGTTTTGAAGAGGACAAAGTTCAAACGAGAGGGAAACTCCACATGTGAAAATGAAATCCTTGAAAGGAATTGTAAAGAGATTTCTTTGCTTCCTGAAAATGCTGTAATTGAAAAAAAACAATCAGAGGCCACCTCAGTTCTCTTATCAGTTTCAGTGTTATTATTTATCTGAGCCATGTTCCAAGATTTTTCTCTGACTGCTGGTGGAGACAAACTGAGGAAAATTTATTCCCAACACCTGCACAATGTGGCAAACTGACCCTGCTAGGCATCCCAGATAATTACTATGGAATGCTTTCTTTTTGGGAAAAGTCTGCTCTGGCACCATAGCTGTGGGCATTAAATCACATTTATCTCCCTCCACGGGATCAAACCCTGGGAAGGGTGGTCTGGGAATAAGCCCAGGAGCAGAGCTGGGCAATTCCACGGCTCAGCCTGGAGAAAAGAAGGCTCAGGGGGAACCTTGTGGCTCTGCACAGCTCCTGACAGGAGGGGACAGCCTGGGGGGGTCGGGCTCTGCTCCCAGGGAACAGGGACAGGAGGAGAGGGAACAGCCTCAGGCTTGGCCAGGGGAGGCTCAGGGTGGATTTTGGGAAAATTCCTTCCCTGAATGAGTGGTTAAACCTTGGCAGGGGCTGCCCAGAGGGGTGGCGGAGTCCCCACCCCCAGAGGTGTCCAAGGAAGGAGCAGATGTGGCCCCTGGGGACAGGGCTCAGTGGTTGAAGATTGGGCTTGGTGACCTTGGAGATCCTTCCCAGCCTTAATGACTGCATGATCCTGTGATTCCATTCCTTGTGGGGTCACAACCAGCTGGGCTGTGCCACCAAGCTCTTCCTCATCTTCCCACAACCCCCTGTGCTGGAGCTGATCCCGGAGCCGCTGCTGGGAAGTGCGGGAGGAGAAGCCAAGGCCACAGTGGGAGCCCAGAGCTGCAGCCCCGGGGATGCTCTGGGTGCAGCCCCGCTGACCGACCCAAAGCCAGCCCTTCCCCGGGATCCCCCTGCGCCTGCCTGCTCTGCCACAAGCTGCTGTGTCCCCAGCTGTGTCCCTGGCCCTGTCCCCCAGCTCTGTCCCCAGCTCTGTCCCAGACTCTGTCCCCAGTTCTGTCCCCAGCTCTGTCCCCCAGCTCTGTCCCCAGGCTCTGTCCCCAGCCCTGTCCCCAGCCCTGTCCCCAGTTCTGTCCCCACCTCTGGCCCTGGTTCTGTCCCCAGTTCTGTCCCCAGCCCTGTCCCCAGCCCTGTCCCCAGGCTCTGTCCCCAGCCCTGTCCCCAGCCCTGTCCCCACATCCCCGCCTCTGCACTTTGCCGCTGCCTTTGTTCTCCTTTCATCTCGCCTTTATCTCGGCAGCCAGGCAGCGCTTCCAGCCCCGCAATTAACAGTGGCAATTAAGAGCTGCCGAGGTAGGTGTTTCCCCTCCGAAGGGACCTGATGTTTTCCGTGCTGAGCAGGAGAGATTCCCACTGAGGGAGCTCATTTGTGCTGATTAGGAAGTGTTGTCCTTGCTGGAATCCGAGCTCGAGATAAAAAGTTGCAACGTATCAAATTGGTTTTGTTTTTTTATCTACTGCCAGTCCCAAATCCCTGTCAAAATATGAAAGCACAGAAATTTCAGGTGATTGCTGCCCAGCCTGTGCTTTTCAGAGTTCAGGAAATCAGGTGAGCAATGAGGAAAAGCAGCAGTTTCCCAGGCAAGGCTTCTTTTCCCACATCCATGGGAAAGGAACGCTTGTTATGGAAAGGGAGGACATTAGAATGCAGCCACTGCTAAGTAAATGCTGCCTCAAAAGGTGTCTGTTGAGCCTCTCAAACCCTTTAGTGAATGATCAAATGGAAAAAGCTGGGAAATGATGGGAAAAGATAATCTGCACCCAAATGGAAAAAGCCATCTGCAAAAATCCAATCAAGCCACCAGTGACACTGAGCCTTTCCAGGGACTTTTAGCTCGGAATTCAAACACTCCTGGTGTCCAATAATGACGTTTTATGTCCTGTGTGCTGAGTGCCAGTGTGGAATTAACCGGGAAAATATGGATTTTTATAAATAAGTCTGGCTTTCAGTACCTGTCTGGGTGCTGATGAGAAATGATTAATCCAGTCCTGGCTGGAACAGCTTCTTCTGCATCCCCAGGACAGCTGGATGGATGGGGCACTCCACAGAGACAAAGCCCTGTGCAAATAAAACAATGAGGAAATAAGGGAATGTTATTGATGGAGATTATTTCTCCCCTTACTCCATCATAACAGTTTTATATCTGTGTAAAAATGAATTCTGCTCAGTAATGTGGTCTCTGGGAGTTGTATTTATCCTGTTTATTGCCATCAGGAACTTATTCCTTTGCATAAATTATTCACGGGAATTAGACATGCTTGTGAGGCCTCATTTGTGTGGGGAGGGATGGGGAGCAGGGAGGCAGGAGGAAACTTCCTGGTCTGGGTTCTCTGGGGGAAGAGCACTTGGAATCCATGGGAAGTGAGGGAATGGATCACACCACATTCTCCTGGGCACGGGAGCCATGGGGCTGCTGGGGTGTCTTTGCCACTCGGGGCAGAGCTCTGAATGGGCACAGAGAGGCTCTCAGAGCAGCAGAGGAGGAGCTGCCCCCTTTAAAGTGGCACAAAGTTCATCCCCCAGCCTCCAAAGGTGCAGCATTCTGTGCAGGCAGAGCATTTCGGGGAGATTTAAGGTCCTGCTGGAACAGCTGTTCTCCCTCAGCCATAAAAAGGGGCTCGATGGCCACTGGGGAGAGAGGGAGATGGGAGGAGATCAGCATTGGTGTCCCCTGTGGGGAGGAGTGGGTGACAGGGCACAAGCACTGCCACCACAAGTGCTAGGCAGGAGCAGCCTTGGGATGAGGGACTGAGAGGAATGAGGGATTTGTCTTTACAAACCAGCTGTGGGTCTGCTGGCAGCTAAAACTAGCACTGAGAGATCAAAGAAACAATGGGAAGGATTCCACTGATTGATGAATGCAAAAAGATATTTGCTTTTTACAAACAAACTGGAGGTTTGCTGATAAATGAAATTGGACATTGAAAGATGAAAGAAACAATGGGGAAAAACCATACATTCCATAAGAATTAAAAATTAAAAGGGAAGTTATACATTAGAGGGGAATCTTTGGTATGAGGTGTTTTGGGAAGTCGGTACCTCTCAAGTGCCTCAGGCAATGGGGAAAGAGAGAAGGGAATTAGGATAAAAAGGAGGCTGCGTCCCCCAAAAATCCGAGAGACCCCAGGGGAATTCCCCATGGCCTCTCCCTTTATTTGAATAAAGTAAAAGGACTCCTCTGTCTCCTTTTTGGACACAAACCTCTGGTGTTTGTGGGTTAATTTTCCTGACAGGCACAGGGATTGTGCCTTCATCCCTGCTCACCTGCAGGGCAGGGGCTGCCCCTGGCCTTCCCCACGGGAAACCAATTCTCTTCTATTTTAAAGTGCATTATTATGCTTAAAAGCAAATTTCTTCCCTAACACGATGGGGTTATGATTTCAGTATTGTCCCAGCGTGGTTTTGGTGTCAGGAGCTGGGTTTGCAGGGCTGCTGCAGCTGGAGGGGATGG
Organism: Vidua chalybeata; assembly: GCF_026979565.1. Classification (NCBI taxonomy): domain Eukaryota; kingdom Metazoa; phylum Chordata; class Aves; order Passeriformes; family Viduidae; genus Vidua; species Vidua chalybeata. Next base: position 13,517,342 of record NC_071547.1, on the reverse strand, counting down.
AGCAGCACCTCTGACCACAGATCTCTCCTCCCCTTGGCTGTTCCTGCAAAATCCTCTCCCAGGTAGCTGCTGTTTCATGTCCTCTTTCCAGGTGGTAATTCAGGAGGCTGGCATGATTTGCAGTTTTGGGGAGAGCTCCTGGCTCTGCTGGGGTGCTCTTGTGCCCACCTGAGCCCCAGGTGTGTCCTGCACAGCTGGGCCTGCGTGGATCAAACCCCAGGGTTTGATCAGCCTGTCTTGATATCCCACCTGGAGCAAACCTGGGAATTCCTCTGGGATTTCTGCAGCTGCTGAGTGGATTTTCTGTGCAGCATTCACAGGGCTGTGGTGCACACACAGCCACAGCCTGGTGTGCGTGAGGAGCTGAGGTTCCCATGGCTTTGTCCTTGGAAAAGAACCCTCCCCGTGAGCCCTACAAGCACCAGATTGCAGCTCCGGGGTCTGGGTGTCACTTCTGAGCTCCTCCAGGAGCTGGGATGCTGTGAGGGAAGTGGCCAGGTGCTCTGGGACTTGTTCTTTTCCAATTGGCAAGGGAAGAATGGAATATCCTGGCAAAAGCCATGATGGAAAACAGAGCAGTGCAGGAGAAAGTTTAATATGAGTAACTGGCAGCTTCCCCTCAATGCACTTAAATCACTTGAAATTCCTGCACAGGAATCACTTAAAATCCTCCTCTCACTGAGGAAGAGGGTGAGGAGTCACTTCTTTCCCCATGGTGTCATTCCACATGGGAAGCAAATCCCCATGGAGCTGCCCAGCCCCAGCTGGGAGCTGCCCCCCACGCCCTGCTGCCTTGGTGTGGGAATCCAGGAAATCCCTCTGGCTGCCCTGGCTGTCTTGAGACCCTGGCATGAAGTCAAAAACACCTGTGGCTTCGATTTTAGCCCATGGAAAAAGCTGCCAACTTTGTGTGAGGAATTACAAGCCACAAGGCTTTGAGTAGTGTGATAGCTGAATTAACACAGGGTGAAAAAGTACAATTTTGGGGCTTTTTACAATGGGGTTTAGGGAACAAGATGGAGGGATTTGGGTGTGTCCTGACCTTCTTCTCCTCCTTGCCCTCCATGTCTTGCTGTGATGGTGACACTTTTCTATTGGTTTAAGGTACAGACACACTGTCCAACAGAAATGACAGATATTGGCACGTTATTGTAACACGGAGTTTTTGGTATAAAATGTGAACCCTGCCCTGAGGGCAGATAGAATGCCATGGCCGAGCTGCTGGACAGAGCTCAGCAGGGCAGAGAAAGAATGTTCTAGATAAGGGAAAATAAACAACCCTGAGAAACCGACCCTGCGCATTCAGACTCCTCCTTTGGCTGCTCAGGCTGGGAGAACAAGGACTTTTACACTCTTGGGGTCACCTCGGCACCCGGACCCTGAGACCTTGGGGATGTTTCTAGGTCCAAACCTTTCAACTCCTTCCTAGCTGAGCTGGAGGAAGCTACAGGAAAAACACTGAGAAATCCAGGTCAGCTGGGAAGGGTCAATTCCTTATGGAGCAGCTGAGGACACTTGGAATGTTCAGCTGGAGAAGACTGAGGGGTGATTTCAGGGGCTGCAGCTCCTCCCGAGGCAGCTCCGATCTCTGCCCTGGGCCAGGGACAGGAATGGCTGGAGATCAGGGAAAGGTTCTTCCCCCAGAGGGTGCTGGCACTGCCCAGGCTCCCCAGGGAATGGGCATGGCCCTGAGGCTGCCAGAGCTCCAGGAGCCTTTGGACAGCGCTGCCAGGGATGCCCAGGGTGGGGTTGTTGGGGGTCTGGGCAGGGCAGGGGTGGGACTGGATGATCCTGTGGGTCCCAGATCAGGATATTCCAGGATTCTGTGATTCCATGATCGATATGCATCACCAGACACAAGAGCCTCAATCAAGGCACAGACAGCACAGATCAGATTGGTGATATGAGAAATGATAAAACCATGACCCCACCAATGACTGGAAGATAAGCAGAGATAACAACTTAATGGGCGCTCACTCCTAGATAAGGAAATGGGGATGGTGAACAGGAGCCAGGAATTTATTCATAGGGAAATGCCAAGTGGAGAGAAAAAGGTGCCATGATTTCTGCATCCAACAATGAGGAGAGATAAACTGTGCCCCCAGAGTTGATATCCACATTGTTAAAACATGTTGTCGTGCTGCAAAGGGAGACAAAGCCTCAGAAGGATGAGTCAAGGCTTGGAAAACCGAATGTGCCAAACAGAAGCAGCTCCATCCTTCAGTTTATTAAAGTGAAGTTTGTGAATAATAGTACAGCACAAAAATCCCCCCAGAGGGTGCAGATTCCTGATAGCAAAACAATGTCTAATTTTGCAGATAAGCACAGATCAAGATCCAGGGGTAGGAAATTGCAGGCATGGGAGGCTGAGGCTGGGAATGACGCAGGGACTCCGTTCCTGATAACAGGAGCTCTTTAAAAAGCTCAGGATCTGTTGTTAGAACCTCTGAAAACCAGACACAGTCTGCACCAGGGGGCCCAGGCTGGAAGGGCTGGATCTTACACAGAAATCCGGAGCCCTGGAACTACAAAGAGCCCAAAGTGAGAGATTTTTAGGCAGCAATCCGAGATGACATTTTAGGAAATTTTGGATATTCCTGAATTACAGCCCGAGGCAGGGCCACCCATGTGTTCCTGGGTGTTGCTTTGGTGGACCCCAGTCCTTCATTTTTCTCAAGGAAGGAGAGAATTCTGCCATGAATTCCCATTTCCAGCAGAAGGAGCAAGGTTATTCTGTGTCGGATGCCAGGCTGCTTCCCTAACTCTGAAACCCAAATATTCTCTGCTCGCTGGGGCTATCTGCTGCCAGCATTCCACAAACCAGGAGGAATTAGCTCCTGATCATGGATATAAAAATAAGAAGATGCTGTTGTCAGTCTTTCCTTCCAAGGTGTGATTTGGTTCCTCTGACAGTCCCTTTCCATGGAGATGGAAATGACACAAAAAACCCCAGGGGACACAGTGGAAACCACTGGAAATCAATCCAAGAATAAGCAATGAAAAGGAAAACCCACCTTCCATCCATTCTGTCTGGAACCTCCATCCCCATCAGCACTGCACAGGTGCCAGGGCTTGAGCAGACTTGGAGCTTCCTCTGGAATTCCCCCATGGAAGGAGGGATGTAGGATTTGCTAGAAAAAAGATGGGACCTGCAGCTGAAATCCTTGGGAATGTTGTTCCTTTTGTTGTGTTGAACTCACAATGTAATTTCTCCCTGTTTTCTGAATTTCTCAGATTTATGTGCCCTTGTTGGCTGAAAGCAATGGCAGCAACAAGCACAGAGCTGTCCTGCAGTGGAAAAAAAAACCAGGATGTCGCTAAGAAACTGCAAATATTTAATTATCGATAGCTCTGGGCCAGGATCCGTCGTGATTAGATCCCCTCTGTAATCAGTCTAATTGGGAACAGCCCTGAATGGAGGTGCTGGGCTCTCATTGAGGGCTGCTCTGCCTTTCCTGGAAACATCAATGCTGCCTCTGACGTGGGCTCTGCCTGCATCTCATTTCCCTTCCCTAACCCCGGCGTTTCCATGAATCTCCAAAGCACATCCATTCTCTGAATCACAGCCCCACACGCCCTCACTGCTCCAGGCGAAGGAGCTCAGAGAATAATTCACTTTCCTGTAAAATCCCTTGGTTTTGTGGGCCCTGGAGCAGGAGCTGGCACAGTTCGGGTGTGGTGGTGACAGCTCAGATCTTCCACCTCCTTCTGCTCTTTGTAGATGGGGGCCAAGGCTGCCTTGTCAGATTGTCGGGAGCAGGGATCTGCAAGGAATTGTTCCCTGGATTTGGCCAGTGAGCCAGAAAAAAATAATAGCGTGAGGCTGACCCAAAACTACAACTTTACAGAGATTCTGGTGAAGTGAAACTGCTCCTTTTGGGATATAGTGCCAAATGAAACATTTTCTCTGACAAGAAATGGGTCTTTTATGTTGGGGGTGTTTTTTTAATTATGATTTGTAGGAAAGGGGGAATTTTAATCCCCAGCTGCTCACCTGGCTTGTGTTGGAGCTGGGATGGGAACCCAGAGGCTGCATGGACACAACCTACACTGAGATGTGGGGAAGAGACACAGAATCCTGGAATGGTTTGGGTTGGAAAGCCCATCCAGTGCCACCCCTGCCATGGGCAGGGACACCTTCCACTGTCCCAGGCTGCTCCAAGCCCCATCCAGCCTGGCTTTGGGCACTTCCAGGGATCCAGGGGCAGCCAGAGCTGCTCTGGGAACAGGGATGGGGAGAAGGGGGGTAAGGAGGATGGGATGTGACCCTCAGAACAGGGGAATCATGGAACTCCCTCTGGATGTCTGTGGGTGCCAGAAGGATCAGGCACCCAGCAGGATCTGTCTGCACAGACACTGGGGCAGAATGGAGAAGTCTCCATCCCAGAAATGATCCAGAGTCCCATCATGGTCAGCAGTGAGGGATCCTCCCTGCCAAGAATCCCTCAGGGAGATCTCTAAGCAGCGACAGCAGTGATTTTCCTGCTGAAACCTGGATTTTTCTCCACTTGGCTCCATGTGCTGAGGCTGTCAAAGGATAAATCTGGGCTGATTAATTTCTCCTTGCCTTGCTGCTCCCCCAGTTTCCAGCTTCCAGCTGGAGGAACGCCCTGGGTGTGGGGCACAGTCACCCCCATCCCTGCGGGCTGCTCTACATGGGCAGAAGCTGCTCCTTGTCCAGGTTCTCCCAGTCCAGGGTTTGGGGGCTCCCACATGGAGCCAGAGTTTAGGAGCTCCCACCTGGAGCCAGAGTTTGGGGGCTCTTTGTCATTCCCTATCCCTTGGTGGCAGATTCACCAAATCCCAGCCATGGCTGTTGGGTTTCCCAACTGGAAATACACCTTTGTCAGGAGGGTTGGGAGCATGAATGAAGGTTGTCTGCTCCTGGGAAAGAGAAATATTTACTTTATTCCCACAATAAATGTAGGATAAGCCCCAAAAGCTTTGCTCACCCAATCAGCCATTGCACACTTCCTTCCTTCTTTTTTCCATTGGGTTTTTTTATTTTTCTTTCCCATTACCATCTGCCCATGAAATGGAAATACTCTCCTGCCTTACTGGGTGAAGGAAATCTTCTAAGAAGAGATGGGAGGTACCTGCTGTGTTCCACAGTCTGGGATCTCTCCTTCCTTCCTGCCTGGGGCCTGAGGGAAGCAGGGGAGCAGTGCCATGGTGCCCTTGGCCTTCTCCCATGGATTGGCTGTGGCGTTCCCTCGCTGAACAGCACATGGAAAAGTCCTCCTGGGAATTTTGGCATCCATCCCCATGGCCCCCTCCTCCAAAACTTCTGATTTCTCCCATTTCCCACTGGGATTTCCCTTCACACCTGTGGCTCTCTGAGGAAGGGCTCCATGGAGGCTCTCCCAGTGAAGCTCTGGTCCATCCATGGGCAGCACCAAGCACAGGGTGATGCTGAGCACCTCTGCGGAGGGAGGACAACAACCCACAGGGGGCTCATCCCCAGCAAATGCCAAAATGTCAAACACGACGATTTTCCAGGGCTTTTCTCAGGAAAAATTAGCTGGGAATGGAGAATGTCCCTTCCTGTGTCCTTCAGTTCCCAGCCCTGATGCAGATCTCGTCTGGGTTTTGCAGATGAAAGGAAGAAGAAAGGAAGGAGAAGAGCCTCTGACTGATTTGCTGACTGAGTATTTATTAAAATAGACTGGAGCAATTAAAGACAGAAAACTTGGGATGCAAATTGAGGAGCTGGAAAACACAAAAGGAGAGGATTTGGTAGCAACTTGAATTCTGTGCAAACCCAGATCTTTCACAGAATCACAGAACTCAATTCCAAGCTAAACCCAAACTGAATTTTTTGGAAAAGAAGAAACTCAAAGAAGAATTTCTTATGGCTAAAGTGAAAATTAGTTTGACAAACCAGATACATCTCAATTGAAAACTGGGACATCCTCTTTTCTCTCTCTCCTTTTTTAATTAACCTCAAACTCTCAAAAGCACAATGATGGGAACCCAAGGAATGTGACATTGCCCAAGTGTCTCTAATAAATGCACAAGCTGCAAAACAAATATGGATTTGCAAAACATTTTGTTTTCCCCACATTTCCATTTTCCCTGACTAGAAGTATTCCTGCAAAATTTCAGCCAATTCCCTCTCTAATATTCGGCTGCCTTAATGCAATCATTTAATCCTGATTTAAAGGCTGTGAAATGAAGGATGAAGAGCTGATATTTCTCTGTAACCTTTTGAATTTCTATATTCTGACTCCGGTCCATTGGATACATAACATCCAGATTGCAGGAGCAGAAGGGATTTTTTACATTTATTTTCATAATTTAATGTTTGTTTTAGAAAAAGGAGGGGAGGCAAAGCTGCCAGGGCTTAATCATGCAGCAATCTTGAATCTCGCCACGACTGGGGGAGGCAAAGAAGCTTTGGCATCTTTGCTGCAGTGCTAATTTGCATTGAGGAGGATCTTTCCCCTCCACAGCTAAAAAAGATGAAGTGCGAACTTCTAAAGTGACATTTTGGAATTTGTGTGCAGCTTCTCCCGCTGCCGGGGCTGCGCTCAGCGCTCCGACTGCTGCTTTCATTGGGGCAGATTTGTCCAGAGGAATCAATGCTGCGGGGGGAGATCTGCCCTGGGGGGATAACTCAGGAAGGGAAGTTGAGCCCACGAATAAATGGAGGTGGTAGGAAAAGCCAGAGCGTGGACACGCAGGAGGTGGAAGGCACTGATCTCCCAGCCATGGGATCCTCTTGTGCCCACCCAAGGGCCCTTCTCTGGGCCAAAATCAAGAGGCAGAAAAAGCAGCATTTGCTCCCAGAGCAGCAAATGTTCTGTACCTGCAGCTGAGGCTGCTCCACAGCCCCATCCCCACTGGGAGGACTTGTCCTTCTGCTCTGCCACAGAGCAAATCCTGCCCCTGTCTGGGGCAATGCATGAGGAGCCAGGAATGGCTGGGGTGCAGCTCTGGGAGAAGGTTTGGGGTGCTGCTGGGTGAGAGCTGCAGCTGCCCCAGCCCTGAAAGCCCCCAAGTCTGGGCTGAGCCCCCAGCGTGGGCAGCAGGGGACGGGGGTTTCTACTTCTCTGCCCCACCTGCAGAGCTGCCCCAGCCCTGGGCCCAGCACAAGAAGGACCTGGAGCTGCTGGAGCCAGTCCAGAGGAGGCCACAGAGCTGCTCCAAGGGCTGGTGCCCCTCTGCTCTGGAGCCAGGCTGGGAGAGCTGGGGGTGCTCACCTGGAGAGGAGAAGGCTCCAGGGAGAGTTCAGAGCCCCTTGCAGGGCCTAAAGGGGCTCCAGGAGAGGGACTTAGGACATGGGATGGAGTCACAACAGGACAAGGGGGAATGGCTTTAAACTGAAAGGGAGTAGATTTAGATGGAATATTGGGAAGGAATTGTTCCCTGGCAGGGTGGGCAGGCCCTGGCACAGGGTGCCCAGAGCAGCTGTGGCTGCCCCTGGATCCCTGGCAGTGCCCAAGGCCAGGCTGGACACTGGGGCTTGGAGCAGCCTGGCACAGTGGGAGGTGTCCCTGCCATGGCACTGGATGGGTTTTAAGGTCCCTTCCCACCTAAACCATTCCATGATTGTATAGAGGCCACTGGAGCACCCGGGTCCTTGCTCCCCATGTGATGCTGGGAGCAGCCGTTGTGCCACCACCACCTCCAGGAGCTCCTGGCTCTGCTGGGAGCTGCATCCATAAGGGATTGTGTGAATGGATGTGGGGACATCCTCCCCTTGTCCTCCTCTGCACCTTCAGCCCCTCACGCTGGCCGCTCCCTGGAAGTGGAGCACTGGAATGCTCAGGATGGTGTCTGCTAGTCCAGGTGGTGCTCTTCCAGTTCCAGTTCCTCAGGCTTCATTAGAGCTCTTCATTAAGCATTAATGAGAGGCCTGAGGAATGGCTGCCATGTGGTGCCAGCGTGGAGCTGCCCTTGCAGCTCCCTGCTCGTGACAATCAAACCATTACTCCGGGAATTTGGGCAGTGGGCAGGGGGACAGAGGGATTGTGTGGAGCAGAGCAGGAAATCACTGCTGTGGTGGGCAGGGAGCTCTGCTTGCTCATCCTCAGAGCCCGGAAACAGGCACAGAGCTCCTCTAAGGATATTTATTGGGGAGTCACGGAATTTTGGAACACCGATTACACATGGGCCTGGTAAGAAGGAGCTCAGAGTTTGGGGTTTTTAGTTGTTGTGTTTTAAAGGCAGTCCAGTAGAGGGGAAAGGTTTTCCCGGTCTGCCAGATAGGAAAGGTTTTCCCAGAGTGGTAGAGGGGAAAGGTTTTCCCAGCATTGTCATGGAGAAGAGGATGGCATCCTGGATTTGGGGTTGTATATAATGGTTGGAAGGTGTATTCCCATTTCCCTCCCCTCCTCAGTGTCCCTCATCTCAGCTGAGCCACATGTTCTGAGCACCTGGGCCAGTGGAAGGTGTCCCTGTCCATGGCAGGGGCTTGGAATGGGATGGGCTTTGAGATCCCTTCCCACCCAAACCATTCCATGATTCCATGATTCTGCTTTGAGGAGGTCTGGTTTGGGTTTCTAGCAACTCCAGGCCCTGCTGGAAGGGTTCCAGGAAGGTGCCAAGGGGAGCAGGGAGCAGCGGGTGAAGAATTCCATTTCACCCCCAATGTTTTTTAATTCATGGAGGGGAAAACGCCAAATTAAAAAGAAAATACCCAGGACTCCTTAAATGCTTCCCAAAGCTCCGCCACACGTTCCATTTGCAAGAACTGGCAGGAAATCCAGGCAGGTGCTGAGCTCTGCTCCTCCCAGGCTGCAAAGGCCACACCAAGGGCCTGCTTTGGGCCTGCTCCTCACTGGGACATCCTGTCCCTTGGGTGGGCACAGGGGAAAAACCACCATGGAGTAAAACTAGGAAAAGGCAAAGCCTTGTCTCATCCTCAGTTCTGCTCAGTCCTTCCCCAGCAAATCCTGGGAAGGAGAGAAGCTCAGGGAACCTGCTGAATCCCTCAGGAGCCAAAGGTGACCCAAGGGTGGTGGAGGGTTTGTTATGGAAAAGTGATAGCAGAAAATCCCTGTTCCTGATGGTTCTTTGCACTGGAACACGGGGACAATCCTTGGCCAAAGGCCTTTGGGTGCTGGGAGAGACAAATCAGAGGAGCTGAGGAGCCAGAAGATGGGATTTGAGACTGAATCAGTCAAGGGAATAATGACAAACTGTCCATCCCAGCTGGAGACCCAGCCTTGTCAAGGAGCCCAGATATGGAATTGCTGAGCTTTCCTTGTGCTTGGGAACCCCTTGCTGGGGTTCTGGCCCCAGTGCCAGAGGGAAGGGAGGTGGCAGAGGAGATGCCAAGGTCTGAAAGGAGCTCCCAGGGAAGCTGGGAAGCACGGAGCAGTCTGACTGCTGCCCTGGGAACACTGGTGTCGTGGTTTGACATGGAAGTGAATTTTTTTCCAGGAAGTTGGGTCAAACCAATCAGTGGTCAGGTTTGGATATTGGCACCTGGAGTGACCACTGAAAGTATGGACACGCCTCTGAGCAGACAGGGGGTTAAAAGCAAGAACTCCCAGGGGAACTGTCTCTTTGGTTCTGGTCGTCAGAGAGTGCAGAGTCTCCCCTGCCCAGCCATGGGCTGGGTGGGGGAGGGGAAGCCACACGGCCTTGTCCAGGTAGGCCGAGGGGGCTGAAGGTCTGGAACTGAGCCAGCTCCTGTGGACGGAAGGGTGGAGAGAAGCGGAGATGCCTTTGTTCCCTCCACCCCAGAGGGAAAGTGACAGAGAGCCTGGCGGCACCTGGAGATTTGCCGGCAGAGGAGAAGGAGAAGGGGGGGGGATGATGCCCAGCGTGGGAGACAGGAATGCTGAGCAGAGATTTCAGCCGTCCAGGCTGAAACCTTTCCCTTTCCAGGAAATGAGGGCTTTGTAAAATATTACTCCTCCTCGATTTGTAGTGGAAGAGAGACAGTCCGGGACCTGAGATGTTAGAAGAAGAAATATTTAGGTGGGAGGAGATGATGGAGGTAGCTTTTGGCTGGACTTTTCTTGTTAGCCATGATCTCCTGCAATAGAGACTGCATTTTAGGGGGATGCAGTGGTGACCCAAGGAGATCTGCTTCAGCAACCACCAGCACAGGAATGGCAAGAACAGAGGAAAGCTGAGGAGGAAATGGTGATGCCCTCTGTCTTCGGGAAGAAGATGATCTCTGTTCCTGGACCCTTGGCCCCAGGGGAAAATGGGGGGGACTGTAGTCCCAAGATGAGAAGCTGAACTGTTGTATCTTTGGGTCCGTGGCAAAGCATCCTTAAAGGAGCCCTATGAGCAGTCTGTCCATGCACGGTGGTGAGAGCACTGTGACATGGAAAGGAGAGTGTCACACTGGCAGATTTTCTCCGGGCGGTGGCCATGTGTGACAGGGAAACACAGGAGGTGGCAACTGTGTTTCCTGGGGGGTCTGTGGTGCAAGAGAGACTTCTCTCTCCCTTGATAGATTGAGTATTGATTATCTGAAGGGTGGTAATTTGATCAGGAATCCCGGGTGATGTTTCATGGTGGGTGTTTTAGGAATTGGGAGGAGGAGGGGTGTTTTAAAAGGTCTTCATCCTGGATTTAGTTTATGTGTTTTCAGTAGTAGTAGTAGTTTAATAAAGTTTTTTTCCCCTTTGTTATTAGGCTTGGGCCTGCTCTGCTCTGTTCCTGATAACGTCTCACAGCATTTATTTGGGGAAGGTGCATTTTCATGGGGGCGCTGGCATTGCGCCAGTGTCAAACCATGACGGCTGGGAAGAGCTGCAGTGTAGAATGGATGAGCAGTAGGGAGAAAGGAGCTGGCAAACACAGAGAAGAGGGTGATCCTGGATTTCCCGAAGGCCTCCTGCGTGTTCCCTCATTAGGAGCTCCTCAGGAACCTTGGCTTTGGTGGGAGCACTTTACGGGTTAAGGAAGAAGAATAAAGAGCAGAAATAAATGGAAGTGGTTGCCAGGCATGCTCCCCAAAGGTCTCTGCTGGGATTTGGGATGTGTAATATTCCTAAAGTACCTGAAAAGAAGCACATTAAAAGGTGGCAACATTTGCATGGGATGTGTGTTAGAGAGCAGCCAAATCTGAGGCTGCTGGTGGGAAAGGGAGCAGGAATCAATAGCATCCACAGGCTGGGAGTTTGTTGCTTAGGATAAAGGTTGATAAAGGCAAAAGAAAACAGATGGGGAAATAATCATCAATCCTTCCCACCTGAGTACAGGAATGAGCTCCAAAAAAATCCCACTTGGGAATGGGAAGATCTGGACAAGGCTGTGAGGGCTTCAGTGGGCTCTGATTAGCTGGAAGCAAAGGGAACTTGGAAGGGTGAGGAATGAGGAGCAGAGCAGCAGGAAGGGATCTGCAGCCCGCAGGCCAAGGGCCTTCCTGGTTGTCTCACTTCAACAGGATTATATGGGAATTTGGGAAAAAATCAGTTAGAAAAGGCCAGTGAGGATGAACAGAGACACAAATCCATTCTCGGAGAGCAGACAGTGCTCCAGCTTCCCGAGGAAGGGATTTCATGTCTGGATGGAGCTGAACTGGGAATATTCATTGGCACCAAGGTTTCTTGGGACAGAGCCAGCCCAAACTGCAAATAGTGATGTCAGAGTTTACTTTTTAAGTTTTTTTACAGAATCATGGAATGTTTTGTGTTGGAAGGGACCTTAAAACCCATCCCATTCCTACCCCCTGCCATGGGCAGGGACACCTCCCACTGTCCCAGGCTGCTCCAAGCCCCAGTGTCAAGCCTGGCCTTGGGCACTGCCAGGGATCCAGGGGCAGCCACAGCTGCTCTGGGCACCCTGTGCCAGGGCCTGCCCACCCTGCCAGGGAACAATTCCTTCCCAATACCCATCCATCCCTGCACTCTTTCCATTGAGAGTCACTTTTTTTTTTTTGGTTTTGTTTTTTTGTTGTTTTTTTTTTCTTTTATTGTTTTGTTTATTTGGTTGAGTTTTGGGGGGTTTGTTTGTTTGTTTGCTTCAGAGGGTTTTTGTGTTTGGTTTTCCTTTGGCAGAGGTTCTGGGACCTGTCCTGCTTGCCAGTCAGGCAAATCCAAACCTTCCCTGAGACAGAAGCACCAAAGTGGGATACAGTTCCCTGCCTGGAGATGGCTGCAGTACAGACACCTGTGTGTGGATCATCCAGGGCCACCCTCAGAGCCAAGGAAAATCCCTTCTGAGCCAATGAGTCCCCAGTTCTTCCTGCAAGCAGGATGAAGATGCAGCCCTGGATTCCCTGGGGACTGAAGGACCTTTCCTGACCCTTTCTCCGGCATGGATGTGGCTGTGCTGCTTGAAGGCAAATTCCAATTTTTCTGGAATATTTTTTAGACATGTTCTCCCTTCAGCTCCACCCCCAGCAGCTCTTCCAGGTGTCTTCACCTCCTGGGCCTGGTGCATCACCTGGAAGTGGCAGTTTTCCAAAGGCAGTTTCCCAAAGGCCATCAGCTCAGAGGAACAACTTTCCAAATGCTTCTTTCCAAGCCCCAAGGCAGCTCTGGGAGCCAAAACAATCCAAGCCTGAGGACTTGGGCAGACCCACCGTGGAGATGCTGAGGTGTCCTGGTTCACAGAATTCACAGAATTCACAGAATGACTGGGTTGGAAGAGACCTTAAAGATCGAGTCCAACCCAGCCTCAACACCTCAACTAAACCCTGGCACCCAGTGCCACATCCAGGCATTTTTTAAACACACCCAGGGATGGTGACTCCACCACCTCCCCGGGCAGCCATTCCAGAACTTTATCACTCTTTCCGTGAAAAACTTTTTCCTAATATCCAACCTGAATTTCCCTTGATGCAGCTTGAGGCTGTGTCCTCTGGTTCTGTCAGTGCTGCCTGGAGAAAGAGCCCAACCCCAGCTGAGCACAGCCACCTTTTAGGGAGTTGTGGAGAGTGATGAGGTTGTGCTGTTCCCACTGCTCCCAAGTCCATGGGCACACAGCACCACAACTCATCACTGCTCCCCCTGGGAGTCCTGCTCCTGGGAGGAGCCCGGCTCTGGCAGGAGCTGGCACTCATTCCAAGCTCTCCCGAGCTGAGGGGATCCCTGGGAACCCCCGGCTACAGGATCTCATTAACGAGCAGGGCACATTGCCCGGCCCAGCAGCAGCCCCGAGCCTCGGCAGTGTCACATCAGCTGCTCAGCTCTGTGACAAATATTCCATGGCTCATTATCCTTGAGAGGAATCTCCCTCTCCAGTGCTTTTAAGACCTGGAGAAATTGGCAGTTGCTGTTTGCTTTTTGCTCAGGCAGCACCGAATTCTCCAATGTGGGATTTGTTGGAAGCCCCCTCGCACACGGAGCCTGAGGCCAAACCTGGCTGTGCCAGCGAGGGGTTCCCAGCTGACCAAATCCATGCCTTTGGCACAGATTCCATGAAAAACCTTTCACTTCAGCAGGGAAGTGTCAGCATTTTCCTCAGCAGCACCTGCCTGCTTTCTTATCAGAAAATGGGGATGGTTTTGCTCATGGAAAAAGCCAAATTAGGAACAGAGTAAAGAGGCCCTTTGATGTTGAGGAAAGCTGGAATGCTGCATGTGGAGAATCCCTGGGGATTCTTCCTGCTGACTGCTGAGGGCTTCTCCATCCACTGCCTCCATGTGCTGTGAATTCATCCTGAGTGCTCAGGATCAGGGATAACGCAAGGACCAGGGAAAGCTCTGGAAAGCCTGAACCCCACTCATGCAGCTGTCACAGCATGTCCATGATGTTGTTCCCAGGCATTCCCTGGGAATACCCAGCACTGCTCCTGTGTCCCCATGCACCATCCCAAAGCCACACCAACCCGGAACTGATGAGGTGCTGTCAGTTATTCCATGCACAGCACGGTGCTCAGGGATTTATGGCAAAACCAGCTCCTTTGGGCCTCTCCCATGAATATGCAGCTCATTGCATAAGGATCAACATTTGAGGGAGACTGTTACGCTCATTATGGCCCCGAATCCCAACAAAAATGGGAAGTCCAGATGCCAGGTGAGACTTTCATCATGCTCAGAAGAGAAAAAAAATCAAGGATAAAAAGAGGAAAACAGTGAGGAGGGAATAAAATCCAAGGAACGCTTAATGACCTCTTTGGGGACTCTGAGGGTTTCTGAACAAATTCACCAGCAATTCCTGGGATGTTCAGGAGAGGGGTCTGGGGGATGGGAACAGGGTGTCACTTGCAATGGAGAGAGATGGGCAAGGATTTCCTGCCCAAACTTTTCCTGGAATCTTGACTAAACCAAATTGATTTCAGAAAGTTCCTGATTCCTGTAGGGATACAAAATCATATTTTCAACTGAAATTTTGAGACAGAAGAAAAGGGAGAGCTTTGATGAAAAGTCAGCTCCAAGAAATGAGCTTCTGTTTGCAGCGATTTCCCTCCTGATCCAATATTGTTACAGCTGCTTAATATTTCCCCAGTTAAGTCCTATTTTGATGGAGAATTGAATATTTTTTCCTAAACTGCTCCTTTTTTTTCCCCAAGTTTTTCCTGTGCAGGCTGTTGAACTTCTCACAAAACCACTTCAAATAAACCCTTGGCTTTAATTTTTTAATGAATAATAGAAAATGCTGAGGGAAATATTAAAATCATTTTCTAGAGACATTTTCATTCTGACAAAACCCAGCCCTGAAAGCAAAATTTTCCTGGCTGCTGATGCTTCTTCAGGCTCTGGTTTTTTGTACAGCTGGTGCTCCCCAAGCTCCCAAAATCCTGGGATCAGGCGAGCCCTGATGGACTGTGCATGGTGCTGGGTGTCCCAGGGCTTCTCCTTAGGAATGTGGCTGAGCAGGGAAGGCTGGAGTCCCATGAACAGCACCTGGAAGGGGATGTGTGAGGTCCAGCTGTGGGTTTGGGGATGCTCCACTTGGCTCTTGTTCCAGGAAAGCTGGGATGAGACCCTGGATACCCTGCAGATGGCAGAGATGATGTTAAAGGACCCTTCCAACCCAACACAACCCAAACCACTCTGGGATTCTGGAATTCAGCATCACTCCAGCACCTCTGGTGCTCCATTCCTGGGGAGCTTGTTTGATACACAAGTCAGTGAGCAAGGGAGGGACAAAATGAGGCATTTCAGGGCAGTACAGCTCAAAATAAACTGGATTTATGAGATACCAGACAATCATTTGGGTTATTGCTTCTCTGTCGTACCTGCTCTTTGACCCACCAGCACTGTTAAAGTCCCAGTGCAGGGCAGCCAGGAGGGTTTGAGGGATTTATTTGATGTGCCAGGAAAAGGCTGGAAAGTCAAGGGGAGGGAAAACTCATGGAAGGAAAAGTGGAGACTGCAGTGGAACAGGAGACTTGAGGCAGAGGTGGCACCTCAGGAGGGCAGCGGGGAAGGGCATGGGTGACACAGAACAGGGAAGAGAGGAACCAACTGAGGAAGGAGCAGGGAGAAGGGGAGCAGGAGACACTCTAGGGTCTCAGGACAGAGCTTTTCTCCTTGGAAATGATGGCTAAATCCAGTGGGGACACATCCTGCAAGGGAGGAAAAGGCAGTGAAGGATAACAAGGGAGCCCTGCAGCAGAATCAATTAATGAGCAAGTCAACTGCTGCTGAATGAGATTTGAAATTCACACCAGAGCTGGAAACCCCAAAATAAACCTTTCCCCTCCTCAGTGCATCAGAAATTCTGCCTTTTAAGGCAGCATCGTCTGCTGGATGTTGGAGGGGCAGACAAGGGACAGAAAATAAACTCTAAAGCCCCTCCTTTTGTGTCTCTCCAGCCCTTTATTCTGCTCTAATCCTCAGATCCTGGTGGAGTTGGGAAGGGCTGTTTTCACCTAGGAGGCAGGAGAATTCCCATGGGATGGAGAGCAACAGAATTCCAATTTCTGATTCAGTGCCTGCAGCAGTCCTGCAGCTTAGTGGGGGAAAAGGCACCCGGCAAGGTGAGCTCCCCTGGGAGCTGTCCCACCTGTCCTGCTGGAATGCTCCTGGAAAATAGAGCTGAGGGGCAGGGCAGGCTGAGGGCACCTCAGTTCCATGGATGGCCTGGGTAGGATGAATTTCAGTGGGAGTCAGCTCCAGGCAGAGTAGGGACAGGTTTGTGCTGGGATTTAATGAGGCAGAGAATCCATGCTGTCCTCAGCATCAAAGAGGCTTCCATTTCCAGGGGATGGCAAAGATTTCATTCCCAAATGAGCACACAAATACCTGAAAATCCTCAACACTTCTTGAGCCCTTCCTAACTCCAAACAGCTCTGCCAGCCCCAGGGAAAAGCCTGCCCAGAGCCAGAGCACCTGGCATTGCGTTGGCACCACAGTGACATCACAGGCCAGGGATTGTGCCAAGGAACACCCTGGATCACCCATTGATGCCAATCCATGTCTAAGACACTGGAATTTCATGGGCTTGTGGAAAACCTACTTAAAGAGCTGAGAGAGTGAATTCCTTTTGCCATAGAATATTTCTGGAATGTTTATTTCCAATGCAGAGGGACTAAACCACTGCATTTATTCTCCCTCACAGGAATAAACACGAGTGGTCCCAATCCCCCTGTACTTCACCTGTGCCTGTTCTGGGAAGTCCCACGGTCTGGATTCCCCATCCTTTTCCATAGGAAAGGATCACAGGGTTCCTTCCCTGCCTCCCCCACCCACCTCTGCTCTCCCTGTCATGTGAGGAGAACCTGATTCCTCCCAGTGGGGTTTTTTCCACTCTGTCTGTAAAGCTGCACCAGGACTGGCCCCATTCCTCCTGCTCCTGCCTGGATTCATCCTCGTGGGAACTTCTGAGTCCCTCCGCAGTCCCTTCCAAAATCCTCATGGATTTATATCTGCATCCTCCCTCCTGGGTCTCCTTTACCCTGGGGATGGATGGAATGGATGGGTGGATGGATGGATGGATGGATGGATGGATGGATGGATGGATGATGGATGATGGATGGATGGATGGATGGATGGATGGATGGATGGATGGATGGATGGATGGAATGGA
Source organism: Vidua chalybeata (assembly GCF_026979565.1). Lineage (NCBI taxonomy): Eukaryota > Metazoa > Chordata > Aves > Passeriformes > Viduidae > Vidua > Vidua chalybeata. The sequence continues at coordinate 13,500,456 of NC_071547.1, read as the reverse complement.
TGGGTGGATGGATGGATGATGGATGGATGGATCCATGGATGGATGGATGAGGGATGGATGGATGGATGGATGGATGGATGGATGGATGGATGGATGATGGATGGATGGATGGATGGATGGATGGATGGATGATGGATGGATGGATGGATGGATGGAATGGATGGATGGATGGATGGATGATGGATGGATGGATGATGGATGGATGGATGATGGATGGATGGATGGATGGATGGATGGATGGATGGATGGATGGATGGATGATGGATGGATGGATGGATGGATGGATGATGGATGATGGATGGATGGATGATGGATGGATGGATGATGGATGGAGGGATGGATGGAGGGATGCATGATGGATGGATGGATGGATGGATGGATGGATGGATGGATGATGGATGGATGGAGGGATGGATAGACATTGCAGTGCTGCCAAAGATCACTGTCTGCTTCTGACTCCACCGTCCACGATCCCTGTTTCCTGAGGATCCTGACTTGGTTCCCAGCACCAGCAGCCCCTTCATCAGCTCCAGCAGGATCATTTCCTGAGGATGAAAAGCTGAAGTTGTGCTGTGTGCTGGAAAGGAACCAGAAGCTTCCCAGGACCTGCCTTTGGACTGGCAGGGACCTTCTACAGTGGGAATGCAGCAGGATCCATCTGGGAGGTCCCACACTTAAGCACAAACCTCCTCTCTCCCACATCAGCTGTTCCCTGCTGGCCAATCCATCCTCCCCTTCCTGGTGATTTATCTCCCAACATCCCAGCAGAGATAATTTCCATACAACACAAATTGCTGGAGTGGGTATTTTTTAGGATATTTAGAAGCTAAGTCATTTCCATTTGCATAATATTTCTAAATGTTGAAAACAGTCCACAGGAGAAAAACAAAAGGGTGGCTCATAGATTCCTTTTCCTTTGCCTCTGGATACTGATCAAGGTGCATCCTGAATCCGTGCTGAGAGAGCATGGAGCAGCTCTGGAGTCGAACCTGGTGGGAAAAGGGAACCTGTGGAGAGGGAAATGAGCATCTGCCCCAACATGCAAAGCAAGGAGGGGGTGTCAGGTCACTGTTCCCTGACAGAAAGGTTGGTTGGATCTGGGAATTCAAATTCCTTCCTGCTCTTCCCTGACTTGATGTCCCAAGGGCTTCCTCTCCCAGTGCTTCCTTGTCTGCCCAGAGAGCCTCATTCCTTTTTATTTCCCTGGTCTAGACAATTCCTCTGAGCTGAGGAGCTGGGAACATGGGACATGGAACACCTTGGAACAGGGACAGAGGACACCTGGGAATGGGGACACAGGACACGTGGAAACAGGGACATGGGAGACCTGGAAACAGGGACATGGGACACCTGGGAATGGGGACATGGGACACCTGGGAATGGGGACATGGGACACCTAGGAATGGGGACATGGAACACATGGGAATGGGGACACGGGATACCTGGGAATGGGGACATGGGACACCTGGGAACAGGGACATGGGACACTTCCCACCACACAGCTTTGCCCAGGTGAGCAACACCCCAGTGCCAGGGCAAAGGATTCCCTTGGTCCGACCAAGGGAAATGACACACAGGATTCCCATCAGGGCTGGATGCACTGGAGTAGATCCCAGCCTTGCTCCCAAGCTGATCCCTGCAGCAGCCTCCATTCCATGCTCCAGCCTGTTTTCCCAGGATGGCTCCTCGCTGTGTTTCATCCCAAGCAAACCTCTTCTCTGTTTACCTTGGACAAATATTTGCAGATTCCAGAGCTCAGATCCTTGGGAGGGATTATGCAAAAATCCCTATGGCCCCTCCACCTCCCAGGCAGGATCTGGGATGTGCTGCCAAGCTGGGCCCTGCTCCCGAAATCCTTAAGCTGTGCTTTACCTGCCCACTGCCTGCACACCTGGGTGCCTATGCTTTCCCATGAAGGCTCTGGGAAACACTGGGAAGAATTTATCCATGGATTTCACTGAAATGGCATAAATAGAACAGTGAGCAAAACCACTGCAAATCCTTTTCATCCCATTGGCTTTGATAGAGATACAGGGTCTGATCGCTGTTTAATTTTTCACTTTAAATATATAAACAAATATGGGATTCAAGCGGGATTTTTTTTCCCCATCCCTATCCATCTCCTCCCATGCCTGGATTTGAGGCATTGTGCAACTGGTGGAAGAGGCTGAGTGGAAATTTGGCTTCACTGGGCACCCAGTTCTCAGCAGGGGCTGGGAATTGGGGCAAAGAAGTGGGTGGCAGGGAGAGGCTGTGGTTCATTACTGAGGGAATGGGAAGCACCTCCCAGTCTCCTCTCGGCATCAGCTCTGCTCTCCAGGAGCATAAATAACCAGCTCATCCCTAATGACTCCACTCTCGTTAAGGGGAAACTTTGTCTGGGAGCTGTGCAGCCACTCAGAACTCACCCTGCGTCCTGCTGAGCGTGAGGCAGGGTGGTTTTGATCCCCACCATTCATGGGGATGGTGCTGAGTAGGAGAATCCATGTCCGGCTCCTCCTGAGGGTCCCAGACTTGCTGTCCCCCTTGTTGGGGGGAGATGGGGGTGATCTGCTCAGCCAAGCTCCTGGAAGCTCCTGGAAGCTTCCAGCCATCCCCACCTGGCTGAGGGAAAAGGGGGTGCCAACCATGGATGAAGCTCCTGGAAGCTTCTGGAAGCTTCCTGCCTCACCTGGCTGATGGAAAAGGGGTTGCTGACCCTGTGTGAAGCTCCTGGAATCTTCCGGAAGCCTCTTTCCCCACCGAAAGAAAAGGGGACTGATGGAAAAGAGGCTGACCCTGTCTGTCCCAGCCGAGCCCATGCATCCCATGTCCTCCAGAGGAGCATTCCTTTGAGCAGCCAGTTGGGCTTTCCCTATGGCAGGATTCTGGGAATCACACAAAAGGCACATTTGTCATCCCACTGCCATGAAATGCCTCAGCACTTCCCCAAAATATGTTCAGGGCAGTATAATCCCTCCACACTCCATGGCTGGTTGACTGCAGTCACCTCTTTTCCAGACTTGGAGCTCTTTGGAGAAGGATGAATCATGTTTTCTTTGTTTGCTCCAACCCCAGCAGGGTGGGATCTTGGCCCATGGTTGGGAAACTCGTTTGTTCCGTGAATACAAATGTAATTAATTAATGAGAAGAATCAGTGGGGAGGCAGAGCTCATGGCTGGAGGGGCTGATTCCGGGCAACAAGATTTCTTTTATTCATTCTAAGCTCTTCTGTGCAGGAAGCAGCTCTGGAGCTGGCATGGACCACCAGAAGTTCTTCCACCTGTTCCTAGCATTAACCTTTGCAGCTCCAGCTTAGCTGAAGTGAGATCCCAACCCTCTGCCTGGCTGGGAGTGTCCTGAGCACAGCCCCTTAGCAGCTCTGGAGGGCTGAAGGGTCCCTCTGGCATCTTGGAACCAGGCAGAAAAGAGCTCAGGGCTCCTCATTAATCAGCCATCACACAGGGAAATTCCAGTGTCTTCCAGCAGGCTTTTTGCCCTGGATGAGGAAGCAGCTGCCTCTTAATTAGAGGCCAGCTAAGTGCTACCGTGTGATCTGTGAGGCTGTGCATATTTAATAGCTCAGCTCCCAGCTGCTGCTGCTCGCTGCTGTGTTGGAGGGAGCGCAGGCTGCAAAGTCCCCTTTGATGTCTCCTCATGCTGGCTGTCCTCGGAAACAGGGGGAGCACAGCGACCCAGGCACTCCAAAATCCGGGGAGCCACGGCGGGCAGGGAGGGGCCTCCTTGGCTGCGCTGATCTGGCTGCTTTACCCAGGGTGGGGCAGGGGCAGCGGGGCAGGAGCTGTGGGTGCTCCTGGGGAGGGGAAATGGGACACTGCTGCTGCTGCCCTTCCTTACCCAAACACATCCAGTCTGGACTCTGCCAATGGATTCCTTCTCCTGGTGCTGCTGGGGATGAAGATGAATGTCCATGTGACTGGGGCTGGTCCAGTTCCTCACACAGTGACCATCCAAAGGTGGCCACCACTGTGCTGTCACCTGTGGGGAGCCAGCAGCAGCAGGAGGTGGCAGAAGGAGGTGTGGAAGTTCTCCTGCCAGGTATTGAGAGCCTAAGGATGCCCAGAAGAATTCTGTTCATCCCTGAGCACTGGAACCCAAATGTTCCCCAACCCTGCTCATGTTCCAACCCTTGTTAACCATGTTTGAGGATTCTGCTGTCTGTATTTTCTGCTTTCCAGTCCATGTTCACCATGTAGCTCCCTGGATATTTCCATGTCTATCTTCCCCTCCATTTCTTGATCTTCCCTGAGGCATTTTGCAATTTTAAATTGCAGCGCTTTGGCTCCTCACCCTTTCCAACCCAGTGCATCGAGGTGTCACCAAATTGCTCTCAGTATCTTTATTTTTCCTCTTTGGATGTCAGGAAAGGGCTACACAATATCCAGGTAAAATTTGTGTGCAGGGAGCCATCCATGGAGGATTAAATCAGCCTGGTACTTGTAGATCCTTAAGGACTTACAGAATCCCAGAATCCCTGAGGTTGGAAAAGACCTCCAAGGTCATTGAGTCCAAACTGTCCCAAATCCCCACCTTGTCCCCAGCCCATAGCTCTGAGTGCCACGTCCTGTCCTTCCTTGGACACCTCCAGGGATGGGGACTCCACCACTGCCCTGGACAGCCCCTTCCAAGGCCTGACCACCCTTTCCATGGGGAAATTCCTCCTGATGTCCAACCTGAACATCTCCTGGAGGCAGTTCCCTCTCCTCCTGTCCCTGTTCCCTGGAGCAGAGCCCAACCCCCCTGGCTGTCCTCTCCTGTCAGGGAGTTGTGCAGAGCCACAAGGGCTCCCCTGAGCCTCCTTTTCTCCTCCTTTGTCCCCCTGTAGCGGCTGCTCCTGCCCCTGGTGCTGCTTTGTCCTGCCAGAACCCTTCATCCCAGAGAGCAGCAGCTGCAGTCCATGAGACCAGGGAGAGGAGAGCCAGGACAGTCTGGTTGCTGCTCCCCAGAATTTCCCCCAGGCAGGGGTTTGCTCCTTCTCCATCCCCTCCAAGGTGTTCCCCCTCAGCCAAGTGGATTCTGAAGTCCAAGACCAAGCTCAGGTCATTCCTCTTCAGGGACCCCAAATCTGCAGAAGCTGTGAGGCACCAGCAGCTGGGAAGAACCAGATTCCCAAAGGATGTGGCTCATCTGGAAGGATGGCCAGGAGCAGCTCTGGACCCAGTCAAAACAGGCTTGATTTACAGGAACAGAAGCAGATTTTGGGTTGGGATGGAGACAGCCAAGAGGCTGAGCAGGGAATTTGCTAAATACAATATTTTTTTGCCACCCTTTGCTTGTTTGCTTATTTTTTTTGTCAAAAGTGAAATGTCTTGCTGGAAAGTCTCCATTAAAGCTGAACTGGGAAAGCTGCCAAGATCTGGGATGGGATCTCAGGTCAAAAATGTGCTAGGGAGTCAACCTTAAAAACAAGGCTCTGGTGCAGGGGATTTGCCATGGAGTGGGAGCTCTGTGCTCCAGTCCCTTCTGGAGGATTAGGATTTCCTTGGAGTCTGATGTCAGTGCCCCAAACACGGGGCAAAGTGTTCTTGTAGTCTGTCACTCACTTATTAGAAGTTTGCTCCTGGACCAGAGAAACAATTTTCCCATGAATATTTCATCAAAACCGATGTGTTTGGGTGGGAAAAAAAAAAGAAAAGAAAAAGAAAATTGATGAAATGGTGTTTTCTACAAAACAAACACACACTGCATCCAAAGCAATTCCATGCTGCCCAGCCCCATCCAGTGGTGCCCTCCTGGGTCCTGCAAGGCTCCTGGAGCTGAGCCCAAGCAGAAGAGCCTGGAATTAAACTGGACATTGGCTGGATTGATATTCCTGACCTTCCATTCCTGTCCATCGAAGGAGGAAGAGAATTCTGGCAGGAGGAGACTGAGGGGTGCATTCAGCAAGGGGCAGCTCTCATCTCTGCTCTGGGACAGGGACAGCACCCAGGGCACAGCTGGAGCTGGGCCAGGGCAGGCTCAGGCTGGAGATCAGGGAAAGGTTCTTCCCCCAGAGGGTGCTGGCACTGCCCAGGCTCCCCAGGGAATGGGCATGGCCCCGAGGCTGCCAGAGCTCCAGGAGCCTTTGGACAGTGCTGCCAGGGATGCCCAGGGTGGGATTGTTGGGGGGCCAGGAGCTGGAGTGGATGATCCTGATGGTTCCTTTCCCACTCAGGAGATTACCTGATTAAAAAAAAAAAAAAAAAAAAGCAGCAGCTCTGTTGGAAGAAGAGACCTGGAAGTTTCTCTCCTGGCCATGGATGCAGCTGTTGGTGTTGGGGTGGGATGGAGGGGATGCTCCAGGAATGCTCCTGGTGCTGAAGGACACGTCGTGGCTGGAGGTTCCCCAGTCCTCCAGCACAGCTCCCGCTCAGCCCACTCTGGGCAGGAACTGAGTTAATATTTCACTAACAAATCTCCTAAACTCAGGTGCCCCGTGGGGCTGGCATTGATCACTGATCCTCAGAGCTCCCCTCTTTCTTCCTTCAAACCTTCCCTGGGCTGGAAAGGCAGCTGCTGATTGATATTCCAAGGCAAACATCGCAGTCTTTCAAATGCTGCCAGGCTTTATGAAGAGCTGTTAATAAAATGGATTCACCCGGCAGGAGAAGCAAAGGGAAGGGGGGAAAAAAAGGCTGGAAGGAGCAGAAGGATCATTTCCAGACAACTGAGGGCTTCTCCCTACACACTTCCGAGGTCTCGACTTGGGATTGTTCAGGAACAAGAATTCCAAGGGCAAATTGTTAGGATTTTAGCTTTGGAGCAAAGAGCGAATGTTGAATTTGTGAGAGGGGTTTGGCTTGAAGAATTTGGATTCAGCCATCCTCAGATCTTCAAGATTCCAAAGCATTGGATGATCTCTGGGGAGGAAGTTGTCAGCTATCCATGTTTTCATCACAGGGGCAGATGTTCCTGAAAGAAAAGGAAGGACTGGGACAGAGGAAGTGGCACCTGAACCCCTCCCAGCAGGAGCCCTTCCCTGGGGACTCAGCAGTTCTCACTTTGTGCCACTTTCTGAGCTCTCTGCCTTTGCAGAAGTGAGGTCCCACCCCCCGTGGGACCCCTGTGCCCCAGAGAAACCCTCGGAGCACCTTGGTTCCCCTTCTTTCCAGCATCCCTGAGTTTTGTCTTCAGCAGTGGGGAGCCAAGAAAACCAAGTGATTTGAGAGAGATCAGCTTGGAAGAACAAGTGACAGATAAAAAAAGGCATCCCAGCACTGCCTGCAATCGAGGCATTTCCAAGGTGTTGACAGTGAGGAGGAGGAGGGAGGTATACTTGGCTCCCAGCAGCTGGAAAAGAGAGCAGAATATGGTTTCTTTCCTCCCCCACAAGGAGAAGGGCTGGAGGTTCCCTTCTCTGGTCACAGCTTTACTTGGGGTCCGTGTGGAGAGGGAGGGGACCCGCCCTGAGCAGGGACTGACCCTCAGGGTGGGGGCTGGGGCTCTCCCACAAGGACCATGCTCACTCCTCGCTGGGGACTGAGGCTGCCCTGCTCCTGAAACCTGTCACCAGCTTGGGATGGCCCTGCCCATCAACCACGGGTCCTCTGCTCCTCCTCACTCCCTGGGCCGGATGGGCTGGGTGGGTCACACACATCTGGGCTGGGAGGGGAAACAAAAACAGCCCCAATTCCAGAGCTCCAGGAGATTTTGGACAGCACTGCCAGGGGTGCACAGGGTGGGATTGTTGGGGTGTCTGTGCAGGCCAGGGAGCTGGACTGGATGATGCCTGTGGGTCCCTTCCAGCTCAGAATATTCCATGATTCATTGTCCTCTCAGTACCACACCATGCTGTCACCTTTGGTGATTTTTAAAGGATTTAAAAATCTGTTTAAAGGACTTTTAAACCCACAGATTTTAAAGGATTCTGCAAAGCAGTGTCTGAAACCCAGGGCTCTGTGGTGGAGCTGGGGATGTCAGTGAAGGCCCAGCTGTGCAGTGCTTCCAGACCCTCTCCCCATCCCATTCCGTGCTCTCATTGACATTGGAATTACCGTACAGCCACCGCAGAGCTTTGTCTGACAGCTGCTCCACTCCGGGATTTCCTTACTTGATTTCTCAATTTGGGAAGTCTTGGGGGACTCGGTGGCTGAATGGCCGTTGTTTACTCCAGGCCTGGGAAGGACATCAGGACATGTGCCCACACTGCTGGCCTGGGAGATTGACTTGGACACAAAGAGTCTGGGAAGACACAAAACACAGAGTGACTCATCCGGCTTCAGGAGCGACTTTCAGCCTCCTCGAAGGTCACTGGTGTTTCTCTCACTGCTGCAAGGGCTGAGGTTGTTTACAGCAGGGCAAAATCCCCCTCAAGAGTCCCAAGGAAGGCACTGGAGCCCAGGTCCTTAAGGTGACCACTTCTGGCTGTGCCTCCTCCTGAGCCTCAGGGAATGTGGAGGGGCCTCCACAGCTCAGCCACTCTGTTTTGGGAGGGCCAAGAGCTGCCACTGAAGAGAGAGAAAGAAGAGATGCAAGGGGTCTGCTGAAGCTTCCAACCCTTCACCAACCCTGTATCCCATCTCGGCAGGGATGGGATCTGCAGCAGCCCCTGCTCCTGGCACCTTTCTGATGGACACTGCTGGGGGAGGGAGCGGAGCCAGGAGGAGCAGGGCCGAGTTGTTCTTCCAGCTCAGGACCAGCTCATTAGCAAAGGACTCTGCTTTTAATATCCGAGAGCTCAGGCCACGGGAGAGGTCAGGAGTGCCTGGCAGAAAGTCCCTCCTGAGGCTGTCCTTCAGCCCAGCACACAGCATGGGGACTGAGAGCTCATCCATGGGACTCACATCAGCCTGGCACAGACGGCTCCTGGGCTAAAGTCTGGGATCTGCCAGGGCCTCTGCCCCTGTGGGAGCACAAGGAGAGGGAGCAGATGAAGAGCAGGGCACTGACTGGGCAGGAATTCCGTGGTGCATCTCCTGCTCTGCCCTTGACCCTGCTCCTCTCAAACTCCTGGAACAATTCCCTTTGAAAGGGCATTTGTGTGAAGGCTGTTCCATGGCTGGGATGTTTGGAATGCTGGGATCAGGGGGCTGAGCACTCTGCAAAGTCCCACTCTGGCCTTTGGCAGCGAGGGAGCAGCACCCTACAGGAAACAGCTGCTTAATTATTTGTATCCCTTGCCTCATTATTAAAAGTGGATCCTCCACCCGCTTTCTGAAGATCTCAGAGCATGTTTGTAAATGACAATTGAAGATCTCAGAGCATGTCTGTCAGTGCCAGTTTAACTCAGCTGGTTTTATTGTCTGCAGGTCACGTTTGGGGACCAGCAAGGAGGGGTTGGGGGTCATGGCCTGGCTGCTGCAGGCAGGGATAAAATGAGGGCCCTGGACAGAAGGAACAGCCCAGTTCCTGGGAGAATTCCAGCTTGTGCACAGTGGGAAGAAAGGAGAAGAAACCAGGATGTGAACACCCCTCAGACCAGGGGTTTGTGGCCCAGCACAGCATCCTATAGACTGGGTTTAGGCACTGGGTTGGCAGCAGCACCAAAAATGACAATTGCTCTGCAGGTTGTCCATCCATCCTTATGTCCCAGGATGTTCTGCACAACCAGAGCTGTGGGAACATTGCTCACCAGCCTTCCTTCCCCAGGCCAGTGAAGGGGCAAAGTCACAAATAATTCCAGAGCCAGGAGGAGAAAGGAGATGCCCACACCCCTCCAATGATGTTTTGTATCCTTGACACCTCCTTTCCTCACAACAAACCTCTTACCCTTAGGAGCCACTCCAGGACAGCTTTGTCCCAAATGTCTGTGCTGGAAGGGACCCCTGAAGGTTTGTTCCCACACTAGACCAGGTCTCTGCTTCTGGATCTACAATCCCAGAATATTCTGAGCTGGAAGGGACCCACAAGGATCATCAAAATCCAGCTTGGTAGATCTTGGTCAATTCAGCTGTTCCAAGACTTTTCCCACCCCTCTGGTGGTCTGTCCCAGGGCTTCATCACCATCCCAGGGAGCAATATTTTCCCAGTTCCCAACCTGAGCCTCCTCTACTTCAAGCTGTGGCAACTCTCCCTTGCCCTGCTGCCACAGAAATTGGCTGCATCACCCTTTAAACTCCTTGCCAAGCACAGGTGGTTCTCTGACCCCTCTTATCCTCCTGCTTTTTGCCAGACCCACCCACCCCCACTCTGTCCTCAAGTGTCCATGTCCCTCTCCATGGGGCCAGCACTTCTCCAGGGAACTGGAAGGCTTGGCCAGACCCTCCACGGGCACTATAACCACCTGGAGCATGGCTGGAGCTCTTTGCAACCAGATCCAGAGCACTTTGGTGTCTCCAGCACTGATCCAGGCAGACATGGAAGGGGTCAGTGCTGCTGCAGGAGCCTCCCCTGCTCTGGATTTTCTCTGTTTTGACCCTCAGTTGGATCTTTTCATCCTGGACCACGGAGCATCCCAACAAGTGAAAGTGAATAAACTTTGGATCCCCTGGGGAGCGGCAGGACAGGCCTGGCTGCCTTTTGTGTCCATCACATCCTGGCTGGGTACGAGGAGGGGAAAGCTCTGTGCTCCTGTCAGCAATCCTCGGGAGCCATCCCTCCTGCTGGGAGTGCAGCTTCTTTGGGCAGCTGAAGAGGATGTGGTCACACAGAGCCAGGCACACTCTCAGCCCTTCAGAGGGGTTCTGGACACCCTCTGCTGTGGATTTCTTCTCTCTCGGGGTTCCTATAGGTTAGGGTGACCCTAAGAGAGATCGTAAAGAGTCTTTGCTTCCCTAACCCAAACGCAGCTAAAGAAGAGGTCTGGAATGCGTGAAGTCAAGTTTTCAAGGTTGTTTATTTTTTCTTATCTATAAGAGTTTCTCTCTGACCTGCCGAGGTCTGCCTGGTACAGAAGCCATGGCAGTCTGCCCTGAGCCCCGGGCATCTCCCACATCATATACTCAAAATTCCATGTACCATGTTTACAGTTTCTGTAGTAATATTTAAAATCTATGTTGGACAATGTGTCCCTATCCTAAACCAACAGAAAAGTGTCACCATCACACCGAGACATGGAGGACAAGAAGAAGGAAGAAAAGGCTAGGGCACGCCCAGATTCCTCCATCTTTTACCCCTGAATTACATTCTAATAACCCCAAAATTCTACTTTTCCACCCTGTGTTAGTTCACTCATTACACTACTCAAACCCTTTTGGCTTGTAATTCCTCATACAGAGTTGACAGCCTCTCCCATGGGCTAAAATCGAAGCCACAGGTGTTTTTAACTTCGTGCCAAGGTCCCTGAGCCCCCTGCCAGAGTCTCAAGACATCTAGGGCAGCCAGAGGGATACCCTGGACTCCGACACTCTGTAATCTGGTTTCTCTCCGCTCTGGCCATAATTCCCATTTGCACATTAAGCACGACCAGGACATTCCCTTTCCTGTGTTTCTCTGATCCCAGTGGCTCTTCTATCCACTCGCTGTGACTCCCCTGGCGCTCCTGGCAGCCTCCTGCTCCTGCTCCTGCTCCCACCTGCCTGGGGCCACCGCAGCAGTTCAGGCAGCAGCCAGCAGGCTGCTGTATTTCCTTGGAAATACCAGAACAGGTTCTGCATATGTAAAAGCCTGGGAACGGTGACTCTCTGTGAAGGGAATGAATATTCCTGAGCCGGCAGCAGCTCCAGGCACAGCCTAATCACAAAGAGCCTCCCGGCAGCTCCTCCTGCTCTTATCTCCTCCTTCCCAGCCACTCCAAGGGCTGTCTCCTGCATGAGCTGTTCTTCAGGCTGCAGGACGGGACTGAGCGCCCAGCCTGCCTTCAGAAGAGCTTTGTTTAGTCCCACATCCCAGTCAGAATTATCAAGAAGGAGATTTCATGGAATTCCAGATGGATTCAGGCTGGAGGGAGCCCAGAGGGTCCCTGGTGGCACCTCCGTGCTCCAGCAGGGCCATGCCAGAGCTCACGGCACTGCAGGGTGTGCTCACAGCTCTGCAATGTCCCCAGGAGGAGACCCCACAGCCTCTCTGGGCTCTGCTCAGGGCTGGCACTGCCCAGGGCAGCAGTTCTGCCTCCTGGGCAGGGGCAGCTCCTGGGCTCAGGCCCTGCCCGGGGCTCTGGGGCCATCGCTGGGCCTGGAGCAGAGCCTGGGGCTGCTCTGCCCTCCTGCACACAGGGACAGACTGGGACAGACTGGGACACACAGACAGGGACAGACTGGGACAGACAGACTGGGACAGCCAGGGACAGCCAGGGCTGAGGCCCCTCTCACAGGGGCTCCTCTCCAGGCTGAGCAGCCCCAGCTCCCTCAGCCTTTCCTGGGCACCGAGATGCTCCAGGCCCCTGCTCAGCTCCAGGAGCTCCTGTCCCTGCTGTGCTGAGGATCCAGAGCTGGGCACAGCACCCAGAGATGTCCCCAGGGCTGGGCACAGGGGCAGATCACCCCTGACCTGCTGGGAATGCTCTTCCTGATGCCCCCAGGATCCCGTTGGGCCCCAGGTCACTCTCGCTGTCCCCAGGTCCTTCCTCACAGAGCTGCTCCAGCAGGTGCCCCCAGTCTGTGCTGGTTGTTCCTCCCCAGATGCAGGACCTGCCTTTCCCTGGTTGAACCTGGGGCATTTCCTTCCAGCAGCTCCCCAAATGCTCCCAGATGAGCACAGCTGGGTTGGGTTTTCCCATCCATAGTTTCCCACCCAGCCTTGAACTTTGGGAAGCCCTGAGGAGCAGCAGTAGCAGTGCTGCATCCTGGAACACTCCATCTAAATTCAGATCCAGCACAGCACAGATGTGGAAAACCTCCAGAGGAGTGGCTTGAGCACTAACAATGCTTTTCATAAGAAACAAACAACTTTGTGATTAAACTTTTATATGTAAACTTTTATATGTTAAACATTAAAAAATACCAACAGCTCGAGTGAGCTGCATGTGTGAGTGGTGCTCAGAGATAAGGCAGGAATCTGCCATGAATATGGATCAAAGAGCCTTCATGGAAGAGCTCTAGCCTAAAATTCTGTTTGTGGGGGGGTTGACAAAAGATCCATGGAAGGAAAAAAAAAATGGCAAGGAAAATACTGAGAATTCACTCTGCTTCCTCAGCTGAGGATCTCCTTGGAGAGGGTTGGGGTGGTATCCATCTGGGAGAAGGGCACTCTCTGGGAAGTTTGGTGGGAAATATCCACAGTAGGAGTGACTTTGGGGCCTTGGAGATTGATGCAGCTGCTGCTGTTCCTAACAATGTCTGCTTCCCTTGGGAACGCTGGGATTTGGATAATCTTGCTCTGGAAAGAACAAGCTCTGGGCCAGCCCCTGAGGAGTGTCTGCAGACAGGGAATGGGGCTGGGAATTCCTGTCTAAGGGCATTTCATGGAGATTTGGGCTCTCTGAAAGGTTTCCAGAGAATGGTGTGGTAATGGACAGCCTGGGAGAGCTGGGGGGGTTCACTGGAGAAGAGAAGGATCCAGGGAGAGCTCAGAGCCCCTTGCAGAGCCTAAAGGGGCTCCAGGAGAGCTGGAGAGGGACTGGGGACAAGGGATGGAGGGACAGGACAAGGGGGAAGGGCTTTAAGTTGAATGAGAGAAGATTCAAATGCGATATTGGGAGGGAATTGTTCCCTGGCAGGGTGGGCAGGCCCTGGCACAGGGTGCCCAGAGCAGCTGTGGCTGCCCCTGGATCCCTGGCAATGCCCAAGGCCAGGTTGGATGGGGTTGGGAGCAGCCTTGGGACAATGGAAGGTGTCCCTGCCATGGCAGGGGTAGGAACTGGATGAGCTTTAAGGTCCTGTCTCACCCAACCCATTCCACGATCCCATGACATTTCATCACTTTCTGCAGCTTGCAGGATCACAATCCCTGCATTGGCCAGGGAGCTGGGAAAGGTCTGTGTGCCCTGTCCTTCCTGAGCATCCTGCTGGGAACAGCACATTGTGGAGACAACACTCAGGAGTTTGGTAAGGCTGATCCATTTCCAAGAAAATGCCTTTTCTTCCTGAATGGGTGTCCCAGGCGCCCTGGAGTCCGTGGTCCTGCAGGGGCTCAAAGGGACGCTTGGAGCTGGGGACAACAACTCTCCCCAAACATCAACTCCAAATCCCAGTGGCTGACTCCCTCTTTAACCCCTTTATCCATCCATAAACTGCTCCTTGATTTATTCCCCAGCTCTGCCTTTCACCACCACCTTTGCCTATGTGAAAACTCGCTTGGTTTTTAGCAGGTTTAGTGTTTTTTCCTGATTTCCCACTTAAAGTAGGGCAGTTGTTTTATCCCTGAACTGGCTGCTGCTCTCTATGTAGGTTAATAAGGTTTGCCTTCATTATTTACACAAGGTTTTGTTTGTTTGTTTGCACTTCTCCAGGAAATTTAACATAAAATGCTACCAGGAGCAAAGAAAAAGAATAATTTTGTAAATTTGTGGGTTCTTATGGGAAAAAGACAACAAAAGAACAACACAGAAATTATGTTCCCAACAAAAACATCAGAATTTAATCTTCAGGGAGCCCTTGGTCACTCTGAGGAGCAAAAGGGAGGTTTGACATGATTTTGAAATATTTTTTGATGTTTGAAAGTGAGAAAATTGGATCACTTCACTATATTTTCTTTAAATGTGACTCGCAGGATGAACCCCCTCCTAGGAACCTGAACTCTACAAATGCTTGCCATAAAGCTGGGGGATCAAAAGCAATATTTAACCCTCCTAATCATCAGTGATATTCTGTTATTGTTAATCCCCCACTAGCAAACACAAAGAAGGGAGCTGGGCAAAGTGTGAGCAATAAAGATGCAGGATCTGGCTCTAAGGATGGTTGTCAGGCAGCAGGAGCTCCGAGGCTGACAACCCAAGGAAGATTAAAAAATGTCTCAGGACCAAAGTAGGCCTGGCAATGAACCAAGCCCTGCAGCAGCAGCGGGGATGGAGCCAGCAGAGATGAAGCAGAAGGTGGCAAACAGGGAGTGAGGGGTGGCTGGGAGGGGATGGAAGGGCTGTCACCCTGCCCCGCAGCACCGGGGTGATGTCCCACAGCAGCAGGGAAAGGGGGGACCTTCCTGGAGGCCCAGGTCAGCTGCTCCAGGAGCTGCTGAGATCTCACTGAGGCAGCCTTGGCGCTGCTGATGTTTGCTTTCATTGTCATTTTAATGAGAGTGTGTTAATGGGAATGGGATGCTGCAGGAGATGAACTTTTCCAGCAGCACTGGTGGAAGTGGGATGGGATGGGATGGGATGGGATGGGATGGGATGGGATGGGATGGGATGGGATGGGATGGGGAGACGGGCATGGCCTGGCCCTGGCTGCCAGGAAAATAACAGGAATGTTGGTACAAATCACCCACAGCACAGGGATAAAATAACCAGCCTTGGATGGCTTCCAGCAATGTCAAATCATGCTGGGAGGGATTCCACAGCCTGAGGGAGCTAGGCAGGAAATCAGGATCAAATTGCTGTCCCTCCAGGATGGGGTAGATGATGGGAAATCCAGGATGGCAGTGCTGGCCTCCTCCCTGCCTAGGCCAGGACACAGCCTTTGGCTTCCCATGGGCAGCCTCAGACTTTCTCCTCATCTAATGCCCTCATGTTATTAATATTCATGATCAAAATCATCCCTTTCCTGCTCAGGAAATTGAAAACTCAAATAAAATGTATTAATGTATCCATTTTCCTGCACATATTTCTGAGCCTGATTTCCCAGAAGTTTATCCAGGGCGCATTCCCTGTCCCAGAGCTTTCTGTGCTGAAGAAACAGCCAAGACAACAAAAGCCTGGAATGGGGAGAGCTCCACTGGGATTATTCCACCTTCCCAGTCCCCTGCTATTGCCACCTGGAGATGGTTCCAGGAGGGGATGAGGAATGGGGAAAATCTCCTGGGAAGGTGCCAGGATCAGTGTGACCTGGCATGCTCCAGGGACAGAGGGATGGGCAAAGAGGAGGAGCCTGTGGGGATGGGCAGGGCAGCAGGGGTGGGAGATCCTGGGGTGTCCTGGAGAGGATGAGGAAGAGCATTCCCAGCAGGTCAGGGGTGATCTGCCCCTGTGCCCAGCCCTGGGGACATCTCTGGGTGCTGTGCCCAGCTCTGGATCCTCAGCACAGCAGGGACAGGAGCTCCTGGAGCTGAGCAGGGGCCTGGAGCATCTCGATGCCCAGGAAAGGCTGAGGGAGCTGGGGCTGCTCAGCCTGGAGAGGAGCCCCCATGAGAGGGGCCTCAGCCCTGGCTGTCCCAGTCTGTCCCAGTCTGTCTGTCCCAGTCTGTCCCTGTCTGTGTGTCCCAGTCTGTCCCAGTCTGTCCCTGTGTGCAGGAGGGCAGAGCAGCCCCAGGCTCTGCTCCAGGCCCAGCGATGGCCCCAGAGCCCCGGGCAGGGCCTGAGCCCAGGAGCTGCCCCTGCCCAGGAGGCAGAACTGCTGCCCTGGGCAGTGCCAGCCCTGAGCAGAGCCCAGAGAGGCTGTGGGGTCTCCTCCTGGGGACATTGCAGAGCTGTGAGCACACCCTGCAGTGCCCTGAGCTCTGGCATGGCCCTGCTGGAGCACGGAGGTGCCACCAGGGACCCTCTGGGCTCCCTCCAGCCCGAGCCACCCTGGGATTCCATGGCATGGAGATGCAGCAGGGAATGATCTCCTCAGGTGTGACAGACCAAGTGCTTCAATCTGATCCCCGAGAGACGAACTGCTAAAGCCAGACACAACATTCTGGCTGAGGTTGGGATCCCCAGTCCAAACTGAGCCATGAGAGCTCAGGGATGGAGTCCCTCCTCCAGGAAAGGCACCTGCTAAAGGGCTGCTCCCAGAACTGCTCCCTTGGTCCCAGGTGAAGGAATCTTCCAAACTGACCTGAAAGAGCTGAGCTGAGTCTCAGCCCAGACTCAAGGCAGAGACTTCAGTTCCCCCAGTGTGGCCACTGGGATTTGTGCCAGTCTCTCACACAGGGAGGAGTTCCCACCTCAAGCAATCCGGAACGGGATCTGATCCCACCACGAGCCGTGGCACAGACTGGGGGTGCAGCTCAGCGTGTCCTGCCTTCAGCTCGTGGGGACACTTCCAGGGAAATCTTCCCATGCTCTGATCAGATTCCAGAGCCAAAATATTCAAAAAAAGTCTCCTAATTGGCTGCACAGCTCCAAGGAGTTTATCCCATATCAGCTGAACCAAATCAACCATTGCCACGAGCACTTTGAGCCCACAACAAGTGCCCTGAACTCAGCCCTGGCTTTAGGAGCTTTGCCTAAGCTTTATCACTTTGCACCTCTCACCTGCTGAAAGCACAAACCTGGATAACTCTGGGCTCAGAAAATGCTTTTTGATCTCTTAATTTTGTAAATGGAGCAGGATCAGGCACAAAATGTGGCTTTTGTAGAACTGTGGAAACACCAAGGCTGGAAAAGACCTTCCAGATCCTAGTCCAGCTTAGTCAAAAGTGAGTGAGTTGAAACATTCTAGGAAAAATCCTGTTTCTCTGAGACATCCTGCAGACAGCTGGGCTTGGATGTGGAGCTCTGTGTGGGTTGGGAGCAGAGCCATTATCATGTCCAGATGTTGCTGCTTCTTCCCAACTGGACCCAGAATTCCCAGGAATTTTATGAGAAAGGAATGTGTGGCCCTGCCCAGGTGCTCACACTCAGGAGGGAGGGACATGGGCTACGCTGTTTGGGGACAGTGACAAAATATCAGTAGAACAACACAGACCACAAGGCTGGGGGAAGCTCCCAGGAGGTGAAGCAGCTTCCAGGGAACTTCTCCAGCTCCTTGAATGCCTCCCCTTTTAACTGTGGAAATAATAGCTGCAGTCAAATCCAACACTGAGTTATTTGCCCAAATTCCAGGGAAAACACCAAGCTGGCTGTTATCTAAAAATGAGAATTGGTGAATCCACTGGCATTGAAAAGGTTACTTAATGTACAGCACTGAAATCACAGGTTCTGCAGAGCTCAGAGGCATTTCCTGGGCAATTTTCAGATTGCCCAGCACAGCCCTGGCTGGGATTTGATTCTCAGCATTGCAATGAGAGATGGAATTTTCCATAAGAATGGGTTTGGGCAGAGGGGTCTAACAGACAAATGAGGGAGCATCAGAGAGAAATAACATCATAACATCCCTGGGGAGAGTGAGGAGGCAGTGCCCTGCTGGGAAAATGGCAGAGGGATCAATTCCAACAGGGACATCACTGGGATTGAAGGGGAATGAGCAGGTCAGGATGGGCAGTGGGAGCCCTTTGGGGAGCACAACCTGAGTGAGGAGAAACCCTTTAAGGCTGAACAATTATTGAGCTCCATCACTGAGAATGAAAGGAAACCTCTTCTGCTAAACCACTGTCAGGCTGGGCAGAAATTACTGCTGGGTGAAAGTCCCCCAGAGCAAGGATGGTGCCAAGGGCTCTGGGAATCCACTGGAAACAAAAAGCAAACAGGGAAGACAACACCTATGGAAGCTGCTTTTCCCCATCTCTGCTTTTCATTTTCATCTCTGAGGCACTCTCTCACTGTCCCTGTGCTTCTCACCACTCCAAGCACGGCAGAGCCAACAGGAAATGTGAGTACTCCCGTCTCTGACAGCCTTCAGTGCCCCCCAGTTTCATCTTCAGACAAGTCCAGGCCTGAGTCCTCAGCTCAGGGATGGTGGCTGGGCAGGAACTCCCTGCTGTCTGCTGGGGAGTTACTCACCAGCAGGGCAAGGGCTGAACGAGGCCAGCAGGGTTTTCTGACAAATAACTGGCCAATTCCAATTGGTAACCGGGAAAAAGGTGTAAAGTGGTACATTTCAGAGAATCGTGGAATGTTCTGAGCTGGAGGGACCCCCAGGATCATCCAGTGTCAGCCCCTGTCCCTGCCCAGATCCCCAACAACCCCACCCTGGGCATCCCTGGCAGCGCTGTCCAAAGGCTCCTGGAGCTCTGGCAGCCTCGGGGCCGTGCCCATTCCCTGGGGAGCCTGGGCAGTGCCAGCACCCTCTGGGGGAAGAACCTTTCCCTGATCTCCAGCCTGAGCCTGCCCTGGCCCAGCTCCAGCCATTCCCTGGGTGCTGTCCCTGTCCCAGAGCAGAGATGGGAGCTGCCCCTTGGGAGGATGTTGAAGATCCCAATGCATCTCTGCTGTCTTCTCTTCTTCAGCTGGAAAAAATCAAGTGACCTCACATTTTTAGATCTGAAATATGAGATTATGAGGGTCACAGGATCACAGGATGATGGAATGGTTTGGGTGGGAAGGGACCCTACAGCCCATCCAGTGCCACCCCTGCCATGGCAGGGACACCTCCCACTGTGCCAGGCTGCTCCAAGCCCTGTCCAGCCTGGCCTTGGGCACTGCCAGGGATCCAGGGGCAGCCACAGCTGCTCTGGCCTCCGACCCTCCCAGGGAACAATTCCTTCCCAAAATCCAACGTGGCTGGTATTAGAGCATGAAGAGAGAGAGAGAGAGGTTTTCCCTGGATGACAGCCACGGGACTGTGGATTGAGAGCTGCTCAGGCAGCCAGACTGAGCTCAGGCTGAGCTGGACTCTGTGCAGCAGCAAGGCGCTGTCTCGTTCAAGGAGAAAGCCAAGAAGAAATTAAATTCTGAGCACTGGAATGCACTTAATCATTGGCCCATGAACTTCTCAGTGCTTTCTGATGAATGAGGAGAGTGTTCCCTAATTCCCTGGGCACAAGAAAGCCGGGATGTGCTGGACATAGCCGCCGAGTTCACAACTTCACAAGCAGCACTTCCACCACAAGCAGCTCGTAAAAGCAATTGACTGGAAAACACATTAAAAACTTCTCCTCTCAGTCCTGTCAGGGCCAGGAAGAAGCAGCTCTGGAATGCCAGGAAGAATGGGAGAGCAGGCACTCTGGATAAAGAAGAAAAGGCATTCAGAGCTGAGCTGAATTCATGTGTGACCAGGGGGACAGCTCAGAACTTGAGTGCCACTCAAGTTGCTGTGCAGATGAGCTGGAAAAGATCCAAACCCAGGAGGAAAGATCCAAACCCAGGAGATAATACCTGGTAAATCTGGGATTTTGGGGACAAGGGCACTTTAGCTCAGGTGAGGAAGGTTCTGAACTCACAAAGCTTTGCCAGCACTGCGGTTGCAGCCCCTGCAGGAATCCACGGATAACGTGATGCTCCTTCAATGGAAGCATCCCATCTTTGTCAGGCTGGGCTTGTGTAGGTGGGCAGGATGCAGCAGTTGGAGCCCTCCTGCCAACTCCTCCGTTTGGGTGAGAAAGCATCACTTTTAGCACTCACCTCCCATTCTTCTCCTTAGAGTGGCAGCCCCCGGAGCTGGGGCCACGCGATCGCCCTTGGCTCACACCTCCAGCAGGAGGAGTCAGGAGGTGCTGACACGCTGGGAACTCAGCCTTCAGCTCTGGCATTTGGTGCTGACACGCTCACAGGTGATGCTGGAAACGAGCACCAGAAGCCTGGGTCAGATGGAGATGCTCGAGCCAGCCCTGAGTGAGAAGAGAGCTCCAAGGAAGCTGAGCTGGGAGCTCTCGGCACAAGTCAGAATCGGCTACGTGGGATGCTCCAGTTCTGGTTTTGACATCTCTGTGCAGCTCCCAGTTCTGGGTTTGATGCATTGTGCCCCAAGCCTTCTGAGATTTGACCCCTTTTTTGAGGTGTTTCTCTGTTTCTCTGCTCTGCGGAGGCATCACAGAGCTGTGATCTCAGCTGAGAACATTTGGAGGGAAGTGTTGGGGAGGGCATGTGGAGCTGAAGCCAAAGCTCTGCCCACCTGCAGTCAGGTGATTCTTACCACAGGTTGTCAGGGAGGTTTTCAGTCCTTGCTGGCTCCCGCCCCAGCTCTGCTCCTGCTGGGATTGAGCAGCAGAGGGGCTGAGACAGCTTAGGAGCCAAAGGGAAAATGCTGGATCTTGGAGCAGAACAGTGTACCCAAGCACTCACCCTGAGAAGTGACAGCTTGGACAATCACCTGTGTAAAACCAAGAAACCCAGAGATAAACAAGGCCAGAGCAGAGACAGCGACATCTGGAAGGTCAGGACAGAGCCTGGGGAGATGGAGCTGTTGGGGAAAGGACTCCCTGAGAGGAGAAAAGGGCTAAGACTGAAAGGCTGTTAGAGGGGTTTCCAGCTCTACTTCCCCGGATGATTAACAGCCTCTCCCGCCTGCAGCTACTCCTCACTGCACACACAGCAAAGCAGCTGCGATTTGGCTCCTGCACAGAGCCAGGGGCAGGCCCATGTCCCCGGTGTCCCTCTCCCAAAAAAACACATTATAAGTGGTCCTAAGGAATCACCTTCCCAGATTATTGCCCTTCCTCCTGAGGTTGATGTGAGGCTAATGGAGAGGAGTGGCAGAGCAAGGAAACTCCTTTTGATAATGCAAACCAAGAGAACTCAGGGAACGAAAGTACTGGAATTTTCTGAGCTCACTCAAGTTCTTTCATTCAAATGATGAGAGAATATTTTGCCTTTTTTATTCAGATTCTTTAAAATAAAAGGTTCACAAACAGGGAAATCTCTGTCAATTTGAAACAACAAAACCCTGTCATTTAGAGAGAAAGGAGTCTGAGCGCTGTCACATGGGGAATATTGACACAGAGCATTTTCTCATTTCCAAAGCAAAATATTTCCTTCTAGAAAATGTGAAAATGAGGTATTTTGACATGTTCAGAAAATTCTCTTTTACTGCCTTGTCTGCTGAAAGTATTTGGCAAATTCAGGCAGCAGCAATGTAGAAAAGTTTCAGTCCCTGAAACTTCCAGCCTGTGGATAATTGTGTTCAACTCAGAGCCCAGCTAAGCTCTGGCAGCTGTGCAGCTACAGGTGCCTGGATCTAGGTGCTGATGGATGTGCTCTGCTCCTTCTTGTAAATCCCATCCTTCTCCTGGTGCTGAAATGCCTGGGAGTCCTTGGATCATACCTGGGAGGAGTCAGAAATAAGAGCTTCCAATGACAGCAGAATTCATGGAATCCCAGGGTACTTTGGGTGGGAAGGGACCCTACAGCCCATCCAGTGCCACCCCTGCCATGGCAGGGACACCTCCCACTGTCCCAGGCTGCTCCCAGCCCCATTGTCCAACCTGGCCTTGGGCACTGCCAGGGATCCAGGGGCAGCCACAGCTGCTCTGGGCACCCTGTGCCAGGGCCTGCCCACCCTCCCAGGGAACAATTCCTTCCCAATATCCCATCTACATCTACTCTTTCTAGTTTAAAGTCATTTGCTTAATCCTCCTTGATGAGGATATTGTATTTTAATTGTGTATTTCCTGTTCCATCCAGGAACAAGGATAATTTTCACAGACTGAGAAGTGTTGGGCCCTGGCTCTACAGACAAATTATTTTCTTGGGAATTACCTCCCCCATTAGACTTCTTTACCTGGGGCAAAGCTCAGCATGGTCCAGCTGTACTCCCAAGTATCCCCCAGAGTCTGTTCCTACACCCTTTGGAATTTCAGAGATATGCATTCCTCCCCAATATCCCATCCATCCCTGCCCTCTGGCACTGGGAAGCCATTCCCTGTGTCCTGTCCCTCCATCCCTTGTCCCCAGTCCCTCTCCAGCTCTCCTGGAGCCCCTTTAGGCCCTGCAAGGAGCTCTGAGCTCTCCCTGGAGCCTTCTCCTCTCCAGGTGAGCACCCCCAGCTCTCCCAGGCTGGCTCCAGAGCAGAGGGGCACCAGCCCTTGGAGCATCTCTGGTGCCTCTTCTGGACTCTCCAGCAGCTCCAGGTCCTTCCTGTGCTGGGCCCAGGGCTGGGGCAGCTCTGCAGGTGGGATCTTACCCGAGGGGGCAGAGGGGCAGGATCCCCCTCCCCCTGTCCCCAACTCAGGTGTGCCCTGTGTCAGATCCCAGCTGCCATTGCTCCCTGATCACTGATCCATGAAATCCCAATTGTTCCTTCATCCTTTTGCCATATGATCCCAGGGCAGTGCATCAGCACCCAGGGAAACATGGAATTGTGATGAGGAGGCCCTGGTTACCAAATGTCAAGCTGCATTTTTAGCTCTGAATGGAATTAATTTGCCAGTGTTCCCTCGTTAAATGTCAGGTCCTTATGACTTGTATACATTAAACAATTCACAAATTGGAAAGCACTTGTGTAATCAAGTTAAGCGTGAGGTGGGCAGATTCCCTGCACCTAAACAAACCTGAAACTTCCATTTTCCAATTAATATTTCATTTTATAACAGCCGCCACATTAATTCTTAATTAAATGCTTATTTGAGACACTCTACTGATTAGTGTGAACTAATGAGGAACAATATGAATTGTTTATCCAGCTTCCACTTACTTTCCTTCATAAAAAGGAATTGGTGTTTGGATGACTCCTTTCATGTCTGGCTTTGCCCTAAAATGATTTACTTCCAGAAGAACTTCCACAGGAACAGGTTGGATATGAGGGAAAACTTCCTCACTGAAAGGGCTGGCAAACATTGGAACGGGAAGTGGAGGATTCACCAGCCCTGGAAATGCTCTGTGGATGTGGCACCTGAGGACTGGTGACAACTACCATGATCTTTCCAACCTCATTGATGCTGGGATTCTGTGGTGAGAAATAATGGAACAATTGGGCTTGGAAGGGACATAGAGGGACATTTACACAAATGTTCATGGTGTTCTGATTGTGGCAGGTCTGCTTTGATCCAGACAACCACAGGCTAAAAACCTCTGGAACTAAAGTTTCCTATCCATCTTCCCAGCTAATTCCCAAAAAATCTCCAGAAGGAACTTGTCCAAATGCCTTTTCAACCCAAAACCAGAGGCAATGCTGTACTTAGCTCGTGCTCAGAGCTTGGGCAGAGGCACCTGAGCCTCACCTGAGCCTTCCCCCTCTCTGCAGCCCCTTCTCTGAGGCAGGGGGGGCCCAGTCCCTCCAGCCTGAGCTCCCCCTGCCCTGGAGTTGGAGGATTTCCCAACATATCTGAGAACCTCTGGCACTGGGAGTGCTGAGCAGGCATTTCCATGGCCCTGTCCCCTCTCAGAGCTCTTGCATTCACACCCTGTGGCTCTTGTGTGCACTCAGAGCTGTTTGCACCTGCATTTATGACAGCCTTTATTGACCATGAACTTATCCTGGTATTTTATCACTTTATATCACCTCGTCCTTCAGATTTGGGAGCTCTTCCCTCAGACAAGCACCTTCGGGTTTGACTGTGCTAGAGGCTCTTGAAGCACAGAAAATTTGGGTGTTTGAGAACCACACCTTACAAAACCAGCAAAAACATGCTGCTGAGAAAGTTAAAAGGCACAAGGTCAGGCCATATTTTTGGGAAGCTCTGCTGGCATTTTCCCTTCCTCAAAGAGGCTCATTGACTCTCTTGGTCACCCAGGGCAGGGCCCCTCACTCAAGGCAGGTCATTTCCCTTCAAGTCTCTTAGTGAAGAGACTTTATGAAGGATTTTTCGAAAGACAAATCCATCATCTGGATTTTGTACCTATGAACTTCTTTGATATTAACCTCTGAATCCCCTATTAACTCCTATTTATCACTTATTAACTCCTTCAAAGATTTCTCAAATTTTTGGTGCAGGATTTCTTTGTTTCTATCTAAACATCCTTTTAGACTACTTTTCCCAGGCTGTGATCCCTTGATGTTGTTCATGGGTTTCCTGCTGTCTTCAAGCACAGTTCTAGAGGAGGGGAATTCCCATGGACATCAGCAGGTACTGTCAGAATTGTGACCTGACAGTCGTGGAATCACTGAGCTTGGAAAAGACCTCCAAGATCATCAAGCCAAGCTTCAACCAACACCTCCATGGCCACTAAAACATATCCCAAATTGCCACATCTGCTCCCTTTTTGAACATTTCCAGGGATGGTGATGCCAGCGCTGCCCTGGGCAGTGGTGCCAAAGTTTCATCACTCTTCAGTGACGAATTTTTTCCTGGTATCCCACCTGAACATCCCCTGGTGCAACTTGAGGCTGTTTCTCCTTGTTCAGTGTCCTTGTGGATGCCCAGGAAGCGTCAGTGCAGGGGAAGAGCAGGGGACACGGAGTCTCCAAGAAGCAGAGCATGCAGGAATGCTGCCCATGCCAGAAAAACCACCCCTAACCCAGCACCGCTGAAGAAAAGCCTTTAAGGCTCTGCACAGGCTGAATTCACTGAAATATCAGGAGAGCAAAGACAGGGGAGGAATAAACACATAAATGGGAGCTTTCATTATACCCACACAAGAGCTTGCAATGAGCTCAGGTACAGAGATCATTTGCACGCACTCCAAATGACATTTCCTGGGAGCAAGAGCTCCGAGATGCCATCAGGAAAGAAGAAATGCTCGATTTAATCCTGAGTAGTGAACCAATCCTGCTGCAGGTGCAGCCACCAGGGTGGCTCTGGAATGGTGATCATTGTGTTTGTGGGAGGGAGAGAGCCACCAGTGGAAATCCCCTTTATTAAAGTCTTGCTTTAAAAGGCCATGAAGAAGTAATGACATAACAAAAAGGAGAAGAAAAGGTAAAAGGAGCAGCAGAAACGGCAAAGTATTTCTGGCTGGAATAAACTTATTTGGGTACAGGGTCAGTCGAACTTGTGAGGGCATATCATCCACTGAAAAATACAGAAACAGCCCTAAAATGGTCAAATTGTGGGGTGAAGAGAATTATTAGAGTTAAGTAGGATTATATTAAATGAGTAAGCAATTCTTTATAAAGAAAAATAGAGAGGAGCTCTCATGACTTAAACAAAACCAGAATTTAAGAGGAACAAACTTCTGAGAAACTGCAAATCTGCAGAACTGAAGCTTGAACTAGAAGATGTTTTTCCAAATACATTAGAAGAAGACCTGCCAGAACATTATGAAATAAGGTTTTAAAGGAGATGTCCAGGAAGATGAGGGTTCCAGAAGAGAGGGAAGGTTTTACAGCTTTGCTTTGGGGCTGCCATGGAGAGGTCAGGGAAGTGGATTGTTACAGGGGCTGATCCTGACCAGCCATGGCCTCCTAAGAATGAGTTTTGAAAGAATAAAAGGAATGGTGGGAAATGAGCAGGAACTGATGGCACCCACCCAAGAGGTTTAAAGGAATTCAGAGCTGGAATTGCTGTCAATGGGTTGTGCAAATTTTCTCTTACATCAGTCCCAATATTCTAGCAAGGAAAGGCAACAAATGAGGAGCCAGCTTTCAAAGGAAGCTCGGGAGCAACAGGAGAAATCCAGAGGCGATCACAGATTTCCACTGGTGGCTCTCTCCCTCCCACAAACACAATGATCACCATTCCAGAGCCACCCTGGTGGCTGCACCTGCAGCAGGATTGGTTCACTACTCAGGATTAAATCGAGCATTTCTTCTTTCCTGATGGCATCTCGGAGCTCTTGCTCCCAGGAAATGTCATTTGGAGTGCGTGCAAATGATCTCTGTACCTGAGCTCATTGCAAGCTCTTGTGTGGGTATAATGAAAGCTCCCATTTATGTGTTTATTCCTCCCCTGTCTTTGCTCTCCTGATATTTCAGTGAATTCAGCCTGTGCAGAGCCTTAAAGGCTTTTCTTCAGCGGTGCTGGGTTAGGGGTGGTTTTTCTGGCATGGGCAGCATTCCTGCATGCTCTGCTTCTTGGAGACTCCGTGTCCCCTGCTCTTCCCCTGCACTGACGCTTCCTGGGCATCCACAAGGACACTGAACAAGGAGAAACAGCCTCAAGTTGCACCAGGGGATGTTCAGGTGGGATACCAGGAAAAAATTCGTCACTGAAGAGTGATGAAACTTTGGCACCACTGCCCAGGGCAGCGCTGGCATCACCATCCCTGGAAATGTTCAAAAAGGGAGCAGATGTGGCAATTTGGGATATGTTTTAGTGGCCATGGAGGTGTTGGTTGAAGCTTGGCTTGATGATCTTGGAGGTCTTTTCCAAGCTCAGTGATTCCACGACTGTCAGGTCACAATTCTGACAGTACCTGCTGATGTCCATGGGAATTCCCCTCCTCTAGAACTGTGCTTGAAGACAGCAGGAAACCCATGAACAACAGCACCGAGTGACCAAACTCAGGAGTTATCTCCCCAAGGTGGGGTTTATGAACTACTCTCACTTCTCTTCCCCAGATGGAAAACTGGAGATTCCTTCTTCCAAAAGCTCCCTCAGCAATCCTGGCCTGAATGAATCCAGGTTTCTCCTGAGGAGCCCTGACCTCTGCAGGGAAGAGGTTCCCAGGGAATGGTGAAATGCTGAGACACCTTTCAGACACCCAGTAAAATCCTGATCCCCCCAAATTCAAGGTTCAAATAAATCCCTTTGTGCTGTCAGAGGCTGTGACCTCTCTCCCATCTCTGTCAGTCCATGGGGACAGGCAGATCCCCATTTGTTGTTGGTCAGGCTTGTTGGATCATTATTTTCCCATCTTTCTTCAGATTTCTCAATTCTTCCACCTGTGGATGGCATCTCCTGCTTCCCTCTCCCATAATCCGTGAAAATACTCAGTTTGGGGAAATCTCCTTTTCCAAGAGCTCAAGGAAGCAGCTGGAGCTCTGTCCCAGTTACCCCTATTCCATAGTTCGCTCTGCTCTGGGGGGTTAAGCTGCAAGCAAAGGTGCACAAAGGGGGAAAGTCTCCTTTTTCCTGGAGCGGGTCCTGGAGACCAGCAGGGAGAGTCAACTGGGACCACCCCAAATGAGCTGAACGATGAGAACAGCCCGAGTTGTGCTCATGCACTATGGTGCATCTTGGATTTAACAGCAGAGAGCCACAAATTTAGGAGTGTGTGTGAGAAAATGATGGAAAATTGGGATTTCCTGACACCTGCTTTGGCCTCCCCACCAACTTGGTGTCCTACACTTGGTCCTGCAAGGCCAAGTGACTTAGAGAGGACACAGCCCCTGCAGGGAGGGCTCAGGGTCACCAGCCAACTCCTCCTCCATGGACATCTTTGTGGTCTCTGACCCCATGAAAGCTCCTGGAGATTCATCTCCGGGGAACAAACTTGGCAGCTGAGGTGTAAATTTCCTTTCAAGGCAAATTTTCAGCTAAAACTTTGCTGGAAAGAGAAATTTGTCCCTCTGAAGTCTCCAATTTCAGTGTGATTTTCCTCAGGATTCCTTTTAAATACTGAGATGTTAAATATGATGGTTATAAGGATTTTTTTTTTTTTATTCCCAGAGGCTTTGGAAAATTATTTTGTAAATCTAAGAGCTTTTATTTTTTTTCTGTTGGAAATTTTCATGGGAGGGAGGAGGTAACAGTTCCCAAGCACATGTCAAAAAAAAAGAATTCCTTGTCCTTTGCAGCTGATCCTGGTGGCCTCTGAAGGTCCAGGATTCTCCTTCCAACTCCAGAATGGGGTCACCCTCAAACATTGTTTGGGATCATGCCAACAGTGAGAGCAGACACAGCTTTATTTCTTTTCCACAGGTACCAGGGAACTGTCCCTGAAGATCTCCAAACCATTCTTTCCTCCTAGGTGTGCGCAGAGTAGACACAATTCTGTGCTGGCCCAACCTGTGTCAGGTAGAATTTCTGTCCATCCAAAATCCCCATGAATTTATTTTGGGAAGCTGTGCATCAGCAGTTCTGTACAAGGTCCCTGTCTGTCAGCAGGACCAGCACTGGGAAACTTCCAGCATGAATGGGAGAGGGTCTTGCTTCCTGCTCCATGGCACCAGGCCCTTCCCAAGGACAGGAAAAGCCCTCTCCACTTGTGGAAATCCCCACTCCTGTCAGCAAAGAAGGGCCTTGTCTGAAGGAAAGGGAAATAGAGACATTATGTCAGTTCTCAGCTGGTGTTTCACTCTTCTAGAGAGCTTCTTCATGGCTAGGAGTTAGCAATTCCTATATTCCCTTTAGGTTCTGCTCAGCCTAAACAAATATTAAATAAGAAATGGGATTATGGGGAGGTGGATTGATTCCTGCAGCCAGGCAGGGATTTTGAAAGGCAGGATCCAACCTCCTTGCATGGATTGTGCAGCTGAGGGCACTCTGGATAAATTCATCCTGAGGTAAAGATTCCTCTCCACCATTCAGGTTTTACCTGCACCAGAACAAGAGAGGCTCAGCCAGATGGATTTATCAGTGGAGCAGTGGAAAAACAGCCCCAGGCACATCCAAGGAATATTGATTTATTGCTAATCAAGGCCAGGACATGTGAGGGTAATTTCTGTGCCAGGCAGATGATCCCAGGTGCTGCAGCTGGGAATTGCCCACTGAAGCATGAGATCCATGTCCTGGGTGAGCCAGGGCATCTTGGAAGGGAGGGAGGGAGAGAAAGATCTGCTGAGAGGAGAGGGCTTTGCACTGGTGGTGATCCTCAGGAAGGGGCTGTTCCCAATGATGAAAATCCCAAGGCAGAGGATTTTACCCAGGTTAATTTGTACCTTCCATTACCCTGCCTTACATATCCTCATCTTCATCCAAGGGGTGTCCAGCACAGATATCTTGGGAAAGCCAGGGGGAATGCTGAGTTCAGGAGGAAGAGCTGGTCCTGGTGCCTCCCCCCATTCCTGCCACAGTCGCTGCCAGGCTCAGGCTCCAGGAGGGCCCTCCTGCTGCAGGGAACAGCTCTTCCTGTTCACACATGTTTGCCTCTCCATGTGGACCTGAAGGACCCCACTTTAATCTTTCTCTCCTCCAGGCCATGCACCTTCCATCCTGTTCCCCAGTGGCTTCCCAAAATGCCACTGCTGCTTTTCCCAGTTCTGCTTGCAGGAAGCTGGAAGGGTTGATCAGGGCAATCCCTGGTGATCCAGAGCTGTCCACACCTGGGATCTGGCAGGAATTTGACTCCTCTCCACCAGGAGCTGCTTTCCTTGGCTCCTCACACCTTCACACCAGGAGGAGCCAATCCCAGTGACCAACACGGGGCCAAATCCCTCAGTTCAGGAGCCTGCCTGGAGGTTCAGGACAATGCTAATTTTCTGTCATTAATCTGTGGAGTAGATTTATCATAACCACGGGTTCTGGTGTGATTCCAGCTCTAATCCCCCTAACAAGATGAGCTGCCCAGCTGGTACTTCCTGTGGCTGGAAGTGGGAATTCTCCTGCTGGAAAAAGCAGCCGTGTGGAACAGGAGCAGGGCTGGCTAACGAGGCTTAAACTGCAGCATGGACCTCTGAAGAGAAGCTGTGACACTGCTGGGCCAGCAGAGAAAGGGGGATTTACGTTCAAGGGATCACATCTAATGGTGATGAAGGGAATGTTTTATTCCATTAAATAAAGATGAGGGAATTTAAAGCTACCTGACTTCTCCCATATTAACGGGAGGAAAAAGTTCCCTGGGAAGCACTAAGAGGGAAGCTCAGCCTTGGAAAGGTCACCACAGAAAAGTGGCAGTGGCATCACTGTGCCTCTCTTGTATCTCCCCAGTCTGCCAAGCCCTGCTTAGTCACAGGTTTAGACCATTCCCAAGTATTGTGTGCCCTGCCTAGGACTTACCTTTTACGGTGGTCAAGGAAAGCTCCCTCCTGACCACTCTGTTCTCCTTGGGAGCCTCACTGACCACAGATCCCCTTTTCCTGCCCCAGCCTTCAGTGTCCCAAATTCCTTAGACTCTCTGGGAATGAGCTCAGAGCCCAAAGCTACATTTAGCTGCCACACAGAGGCACAGCCCCACAACTGATGTTCCCAGAACCTCCCCAGCTCCTCCCTCCTTCTCTCGTGCCTTTCCTGGTTATTATTCAAACTTAAACCACCAAAACCCAAAAAAGCAGTTTCTCCAAGGGCAAAGAGTGGAACAAGAACAAGAGGAAGGGAAGAATGGCTGTGACCTCCCCATCACTTACTGCACCCTAGGAGAGGGTGGGAGCCCCTCTGCTCTGGAGCCAGGCTGGGAGAGCTGGGAATGCCCAGCCTGCAGAAGAGAAGTTTCAGGGAGAGCTCAGAGCCCCTTGCAGGGCCTAAAGGTGCTCCAGGAGAGCTGGAGAGGGACTGGGGACAAGGGATGGAGGGACAGGACACAGGGAATGGCTTCCCACTGCCAGAGGGCAGGGATGGATGGGATTTTGGGAAGGAATTGTTCCCTGGCAGGGTGGGCAGGCCCTGGCCAAAGGCTCTGCCACTGCTGCACAGCCAAATTGCCATTTCCATGCAGGTCAACTTTATTCATTCCCTGTACTCCGAGGCAGCTTTAAAGGTTCAGGTGAAGGCTGAGCCTGCAATTTCTGGCAAGACAAGTTGGTATTACTCAGAAACAATCCCCATCAGAACAGGCCAAACAAATGTGACCCTCGTTGTCTCCAGCCTCAGCTGCCCTATTTGATTGCTACCTTTCTCCCTCTCAGCTGAATCATTTGACTTTGTGCAGGATTCACCCATCCTGCTGCATGAAGGGCTCAGCCAGACAGGGGCTGGCACCACATGTTGGGGGCAGCAGCAAAGTTCCCTGAGCAGTTCCTTAAAAACAGGGGCAACTTGAAGGAAAAAAGGCCAAAGGCTACAAAACACAGAATCCTAGACTGGTTTGGGTTGGAAGGGACCTTAAATCCCATCCAGTGCCACCTTCCACTGTCCCAGGCTGCTCCAAGCCCTGCCCAACTTCGCCTTGGGCACTGCCAGGGATCCAGGGGCAGCCACAGCTGCTCTGGGCACCCTGTGCCAGGTCCTGCCCACCCTTCCAGGGAACAATTCCTTCCCAATATCTGATCTAAACCTGCTCTTTTTCAGTTTAAAGCCACTGACTTTAACCTCCTTGTTGAGGATATTGCATTTTAATTGGGCATTTCCTGTTCCATCCAGGAGCAGGGATAATTTTCACAGCCTGGGATGTGGGGTCAGGGATGCTGGGCCAGAGATGCTGGGCCCTGGATCTTCAGCCAAACAATTTTCCTGGGAATTATCTCCCCATTACACTTCTGTATCTGAAAAACTGTCCAGCTGTACTCCCAGGTATCCCACAGGGTCTGTCCATGCAGCTCCTGGGATTTCTCACACATGTGCACCTCTGTCCTTAACCAAGGTGACTTAAAGGATGGCTTAAAGGACAAGGCTTAGTTTAAAGTGCAGAAACCTTGGTTTACCAAGGTCCTCCCAAAATATTCTCCTGCTGGACAGCCCCAGGTAGGTGAACTCCTCCTTTGTCAGCCCTTCAGGACACAGCCAGTGTCACTTCTCATGAGGAACAGGCTTTGAAGGGGGGTTGTAAGCACTCTCAGCTTATAAATATTTCATCTTTCTCTAACAGGCGCCGTAGATGCGCAGCCACTCGTGCACATCACCTTTACCTCGGTGTGAGTGAAACCAGGAGCTGGCAGCTTGCAGAGCCAGGTCAGCACTTTATCCTCTGAGCCAGCACCTCTTGGCCTCACTTCCATCCTCAGATGCCTGATCCAAGCTTTCAGCAGCTTTGCAAAGAGGGAATATCACTCCAAGAGGAAGCACAGCAAACAAAGGGCTGACAGAATTAATGGCAACCCTGGAATTAGCAAAAAAACTGTAAAAATCCAAATTCTTTTTTGTTATGAGGGGTGGGAAATCCTACATGTTTTATTAGAGTTTTTATGACAAATTAAAATGTTCTGAGAATAACAGCTTTTCCTGGAGCATGGTAAAGCTTCTTCCCCACAGGAAAGTCATTCAAAGGAGAGGTGGGAGAGGAGAGAACCGATGAAGGATCCTCTGGAGCAAAGAGAAGTTCACTGCAGACAGAGCCCAAACTCCAAAAGACTTGAGAAAGAAATGAGCCTTTATTGAGATTAAAAAAAAAGAATGTAAAAGAAAGCATTGATCCAGAGAAAATGTCACAATCTGAGGGAATTACAGATTAAATTACTCCAATTTTTAATTCTTAAACTCTCTGTGCCATTCCTAATACTGGCAGTGCTGAAATCCCTCCTGCCCCGAGAACCCCTCCCAAATGTCCTCTTTCTCTAGAAGGTCTTTTCTGGTATTTTATGGAGTGGGGATTTTCAGTTTTGAGTTAAAAATTCAAGTCCAGGCCATTCCCTGAGGATATTGTGGATCCCCAGTGCCTGCCTGGGATGCAGGCGCCAAGCTGGGAGATCCTGCTGAACATTACATTAAGGAAGGGTCCATAGAGCCAAGAGAGGCTACTTAAATATTGAATTTTCTTGTGCGGAGAGCTCTGCAGGAGCCAGGAGCCTGTCTGCCACCAGGAAACTTCCCTGAGGCCGCAGCAAAAGTGACGTGTGAGGATGTGAAGGAAGCACCGGGATGCCTGAGCAGGCATCAATTACTTTGGAGCTGAATGGGGAGTCCTGGGAACATCAGAGGCAGGATTCAATCTGTTGGAAGTGGGTGGCAGCTCCTCTACCATGCTGAGACAGGTTTGTAAAGAGGAAGTGTAAAAATAATAGGAAAAACAAAATCAGCAGCATTACATGTGCAGGGGCTGAAAAGCATTTTCAACTTGGTCTGCAGCTCCTAGGAGCAGTTTGGGTGCTGGAAAATCTTCTCTGCTGAGCTCTGCAGGTCCTGCAGGACATTCAGGGCCAGGTTTTACTGAAAGGTCAGTTTGAGGGACAGGACTTTGCAGGAGATGCTGCTCAAGGGTGTTGCCAAGGTTGCAATTTTGGATCTGTGAGTCAGAGTTTGAGAGAAGCTGGGTGAGAAAATTCCACCAGACCAACACCCTGGAGTAGTGGGAGGTGTCCCTGCCTGTGGCAGGGCTGGAATGACATGAACTTGAAGGTCCCTTCCAAGCCAAGCCATCCTAGGGTTCCATGATTTCCCTCGGTCCTCAGCTCACCTCTGGACCTTCTGGTTGCTCAAACCCAGTCCCTCAGGCCCTGGAGATGGCCGAGGTCTCCCTGTGCTGGCAGCAGTGGGTCCAGCACTCCAGGAAGGCCCTGGAGCACCTTCAGAGCAGCAGACCCTGCTCATTGACAGCTCCTGGTACCAGGGGGCCTGATGGTGATGGCTCATCCAGGGCTGCCGGGGGTGAGGGAATTTGGGATTCGGTGCCTGCAGGACAGGGTTTAATGCAGCTGTTGGAAGGCACAGGAATCTATGCCGGGCAGAGCATCCCTAATCCCTGTGGGACCCCACAGGAGGGGATTTCCCCTTCTCTCCACACTGCAAATCCCACACTTCCAGAGCCACGGGTGCACTGGAGATCCATGAAGCCAAGAGGGAAGCAAGCAGGAGGACATGGGCTCTGTGCAGCAGCACAATCCAGAGGGATGTGCCTGTGCTTTAGTGCCTTGCATTTACTCCGGGGGGTTTTTGTTCACCTCTGAAGGCTGTGTCATGCAAATCGGGTGTGATAAAAGGGTGTTGGGTCCACCCACAGTGGCTGCAGTGGAGGGGCCACTCCAGGCTCATCTTCAGTCATGAGCCAAAGGTAAAAAGATTCCTGGTCCTTGAACATTAGGACCAGGAATACTTGATTAGGTTCTTGGCCCTAAGCAAGTGGGATGGGGATGAAGCCATTATTTTCCATTCAAGACCTGATGATTTATCAATGGTGCTCAAAACTGCAAATCTCCACTCCATGAAATGCCAGAAAAGAGCTTTTAGAGAAAGAGGACATTTGGGATGGGTTCTCAGGGATCTCAGCATTGCCAGTGTTAGGAATTGCACTGAGAGTTTAAGAATTAAAAATTGGAGTAATTTAATCTGTAATTCCCTCAGAATGTGATGTTTTCTCTGCATCAACACTTTCTTTTTCCTTTGTTTTAATCTCAATAAAGCGACATTTCTTATCATAATAAAATTTAGCTCTTTTTTTGAAGATTTTCACCAGCTCCACCTACTGCTGCTCCCGTCCTCTTCAACACTTCCTGACTCACTGCTGCTTCCCCTCCTCCGGACCAGGATTGGCAAGCTGCTTCCCAGCAGAGGTGGGTTCAGCCTCCCCTCAGCCAGGTCTGTGATGATGATCAGGAAAAAGCACAGGAGCAGGCTTGGCTCTTGCTTTGTGGAGAGGACCACAGGACTGGAAAGAGTCTGGAGCTGTCCTGTTTGGGAATGTTGACAGGATGGCTTCAGTATGTTTCCCTTCAGGAGAGGGTCCTCAGGTCCAGCGTGCTCTGGGATGAGCCCTTGGTCACTCCCCAGGGATGAAGCCTTGGTCACTCCCCAGAGATGAGCCCTGGGTCACTCCCAGGGCCTTGGCTGTGTTTCTGAAGGAATGTTTCTCCCTGCGCTTGCTCTGGGTCTCTGCAGGTGCCTCCTGCAGCAATACCCCCCAGGGCTTTCTCTTCCTTTGCATTTCCAGTCCATGCTCCAGCTC
Source organism: Vidua chalybeata (assembly GCF_026979565.1). NCBI lineage: Eukaryota > Metazoa > Chordata > Aves > Passeriformes > Viduidae > Vidua > Vidua chalybeata. The sequence continues at coordinate 13,465,538 of NC_071547.1, read as the reverse complement.
CAGGCTCTGAAGTCTGGCAATCCACTGGCACTTTCCCCATTTTCCATCCTGCCTCCACAGAACTCCACATCCTGCAGAGGAGTCTCCCAAGCCCTCCTGATCCAACTGAGCACTTGGATGTTTTCTTCCACTCCATAGTCTTAAAGCAGGAGATTCCAAAGTGCAAAGTGCTGGATCCAGGTCCTGGATCCACAGGAGTTCACAGAGTCATTGATCTGTTCCTTGAGGCCATGGAAAAAGGGATTCCCCTGGCAATTAAGAAGGAATTGTTCCCTGGGAGGGTGGGCAGGCCCTGGCACAGGGTGCCCAGAGCAGCTGTGGCTGCCCCTGGATCCCTGGCAGTGCCCAAGGCCAGGTTGAACAGGGCTTGGAGCAGCCTGGGACGGTGGAAGGTGTCCCTGCCATGGCAGAGGTAGGATGGGAGGAGCTTTAAGGTCCCTTCCAATACATTCCATTATGTGTTTCTAATTACTCAAAGCCAACATGTTACTTCAGAACACCTCAGTACCTATTTGACACCATCCTCCCCTGGCAGGTTTACTCTTCTCTGGGAAAAACACCCTGGCTGAATTCCTCCAATCTTTTCCCATATAATTTCCAGCCTCTGATCAGTCTCTTTTCAGTTCACCTCTCTTTTTTCCTTTTTTTTCTCACAGTGCATTCCCACATGGGCATCAGGTCCTTGCCAAGCCCCTGAGGACCCTCTCAGGGGTAACTTTGTCCTCCCCATTTGTAGGACCCACTGGAAAGCCCAGATCAGCCTCTGAATGGTGCTGCCCCTTGTCAAACCACGCTTCACTCTGGGCATTTCATCTCTCCTTGTCCTCACTTCTCACCTGCCTTTGCTGCACTTCACCTTGTTGGTTTTACTAGAATTTTCTAATTAAATCATGAGTTGTCATCATCAGCCCTTATCCAAATTTATCCACAGAGCAGAAAGGAGGGTTTTTGTTGCCTCAGCATCGCTGTGTGGTGCTGCTTGGGGTCTCAAGAGGAGCTGGTGCTTCCAGCATCCCAGGAGAGCAACCCCCTGCCAAACCAGCAGCTGGAGCCCAGCTGGGACACCCTGGGCTCTCCAAACTGGAACAGATGTCCCCATTCAGGCTTTTAGCTCTGTCTGATCCCTTCTATCAGCTAAGCTGGTGATAAAAAGATGGAAACAAATAGCTGGCTCTTCAATCCCCCTGGAAATGTGGCACTATAAAATGAGCTAAATTGTCCAGCTGGAATAAATTTCTGTGGGGTCAGAGAGCCAGGAAAGAACCAAAAGATTGAGGAACATCAGGAAATCTGTTCTTTACCTACAATGACAACAGGCATTTACTAGACAATAAATTTGTAGCCCCATTCTTGCAATGTCAATGAGTAATTTTATTATTCATCAAAAATAAATATCATGTATAAAGATGTGTTTGTAGGTGCCAAAGAATGTGTGATTCTTTATTGATAGGGGGGTTTGCATATTTTATATTTGTAAAACAGCATTAGCATAAATTCCACAAAGATCTCGTCTATTGTCTGTGTGGGTGTTGGTCTGGCTTTGTTGATTAAAAAAATTTTCAATGAGCTGGGCCCAGGACAGAAGCCTGACAGACTTAAATCCCTTTCTTGAACAGATTTCTGATATGAAATTCAAAGCCTGATGTTTCTTAAATTGTGCCCACGCTGGATGATTTGCTTTCAATGCCATTCCCCTGCTTGGAGGAGCCTCTCCTGTCAGGTTGGGTCAAAAGCCTCGTGAAAGTCGAGGTCTATCAAATCTGTTACTTCCCTGTGTCCATAGGCCAACGACCCCATTAAAGGCAGAGATTAAATTACTCTGACATGATTTGTTCTTGACAAGTCCACACTGGCTCTTCCCACTCCCTTCTCTTCTCGCAGTGCTGATAAATTGATTGGTTCATAATTTGCTCCAGTGTTCTTGAGAAGCTCAGGGTCCAGCATTGCCCAGCTCTTCCTCTCGCCACGGCTCTCCAGGGTGACCTGTGGGTTATGGGAAACCCCCCTGTTCTTTGGGAAGAACCTTATCCATGGCTTCCAGGCTGTAGGGAAGCCACAGGTGCCAGGACATGTTTTTGGAGCCTGAACTAATTTTGTGTGTCCTGCATGACCTCTGTTAGGAATGGGGGGAACTGGGGGCCTGGGATTTTCTCACAGGAATGCAGTGCTAGACTGGGAGCCACTGGGAGGCTCAGGAGAAGCTGAAGGAGCTGCAAAGCCTCCCAGCCTGGCCTTTCCCATTCCCGCTGTGGGCTGGAGCCGCGTCAGCAGCATTTTGGGAACGGACGGGCGGTGTGAACAAACAGCATCTGCTCCCGGGATCCAGAGCTCTGCTGATGGCAGGCCCAAAGGAATTGTTGCCTCTCAGCTTCGACTGCAGCCCCCAGCCCAGCCATTCCCACCCCAGCTGACCCTTCCTGCTCGGGCATGGGAACACCGGGAAGGGGCTCAGCTGTGGAGCAACCAAGGGAGTTGGAAGAGCCAGGATTTGCCTCATTGTCTTTGGAAAACTCTGGCAGCAGGACAAGGCACTCCATCTAAACGTCAGCATCCTTGGAAAAATCCTCCAGGCAGAGGAGCTGTCAGTCAGAGATGGGCAAACCCTGAATTGGGAGTTCACCGGGAGGAACTCAGTGTGTCCCTCCCTCATGGGAATTCTGCAGGAAAGGAAAGTTTTGTCCCTTCCTCAGTGTTGTTTCCAATTTACAGGAAGAAATGTGGGAGTTGGCACAGCCCCCAGGAAGAACTCAGGCTTGGGTGAATCACTGGATCTCTCCCCACCTGTCCCCAACCCCACACTGGTTGCCAGTGCCAAGCCAGAGCTGAGTTCCAACAAGATCTGTGGATCGTGGAGTGATCCAAACCTGGATTTGGCTGTCCTGGGGGGTCCTGATGTCCTCTGCATCTGGCTGAGCAATAAAAGTGGGGCACAGAAACCCAGGAACTCCTGCTGGGGCTCTGCTGGCACCCCAGAGGACCCAGTCTGGGGAATCCCAGTCTGGGGAATCCCAGTCTGGGGAATCAACTAGGGCTCTGCATGGGAACAAGGTTCACAGGGACCAGGATTTCTCTCCATGGGCATCCAGGAAGCCACAGGGATGGGAAGATTCTGTATGAGCCTCTGTGACCTTCACCTGAGGGGACGGTGAGTGGCATTTCAGGAAGGTGTCACCCCCTGCAAGTGTCCCCCCCTCCACAGACACAAATTCCATTTTGTGGGCAGATTTTCTCTCAGCTCTTAACATGTTGAGAAAAATAGCAAGGAGAGGACTTGTGCAGTGGCTGGCAACTGATGGAGAGATAATGAACCTTTGTTCTCCATTTGTTTGGCTGTTTAGGAGGGGAAAAAATGAGCAAGAGGTTGCAGAGCATCAGGGACATGCTCTTGGAGGAGGGATAAAATAGATGCTATCAAATTCCTCCTCTGAATTTCCTGTGCTGCTGCAGCCAGCTGAGACAAAGCTCAGAGTCCCCTTTGGGGACTTGTTTGGTCTCCAGGAAGCACCTTGGGAGCCAAACCCAAACCAAACCCTTTTAATTGGAGCTCCCAAAGATATTTGACTGGTCCATGCTGGAATCAGGTTTAGTCATCATTATGCAAAGCTAATTAGCAAGTCAGAGCCTTTTTCTGTCATCACCAAAGCATTGCTGCATTTAGAAATGAGATCCCCGAGATCTTCCCTTTCCCTGCCCTTTCCTGCTGCTATTCTGGAATTAAAGCCTCTCTTTCCATCACGACAAAGGATGTGGTGGATGTAAAAAAATGTTGTCTTCAGCTCTTTCCTAAAATGTCAAAAACCGAGAAATACTTGGGTTTCTTCCCCAATTATTCTGTTCTTGGAATTCATTATTGCAGAAAAAATCTGGGAAGTTTTGAGCATTTTATTGGACTCCTGGAAATGCCTTCTTACCCTGCAGCCTTTGGCAACCAGGGCTCCAATTTCTCACTACCCTTTGCTTAAAATTTCTGCTTCCAAAGTGGACTTTGGACAAATTGATTGTTTGTTTGTTTGTTTGCTTGTTTCTTTGTTTTTAAATTCCTGTGAGTCATAGGTATTGGGAAAACATTTTTCTTTTTTAACAAAGATTGAAGAAAATCCCTTCCAAAATAAGAAATACTCTCAGTTCCTGCTCTGTGTTTACCTGTCCTGCTGTGGCTCCCAGGTTTGTGGTGGTCCCAGCAGGAATTTCTCCATGGAAAGGCTGCTCAGGCCTTGGCAGGGGCTGCCCAGGGAGGTTTGGAGTGCCCATCCCTGGAGGTGTCCAAGGAAGGATTGGATGTGGCACTCAGGGCTCTGGGTGGGGACAAGGTGGAGATTTGGCACAGCTGGGACCCCATGAGCTGGGAGGGATTTCCCAAAGGTAATGATCCTGTGATTCCATCTGGTTCCAGGTACTGGAAATGACCCCAGTGGCCATGGCAGGGTGACCCAGGACACTGTGGGGTTTCTCCACCAATGGGGTTTCTCCATGGCCCCACTCTGGGTTGGGGTGGGTGGAGCATGAGCATCTTTCAAATCAAAATTTTCTTTTTTAGGGGAGAGGGAGTGGAATAAAGGGTTGATAAAGGCTCAGAGAACAGCGTGAGGGAATTATTAGAAGAGAATAATCACTGGATGTTACCTACACCAAAGGCTGATCTACTCAGAGCAGGGTCAACTCTGAGGTCAGACCCCAAACCTGAGGTTTCTCAGGATTTTCTCCAGGCTGGTGTTGAAAAGCTCCCAGGATGGAGACACAGCCTCTGCCATGACTGACTGTCCCCAGGGTGACAAATTTCTCCTCACAGAGGTCTGGGACATCACCAGAGACTGCCTAGAGACCCTGGGGTACCAACCTGCTTTCACCTCACCCAAGGAGCAGCCAACAGCACCTGGGAGGGCAGGGCTGGAGCTCTGGAGGACCTTGGGAAACCAGAAATGACTTGGAAAATCCATCACACCATTCAAGGCTGAATGAAAATATTGAGCAGTGAGAATGAGAATTTTTGGACGTAGCCAGCAAAGGAAGGCTGGGATAATTGGAGGGATTTAGAGAAGGAAGACTTGAGGAAAACCTCACAGATCCAGAAATGGTTGCCGTGAGGGGGAAGGGGATAATTTGTTCTGCCTGTTCATTCTGCTTAGGAGAGGAGGTAATTAAATCACACTCGGGGAAATTCAGATTCATCATTAAGAGAAGTCTTTCCAATGTGAGGAGAGTTAAACACTGCCATCCATTTTTCCAGGGTTTGCTGTGGAGTTTCTCACTGGAGGCTTCCAGGAGCAGGAACATTTCTGCAGGCCCCTTGGCTGAAGGCCCCAGAGCTTTCCTTGGGTCGGGGGGTGGAAGAGGAAATTCCTTTGGATTTGTTCTACCCTGTTCTCTCTGCCTCTGTCAGGTTTGGTCTGGGGTTTTTTTAGAAGTGTTTATGCACCAACTGCAACTCCAGAGATCTCAGTACCTTTAATAACTGGATATTAAGCCCCTTCTGAATACAAAATGGGTGGTCCTAAAGAAGCTGGGTCCTTTCGAGCTTAAACTTCTGATGCCCTTTAGTCTAGCAAATCCCTTCATTTTCCACAACAAAAATCTGCTGGGAAGTGTTGTCCTCACTGTAAAAACGTATTTGATTTTCTTTTATCTTCAGACCTGCTTCATACTCATTCTGCATTTATCTCAGCACTGCTTGGGCATCTGATATCCTTTTGAGTGGAAAAGTCACTCCAATCACTCCCTGAGGGCCACGGACACAAAAAAATGAATAAATCAGGAACTGTGGGAGAGAAGTGACCAAAGCAATGAGGACTCTCAGTTATCTGTGCATGGCAATAGCAATAATAATATTTACCCACTTCTCCTGGATTTCCTGGGGTGTCACACGACATTCAACTGAACTAATTCCTTATTTTCAGAGAGCACTTCCCAAAAACCAGACCTAGACTGGACCAAACCCTTCACTCTCAGGCTGGATTCAGGTCCAAATCTTTTCCCTCTTTAACTGGCTAAAAATGGAGCAGCAAATGTGTTTCATGTATTTTCCTTTGACTGTAAAATAAATTACCTGAGCCAGGGCTCCTCTCTCTTCCTCACAGCTCTGCCCAAGTAGTGGAATTTTATTCCCATCACGACTCACCACAGCACGTGGGGGTGGCCAGGCCAGGGTTACACTGGAGATGGTGGGAATTTGTGGGGTTTGGAGAGAGATTTGGAGTTTAACACATGAAAAAACAGACAATGACTGGCCAGGTGTGTCAATAAGGTCTATTTCAGTAAAGCTGGGCTTAGTTAATGCTGAAGACAAGTCCCAGCAGCCCGTGGGAGGTGCACACTCGGTGTCTGCTGCCTTGGTTATAAAAAGGCAGCTCATGATTCAGTGTGAGAAGAGGCTGAGCACAGATTTATCTCCAGACCTGCCCTTCTTACAGCAGTGCCACCAACCCACCAGCAGCACCACGAGAGCTGCAGCCTGGTCCCTTTATTTAAACCCTGCCTTTCACAGGTTGCCTGTTTCCCAGCAGGCACTGATGTCAAACCTGGGAGGAGAATGGCATGGGTGAGATTTGCTGGCGGTGCATTTTTGGGACTGCCATCAAACTGATCTATTGCTGGCACAAACAATAAAAAACTGATTAAAACTCAGCCCTTCATAAATTAAACATTGTTGTCTCTGGCTGGCACGGCTGCCACTTGGCACAGGTCTGCAACAACAGGGCTTGGTGCACTGTGTATCCGCACAGTGACAGCCCAGGGGGATTTATTCCGCTCCCTCACCACATTCCCAAATAAAAGGGGCATTGGAAAATCAGCAAGCTCCTGAACCCACTGGGTTAATGGGATTTGCAGAGCACCTGGCCCAGGTGAGCTGCTGGCCAAACAGGTGAGGGATCAAAGTGCTGCTGGCAGGTCTGGGGCTCTTTATGGGTGTGGATCTTTTCTTCTGGGGGATTTACATGAACTGGGAATGTTCCACTGGGGAACACAATGGAACACTGGGGGTGCTGCGTGGAGTCCCCAGAGCCACCCAGGACTAAACCAGAGCTCCATCTCCACAGGGTTTCATTGGAAGGAAAGGGAGAACAGGGGTAGGAAGGCAAGGGACAGGAATTTAATTCCTTGATGGGAACAATGTGCTGCATCCCTCCGGCACACCACAGCTCCCACTCCGCCTTCGCCTGTGGACGGAACCTCTGGAAGCACACAAGGACTGATGTCAGCACAGCTCCTTCTCTCCTGGAGCTGCTCTTTCACTCCCACTCCAGCCCCTGCTCTGGGAAGCACCAGGAAGAGAGGGAAGCACTCGTCAAAGCTGCCTCCTGTGCTTTTGGAGTCATCCCCAGGCTGCCCCACACCACTGCAGGTGGCTGGGATGTCTCCAAGGGTGGTGATGAGGATATTCCTCTGCAGTGAAGGATCCCTGATCTCCAGCATCCCCTTGTGATTGCCAAGGGATTCATTCCCTCCTCATCTTATGTTTTTTTGGGAAGGATGTTTCCCATCCCATCCCATCCCATCCCATCCCATCCCATCCCATCCCATCCCATCCCATGAGGTTTTTTATAACCCCTTGTTGCTCCCTCACTCTCTTTTCTGCAGGTCCTGCATCAGTGTTCTCTGTAAACCCACACAGGCTCCCTTTGCTCCAACCTGAGGATTCCTGGGGTTCATTCAGAATTCTCATCACCACTTTCCAGCTGCTTTTTGAGCTTGTGATGCTCACAAGAAGATGAAGGCACTGTAGCTGCTGATGTGGTCAGTTGGGAGGAATGGATCCCTCGTGTCTGTCCCTTGGAGAACATTCCCATGGATGGGATATGATTTCAGACTCACTTTCCCTGAATCAACCAGAGCCTGGATTATCCACACCTGCCTTGGGGGAGGACAGTTATCCTGGTGTGCTCCAGCTCAGCCCAGGGGAGGTTCTGGTTGGATATCAGGAAAAATGGCTTCACTGGAAGAGTGGTTAAGCATTGGAATAGGTGGAATCAGCATCCCTGAAGTGTTCACAAAATGAGCAGGAGTGGCAGGTTTAATGGGCATGATGCATTCAGGCAGAACACGGACTTGGTGATCTTGGAGGTCTTTCCCAAGCTGAACGACCCCACGGAATCAGTGATCATGTCCCTTTCTTTTCTTTGTCTCCCTGTGCCATGGGCTGCAGCTATTCCCAGTGCCACAGCTCCACATTCCATGGACATGGCTTCCACGGGGGGCTTCTCTCCAGTTCCAGGGAGCAGAACACTCCCCTTCCCCTGGGAGTGGGGGGAGAGCAGAGCTCCTTCCTGGCCCTGTGCCTGCAGGTCTGGTGGCGCCCTGCACAGAGAAGTTTTGAGTGGTTTCCAAAATTCCCAAATTCCCTGCTTTGTAACTAATGGGATTCTCCCTGACCAAAAGGAAGAATGTAGAGAAAGGATCCACAGGCCAGACAGGTGAAACGACAAGAGGCACCTTAAAGGTGTCTGGAAGGAAATACCTCTGTGACACTGAAGAACAGATGTGTAACTCAGTGGGAATAACCTGGCATCCGTGAGGAATGGATCTGGGATTGCTGTCCCTGTGGTAACCAGGCTTCAAACCTAGAAATGTCCATTTTCAGCATCTCCAGCTGTTTATCCAACTTAAAGCACCTCAAGCAGCAGCCCCTGTGCAGTCCTGAGCCTCTTGAGGCACAGTTGCCTTTGTCCCCAGGTCATTTCTCCAAAAGATCCAAGAGCTGGGAACTGGAGCCAGTTGAAAGTTGGATGTACTTTCAGTGGAAGCTCTGGTAGATCCCACAGCCACCCTTCTATCCCAAATGGCACCTTCCAAATGAGATAATGATGAACCTTGCATTTAAAATTTAAGCCTTGTGTTTTATATTTGTTTTGTGTTCTGGGTCCTTTTCCTGCTGAAGAGGGTTCTTTAGCAGGAAGAAAAAAATCAGTTTCATCTCCTTGTAGTCAGTTTATGGATAAATTACCAAGTTCTGACCTCCCAAACAGTCAGGACAGAGTATTTGGTGTCTAATCCATCTGTCTGTGTCCCCAGTAAGGTTGAACAGTGGAGGATCCACTAAAAACTCCCCTTCCTGGAGCACATCCTACACAGCACAAACCTTGGGAACAGCACTGGGACTTCTGCCAGATATTCCCTAAGCTGTCACCTCCTGCCTGCTGTCTCTCCAAATCCAGTGGCTGCAGAGTGCGATAATTCACCTGTGGGGAGTTTTGAATGAGTTAGAGACAGGACCTCTGAGTTGGTTTTGATGATGTGGTTTATTTTTCTTATCTTCTAAATAGGCAGGAGGGGTGAGTTTGGCTCACATTGTTACAGCATGGCTCAGAAGGTCACAAGACCCTCAGTTACAAGACCTTTTAAGAAGTTATTGACCAATAAAACACTGCCAACAAGGATATTTATGGTTTTGACCCAATCCTTAAATATTTCATCTTATGGACCCATGCTACAGTGTAAACTTTCTTAGCCAATCATGTTATGAGATGACTGCATTCTAAACTTCTTGTTTACCTCCGTAGCTACTTTTATTTTTTCTATATCTTAAACTCTAAAACTCTAAATTTTACTTAGCTTAACATGTCTCTGTTTTAAACTATAAATCCACATTCTCTTTTCTAGCACCTGAGTTTGGAAGCCTTTTCCAAGGTCTCAGATCAAATCCTGTGTTTAATTCTAAGCCTTGGCTTATAGGTCCAAATTTCTGAGGGTTCCTTGCATTTCAGATTCCAACAGCAGAGTAGGGAGCAAGATGACCCTGAGAGAAGGATATTTCAATCCTGTCCAGAAAATCTGGGAAAGCACAGCTTGCCAGCCCCAGCTCAGTGAAACCTCTCTAATGGGAACAGAGGGAGACACCAGAGTCAGGTACTGTGAGGAGCAGGAGCTGCTCTCAGCCAAGATGCAAGGGGAAAATGATGCCTGATTTAAAACGTTCCCTCCTGTCATGAGTGTCAGTGCAGGAAGCATTGAGGGCTGAAGGAATTCCTGGCACTGCTCAATCTGTCCTTGGACTCCTCTGCTGCACTGAAACTGGACTGCAAATCTGTCCCTCAGCTCTGAATTAGAGCAGAGGAATTCCAGGCTGGGCTTGGTGGAGGACTCGTGAGCTGATCCTGACAGGAATGATGGCAGAGCTGCTGGGATGAAGCTGTTCTGTGGATCAGCTTGGCTGACACAGAGGTTGAAGCCCATGGACACAAACACTCGTGACCCTGTGACACGTCCCTGTGTCTCCCAGCAGTGCTGGCACCCCCGGGCTGGGTGCAGCTCCTCAGGTGGGGGATGTCTGCAGGGACACCTGGACAGTCTGTCTGCGCAGGAAAAGGGAGCTCTGGCTCCGGCACAGGAACAAGGAGCACACACAGGGTCAGGCTGCACCCCTGGGGTGCTGGCAGTGCCCCTTCCCCCTCCTCAGCCCCACCTGGGGCAGGAATGCACCACTGCCCTCCCCAGGGCCCAGGCACAGTTCCAACTGGGAGCATTCCTACAGCCACTGGATAAAGTTCCATCTGTGCTAATGAAGGGACCTTAAAATTCATGTCCCAGTGTCTTTTCCTTGCTTCGGTGCCATTTCTTTCTCCAGCCTGATGCTATCTGGCTGCAGTTAAATAGCTCCAGTTGAAGGGACACCTCCTCGATATTGATTCCAAGTTTGTTATATCCATTCGATCTTCTGCTCAGTACCACTCATGGACACCCCGGGCTGGGCATTGAGTCCTCAGCCCTCACAGCTTTGGGGTTTAATGGTCTGTTTCAGCAGGAAACACACACAATATTCATCTTCATTTCTAGAAGCTAAACAAGTGTATAAGTAGATGACATTTCGATCAGTTAAGCTGCTCCTCTCTCTTCCCCAAATTAGCTCTTTCCAAAGTGCTTCTGCAGCAAAGTAAGGATGGCTTTTGGAAAAGAGGGGAGACACTGGCAGTGGGATCAATGTCACTGAACTGCAGGCAGCCCCTGGCTGGCCTGGGACTTCAGGAAGCGGCTGCAGCCCAGAGCAGGACAGAGCTCAGCTCAGCTCTGGACACTCTCACACAGGAGCAGCCTGGCCCTGACGCTCCAGCTGGGCACAATTTGGGCACAGTTCTGAGGCAGAGAATTGGTGAGGATTCCCAGAGCTTCGTTTGCTGAGTCAGAAGTGCCTTTTCAGGAGCAGCTGCTGACAGCAATGCTGAGAGGAGCAGCAGCAGGGGATGCAGATATGTGACTGTCACACTGTGCTCTGGGTGCTGCAGCAGAGAGGCTGCGGGAAGGACACGTCTGATTCCCAGCTCTGGGGGGCCTGGGAGGGCTGCGCTTCAGTGTCAGCTCCTCAGGGGCAGTTTGGGCACCGAGGGCAGCACCTCACAGGCTGCAGCTCCTGCTGTGCCAAGGGCAGTGCCAGTGGCCCTGCCACCAACACCAGCCCAGGGCAGCTGGATGGGCTGGGAGAGGATTCTGGAGCCATGGAAACATTTGCACAGGAACACCTCATTTTGATTGGAAGCCTTGGAAGCCAAATTAACAACATGGAAGTGGGGAGAACACCACCACCTGTGAATCTTCCTCCTTCTATAAAAAATCCAATTTCTTACTAAGGGCGTGTTTTGAAGTAGATGAGGTTTGTCAAGCTCTGCTGTTCTTTGCCTCTGCCCCAGTGCAAGGACTGAGCAGAGCTGGAGCAAACCTTCCAAGGGATGGCCACAGTGGGGCTGTCCCTGCTCTCTGCAGCTGCTGGCTTGTGGCTCTTCGTGTGTCGGCGGTGAAGAGAGATGGGGAAGACTGATTATGTGATCAGAATCCGAATTTATTGTGGACTACCAATGCTTATATACTATTTCAGGAAAACTAGTAATGTTTACTACAATGATTAGGTTAAAATCACATACACAAAGTTATGCATATTACAACATCTCTTGCTTGCAGAGTTTAACAACATTTTCCAGTAAACCAATCTGATTGAATCTTCTTTTAATCCTCAAAGTTCTGTTGCTATTGCCAAGGCATCCTGTTATCAAATCTCTTATGCTAACCAGATCCGAAGTCCATCACCTGTCTTGTGTCCCAATATCCCAATATCTCAACATTCATGAACAGCCATTCCCTGCTCTGGGACAGGGAGGCATCATCTGGTTCTTCAGGTGGTGCCTTCCCAGCGGGCTGGGGTAAGGACAAGGCTGTCACCCCCCTCAGGGTGCTGGCAGCTCTCTCCTCACAGCAGGCACCCTTGAAATGACATAAATCTCTGAAGCACAACCTTACCCACACCTCCCCATCCAAACCCTGTGTCTTAGTTTGGAAATGGAGGTGTGAATTCTATCCCCATCTGTCAGAGCTGGGGCAGGTCTCTGCTGTTCATGGAGCAGTTTTTTCTTTATCTCTCCCACAGCCAATCCTCCCTCCAGGAGATCTCTCCTGTTCATGGCCACTGAGTGTCCCTGCATGGCTGAGAAAATTCCATCAGCCCATGGGGAGAGGCTCTGCCCAGGGGAGGAGCCAAGCATTCCTACCTGGATCCAATCTGACCTTGGAACAGCACAGCAGCCTTTGCCCACTGCATTCCCAGAGGAGCAGCTTTCTGCCCCACTGCATTCCCAGAGGAGCAGCTTTCTGCCCCACTGCATTCCCAGAGGAGCAGCTTTCTTCCCCACTGCATTCCCAGAGGAGCAGCTTTCTTCCCCACTGCATTCCCAGAGGAGCAGCTTTCTTCCCCACTGCATTCCCAGAGGAAGCCCAGGCCCATCTCCAGCAGCCCTGGAGCTTCAGAGGAAAACTCCAGCCTTGTCCAGGATCCTGCTCCAGCAGAAGCACAGCTGGCACTGCAGGAGGGCTGAGCCCCCATGGAATGGGACTGTGCCACCACCCTGACCCACAGGCTGCCAGGGCATATTCTCAATCTGACAGTGGTTTGGTTTCTTTTTAGTACTATTGCATCTGTATTTTTAGTTTTCCTATTAAAGAACTGTAATTCCTATTCCCATATCTTTGCCTGAGAGCCTCTTAATTTCAAAATGATAATAATTCAGAGGGAGGGGGATTACATTTTCCATTTCAGGGGAGGCTCCTGCCCTCCTTAGCAGACACTTGTCTTTCAAATCAAGACACCCTGGCCAGCCAGGAAGGACAGAAAATGCTGGGTGTGAACCATTCCCCTGAGAAGTCTTCTGGACAATGCTTTGTGTTCCCACCTCAGCAGCTACTGCTGGTGGGAAATGCCCTGGGCACAAAGGGTGGGACATGTCCCCACACCATGGATGGAGGTCTTGGGAACCTCAGGTGTCTGGAGATGCTCCACAACTCTCAGTGACTGGTACAGGCACCTCCTGGAAGGGGGTTCATCCCATCCCAAGGATGAGATGATCCTCCCATGCTGGCTGTGACCTGTATCCTGCCTCAGGTCCAGGAGGTGACAGCCTGGCCTTTGTACACCTCATGATTATTGCAGGTTTGCTTGCAGAAAACCACCAAAAAATCCTTTGTTCAGTAAAAAACACAATCCAGGACCTTGTGAGTCTTGATAAGGAAACTACAATTTAATCAGTTTAGGTCGTTCCCTCGGGTGCTTGGCTGAGCAGATTTCAGACCCAGAATAATTTGCTCTTGGGGCAGTTTGAAAAGACATTCCTGGAGCTGAGCAGTCCAAGAGCTTGGGAAGGGAAAGAGAGCAGAGAGAGCACCCAGAGCAGATTTTAGAAAAGAAAGCAATGAAATGAGAGATTATGAAGACATTTTAAGCCAATAGAGAGTTGTAGTTAACTGTGAAATTTTGAATGGGACAAGCTCTTCATTCAGCCTCAATAAACCAGGCTCAATAAAGCAGATTCAGTAATTACCCAGGAAATCTCTGGTTGATTCAAGTGCTTTTTGGGAAATCCCGCAGGGCTTGAGCTCTAAAAGCAGCCTGGATGCAGCTCCAGAGGGGCAGGACTGGATCATTCCAGGAAAGGAGAGCCGAGCAATGATCTCGATGTCTGAACACCTCGTTCCACCTGGAGAAAATCAGGGAATTGGGGTGAGGAGAGGCTGCCTCAGCCTCAGCCCAAGCACTGAACCTCTCCAGGAATGTGGAGGCAGGTCAGGAGCAGCACGACTGGAAATTCTGGACAAACTCTGCTGGTTCCCCTCATGGATTCTCTGCACCCAGAAATCTGGAAGAGGAACAGGGAATTTGACTTCAATAGTAAAGCAAACAAGTTGAAACCACCCCAGGAAAAGCTGTCACCCACTGCCACGGGTGTTCAGGCACTGCTGGGACAAGAGGGGACTGAATCCTGGAGCTCTGATATTGAATTCAGATGTAAAGAAAAAAGGGAATTCTGAACCAGGGTTTCAGGCCAAGCTGTCATTTGCCATCAGTAGTGACAAGGAAAATTTCAAGTTAAATCTTAAATATGCAGAGCTGGCAATTCCAGGACTCCAATTTAAATCATTAACTAATTCTGTCATTCCTCTATGGAGTCTTTTGGAATATAAGGTGGGAATGTCAGGCATAGGACAGACCTAAATTCCATGGATCTGAGCTTTGGCTGAAGCAGAGTCACCTGCACTGTTCTGTGGGTCAGGATGAGACCACTTCAGCAAAGCTGAAGCTTCCACCAAAAACTCTTGGAATAAAGCCAAGAAGCAGGTGGAAACTCCTCATGGACAAAGGCTTTTCCCTGGGGAGTTCCCAGGGGATGCCTGCCCTGCTCCTGTAGCCCCTGCAGGAGCTGAGCTCCCATCACTCCCAGCCCCGAGTGCTGGGAATCAGGAGCAATTTCAATGCTCCGGATCTATGCCTGCTGCTGGAACAAAAACTGATGGAATAAAAACTTGGAATAAAAGCTGCTGGAATCAAAGCACAGCGATAAATCAGAGTTAACTCCCCTGGCTCCAGCAGCTCCCTGGATTTGCACTCAGGTGTTGCACAGAGAAACTGCTCCAAGTTTAAACCAGGATCACGGGATAAGAGCAGACAGCAAAAAGTGTTTCATTCCTCTGCCACCCTGGCGGCTTCTCCTGCCTGTTTATTTTGCCTGCATGAATTAATTACATCAAAATTAAACCTCTTTTCTAAATTATTAATGATCCTAAATGTTTGTGGAAATACAGGACAAATCAACATGACAAACACTGTGATGCAGATGAAAGAAAAGATAATGGGAATCTTTCCATATTTGCATATGGAAAATGAGGAA
The DNA here is from genome assembly GCF_026979565.1 of Vidua chalybeata. Lineage (NCBI taxonomy): Eukaryota > Metazoa > Chordata > Aves > Passeriformes > Viduidae > Vidua > Vidua chalybeata. Next base: position 13,450,404 of record NC_071547.1, on the reverse strand, counting down.
TTTGGAGTTAATGAGATTTATCCTTCTTTCTGGCCATTTTAGTGGAGGATTTTTTAAAAAATCTATTAAACTCCAGATTTCCACATAAAACAACACAAAATACTACAAGAAGAGACATTAGAGTCAATCTATTCTTCATGCTAGGCACAAAATCAATCGCATTTATTGTTCAGAAAAATTAGAAACCTTTCTACATTTTATTAAACTGCACATTTCAACCATGGTGAGAGATAAATAATAGATAGATCCCAAATACATCACCTCCAAAATACTTATTGGAAAAAAATCACTGCTTTATTACCCATTCCTTTCAATAGCTGTTGTGATGTTTACAACTTTAATGGTGCTTTTTTTTTTTTAACAAGAAGTCACAGTGGCAGCTGATTATTTCGTTGTGCTTAACATTATTTTATAACAACCCATTGAATCTGCTACAGATAAACCCTATTATCTGAGGGAAGCAGCCATGCACTACCAGGTAACAGCAATTTGGGTCTCTCAGCCTGAGAGCACTTGAGCAGCTCCTTGAGAAATGGGTTTGGGCTGTGCTGGGGAGGCTGAAATCCCACCTGGATCTGTCTGGTGAGAGGAGAACCCTGGGGCTTGGGGCCTTCCCTGCTGGGGAATGCAGAGGTGTTGGAGCTGTTCCTCCTGGGAAGGTGCTGGGAGATGCCCTGGATGCACACTTGGGTCAGTGCTGGCCTTAAGCTGAAGGAGGGTAGGGATGGATGGAATATTGGGAGGGAATTGTTCCCTGGGAGGGTGGGCAGGCCCTGGTACAGGTGCCCAGAGCAGCTGTGGCTGCCCCTGGATCCCTGGCAGTGCCCAAGGCCAGGCTGGACGTGGTTTGGAGCAGCCTGGGACAGTGGAAGGTGTCCCTGCCATGGCAGGGGTGGCACTGGATGGGATGATTTTTAAGATCCCTTCCACCCAAATGTGACAGATGAGTAATGCCATGGTTGGCTCTCGCAATTAAAAGGCAAATATTCTGTATATGTGTTAGGAGAAGTTTTATAGATTTATAGTTGTGTTTTATCCCCCGGTGCTGTTATCAGGGGTGCCTGGGTTTGGGACATTTGGGAGGGTGGGATTGTTACTGTGGCAGCTGACCCCCAGTCAGGATTTGAGGAAGTGATCTCCAGCACTGGGCAGAGAAGAAGGAGTCCATGGACAGAACTTTGGGACAGCTAAAGGGTTAAAAGGTGAAACCTCCATTGTGTGGGTGAGCACATGGTGGGGAAAATCCTCTGCTCCCGGTGCTGTAATATTCTCTCTATTCAGTCTTCTGTTGTGTTTTTGATAAGGTTTTCATAAACCTTTTAAATTCTTGGAAGTGAGCATCATTTTTCTCACAGAAACAATCCTGGGGTTCTGCCACTTCCACAGCCATCCCAAACAGGGCACAAGGCTCCTCCTGTTCCCCACACATTCCCTGGGCCTGTCTCGTCTCCCAGCAGCAGCAGAATTGGCTCCTGCGCTCTCCAGTCACACACAGCAGGCCTAGCACAGCAGGCAAGGTGACAGGGTGACAGCCCCACTTTGTCCCTGGGAAGGGACAGCAGGAGCTCCAGGCCCATTCCAAGGGGCTGTCCCGGAGCTCTCTGCCTGCAATCCTCCATGGCTCAGGTGTTCCCACAGTGTCCTGGTTTTGGACAAATTAGGGGAAAACACCTCCAAAGGAGCCCCCTATAGAAAACCAAACCCTCCGCAACCTCCCCCCCACCACCGGGTTCGGGAGGAATTCCTTCAGAGGGGAAAGTGGAAAAAACTTGTTTATTAAGGCACAACAAAAAAACACTCCCCAGCACAAGAGAGATAGCCCAAGACGACCACAGATGTTTTCACCAGTCCAAGGGGGTTGAGCTCTATCTCTCTTCGCCGCAGAGGGTACGCAGCTTCTTTCGCAGACCCCGGGGGAGCTCCTGCCCGGAGTAGGTCCGATGTCTTCGGGGGGGGGGGGGGGGGGGAAAGGGAACAACGGAAACCGGGAAAAAGGGAAAAAAAAAATGGCCAAAAAGCAAGCCAGCGAAAAGCAGAGAAAAAAGAGAGGAAAGCAGAGCCAGCAAAGCATGCAGCCAGCAGCAAGCAAAGCAGCAAGCAAGCTAAGCGGCAAGCCAGCAGCCAGCCCCGGGGGTGGGGGGGGGAAGGAAGACAAAACAAACTGAGGACAGGGAACAAAAACCACGATTGGGATAATGAGCATGAAAATGTCCTGTCCCCACGACACACAGCCAGCCTGGCACCGGAACAGCAGGATCAACAAAACTCCTCCAACAGCATTTTTAGTGTTAGAGAATTGAGGCATTATTTTATTCTGGCCAGGAGGAGTGTGAGAAACGACCCTTACTTTTAAAATTTTAAAAGAAAAAGTTTATTAAACCTTGACAAAAATGACAGCAAAGGACTGAACAAGGAAAAATCGCAGGACTGGGAGCCCCCCCCTGCCCCATGACTACCAACCACGTGGCTCCTCTACAAAATGGATGCTCTGCCTTTTATTTCTTTAGCTCTTCTGAAAGTTTTGTCAGTCAACTCTTGTGGATATTCTCAGTTCAGTCAGAGAGAAAAAGAGGAAGATTTCTGCCAGGCTAAGCCTGGGAAAAAGTCTGAGAGCAATGTAAACAATCTATTATCTTGCTTTCTGTTCACATTGTTTATAGATCTGCTCTGCCACACTGACCTGAGTCCAGTGTACCAATCAGGTGAAATGTTTTTACTTTAGGACCAATGGACACGACATTCTCTATAAATAGAGAAGTGCTTTTGAATAAATGCTCATTCTTTTCCTTCTGAAGATGGAGTCTCTTCATTCCCGTCCCTGCCTCAACAGCGACAAACTCTGTCTCTGCCACCCTTTGGTGGAGATTACTTTTTGCACCTTGATTTGGAGATGACTTTTTACGTCTCGATTGGAGGCCAGCTGTTGTTTTGCTGCACCTCCTGGTAACAAGCCAGCCTCCTCTAAATGTCTTGACTACTGAGGCTGTTACAAGGCGGGGAGGGAAAGAGGACTATGGAATGACACATTACAATAACATTACTATACATCTACATAATATCAATCTCTTAATTGTGACAGCCAACTATTGCATTACTTATCTATAACAAGAGCAACAGAAATAATTTCATCCACACATTGCAGAGAAAATAATTTCATCACACATTAATTTTACTCAGTTTTTCACATATTTATTCAGTCAAAACCCAGAGAGATTCACTGGTTCAATGTTCACTGGTCCCAACTTACACAATTCTTGGTATTTGGTTTCCTATTGGTTATTGATCCCTTCCCCTCCGATGCTAACTAGGTTCTCATTATTATCTCTCTTTTCCCAGCCCAAGAGTCTGGATCATGCCAGGGGCAATGTTTGGAGTTGATGTTTGTTAATGGTCATTATCTTTTGTGTATCTTCTGTGCTACTCCCAGTCTGCTGAGATGTTCAGCCCATCAGGCCTCCACAGTGGTGGAACATTCCTTTGAAAAGGAACTTCAATTCCCTTCCCTCTGGGCAAAGGCCAACGAAACAAAACAATTTTATTCTCTAAAATTAAAAAAAAAAAAAAAAAAACAACTTTTTGTCATTTCCAACAAGCCTAACCTTGATTTTCCTGTATCTCGCTCCACTGCCTCTCCTGGGATGGGCAGGGCTGCAGCTCTCCTGGAATCGGAGGATTTTACGTCCATCCCTAAGCAGAGGCCATGGAGTTTCTTCCACAGGCTCAGGGCTCCTTCCTCCACCTGCTGCTCTTGCTGCAGTGTTGAGGGGAAGCTGATGTGACAGATTTAAGAGCTTTTGGAGTTCTCAGGCTCCTCTGAGCACAGCCAACACCACCCTTCACTGTCCACAGCCTTTAATCTCCAAACCTTGGCCTTGCCCCCAGCTGAACTCAGGCAAACAAACCACAGAGACGCTGACATCCCCAGGAACAGCACCTGAGGGGTTTGGCCAGGTCATGCCATGATCTGAGGCCTTCCCATCTGCCTGGGAATGCGAAGGTATTTCCTGGGTGAAGTCCTTCATATCATCTTGCTGAGATCAAGTTTCTTTAGAGATTAAAGGGATTGGAAGGGATTCACACTCCCTCAGCCCAGTGTTTGGAAATCTGCCGTTGCTCTCCTGGTTAAGAACTTTTTGTTTGCTGAACCACTCATATTCAGGACCAATTTGTTCACAATTGCTTTTATGTGGGTGTGTTTTTTCCCTCTGTTTAAAATTTCCTACATTAAGAACATGTTTGAGAAAGAAAGCTAAAGTTATAATTTGCTCTGTCTCCAAAGTTTTAATACCAGCAGCTTTTCAGCTTCTGGATGTGCTTATTAAAGAGCTAAATCTTAGATCATGAGACGCTCTGGCATGTTTATTGTTTGCACCATCCAATTAATAAGTAATTAATAGTTCAGCAAAGTTTAGTGCATTGAAGTGGGGCTTGAGGAATGGGGGATAATTTCCTGCCGTTGGGAAAGGCAGAAATACAATGAAAAACCCTGATTGTTGGGGTGGGACTTTTAAAAGGTACTGAGGGCAGAGAGGTGGAGCTTTTCCTGTCATTCCATTTAAATGAAAGCAAGGAAGGCTCTGTAGCTGTGATAATGGAGGGGTCGGGAGGAGATTAAGGGAGGCTCAGGCAGAATTTGGAATGAAACCCATTCTTGGTGCTCGAATGGTGCAGAAAATGCCAAAGGGAGCAAAGTCCTGGCTGGGAGAAGAGGTCACAATTACAATGGAGAGAAGCTGGGAGGAAGAACTCAGGAAGGGGATTCCAGAACCTCCATCCAGAATTTGGAATGTTGCAGAAGACATTTCACTGCCACTCTCAGAAATATCCCTTAATTCTTTCACCCATGGAAGTAGTTCTGTTATCACAGAACCACATCAGGTTATTCTGGCCCAATTTACCAGTGGCAGCCTTTGATCTGTATAATTCCGTTTGCCATTCACTGAACTGGCTTTGATATTATTCGCTCAACCTTTATTGTAGAGATTTGAACACTCAGGTCCCAGTAGCGAGCCAGAGGCACTTATTTTTTCTGGGAGTGGCAGTGAAGTGTCTTCTGAGGCAGCAGCAAGTGGGGCACATCCATCTTTCCAGAGAATTTCCATTTCCTGTGCTCTTGACTCCAAATAAAGGCAGATTAAGGCCCCAGCTGGAGCTTTGGGCATTAAACACCTTCAGGTTCAGAGGAGTCCCCTTGGTTGAGTGCTTTCATTACAGCAGGAGTAGCTGCTCAGCACTCCCAGGAAAACAAACCAGTAATTAAACCTGGTCCTTCTATTCTGATAATTGCCTGATCCACAAAAGGCTCCTGAGTTCCTAAATCCTTCCCAGCCCTGGGCATTTCCTCTGGGTTGTGCTGTGATCCTGAGCCCATTTGCCAAGAACACAGGGGAAAAAAGATTATTTATTCTGGCCTGAGTCATTGATTTATTATTTGTGGCCCTTTTTATCTGGCTGTACAAAACCAGCTGCTGGACTGATGCAGCTCTCCATCCGCAGGCACTGGGGAATCAGGACGCCTTGGATAACGGAATGCCAGGATGACAGCAGCACACTGAGGGTTTGGTGCAGCATTTCAGGACTTATGGGACCCTCCTGCAGGGTCACATCAGTGAATTTGTGTGAAAAATGCATATTATATGACTGGCTCTTCACAAATATTAAAATGAATACTCTATGTGTTATGCTGGAAAGTTATGCTGTAGTAATCTCTTTTAAGTAGTGTGGTGAATATAGTTTTTAGGCTATAGCATAATATTAAAATAGAAACTATGTGATGTAAGACACTTTTTGTAACTAGTGTAAGAAATGGAAAAGATAATCAAGAAATTCTTTGCATTATCCTACCTGGATAGAGACAACAGACACCAAGATCCCAAGAAAAGAATTATTGCCTCCTTATTGGAAAAACCCAGACTTTGAGGAACCACAAGAGATTGATTTACAAGATGAGGGGGGAAGCTGAAATTAAACAGAAACACCCTTAGTTTGAAAAGAATGTTGGAATCATGTATGAGATATATGAATATGCAATAGGCTATTGCTTTTAAGGGTTAATCCTTTGTTAGTGAAGTGTGCTTTGAGGCAGAATGCAAAGCACCCATCCTTAATTCTTTGATTTTATTGTCTTTTATTGTCCTAACTTTGATTGTCCAAACTCTTATTGTCCTAATTTTTATTATTATTTTCATTACTATTTTATTACTATTAAACTGCTAAAATTTTAAGACAAGAGAATGGCGTTTTTCACAATTTGGATGTTCCCCACAGTCTAGGGCTCTGATTGCCTTGACCACCACGTCTGGAGGTTTATGGTGCTCCAAATCTGGCCCAGTCACCCTTCCCAGTTCCCAGGGACAAGGGAGACGGGTCAGAAACACCAGCCACTGCTTCTTCCTCTGGGGGCTGGGAACACTCCTCTCTGGTGTCCCCAGGGCTCAAGACTGGGGCCAGCCCTGATTAAAATCTTCTTCTTTAATGGCTTGGGAAATTCATGATGACCCCAGTCTGGGGGAGTGTGGGTGTGCTGGAGGATGGGAAGGGTCAGCAGAGGGATCTGGACAGGCTGGATTCGTGGGCCAAGGACAAGGGGGTGAGAGTCAACAAGGCCAAGTGTCAGATCCTGCACCTGGGTCACAACAACCCCATGGAATGCTCCAGGCTGGAAGCTGGAAAAGGTCCTGGGGGAGCTGCTGACAGCGGCTGGACATGAGCCCAGCTGTGCCCAGGTGGCCAAGAGGCCAAGGGCACCTGGGCTGTGCCAGCCCTGGGGTGGCAGCAGGAGCAGGGCAGTGCCCGTCCCCTGAGCTGGCACTGCTGGGGCACCTCCAGTGCTGGGGCAGCTCTGGCACCCTCCTGACAGAGAGACCTGGAGGGGCTGGAGCATGTCCAGGGAAGGGAACGGAGCTGGGAAGGGGCTGGAGCCCCAGGAGAGGCTGAGGCAGCTGGAAAGGGGCTCAGCCTGGAGAAAAGGAGGCTCAGGGGGGACCTTGTGGCTCTGCACAGCTCCTGACAGGAGGGGACAGCCGGGGCAGGTTGGGCTGTGCTCCAGGGAACAGGGACAGGAGGAGAGGAGGGTCAGGTTGGATATTGGGATCAATTTCTTCATGGAAGCACTAAGGCCCATCCAATGCTATTGGCATAGGTATTCCATAACATGGATAATCTGCTTATGGATACAAGAGCTGATATAAGATGTTAAAATGCAGCCAAACCAAAATATCTGCAGTGCCATAATGCAATATATAGGGGATTTTTCCAACCTGCTTTGTGAATCAACACAGGGTAAAATATCATTTTGGGGTCTTGGATTTTCCCGGGATGTGGCAATTCCAGTTTGACACCTGTAGAGTTTGCACTGTGGGTTCTGTGCCTCCGCATGGGTCTGATTTAAAGCAGAGCTTTAGGAAGGAGACGCTACAATTTCACTTTAAAGACTCCCATTGATCCAGCACATGCTCCAGTGAATTACTGTTGATAACACCCTTATCTCTAATAATTTCCCCGCTTAGCCCCACCTCTGTCCTGGATAAAAGGCAATCCATGTTCAGCCACACAGAGAAGGTCTCTGTGTGTCCAAGGAAATTATTTTGCTATGAAATAATATGATTTGGGAAAACAACTTCTGCCTCAAATGATTTTTGGGTACACTTTTAACTTGGAAAAAAATCCTTCTGGCTGAATCAGCATTGACAGTGCCATTAATCCTGATTATTGTTAGTTATTGAATGTTATTTGTAATGAACATTTTCACTGCCTTTGAAGCTGAGGTTTGCTCTTTCCCAGCCCCAGAATAACCACACAAGGGTTTAGAGTTCAGAGCAGTGCTCTGTCACATTATAGAGCTCCTGGATACCATTAACAAGTTATTTGATAATTACTTCCTAATACGTTTGGAGTCCTTTGTTACGATCATTCATTTCAAGATCATAAAACTGTCATACAACCCGTGTGCTTTAATGTCTTTAAGTCCCACTTTCATGAATAAAACATATCCAGATTTAAGAGTTCTCCAGCCTCTACTTTAAAACACTCAGAAATTCAACAAGTTCACTAAAAGGAGGAGCTGGGCACCTGTTCAGCTGAAGGGAGTTTGCTGCTCCTCCTTCTCCTGGATTTTGTCTTGATGGTTTTGTGCATCCCAGCTCCCAAATTCCGTGAGCAGGAAGGTCAAGCTGTCCTAAAACTCTGAATGATGACAAATCAGGACAGATCAGGGTAGGTGGGCTCTGAACCAACCCCCTGTTGAGATCCAAACCAAAGCTACACAAACTCAACCTGCTTTTCCTGGGAATGGAGAACCAGAACTTCATCATCCACTGAAATATTCCTGTGAAATGTGCAGTGAAGGCACCTCAGGGTTTGTGAAAGTGCCTTGGGGACAGGATGTGTCAGGTTTCCATGCAAATGACAGAGTTATTTTGGGTGGGACATCCTTTCCAGAGCTCCTGGTTCCTGATCCTCATCTCTGTCTTGGGGGAGTTTATAAACCTGGGGCATAAAGGAGCAGGTGCCTCAATCCTGCCCCTAGACACATGAGCATCATCTCCAAGGTCCTTCCTGCTCTTCCCAACAGCCCAGAGGACGTCTGTGTTATACCATGGGAAGGAGGGAATCTGTGTTGTGTTATATCATGGGAAGGAGGGAATCCGTGTTATATCATGGGAAGGAAGGAATCTGTGTTTATATCATGGAAAGGAGGCTACCAGGGCATTTTCCTAAGGTTTGGAGACAGAGATTCCCAGCTGGCTGCAGCCCTCCTGTAGCATTGGCTCAGCCCATGCAGCAGTGCTTGCCTGCAGCTTCTGGTGATTCTGTTTCTTCATTCCCCTCTCTCCATGTTCTGGGTCTCTAAACTGCACCTCAGCCTGAGAAACATGGAATGGGAACTGCACATGGAGCAGAAGCTGCGCCCTGCTGGAAAGGCTTCACTAATCACTGTCAGGCTCCTTCTAAAAGGTTGATCCAGTTGGGACTGGCTGTAAAACCCACACCAGATCCTGGCATCTGCATCCTGTCTTCTCTGAGCTTTCCTGGGAAGTAGAGCTCCCATTTATGTGCTTTATTCTCCTCTCCACCATGGTCCAAGGAGAAGGAACACCCCAGGTGTGCCTGACGCAGGGATGAAAGTGGAAAAACAGGACACCAGGCACTGGGAGAGCACAAACCACATCAGACAAACCTCTTTGTGGCTGGAAGTTGTGTTTGTCCACCCTGAGGGCTCCTCTGATGGAGGCTGCCGAGGTTTCCCTCGGCTCCCAGCTCCAGCAGCTCCCCGTGTTCAATGCATCCCACGCTCTGTTTTATTACACTTCAAACCCACTTTGTTTGCAAAGTAGGAAAAGCTGTCAGAGGCCATTAATCCAAACAGAATTTAATCTCTCAAACAGCATTTACTCAGGCAGAGCTGCTAAATCTATATATTAAAAAACTGTTGACAATTAATTAAAATGCTTCGCTACTGAAGTGGGAATGGGGCTGCTCTGCAGGGCACTGTCAGGTGGAGCAACAGCCTCTCCCTGGAACACACCTGGGCAGGATTAGAGGGAAAACAGCTGCTTCCCTGTAGGAAATTCTGCTCTGCTGCAGCCTGGCAACAGTGTGACTGAAGGGACAACCACAGGAACACGGAGCTGTGCATCAGGCAGATGGTGAAGAGCATCCCAAGCTTTTATATTGCAAAGTTGCAGCTTGGAAAAGCTGAGACAGGAGCCCAGGAGCTCCTGAATGAGACTTAGAGGTATCACCCAGCTGGAGATGACATGGTCCTAGTGTTGGATTTTAGGGAAAGGTTCTTCCCCCAGAGGCTGCTGGCACTGCCCAGGCTCCCCAGGGAATGGGCACGGCCCCGAGGCTGCCAGAGCTCCAGGAACCTTTGGACAGCGCTGCCAGGGATGCCCAGGGTGGGGCTGTTGGGGGTCTGGGCATGGCCAGGGGCTCGGCTGGATGATCCCTGTGGGTCCCTTCCAGCCCAAGAGATTTCAGAATTCTGGTGGATATTCCATGGCAATTAACTGGAAGATGGACTTGGGGATGTCACCAAGGAGATGCAGTCCATGGCACGTGCCAGACAGTGTCTGGGAGGACATGAGGAAGAGGGAAGATGACCTTTCCAAGTGGCAAAAGAACATCTCCATGGCTGTTCAATTGTCAGCACTAGGATCAATTTTCCCCTGTTGGCCTGAGGTGTGTGACATTTCCTTTAAGTCCAGGTCAGAATTATTTTCCTTTGCTGTAAGACAGAAGCAGTTATGGAATGATTATTGCCCGCACTGTGATGACAAAATGCTGCTGTCTAAAAGACCAAAGATCAGAAGATTACAAAGATCAGAAACTCCAAAAATTGAGGCTACAACAGCCAAACCAATAAACGTGTCAGGAAAGGACAAGAGCAGGCGGAGAGGGCACAAAATCATGGAATTACAGAATATTTGGGTTGGAAGGAAGCTTTAAAGGCCATTTAATCCCAAGCCCTGCAATGAACAGGTACCTCAGGTTACCAAGAGCCCCATCCAAAGTTTCTCCCTTTTCCTCCTGGGAACAAAAGCAAAATCCTACCATGGCCTCTGTGTTTTTGTGGTTGTCAGGGATCAGAGGGGATGGGCTGGGTGACACAATTGTGTCACTGTCACACCCACAGAGTGGTGGCTGCCAAGCCACAGCAGCCCTGTCCTACCTGGTGGCATGGCTGGGCACAGATTCCTGCCAGCAAAAATCCTGCCCTTCCCTGGTGTCACCGCCCTGAGGACACCAAAACCTCAGGGTTAGGCTCTGCTTCCATTGTTTATTTTTCTGTTCATGTGCAAGTTCCTCTTATGCTGCTTCAAATCCCACTCTGGAAAGGATGGGACAACACCTTTGGAAAACTGGCTGCAAAATTCTATTCCTAGTGGCAGGAAGACAAAAATGTACTCAGGAGGTTTCTCCCTGGACTTAAAATGTTGTCCAAGCTTGTTCTGGGCCACTGAAGTCTCAGCTCCAGCCACTGAACTGTGTTGGTTATAGTGGTTTTGTTCAAAATGAGTCCTCATTTCTCCTGCTCGTGGAAATATGGTGAGGTTTAGCCATGTTAGGACTAACTAAGACCAGGACTAGGACTACCTAGTCCTTTGTTTTCCAGCTGCACAGGGTTGTCTGATCTAAGTAGACAATAAATCCACACCACAGGGACAATAAATCCAAACCCTTAGGACTCTGTGGGATTAAGCAAAGTCTGAGTCCGGCACCTTCACATCTCCAAACCCCTGGCTGAGGGACACAGCCCTGAGCCCCGGGGGGTGCTGGCACTGAGGGCTTTGTTGGGCACAGCTGGAGCTGTTCCAGCATCCACCACACTACACCTCCAGACATCTCCAACCCACCAGGCTCAAGCTACGCAGAGCAATCCCCCAGCACCCAGAAACACCAAATCTCATCTCAGAACACACATTCTGCTGCTCACCCCTGTGAAACTGGAACCCTTTAACTTCCTGCAAAGCTTTGGAATGTCCACCCTTGTCTTGGTTTGAAAAGACAGGTGTCTGCTAAGGAAGGCAGAAGCCTCCCTTGAAATGGAAAATGCAAACCTCCTCCCTCCAAATTATTATTATTTTGAAATTAAGGGGCTCTCGGGCAAATGTTTGGGAATAGGAATTGCAGTTCTTTAATAGGAAAACTAAAAATACAGATGCAATAGAACTAAAAAGAAACCAAACCACTGTCAGATTGAGAATATGCCCTGGCAGCCTGTGGGTCAGGGTGTGGCACAGTCCCATTCCATGGGGGCTCAGCCCTCCTGCAGTGCCAGCTGTGCTTCTGCTGGAGCAGGATCCTGGACAAGGCTGGAGTTTTCCTCTGAAGCTCCAGGGCTGCTGGAGATGGGCCTGGGCTTCCTCTGGGAATGCAGTGGGGAAGAAAGCTGCTCCTCTGGGAATGCAGTGGGGCAGAAAGCTGCTCCTCTGGGAATGCAGTGGGCAAAGGCTGCTGTGCTGTTCCAAAGTCAGATTGGATCCAGGTAGGAATGCTTGGCTCCTCCCCTGGGCAGAGCCTCTCCCCATGGGCTGATGGAATTTTCTCAGCCATGCAGGGACACTCAGTGTCCATGAACAGAAGAGATCTCCTGGAGGGAGGATTGGCTGTGGGAGAGATAAAGAAAAAACTGCTCCATGAACAGCAGAGACCTGCCCCAGTTCTGATGATAGGGGATAGAACACACACCCCAGCTAAATCTTGCAACCTGAGACAACTCTGCACCTGGTTCACTGTACAGAGCCCTGCCACAGTGAGGAATCCCAGGAGAAGAAAAGCTGGCTTAAGACAGGAACTAGACACAGAGCTGAGAGAGAGAAAAGGTTGAAGGCTGATGGATGAGGCATTTTTCCTGGGAACTGGCCTCCTCCTGGCTGGTTCCTTGCTGCTAGGCTGACATAAGGCAGGCAGCACCAGCTACTCTCTTCAGGGCAGGAAAGGAAAAGCTGCTCCTGTTGGGAGCACTTCCAGCAATGCTTCAAATGCTGCTCCCTGACTGTGACTTTGATATCAGAGAGCCCCAGCACGTCTGGGACAGGGTTGGACCGTCCCCATCTGGAGCTGGGCACTGCCCCGCTCCACCACCAGCAGCTTTCTCCCCAGGCTTCCCTTCCAGCTCCTCTGTGGACAGGGAATGCTGGAATTGGAATCATGCACAGCGCAGGGTGGATCAGACTGTCCTTGTGTCTAATCCTGTGGCCTGTGCTGACAGAGCACTGACAGAGCAGTGATAGAGCAGTGACACAGGGCAGTGACACAGAGCAGTGACAGAGCAGTGACACAGGGCAGTGACAGAGCAGTGACACAGGGCAGTGACACAGGGCAGTGACACAGAGCAGTGATATAGCAGTGACACAGGGCAGTGACACAGAGCAGTGACACAGAGCAGTGATAGAGCAGTGACACAGGGCAGTGACACAGGGCAGTGACAGAGCAGTGACACAGGGCAGTGACACAGGGCAGTGACACAGAGCAGTGATATAGCAGTGACACAGGGCAGTAACACAGGGCAGTGACACAGAGCAGTGATAGAGCAGTGACACAGGGCAGTGACACAGGGCAGTGACAGAGCAGTGACACAGGGCAGTGACACAGGGCAGTGACACAGAGCAGTGATATAGCAGTGACACAGGGCAGTAACACAGGGCAGTGACACAGAGCAGTGATAGAGCAGTGACACAGGGCAGTGACACAGGGCAGTGACACAGGGCAGTGACAGAGCAGTGACACAGAGCAGTGACAGAGCAATGACACAGGGCAGTGACACAGAGCAGTGACAGAGCAGTGATAGAGCAGTGACACAGGGCAGTGACACAGGGCAGTGACACAGAGCAGTGACACAGAGCAGTGACAGAGCAGTGACACAGGGCAGTGACACAGAGCAGTGATAGAGCAGTGACACAGGGCAGCGACACAGGGCAGTGACACAGAGCAGTGACAGAGCAGTGACACAGAGCAGTGACACAGGGCAGCGACACAGAGCAGTGATAGAGCAGTGACACAGGGCAGTGACACAGGGCAGTGACACAGAGCAGTGATAGAGCAGTGACACAGGGCAGTGACACAGGGCAGCGACACAGAGCAGTGATAGAGCAGTGACACAGGGCAGTGACACAGGGCAGTGACACAGAGCAGTGATAGAGCAGTGACACAGGGCAGTGACACAGGGCAGTGACACAGAGCAGTGATAGAGCAGTGACACAGGGCAGTGACACAGGGCAGTGACACAGAGCAGTGATAGAGCAGTGACAGTGCAGCGACACAGGGCAGTGACAGTGCAGTGACACAGGGCAGTGACAGTGCAGTGACACAGGGCAGTGACAGAGCAGTAACAGTGCAGTGACACAGGGCAGTGACAGAGCAGTAACAGTGCAGTGATAGAGCAGTGACACAGAGCAGTGACAGAGCAGTGACACAGGGCAGTGACACAGGGCAGCGACACAGGGCAGTGACGGAGCAGTGATATAGCAGTGACACAGGGCAGTGACACAGAGCAGTGACAGTGCAGTGACAAAGTCTAAGCCTAGATCTCCCCAGAGGTATCAAAGGGGACGCTGGGCCCAGCACTATTTTATCCCCACATCTACAGAATAACAGCCCCAGTCCAGGAGTCAATACATTTCTGTCTCCTGGATCCCACTGATCTCCCTTTCTCCCTGGGGACTCCTTGCTGTGCTTTACAGTCTCTGAGCAGGGAGGGGACTGCAGAGGGGGACCCAGAGTGGTTCATGTCCCTGCCCCCCCCATCAGGGTGGTTTTCCAGGCTGGCACCAGCTGCATTCCCAACACTGAACTTTGCCCTTTGGAGCCCTCAGGGATGGTCCCTGGGCAGGATCCCAGCTCTGTGAGGAGGAGATCTCCACTGTTCCCCAGAGCAGGCTGCTCATCAGAACTCATCCAGGAGTCATTTCCTATTGGGAACTGCAGTGGGAAAGAATTTAAATAAATCATAGAATCATGGAATGTCCTGGGCTGGAAGGCACCCACAGGATCATGGAGTCCCCCCCAGCCCTGCCCAGACCCCCAACAACCCCACCCTGGGCATCCCTGGCAGCGCTGTCCAAAGGCTCCTGGAGCTCTGGCAGCCTCGGGGCCGTGCCCATTCCCTGGGGAGCCTGGGCAGTGCCAGCACCCTCTGGAGGAAGAATCTTTCCTGATCTCCAGCCTGAGCCTGCCCTGGCCCAGCTCCAGCTGTTCCCTGGGTGCTGTCCCTGTCCCAGAGCAGAGATGGGAGCTGCCCTCTGGAGGAGCTGCAGCCCCTGGGGAGCTCTGCCCTCAGTGTCCTCTGCTCCAGCTGAACAATCCCAGTGCCCTCAGCTGCTCCTCCTGTGGACCCTCCAGACCCTTCTCCATCTTTGTATGGCAAATATGAGACCATAAAATCGTCGTGTCTGAGCCCAACCTTTTGCAAAGCCACGTCCTTTACATCCATCATGGAAAACCATTCCAGAGCCATCCCAACAGGTACTGTCTTAAGCAATCTGTAACAAACACTGGGATCACCTCTCTTTCCTTCTCTGCTTTCCCAGAAAATTGTCAGGACCTGAAAATGAGCACTTCTTTCTCTTTGGAAATTTGCCCTTCAGCTGGCAAACAGAGATTGATTTTGTTCCTGGGGCTTGTAGGAGGCTGAACTGAAAACAGCTAATTTTAATATTAGCACCGATTCCTGTTCATTACCACCTTTTCCTGCCCAAACATCTGCTGGATCAGCACCAGGGTGTGGGAGAGCAGCTGTAGGAAACAGCATTTGGAGTTTTACTGCAGGGGGGACGAGGAGCTTTCTTGTTGGCTCTGTACAAAGACCAGCGGCATTGAATTTTGATGTTAAAAAGAGAATAATTGCTCCTAAAATTGATCTTTACAGGCTTCAATATTTCCCCCATCACATTATGCTTCTTCCAACTGTGTCTTTTTACAGCCTAAGACAAATGACTTAAACATCAGGCTAATACAAAGCAGATTTTTCAGACTGGGAATGTGTTTTCTTTCCGTGCACATGGGGCTGTATCCAGCGTGTCAGGCAGGACATTTTCATTTGGAGGGATTTGGTTTTAAGTGGGTGAGCACTGTGATTATTATTGAACAACCTGACACACAGAGAATGTCTGGCTGTCCTGCTGTCAGCCCCTGCAAACCCCGCACGGGAGGGAATCAGTGCAAACCTCAGAAGCTCATTAAAAAACTCAGCTCAGGCTTTTGATGAGGTTGGGGAACTCTCAGAAGTGCTGAGTCCTCCCCTCCCTTATCTCAGAGCAGGATAATCACTCTGTGGGTGCAGGGAGACAATTAAGCTCATTAACATCTCCTTTCTTAAAAAGATGAAGTGCCAGCTGCTTGGATTCAACCACACAGCAGCAGCCAATTACCCAAAGAGGGTTAATAACCCCAAAGTGTGCAGGGACAGGGAGCCCGTGGTGGCAGGGACACTCACCTGGCCACCAGAAATACTGGCTGCTAAATAGTCCTGGACACCTGAGTTAATTAATTTCTCTTCATTAATTAATTTCTCTTCTAAACGAGTTCTTATAGCCATGATCAGCATAGCCATACCCAGGTAGGATTAACAGTTGTGATCATTCTCTCTCCTCACAGGGAGATTTGTGGCCTTTGGAGGATGTTATTTCTCAGCTTTTGTCAATAATATCCAGGCTTGCTGGGACTTTCACTCTTCCAAAGCCTTGAAATGGAGACTCTCTAAATTCTCCTTCAAGCCAGAAGACCAAAAACACCAAAAAGGCTCCTTTTAATGCTGCTTTGATTCAAACACAAACTGAGGTCACTTTGGAGATAGAGAACGCTCAGATCCACTGGGTGAGGCAGGATTTTAATTGAGGGGCTTGAACACAAACCACGATGAAAACTTGGGAAATCAGATCCCACCCCTGGCTGGGGGATCCAGCTCCCATCCAGCTCCTGACTGACACTTGTGACAGGGGAGAAGCTGCTCCAGCTCTGGAGGCTCCTCTGGGATCTGGAGCTCTCCAGTTTCTTTGCAGATGCCAGGGAAGATGGAGGGGAGATTCAGGGAGAAAGAAGTAAAAAGGAAACCATAAATCTGAAGAGTTTCACGTCTGCTGGAGCAGTGCGACAGCACTTGGCAGGGAATTCCTGTGCTCAGGAATGCCAATGTCACTGCAGAGGTGGGTAAGAAATACATTCTGGGGATCAGCTTTCCAAATAATATTAAATTCCTGGATACATTTCCCCACATGGGGTGGAACAGAGGCACAGGAGCCATGGAGCTCTCCAAGGAGAATCCAGGGCTATCACAGCCTTGTGGGATCAGCTCTTGTGCTGGGAATCCTGCATTTGGGAAAATCAGGAAAAAGCAGAAGCTGATTTGAGGTAAAAACTGTATTTAGGAAAAGCAGGAAGAACCAGGAGATGATTTAAGGCAAACCTCAGGGTCCAGTTGGTGGCTGACCATTGAACACCAGACTTTTTAAAATTCTTTTGGGGCCTCACTGAAAGCAGGGGAGTGTCCTGTTCTTGCTGGGAAAGGACAATCCC
The DNA here is from genome assembly GCF_026979565.1 of Vidua chalybeata. NCBI lineage: Eukaryota > Metazoa > Chordata > Aves > Passeriformes > Viduidae > Vidua > Vidua chalybeata. The sequence continues at coordinate 13,433,388 of NC_071547.1, read as the reverse complement.
AGAGTTAATTTCTTCATCTTGGGACAAGAAGCCCAGCTAGGGGTCACAGTCTCCCTGGCACGGATTGATTTGGGACCAAATGTCTCCTTGTCCTCCTTTTAGATGAGAATATTGGAGGTTTGGGGCAGATCAGCAGTGCCCATCTCAAAATTCCCCATTCCTGCACTCCAGGGCCTGCTGTCCCTCCCTGCCATGTCCTGGGGGTTAAATCCTGGGAGGTCCCTTGGCAGGGTCAGCTTTGGTGGGAGGCCCAAGGAAGTCAGTGCCAGTCCCAGCCATGGAGCAGAGGGTGTTCCTGAGGAAAAGGGAAAGCCTTCCCATGCTGCTTTAACATGATTTTTAAGCCCTTTCACAATGGTTTTAAGCCCTTTTATATGGATTTTAAGGGAATCAGGTTTGGCTGCCTGGGTCCCACAGGGACCTGTGCCTCTGGTTGGTACTTTCAGTCAAAAATTTACGAAGAATAAGAGGTACCCAGGACCAAACACTCACAATTCTTCCCATAAACTCCATGGATACAAAGGAATAGGGACACTAAGCCAAAGCAAGTTAATTCCCTAAGAGCTCAGGCAAAACAGCTGCAAAATCCCAGAGATTTTAAGGCAGGGAAAAATCAAAATGGGGTAAAACTAAAGAATCTTTCAAAATTCCCAGGAAAAACCAAGATCTCTGGGCAGGAATTGAGCAAGTCTTAGTTCTGCAAAATCAAATCTATTGGGAGGAATCTCCAGACTGGATCATCCTGGACCACTCCTCCCATCACACGAGGGGCCTGTCAGAGAGCAAAAGCCCACAGGATTTAGAATAATTTTATTTCCCAGTTCCTAACTTCGTGTGCTCAGAAATTTGGGAGGAAAGATGTGCCTTGGAAGCTCCTGGAACATTTCCTCTTACATCGTTACCCAGGATGAGCCAGGTCACTTCGTACACGGGGATGGAATAATTCCATTTTTATCTCTGGGACCTTGGTTTGGTTCATCTGCACATTTCAGGCTTGGCAGGGATATTTTTCCCCCCTCTTTCTTTCCCAGGATATACAATCAAATCATCCAGAATCAGTATATCAAAAAGATGATGGTGCATAAACCAGCAGCCCATTCCACAAACAATAAAAACAGGTAAAATTCAATATCCAGCACTAGCGAGTAATTCCAGCAGCAATTCCAAATTTATTGTCTTGTTTATTTATTCCATTGATGTCAATAAACATCACCGTCCTCTCATGCTGACGAATTCATCTCCCAAACATTGTTTTGTTTCTCTTCCCTGGAGGCCTGCAGGGTCTGCAGGAGCCTGGGAAGGGCCTGGGGAGGAGAGGAGCCACCACACATTGATGTCCTCGGTGGATCCAGGGCTTTTCTGGGCTGGATCCATGTGCAAAGGACAGCACAATGGGAAGATTCCCAAAGTGATGTGCTGAAGCCTCTGCTGGGATCCAGTCCAAGCATCTGCAGTCACAAACTCCTCCTTGATCCCTCCCTTCCAATGGGAAGGGTTATTTTGGGAATTGCTCTCTCCTGAGGGTGGGTTGGTGCTGGCATTGCAGAGGATGGATTTGGGGAGGCTCCTGGGGTGTTGAGATGTTGTGTGAATGCCACCAGGAGTGAGCAACCCCTGAGCTGGCACTGCTGGGGCACCTCCAGTGCTGGGGCAGTTCTGGCACCCTCCTGACAGAGAGACCTGGAGGGGCTGGAGCGTGTCCAGGGAAGGGAACGGAGCTGGGAAGGGGCTGGAGCCCCAGGAGAGGCTGAGGCAGCTGGAAAGGGGCTCAGCCTGGAGAAAAGGAGGCTCAGGGGGGACCTTGTGGCTCTGCACAACTCCTGACAGGAGGGGACAGCCGGGGGGGTCGGGCTCTGCTCCAGGGAACAGGGACAGGAGGAGAGGGAACGGCCTCAGGCTGGGCCAGGGGAGGCTCAGGGTGGATTTTGGGAACATTTCTGCATGGAAAGGGTGGTCAGGCACTGGCACAGCTGCCCAGGGCAGTGCTGGAATCCACATCCCTGGAAGTGTCCCAGAAACCTGTGGATATGGCACCTGGGGACAGGGGCCAGTGGTGAATATTGGGAGAGTTGGGCTCCCTGATCTTCAAGGTCTTTCTCCACCTTGCTGATTCCAAGTCTCCATGGTGAGCAGCTCCCTCGGATTCTTCAGTCTCCTGAGCATTTTTTGGATTTGCAGCAGATTTCAATGAGCCAGCCAAGGACACTGAGGGGCAGCAGGGAATTTTAAAAGCATTACATTTAAAAGCATTAAAATGTAAAGTTTAAAGAACAGCAGCAATCTCATCCAGTGAAGAGCCAGTCTGAGCACAGTCTTTTGGAGGCACATCCAAATATTCCCTGTGGCACATCCGAAAGAGTCCTGGAAAATGTCTGCACTAGAACTCCATGGCCTTAAACTGAAGGAAGGCAGATTTAGATTTTAGGAAGAAATTCTTTGCTATGAAGGTGGTGGAGCAGAGGAATGTGGAGACTCCATCATTGGCAGTGTCCAAGGCCAGGTTGGATGGGACTTGGAGCACCCTGGGATAGTGGAAGGTGTCCCTGTCCATGGCAGGGGTGGGACTGGATGAGTTTTAAGGTCCCTTCCCACTTAAACCATCCTGGAATTCTCTGATTGATGCAGGGAATACTGGAAAAAGCTCAGCAGGATGTGGGAGTGTCCCTGGTAGGGATTGGTCCTGGAATGTGCCATAATTCTCTGTCCTTTGGCTTCTTGAAGGGCTTCTGGAAAATCCCAGGACCTCTTTGCTGCAAGACCTCACTTAATTAATGTCAATCTTGATAGAGCAAATTCACGGGAGAGATTAAAAATATGAAATATCGTTTTGTTTTGTTTTTTGAGAGAGAGCAACTGGAAGGGATAAACGTGGTGCATCCCAAAGAAGGCTGGGGTGCCAGGCAGGACTCCTGCATTCCCAGCAGGATGAATGCCATAAAGTCCTTATTTCTATCCCAAAATCCTGAGCCCTCAGGCAGTAATTGTGGGTACCCCAGAGCCTGAAGGTATCACAGTTACAACCCCGAATCCCTTAAATTTGCATCCTTCCAGAGAAAAACACGACAACTCAGCAGCTGATTCAGCTGGAAAGTCTCCCTCAAATAAGTTATGAAAAGAGGACTGGGAACCTGCATTTTTATCATTCCAACTCTTTCTGTTTTTTTTTTTTTTTCTTTTTAATAAAACCCTGTTTATGATGGTGGATAAAACATTCCTGTCATCCTTAATAAAAGCCTTTACTAGCAATGCGAAAGGAGCAGTGAATGGATAAACTGTAAATCAAAGCACAGCTTGGAAACGGGGCATTTTAGCAAAGCAGCATTTCTGGGAGCTGCTGATGGCAGGAGATTACATTTTATATCAGAACAGATTTAAATTTAGGGGGAATTAACCCTCCAGCTCCACTGCAAAAGCTTCCCAAGGCATCAAGGCTATTTCAGCAAAGGAAGTTGTCATCAGTGGAAGGGAGGCGACAGGAAAAAATAACTGAAGGGCACAATTTTAACTGGATCTTTCTTATAGAAAGAAACTACAAAAATTGTGACTGGATTTTAATTAGGAGGCAAATTTTTTCCTGTTCTTTCTTGGGTTTGGGAAGATGAAGTGACAGCATTTCAGGGATCCAAAAGCTGCTTCTTGCTGCATGAGAACACTTCAAATTTTAAGTCTTTCTGTAGGTGTCAGGAGAAGAATCTTTCTGTTTCTTGACATTTGGACAGAGCCACGAGCTGGAAACAGTTGGTGCAAAACAGTTGGTTTTGCCCTACCTTGCAAAGGGCTACAGGAACTCTGCTGGGAAGGGACTGAGGAGGGGTTGATCACAAATATTCCTGCAAAGCCACATAAAGTCTGAACCCCCAGAAACAACTGGGGAATTTACGCACCCTAAAGTCAGGACAGGAGAAAAAGCTGAGTTGGGGCTGAAAATCATGACCAACACCTTGCAAAACAAGAATTATTTCATCAAGAAATAATTCTTCAACCCTCGCTCCGTCCCAGTCTCATGGGCTTGGATAAGTAATTCCAATAAATCAGTGACTTCACCCCTCTCCCCACTGTGTTTCAGTCCAGGTTTGATCTGGAAATCTCCAGGAACACATTCAGAAGAGGAATTCTCCTCACTCTGGGGCGCTGGAGCCAGCCCAGATTCATCTGCTGGCTCTGAAATCCCTTGTGACTCATTGATTTCCCTGGTCCCTCCCAACCCACCCCTCCTTCCTGGAGCTCAATAATGCCTTCAAACCTTCCTTGCGGTGTGGGGAGGCAAAGCTCCTTTCGCACCGCCGGCGCTGGTTGTAGCAATGCGTCTGAACAACTCAAACTGCAGCGTGCACCAGCCATTCCACTCATAACTGTTCTTACCAGAATTTTCTCAGGGCTGTTCTGTTCTCGTCAGAATTTTCTAGAATTCATCAAGGTTACTAAGACGTAAGCTGTGCTAAAATAAGAAAGAAGAAGTTGAGAAACCAAATTCCAAGACCGCAAGAAGGAGATAGCAGAGCTGTGAACCACCTGAACTGTAACCAATCACATATTCTGAGAAGTGCATGCAAAACATGTAAACAAAAACACCAATAAGAAATGTGTGATCAGCATGTGCAGTAAAGTTAAAACAACTAAGTACATAATGTAAACAATAAACAGCTTCTACCTAATCATATTAGTTAGTTGTCCAAGAATCCTGAATTTCCCACAGCTGGTGATGGAAATTTCACAAAAATTCCTGCTTTCACTGGAAAAATGCAGGGATTTGTGAATCAGGGACTCATAAATTCCGGGAGGCTGGACAGGACAAATGCAGATCCGCACCAATGTGGTGAAACGTATGTTCTCCCTTTATTGTTTGTAAGATGACAGTTTATATACACTTCAATATAGTTTACAATTTGTGAGTACACTCTCATTGGCAAGCAAACATTGTTTGTCTTTGTCTTAAGGTGGTTAAAGTTTCACACTGCAGACCTATACTAATTCACACCCAGAAAGCTCAATTACACTGTGGTTACCTTAACATAATATCTATGACTCAATTTCCAGCTGCGTCAGAGGCTTCAAGGCCTCACCAAGGCCTGTAGCTGAGGCCTAGGCTGGGGTAGCTCAACCTTCTAAATATAAGTCATGCCCTCTTTCTCTCAGAAATTCTGCTACAGATTGGTGGTAGACCCTGAGAGCTTCAGCTCAGAGCACTCCAGAGGTTGAACTCATCCCCCTTGGCTGACCCGGGGATTAATTCCCATTCTTGCTCTGTAAGTGTGTCACCACCAATGGCACTGGGGGGTGGGAGCAGCTCCTGGAGCAGCCCTTGGATGTGCTGGGGCCATGGCAGGAATGTGGGAATGCTGGTGTGGGAGCCACAAGGACATCTCCCCTCTCTCTCATCAAGTTGGAAATGATGTAACTTTTAAAACCTTTTTAACTAACTTTAGTCAGGGCTTTGTTTGCCTCTGCCCAGGGGGAAGGGAATTGAAATTTTCTCTTTAGAAGACTTTTATCAAGGGTTGAGTTTTGCTGGGTGAGGCCTGATGGGCTTCAATCGACAAAAAGAAAATTCCCAGAGCCAGAAGATGCAGAGGAGGTAAAAAAACCTTAACAAGCATCACTCCTAGGGCGGTCAGGGACACCTGGACTGGGAAAAGATCAATAGGAGACCCACGGAATGAGGACCAAATTAGCACCAAAGGAACAGGGATCAATAATCAAGAGGGATCATAACCAATAGGAGATCAAATATTAAAAATTGTGCAATTTTGGACCAATGAACAACAATTTCTTTGGGTTTTGTCTGTGTAAATCCATGAAAAATCTGGTAAGGTACCAGGTGGGACGAGATGATTTTCACTGCAAAACTCAGGCCCATGTGGATGGAATAATTTCTATTGCACATCCCAGCTAGAATAAAGTCATGCCTGATTCTCTGAACACTTCAGAAGATTTTGTTGGAGAATTTCTGGTTTTCCATGTTTCGGTGACAATGACGCCACATTCCTCATCCATAATCCATTCCCAGCCCAGCCAAATGTGTTTGTAACTCAATAATGCCCCATCAGTGAGCCCCTGTGGGTTGTGTTGTCCTCCTTTGGAGGGTTTACAAGCCTGGAATTGCACAAGGAAAACCTGGGAAGGAGGCAAAACATAGGATTGGCTGGAAAATCCCTCTCCCGCAGTGGCACCAGGTGAAAACTTCCCTGCTTGGACTTGGGGATGTCCAATCCACGACTGGCTGGACAGAAAGGATCCTCCCCCAACACTCCTGTATTCCCTTCCAGAGAAACCCAAAGCTTTTGGTAGCTGAATGTTTTCCTTCTGGGATACTCCTCTGTGTCTTCTCAGTGAAGAGCAGGGGGTGAAAAACCCCACAGCTCCCACTGCACCCACGGGGAGCTGATTCACACAGAGAAAGTGAAACCCACTGGCAGAAAAATTCTAGGGCTGCTCATTCCAGGATGCAGCTTTCAACATCTCCTGAAAATCAGAGCTGGGAGCTCAAGCACCTGCTGCAGTTGAAGTTTTGCCTCTCAAACAGGAGCTGCTTAAATAATGCTAAGAATAGTGGAGGAGTAGATAAAGATAATGAAGTGCTCCTGTTGGGATCCCTTTGACATGCAGAGAATAAGAACCCAGAGTTATTTTTTAATAAAAGGGGAACTCCTCCTGGATTTGATCTCATTCCCTCCCAAACCTTAAGACAAATACTGTTGTCACTAAATTAAGCTGCAAAGTCTTTCATTAAGCACCACCCTCAGGAATTAAAGATGTTCTTGGAGAGCTGGAGGAAGGAGCCGAGCTCCAAGAATGGAATAGGCACAGGAATGAAAATGTGGAGAAATACACCCGGATATTTAATCCATAAACCAACACAGACACTCCCGGCGGGTTGGAAAAGCAATCACAGTCTCCCAACACAACCCTGGAGTTACAACTAGGTGTAAAGACAGGGATTGTCTTCATTAAGTGAAATATTAATGACCAGAGGGAACAAAACATTGTAAACACAGAGAGCCATGGCAGCAGCAGCAGCAGAGAGGGATATTTTGGATAAAAAATCCAGGGATTTTGGATTAAAAAATCCAGTGAAGTGTCCAGACAAGTGCTCAAAGCATTGCTGCCAGGGTTCAGTGGCCACTGCAGCATCTGCAGGGAATTTCCCCAGATATCTGAGACATTGGAAAGGAAATTTCCAGCCGCAAAACATCTGCAAAGTGGGAAAAAGTTCTGGCCAGAGAATGTCTGTAGTGCCTGGTGTCCATCAGGGATTCTGGAGCCCGTGCTGGAATAACATCCATGGGAATGCCTCTTGCAGTGTGGAATATGCACTTCTGCCCCACCTGATGCCTCTTTGGAACACGTCTGGTGGCTCAGGCATCAAGAGCTTCCTCGGGAAATGCTTCAGCCAGGCAGAAAACAAGGAAAGTTTTTCATTCTCCTGGCAGAGGAGGAGATGGGGAGTGGAGATTTTCCTGGCTGCAGCTGGACCTTTGGGAAAGTTCCTGTTGGATGAGCCCCCAGAGGAGGAACGTTCCTGCCTCATCCAGAAAATCCAATCGAGGGTCTCCAGGTTTCCCCACTGCAGGACAATTCCCAGGCAATGGAAGCTCTTTTTCCTCTTACAGATAACACTGAAACACCCCATTTCAGCAGGATCCTGGGGAAGCACCCCAGAATTAGTCTCCACAGCCATCAGCATCCCAGTGCAGCATTCCTGACAAAGCACATTCTGGAGGAAACAGACTCGGCCAAAACAGACCTGAGGCTGACAGAGCAATTTTCCCTCTTTTTCTTGTAAAGCTCCTTTCTAATTATAATCCCTGCTGGGTGTGGTTTATTTCTGGATACTCAGGACTGGGAGGAGCTCCAGGAGAGGAGTGGGGGCTTTCCTTTTTACGGGCTGGAATATTTTGATTTTTAAATTAAAATCAGCCTGATAATCTGTGACCTGTGCAGAGCCAGCAGTGTTTTATATCTTAAGGGTTTGCAAAGTTCTGTCTTAGGCCAGGTTTAAGTGAATGAAGACAGTTGCTCTACCTTAAACCTGGTTTAAGGAAATGAGGCAACATAACCAGACTGAGACCATCCCAATGGATCTCCCCTGTTGTTTAGGAAGGGGAGTTAATAAACCCTTTCATTTTAATTGGGTTTGTTCGGGTTTGTTTGTTGTTGTTGTTGTTTTTTATTTGTTTTTGTTTTTGTTTTTGTTTTTGTTTTTGTTTTTTGTTTTGGTTTTTTGTTGTTTGGTTTTTTTTTTTTTAGTTTGGATTGGGTTTTTTAGGTTAGGGGAGGGTTTTAAGCAATATTCAAGAGAATTGCTGGAGATATGGCCAGAAGTCTTCACATTTAACAGTAAAAATGTGTGATTTGGGTGTGACAAGATGCAGAGCTGGTCAAAGGCCCTGAGGAACTAGCCAGAACTGTCTCATCAGGGCCTAGGACTGGTACCAGTTGTGGCTGTGGATTAAAAAGCTTTCTAATAATGCTCAGCCCCTTCCTCCTCCTCCTCTTTCTCCTCCCCACCTTTAAAAAGGCCACAAAATTAAGGAAAAGTGGTTCCAAATAGCACAACTGCAAGAGAAGCCGCATTTCAATGCCAAGGTTTTGTTATTTTTGGGGGTCTTTGATCTGTCCCTCATTCCCCAGGTAAGAGGGAGACTCAGCAGCAATCCCAGAGCAGGCAGGAGCAGGAGGGCTGCCAACCCCCAGTCCTGGCTGTGTGAAGGGTTCCAGAGAGCAGCAGGAGGGCATTTCCAGCTGCACATCCACAGGATGTGATCCCATCATCCCAAACACAACTGGGGGGTGCCAATTTTAGCCAAATCCTCAGGAAATACAGGACAGAGCTCCTTCTACAGCCCCCCATCCAGAGCAGAGACCCCCAACCATAGCAGGGGGGATGGTTCAGACAAGGAAACCCAGGAAAATCAGGATGCTCAAGGGGAATGGAAAGGGATTTTGAAAGCTGTAGTCATTTTTGAGGCCCAGTAACCACCTGGGACCATTGGTGTGGTGACATGGTGACAGCTCCTTCTGCAGCCTGTCCAGAGCCAATACTGGAGCTCTGGATCAGGGAATCACAGAGTCCTTAAGGCTGGGAAACACTTTTAAGGTCATCCAGTCCAGCACTGCCAGGTCCACCACTAACCCAAGTCCCCAGGAGCCACATGGAGGGGCTGGAGCATGTCCAGGAAAGGGAACGGAGCTGGGAAGGGGCTGGAGCCCCAGGAGAGGCTGAGGCAGCTGGAAAGGGGCTCAGCCTGGAGAAAAGGAGGCTCAGGAGGGACCTTGTGGCTCTGCACCACTCCTGACAGGAGGGGACAGCCGGGGGGGTCAGGCTCTGCTCCAGGGAACAGGGACAGGAGGAGAGGGAACGGCCTCAGGCTGGGCCAGGGCAGGCTCAGGGTGGATTTTGGGAACATTTCTGCATGGAGAGGGTGCTGACGCCCTGGCACAGGGCAGGGTTGGAATCCCCATCCCTGGATGTGTAAAAGTGACTGAAATGAGACTGGCAGCAGTCTGAGTATCACTTGAAGCCATTTTATCAGACACCCTGGAGTTTCAGGTGGCTTTCTGCAAGCATCTATTAAAAATTACCCGATTTTACTGGTAATCTTCTTACTGATACTTCCCAGCTACTGGTTCTGCCCTGGAGAAGCCCAAAATCCCCAGGGCTGGACTCTGAACCCACCCTGACACCCCCAGCAGCACCCACAGCTCATCATGGTGCACACCCTAAGGAGAGGCACCCCAAAATCAGCAGTTATTCCACCCTCAACATTCCATGGGATGCACAGGCTGCTGTGGATCCAGCTGCTCTCACTTCCTCATGAGTGCAGCAGAACATTCCAGCCAAGCACTGTGGAATGCTGACTCTGTTTCCATTCTGCAGCGTTCAAACCAGAGCTCATTGCTGCGCTCATCACATCTGCCACTGGAATTCTACATCAATCTCACCACGAGTTCTGCACAAAATGGGGGAAAATCCTCTTTTCTGCTTAAAATAAAGCCTCTGTAGGCAAAAATTCTGGTTTTGGTATGAGACAGCAAGGTGGGATAAAAAGAGACTTATTTTAAAAATACACAATTTGGAGCATGTTTTCCCTCAAAAACAGTTTTCAGATTTTTTCTTTTTTTTTTTACAAAAAGCTTTTTTTCTTGCTTTAGTAGTCTCTGATAATGAAGAAAGGAAAATCTGGGAGTTGGCCCTGCCTCTGTTCATAGATTTGGACAGGATACTTAAGCCTTGACTGAGTTCCCCTGTTCTAAGGGAGAAAGGGATGTCATAATTCAGGTGGGAAAGGCTTTTTGAGCTGTTGGAGAAGTTCATATTTAAGCCTGACCCAGGATCAAACAACTGATTTGGCAAGAGCCTCCAGTGCTGGGTGAGCAGGGAATGACATTTCTCCAATGGAAACACCCAGGGGATGAAGCTGGGATCTGTTGTTTGTCCAGCAGCTGCTGCTGGCACCAAGCAGGCTGCCTTTGGAACCTGTCTGTTCATCCTCTGCTGGAAGCAGCTGTCCCTGCAATTAGCAGGGATTGAAACAATTAAAGGGAAAATGAGGATGGAGGCAGCACTTGCAGCACGGAGGTTCAGAGGGATGTGCAGGGTTAAGTACAGGGATGCTCCATCTGCCCTGTGGGGAACAGGGAAGGGCTGATTTTCCAAGCTGGCTGCCTTGATCAGCTCCTTCGTGCTCTGGCAGCACTTCTGTGCTGCCTGCTCCCTTTTCCTGGTGCTTTTGAGGGTCCTTTTCCCCAGTTCCACACCAGCAGGTTGACATTCCTGTGAAAATTACAGCAAGATTTCTGCCTCTGCTGCTGGAGCAGGACACCTGGCTGGATTCTGCTTGGTGCTTTCCATAAAAGAGGATAATTCCTTCCTCTGGGAAGGACCTCTGGAGGCTTCCTGGTCTGACCCTCACTCAAGGCAGGGTCATTTTCAAAGTCACTTGGGGTTGCTCAGGGTCTTGCCCAGTCGATGTCATATTCCAAGGATGGAGATTCCCAGAGTTCCTCTGGTTGATGGTGTTTAATTTCTCCATCCCCAATTTCCCCCCATTTTGCAGGAGATGCAGATTTCCTCATGGCACAACCACATCAGCAAGCCTGAGGACAAGGGGCAGACTGAAGAGGGACAATCCAAGATGTTCCTGTGCTCAGCAGATTCCCTGCACTGTCCCAAATCCAAGCTGGGTGTGAGCTGCAGGAAAGCAGGGATGGAATGTCCTGGGCACAGCACAGAGCCGTAGCCCTTTACCTTAGAAACATGAAATGATGGAATATCCTCAGCTGGAAGGGTCCCACCAGGATCTTCCTGTCCAGCCCCCAGCCCTGCCCAGACCCCCAACAACCCCACCCTGGGCATCCCTGGCAGCGCTGTCCAAAGGCTCCTGGAGCTCTGGCAGCCTCGGGGCCGTGCCCATTCCCTGGGGAGCCTGGGCAGTGCCAGCACCCTCTGGGGGAAGAACCTTTCCTGATCTCCAGCCTGAGCCTGCCCTGGCCCAGCTCCAGCTGTTCCCTGGGTGCTGTCCCTGTCCCAGAGCAGAGATGGGATCTGCCCCTTGGGAGGAGCTGGAGCTCCTGGGGAGCTCTGCCCTCAGTGTCCTCTGCTCCAGCTGAACATTCCAAGTGCCCTCAGCTGCTCCTCCCATGGCTTGTCCAAACTCTTTCCCATCCCTGTGTCCCTCCTTTGGATGCTTTCCCACACCTTTAGATCTTCCTGATATTGGGGCATCCAAAGCTGTCCCCAGGACTGGAGGTGAGGCCGCCCCAGCCCAGAGCAGCGCAGGACAATCCCCTCCCTTGACCAGCAGAGCCAGATGCCTTTGGAGAGCTCTATTTACCCAAAAGAATCACAGCTTCCACTTTGGGTCTTCTTGGAGAGAAAAGTGTGATGTCTAGGGGACAAATATTTCCCAGGTTGCAGAACAGCTGCTCTACCACGAGCTCCTGCAGCTCTGAAAATGGTAAAAACCCTCCTCTTTCATCCCTCAGGAAGTTCTGTTCCCATCAAACTCTGCCAGGCACTTTTCTGGGTTACAGAGGCTTCTGAGCTTATGGAAAGCTCATCCTAGATCTGCTTTTTTAGGCATCTCCATTCCTTTGAAATTCCCCAGCACATGGAGGCTGAAGCCCTAAATCAGTTGGCCCCAGAACAGCTCATTCCCAAGGTTCACATGGAAATTTGCAAGTCTTGTGATTTGGAATAAAAAGCCCTGGGATATCTGAGATCTTGGTCAACCCCTCCCTTGATTTTTTTCAGAAGAAATTGCCAGAAAATGCCCTCCTCACTTTAATTCCTGCATTGTCTGATGCAAGTTCAGAGTGGAACAAAATGGCTGGAAGTCCCTTTGCTCAAGGGCAAATTTATTTCCTGGCCAACATCTGGCTCCAGGCTCATCTTTCCTGCAATTTGCCAGTTGTTGGCATGAGGGTAAAAGAGAATTATTGAACTCTTTCTCTGCTTGGATCCAATTAGTCAAAGAAAAGTTGCTTGAGGTAAATGTGATGCACTCAGGAAAGATGCAAATGTTTGCTCTCTGCCAGGTCCTTCCTGCCACAGATCAGGGCAGGGGGTGACACTGAGGTGATGGGGACACAACCTGGCCTGAGGTCACCCACTCCAGAACCTTCTTTCCTTACACAAACACTTGGGGGGACAAAAGAAGAATAAGTAGGGATCAAACTCACCTAGGATGGCATGGAGTCACAGAATCATGGAATCTCCTGAGCTGGAACACACAGGATCACCCAGCCCAGCCCCTGTCCCTGCCCAGACCCCCAACAGCCCCACCCTGGGCATCCCTGGCAGCGCTCTCCAAAGGCTCCTGGAGCTCTGGCAGCCTCGGGGCCGTGCCCATTCCCTGGGGAGCCTGGGCAGTGCCAGCACCCTCTGGGAGAAGAGCCTTTCCCTGATCTCCAGCCTGAGCCTGCCCTGGCCCAGCTCCAGCCGTTCCCTGGGTGCTGTCCCTGTCCCAGAGCAGAGATGGGAGCTGCCCTCTGGAGGAGCTGCAGCTCCTGGGGAGCTCTGCCCTCAGTGTCCTCTGCTCCAGCTGAACATTCCAGGTGCCCTCAGCCTCAGATTCCCATCAAGAGCCTCCACCATCTTCACAGCCTCCTTTGAGTGCTCTCCAATAGCTTTAGATCTGTCCCATATTGTGGAACCCAAAACTGAAAGCTGCACTTTCTGGACCAGAATCCACTTTAGACATTAAATTCTACTCTTTCAAGAAAAATAGGTGACATTAATCCATTCCATGGATCCATTGAAAAGAAAGAAACCTGTTACCTAAATGTTATGTCCAACACAAAGACAGGGCCATGGGGCAGGGGGTCAGAAACACACAGGGACATCTCTGTCCCTCACTGTCAGGCAGAGTCATTTCCCACCCCCATCAACCCCTGTTATCCATGACTGTCCAGGGCTGGACCAACCCATGGACCTGTTAAACCCACGGACAGGCAGGTTCTGGGTCAGGAAGCATCTTGAAAGTTAAGGAACAAGTCCTCAAAGTCCTTTGGGTGTTACCTTTCCATCCCTTTTCCTGGCCCCAGATCCATCAGAATCCTTCACCTCCAGAAAAAGCCCTGGGAAAGGAAGAAGTTGAGGATCAAGGAGCAAACCCAGCCGGTGCTCAGGAGTGCAGGTGCACTCTGAGTGTTTTATAACTTCTTCCCGAGCCCTGCTCCCCATAATCAGATTATGAAACCTTCAGCTGAAGTTAATGCAAACAAACAGATCATGCGGAGAGCCATAAAAATAAAATATCATAATAAAACCCCTAAATCGAGAGCATCTCCTGTAAACAGAGCGCTGTAAACACAGTAATGTGTCTCTCTGCAATGATATTTGGTGAGGTATGGAAGGGCCCCAAGAGATGGCAGGAAAACACAGCTGTTCTCTCCTTGCAGGAGGTGAGGGAAGGCAGTACGGAGGTGAGGGATGGCTGCAGGGTCAGCACAGGCTCTGCTGCACTCCTGCAAAGGGAACAGGGATCCCCCTGGATGGCTCAGGCTGGAGGGAGCCCAGAGGGTCCCTGGTGGCTCCTCCGTGCTCCAGCAGGGCCATGCCAGAGCTCAGGGCACTGCAGGGTGTGCTCACAGCTCTGCAATGTCCCCAGGAGGAGACCCCACAGCCTCTCTGGGCTCTGCTCAGGGCTGGCACTGCCCAGGGCAGCAGTTCTGCCTCCTGGGCAGGGGCAGCTCCTGGGCTCAGGCCCTGCCCGGGGCTCTGGGGCCATCGCTGGGCCTGGAGCAGAGCCTGGGGCTGCTCTGCCCTCCTGCACACAGGGACAGACTGGGACAGACTGGGACACACAGACAGGGACAGACTGGGACAGACAGACTGGGACAGACAGGGACAGACTGGGACACAGAGGGACAGACAGGCAGGGGCAGCCAGGGACAGCCAGGGCTGAGGCCCCTCTCACTGGGGCTCCTCTCCAGGCTGAGCAGCCCCAGCTCCCTCAGCCTTTCCTGGGCACCGAGATGCTCCAGGCCCCTGCTCAGCTCCAGGAGCTCCTGTCCCTGCTGTGCTGAGGATCCAGAGCTGGGCACAGCACCCAGAGATGTCCCCAGGGCTGGGCACAGGGGCAGATCACCCCTGACCTGCTGGGAATGCTCTTCCTGATGCCCCCAGGATCCCGTTGGGCCCCAGGTCACTCTCGCTGTCCCCAGGTCCTTCCTCACAGAGCTGCTCCAGCAGGTGCCCCCAGCCTGTGCTGGTTGTTCCTCCCCAGGTGCAGGACCTGCCTTTCCCTCTTCTCTCCTTCCAGACAGTTCTTCTGGGGGAAGGGGAAAATTATCGTGAAATTCAGGTGCTTCTGCTGGGCAGCAAACACAGCTCTGGGGTGCAACCTGCTTCAACCCTGTGCGAGTGAATTCCTTGGAAATTCCACCCAGAAATCCCACATTTGGGCTGTGGAGGTGATGCCAAAGGGTTCCTGGCACTGAGAGGTGGAGCCCAGGAGAATCCCAGAAGGCTCTGGCTGTGATGTCACAGGGTTCCTGGCACTGGGAAGAGGAGCTCAGGAGAATTCCAGAGGCTGTGGAGCTGATGAGGGCAGAAGTTGCTCTGACCCTCAGCCCTCCCCTGTGACAGACTCAGTTCCCCCTGGAATGGCAGATCCAAGCCCAGAG
Organism: Vidua chalybeata; assembly: GCF_026979565.1. NCBI lineage: Eukaryota > Metazoa > Chordata > Aves > Passeriformes > Viduidae > Vidua > Vidua chalybeata. The sequence goes on along the minus strand of NC_071547.1, from coordinate 13,418,259 downwards.
ATCCAATTAGGAGTGATTTTCACCTCCTTTTGCTTTACTGGGGTAACTCCCTGTCATCAGGGAATTGTCTCTGGGAAGAGAGGAAAGCTGCTGTGCGTTCTTGGAGACTCCCAGGTATTTCTCCATAGTTTTGTCTGCTGAGCACACCTGAAGCAGCCGAATCTTGCTCCTGCTCTCGCCCTGGGCAGGTGCTGACCCTGATGTGTCACATCCCTGGGAAATGCCATTGAAAATGACCTGCAGCTGCTCCTGGTGGCATCGTGGCAATGATGCCACACCTGGCAGGTGACAGAGGCAGCAGGGAGGACTCAAAGAGCTTCTGGAGACAATTTGTGGTTAAAAAAAAAAAAAAAAAAAAAAAAGGTTTCCTGTTCTGAAATGTGGAATCCTGGGAATTCTCACCAAAAATGGGGCAAACATCTCTTTCCTGCATCCTTGTGTTCTCACTCCCAGCTTTAGGGGCTTTGGGAGCCCTTCTGTCACTGTTCTGCTCCAGAACTGTCCCCTTGACGAGGCTGGACACAGAGAGTGGCACTCAGAGAGTGGCAGAGCCGTGGGAGGGGATTCTCAATCCCTGGGAGTGTCCAGGGCCAGGCTGGACGGTGATTGAAGCAACCTGGGGTAGTGGAAGGTGTCCCTGCCTGTGGAATAAGATGGGATTTAAGGTCCCTTCCAGCCCAGCTCAGCCAGGAATTTTATGAATCTGCGATTTAGTGCCTCCCAGCTCAGCAGAATTTCCCCATCTCTGTAACAGCAGAGCTGAAATCTTCAGCTAAAGGGCAGCTCACATATCCTACACCAGGGAATCATCTCCATCATCCTCCCAAGGAAAAATGGCTCGGGACTGCTCCTTCCCTTCCTTTCTCTATTCCCTGAGGAGCTCTGTTCTGTGAGGAACCTTGAAATGATTGGCTCCTGCCAAAGCCTTTAGCAGAAAAATGGGACTTTTCTAATCAAGACCCAGCAAATATGCAAATTGCAGAGACAAAATGCTGATAAGAACAACAAAAATAATTCTGCCAATAATTATCACATTGAGCTTTGCTGCTTCTTATTAAAATCTTACACTTTTCAAAAGAAATTTCTATTTGGACACATGAAAAAATTAAAATATTGCTTGTAAACTGTACCTGAAAAATATTTCATGACCCCTGGGTATCTCTTTAGGGTCTGTAAGAGACAGAGAAGGAGTTGTAGGAGTTTGTAGCAGCAAAATCTTCGCAAGACATGAAGAGGGAGCAGAAATAATTGAGGTCTGGAGAGGCTGAATGCAGAAATGATTAAAAGAGATACTTATGGATAACGACTCAAGATGGAATATAATCACTTTCTTGGAGGGCATGGAGAACAAAAAGATGGGATTTGTTTAGATTTGCACATTGGGGCGTAATTAGAAGTAATAGGATTAAATTTCTGCATGGAAAATAATCTGATTATCAGGAATCACTTGGAAATGAACTGTGGTCTGCAAAGGGTTAACTGGGGCTTCAAGCTCCATCCTCCCCCTCCCTCCAGGCACATTCCTGGCTGGGGCATTTCCAGCAGGTCCTTCTGTGGGGTATGCCCCCGGGAAGAGCTGCTCCAGGCTTCCTCTTTGGAAGTGTAGCTTAAATTAATCTTTTTTAATAGGAATTTATTTTTTCCAGAATTTTAATTATTTCATTTTCTCAGGGAAAGTGAGGTTTATTGGGATTCTTGCTCCACAATCTTTCAGAGCCCAAAACTTCCTCAGAGAGGGCTGTCCCAGGAGTGGGGTCCAGGAAAAGGAGAGGCTCGAAGCTCACTCAGGGGAACCAGGGGTGAACCTCACTTAGGGTGAGGATGACGATGCAGAATTTGGGGAGGTGGGGGAGAATTCCCAGTGAGATAAGTCCCTGACTCGTGGACATGTTTCCATGAGCAGGTGGATGTGAGCAGTTTCTCCTCCTGGAAGACCTTGTGGAAGAGGGAAAGGCACAGTGAAATGTAATGGTCTCATTAAAGTGCTGAGTGATTTTTATTCACCTCAGAATGATGTTCTTCCTGAAAGACACGATTATTTCCAGGACCTCAGGCAACTCCAGATGAAGAGATGTCTGAATCCATAATAAGCTGGGAAGGCTTTTCTTCCAAGCATTTGTCCAGCCTGACAGCAGAGCAAGAGCTCAGCGTTTGGGATGCTTTAGTCAAGGAAAATGCACCAAATGCAGCCAAAAAGAGGGAAAAGTGGATACTGGATATCAGGTTTTTTAGGGTGAATCCATGGGAAGGGTGGCACAGGGCACTGGTGGAGTTATGAAAGCCATGGGAATGTGGCACTTGGGGCATGGGGCAGTGGTGGCCTGGGCACTTTTAGGTTTGATGATTTTGGAGAGCTTTTCCAACCTGAACGGTCTGGGGACTCCAGGAGCAGCCGGGTGCATCCTGTAGCTCCCACACCCCAACTGGGAAGGTCTCTGGATTGCACCAGGCTCCTCTGGAGCAGGCAGGGGGAGGAGGAAGAGGAGAAGAAGGAAAATGAGGAGGAGAAGGAAAAGGAAGAAGGAGGAGAAGGAAAAAAAGGAAGAAGGAGGAGAAGGAAAAAGAGGAAGAGGAGGAGGGAGGTTTGATCCCAAGATCTCTCCCTGTTCCCACACTGGGATGTCCCCAGCTCACACCTCTGCCCCTGTGATCCTGGCAGGGCTCAGAAGCCCCCAGCGTAGGAATGGACATGAGGAATTCTGCTCCTGAGGAGCTGAATCCAAACCCCTGAGGGTCCAGGACTGTGGGCACAGCACCATTTCCCTGGATCCCTGGGGCATTCCTTACTGTGGGACCTGCCTCCCACCGGGATCACCAAATCTCTCCTTGCCCCTGGAGCCCTCCCGCCCTCCTGAGCAGATCCCAGCAGCGTTCCTGGCCTGCCTGGAGCTGTAAAGCTGCAGCTTTATGGCAGCAGCTGCTCCTTTACAGCCCCTGCTAAATCCTGGGCTGCTCCCAAACCACTCCCGGGCAAAGTCTTTCCTTAGGGGATGGGAAAAACCACCCAAGGTCGTCTGTCTGCTGCAATCACATCAGCTTCGTCCTGCTCCTAATGAGCCAGGCTCAGCTCTGGAATCACTCTGGGCAAGGCATTTTCCTTAGGCTTTGGATCACTGCATTTCCTCCAACCTCCCCGGGCTTTTCCCAGCCTTTTGGAAGGTCAGGGCTGGATCGATGAGGCCCCGGCTCTCCCTGGGGAAGGCGAGATGCACAGGAGCTGTTGGGACACTTGTGTGGCAACAAGAGCATCATAAATTAATAATAATGGCACTAACAGGCTGCATAATTGGAATTTGGGAGCATTTTGAGCTCCTGGATTTCAACAGGAAATGTGAAGCTAAACAAGAATGTCCACCGAGGAATATTTTGGTGTTCAGGAATAAGCAGGTCCCAGTGTTTGGTGCTCAGAGCCAGATGTGACTCCAGCCCTACTGTAAGGAACAGACAACAATAGTAAAAGGTCTGGAAAGGAAAATAAATCATTTTTTCCATGCCAAGAAGATTTCTTCCCTACAGTCTGAGAAGCCCCAGAGCTGCTTCTCCCATGGAAACCACATCGCAATTTTAGCATCATAAATTATGACTCACTAAAACAAAATTATTGTTGTTTTTTCTCAATTTCAGGTGTTTGTCCACAGTGAGGGGGTCCCATATTTTATGGAATCACTATCCCAGAGCATGGATTTTGCTTGCTTGGAGCAATGAGAGAAAACAAACAGTGGGATTTACCTTCTCCTCTGGGGATTCAGTTTTAACTCCTTGCACCACGTTGGAAATGTTCTGTTGAATCTTATCACTAATGGTTTTTGATCTATTGTTTCACCTTTTATTTTAATTCAAAGCAATTTTTAAAATATATTTTGGAGGTTCTCCTGGCATATTCCTGAAATTAATCACATCCCTATCCAACTCTTCTCCTCTGAGACAAGAAAAATCAAATGAAACTTTCCTGGGTGAAGAGCCATCATGAGAATTTGATATTTAGTACTTAGTCATTGTCCCACTAAGGAGAAAACCTTCATTATTACCCCAAATTCATATTTTTATATAGTAGGATGGAAAATCGCACTTCCAGTCTTTTTTTTTTTTTTTTTTTTTTTTTGTAACACTGGGTGAGGTTTAGGGACAATTTTATATCCCTTTCTAATATAATTGGCCTGTTTTGTCACCTGTGTCACGTCCCCAAAGTGACACCAAATTTCAGGGACCAATCAGAAATGGAATTTTGTTTTTATATACTGAGTGCCACCAGTAAGCAGAGAAACCCACACACTGAAATTCTGGGATCTGTAGGGCCATTTCTCCCAGGAATTCCACCCCAAAACCATGGCCAGATCCTGGAGAACATCCAAATTTCCCACATTTTCCACCAACCAGAAAAATCCCTGTGAACCAACACAGCTGGCTGAATTCCACTCCTGAGTGCGGCTCTTCCATCCTGAACATTTGCTCATCCATAAAACCCAAATCAACAACAACAACAACAACCACAAAAATTAAGGATGAGGAAGAATCAATGTAAGAGTGCCATCTGGTGACATTTGCCATGGACCAGCCACAGCTTTTCCTGCAGTGCAGTGGGAAAAAAACAAGGAGAAGAGAGGTCACTCTACAGGAGTTTTCCCAAACTGATCCATTTTCCCAACAAAAACCAAACAGGAGACTCCAACTTGGTGGCTGAGGGCTAAAAATCCGGCCCCAAATGTGCAAACCGAGGTGCAAAGTTTAATACTCATAGCCGTGCAAATGGACTCATTGTCTTTGCAAATGGATAGTTAGGAATGTTGGAGTGGGATTGGGATAATTAGGGACCATTGGACATGGGGTTGGGAGAACTGTGCCCACAGACCTGCCCTGCTGGGCTGGAGCAGGCTGAAAAGCTGTGACTGGGTCCTCCCTTGATGTATTTAAATATTAGCATCTCATGTTTATGCAAATTCCTGCCATGCTTCAATGATTGGAATCACAATGGTGACGACTTGAACATGATCTGATGTCAGGTCTGACGTGGAATGGCTCTTCTTCTCCAAAAGAGGTTAATTCCTATCACCCCTTGAATCCAGTTTTCTATTGGGAATCTGCTCCCTCTAAGAAAACAGAAGTCCAGGATGAGTTCTGGGGAGAAGTTGCTTGGAGTTGTTTATTTTTCATGGATATTTCCACATTGTCTCCACCTGCAGGAACGCACAAGACCTTTCTTATTTTTAAAGGCTTTGAGTGGGGTTTTGGCTCTGCTTTGGCTTTGAGAGCCCCAGAAGCCATCCTGCCTGCTAAAAATAAAGATCAGTCTCAAATTTAGGGATAAATAACAACCCCCTTCAAGAAATCTGGGAAAAACACACCAATGAACGACTTTTGGGGAGGATTGTTCGCATATCCCTACTCTTTCAGAAAGATCCACAGGAGCACACAGTGCTGTGCTCCCTGGGAAGTTTGGGTGTTTTGCACTTCCCAAACCAATCTCCAGTGTGGGTGGGAGTGGGAATGATTCAGGGATCATTCCCAAGATGCTTTTTAAGGTTCAGGAGGGTTGGAAATTTGTTGGAAAAGGCAGAGCTGTCCCACAGTAGCTCTGAGGTTGGCTTTGGGCTGGAACAGCTGCAGGGCAAGGGAAAGGCTCTGCTGGGAGCCCAGCTCAGGTTGTTGCCTCTTTCTTTAATTAATGTGGGGTTTGGAGCAAGTCCAAACCCAAGCTATCCCAACCCCTAAAGGACAGGGGCATTAAAAGTGCCACAGGAACAGCTTACAGTCACTGGGCTGTCCATAAATAATAAAAGGAGAACCTTAATCAAACTGGAAATGGTCCTGGGGCAGGCCAAGGAGCAAATGCCAGTGTCCCTGAGGTGCCCCCCAGGTGTGGCTGTGCCAGAGTGCAGCTCCCATTCCCAAATCTGAGATAAGGTGCCAGCAGAAGACAAAACTTACCTGAAATGAGCTGCTCCAGGAATGTGCTTCACTCATTCCATGGACCAGGAGATAGTTTAGCAGCCTCTGCCTTCTCCTGCACACTCAGGGAACAGGCTGGGCCTCCTGCTCTCAGCACTGCCAAATTCAAAGGGATTGATGGAAAATTCCATTTTATCAGGGTCCTGCCAGGTTTTGAATCTACTCAGCAGCTCTAGGAGTTGAAGTCAACTCTGCCAGTCCCTTCCCAGGCCCCAGAAGTTGCTAAAAGTGCTCCCAGGTGCCTGCTCCTCCCTGAGCTGCAAGTTCCAGCAGGATCCTGTAACCATCTCCCCTCTGCCAGGCACTCATGGATCTGGGACATCCTCAGGTTTGCTCTTCCCAGCCATGGAACAACAATTCTTAACAAGAATTCCAGCAAACAGCAGTTTTCCACTGAAAGGAGCCTCATCTTCCAACCAAGGATGGAGACATTGGGGTACTTCTGCTACAAGAGAGCCCCATTCCCAGGAATTTGTGTGGCCTCATCCCAAACCAACCTCCGTTATCCCCTTCCAGCGTCACCTCCCATTCTTCACAGAATCCTAACAGGGATCCTGGCTCTTATGCCTGGCCATTTTCCTCTGGACTAACTCAGTCTTTCCACCCCGAAGTTTTGTTAAAGATTATCCCATGGTCTCCAAGCTCAAATGGATTCCTGTCATTACAGGGAATTTGGGGCACAGAGATCAGCAAAATATGACCTCAATTTAAGTCCATCATTTTCTGCTCCTCGAATTGCTCAGCTGGAATAAATATCATTACTCAGACCTGGGAGAGTGTCTGATGGAGGATTTTGCATCACAGACCTGGAGTGGAAGAAATGCAGCTAAAAATCCTCCCTGTCTGACAGGAACTGGGGAAAAATGGAAGCAGAATCCCCAGAGGTCCAGTGGAGACCCTGAAGAGCTGAAAGTCGACCTTTTTTCCTTTCTGTTCAAGAAGAAATTTCATGGTTGGCCTGAAAAATGGCACCAACAAAAGAAGAAAAGGGTTTACTTCATGAGAGAAAGAACAAAACAGTGCCAGGCCAACCAACCCCCCTAAAAATAGTTCCACATTAACCTGAATGTAAATATTTTTTTCAGGTTCATTTAGTTGTGTTTGGCCAGCAAAGTGTAAAGACACAACATTTTTCCTGCTTTTTATATAGGATTTTATATAAGAATGGGGAGGGAGTGAACAACTTGGTCACAAAATTGGGATGCAAAGAGGAAGGAAAGAATCCCACTGGTAGGGTTCTGATGAAGTTGTGTAAAAGGCACCACCTGGATTGCAGTGGACAGCAGAGCCATGGACAGCAAGGACTGGAGAGGGGAGAAAAGAAACAGGCGTTCAGTGGTGAATTTGGAACAAAATTGTTGAGCAAGGCTGAGTTTGCAGAGGGAATCTCCTGAGCTGGAGGGACCCACAGATCATCCAGTCCCACCCCTGTCCCTGCCCAGACCCCCAACAACCCCACCCTGGGCATCCCTGGCAGCGCTGTCCAAAGGCTCCTGGAGCTCTGGCAGCCTCGGGGCCGTGCCCATTCCCTGGGGAGCCTGGGCAGTGCCAGCACCCTCTGGGGGAAGAACCTTTCCCTGATCTCCAGCCTGACCTGCCCTGGCCCAGCTCCAGCCATTCCCTGGGTGCTGTCCCTGTCCCAGAGCAGAGATGGGAGCTGCCCCTCAGGAGGAGCTGCAGCCCCTGAGGAGCTCTGCCCTCAGTGTCCTCTGCTCCAGCTGAACATTCCAGGTACCCTCACCTTTCCCCACCTTTGTATCCCTCCTAGGATGCTCCCTAATACCTTTACATCCTTCTTCTGCCTCAAACTGCCCCAGGGACTCGAGGTGAGGGTGGAGTGAGCACTCAAACACGGGCGGGGAATGAGAAGAGCACGGGGAGATGTGGCAGAGGAGGGTTTGGAAAGTGCTGAGATGAAAGGGGAGGTGACCCCTGCAGAGTGTGCAGGGAAAAATGTCACAGCCTGTTTGTGTCTGCAGAGCAGGGAGGGGACAGGGGACAGGGGACAGAGGAGAGAGAGGAGGGAGGAGCCCTTGGCATTTGTATTACAGGAAAGGGTCAACGGGAACCAGCTGGAAATGCAGCATCTCCACAGCATCCCTGATTTCCAATCGCCAGCAGAGCTGTGAAATCCAGCTCCTACATTCTCCTTGTGAAGGTTTTGGTCTCCTCCAAAGACAGGGACAAAGAGGTCAAGGGTGGAGGAGGCATTTTGTGAGAAATGTTCTCTCAATAATAACTGCTTTAACCTGGGTTTAAGTTTGTTTGTGTGAGCTCATTGTGGTGGGCACTGGGTGACCTCAGCCTGAGAGCTTTTGGGAAAGCAGCTCCCAGAGATAAACCCATCACTTTTGACACTGGAATGTTCAGGACCCTGAACATTTGATTTGATCTTTAACAGATATCCTGCATTTTATATTTACTGCATCAACCAACTCAGTGCCACTCAATATTTGTTGGTCTACATCAAGTTTGCTCCCAGGCAGAGGGGAGGATTTAGTTTGAAACACAGGAGGAAAGTCTGGGAAAAATAATTTTGTGGCATAATCTTCCCTTGGAACAGGCTGTAACTGCTTCCAGCCATACACATCCACCTGATCCCATCATTTTTCATCATGGATTGTGAGAGTGAGAGGGAGATGTGCAGTTGGAGGGCTGGGAACTTCCTTTTTTATTGTAATAAGTTCCTCTGAAGTGTCTCAAGAACTTGTCCATAAACGTGATGGATTTCCTGGGAGAGTGTCTGCTGCACTGAAAATCATCCCCAGCTTGGGGAGGTCCTGCTAATTCCTCTCGGAGCAGATGTGGTGGAGTCTGCAGGCCTGGCTGTACATCACTGCTCTGGGGACTTTTGGCAGAGCTGGGAGCTTGATGAAGCATGTAAATGGACTTTTTGCAAGATCCCATTTTCATCCATCACTTTGGAACAGGGACGTGCTAGAAAAGCACTCCCTGGGAGGGGGGAGTTGCTGTTGGATCTGTCCTGGAATGGGATAAGCGAGGTCTTTGGGCCAGGGGCTGGCTGGGATCTCATTCCAGGCTGGGAGCACAGCACCTGGGCTCTGGAAAGTCACAATTCAAATTCTCAATGCCAATATTGGTCTTACAGCTCTCACTGCCCACACAACATGACATGGTCCAAGTTTGGGTAAAAATGGACAAGAAATAACCCCGAGGTTGGTCAGGAATTTCAAAAGACAGGACCTCCCCAGGGGGGCTCAGGGAGGGTGACCAAGGGTCTCAATGGCTCATGGTGGGAATAGTTTTGTCCCCATTTCAGCACGAAAGTCACAACTCTCTCTACACAAAACTCATTTGGATTCCTGCACATAAAACCAAAGGAGATTTATCCCAGTCTCAGCCAGCTCAGACAAGGTCAGGCCTAGAGGAGCCTGGTTTTCCCATGGATTTTAAACTGAGCCTCAGGGAACTGCTTCAAAGCCTCTGCCCTGCTCTTCATCCTGTGATGGGGTGGGCAGGATCCACCCAGGATCTTCAGGAATTTCACAGCACGGCAAAGGTTCCTTTGCCTCCTGCCTGGAACATCAGGGACAATCCCAGAGCATCTCCCTGTCCCCTCTCCTCTGGTCCCTGTCCAGCTGAGGGTGGCAGGAGCCTGGAGACCCCTCCTTGTGTGGGGATCCCAAAGGGATCACGGGCAGATCCCAGCTCCCAGTTCATCCCTGCAACAGGAGCCTCTCACTGGTACCAGTGGCTGAGAAATTGTCACCCTGAGCCAGCTCTGCCACAATTGTGATTTACAAACCTCTGCAGTCCCCTCCTGGTCCCAGAATCACTTCTGGGCTTTCGTTCCTTCAACTCCTCTGGGGAGGGCCCAGAACTCTGAGCAGGAGAGCAAAGCAGGAAGGAACTGAACTCCCAAGTCTTTGGCTCTGGGTGTCACACTCCAGACCCTGCTGTGGGCAAAAGGGAACAGGCAGCACATATGGAGCTAAAAATACCCTGGGACTGTAATTAATGTTTTGACAGCCTGATAGTGCAAATGATCTGATAATTACAGACCGGCCTCATTAACAGAATGGTCAAAATCCTTCTATATAAAGCACTGTGTATAAAATCATTGTATATAAACATTCCTCTGTGCTAGAGCTTCCAGCTCCAAATGCTGTGACAGCAGCAGTGTCTGGGATCCTTCCTTGGAATGACTCTGATACCAGTATTGGGTATTTTAATACACCTCTTCTAATACACCTTTGTGTCCTCATCATTCCATCCCAGCTGAAATTCGCAAGCTGCAGCTCAGCCCCACTCAGCATTAATGACTCTGCTCCCTTATGCCAAAATACCTGGATTTGGGCTCAGTTTCATGGGATGTGACATTCCCAGGAGTTCTGCAAAACTCCTTTTGACCCCTCAACAACTCCTAGCTCAGCTACAACTGAACCCTGCCACATCCAGCAGCCCCTGGGATCTGCCCTGCTGCCACATCTGAATATTTCAGCTCTTTTTAGGACTTTAGGAAGAGCACCCAGATAGACCCAGAATCAACATTTGGGAAAAATGAATCCTCAGCAAAGCAAAGGAGCTCATTAAGATTTTGCAGGTGCATTTTCACCTCATCAGGTGGACCATGAACACTCCTTACACCTGGAATTAGTGCTTAGAAGAGTTGCTTTTCTATATTCAAGGCAAGTTTCTTTGACAACCCCCCTGGTGTAGAGCAAATTTGGGTCTTCTCTTTTATTCTGTGAAACCTGACAAACTTGGAGAGAACAAGGTAAAAAAAAATAAGGCTGAATGTCACGGAAAAATTGTGATTTGTGTGCCAGGCACCTTGAAGGAGGTGTGTGGGAGGAGGTCTCGGAGGAGATCTGCCAGGAATGCCATGGGAAACTGCTGTAGTGTAAAGAAGAGCATGGTAACAGAGTTCCCACCTTCTCCCATGTCCATCACTGGATGTGCCCTCCCCAGTTAATGTCTGTCAAACAGTTATGCCATCCCCAGTTCTGGAAAGGTCCCTGTTCTATGTTCTGTTATTGGTCCTTTCCCTGTAACCACTCCTTCCCCTGTCTCCCATTGTTTGTCCCATCCTTACTCCTCCCATGGACCCCTATCCCATTGGTCCGCATGTACCCTGACCCCGCCTCCTCTCTCCCAGTTATAACCCCTGGCCCCTCCTTTGGAGAGCAGAGCTCTCGGCACTCAGGTCACGGAGCTCAGGCCCTCAGAGGTAGCTCCCGTCTCAAGAGGTGGTCTCCCTGCGTTTCCCCTGCCTCACCCTGCTCTCTTCTACCCTTGTTGTCCCCACAATAAACCCTCGAGAACTGCAGCACTCTGGGTGTCGTCCCGTCTGTCAGTGGATTCATACTTCTGGTCATCTGGGGCTCCTGTTAACCGGCCACCAGGGGTTTCCCCGCTGGACCAAGGTCCAGGACACCTCAGAGGTGTTGATTTTTTTGGGTGAGGGTTTCACTGCCAACCTGCTCAGTCAGAGCTCTGTGACCAAACACGGGGGACACCTGAGGGGATGGGAGGATCAAATGAGAAGATAAAAATTCACCTGAATTTAACCAGTGCGGTCAGGGTTCCATACCCTGGGCAGCCCAGAGGGCGTGGGCTCACCTGCCAGGTGAAGTTGGTGCTCTCCAACACCTCACACTTCAAAGATTGGTGTTGGCAAGGGATCAGTTTTATAAAATAACCTCTCTGGACAAGCCCTGGATGGAGCCATGAGGATTGGAACTCTCCTGGCTGAGATCTGAGCTCCTTTCACCTGAGCAGGTCCTGAGGGCACCAGGAGGCTCTGACCCTCCCTGGGGCTCGGCTGTCGCTGTCAGGGTGGGGTGGGACCTTGGAGGAGCCCCTGACGGGTGCCCCTCACTGATGCTGCTCCAGGCCCTCCTGTGCTCACTGCCCTGACCTTGTCCTGCTGAATTCCTGCCCTGATCATGGATTTGTGCCTTCCAGGGAAAGCCTGAGGCTAAGCCAGGATCTTGGCCAGGCAAATTCCAAACGGAGGATTCATGGATATGTCACTGCAAAATTTTTTTGCCGTTTTGGGCTTTTGGGTGATCCTGATTACTGTCCCTGAGCCTGCTCTGGTGGCTCAGGTGAGGACACTGCCTCCCCCTACCTCCACACCATTCGTTCCTGGATCCCTGGGAAGATTTAAAACCGATTTCTTGGAGCTCCTCTATTCCCAGGCTCAGTCGTGCCATGATTAAATGGCTGCAAGCAATTCCATAAGCAAATCCCAGCCCACTGCTGAAAACTTACATCCAGTCTGTCCCATTTACAACATGGAACAGGGCCAGAATCAATGTTCTTCCCATAAAAAGGGACAGATTTAAGGGATAGCAGGAGTGGGCCTGGCTCCATTCAGGGAGGGAAGAAGGAGTGGGGAAAATGTGATTTATTGTGACTCTTTAGGAGCTGGGAAATCAACCCCAATGCTCTGGAAGGAAGCAGTTTTCTGGGAATCATGAGTCCCAGGTGAAAGGTTTAAATCCAGGCTGGCAGGAGAGGTGAAATGGGGCAGTGACTCCTGGAAGAGTCAGCTGTGGGATTTAGGGAGGAAAATGCAGTTCTCCAGTTTGATCCACTGCTCCAGGCTGATGCAATTTGTTGAATCACCATTCCTGGAGGGGTTTAAGAGCCCTGATGTGGCACTTGGGGACATTGTGGTGGCCTTGGCAGTGCTGGGGAACCATTTGACTCTTAAAGGTCTTTGCCAACTTAAACAATTCCATGATTCTGTGGTGGGGGAAGAAGGCAGGAGCCAAACTGGGCTCTTCAGGATGAGGAAAGGGGTAGAAATTCCTTGGCTGTGAATAAGAGCCAGTGAAGTAGTTGCATGATCCGAGTGGGAGCAGTGATGTGAATGCCTGCATCCACATTTATCCATAGGGATGGGAGAGAGGGAGGAGTTAGAGCACTGGATCGAAGCCAGGCAGGATGTTGGGGTCTCTCTGTTTGCCTGGGGTGGATGAAAACACAGCCCAGTTTTCCTGCTGTGCTGCTGGATGGGGCAGATCCAATGCTTGGAATCTCCAGGAATCTCCAAATCTGAGCTCCCTGGGACAAAAACAGGAGAGGAATGTTTTTTGGGGAGGAGATGGTCCAGAAATAGCTGAGTTCTGCCTCAGTCCCTGCTCCTGGGAACCTGCACAGCTGGAAACACAGCTGGCTGAAGAGCTCCCTGGGGAATGGTGCGGGAAGGGAAGTGCAGGATCTGTCCCTTGGAGCAATCCATCAGCAGAACCAGGCTTCCCTGCACTGCAGGGGACAGATCTGCAGGAGGGATATTTAAGGGACCATTAACAGGGTCATGAATCACAGAGAGGGGAATTTCTACCTTCAGGGGTCAGAGCAGTCTAAGGAGGTCTTGGCTGAGGCTCCAAGGCTCCGGGCTGAAATGGAGCTGTTGGAACATCCCATTGAAAGGTCTTGCCCAGATGGGTTCAGGAGAGCTCTGGAATAATTGATCTGACACTAAAACTGCTCTTGGAGTGTTCTGGTGGGACCCAGTCACTCCAAACTGGGACAGGGGAGCAAAGCTGCACCTGGGGAACCACCCACAGCCTGTCCCGACCTCCAGGTGCACAACAGCCACTCCACACATCCCTGCACTTCCCATCACTTGGGAATGGCCTTTGTGCCTTCCAGGGAAAGTCTAAGGCCAGAGCCAGGCCATGCAAATTCCAAAGGGAGGATTCACGGGACATCAGAGCAGCCCCTCCCTAATGAGTTTTCCTTGCAGGAGTGATTGCCTCCCTAGGTTTCTTTTTTTTGTTATTTTTTCCAACAGAAAGGGAGGTGAGGTTCTGGGACAGAGAGTTCTTACATGGCGCACCCTGAGGATGAATGGATGGATGGATGGATGGATGGATGGATGGATGGATGGATGGATGGATGGATGGATGGATGGATGATGGATGGATGGATGGATGGATGGATGATGGATGATGGATGGATGGATGGATGGATGGATGGATGGATGGATGGATGGATGATGGACAGATAGCTCTGCCTCTGTGCAGATTTTACAGCAGGCCTTTTTTTGCCTTTGCATCTGCAGCAGCTCACACTGGACACACCCAATGCAGGAATGATTATTCCACACCAGTGTAGGAACCTGCTCTTGTGAGAGAGTGGGCTCCAGAATTCCTTCTCCACCCAGGTCCAGCATCCCCTTCTGTGTGGATGCCCAAATCCAAAAACCTGGGCAGTTTTCCCACTTGCTTCGCCATACTCAGGTTTTCCCTTCCAGCAGCTGTTACTCCCTGATTTCCACACTGGCATCATCCTCAACACCAGGACAATAAGCAGCGTTTTTTCTGGGAGCTGTTGCATTGCATAACAGGATCCTTACGGATTTCCTTGATTTAATAGGTGTCCTACAGGCCTGGATTATTTTCCATTCTTATCAGTGGCCACAGCTCAGGTGTGGGTCAGGTGCTCACTCAGGTGAGCCCAGTCCCCCCAGCTGCTGCTGGGAGGGGGAGAAGGAAATAAATATCAGATGCTGAAGTGCTGAGGGAGAGAAATAACCATGGACTAAATCTCCAGAAGAATTGAGAATGGTTCTTGAATACTGTGGAAGTGCCCAAGGCCAGGTTGGACAGGGCTTGGAGCAGCCTGGGATAGGGGAAGGTGTCCCTGCCCATGGCAGGGGAACTGGATGGGCTTTAAGGCCCCTTCCAATCCAAATCTGTGATTCCATCATGATCCTTTCTCTCCCTAACTCCTAAACGATGACTCAGATGAACTCCAGACATCTGAAGTTATTCCTACCCCATGTCCTACTCTGGATTTTGAAATCCCACCACTCAGGGAGGTGCTGCTGCTGAAGGAGAGGCACTGCCAAGGGCAGAGCCTGGGAGGGAATTCAGCCAGGGAATGCTTGGAACAGGAGACAGACCTGGGGATAAAGGATCCAGCACCAGCACCACATCCAGACAGGAAGGGGAGGGAAATAACTCAGGAATGTGCTGGGCATGACTGAGGAGTCTTCTCTAATAGAAGATTCTTTTTGCTCCTTTTTATTTTTAAATCAAATATCTTTTCCTTTCAGTCCCTGGGCCAAGATAACCTCATCAAATCCTGGAGTGGTGCTCCCAGGGAATTGTGGCAGGGAAAATGAAGCCCTGTCCCCCTGCTGGAGCAGCACAGTGGGGCTGACAGTGAACAAGAAATTAATTCGGGATGCTTGTGCTGCTTATTTGCTTGCTTGTCATCCTGCTATTGCTATAGCCTCCTGGTGGGTTCATTTTCCATATTCTTCCCATAAGTCACAGGATTTTTTTTTTTCTTGTCTCTTCCCACAAGGTCCTGGTTTCATGTTGTAACTTCCAGCAAGGCAGGAAAAGAAAGGAGCAAGGAGGAATCCCTGGGAGAGGGGGGTTGTTGGGAAAAATCTGAAATTGTGGCCCTTTTATATCTTAAAAGTACAGAAAATACAGGCAAGGAAAAGGAAACTTAAAAGGATTATTTAAAAAAATAAATCTTGCAATGAATCTGGGATTCTTCTCTTGGAATCTGAGATGGTGCAGACACTTGAGGAGTCTCTTTTGGAAAAATACGATCTCCTTTTATCTCTGCCAAGTGCTGTTATCAATAAAACCAGGAAATCCGAGCTGGGGCTGGAGCTGCTGCTGGGACTGAGCATGTGCAGGGTGTCCCAGGAAAGCCTTTTGTTGGGATTCTGCAGGAAAATGGTCAGGGAGAGTCGGGAGAGGCAATCCCGGGTTGCCAGGGATTAACACAGACTGAGCTATCACAGCTCTAAAACACCTCCCAGCCCACACAGCCCAGCCCTGAGGCCTCTGATGGCACCACATCCCTGCTTTCCTGTCTGAAATCCTGGTTTTCCAGGGTTATGCCCACTCAGGTGAAGATTTTTGCAGAGGTTAAAAAAAAAACTGAAATCTGGTATTGAAAAGAGAATTGCCAGGTACATTTGTGGAGGGCTGGGAGACATGCAGGGGGCAGTACCAGGAGCCAATGGAAAACTGCAGTGGAAAAATGTGTTTGTGGGTACAAATTCCCTGTGCTCCAAGGGCTGGAGCCAGGCTGGAAGAGCTGGGGGTGCTCACCTGGAGAAGAGAAGGCTCCAGGGAGAGCTCGGAGCCCCTTGCAGGGCCTAAAGGGGCTCCAGGAGAGCTGGAGAGGGACTGGGGACAAGGGATGGAGAGGGAGGACACAGGGAATGGCTTCCCACTGCCAGAGGGCAGGGATGGATGGGATATTGGGAAGGAATTGTTCCCTGGGAGGGTGGGCAGGCCCTGGCACAGGGTGCCCAGAGCAGCTGTGGCTGCCCCTGGATCCCTGGCAGTGCCCAAGGCCAGGCTGGACACTGGGGCTGGGAGCAGCCTGGGACAGTGGGAGCTGTCCCTGCCCATGGCAGGGGTGGCACTGGATTAAGGTCCCTGATTCCATGATTCTGGGATGTATTTCCCCTGTGGAAGCAGCAGGTTGATCCTCTCCATCTGCTCAGGATTGATCTCCCCACCCTGGCTCAGATCCCTGCTGGTGAAACAATCCCCTCACACCGAACTCCTTCCTTCCCTCTCGGTTGAGTAAATCCTGAATGAACAGCAAGTGGCAAAGGCTAAACCTGTACAGGCTCCGGGAATTCCTGGCACTGCAGCCCCTGCCTGGGCACAGCTCCCTGCCCTCCCTGCCCGGGGAAAGAACACGCTTTCCATCAATCCCAGTCAATGTCCTGGCGCCCTTTCCCTCCCAGCACCTGACCCACATCGACTGGAGCCGCTGAGCTCTGATAAAGGTCACATTCCAGGGCTTGCCTGCTTTGATCCAGAGGATTTTGGAAGCAGGGACCGCTGGCTGTGCTCTCGCACGCTCCCCCATCCAGGATCTTATCCCGAGGTGTGTGGATCCCTGACCTGCTTTTCCAGGATTTCAAGGAAACACGAGAGCCACGGAAAACCCAGGGATTTTCTCTTCCAGCTCCAGCTGTGTGGCCTGGGAGTGAGGAGAATGTGACAATGGTGACAAAACTCTTCTGTGCCTTGTCCTGGCAAGACTGTGATAGTCATTCCCTTTCCCCTGAATTCCTTGCAAATGGTCATTCCTGGAGGATTTAACCCTAAAGCTTCCCCAAAAATCTCATCCTGGACTCATCCTGTTTCCAAGCAGAATTATTGCCCAGCAGAGGTGTCTCCATCGCGCACTCCTGGTGTCCCCTCAGTGCAGAGGGAGCTTTTCCTGCTTTTCCCCTGGCACAGGGATCAACAGGAGGGATAATTGCCCGGAGATGGGCTTCAGCTTCCCTCACTCGAGGGAACAGACAACAGCTCCATAGAGATCCACAGAAATTTTAGCTCTACCGCATCCATGTCGTGCTTTCTCCCAGAAATGTTTTGGTGGTTCCCCTCCCCTTGTATAGCGAAATCCAGCCGGGAATAAAAGCGCTTTGTACATGGAAACACAACACCGCGCTCTGGGGGGGTCCTGCAGGATAAAGGGAATGGAGGAGTGTAAATGTATTCCTTGGACGAGCCCTCTGGATTAGCTGTGAATTTTGTTTCTCTGGCAGAGCCCTGAGCTGAGGCTCTCTGGTGACGACAATTCCCAGTAATTCACAGGTAAGTCCCAGTAATTCACAGGTAATTTACAGGCAATTCCCGGGTAATCTCTGACGGACTGGGAGAGCCCCCCTGGGCCGGGATGTTCCCAGCTCTGCTCACCTGCCCCAGCAGCGCCTCGAGCGAGGCAGGGAAAAATAACGGGGAGCTCTCCCTCTGCTCCGAGCTGCCCTCGGACTGTTTTGGGGGGAAAATGACAATTTTCTATTTGTTCCCAAACCCAAGCTGAAGTTGAAGCAAACAAACAAAGCTGGGTGTTATATAATCTGCTCTTTCCCAGCGTCTGCGTTCCGGGATGCAAATCTCGGGGAGGCTTTGATTGCACAAACTGGGGCACTCCCAGCCCTGACAACAACTCCAGGCATGAGCTGAATGTCATGGACACCGTGATGGGCAGAGATGGTCCCGAGGGGACTCCTCATCCCAGGGCGGCTCATTTCCATCCTTTCCTGGCTCTCAATCTCTTAAAGGTTCTGGCTGAGTAAAGAAAATTGCTGGAAAAGGCTGCCCGGGGGATAGCTCCTATCTCTGCTCTGGGACATGGACAGCACCCAGGGAATGGCTGGAGCTGGGCCAGGGCAGGCTCAGGCTGGAGATCAGGGAAAGGTTCTTCCCCCAGAGGGTGCTGGCACTGCCCAGGCTCCCCAGGGAATGGGCACGGCCCCGAGGCTGCCAGAGCTCCAGGAGCCTTTGGACAGCGCTGCCAGGGATGCCCAGGGTGGGGTTGTTGGGGGTCTGGGCAGGGACAGGGGCTGGCACTGGATGATCCTGTGGGTGCCTTCCAGCTCAGGAGATTCCATAATTCCATGTTTAAACCAAAGCTCCAGTTCTGCCTCCACAGAAGGTGCTCGTAGCAGCTGCCTTGTCTGAGCTTCCACCCTGAGCAGGATTAACTCAGGGATCCCATGGATAAAAATGACAGTGTAGCTCTGGCCATAAAATTAAAATATCCAGTTCTCCATCCTCTGGAATTACTTTGGATAAATTTTCAAGGGATTCTGCTTCAGACAGAGTCCTGTCTTGTCCTATTTTCCATTTTCCACCTCTGTTCCAGGAGCTGGTATCAGCTTGGAAAGTAATTTTCCTTTTAACCAGCACCCTGTTCCACCTTGCCTGTAATTGTATAATTAACAACTTAATCCATCACCTTTATATCTTCCATCCATCACGGGTTAAGCTGAGCCCATCCTTGCACAGGAGCTCTGCGGGGATCAGCCGTGGCTAATGGAAGGCAAATGAATCTCCAGCTGGGAGAGGTGGCTGCAGGGACACCTGGAGCAGTGGACCTGCTGTGGGCTGGCTCCTGCACTTCATTACCCTGGAGATAATGGTACTCATTTCCAAACTGAGCTGAGTTCTCCCCTGTGGATGTCTGTGTCTATTCAAACTGAAAGTGGGAGAATTTAGGCAGATGTTCAGGAGAAATTCCTGCCTGTGAGGGTGGGCAGGCCTTGGCACAGGGTGCCCAGAGCAGCTGTGGCTGCCCCTGGATCCCTGGCAGTGCCCAAGGCCAGGCTGGATAGGGCCTGGGATAGTGAAAGTTGTTCCTGCACAGGCAGGGGTGGCACTGGATGATTTTTCATGTCCCTTCCACCCAAACCACTCTGTGATTCTGTGTTTCAATCATTTTATTCCAAAGTCCATTTTCTACCTGCTAAAATGAATCTGTTGACAAGACACTTCAATGACCCTAATCCTGCCCTGTTGTGATATCAAGCCATGAATCTGGAGCTGTGATTAACCCGCTTCAGTGCCTGTGGCACCAAAGAAAGGGTAATAAACTCCTTTTCATCCTGTGCTGCTCAGTTGGATAAAAAATCACTCCCAGGCTGTCTGCTATCCCTGGGGAAGGTCCATTCCATCTTCACCCCCAGGAAGAGGAGCAGAGATGGGATTGGAGCTCTGCCACCCTGGGACAAGGAGCA
The DNA here is from genome assembly GCF_026979565.1 of Vidua chalybeata. Lineage (NCBI taxonomy): Eukaryota > Metazoa > Chordata > Aves > Passeriformes > Viduidae > Vidua > Vidua chalybeata. The sequence goes on along the minus strand of NC_071547.1, from coordinate 13,398,821 downwards.
CACAGAGACAGGCAGGCACGACAGGAATCACAGCTCCAGCACAGAGGGATGTTTATATACAATGATTTTATACACAGTGCTTTATATAGAAGGATTTTGACCATTCTGTTAATGAGGCCGGTCTGTAATTATCAGATCATTTGCACTATCAGGCTGTCAAAACATTAATTACAGTCCCAGGGTATTTTTAGCTCCATATGTGCTGCCTGTTCCCTTTTGCCCACAGCAGGGTCTGGAGTGTGACACCCAGAGCCAAAGACTTGGGAGTTCAGTTCCTTCCTGCTTTGCTCTCCTGCTCAGAGTTCTGGGCCCTCCCCAGAGGAGTTGAAGGAACGAAAGCCCAGAAGTGATTCTGGGACCAGGAGGGGACTGCAGAGGTTTGTAAATCACAATTGTGGCAGAGCTGGCTCAGGGTGACAATTTCTCAGCCACTGGTGCCAGTGAGAGGCTCCTGTTGCAGGGATGAACTGGGAGCTGGGATCTGCCTGTGATCCCTTTGGGATCCCCACACAAGGAGGGGTCTCCAGGCTCCTGCCACCCTCAGCTGGACAGGGACCAGAGGAGAGGGGACAGGGAGATGCTCTGGGATTGTCCCTGATGTTCCAGGCAGGAGGCAAAGGAACCTTTGCCGTGCTGTGAAATTCCTGAAGATCCTGGGTGGATCCTGCCCACCCCATCACAGGATGAAGAGCAGGGCAGAGGCTTTGAAGCAGTTCCCTGAGGCTCAGTTTAAAATCCATGGGAAAACCAGGCTCCTCTAGGCCTGACCTTGTCTGAGCTGGCTGAGACTGGGATAAATCTCCTTTGGTTTTATGTGCAGGAATCCAAATGAGTTTTGTGTAGAGAGAGTTGTGACTTTCGTGCTGAAATGGGGACAAAACTATTCCCACCATGAGCCATTGAGACCCTTGGTCACCCTCCCTGAGCCCCCTGGGGAGGTCCTGTCTTTCCCAGCCCTGTCAGCCCTTGGCCAGAGGACTGAGGATGGATTTTTCCCCTGTTAGAAGTGTCCCCATGTGTGGCTGGATGTGTTACCTTCACCCTGCTCTGGTGGTTTCAGTATCAGCTGCCCCCAAGCAAGAGAGCAGGAACAGTATGAGGGCAGCTCAGTTACCTGCCAGGACTCAAAGTATTCCCAAGTTCCCATCAATTTGCCCATTTAATTAAAGAACAGGGATCTCCACCTCTTCCAGATTTCTCCATCAGGTGATGCATGTGGGAATTCAGAACACGCTATTTTGGGAGCCAAACTGCGCAATGCTTCTCATTAAAAAAATAGAGCAAGTTGTGATTGTCTCCTTTATTTTAGAATGAGGAAAAATACCACCCAAAAGGCCTGGAACATGAACATTTTGGGGATAAATGTGGATGTGACGTGTGTCTTGCTATATTGAGCCAGACACGAGGTGGCAACAGGGGCCATTTCAGCTCAAAGATGTTCAGTCCTCAGTCCCAGGGTCTGCCAAGCCCTGGGAAAGGTATCCCAAGGGCTCAGCCTATCCTGCTCCTGGAGTCCCTGGGGGGTTGGTGACCTGCAAGGTGGAGCTCAGGTCCTGTCCCTGCTGGCAGCAGTCCAACTGCAGCGTGATGAAAAGTTTGGGGGCACAGGGTAAGAAGGATTTAAAGCTGTTGGAGAATATTCAAAGGAGGGGTAGGAGGGTGGGGAAGGGTCCCCAGGGGAAGCTGAGGGTGAGATCACTTGGAATGCTCAGCTGGAGAAGAGGAAACTGAGGGGAGACTCATTGGGGGCAGCTCCCATCTCAGCCCTGGGACAGGGACAGCACCCAGGGAACGGCTGGAGCTGGGCCAGGGCAGGCTCAGGCTGGAGATCAGGAAAGGTTCTTCCCCCAGAGGGTGCTGGCACTGCCCAGGCTCCCCAGGGAATGGGCACGGCCCCGAGGCTGCCAGAGCTCCAGGAGCCTTTGGACAGCGCTGCCAGGGATGCCCAGGGTGGGGTTGTTGGGGATCTGGGCAGGGACAGGAGTGGGACTGGATGATCCTGTGGGTGCCTTCAGCTCAGGAGGTTCCAGGATTCTAAAACAATGTAGCTGAAGGAAATGGGGATCCCTCTAAGGCTCAAGTTTACCCAGAGCTGCACTGTTCACTGTTTCCAGAAGTATTTAATGCACAGATTATTTGAAATATGGAATCTGTTCCTCCACTTAGTGAGCAGCAGCTCATGGATTTGGGCACCAGAGTCCAGCAAGACCAGCTTGGAGAAATGAGAAGAAAATTAAATTCCAGCTGGCAGGAGCCCAGCCCTGCTGTGCAGCCAGACAGACTCAGGGTGTGCAGAAGGCCCTGCCTGAGCCTGTTGGTAATAGAAACAAGAAAAGAGCGTGATAAGGAGAAGCTGAGAAGGGATAAAAATGAGCCACGGAAAGGGAGGCTTTTGTTATTTTGTCAAGGAACAAAAACTCGAGGAAGTGAGAAATCTCAGGGAGGAATAATAGCCATGGCACCAGACAAGCTAATAAATGTCTGATGAACAATGCAGTTCCAGCCAGGAGCAGACAGGAGATGGAGACTATTTTCAGTTCAAAACAAAAAAAAAGCAGGAATAAGGGAATAAATAGTTACATTGGAGGGCAAAACTCCAGCAGGCACATGGAGCTCTGGAAGTGGAAAAGTTCCCCTATTATTTAAAGGAAATTGTTGGACATGTAATTTCGCCGCTGAGGTAAAAGTGGTTTGGAGAAGCAAATCTAATTCCAGACAAATATCCCTGACTGCACAGAGAGTTAAACTGCCCTCGGAAGCAGATCCTGCCATGGCAAGACAGGAATTTTCTCCAGGCTGTCCTCAGCGTCCCCCACGCAGAGCTGTGACTAAGGCACAGGACATGGCCACTGACATCTGAGGCCACCAAACATTCCAGAAGGAGTTCAGATGCCCATTCTGCTCGATGCCACTGATTTTCCAGACGACACAGCCACAGCAGGAACAGCTCAGGCATCTGGGATTCCCTGGGAAGAGATTTCCCCAGCAAGTCTAGCTTATCCATGGGCAGATTTCGGAAGGATCTGCCAACCCAAAGCATTGCTCAGCTTTGCTGTGGCACCAGTGACCTGTCCAGCACATACTGGGATGCAGACCCAGCTGGGATCTCACTGGAAAAGGTTTCCCAGAGCAGCTCTGGCTGCCCCTGGATCCCTGGCAGTGTCCAAGGTCAGGTTGGACACTGGGGCTTGGAGCAGCCTGGGACAGTGGGAGGTGTCCCTGCCATGGCAGGGGTGGCACTGGATGATTTTTAACCTCCCTTCCAACCCAAACCATTCCATGGATCTGTGATATTCCTACAACACTGGTATGTGGGAGAAATAGGAATTATTTCAAGCACAATTTTAAAAAATGAAGTCATGCATAAAGCAGTTTTTCCACAAGGAAGCCACAAACCCTGAGGTGCTGTCACCCAAGACGTCCCTGAACACAGGAAAACCCTGGAGCAGGAGGGTGGCCAGTGCTCCCAGGGAATACAGGGACACCCAGAAATGAGGGAGAAGGGATCTGGCATATTCCAACCAAATGTAGGGCAGGATTCTGCAGATGGGGCCCAGCAGAGAAGGAAAAGGTAGGAATAGGTCCCAGTTCATCCCACGAGACAGCTGGAACAGCTGCTTCATGAGGAGGAACTGAGGAGACTTCAGCTGGAATCCTCATGTTCCTGTGGAAATGGGGCAGAGGGAGCAGCAGGGAGAAAGGCAGGGGAAGGGAGTGGCTGATGGTCTGGATGGTTTGCCTGAGCAAAGATGTTCGTCACCTCCAGGCCTGGGCCCTCGGCCCTGTCCTGCAGGGCTCTGCTCCCAGACAAAAAAATTCCAAGGAGGAATCTTGATAAACCTGATTTAGATTGGGTTTTCTTTGGGTTGTGGGGTTGTTTTTTTTTGGTTGTTTTTTTTTGTTTTGTTTTTGGGTTTTTTTTTGTTTGTTTGTTTGGGGTTTTTTTTTGTTTTGTTTTTTGTTTTTTTTTGTCCCAGTGATTTCATTTCACCTCAAGTGTCCATAAATAAGTGGCCAAGTCTGATTTCCTCACCTAAATCCTCCAACGGTGATCCCTGTGCCCCATCCCTCCCCTCTGGCTGGAGGATGTTTTCCCTGATCCCTGCACAAATGGCAATGGTGCCTCCAAGGCCTGGGCTTCATGAGAGATGAGATTTGGGGTTTTTTTGGCAGGACTGAGCCCACCTGAGGACAGAGGATACCCCTTTTCCCTTTTTCCCAGCTGCACCAGCCCCTGGGGCTGCTCAGCCATAAAACAGCCCCAGCAGCAGAACCCAACCCTCTGAAGGCCCAAAATCTGCCCAAAGACCTGTGGTGCACCAAAGGTCTGCTCTTGGAAACCAGGACTTGTGGGCACAGCTGGATCAACCTGGCCACTGCATCAGGGAAAGAAAGATTTCCAAGTTATCCATTAAAAAGGCAGGACATGGGAAGTGCAGGACTTTTGAGCAATGGGGCTGCCAGGAGAGTCAGGGAGATAGTCCTGAGATTTATGAACAGAATGTGCTCCCCAACTCCTGGTACAGCTTTGGAACTTGTGGGAAGTCTTATTTATCAACCCTGGGGAAAGGACAAATGTAGGAACAGGCCATGACAGATAATAATTCAATGTGCTGGGTGAATCTCCAGCGAGTGGCATTTTTCATTTCACTCCTGTGTTTGCAGAGAACTTGGCACTGGTGTTGTTTTCATTTAATTTCTCTGTTTGTAAGAGCTCTGCCCATTCATTTTGGCTGGAATCTGATAAGCAAAGCGAAGGGAAGACAAGGCACATGTTGTTCTTGAGGCAGGGAAGCTGAAAAGAAAATAGATTTTTATTATCAACTCAAATATTGACTGGGTGTCGCGACGAGGGAGGGAGGGAAAATTTGCTCCAGAGGTAACCTCAGAAGAATCCAAGAATCCCAGGCTGTTTCTGGAAAGTCTTTATCTACTGGCTTCTTGCTTTGATAAATAAAGTGTCAAACTGGGAAATGGAAACTGCATTGTGCAAATGTCACTGGTGGGAGAGGGGAGATGCAGAGGCACAGTCATGAAAAAGGGGGATAGTTTGGAGCTGAAGAAGGGTAAATTTAGTTTGGATTTTGGGAAGGAATTGTTCCCTGCCAGGGTGGGCAGGCCCTGGCACAGGGTGCCCAGAGCAGCTGTGGCTGCCCCTGGATCCCTGGAAGTGCCCAAGGCCAGGCTGGACACTGGGGCTTGGAGCAGCCTGGGACAGTGGAAGGTGTCCCTGAGAAGAGCTTTAAGGTCCCTCCCAACCCAACCCAACCCAACCCAACCCATTCCAGGATTCCATGATTGTCTGTGACACGGTCACACACCTACAGGAGCCATCGCTCATGGATGGAGCCTAAGGACTGCTCAGGGTTGGTTAAATTTGGGACTCAGCAGGGCAGGGACACAGAGCAGTCCCAGGGCTGTGAGTGGTGGCAGAGGGGTGTTGGTGTGGGTGGAAAAGCAGTCACAGAGCCATGGAATCATGGAATAATGGAACCATGGAATAATGGAACCAAGGAATCATGGAACCATGGAACCAAGGAATCATGGAACCAAGGAATCATGGAATAATGGAATCATGGAGTTGTGGAATCATAGAATCTTGGAATCATGGAGTCATGGAGTCATGGAATCTTGGAATCCTGGAACCATGGAATCATGGAGTCATGGAATAATGGAATCATGGAATGATGGAGTCATGGAGTCATGGAATCTTGGAATCCTGGAACCATGGAATCATGGAATCATGGTGTCATGGAATAATGGAATAATGGAGTCTTGGAATCATGGAATCTCGGAATCATGGAGTCATGGAACCATGGAATGATGGAGTCATGGAGTCATGGAATCAAGGTTGGAAAAATCCTTTGAGCTCCTGCAGTCTAACCCTTCCCCCAGCACTGCCAAGGCCACCCTTGCCCCCAGGTGCCAGGTCTGTGTGGGTCTAGGAATGGTGGGGATTCCAACACTTCCCTGTGACAGGCAGGAGTAAGGAAATGGCCATGGCAGCATTCCATGGATCTGGAGAGTGCCAGGCAAGGACATGGCTGCTGGGGTTGAGGTGTAAAGGCTGTAGGAGCTCAGAGGGATGAGAGAAGGAGGCACTAAAGGACTCCCTGCTTTCCTTCTTCTATCTTTCCATAAAAGAAAGGCACAGAAAAAAAAAATTTCCTTGTGAGCCAGCCAGGAACAACCCTGGAGTCCCTCCCCAACTCTTCCTTCTTTGCAAAGTGACAAAAAACTGGGACAGAGGAGCTGCAGCCTGTCAGGCATTGCCAGATCCAGTTCTGGCTGATGCCTGACACAGATTCCACCAGGAATTCCCATCCAACCTCTTGGCTCAGACCTCCAGGGGCAGCCATGGGTGATTGGCAGGGCTGGGAATAAGGATGGGATGTCTGATGGAAAGGGAAGGGCTCTGCAGTCAGGAACTGGCTGAGAGAGACAGACAGGGAATGCCAAGAGACCTTGATGGGAGCATTCCCACTGGGATAAGACATGGGCCTTCCAGGTTATCCCATCCCCATGGAACCACTCGTGGTACCTGCACAAAATTCAGGAGCTGCTCCTCTTTTGGAAGGTGGAAAATCAGATCCAGTGGTCTGAACACTTCAGATTTGATGCATCCAAAGCATATTTTCCACATTTCCAGTGGTGTGGGAGTGGTCGCTGGGGTGGAGCAGCTTTCAGAAATGTCACTGGACAAAGTTTCCCTAATTTTCCCGGAGTGCAGGAGGTGAAGGAAAGTCCTGGCAAACATCCAGATCAGACACAGTGGTTTCCCTTTGGGGACAGGTTGTTATTCCCATTTTCCTATACAAGGCTGCCCCTAAAATGAGAGAGAGAGCTTGGAAATAATGGGAGATTCCAAGGAAACAGAAAATGGAAGAACATCTCAAAGCAGAGACAAAATGAGGAAGAATTAGATGAAAAAGGGGCTGGAAAAAGATTCATCCCCTACCACCACAACCCCAAAATTGTTCCTGACAGCCAGACCTTGGCAAAAGCCAGAAGCTAGAAAAGGACAAAGCATAAGGATGACTGAAATCAGCCCAAATTTTTTTCTGTTTGGCTGAATGAATTAACAATAATTTTTATCAGAAATGTGTTTTCTGTGCATATTATTTAAAATATTGGAGCAGCTCCTTGAAAACGGTGGGATTTTTTTTCTCTTCCCCATACCCCCTTATTAAAAAAAAAAAAAAAAAAAAAAAAAAAAAAAAGAGAGAGAGAATGAAGTTCTTAAAGGTAAAAGAAAGGAAAAGCAAATGGAAAAAATGAACCCTATTTCTGCTTTACAATTGGTTCCAAAGCCATTTCCACTGGAAAAACATGGAAAAGTAACATTTTGTTGGAAGGAAATCAGCTGGGACTCCAGGCATAGGCACAGGTTAAGGTGCAGAAGTATTTTTCTAAAACATTATTTTATTTATTATTCCTTGCATTTTCTCTGTTTTTTCTAACATAAAAAATGGCATTCAGACTTTTATTTGGCTTTTTTTCCTGGTCAGAAGGCAAAAATCTGCCTTTCTCTTGAACATCTGCACCCCCCTTCTGGTTTTCAGCCCAAACCAGTCATTTGCAAAGGTGACATTCTGCTCTCCAGCAGAATCCAGGGACAAATCCACTCCTTTGGCTAGGAACAAAGCTCTCTGGGAATGGCAAAAAGCAGCCAGGGAATGTCCAATGGGAATTTCTTATCTGGGAATGCCTTGGAGTGACGTGGTGTGGGTGATGCAGGCACTGGCGTTTGGTTGGCTGAGGAACTCAGGACCCAAAACCTTGGAATGTTTAAATTCCAGGAGTGGCTAGGATTTGACCCTGCCATGAGGACATTTTGCTTGGATATAGCAGCTCTTGGATCTCCTGCCATCCCAAACTTTGTTGAAGTGGAGTTTAATTGAGTTTGGAGTGTGGTCTTGATGCCATCACAAATTAACTCACCCCGGGCTGCAGGAATGTGGTTCTCCAAAAGTCCTGCATGATTTATGGAGCTCAGAGGAAAAGTGGGAATAAAATGTGCCGGGTCATGAAGGGACAAATCAGCCTGTGGGGCTTTAGTGGCTCCTCCACATCCATAACTTCAGTTTTAACTGAATTCCATAACTCCATCCATATCTTCAGTTTTCCTCACGGATTTCCCTCGGCCAGGCTGAGGATCTGCCCACAAGGATCCATTTGGCAGCTGCCAGGCCTCATTCCCACCATCCTGGAAGTGCCACCTGGCTCATCCATGCCCTGGATCCACACATGGATCCCACTTGGAACTGGGCTGGCCCAAACCTGCCTTATCAATATGGAACACTCCCAAGAACTGATGGGGGCAAAGCGATCAATAACAGCACCAAGAGGGGACAACAGAAAGGTTTGGACAGGAACATCCAAGTGTTCCATGTTTTTTTATGCTCATGTCAGCAGAGATGGGAGATGTCTGATCTCAGCACCCACTCCAGGTGTGAATGGAGAAACAGCCATAGGAGTGTGGGACTTCTTCCCAAGTTTCTGGAGCTGTATATGGATTTTTGGTGCAGGAAGAATCTCCCCTTTGCAAATCTTGGTAGCTTCACTGCTGGAAAAGAAACAAATCCAGGATGGATCCCTTTTATTTGCCAGGAAAAGGCAATGTTGAACCCATGGTGGGGCATTTCCTGTGCCCCTGCTTTGGACAAACTTCCCAGTCATTCCAAATCCACATCAATGAACCAAACAGATGGAGCTGGTCCCTCATTAATCAACCTCCAGATTTGCCTGGGGCTCGCTCTAATTGATTCTGAACTGATCTTCCATTCTCCAGGAGGGAAAAATAAAATCAAATTTCCAGGTTTAACTCCCATGCATCAATTCCATTTCCAAGGGTTTTGGGGTTTGATTTCCTTGGACAATATCCTGGCATTCTGGGTTTGGAGCAGGAGCAGATTACTGGAGTGGTGCTCTGGAGGTATGCAGGGACACATCTGCAGTCTGTACCCATCCCCCTCCAGGGTGAAGTCTTGGAAAAACAGGCTTTTTATAAGTTATGCCTTAGAATAATGGAATTCTTCAGGTTGAAAAAGCCGTCTGTGATCACCAAGTCCAACCATCAGCATGTTCCCCGCTAATCTTTGTCCCCAAGAGCCACATCTACAGGGTTTTGGCTCTCCCAGGAATGGGGACTCTACCACTGCCCTGGGCAGCCTTTCCGGGGCTTGACCACCTCTGGCTCCCACATCAAGCACTCCTTAGAGCACTGCAGGGCTTTCCCAAAGTTCTGCAGGAATATTTTTGGACTTTGGGTTGTTTAAATGTGCTGGAAATTGATTTGGAATTTAAGATTTAGGGGTTGTGAGGCTTCTTGTGAGAGGGAGGGAGGGAGGGAGGGAGGGAGGGAGGGAGGGAGGGAGGAAGGAAGGAAGGAAGGAAGGAAGGAAGGAAGGAAGGAAGGAAGGAAGGAAGGAAGGAAGGAAGGAAGGAAGGAAGGAAGGAAGGAAGGAAGGAAGGAAGGAAGGAAGGAAGGAAGGAAGGAAGGAAGGAAGGAAGGAAGGAAGGAAGGAAGGAAGGAAGGAAGGAAGGAAGGAAGGAAGGAAGGAAGGAAGGAAGGAAGGAAGGAAGGAAGGAAGGAAGGAAGGAAGGAAGGAAGGAAGGAAGGAAGGAAGGAAGGAAGGAAGGAAGGAAGGAAGGAAGGAAGGAAGGAAGGAAGGAAGGAAGGAAGGAAGGAAGGAAGGAAGGAAGGAAGGAAGGAAGGAAGGAAGGAAGGAAGGAAGGAAGGAAGGAAGGAAGGAAGGAAGGAAGGAAGGAAGGAAGGAAGGAAGGAAGGAAGGAAGGAAGGAAGGAAGGAAGGAAGGAAGGAAGGAAGGAAGGAAGGAAGGAAGGAAGGGAGGGAGGGAGGGAGGAAGGGAGGAAGGGAGGAAGGAAGTGCGGAAGGAAGGAAGGGAGGGAGGGAGGGAGGGAGGGAGGACCTTGTTCCCTCACCTGTTTTCTCCTTCTCCACTGACTGTGCAGATTTTGGGAAGTTATCAAGGAATATCTCTGGGTTTCTCAGCCAGAATGAGCCCAGCTGGGGACTCCAGTGAGTCCCAGTGATTCCAGTCCCATCTACTCTGCTCCTTCCTGCTGGAATCCCCATGGGATTCTGCCGTCCCCATTGTTGCCAGGCAGACCAGTGATCCCAGTGAGCATCACTGGGAATACTGGGAGCACTCAGCTCCCAAGGCAGGTGGAAAGAAAGCACAGCACCAGTAGCAAAGCCTCCTCTGGCTCCATTCATCCCATTCTGGATGTTTGCCCAAGTTCTCGAGGCTCTGGGAGCTGGGAGAGGGAAATTCCACAAATGTTATTAAATAGGTTAGGATTTAAGAGGAGCTGGAGTTCCAAGTTAAAGAGCAAATTTGGGATCAGGGCTCAGGAACATCCATTCAGCTGTTCCAAAACATAACTTTTGCTAATGGGGACAATAAAGCTTTCCTTAAAGTTCATATCTCTCTTCTTTTTCCTTAAATCTTCATTTTTTCCTCGGCCTCTGAACATAAAATCCAACCATTTGCTCCTTTGCTGTGCCCACTTTTTTGTAATAAATGTCATCCTATCCACACAAGAATTTCTCTCTGTCCCTAATTCTTCATCAAGAGCAGCAATTCTCCTCCTAAATCATGATCTGTGAGCATTTACCAGGAGCCTTTCCTTATTTGCCTCCCAGATCTCATAATTCTGGGCAAAATTGGAAGTGCTGAGCAGGAATGAAGTATTATCAAGTGAGGATCAGACCATCCACAATCCCATTAGTCCAAACTGGATTAATTATTACTGGAAGTGCTAAAAGTGCACATAGGGCTAAATGGGTCATGGAATTTCATGGGTTAAGCAAAAAGGGGATTTGTCACTGAGAAAAACTTTATCAATAAATAGTTAATTGAACCCAAACTTGCTGAAGAGAGCTCTTAATGTAAAGATTTTTTATATTTTTATATAAACCACCATTAAATTAGTCCCTTGGAACTCCTGGCAAGACATCAGGAGCAGCATCACATGGGAAGTGACCTCCTGCAGCAGGGAATGAACTGAGGGAGAGGAAGGGCACCAGGGATCCCAGGGCTCTGTTCCACCAGTGAGAGGGACAGGAATATTGGGATATTGGCACTAATATGGTAGAGAACTCCATGTGGGAGGCATCCACTAGACAGCCACTTCCATGGGATTTGCAAACTATGAAGGAGACACCTGAGCAGCCTGGGGGTTTCAAGTGGCACATTCCAATCCAGGTCAGCTCTGAGGTTCCCCCAAAGTGGGAAAACCTCTCTGCTGTGACATCAGAAGGAGCTGGGATTTGGGGGGAATGGACTGCCGTCGCTGATGGAATCATGGAATTATGGAATATTCTCAGCAGGAAGGAACCTACAGGGATCATCAAAGTCCAGCTTGGCCCTGCCCAGACCCCCCAACAGTCCCACCCTGGGCATCCCTGGCAGCGCTGTCCAAAGGCTCCTGGAGCTCTGGCAGCCTCGGGGCCGTGCCCATTCCCTGGGGAGCCTGGGCAGTGCCAGCACCCTCTGGGGGAAGAACCTTTCCCTGATCTCCAGCCTGAGCCTGCCCTGGCCCAGCTCCAGCTGTTCCCTGGGTGCTGTCCCTGTCCCAGAGCAGAGATGGGAGCTGCCCTTGGGAGGAGCTGCAGCCCCTGAGGAATCTCCCCTCAGTCTCCTCTGTTCCATCTTAGCATTCCAAGTGCCCTCAGCCCCTCCAGACCCTTCCCCCTCCCCATGTCCCTCCTTTGGTCTCTCTCCAACAGCTTTAGACCCTTCTCTTCAGGTGGGACTGTCCCAGCCCAGAGCAGAGCAGGACAATTCCCCCAGGCCCAAGGTGCCCCCAGGACAGGGATGTCCCTCCTGCCTCCAGGGCCCTGCTGGCTCCACCCTCTCAGGTTCTGTTCCAGAGGATTTATGGTTCACACAACACAACAAGGAGCTGGATTTTAATGAAATCCCAGGTCCATCCCTGCTGCACATTCCACCTGATCCTGCTTCAAATCCCAAAGCCTTCTCCACGGCTCCCCAGTTCCTCACCATGCACAGGTCAGCTCTCACCACTCCCAGTTTCCCAACGTTCTCTCCTGCTTGCAGGTTGGAGTTGTCAAGTCTCCTTAGGGTGTCTTCTCTTCACCCATTTCACCTTTCCTCAGCCTTACCGGTTCCCCTGGATTTTTCCTTCCTTCCAGTCCCTTCCCATAAACTTTGAGTCCAGCTAATTTCTGTTTTCAGCAGCTGTAACTTTACCTACCCTGCATTTTTCTCTCCCAAAAAAGTGAAACTTCCTCTAAGTCTTTCAGGAGCAGAGCAGCTGCTGTCATCCCAAAGTTCTCCTGCTGGATCCACTCCCTCCTCCCTCATCCTGCCGGACACAGCTTTGCTTTCCCACCTGGCTGACCTCCACCATCTCCTTCTCCTCCTTCCTCACCAGCAGCCATTGGTATCAATAATGCTGAATTATGAATTGGCTTAATGCTATTAAATAATTTACTCATTATTTTAAATTCTTCCAGCAGCTTTTTGTAGACTAGTGCTTACCTAAGGAATTCAGTTTGGAATTCCTGAATGTTTGGTACTGTATTAATTAAAACAAAATAGAAAAATAAACAAGAATTGAGAAGTTAATGGAATAACTTATGGTCATTCTGTGGAAGGAATAACTCCAAACTGTCTACAGTTAGGAAAGATGATTTAAAGTTTAATTTGGGAGAAATAATAGGATGTAATGGAATCCATGACAATAATCAGGGCCTTATCTCAAAATGTCAATCTTGGCTCATCTGCTATTCTGGGGAAGATGATTTTGTTATCAATAATAGAAGGAATTGGTCCCTCTCCTCAGAGTCTTGTTCATACCAGGCAGATTCTTCTCTGTCCAGTTATTCTGGAGTTCTCACCAAAAATAAATCCCAAGGCTAAAATGGAAGTAATTCTTTTAACCATCAGTTAACTCCAGCAGTGTCTTTGGGGCTGGGAACACCACCCTGCTCTGGCCTGGCTCCCTCAGCACCCAGAGGGAAAGGGGGAGCACAGGGAGCCCATTTCAGGGGGAATGCAGGATCTTCCCTCCAGGACAAACCCTCCACAGCCACTTCCATGTAAAGAGCTGAAGCCGGAAAGAGGAAAGTTCCTCTTTTGTGTCATTTGACCAAATCCCACTGAATCATGGCAGAAAAATCCTCATCCCTCTTTAGTCCTCTGTTTGAAAACTGGCCCAGGCAGACATTGTGAATATTAATTCATTAAAATAAATTCATTAAAATGAGGACACTTAATTGCATTGTCCCATATCCAACTGCACCTGTAGGATTTTGTCACAGTGACAGGTGATCCACAACCCCCCTGGGGTGACCCAGGAGCTGGCACTCAGGGATGTCCCATCCATGGCTCCTTTCTCTTAACTCCCACATGCTCATGGTGGTCAGGAGCTGGGAGGCTACGGGACAATGTCACATCTGTGTTCCTGGCAGGGAGGAACCCTCCAGAGGCCCTTTAAACTACATTTAGAGGTGCACAGGATATCCTGAATTGGGAGGGACCCACAGGGATCACTGATCCATCCCCCAGCCCTGCCCAGACCCCCCAACAGCCCCACCCTGGGCATCCCTGGCAGCGCTGTCCAAAGGCTCCTGGAGCTCTGGCAGCCTCGGGGCCGTGCCCATTCCCTGGGGAGCCTGGGCAGTGCCAGCACCCTCTGGGGAAGAACCTTTCCTGATCTCCAGCCTGACCTGCCCTGGCCCAGCTCCAGCCGTTCCCTGTGTCCCAGGGAGATCAGTGCCTGCCCCAGTGCTGTAAATCCCAAAAATGCACCCAAACATCAGGAGATCCTGCAGAGAATCCTGACCTCACAGATTTGGTGGGATCCTTTGTTTCAGGAATTTGGCAATAGCTCTTAATTTCTAAGAGGAATTGGGTGTCCCAACACCTGCACCCAGCCTCGTGCACAGGACCAGACACTACTGCAGGAGTTGTTCCACCTTGGATCAAGTTCTGGGTGAAATCTTTCATTTCTATCCCTACAATGACTCTTCTCAGAATCACTTTTGAGAGCTGGATTGTGACAAGCCAGGCTCAGGACTGTGGTCTTAGCAGACAGAAAATAATCACTGTAATAACTCTTCTTCCTGTGCTTCTTTACTCTCCTGGAATGATTCACTTCATTCCTGTCACCACTGATCAGCTCCAGCCAATGCAAATTCCAGCTGCAGGAGGAGACTCTATTTTCTCCTTGCTCCATGAGATTCATCTTAGTGAAAAAAAGCTTCTGGAATTACACCTGCTTAATAAAAATTACCTGCCTGATGCAAGTGGAACGGTCTAACACAGGAATTCTTGGCAAGGAAAGGTGTCCAGTGGCCTCTCCAACACTTCTGGAGCTCTGGGGTTTCCTTACAACACTGCTCCAGACCACTGGAGCAATTAATGTGGGGCAATTCATGTAGGACAATTAACCTGAACCCAGATCTCATCTCTATAACTTGATTAGAAACCCTCCTGGTTCCTGTGAGCTGCCAGGACCCGAGGGTGGGGTTCAGGTGTCCCCAAGGGGGTCCCTCTGCCCAGGGGAGACACAGTGGGGGCTGTGGGGTTTTGAGCCATCCTAAAGGAGGGATCTGAAACAGCTGATCCTAAAAATGCCTGTTTCCCTCTTGGATCTCCAGGCAATCCACAGGCTGGCTTAGCTGTGGATGTCCTTCCGTAGGTTAAATTAGGAGCAATTAATCCCATCCTGAGCACTCCAAATGAAAATAAATTCCTCTGTCGCTATCCAATGAAAAATTCCCAATAAAATTCCCAATAAATTCCCTTTCTGTGTTGAATATTGATCAACCCAGGCTCTTCCACCTCTCACACCTGAAGCCTCTGTGAACAGGAGATCCATCTCCTCACCTGGGACACGTCCTGATAGAATTACAGAATCACTCCCCCTGTCCCTGTCACACCCTGTCCCTGTCACATCCCCTGTCCCAACCTGCTCTCCTGACAAGTCCAGGTCCTTTCCACTGAGGCTTTTTTGGGTTGTTCAGCTGCTGGACGTGGCAATGCCAATTTTAGTGGTTGGACTCCAAGGTCTTGGGGGTCTTTCCAAGCTTAATAATTCCATGGATTCTCTGATTCTGTGGATGCTCTTGAGTCACTGCTGGGGTCTGTCCAGCCTGGCTGAACGTCCCGGATGGAGAACTTCCCTTCTCCCCTTGGTTCATTACAAAACCCCATTGTTCCTGCCAGAAGAAAGTTGTGATTTATAAAAACCTTATACAGTTTTGCTCATTTGCAGCCGTTAAACCCCAGAAAATTATCCCAGTGTGAATGCACTGCAGGGAGTGACATTGACAATCCCATGGTGTCACAAACATCAGGATCAGCCTGAGATGTGGCCATGGGAACACAGAAACAGAATCCCTGCAAGGAAAACGGTGAAGAGGACAGAGAAGAGGGGAGAGGAAAAGAAAAAAAGGAAGGGATGTGATAAAGAAATGCACCAAAGCATTTTCATTTATCAGAACAAATCTGTTCTCCTGTTTGCTGAAGCAGCTCATGAATTATGTTGGGCAAACAGACAAACTCAGTAACTAAAGGCACATTAGTTCCTTCATCTCTGTTTATGAATGTGGAGTGTAAGAGAAACATGATAGGAAAAGGAATGGATATGGATAATTCTCTTTTTTAAATTAATAGCTGTGTATTTCTCTGTGGCTCATCCATCTCAGTGTGGCCTGTGCAGGAGCAGGATCCTTCCAGCTGAACTTCCACTGCCCCATCACAGCAGAGCTACAGAAGGTGTTCCCATGGAACGGGAACCTGAGACACAGAGGTGCCCAGGGCTGTGTATTTGTGGTGAATGCAGTTGGTGACAAGGCCCAAGGGTGTACCAAGGCTCAGGATGGAGGCCAGGTCTGTTTAACACCTTTACTGATGACCTGGATGAGGGCACTGAGTGCTCCCTCAGCCACTCCACAGCTGACACCAAGCTGGGGGAGTGGGGATGTGCTGCAGGGGAAGGGTCTGCAGAGTGGTTTGGCCAGGCTGCATCCATGGACTGAGAGCCATGGACTGGGGGGCAGCAAGGCCAAGTGCCAGGTCCTGCCCTGGGCTCACAACAACCCCAGGGAGTGCTCCAGGCTGGGGCAGAGGGGCTGGGAAGTGCCCAGCAGGAAAGGCTCTGGGGGCGCTGGTGACAGCGGCTGGACATGAGCCCAGCTGTGCCCAGGTGGCCAAGAGGCCAAGGGCACCTGGGCTGTGCCAGCACTGGGGTGGCAGCAGGAGCAGGGCAGTGCCCGTCCCCTGAGCTGGCACTGCTGGGGCACCTCCAATGCTGGGGCAGCTCTGGCACCCTCCTGACAGAGAGACCTGGAGGGGCTGGAGCATGTCCAGGGAAGGGAACAGAGCTGGGAAGGGGCTGGAGCCCCAGGAGAGGATGAGGGAGCTGGAAAGGGGCTCAGCCTGGAGAAAAGGAGGCTCAGGGGGGACCTTGTGGCTCTGCACAACTCCTGACAGGAGGGGACAGCCGGGGGGGGTCGGGCTCTGCTCCCAGGGAACAGGGTCAGGAGGAGAGGGATCAGCTTCAGGCTGGGCCCCTGGATCCCTGGCAGTGCCCAAGGCCAGGCTGGACAGGATTTGGAGCAGCCTGGGACAGTGGAAGGAGTCCCTGCCCATGGCAGGGGTGGCACTGGATGGGCTCTCAGGTCCCTTCCCACCCAAACCATTCCATGGTTCTGACATGTCTTGGATGCAGCCAAAGGTCCTCACACCAGTGCTGCTCCATCCCAGAGGTTCCCACGCGGGATGAGGTGACAGCCAAGGGTGGTGGATGTGTTCCAAGGACTCAGCATCATCCTTGCACACACAGGAATGGCAAGCAGGGAAGCGCTGGAGAGTGGGGTAATAACTGGGGATGAGCAAGGACATGCAGGAGAAGAAGGAAAAATGCAGAAGGGAGGGTGGAGAAGACCTGGAGAAAACAGAGGAATTTTGTTTTGTGTGTGGGAGGATGAGTGATGGGCCCTGGTGTGGGAAAGCAGGGCCTGAATGCAGAGTTGAGCTGCAAACACAATAATGACACAAATTCCAGGGAAAACACAGTTTTTCATGTAAAACTGATGTTTCCTCATAGACCTTTATTTATCTGAAAAAATGAAGAGCAATCTCTGAGCCATGTAGGAGCATTTGTCACCTGAGAAGGTGCAGGCAGGAGAAGGGGCTGGTTATTCAGACAAATTATATTCAGATTATTAGTGAGCCCAAGCACTGTGGGAGTTCTACAACCCCAAACAAGCAGGAGTCTTCTCTGGTTTTAAAAATGAGCACATCCTGAAGCCCCACAGAACTGCAGGGAAAAGAATTCCATCTCCTGGAATTCCTGTCAGGCTTTGTGTCCTGGTGGAAACAGGGATATATATTTATTTAACACAAAAAAGTGCAGATGTGATTAAGAATTTAAAGAGGTTCTGTGCCATGGTTCTGATGGCTTTTAAGCCTCTATTTGTCAAGGGTGGACAGAGAAGTTGTCTATAAAAACAAAGACTAACATCCCTTTTCCACACCAATACCTCATCCATTTTTTTATATTTTCCTCAAGTTTTTGAGCTGCCCTTCAGCTCCCAGCCAGGGATTTCCTGTCTCTGCTCCCACCTGTAAAACAGGGGTCTGATGCCTCCTCCAAAAATTGAAACAACTCTCAGAAATAACAGTCAGGGGGAAAAAAATAAAATATAACAAAAATAACATTACCTGAAACCATTCCCAAGGTCACAAAGTCAAGCAGTTAAAAATTAAGAGGTGTCAGATTTAAGCTGCCTGGAAAATCTTCATTTTGCCCTGCTGTGTGTGTGCATTCTAATCCAGCCTTAAATATGGGATCATTCCTGCTCCTGAGGCAGATCCTGCTAGTTCCAGGCTCGGAACAGACTTGCTCCTGGAACAGCAGCTCTTCAATATTTCATTGGGTCTCATCGTTCAGTGTGTGGCTCCATGCATTATTTACTGCAGACAGCACGGAATACAGAATTATTAATTTCTTACCAGCTTTTTCTTTTGTGCTTCCCCACCCAACCTTTCTTCTTCCCTGAATTTAATGAATTTATCTGAACAATGCATCTGAGGGGGGAATCAATGAAAACTTTTCCTTTATGGGTGGGGGGAAACGATGCATGCAAAAAGGACTAAAGTCAAAACAATCTTATTTTTGGGGTTGCATTTTGGCTCTCTGGCCTGGCTTTCTTTAGCACTGGCAGGTTTTTAGGGATCTCTGTTTCCAGAGCACGTTGGGCTGGGTGGGTTCTGCCTTGAGCCCCAGGGGATTTAAGGCTCAATTCACCCTCCCAGAAAAGAGATATCAAACCCCGAGCTGATTATCCTGCCCTTAGCAGGCTGCTGCTCTCCCTGCAGAATAAAGCAAATAAGGAGCCAGACAGCTCATTTTGGGTTGTCCCAGGTGAATCCTTTCCATGGAATTAATGAGGAAAAAATCCCAAGGGACTCTGCAGCCCTATTTGTGCAGAGCTGGGTGAGTGAGCAGAGGGAGGACGGGAATTCTGGGGTCGCGGTGGGGATCGGGGCTGGGAAGGGCCACACTCAGCTCCTGCCCCTGCTGCAGGACTCAGGGGGTGCTCAGGGATCAGGGATCAGCCTTCTCACGGAATCACGGGATCTCCCGAGCTGGAAGGATCCCTCCCACAAGGATCAGTGGGTGCTGGCTCTGCCCAGGACACCCCAACAGCCCCCCCAGAAGCACCCAAAGGCTTTTATGAAGTGCACTTTTTCAGTGGCCACCTTCTGTGAAAGTCACCTCCTGCTCTAAACATCTGCCACTCACTTGGTCTTGTCAGTGTCTCACACACAGGCACACGTGGGATTAGCCAGTTCTCCTGGAATTCTGCCTCTGGAGACAACCTGCCTTTGCTCCATGAGGGAGTTTTGGTGATGGAATGAATTCCAGTACACAGACAATGGGAAATCTCTTCATAGGGCGGCTTCTGGGACTTCCCATAATGTCTGTTTTGGGAAAAAAAAAATTGGCTGTTTTGGAAAAAAAAAATTGTCTGTTTTGGAAAAAATTGTCTGTTTTGGAATGAGGAATCCAAGGCTGAGCCCTTCAGCATTATTTAACTTGATCCAGTGAGTGAGGGAGGCTAAAGCTCAGCTCAAGGGTTCTTCCCACAAAGTCAAAGCAGGAGGAAATATTTTCAGCTGGAAGAAATATTTCCTTCCCAAGGAATTGACTTGCAATAAGACTCACTTACTATAAAGCTACATTTCTCTTTGCAGTGCAGTATTTCCATGGGAGGAAAGTGGTTTGTTCACCAGTTGTGGTGGTGGAGGGGGATTCTCACTCTTACCTCCAAGCTGTGCTGCACTAGGGATGAAATTCTTCAGCCCTCATAAGATAGTGGGGGAAAAAAGAGAAAATTCAGATTGAACTGAATCCTGAGAAATATTTTTGGATGCTTCAACCAAACAGAAAGAAATCTCTGCAGCAGGAATGCTGGGAAGTTTATTCCCAGCAGCCACACCCAATTTTTTGGGTTTTGGGTTCATGCGGTTCTGCAGTATTTAATTCAAAATAAACTCCCTTTAAACACTCAGATTCCAACTGGGATTAAACAAAAGGTGAAAAATTCAAATTTCCCACTGGGCAGAAGCTGGAGGTACTGCCAGGAGGAAAGGCAGTGGCAGATATTAGGTGGAGTGATCTCCAGGGGCAGCAGAGCTGGCACTGCCCTCGGAGAAGAGAAACCAGATCCAGGAAGAACACTCCCATGGAAACAGAGGGATCAGTTTAGGTTTAGGCTTAGGGTTAAGGCTTAGGAGTGTGGCTTTCTGGGGACCTACAAGAAAGGTGGACAGAGCTGGGGACAAGAGATGGAGTGACAGGACACAGGGAATGGCATCACAGGGACAGAGAGGAGGTGGCAGAGCAGCAGGAGGGAGGAACCTCTGGGCACATGAGGCCTCCAAAGGCCCAAAAAAAGACCAACCTCTCATTTTTTTATATCTTCAACACCAGGATCTTCATCTCTGTGAGAGCTGGGGGTGCTCACCTGGAGAGGAGAAGGCTCCAGGGAGAGCTCGGAGCCCCTTGCAGGGCCTAAAGGGGCTCCAGGAGAGCTGGAGAGGGACTGGGGACAAGGGATGGAGAGACAGGATACAGGGAATGGCTTCCCAGTGCCAGAGGGCAGGGATGGATGGGAGATTGGGAATTAGGAATTGTTCCCTGGCAGGGTGGGCAGGCCCTGGCACAGGGTGCCCAGAGCAGCTGTGGCTGCCCCTGGATCCCTGGCAGTGCCCAAGGCCAGGCTGGACAGGGCTTGGAGAAGTCTGGGACAGTGGAAGGTGTCCCTGCCATGGCAGGGGTGGCACTGGGTGGGTTTTAAGGTCCCGTCCCACCCAAACCATTCCATGGATCTGTGATTCCATGGTCTCGTTGAAGCCCACGCTCCCAGGAGGAGCCAATGTCATAAAGGGCCATTCCCCGGTTGTGGCGTTTTCCAAGTGCTGCCTGCTGGGATGAGCTGTGTCAGCATTCCTTGAACACAACTCTGATACCAAACACAGAACTTTGGGCCTGAAAGGACCACTGTGCTATTTAAACTGATTTTATGGACAGAGATTTTTTTTTCCCTTGTTAAGTGTGGAATGAGCCTGATAATTTATGTTTAATCAAACATCCTGCAAACAACATCTGGATTTTACTGGATGAGGTGGGGTCTGCACTTGTGGCCCTTCAGGAGCCTTTCCCACTTTTTATACTTTTATTTTTAATTTGAATTTGTGCTGCTTCACCACCCACTGCTGGACACTTTGCTGGTGCTTCACAGAGCACATTCCCACGTCCTTCCCTCCAAGCCTGTTTACACATCACATAACAAATCGTTTTTCAGCCTTGTCTATTTTTTTTTTTTTTTTTGATAGCCAGAATGTATTGAATTCCTTCTGTGTTTCATAAAAACTCATTTCCCAAGCTTCCAAATAATTGTATTGCTGCTCACTCTTCTAGCTTCAATTTTTCACTTGACTAAATGCACTTTTGCAAGATTAATCCCATCATTGCCCCATGAGATGTAAAATAACCAACTAATCCCGGGTTTATCTATTTGCAGATCACCCCCCAAGCTTTTTATCCCTGGGCTGGGGAGATCCCATGAAAATTTTGGATTTTGAGGGGAGAAGAGGTAGAGTTTGTGTGCAGACAGCGAGAGGGTTGGTGCCTTTGGCAAAGCTCCTCACACACCTCGTTGGTGATGCAGAAATTGTGACATTAACGGGACACTGGGTGCTTTGTCCTGGTTTTGTGGGGCTTGGCACAGGCTCTCGTCATGTTTGCCAAAGGTTTTGATGTCTCCTTCTGTACCTGGCTGTACTTAATGATGAAATAAAACCAAATCCGCCTCTGGGAGAGTCCACGGCTGGGTTGGAGGCAGAAGTGTCCCAGTCTCCCCAGGGAATCCCAGCCATGATCACCAGGATCTTTTCCAGCGCTTTAATGGACAAATTCTATGGCATATTTATGTCTTGGTTTGGAAATTTTCCCTCATTTGGAATTCTTGGGATAAAAGCAGACACTGATCCACCTTTAATGCTTCCATTAATGCTTTAATGGAAGCAGCAGGAGCTTCCATTGATCTGCTCTGTGGTTCTGGCAGGAGGAGTCTGAAAGCAGAGGGGTTCAAGGGGCCAGTTCCTCCTGTCCTTAGTGTGCTTCTATCTCACATCCTTGACACACCATGGAAGGCTGTCCAGTGCTCCAAAATAAGGGAAAAAATCCACCAGGGGAATCCCAGACATGATCACCAGTATCTTCTCCAGGGCTTTAATGGACAATCACTACGGGACATTCATGCCTTGGTTTAGAAATCCTCCCTCATTAGGACCTCTTGGAGCAGTTACAGGAATGAGATGATCAGCAGGCGCTGATCCATCTTTGATGACCCCAGGATTTAGAACAGGAGCTTTCATTGATCGGCTCGGGGGTTCTGGCAGGGGCAGGCTGAAAGCAGAGGTGGCTCAAGGGGCCAATTCCTCCTGTCCCAGGTAACCATGAGAAGGGTCCTTGGTGTGGTCCTGTCCCATGTGCTTCACACTCCCTGGAATGTTGTCCAATACTCCAAAATAAGGGAAAAACCTGCCCCTGCCAGCTTGGGCTCCATGGAAGAAATGAGTGCAAGGGAGAGACAGCAGTGCGTGATGTCCGAGGAACCCTCTGCAGCTGGAAAACTTGGAAGCATCCTTACATCCTTAGGTGAGAACTGCACCCTACAGAGCAGGATCTGAGAGTGCCCAGACTTAAAATTGCAGGATAGATCCCAACAAAGCAAAGATTCTAGGAGCAACAAGTGCTCAGCTTTTATTTCCAAGTTGTTATTTGTGCTTTAAGTGGAGTTTTAGAAAATGTCCAGGGCCAAACCCAGCCTCCAGTGCGTCCCAGGGAGGGAAAGGAGCCAGGTTAGGACTCAGTCTGGGAATCGAGACAAGAACTTGACAGGAAATCTGGAGCAGAAAATTCAGTCAATAAAACTCAGCCCATCCCAGCTGGTGGAGATCATTTCCCTGAGGGGATGTATCCTGTTGCATATATGTAAAGCTTTATAAAATAAGGGCCTTGTTACTGGGTCCTTTAGCATCACTGGGGCATGGGATGAGCTCTTGTGTCAAAAGAATATTGCCTTTGGCTGTATTACAGCCAGCTTCATCTTGATTCAGGAAACTGAGAACATAGAGGGTGCCTTAGGTTGAAAGATGTGGCTGGGGCTGTGAATTCTATCCCCATCTGTCAGAGCTGGGGCAGTTCTCTGCTGTTCTTTGGGCAGTTTTTTCTTTATCTCTCCCACAGCCAATCCTCCCTCCAGGAGATCTCTTCTGTTCATGGACACTGAGTGTCCCTGCATGGCTGAGAAAATTCCATCAGCCCATGGGGAGAGGCTCTGCCCAGGGGAGGAGCCAAGCATTCCTACCTGGATCCAATCTGACCTTGGAACAGCACAGCAGCCTTTGCCCACTGCATTCCCAGAGGAGCAGCTTTCTGCCCCACTGCATTCCCAGAGGAGCAGCTTTCTGCCCCACTGCATTCCCAGAGGAGCAGCTTTCTGCCCCACTGCATTCCCAGAGGAGCAGCTTTCTGCCCCACTGCATTCCCAGAGGAGCAGCTTTCTTCCCCACTGCATTCCCAGAGGAGCAGCTTTCTTCCCCACTGCATTCCCAGAGGAAGCCCAGGCCCATCTCCAGCAGCCCTGGAGCTTCAGAGGAAAACTCCAGCCTTGTCCAGGATCCTGCTCCAGCAGAAGCACAGCTGGCACTGCAGGAGGGCTGAGCCCCCATGGAATGGCACTGCTGCCACTGCCCTGACCCACAGCCTGCCAGGGCCTGCTCTGACTCTGGCAGTGGTTTGTTTTGTTTTACTGCATTTTTTATTTTACTTTATTTTTGTTTTCTTCCCTAATAAAGAACTGTTATTCCTATTCCCCTATCTTTGCCTGAGAGACCCTTAATTTCAAAATGATAATAATTTAGAGGGAGGGGGTTTACATTTTCCATTTCAAGAGAGGCTCCTGCCTTCCTTAGCAGACACCTGTCTTTTCAAACCAAGACACAGGGCTTTTGCTAACCTGTCACGTGGGCACTCCAGTATCCTGTATTCCCTGGAGACTCCCGGCTGGTTTGGGCAACTCTTCCTTCAAGGGAATGAAATAGATTGGACTGCAATGCCTTGATCTGAGCCTTTTTCAGCTCCACAGTTCAGGAATAATTAAAGACACTTTACAGGAGTTGTATTCTTTGGAGGGATTATCTCCAAGCAGATTTTTCCATGCTGGAGATCTCCGACCTTTGCTGTAACTATAGCAGCGACCAGGAAGGGAGCATATTTCCCTTTTTGGTGTCTGTGCAGACACTGCACAGCTCTGGCTTAACTAAACTCAGTTTATTGGATTACAGACATTTCCTTCAAAAGACAGTAGAGAGGTCACAGTGGTACCAATTCTTGGGGGATTCTAGACTTGGTTTTGCCACTGGTGACAGAAAACCTGCCCTGAGGAGCAGCATCTGCTGTCAATGATCACCTCCTGCCAGGACTGAGTGTGTCAGGAGGGGCTGGCAGAGGGGGTTGTCTCTCCTAGAAGGAGTTCCATGGATGCCAAGGAACAGGTGGGACATTGGCACCGTCCCTGCAGCTCCAGTTCTGCTGAGATGAAGGTGGAATTTCACAGCATAACCTGCCCAGACTGTTGGGCAATTTCTCCATTACCTGGAGGATTTCTTCCCTTCCTTCCTTCCTTGGACAGTAAAATGAACAATTATCCCACTTATTCCTGAGCTGGCCATTCCCTTCATGCTGTGGATTTGCTGAGATCCATCCCACCTCTCCCTGCCCTAATCCAGACACTTTCAGGATGCATAATCCTGGTGTTTGTTGCTGTTTCTGGAATAAAAACTCACATATTTGTGACTAAATCAATCCATTTAATCCCATCTGCTGCCCTTTTCTCTCTGCTTGGTCCAAGTCCTGTCCCACCTTTTTGGCAGAAAAAAAGGAGGAGAAAAGAGGAGCAGAACCTCACAGTGGGAGCAGGAACCTGCACCCTGGATGAGTTTGCTGCCTTTTGTTGTCACAAGGATTTCTAACATTTTCTCCTAATCTCATTCCTTCAGCGTATTCCAATCACTTCCACTCTGTGAGCATTGATAATTTAATTCCCAGCCTGTATTTTCCCTGTTTTCAACAATTTTTTATCCATGTGAGGATCTTGCCCCTCATTTCATAGCAGCTTCGCTTCTTTAAGATACTTTAAATCTTTCTTTTTGGTGTAGAATGCCTTTGGAAATGCAAGTCCTTTATCAGCTGGGTCTCCCTTATCCCTGTGACCATGGGCTCCTCCAAAGGGCCATTTCCCTTTACAGAACTCCTTGGATTCTCTCCATTATCTTGTTTCATCCATGGATCCTCTTACAGATCACAATTATCTGGTAGGGATGTGCTGCTACTCCAGATTTTCCTGAACATTACACTGGGCACTCTTTAAAAATGGGAACCACGCTGGGGATTTGACCTTGGCCTTGAGGCATTTTTACATTCCAGCTTTCCTACCAGTTATTAAAGCAGCGATTCCCCAGTGGAATCCTCAGGTATCAGGGAAGAACATCCCTCCTCTGGGGGATTTGTGAATACCTTTGGATCTGTTCCAGGATCTCCTTCATTATGGGAATGATGCTTTGATGTGTCCCCTTCTAAAAAAGGAGCAGGAGCCTCCCTGAGCCCTTCCCCAGTAATAGCAGCTGCAAACATGGCATTTGTTTTTGGCAGGCACTTATTTCCCTAAACTTGGATGATTCTTTGGCATTTCCAGTACCCATTTTGTCTCTGGATAGTCCAGCTGGCTTCTCTTGGCCTTTCCAAACTCCTGGTGGTGAAACTTATTTGCTCAAAATCCCAGTGTGACCTCTGCTTTCTACATCACAGACAAGGATTTGGTGACTGTTCTTCCATTTTGCTCTTATTTCCATTCTTTTTATTTTATTCTCTATTTCAAAACAAGAGACGTAATAAGAAAGTATTTCCATTTAATAATTTAGCACCCATTTTTGAATTTAAACCTATTTTCCTTTCTTTTTCTTAATTTCCTCCCCCCCCCCCCGAATTTCAGCACTTCCTGATGACTTGGAACAGCTTTTCCAGGAACATTTCGCTCAGGTGTGCCCTGGGTGCAGTCAGGTTGAGAATTTATTTTCCTCTTGCTGTTGCCCTGACTGATTTCCCCGTTCTGTGTGTAATGGGAATTTCCTGCCACCCACCCCAGGAAATAAAGCAGGGAGGGAATGTTACCCATAATATCAGTTTGTTGGTTTCTCTAATTCCATTCCCTGTAAAGCTGTCTGGGAACACCAAGGGAATGACCTCTTGATTCTCACAGCAAGACAGGATTGTGCTGGGAAAGAATTAAGGCCTGGGATGTGTAGGAATAGCAAACAGATCCCTCTTTTCCCTGAGCCAAGAAAGCTGAACCAGCAGTGCTGAACAAAGTGGGTACAATCCACAAGTCCTTGTCTAATTCCAGTTTGGACATCAAGCCTTTGGAAATAAATCCTCTTTCCATTACAGGAGCTGTGCTGCTACAAGCAGAGCAGGCAGGGCTACAGGAATATTTGTCAGGACAGCTCAGTTTGCCGTGTCTACAATCCAGAATATCCAGGGAACAAATAAATACCATGAGCGAGAACAAGGCAGCTCCTTCCCCTCCACTCTGTCCTACTGCAGCACAAGGAGGGTCACCGAGAACTCCAATTCCATTTATTCCCCCTGGCTGACCCATAGCCTGCTTTACAAGCTTTCCTCCATTTTTTTCACCTCAAAATAATTTCAGTTTCTTGCCCCTGCTGTACTGTTTGGAAAGTCATTCCAGGATATAATTCTATAGTGGTTTGGGGTTTTTTTCTGCCTTCCAGTGTAAATTTATTCATGGCCACTCTGACATTATTGGAGCATTATCCTCTAACTTAAATATTCTTCTTTTGTTGTTACTTAGTCAACCAGTGTGTGCTGGATTAAGGTTCTGGGTTTTTTTTTTACCTAGAGATAAAGTAACTGAGAAGCATTTAAAAAATGTTTATTCTATTTTTAATCTTATATAAAAAATAAAATAATAAAAATATTTTAATTCACACTATTACAATCAAGAACTATTTCATAATTACAATACATTATAAACATTTCTTAATTTATTAACTTTTACTACACCATACTATAAATATCTTAAAGTTAATCTTCTAAAATTACCTCTCATTAGTCTTACTACAATACATATTTTATAATTCTATTTCTCTAAAGTATCTAATTTTAATTATAAAACCATCTTTTAAAACTTATTTCTAATTCCATTTCTCTCTTAACAATATCAATCCTATTCTATAACATTTCTAAATCCACATTTCTTATCTCAAAGTTTATATATAAATATATACTATATAAACCTTCTATCAGACTTTAAAAATTCTCTACAAATTCATTTCCCACAAGTGTGTTTTAAAGAGCCACTGTGTTGACTCCAAGACTTTATTTTCCTGGGTTAAATAGTCTTGGGAGCTTCTGGAGTCATTGCAGCCTGAGAGCTGCTCCCTCAGCCCTGGGATTTTCTCCTCTGGGTGTTCAAGAAGTGGCACTTGAGGTCTGAACTCATATCTACCACAGAGCCAATAATATAAATAATAACAATTCTATCCCAGTTCTCCGTTATCCTGAAGCATCCTCCAGTCCTGCCTTAATGGCCCAGCCATTATTTGATAATTCTGTCAAAAAAGGACTTGATGTTATTTAATTAATTAATTGATTGACTTGTTTTCTCCTGAAAATCCAGAGTGATGGATGGCAGAGAGCCCCAGGGACACTCCGCTCCCAGGGATTTCACTTCTGGATGCCAGAGGCATGGAGGAGGCGCTGTTTCCTCTGTTTTGGGGTCTGCAGGGTGTGACATCCCCTCTTTTACTGCTGGGACACCCCAACCCCTTCCCAGCCCCAGCAAACTGAGGCCTGCAGAGGAATGGAGAGAAATACATTGGCAGTATTAATAGTGGCACACCACTTTGCTGCCTGGGGCTCCAGCTCGTACGGGCGCTCCAGTGTGTCCGGCACGGCAGCGCTCAGCGGCAGAGTCACTTCATTCCAGCCATGATAGTCAATAGTGTTGGATTAAGCCCTTTTCTGACCCAGAGATGGGGCAGCTGAGAGGTGTTTTAAAAACTTTTATTCCATTTTCAGTCTCATGAGAAGGGTGAGACAATACAGATGTTATAATTCACGCCATCACAATCAGAAGCCAACTATTTCCTAATTACAAAACACTGTAAGTGTTTCCTGGCCTGTCAGCTTTAGCCACACCATGCTGTAGATGCCTTAAAGCCAATGATCTAAAACTACCCCTCGTGGGTCCCTCTACAATGCACTTTCATAGTTCTGTTTCTCCAAAGTATCCAGTCTTATTTGCAAGGCCATCTTTGAAATTTGTTTCTAGTTCCATTTCTCTCTCAACAATGTCTGTCCTATTCCATGGCATTTCTGAGTCAGCATTTCTTATCTCAAGGTTTGCACACAGATGCACACTGTGTGGGTCTTCTGCCTTTGAGAATTCCCTACAAATTCATTTCCCACTCATAGTCAATCTCTATTCTCTGGCAGACTTGCACACAGGCCAGATGGGGCTGGTGAAGGGTGAGTGGGTTTTGCTGACCACCCCTTGGCTCTCCAGCTCACGGATCATTCTGTGGATGGGGATCACGGCATCCCGATTCATTCAATACTGCCAGTGATGCACTGTCGAGGTGGCAATTGGCACTTGTTGCTCTTCCACCCTCAGGAGTCCTACTGCAGACAGGTTTTCTGATAGTCCAGGCAAGTTGTTCAACTGCTTCATGTCCTCTGCCTCTCCAGCAGCCATGCCAAAAGCCCACCTGAGTCCCTTTGGGTCTTTGTAGTAGCCATTCTGGAGGAAGTCTATGCCCAGAATACACGGGGCCTCTGGGCCGGTCACAATGGGATGTTTCTGCCACTCCTTCCCAGTCAGGCTCACCTCGGCTCCCAACAGGGTCAATTGCTGTGATCGATCCCCCCGTCACCCCAGCAGTGGAAACAGGTTCTGCCCCCACATGTCCCCATGGTATCAGGGCACACTGCGCACCAGTATCAGCTAAGGCATCGCATTTTTGTGTCTCTGATGTGCCAGGCCATCGGATCCACACCATCCAGAAGATCTGGTTTTCCCGTGCCTCTCCCTGGCTAGAGACAGGGCCCCTCTAGCCCTGGTTATTATTTCTTTCCTGGACATACATGGTAGAGGTACCTTCAAGGATCTGACAGATCATACCCAGCAGCTTGGTCATGGGAGGCCGAGGCTACTTTAATTTTGGTGGAACTCCCTCGGTTAGTATTTCCCTCCTTGAGTTGATGCACCTGTGCTGCCAGGACAGAAATAGGTTTCCCATCCTATGTCTTCCCCATGGTCACACAGGAAGAACCCCAGGTCAGCCCATGAGGTGTACCCTCTCTCCCTAGCTGGGGAACATTGGGCTCTGACTTTGGGGCCTGTGACTTGCACTGGTGCCATACAGGAACTGCTCCTTCTCACCTCCTCCTTCATCTCCCTCATCTCCTCTTTGAGTTCCTTGACCACAGCAGAGACATGAGCCTGCACTGGGCCATTGATCATACTCTCATCATTTCTAAGCTTGTTGGCAGCAGAACCCACTGTCTCTCGGTTGGTATCGGCATTAATCGTTGCAATGAAGGTGGTGTACTGAGATGGCCCAAGATTTGCCAGGCTCCACAACATTTGCCCTGTGCACCTGACCTTGTTGGGGTCATTATCATGCTTTCCATCCCTCCCAAAGAGTACCTCCAATACTGCCACTTCCCTCAGCTGTTGGATCCCTTCCTCAAGGGTGTTCCAGTGCATTCTATGATGGTGCTCCTGCATTCTCTCCCTGTGGACAAACCTCTCTCTGACACTCATTAAAAACCATTCCCAGAGAGAAAGGGACCCTGGCTCCCTTACAAAAATCTGATTCATACCTGAGTCCTGGGTCAAGGGTCCCAAGTTCCTTGCCTCACCACCATCCAGCTGGATGCCTGTACCCATAAAGTCCCAGACCCAAAGTAGCCAGGTTGTATAAGCCTCACATCCCTGTCGTACAATGTCCTTGTGCAAATTATGGAGACTTTTGTACGTCAGGGACTCGGTGATGATCGCAACCTCTGGCTCCCCTGTGGGTTGTGAGGGCCCTCCCCTATTTGAGTGCTCTGATTTCATCTTAGATCTCCTTGTTTCTACAGAGGCAACTGCTGCCGGCTGGGACTGCCTTTGTGGTTCAGCTGGAACCTGGACATTTGTAACATCTGTGGGTTCCACTGCTGCACTATTAGACTGTCCCTCTTCGAGGCAGGGGGAGGGCTTCTCACCAGCTGGGGAAATGCACTCCTTCAGCATCTGGCCCATCTCACATATCTCCTTCACCAGAACCCCCACCCAGTCTGGGTGGTTCATTTCTCAGGTGGGCTGTGGGGCAGGGTCAGGCTCTAGGGCAGCAGCATCCCTAGTCTCTGGAGTAGATATCAGTGAGGTTATCCAGG
Organism: Vidua chalybeata; assembly: GCF_026979565.1. NCBI lineage: Eukaryota > Metazoa > Chordata > Aves > Passeriformes > Viduidae > Vidua > Vidua chalybeata. The sequence continues at coordinate 13,368,722 of NC_071547.1, read as the reverse complement.
TTAATCTTCCCTTATCTCTGAATGCTAAATAGAACAGGCTTAACAGCAACACCAGCCACTGTATGATATCATTAGTATTTAGAGTGGATCTGAACCCTTCAAAAACTGGTGGGGCAGACCCAAAGAGATGGTTAAAGGTTTGGGAGAAAATTTGCCCCAGTGTCATTTCCTCACAGTGGGTACCATTATTAAAGTAACCCCAAAAACATACAGTTAGTGTATGGTAGCTGTGAATCCATGTGCCTGTTTTCCAGAGGAAGTTAAAGATCCATGAATTCCTCACCTTATTCACCCATAAAATAAATTGAGTAACAACCACAGTAGCCTTGGTTATAGGACCCATGTTTAGATAAGGACCTGCAAATGGGAGAAATACAGCCACGATTACCTGCCACCCAAACCAGGGTAAGCTAGGTGACACTTAATGAGGTCTCTGTATCCAGCACACAAAAATTCGAATACTCAAGAACTGTTATTCCCTTTTTCAGCCTTTTTCTCTTGATGCCCTCGAGCCTCACGTTGGGCGCCAAAATCTGTCTCTGTTTGAAAAGACAGGTGTCTGCTAAGGAAGGCAGGAGCCTCCCCTGAAATGGAAAATGTAAACCCCCTCTCTCTGAATTATTATGATTTTGAAATTAAGGGGCTCTCAGGCAAAGGTATGTATGGGAGTAGGAATAACAGTTCTTTACTAGGAAAATTAAGAAAATACAAATGCAATAGTACAAAAAAAAAAAAAAAAAAAAAAAAAAAAAAAAAGAAGAAAGAAAAAGAAAACAAACTACTGCCCCCACTGCCAGAGTCAGAGCAGGCCCTGGCAGGCTGTGGGTCAGGGAGGTGGCAGCAGTACCATTCCATGGGGGCTCAGCCCTCCTGCAGTGCCAGCTGTGCTTCTGCTGGAGCAGGATCCTGGACAAGGCTGGAGTTTTCCTCTGAAGCTCCAGGGCTGCTGGAGATGGGCCTGGGCTTCCTCTGGGAATGCAGTGGGGAAGAAAGCTGCTCCTCTGGGAATGCAGTGAGGAAGAAAGCTGCTCCTCTGGGAATGCAGTGGGGCAGAAAGCTGCTCCTCTGGGAATGCAGTGGGCAAAGGCTGCTGTGGTGTCCCAAAAGCTCAGATTGTATCCAGGTAGGAATGCTTGGCTCCTCCCCTGGGCAGAGCCTCTCCCCATGGGATGATGGAATTTTCTCAGCCATGCAGGGACACTCAGTGGCCATGAACAGGAGAGATCTCCTGGAGGGAGGATTGGCTGTGGGAGAGATAAAGAAAAAACTGCCCCATGAACAGCAGAGAGCTGCCCCAGCTCTGACAGATGGGGATAGAATTCACATCCCCAGCCACATCTTGCATTTCCAACCTAAGACACCTTCCCAGCCCCATCCCAACTCCATCCCCGCCCCATCCCAGCCCCTTCCTGGTCTCTTCCCAGTTTGGTCAAGGCTCCTGAACCTGGGCACAGCTCTTCTCTCCCTGCCCTTGCTCCCAAAGATCTCCTGAGCTGTAAATCATTCCAACATTTCATTTATTGCTCTGAAGCTTCCAGGGAGCCCAGTGCCTGTTTGAATGCCTGGGAATTCTCTGGGAGACAGCGTTTTCCGTGGATGCCTTTGTGCCTTTGCAGGGAGAGAGCATGAGCTGTGCTTGCAGCTCCATCTCAAATTAAGCAGGAAAATGGGATTTTGATCCCAGCTGCACAGACAGCTTCACTGAATTCCTCATTTGTGAAGCATTCATGGCCTTTTCTTTCTATTCCTGCCATCCCTCCCCTCCTGTCCTTCCCCTGCCCTTCCCTTCTCTGCCCAGGAATTATTGATGGGAATTTTGCAAATGGAGCTGTGCTGTTTCCAGTTAATAGAACTCCAATCACTGGCACTGCCCCATTAGAGAGAAAACCTCCCCCAGTAAATTACACCCAGGCCATAAATGGGAGCAGTTCAAGTGTTTTTATGACTCCATAAAACCCTAGAAGTTTATTGCTGTTGAACAAACATGGAATCAGATTTTCAAATCTGGATATGAGACCCCCAAAAGGTCCAAAATATGCATTTCCCTTCAGATCCACTGTGGAAATTATGGAGAGTTTTAAGCCATTAATAAACCCAGGGCTTCTGCCTGGAAGATCTCCCAGCTGGGCCAAAAACATCAGGAAATATCAAAATTCAGTGGAACAAAGCAAAGTCTCCAGTTTAAAATTCCCTTTGTCTACAAAGAGGTCCTGTGAGAACTTTAATAAAGAGCTGAAAAGCAAAGATGGTTTGGACTTCTTAAATCCAGCTTGTGGAAAATGAAAGTAAAAGGGTTTTTTTTCCTATTTCATGAAAAGCTGGCTGCTAAAATATGGCAAAAACAAACACAGCCAGGCCAAACTGGAATATTTAACGTGGGGTTGTTGACCTGATTTCCCAGGAATTGTAAAGCCATTGGAAAAAAACTGATTTTCTAACGGTTGCGGAGACTCCTCTGAACTAAACTGAGCTGAGCTCTGAGCCCTGAGCTCTGCCCTGCAGGGATTAGTGGGACATCACTTGAGTGGAGGCAGGACAGGGAGTGGGATCAAAGCCCTGATCCAGGATTCCTTTTTTCCTGCCTCTGCCCCTTATTGTTATTTTTACTCACTCCTCTCCCATTTGAAGCCAGCCTAGATTGAGCGAGCATGGAAATGTTTGAGCTGCTCCAGGGCTGTGTTCTTTCCCTCTTTTTTCCAGGGATATTCAGGGCCTGGGACACTGGGTTTGTTCTCCTGGCCCACGCAGTGCTGGGAGCAGAGGGAGCAGGGAAAACCCTCAGGGAACATCTCTGAAGAAGGAAAGAAGGAATTTGGGGAATTTCCACCTTTCTTTGTCAGATTTTACTCCCATGGCTCTGGAGTTGGGGTACCCTCATTTGGCAGCTTGTTTGGGCAGGAGAAAGGCACATCCAGCCAGGGAATGATTTCTTCCTAGAGAAATTCTCTCAAAGCCTTGGTTGGGAAGGATGGAGGAAAGAAAGGGTGGGAAGTTCCCTTCTCTAGTGCCAGGAATGGAGCAGGGATTGGGACATCTCAGCCCTGCCCCATATCAATTATTCCTCTCAGTTGTCAAGGGTGGCTTGAATTGTCTGAGCACAGGAATATTCTGGAGCTTCCCCAAAAGTGGTGAGGATTGGGCAGAGCTGGAGTGGAATGGAGAAGGTGGGGGAGTATGGGGAAATCGGGGGTGGGAAATGCCAAGGGTTGTGTTGATGTCCTACACATGGAACACAGAAACTCAGGAGCACAGGAGGCTCTAATCAGCCCTGATGTGGCCAAAATTAAATATAATTTCTGCTGTTTCCTTTGGACAGAACGTTCTTCCTGGCTAAATGCTCACATGGATGATGTATAGAGGGAATTCAAGTATTGGGAGGTATTTTTAGGGATGTGAGATGGTTCCTTGTGTTCTGGCAGGGCATTTCCCTCTCTCTGTTGCCAGATATGTCTTGAGGAAACTCCCAAGCTCCTGCAGAGCTCTGCATGGATGTGTCAGCACCTGGAGGGTTCAAATCATTCCCAAGAGGAGAGAATTCCAACTTCCCAGTAGTGACAACAATCTGTAGTCATCCAGGAGTAACTACAGCAAACAAACCACTGGGATGCTGCTGGGAAAAGAGGAACAAGAGGAAAAAAAATCCTATATTTTTAGCTGAGGGAAATATGAAGGCTATCAGGAGGCAGTGATGGACTCCTCACTTCGAGCTGAGCTGCAAATTCATTTCAAGTGTGGCTGTCTTCAATAATTACCCTCAAATGTCTCATGGAAGAGAAAGTCACTTTAATGAGTAAGAAAATGGAAAATTCATTCCAGCCTTCCCTTCCCTTCCCTTCCCTTCCCTTCCCTTCCCTTCCCTTCCCTTCCCTTCCCTTCCCTTCCCTTCCCTTCCCTTCCCTTCCCTTCCCTTCCCTTCCCTTCCCTTCCCTTCCCTTCCCTTCCCTTCCCTTCCCTTCCCTTCCCTTCCCTTCCCTTCCCTTCCCTTCCCTTCCCTTCCCTTCCCTTCCCTTCCCTTCCCTTCCCTTCCCTTCCCTTCCCTTCCCTTCCCTTCCCTTCCCTTCCCTTCCCTTCCCTTCCCTTCCCTTCCCTTCCCTTCCCATGGGCTGGCAGAGGCCAGGAAGGGCTCCTTGGCCAGATGTGTCCCCTCAGCCCTGTGCCCATGTGTAAGCCATGGAAATGTCATTCCAGCTGCAGATCCAGCTGGATGTGGGAAGCAGCTGGAGGACCTTTGAAAGGCTCAGAGAGTTGGGATTGTTCACCTGGAGAACAGAAGGCTCCAGGGAGAGCTCAAAGCCCTTTCCAGGGCCTAAAGGGGCTCCAGGAGAGCTGGAGAGGGACTGGGGACAAGGGATAGAGGACAGAACAAGGGGGAATGGCCTTAAGATGAAAGAGAGTAGATTTAGATGGGATATTGTGAGGGAATTGTTCCCTGACAGGGTGGGCAGGGCCTGGCACAAGGTGCCCAGAGCAGCTGTGGCTGCCCCTGGATCCCTGGCAGCGCCCAAGGCCAGGTTGGAGGGGGCTTAGAGCAGCCTGGGGCAGTGGGAGGTGTCCCTGCCCATGGCTGGGGTGGCACTGGGTGTCCTGTAAGAGTCCTTCCATCCCAAACTGCTCTGGGATCCCATGGTCCTGCAACCTGGGTGCTCTGCTTGTGCCCAGCTCCACCTGGCAGCTCCTAAATCACAATATCAGAGTTTATGGATAATTTCCTTGCTGAAGAACCAGTTAAATTTTAGGAACATTGAGAGTTTTTTTCTGTTTCCAGCACATTAAGGAACACATGGGGAGGCAGCTGCTCAGCCTAATGAACCCCACAGCAGGGGGGGAAACAAAGGAGCCCCTACAAAAATGAGGAGCAGGGCCCATGGACAGCTCTAAGTGCCTGGGAATGCTGGATCCAGACAATGCAGCCTTTTTTTGGCATTTCCCTGTGGGGAATAGGAGACAGGACCTGCGTGAATGAGGCTATGTGACTCCTAATTATGAGGGAGATTTTTCTGGAGGAGCAGATCTTTCCCTAAGGAAATCCCTGTGAACAGCCAGGACAGATGAGCTGCCCTTGCTCAGGATTAGCAGCAAGGAGAGCCTGGGTCCCTGTGTGCCCCCAGGGGAGCTGAACCATGCCAGAGGCTCGGGATGCAGGGAGCAAAGGCACAGATGGATCAGGGAACGTGGGATTCGGTCAGGTTTGTGTGGAGAGCAATAAATACAAAAGGTAGAAAGAACAAATGTTTGTTCTCCTGAAAGTAGGACAGGAGGAAGGAAGAGCTGGGAACAGCATGGATGTGGAGCTGCCTTGGGAAAGGATGAAACCCTTCCGTGCAGGCAGGGACTGAAGATATCCAGGGAAGAGCCCAGAGCATGGATCCAGCTGATCCAGGCTGTCAGGATGCCTGTGGAAGAGAAGGCACTGCCAGACCTTTCCTTTCTAATTCCCAAAATCTGTCAGCAGCTCCAGAGCCACTGGGGTGCTGAGCACACGGAGTTAAAACACGGATGAGCAGGAATGTTGGAGTGGAGCTTTCACTCCAAGCAGCTCCTTTCAAGGACAGGCTGGACACCACTGGGATCACTGGGCAGGAAACTGGGAAACATTTCCTGCACTGCCAGGTGCCACTGTTCCCAGTGTGTTATCACTTGTTCCCTGTGTGTTGTCACTTGTTCCCAGTGTGTTATCACCTGGAGCAGCAGGGAATGGAGGGCAGGGCAGCAGCACTGCAGGAATGGCATGGTCCTCACATAAATGGGAATGAACCACAGCATTGTTGGGATTTGGCAGCTTCCAGGTGGAATCCAAGGCTATATTCCATGAATGGATTTTAGGAATAGACCCAATTCCCTATGAGAGAGATAAGCACTGGGGGAAAAGGGACTGAGGAGTCTCCGAGTGAAGGGATTGTTACACCTGGATATTTGAAAGAGAGAGAAGCAGACAAACAGTGAGAGAAAACACCAGGGGAACTGAGGGTATGATGAAAAAATTCTTAATAGGAAGGAATCCTTCCCTGTGAGGGTGGTGAGCCCCTGAAACTGCTGGCAAGAAAGACAGGGAGGGACTTGGGACAAGGGATGGAGGGACAGGACACAGGGAATGGCTTCCCAGTGCCAGAGGGCAGGGCTGGATGGGATATTGGGAATTAGGAATTGTTCCCTGGCAGGGTGGGCAGGCCCTGGCACAGGGTGCCCAGAGCAGCTGTGGCTGCCCCTGGATCCCTGGCAGTGCCCAAGGCCAGGTTGGACATTGGGGCTTGGAGCAGCCTGGGACAGTGGAAGGTGTCCCTGCCCATGGCAGGGGTGGGATGGGCTTTAGGTCCCTTCCCACCCAACCCATTCCAGGACTTTGTGATCAGCCACAACTTTTGAACCTCTAATGAGCTCCTGTTGTGCCTGGGGGTCTGGGTGCAGTCTGGGAAAACCCAGACTCTCCTCCTGAGTTCAGAGAAATCATGGGAAAGCTGAGTTTTCCTGTCAGCTGAAGGTTTCTCCATATGGATCAAGACTGCACCTGAACAAGGCTCCAGGAAATACCAGAGCACTCCCTGGATGTTTTTTTATCTCCTGTGAAGGTCAGGGTTTACCTCCTAAACCCCTGCTTTAAATCCAGCACTGCATCCTTCCATTAAAGCACTTGCCCAGTTTCACAGACAAAATAATCCTCAGCAGGGAATGATCTGGGAATAAACAGGTAATGATGTTTTCTCCTGGGGATCCTGTTCTTCAGCACTTTGTCTCCCTCCACACTGATTTTGACATAAAACTGTTGTTAAAATATTTGGGATTAACACAAAGTCTGGAGTTAAAGTGTCTGACCAGGGTGGGAGATCACAGACACAGCTTTGCTTTGGTGGTCAGGTGGGAAATCCAACCAAGAGAGGCCTAGGAGACATCTCAGGAGGTACTGCAATATGGACCACACATTCCCAAATTCCAGATCCATCAAGATGGATTTATTGGAAAGGGTTTTCCATCTGCCAGGCAATGCCAGCAGTGGAGGTGTCTCACTGTGACATTGCTGTGTCTGCTGGGAGAGTCAGAGCCTCTGGAAATTTCCTTTCCATTTCCTGGCACTCCAAGTTTTCAATCTGAGAGTTTCCAGTTCCTCAGGGTCCCAAACCCACCTCAAATCTCAGGTATGAAATGACTTTTTTGTATCTGAACCCTTTCCAGAGGAACAGGTTTTGGCTCAGAGGATTTATCCATCACGTCCCAGCACCAGCCAAGCTTAATGAACCAAATTTATCCTGGGGAGGAATTCAGTCCTGGATTACAAAATCCAGAACACAGTGGGAGTCCTCAGATGCAGAGCTGGAGCCCCACAGTGTAGGAAGGCTCACTGGGGTCTCGGGGCTTCTGTGATCCCTGCAGAGGGATCATCCAACCCCAAAATCATCCAAGCCCACTTTTGGGATCAGCACAGGCAGGAAGCGCTGCTCTGGGAACACCTCTCCCTCCTCTGATGGTACAGAGGGAATGCAGACAGCTCCAATGAGACATGGAGCCTTCTGCCAGGGGGGATGAATCCAGTTCCTATGGAAAAATCAATCTATTTATTGTATTTCCCAATAATTTATGACATGGTTCCCCACCCTCTGCTCTCTGCATTAGAGAGCTTCCTCCTCTCCCTTCATTTCATGGAATTCACTCAAAAACCATAAATACAAAAAATCAGCATTATCCTTATCCTGATCCTTTGCTGATTTCTTTCCTCTGCTCCACCACCAGTGCAGATGGGCTCCTGTGGGAACACCTTTCCCTCCCCTGATGGCAGGCAGGGAATGCAGACAGCTCTGGTGAGATATGGAGCTTTCTGCCAGGGGGGATGGATTCAGTTCCTATGGAAAAATCAATCTCCCTGTGACCTGAGAAGGGGAAATGGAGCGTGAGGCTGTTCAGCCCTGCTTGCTGCAGCGATGGTTTAGGTGGGGATGAGGTGATCCCTGAGCCCTGACCTCCCCAGGCTCTGGCCTTCCCTGTGCCTCTTGGGTGCTGGAGTCATCCTTCCCTCAGCTCTCTCCCTAGTTATTGTATCTCCCAGTATTTTATGCCATGGTTCCCTCACTCACTGCTCTGCAGGTTATGGGGTTTCCACCTCTCCCTTTATTTCTTTGAATTCACTTAAAAAACATAAATATGAAAAATCAGTGTGATCCTTATCCCGATCCTTTGAGGATTTGTTGCCTTTGCTCTGTTACACAACCAGTGCCTTCCCTTTTCCATTAACCAGCCCTTCCTGAGACCCAGAATATTCCTTAAAAACCTTGGGAGGTCAAACAGCAGGACAGGATAAACACCACATCACTCCCCCCCAGGTTACACGTGAAAAATGGGAATTTTAGGGGCATCAGAGCATATCCAGGAGGTTGAGAGGGGCGATGCTGCAGCTCTGAGCAGTGGGAAGGCTCAGCATGGAATTCCAGAGGCACATCAACACACCTCTGGAGCACACATCACACATTTATTAATGCATGCAGGGATCGTGTCACCAGTGCTGGCCCTGGGACATGTCCCTGAGGCCACAGGGACGCTCCAGGTGCTGCCACTCCTTTGATGGCTCCTTGGAAGGGTCACTGGCTCCTTGAATGGGCTGGTGTCTCCTTTGGTGGGCTGGTGCATCCCTGGATGGGCTGGTGGCTCCTTGGATGGGCTGGTGGCTCCTTGGATGGGCTGGTGGTTCCTTGGATGGGCTGGTGGTTCCTTGGATGGGCTGGTGGTTCCTTGGATGGGCTGGTGGCTCCTTGGATGGGCTGGTGGTTCCTTGGATGGGCTGGTGGTTCCTTGGATGAGCTGGTGGTTCCTTGGATGGGCTGGTGGCTCCTTGGATGGGCTGGTGGTTCCTTGGATGGGCTGGTGGTTCCTTGGATGGGCTGGAGGCTCATTCAATGGCCAGGCACAGCTGACCCAGGAGGTTCTTCAAGCGCTCCCCACCCCTTTCTCTGAGTGAGCCCCTTTTAGGGGTGCAGCTGAGTTTTTCCTGCCTAAGCCAGCAATTAACAGCAAGTTTAATCTTGGCACAAAAGCACATTTTCCTTCCACCCTCAGCTCCCTTCTGTCACTTTTGGAGCCCCTAGCATTCCAGATCCCTTTTCTGTATTTTAAGGACTTTTTTTTAGCTGCTCCACACACGCACACCCCCCCCCCCCCCCCTGCCCTGAGCTACTGGAGGAGTTGAATTTTTCCCTTTGCTCCTGACAGAATCATGAATCCCTTCTGCCCCAGCCTCTCATCAGACACCTTAAACCATGCTTTGTGCTGCTTGGAACCTGCTTAACCTTTAATTCCTCCTTTTAAATCCCTTTTCCTCATTCCCAGCTCAGACAGGGCTGTGAAAGATGGTGGGAAAGGTGGAAAGGGGCCCTTGGTGTCCTCTGAATTCCTCTGCCTGCTCTGCAGAGTGATCCTCTGGAGGGGTTTCTGATGGCAGTCGTTAATGTTGCTCAGGCAGAAATTATGAGGGAACTGCAGGAATTCATGTGGAAGGAGGAAATCTATTTTTATCCCAAAATCTCAATTCCTCTGTGCTTAAACCAACTCCTGATCATTTATGATCTTTAAGTGAAGGAGATCAGTCCTGGGAGAAGGAGACCTGAGGAAATTCTGGGAGGGCTGAGGGCTGGGAGGAAAAATCCTCATGGAGATTTCTGGAAAGAGTTTGTGCAGAGCAGGGGTGGGAAATTAGTGGGGCTGGGAGAGGCTGCTCCCTGTGGCCTTTTGGCTCTGGGACCTGAATGGAAAATCTGGAAGGGTTCAAGACCATGGCAAGAGAGACCTGGAGGGGCTGGAGCATGTCCAGGGAAGGGAACGGAGCTGGGAAGGGGCTGGAGCCCCAGGAGAGGCTGAGGGAACTGGAAAGGGGCTCAGCTGGAGAAAAGGAGGCTCAGGGGGGACCTTGTGGCTCTGCACAACTCCTGACAGGAGGGGACAGCCGGGGGGGTCGGGCTCTGCTCCAGGGAACAGGGACAGGAGGAGAGGGAACGGCCTCAGGCTGGGCCAGGGCAGGCTCAGGGTGGATTTTGGGAACATTTCTGCATGGAAAGAGCTGTCAGACATTGACACAGCTGCCCAGGGCAGTGATGGATTATCATCCATGGAAGTGCTCAATGACCTGTGGGTGTGGCACTTGGGGACAAGGGTCAGTGGTGAACATGGTGGTTCTGTCAAGGGTTGGACTTGTTAATCTTCCAGGTCTTTTGCTACCTTAAAAATCCCATGATCCTATGGTTCCACCGATTTCCTATGGGACAGAGAATAACAGATCCCACCTTCTAGGGCAGAGGAAGAGCTCGGGTTTTTCCCTCTTGGGAAAGGGAGAAGTTGTGCCAGGGGAGTTTTAGATTGGATAGTAGGGAAATTTCCTGCATGGAAAAGGTTCCAGCCCTGCTCCCCCTCTTCCCACACTGCTCCTCTCTTTTTACCTTGTGCTAAATTTCTCCCTTTTTCCTTGACCATTCCACGTTTTTTTCCTGCAACAATTCCAAGTGCCAACTAAAACAAGTCCACACACAAAAAACTGCTGCTTATTTAAAGTCTCCAGGCCAAACAGTCCCAGGGAAACCAGGCAGGGATCTGATCCCACACCTCCACAACCTGATTAATTCCCACAAAGTTCTCAGTGCCTCTTTCCCCAGCTTTTGGCTGAAACGTGGGCAGCTCCAAGTACAATAATGTAACCCCCTGAATTATGTGTTTAATAGGCAGCAAGCAGCCAGGAGATGAAAAATCCAGGCATTGAATCAATAAATTATTAAATTTAAAAAGGCGACAAGGCATCTTTGGCCAGGAAGAAGCAAAAATGCTTACAAGATTTTTACTGAAACCTCCTGGTGTGCTCACAACTCGCTGCCATCCTGCCTTGAATTGTTGCTTCAATTCTTGTTTTGCTTGTCACCCCTCTCAATTATTTGTAAAAAATGACCTAAAATAGATTTATATTTCTCTGATTTTATTAGACAGTAAAAAAGAGAAAGCTGAGCCACAGCAGTTAAATAATTTATGACCTTTGCTAGCGGGGCAAGAAGACCTAAAATAAAAATAAAACTCATGTATTGAAAAGACAAGGGTTGGTGTCTTATTGTTTTTCTTGCCCACTGGTTTGGCTGGCTACAATTTGAAATAAATATTCAATACATGGAGAAGTTTCACCCCCATCTCACAGCTACTCATTATCATCAGGTTCTACCCAGCAATTCCTCCCAGAGCCATCAGGCTGGAGCTGATCTGTGCTTGGATTTCATGGTGATAAGGCAGAGATAAGGCAGAGTTCAAGCACTGCTGGGTGCATGGAGAGGCATTTATTTTAAGTGGTGAATTCAAGCATTAAGCACTGCTGTCCTTTTCCATGCAGCTTTGAAATTCCATATGTTACCCTCCAGTTCCTCCAATATTGTCATTAACTCCGCTCAGAAAGGCTCCATGAAACAGCCTCTGAGCCCAGCACCTTCAGGTGCTTCACGGAGGTTCAGAGCTGTTTGGGACATGGATCTGGCCATACATTCCTCCAGGGGCTGAATTCCCAAATATTCCCAACTACAGCACCTGGCTGGTGCTCTTAGTAGCTGAAGGTATTTTCCATTTGGTGCCCAGAAATGCCAAGGGCGAATTCCAGTTACCACAGGGCTTTTATTTCTGCTGGAGTTGTGAAGACACAACTACAATTGAGAGGACAGAGTGGCTTAAAATTGAAAAAGAGGAGGTTAAATGGGATATTGGGAAGGAATTGTTCCCTGGCAGGGTGGGCAGGCCCTGGCACAGGGTGCCCAGAGCAGCTGGGGCTGCCCCTGGATCCCTGGCAGTGCCCAAGGCCAGGCTGGACACTGGGGCTTAGAGCAGCCTGGGGCAGTGGGAGGTGTCCCTGCCCATGGCTGGGGTGGGATGGGATGATCTGTAGGATCCCTTCCCACCCACACCATTCAATGATTCCATGATTCCATACCATGGATCTACCTGGTGACCTCCTGTGCCAGCCATGGTGGGCAGCACTGAATGGAATAAATATCCAGAATAAGAAAATCTTCAGTCCTGATCTTCCAAACTCTCCCTTTGCTGTCCACAGGGCTCTGTGGCTGATCTAATTTGTGAGCAAGAATAATTTATTCCCCCTAAACAAACATTCTGCCTCTCACTCTTGTTGACATCTCTGCTGTTCCAACTCCCCTTGAGAAGTTCCCAGTCTTTGTCGTATCTTAGAGCAATGAGTTCCACAGTTAATTATCTGTTGGAAAAACCAATTACAATTAAACAAACAAAATCCAGGCCCTGCTTCTGCCCAATCTTCTTCATTAGTCTTGTCTTGATAAATGTCAATAAAGTTTAATTCTGAACAAGCAGAGTCAAGATTCCGAGCACACCCAATTGTCCTCCAGTTTTTTTAAGATAATGTTCCCAGATTTCACCTCCACGAAAACCTTGTTGCTGTTTCCCAAGTCTGCACTCATCCTTTTGCTGTTCCTGCAGCCTTCTCTATTCCTATCCCACTATTTGGAAATTCCTTTTCCAGCAGGGTCTAAGATGAAGTCACTTTGTTTGGAGATTGTCATTGTCAAAGCGCTCTTATCTTCGGGGTTTTGGTTTTTAGGCCACAACCTCCTGTGCCACCAAAAAAAAGGTGCAGGTCATGGGATATCAGGCTGAAAGGAGCCTCAGGGGATCATTTAATCCAGCACTGGAACTGAAGTACAGCCAGGGATCAAATCTTAATAGATGGATTAATAAAGATCTCTCCTGCAGTTGTCCCCATTTAATTGTCCCTCATCTGTCCCTGTGCTTCTCTCTATTGATAGGTTGAAGGTTTTTCCTTATTTTATTACTGAAATATCTTCTATTGTTCATTTTTGGCTGTTTCACTCTACACAAGGTGCAGATCAAGTTGTTATTCTTCTCTTTCTGAGCGTATTTACGTTGTGGGAGACTGGAAAGTTTTCCCTCACTTTCTTTTTTTTGAAGGGAAAATTTACCAATTTCTTTTTACTGGTTTTCCTCCAAGATCCCAGGATAACATTAAAGTCCATTGACAAGAAAAGCCACGGCACTGATGACTTTCCATCTGTTAATGCCTCCTGCTGCTGCAGCATTCCAAGCTCAGGTTCAGGCTTCTGGCTGCTCTTCGTCTGCTCATCCTCAGGAAACGGAGTGACAGGACACAGGGAATGCCTTCAGGCTGTAGAGGACAGCTTTAGATGGGACCTCCTCTCCACCTTCCATCCCCTGGCTCCATGTTGAGCCCAGTGGAAGGTGGACATTGATCCAGGAATGGTGGCAGAAATGGGGATGGGAACTGTGGGACCTGGACAAGGCTCTGAGAGAGTTGGGATTGTCCAGCCTGAAAAAGAGAAGCTTTGGGGTGACTTAATTGTGGCCTTCCAGGACCTGAAGGGGCTGACAAGAAAGATGGAGAGGGACTTGGGACAAGGGATGGAGGGGCAGGACACAGGGAATGGCTTCCCACTGCCAGAGGACAGGGATGGATGGGATGGATGCCCAATGGATGCCCAATCGGGCAGGAATTGTTCCCTGGCAGGGTGGGCAGGCCCTGGCACAGGGTGCCCAGAGCAGCTGTGGCTTCCCCTGGATCCCTGGCAGTGCCCAAGGCCAGGCTGGATGGGGCTGGGAGCCACCTGGGCTAGTGGAAAGTATCCCTGCCCAAGGCAGGGGTGGCACTGGGATGGGCTTTAAGATCTCTCCAAACTCAACTCCCGATTCTGGGATTATCCTTTACAAATGCACAAAATTTGAGTTTGTGCCTGACTCTAACTCTGAGATGGGTGGTGCTGCACAAACTCTTCCCCATCTTCCCCATCTGATTCCTCCTTCCCCCAGATGGATGTGCAGGAATCTTGGCTCCAGCACTGGGGTTTCTGCTGCATGCTCCTGGCAGCCTGTTTGTTTCCCCCTGCTGCAGATTGCTTCCCCTACAGAGAGGCTGAGCTGCTGCTCGTGGGGCTGTGCCGTGAGCAGAGCAGGGCCTGGAGCAGGAGCCACCTCACTCTTTACAAGTAAAGGAGAGGAATTTTTCCTGGGAGTTGGCTCATGCAGCCCCACAAACAGTGAGCAGCACACCTCAGAGGGCAGCACACTCATCCCAAGGCAGGAAGGGGCAGGTTGGAGGTGAGGAGAGGGAGAGAAAATTCTCAAAGCAGCTCTGCTGGCAAGAGGGGGCCTCACCTGCCTGGATCCCAACAAACAGAGCTGTTTGCCTTCATCTCTGTGGAATTTGATTGGATTTTTTCCAGGTCATGCTTCCAATTCATCAGGATCATGTTCAGTTTAGATTCCATCCTCCAGAGCACTTTCCAAGTGTTTTTGCTTCAGAACCGCTGAACAATTCCTGTTCTCTCCCTTCCGAACTATGGAGAGAGGCTGGGAGTGACCTCCACGGAAAGCTGAGGAGACACCAGAGGTGACAGAAGCAAAAAGCGTTGTGCAATTCACATTTTTGTGGGCGTTTTGGGCACATTAATGAAGTGCTGAGGTTGTCAGTCACCTCCCAGAGCACACAGGACACACTTTAGGCCGAGATTTAAAGGCCTCCTGCCAGGAACAGGAGGAGAGGAGGCACCTCAGGGTGACAGAGGTGTCCCAAAGATGTAGGAGACAGGGTGAGGCAGCTCCACCACTGGCGGTCTGCAGGGAATGTGTGGCTTTTCCTACACAACTCCTGCAGCTCCTTCCCAGGCCAATTCTTCCAGGAAATGCATTTTCTTAAGAGCAAAGGAAGAAAATTTGATGGATTATCTAAGAGTTATCCCAGGGAGAGACCAGCTGGGAACAATGGCCACACAAGAGTCCATTGTGAATGAACTTCACGGGGTCAAAATAGTCATTTCCTTGAAGCTGGATACAAATTCCATCATGTTTTGTGATTATTTTACCTCTCAGCTTTTCTGTTCCCAAATCTGGGACTTTTATGGGGTCAAAATAATTTGCAGCTGGATGCAGATTCCATAGCGTTTGTGCTAATTTCATTCATCAGCTTTTCTGTTCCCAAATCTGGGAGCTATTCCCCTGAACATTCCCTGGTGTTGGATGTGTTTTCTGGACTCAAAATCCCTCCCATTAGTGATGTTGCTGCTGCCTGGAATGCTGGAAAATCCCTGTCCAGTGATGGCCATGAGGAGGGGGCAGAGCCTTTGGGGTGGGGAGAAGCGTTTTGCCAATCTCTGGAAGCTCAGGGTGAGGTCTGGGGGGCTAAGTGCAGGGTTTAGGTTGATAACTGCGAGATCTGGGGAGGGAACGAGCACAAATCCACTCTGTGTTCCAAGATGGATCCATCTCACCTGTCCAGACACTGCCTGCGGTTCCAGATTTGTGGGAATTTTGCAGCCTTCTGCCTCCACAGCTTGACACCAAAGCTGCTGACCCCAGAAAGAGCCCTGTCTGCCACCACCCCCAGCTGGGCTGGGAATCACCCAGGGCTCTGCCCAGGTGAGGTTTTCAGGGATGTTCCTCCCCCAGAGCAGCTCAGATTCCCCAGATTTGCAGCTCTGCCATGTGGGGCAATGTCAGAGCCTGGGAAAATCCCATCTGCCCCTGTCCCCACCCACCAGAGCAGCTCTCCTGCCAAGGAGAGGAAAGGAGGCTGTTCCCACAGGAATTGGTTTTGCCAGATCCAGGTGGGCTCTTATCTCATTACCTCATTATCCTCCAGGTGCCTATGAACCACTGCTTATTCCAGTGGTTTTCCAGGTGCTGACCTTGCACTGACCTATCTGGATTTCCCCAGCTCCCCAGTTATTCCTTTTTAATGGCAGATGTTGTAGTTATTCCCTCCTACTCTTCCAGGATTTCCCTCTTCCTCCCTGTTCTCTCCCAGGTAAAAGCTGAGCATTCAGCTCCTACTTTCTCCCTGCCTCTCCTCAAATTAATTGCATCAATAATTGGCCAAAAGATAAAATTCCCTTTTTAAATGAGGGATGCACAGAATCCTTAAGCTTCCTCCATATCATCCATTATTTACTCTGTGTGGGATTATCCAAGGATTTATTTCATTTTCCTATTCATATAGGTTAATAAATCCATGGTTAATAAATCCATGGATTTATTTCATTTTCCAGCTCCATTTCATTTCAGACCTTCTGATAATTTATTTTCACATTTAGATGCCATTCATGATCTGATTCCTTTCTTGTTCCCAAGTCCCTGGAAATTCCCCAATACAGCTCCAAGTTTTTTCTATCCCAATTATTTATTTTTCTCCTGGTCTTTTCACAGCCCTTTTTTATAAGCTTTTGGGTTCCTTCCTTCCTTCCTTCTTTCCTTCTTTCCTTCCGCACTTCCGCACTTCCTTCCACCCTTTTCCCATGAAATAATTCACCATATTTCTGGAGTTTCCTTCCTTGGAGCTCCCATTCCCAGGTATCTTTTAAAGAATTAAGCACATTATTAATATTATAGTAATTCCCTGTGGTGAGATCCTGAATCATCCATAAGAATCTAAAATTTCAGATCCTCTCCACTGCTCATTCTGCCAGAGTGTGCAAGACAAGCTGCAGGATTTTCCTGAGAAGATTCCAAGGATTGTGGGACACCTCAATGGCCAATTATTTTCTTCAGGTTATTTTCATTTAAAACCTTGAATGTTGTTTCCACTTATCCATGGGATGCAGCGTGATCTCCACAAAGAGCACATTGGGAATGACCACTATTGACTCTGGAAACCTTGGAAATCTTGGGAAGCTCCCCTTCCCTGTTGTTTCTTTCCAAGTGTTTTGGGATGTGCACATGGGCAGAATGTGACTGTACAAAATGCATCCCCCTCCTAAGAGTGAACACATTCCTAGCTCCAGGAACTGCTGCTTTTCATCCCTCTGGGATAAATGTTCCAATCTTCACTTGCCACATTTATTCTGGAGGTATCCATAGGCCTTTCCTGCCTCCTGCTCCAAGGGCTGCCCACACCTTCCCAGGATCAGTCATTTTGTGCCCCCAGCCCAACTGTGGTGGTCACTTTGTCACCCCAGCAGCAAAATTCTTCATTATCTAATGAACTGTGAAGGCAACAAAATCCTGTCTCAGAGGGCAGAAAATCCCACAAAATTATCCCTAATCCAGCCTTCCCAGAGACTTTTCCTTCTGCTTTTGGGGCTTGGTCAGGAGAGGGCAGATGCCCGTGGATCCTTCCAGCATCCAACAGCTTTGAGTGCTTTGAGCTCCTTCACACAGAGGTGACTTTTCCAGCAGGATCAGGAGCACTTTTCCTGGGATAACATCCCAGTTCCATCAAAGTCACAACCCCTGGCACCTGAGAGGATGTAGAGGGAGCTGCCACTGGAGAAACCTCAGTGAAAGCAGCAGAATCTATGGAAAAGCATCAAATGTTGGGACATGATTCAGCTTCCCAGACTGAGGGAGCTGCTAGTGGAAGACCCAGCACCCCAAGAACTCCTTCTACATCCCCAGTTTTTGCCCAAATCTCTCCTGCAGGGGAGCGTGCTTCTCTTGGAGCTGGTTTTCCTGCTATCCCCGATACCCTGGGCCAAGCGGCGAAGGGATCAGAGGAAGGTACAAACTCTGTTGTTCAGCAAGTTCCAACCTGGCTCCCTCAGCAGCTCAGGGCTCCTCACAGACCTCTTTGAAAACCAAATCTTTCCCTTGTTTTGATGGGATAAGTGGCAAAAAAAGCAGGAATAAAACACACTGGAAACCTCTGAGCCTGCTTGTGCCAGATTTCCTGAGATCTCCTCTCTCTGGGGAAAGGGAAGTAAAGGAAGGGAAAATCCTGAAAGTATTTTTGCCAGAATAAAACCAGGTAACTTCCTGTACAAAAGGGGTTCACTCTGTGAAAAAGTGGGTTTGATGTCTGGTTAAACGGGATATTCATCCCCCTAGGGATTTTTATGATTTTATAGGATTAAAAGCAAACTTGATGTAGCTCTGGGGTAAAGGGAGAGTTGCTGTGTGGAAAGAGTATCCTGCTTTTGTCTGGAGTTTGTATGGAAGCAGAAGGTGCAGCTTCTACACTTAATAAATCAAACAAATGTGGAACAACTCTAGAATCCATGAATATTACATGGAATTATTCCTTGGAAAATATTTGTTATGAGAATTTGGATGGTGGGTAATGAGCTGGGTAAACAAAGAACTGCCATTCCAGGATTATCCATCTAAAATCCACGAGTGTGGATCATAATGAATGGACAGACAGGAGCAGGGGGAGGAAAATGGGGAATGTGGGAAATACTCATTTTGAAAAGGATATGAAGGGAACTGAATGTGAAAATCCAGTGAAAAAGGCAGCATCCAGCCCGGATCTGGATTTTATTCCAAAGATGTTTCAATCTCAGGGAGTAATTGGAGAAATACTTGCTGGGAGGTGTTTTCCATCCTGTGCATGGAGCTACTTCTGCACAGGAGTCTTTCAGTCACCTCTGGGCTCAGACTCCACAATTTTATGTCCATATTTAATAATTCCTTTTGGTTATGCACATCCAGAAAATAAATGAGATTTTAACATTAAAAATCAGCTTTTCTCCCTTTTATCTCTCTAATAAATAACTCTTAAGTCACTCTTGTAACCCCTTAGAGCAGTAAAAGAGAGCAAATATCTGAAATAATTTAATCTAACAAGGCCTTCGGAAAGGAAAATGAAATATCTGCAGCTCTTGCTGGTGAGAGGTTCAGCTCCTGTGAAGTGATGGCATTTGGAATTATTGTCACTCAGCCTCAGACTTTTCCTTTATGTTTGGATGGGTGTCTTGGAGCCAAGGCATGGCCACAAGATGCAAAGGATAACAGCAGAGGAAGAGTAGGGATGCAGCTCTGATGTGTCCTTGTAGGATGTAGGGAATTGCAGGAAGGACCTGTGGAAGGTGGTGTCCTTGTAGCCAATGAATATTTGAATGCATTTGTTTATTTTTTGGAGTTTCCCATTGGATTTTTGCCTCTGCAGCCTTCACTGATGGAGATTCCATAGTTTATCTTCCAATGGTTTTGAGTGTGCCCCCTGCATCCCATCCTGCTGCCTCATTCCCAGTTTATCCATTTATTCTTACTCCTAAATCTGCATTTTTTCCCCCTTCACATCCTTTATTTCTGTATTGAAACTCTCTCCTGTGCTCCTCATTGCGGATTCTTGATCCCACACATTGAGCTTTCCCAACCCCTGACCCTTTCCCAGCCCCACTCCAGCCATTCCCAGGGAATGAGCAGTGTTCAGGACACAGGGATTTCCCCCTGCCCTTGGTCTGGCCCTCTTTTCCTTCCTTAGCACCCATTTCCATCCTGTCTGAGTTGATATTTCTGGACTCCCAAATTCTGAATCTCTTTGGATCCCCTGGCTCCAGGGATATTTCCTGCACAGTAACTGTGAGCTCCAGCCCCTCAGCATGGATTGAAATGTAGGGCCCTGCTCCTCCTGTTGCAGAATTCCCTGTTCACCTGTGCCAAATCCCAGCTGACATTTCCCCATCCAGTCACTGGTGGCAGACTGAGCTGGGCTGAGTTTTCCAGTCCTGGATCACTTGATGCCATCAGCATTGGGATCTCACCATTCCTGGGCTTTCTAGATCATTTACAAGCATCCATGAAATCCGTCCCCTGAGAAGTGATTTTCTCATTCCTTAAGCACCCATTTGTGTCAGGTTCAGCCACTTTATCCCAAGGATGTTGCATTTCTTTGGCTGCTGAGGATCCCTCCTGGAAGGGCTGTGGAAATCCAAGGAGGGAGTAGGACCTTGGCACTCATATTTTTCAAAATGAATTTTTCACAAAGGCCTGGAGGGACAGGACACACTGCCAGAGGGCAGGGATGGATGGGATATTGGGAAGGAATTGTTCCCTGGGAGGGTGGGCAGGCCCTGGCACAGGGTGCCCAGAGCAGCTGTGGCTGCCCCTGGATCCCTGGCAGTGCCCAAGGCCAGGTTGGACATTGGGGCTTGGAGCAGCCTGGGACAGTGGGAGGTAAAATATTAATTTAGAAATTACCTTGACAGTGTTTTGACTTTCCAATATCCAACTTCCTTCTTTAAAGCCTTTTTTCCAGGAATATTTCAGCCCTGGATTCAGAATTGCTCCAATTAAAATCTTATAATCATAAACAATTTAATTGTCCTCTGCTAACTTTGTGCTCCCACTGCCTGTCCTTTAGACAGCAAGTTTATGATGTATAGTGAATATTACTTTTACATCTCAGAATTAGGGATTTAACTCATTTTTAAGGGATTTAACACTTGTAATGCAGATTTTTTTTGCTGGCTTACAGCCTCCTTTAATTGAAATTATTTATTTTACTTTGTCTATATTGCCAAATTGGAACTGGATATGGGTAGGAGGTTTTGGTGTTATTTTTTCTTTCTTTAAAATTGAGAAATTGCAGCTGTGTTTGTTCTTTGTCTTTCAGACAGGTGTGAGCTTTGCTTTGTTATTTGGGTTTTTTTTTTTCATTTATTATTTCTACACTTTCATTTATTTCTGTTTTCTCTTTATTTCTAGGCCTCCTCGTCCTCCTAAATCAAGATCTACTGCTTTCATTGTTTGCCAGGGATAAAACTCCCAATCTTTTCTTCTCCAGGTAGCTCCAAGACACCTGTGCTGGGGATGATGTATGGAGGGAATGTGATGAGCCTATGTTTAATGGACAAGTTTTTGCCTCCAGCTCAGGGCTGTACCTTGGGTGTCACATTGAGGAGCACACCTGGAGCTGGCTGTGCTCAAGGTGACAGGAGAGTCACCAGAAGCAGCTGATTTTTGTGACTCTCAACAAATACTTTTTTTAATGTGCAGACAATCTAAACTTAGACCTTTTTCATCCATTTTTCATCTGACAACCAAATTTGTTTTTTGAGTTAAATGTGCATTTCTAACCAAACCCCATGCTTTAGATCTTGCTAAATAAGGTAAGATAAATCTAATAGGGTTTATCTTCACTCTTGGGGCTCACTTGACTGATAAACCCGACATTTTTGTGGTTCATTTAACTGACGAACCCCAAACTCCTGGGAGTGTCTCCTCGGTTCTGGAATGCTCCATCTCTTGGTCCTTGAGTGTGTTCTTCATCCCAGCCCCTCGTGCATGGGGATGTCTCACCCCACCCAGCAGTGCCACTTTTAGTGCTGGTGGAGCTCTTGTGGATTTGATGAGCAGTGAAACTTCCTGGCCTTTCTGGGGAGCTGTTGGTGCTCTGAACATGAACAGTGGGGTTTATAGGATTGATTGAACATAAAATTATGGAAAGGTAATTTCTAAATTAATGTTTTGTATATTGCTCATCACAGTCCACAACTTTCTTCTGAGCTCCCATCTCTGCCCTGGGACAGGGACAGCACCCAGGGAATGGCTGGAGCTGGGCCAGGGCAGGTCAGGCTGGAGATCAGGGAAAGGCTCTTCTCCCAGAGGTTGCTGGCACTGCCCAGGTTCCCCAGGGAATGGGCACGGCCCCGAGGCTGCCAGAGCTCCAGGAGCCTTTGGACAGCGCTGCCAGGGATGCCCAGGGTGGGGTTGTTGGGGGTCTGGGCAGGGACAGGGGTGGGACTGGATGATCTGTGGGTCCCTCCAGCTCAGGAGATTTTGTGGTTCTCTGTTCTCTCCAAGCCAGAGGCTCAGAAAATGGAAATGCTTTCTGTAATTGTCTGGAAATTATTTTCTGTCCCCATAAAATCCAATGGAGCCAAATCAGAGGCATTTCAGATTTGGAGCTGTTGCTCCATCTGCTCTTCCCTGTGCCTGACCCATACCAGGGTCACATCCCAGCCTCCTGTGCTGCCTCCAGCCCTCCCTGGAGCCTGAGCACTCTCCTGATGCTGGAGCTCAGGTGGAATGAGCCAACATTTAATGCAGGAACAGCCTCCCTGTGGGGCCCGTTTGTGTCAGGAATTAAGGAGTCACATCTGAGTGGACAGCGCTGCCAGGGATGCCCAGGGTGGGATTCTTGGGCTGTCTGGGCCAGGCCAGGGGTGGGGCTGGATGATCCTGTGCATCTCTCCAGCTCAGGATGTTCTGTAATTCCGTGAGAAGGACAAATCCTTGCTACAGATTTGGCCACTGGTGTGGAACTCCAGGGAATTCTGGAACTCCAGGGAATTCTGAAGCAGAAACCAAACTCAGCCCAAAGCAGGACTGGGCAGAGGAAGCTGCTCCCTGATATCCAAACCAGCCTGGCAGAAAGCAAAGAGTGTTTTAGGAAGCAAAGTCACTATAAACTGTCCCTTTCTGCCATTTCAGGGCTCATTTTGCAGGGGACAAGTGGAAGTCACTGACAGGGCCTGAGGGCTGGAGCAGGTGAGGCCTTGCTGGGGAATCTTTAAATTCCACATTTTTGGGGCCACCAACAGTCAGGAGACCCCAGGATGGATCTGGCATCAAGGTGGCCCTCAGGCCTCAGGGAATACACAGGACTGGTCACTGTGCAAAGGGAAAACGTGAGGAAAAACAATGGGGAAAACAGGCTGAGAGAGGGGGAAAGTCCGTGCTGAGTGTGAGTGTGAGTGGTAATAAACCCACAGGTGCTAGTAGCTACAGCTCTTAGTAACTGCAGCTCATAGTAACTCCAGCTCTCACTACTCCAGCTGCCTGCTGGGGACAAGGCCAGGGAAATGCTGATTTCAGCAGAGCCAGCAGGAACAGAGTTTTCCAGGAACCACCTTCCCAAACACCAGGGAGACTGCCATGGCCCAGCAGCAGCTTAGATAGGGTGGCATAAACTTCATCTTTTTAATAAAACAGAGGAAAACAAATCACAATGGATACAACCATCCTGCCATCTCCACCAAATGATTCCATTTCCAATGGAATTACAAATGTTCCCAGAGTGTGCAGATGTGTTTAGTCCCACAAAGCAGATCTAATTTATTCATAAGCAGATCTGCACGGCTGCCTGGGCAGAATCCTCTCCATATTCCAGGGGATTATTAAACTGGGGGGGAGGGTGAAGAGTTTCTTTGCGGGAGGGTGAAGAGTTTCTTTTCAGGAGTGTCCAGTGCATGGATCCAGGGCAGGCAGCCAAATGAGGGGAAAACGGGAGTGACAGGGAAGACAGACAGGCAAGAGGGGCTGTTTGAATGAGGAAAAATTGGCAGTGACAGACCCAAACTGGCAGAGTTTCAGGAGGCAAAAAGGCTGCACGACACAAGACAAACACCTCTAGAAAGAGGGAAGAGCCCTGTAGGGACTGATACCTTGGCAGGTAAATCCATGTTCTCCTCTGGGCTGTGGTCTCCAATTTGTAGAAATTCTGGCAGGTGTTGCTGCTGGTACCCCTCTGCTCCAGCTGGAAAACACCCAGGATCATCAAACCAGGGCAGAGGCAGCATCTTCTCCAGGCAGGTTGCTGCTGCCTGCCCTGTGCTGCTTGAAAAATGAAAGAGTTGGGAGTTGAGAAGGAGCTTTTAAACTGCAGCCCAGCAGCTCCTGACCCGCTGCATGTTCCACATCTGTCGCCCTGGTTATCAAGAGTTTTCTAAAGCCTTCTGAGTTTACATTCTTGTAGAGAACTTTCTCACACAACTTTCTGTAAATAACCTATTGTTTTGCATTCTTTCATAGAGGCAGAGAAATTTGATGTACAGGTAGTTTGTCCAGTGTCGTTGGAGAGGTGGCACGTTCACCCTCCAATCCACTGGCACCTTTTGAGAACTATAAAAGATTGGAGTCAGAAAAAATAAATTAGTCTCTTCATCGTGACCAAGGCTGTGCTGCGTCGTTTTTCCTTGTGTCATCTGGTGACACACATCTGCTCCAGTCAGGAATGATTTCACTGCGCCGGGCTGAGGCTGCACCGGGGCACAGCAGTGGGCATGTTTAAAGTGCAGGGAATAAATTGGGAGTGGTTGGCTGGGCCCTGCTGACTCTGCTCAGCAGGGCAGGGACACGAGGGATGCTCCTCTCCATCTTCCAGCTCCTGGCTGCTGCTTCCATGCTGAGCCCCAGTGGGAGCTGGACATGGATCTGGGGACAGAGGCAGAAATGGGGATGGAGACTGTGGGACCTGGGCCAGGCTCTGAGAGAGCTGGGATTGCTCAGCATGGGAAAGAGAAGCTTTGGGGTTTCAGTGCCTGGAAGTGCTGACAAGAAAGATGGAGAGGGACTGGGGACAAGGGATGGAGGGACAGGACACAGGGAATGGCTTCCCAGTGCCAGAGGGCCGGGATGGATGGGATATTGGGAAGGAATTGTTCCCTGGCAGGGTGGGCAGACCCTGGCACAGGGTGCCATGAGCAGCTGTGGCTGCCCCTGGATCGCTGGCAGTGCCCAAAGCCAGGCTGGACACTGGGGCTGGGAGCAGCCTGGGACAGTGGGAGGTGTCCCTGCCATGGCAGGGGTGGCACTGGAAGGGCTTTAAGGTCTCTTCCCACCCAAACCATTCCATGAAATACCATGATTCCAGCCCAGTGGTACCTGATGATAGAAGCTGGCTCAGGCCGCCCCTTTAGGAGTAACAACCTGGAAAGTTCTTGGAAATGGAACATCTGTGAAGGAGGAGAACCCCAGTGTCCTGCATGGAATTAGCAGAGCAGGGTGGGAGGGCAGGGAAAACATTCCCAGCTGTGGCAGCAGGGTGGGAGCTCAGTCATCCACTGTGGACTCATCAGGAATGGTGATATTTTAGTGTCTCCTCCTCCTCTTCTGCACAAGTTCTCTGGATTTAAACCCCTTTCCCACCCCTGCTAGAGAGGGGGGAGTTAAATCCTGGGGATCCATCCCACTTCCCTTCTCTCTTCCAGCAGCTCCTGAGGATGTCCCTGCTCAGCCATGGGACCTGAGTTCACCACCCACTTACTTTACCAAGCAACTGAGTGAAAATTCCTGGGGAAAACTGCTATCTCTGAAGTCATTAGACTAATTAGGACAGGGATTATTTGCACGCTTTCCGCTCTGGTTTAATTCTGGAACTAAGGCTATGTCTTAATTTTGCATTCCCTGAATAACACAGAGAAAAATGCAGCCATGTGCTGACTGGCACAGCAGCTCCCAGGACTGACACATGGGTGGGGCCCCCCTGAATCTGGGAGCTCTGGAAACACCAAGGGTTCTCCTGGTTCCAGTGAATTTGAAGGAAGTAATTCCAGTGAGACTGTGCTAAGTCCGCAGCACTCAAAGAACTGCACATCCTGGTGGGATTTTCTTCCTTACAAGTGGGATTAGGATGAGCTCCCATGATGGCCAGGAAGGCAGAACTGGGCAGGGAAGGAGCTGCACAAAACACTGGGATGGGACAATCCCAGGAATCTGTCACCTGCCATATTTATACTGATTAAAAGGGAAATTATTGCCAAGATTCCCATTCCTGCAGGAAACCCCAGTTCTGGTAAAGGTGTTGGGTGCCCATTGCTGTTTGCTCTCCAAGAACGTTCAGATGAGCACCCTCAGTGCACAGAAAAGTGAAGTTCTAAATTTCCTACCTGAATATTCAGGAGGATTTTATTCAGCTACATCCCATGGAGGATTCCATGCTGGAAGTGCTTTTGCAGCCACTCCATCACGGAAAGCCACCCCTGGCTTATCTGCCCAGCCACAGCTCCCAGGTGGAGCCCAGAGTGGAAGTGGTTTGGGAGCTGCTGGACGCTGATAAACACGAGTTAGAGGAGCTAAAGGATTTGGAGAATAATTTTCACCAGTGAAGGAATTGCCGTGTCTATCCCTACATTCCAAGGAAAAGCCGTTGTGCTTTCCACATCAATTGTTCAAATAGGTCCAGGCACTTGGATTCCTACACTGGAATGGTTACAGCTTGCCTTGAACTTGGAAAAAGCTCTTTGGCTTTTGTGGCTCTGGTTTTCAAGAATTGCTGATGATTTCAGCAGTGGTCAAAGAGGGACACACAAAAGTGCCTGGTTTGTAGAGATAAGGGCTGGATCCAAAATCACAGAACCATGGAATGGTTTGGATGGGAGAGGCCTTCAAAAGACTTTGCTCCACTCCCTGCTGTGGGCAGGGACACCTTCCACTGTCCCAGGCTGCTCCAAGCCCCATCCAACCTGGCCTTGGGCACTGCCAGGGATCCAGGGGCAGCCACAGCTGCTCTGGGCACCCTGTGCCAGGGCCTGCCCACCCTCCCAGGGAACAATTCCTTCCCAATCTCCCATCCATCCCTGCCCTCTGGCACTGGGAAGCCATTCCCTGTGTCCTGTCCCTCCATCCCTTGTTCAAATTCCCTCTCCATCTTTCCTGTAAGCTCCTCTCAGGTCCTGGAAGGCCTCAATGAGGTCATCCTGGAGCCTTCTCTTCTCCAGGTGAACAATCCCAGTTCTCCCAGCCTTTCTTCACAGCAGAGCTGCTCCACTCCTGTGATCATCCTGGTGGCTCTCTGGACTTGTTCCAACAGGTTCTTATTCAAAGTCCTGCTCCATTAATTTGGTCACTGTGCTCTCTGGGAGCCATTTCCAAGCGAAGGGAAGTCTGGATCTCTCCAACAAAATGAGGGGTAAAATCAAGGAATTGACACGGAGCTCCCAGACTTGAATAGTTGTGGGTGACGTAGAAAGTTCACCTTGCACAGCTCTGACTCCCCAGATGGAGGCAACAAAATAATTTTCAAATGGGTCTTGATGTCTTTCATTGACTTCTGAGCTCTGCCCTTCACTCTGCTCGAGCTGCCAACGGATCCAATCCAGCTCCAGCTGCTGCTCTGGGTGACCTCATGGGGTTACTGCCATTAATGTGATTGTCAGGCTCTGAGGGGATGAGTAACAGCTTCAGGAGTGTTGGAAAGCCTTTGGAACAGCAGCAACTGGAGCCCAAACTTGTACAAATCCATGAGCTATGATCACTTATGCTGGAGTTTGGGAAAATCATTTTAAGTAAAGTTGTTGGTCTGGGATTAACCTGTCCCCTGGGGATGAGCAAGAGAAGAAAAGGAGAAATGATAATAAATATCTTCAGATCTGCTCTTCCTGCTGTGCATGGCCATGCTCAGAGCAGGACAGCAAGAGGAGCCCAGGGATGGAGCAGCTCTGCTGTGAGGAAAGGCTGGGAAAACTGGGATTGTTCACCTGGAGAAAAGAAGCTTCAAGGTGACATAATTGTGGCCGTGCAGTGCCAGAGAGGAAAGATGGAGAGGGACGATTTAAAAGGGCCTGGAGTGCCAGGACGAGAGAATGGCTTCCCACTGCCAGAGGGCCGGGATGGATGGGATATTGGGAAGGAATTGTTCCCTGGCAGGGTGGGCAGGCCCTGGCACAGGGTGCCCAGAGCAGCTGTGGCTGCCCCTGGATCCCTGGCAGTGCCCAAGGCCAGGCTGGACAGGGCTGGGAGCAGCCTGGGACAGTGGAAGGTGTCCCTGCGATGTCAGGGGTGGGAATGGATGAGCTTTAAGGTCTCTTCCATCCCAAACCATTCCATGACTCCATGATTTTGTAGTTTCAGGATTCCTTGATTCCATATGCAGGGCATCGTCTACAGGGAAAAATCAGTGGGAAAGACAGGACAGGAAAACCTAATCAAGACTGACACAGCCCCAGCCTCAGGGCATCAAGTAAGAGATATCCAGGGAGCACGGAATTCCCAACTCCATGGAGCACACCCAAGACAGAGACACAAAGGATTTGTGACCTCTAGGAAAAGACAGTGGGGGCAGAGGTAATTCCAACATCTTATCCCACAAGGAGGAAGCCAAACAAACAGGCAAACAAAAGAGAACAGGGGATAATTTTTTCCTGGCCTAAATTTGGATCAACAAAACCTTGAGCACGTGAGCCAGATTCAGCAGAGCCCTCTGCAATATTCCTCAGTTTTCCAGGAGTACATGGGAATTGGGAATTGCATTTCCATCCTTTGTTTTCAGCCTTTCAGCTCCACAAGTGCATATTCCCTGTTTGCTGGAATAATGGGAGCTCTCAACCAGTCCTTCAGAGCTTTATCAGTGGAAAATGCAGATCCTCTGCTCCATTTAAAAACAGGGAATGTGAGACTCATCAGATGGATGTGACCTCTCCAAGAGAAGTGCAAAGGTCAGGAACAGAGCCCCCGTTCCTTATTTCCCACCTCATGGCTCAGCTAGAAGGATAAAAGCTCTTTATTCCTTAGTGCAAGACAGTCACACCCCAGAAAACTGGGAGAGTTTCTGCTCTCAGGAGGGAGGGATTCTTCACAAAGCCACAAAGCCATCTGCAAAACAGCCACCCCAAAATTCCTGCTGGTTTTAACAGGGATTTTCAGTTGTTCCCTCTCCCCTTGCACAGGTTTATACCTCAAGTCCACACTACACACTGAGTATAGAGTAAAACCTCAGAGTTAACACCTCCAGGTTTTCCAGAGGAGAAAATTCTAGAGCTTCCTCTGCTAAACTTCTCCAGGTATTTCTTGTTTAATTAAGGCTTTTAGCAATAAACTTGTGAAGGAAGTAATTAAGCTCCTGAGAGAGATGGCTCCCAGTTTTCCCAAATTCCATGAGACATTCCAAAGCTATTCTACAGAAAAAAAAAAAAAAAAAAAAAAAGGCAAAATTTCAGATGCAAGAGAGAAATGTTTTATCTTAAAGAAATCCCACTCTTTTCTGTTAATAAAATAAAAATAATTGGCCAGGTAGTGCTTTATTTGATAGAATAAGCCAAAAGTACAGCAAGTAATAAAAATGTTTTGGCATCAGGAATGTCTGTAAGCCCAGTGTAGGATTGGAGCCTCAATATTCCAGGTGCTCCATGGACATGGATACAAATACACAGACAGGGTGGTTTAGGCGTTAAAATAACATCAAAATAAAAAGAAAAGGCATAAAAATAACCTGAGAGACAGAAAAAAATCAATTTCCAGACAAGTAGCCTGCTGTTCTCTAAGGTCTAAAAACTGAATCTCCTGGGCTGTTCAGAAGACAATTCCCAAAGAATCCACATTTTGAACATTTCCCATAACAACCTTAAAATATCTAAAATATTTGACTGCCTGTGGACCTGATGGTCCAAACCCTGCACTGATTTTAGCCCCTCCTGAGCTCAGTTTTGCTCCTTTATGTGGCTCCAATCCCAGTGTCCAATATCCTCCAGCCCAGCTGAGCCCACGGGATGCAGGATTTGGGATCCATGTGCTGGACAAGGATTCCTGCTGCTCCCAGGGCCATAAGCCACCACCAGCAGGACCTGAGCTCAGCTCTCTCCCCAAAATCAGGAAACGTTGGATCACCACAGGATTAAACCCATTGCAGAATCCCAATACCAAATTATCCCTGGGATCATCCTGCAGATCCCTGTGTGCTGCAGTACAGCCCAGGGATGTGGGGAATCCCCAGGAAAACCCTTTGGAGCAGACATTGCACTCTCTAAATGGACTCAGCTTTCCCTGGGCAGGTGGAATCACAGCAGCAGTGGGACAATCACCAAGGAAATGCTCTGAAAAAGACTGAACACATCTGATGGACATTGGAGAGGCAGGACAACCTCCAGACTATTGCCTTTGAAAGCCAATCCTCACGGGAAGGGCCTCACCCGCCTTCAAGGAGTCCCACGGGTGCATCCTGGAGAGGTGCCCACAGCAGGAATTCCAAACAGCTGCTCCAGATGTGTGACGCTGTTGAGCCAGGGATGGGCGAGATGACTCGCACGATTTCAGAAGGCAAAATGAGCATTTATTCAAAAGCACTTCTCTCTTTTATAGAGAACATAATGAACATTAATTCCATTGGATTCAAAAGGAGAGGGTAATAAATAGAAGGAACTCCAAGTCTCAAGTGGTGCCCAAAAATACAATTTAATTTTGGAAAGTCACTTTTTTTTTTGAAAGTCACACAGATGGGAAAAAGAGTTAGTGCTGCCATGAGGCTGGAGAGGAACCCAGAAGGTGGAAAAATGCAGGAATATTAAAAACCTCCAAGTGCAAAAGCAAATGTGAGGCCTTGTGATCCCTCAGTTTGCACCTCCACTCACAGAGAGATGAGGGTAGAAAATTCTCTGTTCCTCCACACCACAAAAAGAAACCCCCAAACCCCTGAAGTTGGTGTTTTCAGGGGGCTTAAAACATCCTGATAAAATGTGGACAAAGGCTGCAGCAGGGTTTCAATTCTCCAAAGGTTGTTTTAATGCAAAATAATTCCACTGAGATATAAGAAAAGCCACAGGAAGCACACTGGGATCACGTTTGATCCTAATAAGGAAAGAGGGAGAGAACTCCACTCAAAGTGTGATCAAGGAAGGGTAGCAATTAATGATCCTTAAATGAGCAAGGAAGGAAGAAAGCAAAGTACAGACACTGAGGTTTTGGGAAACAGACTCTGGGAACTTCAGGGAGCTGATTAGTGCTCCTAATCAAAGCCCTGGAACAGGATAGGGAGCTCAGGAGGAATAAAGGCATCTTAAATCAACTGATAGCAAGGGTGGTAGTGAAATTTCTGCCTGGAAAGAAAAGGAGACGAGAACCAGGAATGACCAGTTTTGTTATATTAGCGGAGAATTTTTTTTTTTTTTTTTTTTAAGAAGGGAAAAACAGATCATTGCTGAGGAGAATATTGTGAAATAAAACCGATTATCAGAGAGAAAAACAGGGATGTCTTAAGTTGCAAGATTTAGCTGGGGGTGTGTGTTCTATCCCCATCTGTCAGAGCTGGGGCAGTTCTCTGCTGTTCATGGGGCAGTTTTTTCTTTATCTCTCCCACAGCCAATCCTCCCTCCAGGAGATCTCTTCTGTTCATGGACACTGAGTGTCCCTGCATAGCTGAGAAAATTCCATCATCCCATGGGGAGAGGCTCTGCCCAGGGGAGGAGCCAAGAATTCCTACCTGGATCCAATCTGACCTTGGAACAGCACAGCAGCCTTTGCCCACTGCATTCCCAGAGGAGCAGCTTTCTGCCCCACTGCATTCCCAGAGGAGCAGCTTTCTTCCCCACTGCATTCCCAGAGGAGCAGCTTTCTGCCCCACTGCATTCCCAGAGGAGCAGCTTTCTTCCCCACTGCATTCCCAGAGGAGCAGCTTTCTTCCCCACTGCATTCCCAGAGGAAGCCCAGGCCCATCTCCAGCAGCCCTGGAGCTTCAGAGGAAAACTCCAGCCTTGTCCAGGATCCTGCTCCAGCAGAAGCACAGCTGGCACTGCAGGAGGGCTGAGCCCCCATGGAATGGCACTGCTGCCACCACCCTGACCCACAGGCTGCCAGGGCCTGCTCTGACTCTGGCAGTGTGTTGTATTACTGCATTTTTATTTTTATATTTATTTTCCCTACTAAAGAACTGTTATTCCTGTTCCCACATCTTTTCCTGAGAGCCCCTTAATTTCAAAATTAAAATAATTCAGAGGGAGGGGGTTTACATTTTCCATTTCAAGAGAGGCTCCTGCCTTCCTTAGCAGACACCTGTCTTTTCAAGACAAGGTTTGAAAGATTTCAAGGTTTCAAATCAAGACACAAATTAAATACTATGCAGAAGGGAGATCAGGAGCTGGGAGAAGACAGATTTCAAATGCTTCAGGAACTGGTGTTAGGCCTTGGGAAGCAGCAGTCAAAGGGAGAGAAATCTCCAGTTAGCAACAGGATTAATTGGGATCACCCACAGGAAAGTTCATGATCAGTGGATTGTTCATAAATGCTCTCAAATTATCCTGTCCTAAAGGGATTCCCTCTGCTCCAGCCAGTTCTCCAACCTCAGCACAGTTACATGTGTGTTTTTGAGAGTGGGATGAAATATTTTCCACAAGGATGAAAAATTACAGGCACAGGAAGAAAGATAAATCATAGAATTATGAACTTCTCCACAGATCAAAATACAAAACACCCCAGCTCTGTACAGCCAGAATATGACAAGAGAAAAGAACAACCAACAGATTTGTAAAGAACAAATTCTGTCAAAGCAGAGCCATTTTGTCCCTGGAAGAGCCACAGCCTCCGAGGAGGTGGGCAAAGTGCAAAGATGGGATTTTTGGGAAGATTTTTGTCACTCTTGTCAGGAAGCTGAGAAAGCACAGGCGAGGTGAAAGCTGCTCCCAGGGGCCACTCATCAACAGCTCCCCATTAGTCTGGAGCTCAGATTCAGGTGGGATCCTGGGAACACCTGACCTGAGTCTGGGAATTGTCAATATTTTTATTGATCAGCTGAAATAATGGGATGAAACATGGGGTTATTGTTTGCACGGGAGATGAAAGGGGCTGAGAGCATCATGGGTAGAAACAGCTTGAAATTTAAAATTGTCTTCACATATTGGAGAAACAGGGAAGAGAGGATGGATTTCTGGAAGGAGATGTGCATATTTATAAAGCTAAGGAAAAAAGAAAGATTAATTGCTAACAATTGGGAATGAGTGGCTGGAGGCGCCTACAGAAGGAAAAGATCTGGAAGGCAAGGGGTGATGTTGGAATCTTACAACTAAGACCAGCACCTGGTGCAGGTCTGAGCTCTGAGAAGGACAAACATCACAGAATTCCAGGATTGTTTGGGTGGGAAGAGACCTTAAAGCCCTTCCAGTGCCACCCCTGCCATGGCAGGGACACCTCCCACTGTCCCAGGCTGCTCCCAGCCCCAGTGTCCAACCTGACCTTGGGCACTGCCAGGGATCCAGGGGCAGCCACAGCTGCTCTGGGCACCCTGTGCCAGGGCCTGCCCATCCTGCCAGGGAACAATTCCTTCCCAATATCCCATCCATCCCTGCCCTCTGGCAGTGGGAAGCCATTCCCCGTGTCCTGTCCCTCCATCCCTTGTCCCCAGTCCCTCTCCAGCTCTCCTGGAGCCCCTTTAGGCCCTGCAAGGGGCTCTGAGCTCTCCCTGGAGCCTTCTCCTCTCCAGGTTTATCAACACTCCTTATCAGACGCCTGCAATTCCTGCTGGGTTCCCCTTGCTCTGCAAGACCTCTGGTGCAGCAGCCTGTGCTCTAAGCACTGCTGAGGGGTCCTGAACCTTTGGGATTACTGGGAAAAAACCAGAAGCGTGCAGAGTTACTGGGAACAACTCAGAATCTCTGGAGTTTCTGGGAACAGCTCAGAACAAAGAGAAGGTTGGAGGTCTGCAAACCTGGCCCCTGTTTGAAGAGTTCTCAGCCTTTCCAAAATGGGATGGTTTTCCTCTCCAGCAGGAAGGTGAGAAAAGAAATTGTCCTGGATTTATCTGGGATCAAGCTCATTTCATCCTGGAAGCTGGAGCAGGGCTGGGTTTGGGATTCCATGTGAGGATAATGTTGATAAAACACCGATGTTGTGGTTGGTGCCAAACTGTGCTTGCTCCAAATCCAGGACTTTTCAGGATCCCAGGCTCTGCCAGTGAGGAGGGGCACAAAAAGTGATGGGAAGGACTGGCCAGAGGGGATTCCAAAGTATAGTTTGTAATTTTTAGGATCTAAACTGGGGGGAGTGACTGGGAGTCACTGGTCACTCACAGTGACTGGTGGGGCATTGATCAGCAATTGCATCAGGAATATATTTTTTAATATTGTCTTTTTAATTACAATTACTGTTATTATTATATCATTATTATAATCATCTTTATTAATACTCTGTTTAGTGATATTAATATTTTATTTTGTTTCAATTATTAAACTGTTCTTATCTCAGAATCTTATCTTGTTTTCAGCTTTTCCTTCTCATCCTGCCATGGGATGTCTGTGATGGACTGGCTCCATTGTACTGAATTTCCAGCTGGGGTTAAACCATGGCCGAACTGGAGATTGTCCCAGGAAAGTCCTTTATCCCCATGGAATCTGAAGAGCAAGATGGGAGTCCCACACTTGGTTCCCGCCTTTATCACAAAGATGGGCTGGACCACCCAAATCCCTTTTGTCCAGATTTTCTCTGCACGGGGTTTGTATAAACCAGGATTTTCCATAATCAGCTGAATTCACAGTCAGGTTACAAAGGTCCTGACTCCCAGAAAGACTCCTGATTTCCAGGCCATCCCAGTTTTCTTTCAGGGTGAGCAGTGCTCTGGCACCTCCAAGCTGCATTGGTTTATTACAAAAATTCCCACTGTTTCAATGCCTCCAGGAGGAACCTGGAGATGCCTCAAGGAAGAACCTGGAGATACTTTGAGGAGGACTCAGGAGATGCCTTTAGGAGGAACCTGGAGTTGCCTTGAGGAGGAACCTGGAGATCTTTCTGTCCCTGTTAGCTCCTGCCCATCCCGCTGTGGAATGGTTCTTTCCATTGTGTCTCAGGTCAAGTTTTAATTTCTGCTGTATCCCTAATTTTATGCTTGGAATCCAAACTCATCCATAACTGGGAGCAGCAGCACAAAAGGGATTTGTTGTCCATTTGCAGTGTCCCCAGAACAAAACAAGCACTTCCAGGGTATTTTTTTCTGGACTGGCTGTATCCCTGCTGGAATCCTTCTCCCACCAGGCATATGTGAGGTTTTCCATGGCATTCCCATCCCACCACAGCTCCAAGTGCAGGGATGGGAATGGCCAGCAGGATCTTGGCTGCTGCAAATGGAATTTTCCAAAGTCACCACAGATACCACAGCCTGGAGCTTTCCCTTCCACCAAAGGGCCTGGGAAGCAGATCCTGGATGACCCAGAGCTCATGGAATGTTTCTTTCAGCACTGGTCCTTTTTTTTTTTTCCATAAGAATCTCTGCTCCATGGGATCAGACCTCTCAGATGTTCCCCACAAGTCCACAGTGCTTAGAGGATACTCCTTTCCCATTTCTTTGTTTCAAACACCTTTTCCAGAGCTCCTGATGGGAAAAATCCTTTGTTTTAAAAGCCTGCAAGCTAAAAA
Source organism: Vidua chalybeata (assembly GCF_026979565.1). NCBI lineage: Eukaryota > Metazoa > Chordata > Aves > Passeriformes > Viduidae > Vidua > Vidua chalybeata. The sequence continues at coordinate 13,334,177 of NC_071547.1, read as the reverse complement.
CAGGGATTAAACAACTTTTCTTTAGGATGTTTTGAAGATCCCAAGGCAGGGAAAGGAGCTCGTGCTGCTGCTGCTTCTTGGAATTGCTCTTGGGGAGGGAAGGCTGGAGCCTGCTCCACTTTTATTTTTGGGGGGATCAGAGCATCTTTTCAGCCTTAAAACAAATGATGCTGCCAGGAAATGTTTCTGTGTGGAGCATCAGGGATCTGCTGTTCTGTACAGGAAAACAGAGCTCCCTGTTACTGGTCTGGGGGAAGAGCTGATTTTTCAGTTTGACAGCAGAATTGAAAAATCAAATGGAAAAAACTCCAGTTTGCTTGGATCATGCTGGAATATTATTTTTGTTGCTAAGCCAAATACATTGTTCCATTCGGTGTGAACTATCCCATCCAATCCCAAATGGAATGGTTGATTTATTCAGGAAGGAAAAGGAGAGATTCACAAACATCTTATGGAGCCTCAGGATTGCAGCTCTTCCTGCCTGGAGATCTTGAAATTCCTATGAAAATATCACGGATGGATTCCATGAAGACCAGGAATGTTCCCTGCCCTGCCCTGCAGTGGGAGCCACAATTCCTTTGAAAACCAGGAATGTTCCCTGCCCTGCAGTGCTGGGTGCAAACGGTGGGAGTCTGTGGATTATGGAAATGGCCCCATTCTTCCCTCATTCCCATTTTTAAATGCCCTCAGGACATCATTCCAGCCACTGGGATAAGCTGCACATTAGCCAAGAGCTCCCAATTAAAATGTAAATAAAATGTGTTTTAGAATTTTAGTTTAAGCACCTGAACATTAAAGGATTTCTCAGAGATCTATAATCCTTCACTTTTCTTCCCAATCTCTTTATCTACCCAGAGGTTTCCAGGTGCCCTGACCATGAGCAGCTCAGTCGTGTGCTCACACCTGGAGCCTGGGTGAGTCACAGGAAGGTCCCTTCGCCCTTCAGTGGAGCTATCAAAGTTACCAAGGCCCCTTCCCACCTGCTGCTGGAAAGAATCCCCCATCCTCAGCTGCCCTTTGGATCAGGAAGCACAGAGAGAAACTTTTGCTTCACTGGGCAGAAGCAAGAAAATGAGTTGGTCACAGTTCCAATGAAAGATGCTTCTCTTCTTGGAAAATTGCCCTGGGGGTGAGGGAATGACAAGGGAATGACAAAAGCCTCGTTTTTTTTCTCTCTCCATTTTTGCTGTCTCTCCATGAAACCTCAGAATGCAGTGATTCTGAGCACAGCCTGCTGAGCAATTCCAGCCTGATACACGACCCATAAGGATAAACCAACATATGGACCTTAGATCCTGCCATGGTTTAGCAGAACTTAATTGGATCATCCATTTTCCCCAATATTACCATATCAGGGCTGCTGCTAATCCATCGGGAGCTGCTGTGTGCTGCAGATTAAAGCCCTAGCCACAATCTCTAGGATATGCTTGGCTAAACAATATTAAGAAACTCAGTCTCCAAACATTTGACTTCTAATTTAATGTCATTTCCCCATGTCTGAGGCTTTCTGGGGGTGTTTTTGAGATGCATGGACACACAAATAAATTCATTCAGATAATCTACCCCAAATAATCTGAATATTCCAGGGGATGCCTCACTTCAGTTTCAAATACTGCAGCTGGAAGGGCATTATAGAGATTTATTCTACCAGAAAGAAACAAAATCTTTGAAGGATTGGTCCTTTCTCGAAAGGTTCCCCACAGGCTGCTCCTGGGTGCTGCATTATCCAAGTTCCACATTCTGAGCAAACATAATTCTTTATGTGAAAAGCGATGCCTGCATTCCAGATTCCCCCAAGTTCAGAGGTGTGGCTGTGGATGAGGTGGATTCAGCTCCCCATGAGCAGAAGAGCAGCACATATTCCAAGGAACAACAGGCTGGAAAAGTCCATAGAAAATTTTAAAGGCAAGGCTTGGTGGAGGCCGTGGCACAATGGGAGCATTCAGAGCATTGCCACAGGGCAGAGGATCAGCACAAAATCCAGTTTTTTCTCTAAATTCAGGAAAAATCCTGGTGACCATGAGTTCAGGGAGTCATGGAATGGTTTGGGTGGGAAGGGACCTTAAGGAGCATCTCACCCCAGCCATGGGCAGGGACACCTTCCACTATCCCAGGTTGCTCCAAGCCCCAGTGTCCAGCCTGGCCTTGGACACTTCCAGGGATCCAGGGGCAGCTTCCCTACAAATTCTCTGTGGGCAGAACTTCACAGCTTCTCTGGGCACCTTGTGCCAGGACCTCCCCACCCTCACAGGGAAGGATTTCCTTCCTTCAGCTCAAAGCCATTAAATTATTTAAATTGCTCATAAATAACCAGTAAAACTTTGAAGATAAAATGCACATTTTGAAGTTTTAGTTGCACATTAACTTTTGGGTAGGAAGGAGCTGAATTTTATAAATGAAATGTAAAAAGAAACCCCAACAAAACTCAGAAAGTTAACAATAAAAAATATTCCAAATGCCACGGGGAGGGGATCAATGATCTGGCCACCGAGGGGAATCCAATACTCCCAGAACTGAATTCTAATTACAATGGATTTGTGGCACTAACTACTCATTCTTTCTCCCTCTCCAAATGTATCTTTGCTACAGATAATTACACTGGGATAATTGTGAAGATTCCTCATATTGTTAAATAATGTGGATCTTTGCAGGGAAAACAGCAGGACAGGGAGTTCCTGTCAGGCCTTGAACATGGAGGGTGATAAGGAAGATGATAATGAAGTTTAAATCACCAATATTCAGTGGCCTTGTGGGTGATTGCCTATTAAAAATCATCTTATGGATCTTGCTCAAGTCAACATAGTCCAAATAAATATTAGGAAGGAATTGTTCCTTGGGAAGGTGAGGGTGGGCAGGCCCTGGCACAGGTGCCCAGAGCAGCTGTGGCTGCCCCTGGATCCCTGGCAGTGCCCAAGGCCAGGTTGGAAAGGGCTTGGAGCAGCCTGGGACAGTGGAAGGTGTCCCTGCCCGTGGCAGGGGTGGCACTGGAGGGACTTTAAGGTCTCTTCCCACCCAACCCATTCCATTATTCTGATTCCAGGAAATAAATAAATGGATACAACACCCTTGGCTGATCATGGCACTGCGCTGAGCAATGAAGATTGAAGAATACTTCAAGAGGAGAATCCAGTGATGGATCAAAAAATGTGATTTTCCCCAATTTTTAACCAGAAAAAAAGGAGATCCTGCTAAGAAATGAATGGAGATTGGCACAGAGAACCACTTCATTCTACTGTGTAAATCCACAGAGTCTTCCCTTCTGTAATATTGTCTGCAATCCTGATATCCTGGTCTCAGAAAAACTTTTATAAAATGGCAATAAAACATAGAAGAGATGATGAGAGGTGTGAAATGACATCTGTGTAGGGAAAAGAGATCAATAGATTGAAAACCTCCAGCTTAGGAGAAATGTGACAGTGTTTGGTCATTTCTCCAAGGTGAATCCTCCATCCATTAGGTAGAAATGGAACCAGCAGAAAGAAATTATGTCTCCAAAGAGTGTGGAAATGATGTGTGGAATTTCCCACGGTTTGTAGGAACATAACGTGGAATACTGGAATATGAACGGAAGAAAAGGAAATACTCCAGTGGTACGTTAAGGGGTTACACTGGATTATCTTCAATGTCTTTTCCAGCCTTAACAATTCCATGATTCTGGGATCAGCTGGTTTGTCCATCCAGGGAAAGGAAGTTCCAAGAACAGCAGCAGGCACAGGTTCACATCTGAAAAGAAAACCTTTTCCTTGGGATCAGGCAACACAAAATGGGGTTTGTTTACATGCAGGTCTCAAGGGCGTCTGGTGTGAGAGCAAACCTGAAACAAAGGAAGAAAACAGAGGGAGGAGGGACATTTGTTCCAAATATTCCTTCTCTTGTTCTGCCTCACTCTGGTTTTAAAATATTCATTGTTTGAGGGGGTTTTTCCTTCACTCTGTTGGCGTTTGTTGCTATTTGTTTGCAGGAGACGGTTCAGACAGATCCATCTGCAAGCTCTGATTGACCCCAGCTCCCATCACACATCCCCACTAAATTTTTTAACATCAAACTGCTTCCCTCTCTTCCACTGAACGTTCTCCAGGGATGACCCAACCAACAAATCAATCCCATTTTAGAGGAGGAGCTTTGTAGCCTTTAAAACCGCCTTCAGAAAAAGCTGGCATGGCTCCCGGTGTTCATCCAGGGGCTCATGCACAAAATGTTTTTATCCAACACAGGGGTTGCACCTGCATCTTCCTCCCTTCTCTGCATCCTTCAGACACCAAAGGTACCTGTAATAACCGATATTCCTAGTGCATGCAGGAGAATCCCAGGAAGAGCCTGGAGAGGCCGAGGAGACAGAAGAATAATGGATGTTGGATGCACCAGTGGATTTTTTTTCCATAAGCAGTGACATTTTAGCAGATTACAGAGTGACTGGGGGGACTGGGAGGTTTAGGGGGGGCTTTTAGGGGGTCCTGGAATTTGAGGAGTCCCTGGATTCGGGGATACTGGGAGGTTTGTGAGGGTTTTGGGGGTCCCAGCTCTTGGAGGACTCCCAGAATTTTGAAGGGGGGAGACTCTGGGGGTGCCAGGATTTGGGGGGCTGGAGTTTGGGGGGTCCCAGGTCTGGGAGTACTGGGAGGGTTGGGGAGTCCCAGGAGCTTAACCAACACCTCTCCCAGTCCATCCTGCACTGCACTTCTGAAGGAATGTCCATGGCCAGGGAGGATGGCCAGGCAGAAAAATCCTCTTTTTTTGGGAAGGGAGAGCTGAGCTGGGCTGAGTTATAAGCAAGAAACTTCACCAGCCCTGACAAACCAGGACTGAGTCTCCATCCCAGTATGGTTCCACCACCTTGGTTTAGGATGTAGGAACCCCACTGCCTGATTTTCCATCTCCCTGTCGCTCTTCTGGCACCACCAACCCACTGCATCCAGGGAAATGGTGGGAAAAGTCGGGCTGGCCACAACAACGACGGCCAAAGCACAGGGAGAAAGAAACCTCAGGGGTTCAGGTGTGTCAAAATCATAAAACTGTTAAGGTTGGAGCAGATAAAGATCAACATCATCCAGTCCAATCTTCATCCAAATATCACCATGCCCACGAAAGCACATTACAAAGTGCCACATTTTCCTATTTTTTGGAACACCTCCAGGGATGGGAATTCCACCATGCCCTGGGCAGCCTGTCCCAGTGCCTGACCACCCAAACCATGAAGAAATTTTTCCTGATATCCAATTTAAATCTTCCCTGGCCCAGCCTGAGGCCGCTCCCTCTCCTATTCCCTGGAGCCCGACCCCCCCGGCTGTCCCCTCCTGTCAGGAGTTGTGCAGAGCCACAAGGTCCCCCCTGAGCCTCCTTTTCTCCAGGCTGAGCCCCTTTCCAGCTGCCTCAGCCTCTCCTGGGGCTCCAGCCCCTTCCCAGCTCTGTTCCCTTCCCTGGACACGCTCCAGCCCCTCCAGGTCTCTCTGTCAGGAGGGTGCCAGAGCTGCCCCAGCACTGGAGGTGCCCCAGCAGTGCCAGCTCAGGGGACGGGCACTGCCCTGCTCCTGCTGCCACCCCAGGGCTGGGGCAAAGAAGAGCCAGAATTGGGAATCCTGGCTGTGACTCCCTCTCAAGTGCTCTCTGCTCACATGCAGGACCTATCCCTGGGAGGACACACAGCTCCCGGAGTCCCTCTCAATCCCACCTCTCAGCAATGATGGATCATGCCCCAAACCAGTGCCACTTCTCCTGCAAGGTCTCACTGCCAGGGGCATCGATCTCCTGCAGCCTTTTGATTTACTTGGTTTATCTAATGGAGCTGCTGGAGACAGGACCTGGCCCTGTCCACTCCAGCACTTCCCCTCCAGGACGTGAATTCCCAGCACCTGGAGGGCTTTGCTGAGGCAGCAGCCCCGAAGCTCACCAGGGAGAAGTTGAATTATTAATCTGCCCATACAAGAAGGGAGACAAAGAAGTTTCCAATACAGCAAGTTCTGGAAACTTGTGGGGCTGTAAAAGCTGCTTTTCTTTTTCCAAAACAACCCAAACAATTCCCTCATTTTCTTGACCCCTGGGAATCCCACTAGCAAGAGACAGCTGAACTGGAAACCAGTAAAAAAAGCAATTTGTTTATTTATCCATACTGGTTTATCCCTGTGGATTGGGTTATTCCAGAAACTGAAGAAAAGGGTTGAGTTTAGGACCAGAAAATCAGAGTGGAAATGTTCATATTCCTTGTAGGATGTTCCTGGCATTGTGTTCCGTGAGTCTCTGTAATTCCAAGCAAGATAAGGACACATCTCTGTAAAAGAGACTGCCTGGACTTAGATATTCACTGGAAATTGCAGCTTCCCCATGGACCAGGATGTATTTCAAATGATGTCCAAGGAAGATAAACTTTTCTCTTCCAAACCCCCCGGATGTATCCAAGGTGGTGGAAGTGGTTTTATAGCATTTAAATGAAATTCTCACAAGGAGCAGAATGTCAGGATCTTCAGGATCCTCCAACTCTGCTGCCCTCAGGAATCAGGAATGCTGCAAAACATTCTGCTCATCACAACCTTAATCCTTGCTCCCCAGAGCTGCATCCCACTCCTGGCCCTGAGGATGATGCCTCCTGTTCTCCAGCATCTCCTCCAAGATTTTCCACCCGTGGATGTCTCATTCTCCTCCCATCCAAGGGATAATGGCCCTGACAAACCAGGACTGAGTTTCCATCCCAGCATGTTCCACCACCCAGCCCTTGGGTGGCTGGAGTGGCTCTTTGCCATGATCATCACCCTGGATAAATTCTGTTGCACTGCTTCCCGAGAGGACTCAGCTAGTGAGCCAACAGAGGGGAGGGAACTCCCTGTTCATCAGCCAAGGGAAATCCCAGCTGTCTTCTTAAACAGGGAAAGGAGTTCTGGAATCTTGGGAGAAGGGCAGTGCTGGCACTGGCAAAGCCAGAAGAGGGAATATCACAGGACACAAAGCTCCTCACACTGCCCCAGGAATGTCCAGTGTGGACTATTGTGCACAACCAGGTTCTCCACGAAAACCTGTGGTGTTGCCGTGCTGAGGAAAACTCTGTCCTAATCCTGAGGATGAGAGCCTAATCCAACATGTTCTGGGATGCAGAGCTGTGGATCTGCAGTCCCACACATCCCTCCAGGCTGGCTGAGGATCTTTTCATGCCCAGAATCCCTCAGGACCCAAACTGGGGGCTCTTTTTGAACCTATCATGGATTGGGAATCCCAAGCGTGGCCTCTTTTTGAACCTGTTATGCACTGGGAACCCCAAGTCTGGACACACTGCTCAGATGAGCTGAAGCTCAGGATGATGTGTGACTCTTCTGGACCTCCTCATGCCATCCTGGGCTCCCAAAACTCCCCAAGATGTTCTCCAGCACACCAGTCACCTCCCTCACCTGGGTGACCCCTAAACTGGGATATGCTGGTTCTGGCAGTGTCAGTGCCTCCCTCTCTGTTGGAGTGTATGAGTCAGAAGCCACTCTGAATCCTTCAGAGAGAGAAAGAAATGCAGGGTTTGAATTAAAGCCTTTAGAGAAATTAAGATATATTAAGCCACATAGATATGAAGTAGAAGTGTATGTTTAAGTAAGTAGAAGTGTAAGTTATAGTTTTGAGTAAGTTTAAGTTTTAAGTAAGTAGAAATACATTTTAAGTGCCTTAAGAAACTGTGCTAGCTCGTAAAGGCCTTAAGGCCTAGTTTAAAGTTCAGACATAGCTCCAGATATAACAAAAATGTAACAGAACCTTGCCACTAGAATAGATAGAATTATTCAAGTTAAACAGATAAAATACATGTGTAAATAGATAGAACTATTCACGTAAATAGATAAACTTATATACATAAATTTTAAGTAAGAAAACAGAGAGTACTTTTGCGTAAATAGACAATATTACATATGTAAGTTTTTAGGTAAGAACTGACACTACTTTTGTATTAGTTTTGCACATTAGAATCGAGTTCAGATTGGTTTAGAAAGAATGTTTTAGAATCGTGCTTTTAGCTGATTGGATGTTTTATGAATAAAATGCCCTGTAACGGGGTGCAATCACTATCAACTCAACAACAACCAGGTCAACAACACGAAGAAAAGAATTAAAAAAGGCTGTGGTCCCTGCTGCTGCTTGGAACATCGGACTGGTCCCTGCTGCTGCTGCTGCTGTTCCTGCACGGAACCTGGGACTCTGCAGCAGAGAGCAGCCCTGCAGCCCTGTAGCCCTGCAGCCCTGCAGCCCTGCAGCTGCAGCCCTTACTTGGGACTCTATGCCAGAAAGCTTTTTGCACAGACTTTAACACCTTGAACTCTTTGCCTTCAAGACTGATGTGTTCTTGCAACAAACAATTCTATAGCAACAGCTGCTCATGTCTCTTTGAAGACCCAGTATCACCTCGACACCTCTCCAAATGCTGCCTCCCACAGGAGCACCAGGCATCCACGCTGGGAGGAGAAAAGCATCCCACCAGGCAGCATGAACAGTTTGGGGTGATTAAAGTTATTACTGGGATGCACAAAAGAGCACAGCGATGGAGCAGCTGGCAAGTGTTGGATTAGGAGGTCTTGGAGTCACCATGGAACTTTGGGCCAGATGCTGACAGGACGTGGGCAGAGGGGGATTAATTGACAGCAGGGAGTGAGTTAAAGGGAAAAATCACTCCCTAAATGAGGGAAGATCCCAGAGAATCCACGCAGTGATTAGAGAAGCTGCTGCTTAGCCTTTAATTCAACAGGCTGCGGGTCTGCTCTTTTTTCCTAAGGCTAAAGCCAGCCCTCCCCTTACCCTGAACTCCCAGGAAATTAAAGCTGCCAGAGCCCCACAAAGCCCAGAGCAGCCGAAGTGACCCCTGGAGAGCGAGGTCAGCGCCCGGGGATGCTGCAGCTGTTTGCAGACTGGAGAAACCAGGAAAACACCGGGATTTCATCAGCAGGTTGGGAAGTCAGAGAACTTGGGAACTGGGTCAGAAATGGCCACTGGCTGCCACAGAGCAATACTGGAGAAAGTGGGAGAGCTGGGAATCAGGGAGGCCTTGGAAGGGATTTCTGAGTCCCTGTGGCCTGTGGTCCCTGAATCCTTCCATGCTGTTCCATGCTCACTAGCAACTGTGTGTGTGCTGTTCCATGCTCTCAGGGTTTGCTTCAAGCTGCTAAAAAGCACAGGATAGTCCAGCCTATACTTTTCTTGGAGATTTTCCACTGTGGTTTTTTTAGGAGAGATAAGGAATAGGTCATGGAAGACTCCAGTGCTATTGTGGCACAGCATTTCCATGGTTCCATTCAATGAAATTCCAGTGCTGGGGGCAGTTTTGGGTGCTGCAATATAAAAAAATACACAAAAGCATTGGAGACAGTGCAAAGGAGGCCACGAGGATGGGGAAGTGTGAATGAGGAGGGGTTGAGGGACTTGGAATGTTCAGCTGGAGCAGAGGACTCTGAAGGCAGAGCTCAAGAGGAGCTGCAGCTCCTCCTGAGGGCAGCTCCCATCTCTGCTCTGGGACAGGGACAGCACCCAGGGAATGGCTGGAGCTGGGCCAGGGCAGGCTCAGGTTGGAGATCAGGGAAAGGTTCTTCCCCAGAGGGTGCTGGCACTGCCCAGGCTCCTCAGGGAATGGGCACGGCCCCGAGGCTGCCAGAGCTCCAGGAGCCTTTGGACAGCGCTGCCAGGGATGCCCAGGGTGGGGCTGTTGGGGGTCTGGGCAGGGTCAGGGGCTGGGCTGGGTGATCCTGTGGGTCCCTTCCAATTTAGGATATTCCATGATTCTGTGACTCTGTGACACACATTCAGGAGTGCCCACATCCAGGGGAGCAGGTGAAGGGCTTTCCTTGCTATCACTTAGACAACTGCAAACAAGGACTGGCTCAAGCAGAGGGTGAATCCAGCTGGAGGGTTGGGTGTTATCATCATCATAGACTCATTAAAGTTGGAAAAGACCTTCAGGACCATCAAGTCCAACCTTTAAGGATGGATGTGATTCAGCCCACCCCCCCCACGTCAGCAGCCCCTTCCTTCTTACTGTGTAGGATGATCCAGAAGTGCTGTCCTCCTCCATCCCCTCTGGGAATGAATTCCCGGTCTCAGCCAGGTGTCCCCTTTTTCTGTGCCTGTGAAGGTGACAGGAACTGAGCAATGCCCACCCTGTGCTGAGCAGGGGTCCTGGGGATGTGCACAGCAGGAGGAGGCACTGGTTCCACCACCCCTCTGTGTCTAGCTGCTGAATTTAGGAAGTCGTGTCCTTTGCTGAGCTCAGACTGCCCAAACCTTCCGTTCCAGGACTTTACTGAGCATCATGTGGAAGGACTTTGCTTTATTAAACTGGAGATTTGGGTTAAAAAGATTCAAGTAACTAATTCTCAAAGCTCTCTATCCTCTTACTGCACTCCTGCCTTTAATGCCATTTGTCTGTCCCTTTCCATCCCAGCCAGTGGATCACAGCTGCTGATTCCACGGGATCTCTGCTGGAGCCATGTCTGCAAACCCCCCGGGCAGGGCTTCTAGAATGCAAAATGCGGTAAAGCCAGGGATTCTTCAGTGAGTAAAAACCCAGAGGGATTTGTAGAATATTTTAATAGAATCATGGAATATCCTGAGCTGGAAGAAACCCACCAGGATCATCCAGTCCCACTCCTGGCCCTGCCCAGACCCCCAACAGCCCCACCCTGGGCATCCCTGGCAGCGCTGTCCAAAGGCTCCTGGAGCTCTGGCAGCCTCGGGGCCGTGCCCATTCCCTGGGGAGCCTGGGCAGTGCCAGCACCCTCTGGGGGAAGAACCTTTCCTGATCTCCAGCCTGAGCCTGCCCTGGCCCAGCTCCAGCTGTTCCCTGGGTGCTGTCCCTGTCCCAGAGCAGAGATGGGAGCTGCCCTCGGGAGGAGCTGGAGCTCCTGGGGAGCTCTGCCCTCAGTGTCCTCTGCTCCAGCTGAACATTCCAGGTGCCCTCAGCTGCTCCTCACACAGCTCCTCCACACCCTTCACCCTCTTCCTATCCCTCCTTTGATCTCTCTCCAACAGCTTTTGTGTCTTTCTGAGCTTGTGGCACCCAAAACTGCCCCCAGGACCATTTGCAAAGGCTCCTCCCCTCTCAGACAAAGCTCTTTTGGAGGAAGATGACGTTTCTGGGCTCTGAACTGGAAGAAGCTGCACCAGGACTGGACTTCAGAGGAAATCCTCAGGGAAGCTGCTGCCATGAAGAATATCCCACTGCCATTCGGAACAGGCTGTCCAGGTGGAACTGCCATCCCTGGAGGTGGTAAAAAAATATTTAGAGTGGTGTTGGGGATGTGGGTTAGGGGTGGACCTGGCAGTGCTGGATTAATGGTTTGATTGATCTTAGAGGGCTTTTCCAGCCTTAATGATTCCATGAAGATTTATTGACCAGCTGCTTTTTTTTTTTTTTTTTTTTTTGCCCCATCATTGGCTCTTTAAATCATGTCCTTTGGGAGCCACAGGTTTAGGTCAGTGAGTTCTTGGGCATACTGAGCTTTCTTTTCTTACCTTTAAATCCTATTTTGGGTCCCATAAAATCACCTGATTTTCTGTAAGGGGAAAGTAGAGTTGAACAAAGCTGTTTTCATCCCAACCCCTGATGCTCTCTACAGGTGCTAAAAGGGTTTAATTGCATCAGAAACCTCCCAGTGCCATTCTGGGTGGGAAAGAATCATCTCTGGGGTGTTTGTCAGGCAAGGAAATGAAGTTTTAGTGAGTGAACAGCTCCTGGGAACTAAAAGGCAGAATGGAGTCAGAGACAGCCCGGACCCTGATACACAAGGAACTGGGACTGAAAAGAACCAATCAAATTAAATCAAACTAAACCAAAACCCCCAAAGAAATGAAAAGCCCATCTGCATAAAAGTAACCCAAAGAGTAGCCATGGTCCTTGCAGATAAGAGATAAAACCTCCCTCAGGGAGCTTCAGTGAGCTGGAGATTTCTGGGTGCAGGGGCAGAGGGGAGGTTGTGTCCAAGGCCAGGTGGGACACTGGGGCTTGGAGCCACCTGGGACAATGGAAGGTGTCCCTGCCCATGGCAGGGAGTGGCACATGAGGAGCTTTAAAGTCCCTTCCAACCCAAACCATTCTGGGATTCTGGGATATTGTTCAGCCCTGAAAGCCTTTTGAGGATGAATCCCCTATATCCAGAGCTATCACTTCTCAGCGATAATTCATGTCCAACATCTGCATCAGACATTAAATTCCCCAAAACCTGGAGGTTTTTCCAGAGCCTCTTTGTTTTCCTCCTCACTCTCACCACCACCACCACCAAACTGCAGCCAAAGCAACAACTGGGATAGAAAAAAAAAAAAAAAACAACATATTTTATAACTCCATTTCTCTAATTTGAAGTGATGTAAGCAACGTTTCATTACATCTGGTTCATCTGATCTTATTTTAAATTTATTGTATCACTTTTCCTGCTCATGTGGTCGATGCTGTTTGAAATCACCCAATCCTGGGAGCTAATTGCTGTAGTGACACCAAGTTTGGGGCTCCCACAGCAGAATTATTTCACTGTTTGCAAGAACCACACAAATCCCTGCACACATTTCATGCTAAGAGCTGCCAATCTGCTCGCAGGGCTCTTATCTGGGGGGATTAGGGAGTTATCAGGAGCATCTGAGCAGAGATAAGGACCAGCAAATACTTCCCTCCTGCTCCTGACACAACAACAGCGCCAAGGGGGAGCCCTGGGAGCAAAGAGGGATTGGGAACCCTCTGGAGCCCTGATTCCAGGTCCCTCCTCTCCTTCTCGGTGCTGGGAATGAGTCCTGGACTGACAGGAGCTGCTGTCAGGAACAGAGCACATCCAGCACCTCCTAGATCTGTAGAGGGGCGCTGGGCTACAAACAGAATTCCCTGGCACCAAAGCCAGATTTCCTGATGGCTGGGAAGGGCCAGGAGAACCCCACTGTTCCTCAGTCCTGTAGCAAAAGCTTCAAAGCATTCCAAGGGCATCAATCATGAATTCCTGGAGAATCCAAGAGCTGGCCTGTTCTGTGGGATGAGGCTTCCAGGAGGGAAGTGGCTGCTTCTGCCCCAGCCCTTCACAGGCACTTCGGGCTCAGCCATTCCACAGGCATGTTTGGATGGTGATGATGGCTTTCCTTGAGCTGCAGCCCGAGGAAAAAGGGGAGAGGGCACCCCTGGGACAGCCAGGGGCTGCCTGGAAGCTCTTGGGGCTCAATCGGCAGAAGACCCCAACAAGAAGGAAGTTGCACAATTCCCAAGTTTGGGATGTGTCCAAGCCTTCATCGCTGGATCTCCATTGCACATTCATTTCCCAAAACTCGTTTCTTCAGCAAAGTCCTGTCCATTCCCCAAAATTCCTTTCTTCAGCTTCACTCCTGTAGTTAAACCAGTTCTCTGAAACAGAAAAAGTGCTCAGTTCTTCCAGCTTCTCCCTTAAATATATCCTGGTGTTCCCAGGGTTCTTCCCCAGGCTGGCAGGCCCAGTTTTGCTGCTTTTCCAGACATGGATTTACAACTCCATTTCACATTTCCCTACTCGTATCCGTGGGCTTCCGTTGCTTCCAGTGCCACATGATCCATCATCAACTCCATTCTTGCTGCAGGTTAAGGTTTTCCCCAGCCAGGGAGAACAGATGGCCCCTGAACCTTGCACCATATCAGACAGTCCTCAGTTAGAAACCTTGGCCAGACCTCAGCCTTTGGGGTTATTCCATCATCTTTGGATCTGGGTCCAATTCCCTCTATCCCCAGGGTTCAGGCTGAGGCTGGATATGAATTTGGACTTTTCTAAGCAGGTTTTTTGTTGGAGCAGTTGGATTTTCTGTGAGCAGGGCTTTGAACTCCCCCCAGTGCCCTCCCTGTGGTTTTCCAGCCTCCAATCCCTGTATCCAATCCCCCCAAAGCAGTGCCTGCCACAGCTCATTTATTTATGCCCTGGGCATGTGGATCCTTGTGTCCTTTTCTGATTAAATGTGGGATTGCTGCTGTTTAAGAACAAGATCCCACATGCCTGGGCCATGCTTTAGGAGGGTTATAATTCACCCAGCCAACTCTCATTTCACTTACAGGATTTTCACTCAGATTGGGAGCAACACCTGCCTGAAAATGGAATTGAGAGCTCCTGGGCACCACTCTCCTGTGGAATGTGCCACTGGATTCCCACCTGGAGCATTTGGACAATGGGAATTCTCAGCAATCTGGGTTTTTTTCCCATATCCTGCTCCAGCTGCAGTGATGAACTAAGTCAGACTGGCTGGGGGTGACCACAGATCAGCCAGGCTGATGTTCCTACCTGCCCTGCTCAGAGGGAGGGCAGCACCCCTGGTGTGTCTGCTCAGCACCTCTGGGATGGGGCAGCTCCTAATTAGTGAGGAAGTGATGAAGCTGTTCCTCAGCATCACCCAGTGGCTAAAGCTCTCCTCCATACCCAGATTTTGGCGGATCTTCCTGCTCTAGAGGCACCTGGTGCACAACCACTCCCTCTCCTGCATAGAGCTGCTTCTCTCTTTTTTAAAAACAAATCACCACAGATCCAGCTCAAAAACAAAATCAGTTCGTTCACAGGCTCTGAACCTGCCTGCAGCTCAGTCCAAGCCTCCCAAATCTGTCACAGCAGTGGCAGCTGGAGTCTAAACCCCCCCCCCCCATTCCCCATGCTGCATATCCTCTGCTCTCCTGCCTCAGACAGATGTGCTGGGGTGCATTCCATGCTGACTGGTTGTGTTTATTCCCTTGGGATGTCCATAAAGCTCCCAGCTGCACACAGGTATCTGATTTTGAAAGATAGGTGAATGCTAAGGAGGGCAGGAGCCTCCCTTGAAATGGAAAATGTAAACCCCCTCCCTCTGAATTATTATCATTTTGAAATTAAGGGGGTCTCAGGCAAAGATAGGGGAATCAGAACAACAGTTCTTTACTAGGAAAATTAAAAATACAAATGCAATAGTACTAAAAAGAAAACAAACCACTGGCAGAGTCAGAGCAGGCCCTGGCAGCCTGTGGGTCAGGGTGGTGGCAGCAGTGCCATTCCATGGGGGCTCAGACCTCCTGCAGTGCCAGCTGTGCTTCTGCTGGAGCAGGATCCTGGACAAGGCTGGAGTTTTCCTCTGAAGCTCCAGGGCTGCGGGGGATGGGCCTGGGCTTCCTCTGGGAATGCAGTGGGGAAGAAAGCTGCTCCTCTGGGAATGCAGTGGGCAAAGGCTGCTGTGCTGTTCCAAGGTCAGATTGGATCCAGGTAGGAATGCTTGGCTCCTCCCCCTGGGTGGAGCTTCTCCCCATGGGCTGATGGAATTTTCTCAGCCATGCAGGGACACTCACTGGCCATGAACAGGAGATAATTAATAATTAATAGCCCATTAACAGAAGATATCTCCTGTAGGGAGGATGGGCTATGGGAGAGATAAAGAAAACTGCCCAATGAACAGAGGATAACTGCCCCACCTCTGAAAGATGGGGATAGAATGCACACCCACAGCCACATCTTGCAACCTGAGACAACAGGTTGCACAGTCCAACCCATAATTTGATCCCACAGGAACTCTGCTGTTTTCCCAAAGAAACAACTTTGAGACCAAGAACATGAATGTTCTCCCTGCCTGAGGTTTGCCATGCCCCGCACTTGGAGTTTGTATTCAAAACATCCTTTTTTATTTGCTTTTTTAAATCTTTCCACATCGGTTTGGATTTTTTCATTTCTGCTCTCTCCTATTCTGCTCTAATCTGTTGTACTCCATTCTAAACAGGACTACTCCATGAAAATTCTGATTTCCCACTGCTTGTGATTCAATACAAGCTGCCAGATTTTCTAGAAACCTTGGGAGACTTTGTGCAGCTGAAAATATTGACAGTCTAAAGCAGTTTCATGTCCATCCAGCTGAGTAGCCAACCTGTGATCCCCAGCAGGTAGATAGGAAATAAAATGGCCCATGTGAAGATCTTAATCCTAATCCTAAGAGTTTCAAATGGATTTAAAAGAGCAAGCAGTTTTATATCCAGTTCAAAATGCTCTTTACACCAGCTGTGATAACTGGTGCTATTCTTATTTCTTTCTTATTTATTCCAGGTTTTGAATGCAGTTACCTTTTGCCTTCCATAACCTCTTGTGGAAACGAGTTCCACGGTTTAATACTCCAAGTAAACAGCTCACCTGACCGAGCCAAATTTTTTCTGGGCTGGCTCATTGTCAGTGAGGATCTCATCAGCAGAGCACAACAGGGAATTACCCATCCCACAAACTAATATTTGGATTTGGGCAGGATTTGCTCCCTGAATGGGCCCTTTTCCCCATCCCACAGGTGAATATTTGGATTTGGGCAGGATTTGTTCTCTGAATGGGCCCTTTTCCCCTCCCTGTGTCCAAGGGAAGCCTGGAAGAGCCATTTTGGGAGCAGGTGTCTGTGTTGTGGATCTGTCTCATTGGTGAGGCTGAGTTCTGTCTCACTGTGCAGAAGAAAATGTCATTTCATCAATTCTGGATTTGCCACCTCTCAGTTTAATTGAAAAATCTGCTGCTACTGTGTCAGGAGCAAGAGAGGACTTATCTGTACCTGTCTGTTTTACAGACAGTTAAAACACCTTTTGTTATTCTTCTGCTCACCCGAGGAGTTGTTTCTAATCCTCTCCAGCCTCTTTCAGGGGGAGTTTTTCCAGCTCTTGGTCACATTTGTGTAGCCCTGGACCCAGAGCCTTTTAAAAATTCTTTTACAACAACAGCACCAAGGCCAAGGCCCTTTCAAACATCTGCCCCTGGTTTGGGTCTCCAGACCGGAGCTGTGCCCTGGAAATTTGTCTCTGGATTCGTGTCCGACTCCCAACACCCTCTTGGACTATTGGAGTTTGTAAATTCCATGAGTTTCTTCAAACCCAGGATCACAGAACATCCTGGCTTGGAAAGGATTCACCAGGATCATCCAGTCCAGCTCCTGGCCCTGCCCAGAACCAAATATTCCAGTGCAGGACCAAATCCTGGCTTTCACTGGAGAACACCTTTATATTCCAGGTGGTTTCTCTTCTCCTCTTCTTGGCTTTGCTGTGACACTCCCACGTGTGGCTGCAGCTGCTGTGTCCCCCTGGGGATCAGCCCTGGGGGTCCCTGGGGTGGCCACCCAAGGGAGAACACCAGGAAAAAGACCTCCTGGGCCCTGGGCTCTCCCATCTGCCCCTGCAGGGCTCCCAAACCCAGTTCCAAACAAAACCAGGGACATGGCAATGGAGCAGCAGCTCCTCTCCCACTCCTTAGTGAATAGCAGCAGCTGTTTAAGCAAAAAGGTGAATTATTTTCCATTAAAATGCAAAAGTCCACCTTTAAATTCCAGTGGCTGAACCAGAAACACTCTCCTGCCCTTTATTTGCAGTCCCTTGCATTTGTTACTTGTCACAGCCAAGTGAAGCCAGTAGAGAGTTGGGCTTTTCTTCCAGTTTCTCCTCATTCCATTTGCCAAGCATTGATTTTCTTTTCCTTCTACCAGCAGAGCTTGAAATTAATAATTTCTATTTGATTTTGTCACTCGATGGGTGTCATCGATACTGGCAGGGCTGGACATGGGAGAAGCCAAATGTTCAGGGAGATGGAAGTCAGTGACGGGGAGCAGACAGCCTGGATCAATGAGCAGGTCATGGAGCACAACAGGGAGAGCTCCTGGGGACAGGTTGGACATTCCCTGGCTGTCAGGGAGGAGATCTGCTGGAATTCCAGCTCTGTGGCAGGTCCCCATCTCCACATGGCGATGGGAACATCTGCAGGGACTGTGCCAATGATTTTAAGAATAGGAATTACTCGTTTTTCTGGGTTTGAAAAGACAGCTGTCTGCTAAGGAAGGCAGGAGCCTTCCTTGAAATGGAAAATGCAAACCTCCTCCCTCCAAATTATTATTATTTTGAAATTAAGGGGCTCTCAGGCAAAGATATGGGAGCAGGAATAACAGTTCTTTAGTAGGAAAATTAAAAATACAAATGCAATAATACAAACAAAAAACAACCCTGCCAGAGTGAGAGCAGGCCCTGGCAGCCTGTGGGTCAGGGTGGTGGCACAGTCCCATTCCACAGTGGCTCAGCCCTCCTGCAGTGCCAGCTGTGCTTCTGCTGGAGCAGGATCCTGGACAAGGCTGGAGTTTTCCTCTGAAGCTCCGGGGCTGCTGGAGATGGGCTTGGGCTCCCTCTGGGAATGCAGTGGGGAAGAAAGCTGCTCCTCTGGGAATGCAGTGAGGAAGAAAGCTGCTCCTCTGGGAATGCAGTGGGCAAAGGCTGCTGTGCTGTTCCAAGGTCAGATTGGATCCAGGTAGGAATGCTTGGCTCCTCCCCTGGGCAGAGCCTCTCCCCATGGGCTGATGGAATTTTCTCAGCCATGCAGGGACACTCAGTGTCCATGAACAGAAGAGATCTCCTGGAGGGAGGATGGGCTGTGGGCACCAGTATCCATGGAAAAGTCTTTGTAGTCAGATCTTATGGACGTTCCACCATCCATGAGCAAAATGTGAAGCTCCACAGCTTGTTCTAGACCAAAGGGAGAAGAGGATGGGAAAGATGGGAGGAAGCTGGGCTGAATGAGAGCCTGGGAGAGCTGGAATGTGAAGGAGAATTTCTGACTGTGCCCAGCTCCTGCTCCCCTGAGCCTCCACAAACCTCAGTTCTGCATTTGAGGGGCTTTAAGGTCCCTTCCAGCACAAACCATCAGAGAGTTCCATGATTTTTCTTTAGGACAGGGAGGTCACATAACATCCTTCATCGGGATCTGCAGCTCCTCCCGAGGGCAGCTCCCATCTCTGGGACAGAGACAGCACCCAGGGAACGGCTGGAGCTCGGCCAGGGCAGGTCAGGCTGGAGATCAGGGAAAGGTTCTTCTCCCAGAGGGTGCTGGCACTGCCCAGGCTCCCCAGGGAATGGGCACGGCCCCGAGGCTGCCAGAGCTCCAGGAGCCTTTGGACAGCGCTGCCAGGGATGCCCAGAGTGGGGTTGTTGGGGGTCTGGGCAGGGCCAGGAGTGGGACTGGATGATCCTGGTGGGTGCCTTCCAGCTCAGGAGATTTTGTGGTTCTCTGTTCTCTCCAAGCCAGAGGCTCAGAAAATGGAAATGCTTTCTGTAATTGTCTGGAAATTATTTTCTATCCCCATAAAATCCAATGGAGCCAAATAAGAGGCATTTCAGATTTGGAGCTGTTGCTCCATCTGCTCTTCCCTGTGCCTGACCCATACCAGGGTCACATCCCAGCCTCCTGTGCTGCCTCCAGCCCTCCCTGGAGCCTGAGCACTCTCCTGATGCTGGAGCTCAGGTGGAATGAGCCAACATTTAATGCAGGAACAGCCTCCCTGTGGGGCCCGTTTGTGTCAGGAATTAAGGAGTCACATCTGAGTGGACAGCAGAGCAGCAAAGGCGCCAGAACTCTGTGCCCTGCTCACAGCAGCTCCTGTCAGAGCCCTGCAGGTGCCCATAAACCACTTAAGTGGCCATTAAGGGTTCAGGGAGCAACAGAAACTGGCACTGGAGCACTCAGCCCTTTGGCTCCAGGCATTTATCCAACAGCAGATGAGTGGGCAGGAATTAGACCTGGGAAGCACAAGCACCACTGAGCCTCTGCCCTGCCCTGCTGGAGAGCTGGGAATCCCAGCAGCTGCACTGGGATGGGATTTTCTGTTTCCATGGCCATGGAAATCAGGGCTCACAGGGCTCCCCACACCCACAGATCCCAGCTCTGAGGGTTTAGCTCCACATCCCAGCACTGGGAGCTCTGGAGGAACTGAATCCTTTGGTGCTTTGCCATCAGACACGGTCACACACACACACAGGGCAAGGCCTGGGGACACATGGGATTTGGCTGCTGTGCCCTGATAAAGCATTTGTTGTGCACTGAAGGGGAGAGCAGAAGTGATGGCCCCACTGAATTATCCAGCCTCACAGAATTATCCAGCCTGGAGAGGCCTTCAAGATCACCTTGACCTCCAATCACCCCAGCACTACCATAATCCTCCCTAAACCACATCCCCAAAGGCCACATCCAGATGTTCCTTGAACACTTCCAGAGATGGTGACTGTTGCTGGCTGGGGGTCTACGTACAGGTCACCAACAGGACGGGACTGCTGAGAAACGCGTCTCGTGCTGCTCATTTTCCAGCGTCAGCCTCATTACCTGGCTATGACAATGGGCAGATGCCAGCAGCTCACATCCCCAGCAGCAGACAAAGAACTTAATGTTAGAATTTACTTTAAAGTTTTTTGACCAATCACACAAAGCAAAAGCATATTGACACTAGTTCTATCCAACCATTATAAGCACACATACCTTTGGTTAAAACAATGCTCGCTTATTTAAAATTCAATACCTGCTTGTAAGCCTTAAAACACAATGCACAAAGCTCCATTATTAAGCTTAGAACTTCCTAATATCTCAGTAGATATACTTTTCTGTGGCTTAGGGAGTTATTCTAGCCAAGTGTTAATACACAGACCATTGTTCTATTTGTCCTTACTTTCTACTTCTTGTATTATTTTTCTGCTGACAAATCTTATGGCTACTGCTTAGCTCTAATTGCAGTTCTGCTGTCTCTGAGGCCTGCCTTTTGCAGCTTTCCCAAAACCCTCTGATTTTAAGGACACCCTCAGTGGTCACACCATCTCCCTGGGCAACTCATTCCAATGCCTCACCACTCTGTCAGGGAAATTTTTTTTTTTTCCCAAAATCCACCCTGAGCCTGCCCTGGCCCAGCCTGAGGCCGTTCCCTCTCCTCCTGTCCCTGTTCCCTGGGAGCAGAGCCCGACCCCCCGGCTGTCCCCTCCTGTCAGGAGTTGTGCAGAGCCACAAGGTCCCTCCTGAGCCTCCTTTTCTCCAGGCTGAGCCCCTTTCCAGCTGCCTCAGCCTCTCCTGGGGCTCCAGCCCCTTCCCAGCTCCGTTCCCTTCCCTGGACACGCTCCAGCCCCTCCAGGTCTCTCTGTCAGGAGGGTCCCAGATATGGAGGGTTAGAAATTAACTGAGGATAGATATTAATCATCAATTAGAGAAGAAATAAATATACATTGACCTATTATGAAACTTAATACATATACAACAAGTTAAGAGACAAAAGAGAATCTAAATTCTCAGGAAGCACACATGCCTTTCTAGAGCTATCCCACATGTGCCCAGCAATAAATAACATACATACCTAGTTTAGAACTTTTATAAATTGCAGAGTTTTTGTAGAAATCAGTCCCAGAGCTGCCCCGGCACTGGAGGTGCCCCAGCAGTGCCAGCTCAGGGGACGGGCACTGCCCTGCTCCTGCTGCCACCCCAGTGCTGGCACAGCCCAGGTGCCCTTGGCCTCTTGGCTACCTGGGCACAGCTGGGCTCATGTCCAGCCGCTGTCACCAGCACCCCCAGGACCTTTTCCAGCTTCCAGCCTGGAGCATTCCATGGGGTTGTTGTGACCCAGGTGCAGGATCTGACACTTGGCCTTGTTGACTCTCACCCCCTTGTCCTTGGCCCACGAATCCAGCCTGTCCAGATCCCTCTGCTGACTCTTGGCCACCTGGGCACAGCTGGGCTCATGTCCAGCTGCTGTCAGCAGCACCCCAGGTCCCTTTCTGGTAAGCAGCTCTCAAGCCACTCATTCCCAAGCCTGCAGCATTCCACAGGTTTGCTGGAGCTTTTCCTAAATCAGTCTTCTGAAGGAAGGGGAGGTGGGAAGAACCAAAATGCCACCAAAGCTGCTCTGTCGCACGCAGAGTCATCTATGGCCACTGTCACCAGCACACCAGCATGAGGATCATTTACTCCATCCCTCCCGAGATCAGTTCTCTCCACCCAGCTGTGAAGGTAAAGGAGATAAAGAAGATCTAAAGAGGACCCAGCTGTGCCTTCCTGCACATCTGGGCAGTGTTCTCCACTCCCACCTGCAGGAACAGCCCTTCCCTGCTCCAGTGGCATTTCCAGGCAGGGATGGAGAGGAAAGGAGGGGAGTGAGGATTTCCTTTCTTCCACCTCTGTGCCTTTGTCACCCCCTTTTGCCTGCACAGCTGCCTTCTTTTTCTCTCCAGCCAAAATGAGTCACATTTGCCTACTAATTCCTTAAAAGTAACAGGATTTATCCCAATGGCTCACCCACATTCCCTGTCACCACCCTTACCCACTTTTGTGGAGGGACTCCTGTTTATATGAAAGATTAGCTGGATCTTGAAGCTTTGTTTATTTTTCAAGCAGTCCCAGCTTTGTTGTCCAAGTCCATCTCACCTGGGTGGTGTCCCAGGAGTACCTGCACAGGAGGAGAACGAGGCTGGATTAAAAGGAGACCTTGGAGGACTGAATGTGTTAAAAACCAGTTTTAAATCCTGAGCTGGCTAGGTTTAATCTCCGAGGCTTTTCCTAATGTTAAAATGGCAACAATAATAAAGAAAGGAGTTGGATTGCAGATACAACAATTATCGTTAATAACAGGAACCCTTTATCCACTGGGACTTTAATTTGTGTTTTGAGTTGGTGTGGCCAGGTTTTGGGAGCAGGGAGGTCACAGGGGTGGCTGCTGTGAGGAGCTGCATGAGGGGGATGTGTGTATGGGACAGGAGGGTCTGGAATTGAGGGATGAGGCTGAAGGACTGGGACAAGCACTGGGAGAAGCCTGGGAAGTGCATGGATGGGGTGGGAGCTGTGCAGGGGAGACCAGGGGTGGCACTGTGAGTGAGTGGGGCACACGTAGAGCAGAGCAGCTCCTCTCCTCCAGCACATTTCCCACATCCCAGAAAAGACAAATGGGATTTGCTTGTGGTTATTGTACAAATTTACAACACCCTGACACGGGGCAGAGCAAACAGCAGCCTCTAATAGAGACGGATGACAAACACATTTAATGAACGAAAAGGTGATGAAGTATTCCTGCCACACCAAACCCCCCCAGCCTGCAGCTGGCACTGATCTGTGTGACACCACTGTCACAGAGACTGCAGCAGATCAATGCCAGCCCCAGGCTGAGGCATGAAGGGCACTGGGTTGGGCTCCAGACCATTCACAGCATCACAGGATCATGGAATGGTTTGGCTTGAAAGGTGCCTGAAAGTTCCTCTCATTCCACACCCTACCACAGACAGGGAGATCTCCCTCTAGGCCAGGCTTGGCACTGAGATTTTATGGTGGGATGTTGAAATTTTTGGTTGTTTAAATGATGGAGAAACAAAGCTGAAATTTTGGATGGGGAAACACCAGATCTTCTGATCCATCCTCAGTTGTGAGTGTTCAGCTCAGTGCTGCTGTTGAGACCCCAGGAAAAGCAGAAAAAAAAAATCCCAAAAACCAGGTTCATGGTCTGGCTAAGGATTTAGGAGTGGAGTGTATTTTCCTGAACTTCAGGGTTAAAAACAAACCATGTTTGGTGCTCATATGGGGTTGCTGTGGGCTCAGCACCTCAAAATTAGGCTCAACACCTCAAAGCCAGGCTCAGTGAGAGGTGGAAGCCCAGAAAGGGATGAGTTTCACTGCAATCGTGCTCCAGATACAGATCAAACCTGATTTGGGCCTGCAGAGATTTGGTGACAGGGCTGGGTCACACAGAAATTAAAGATTTAATCTAGGCCGTGATAAGCTTAGAGGAGATGATCTTCAAGGCCTTTTCCAGCCTAATTGATGCTGTGATTCCATGGCAGTGCACACATCTCACAAGCCTTTGCTGGGGCTCAGGGTGGAGCTGGGGCAGTTTTAGAGCTGGGGCTGGAGGGTGGCCGGGTTAAGCCTGGCTCTGTGTGAGTTTAGGGGGCTCTGCTGCAGGCTGGAGCTGCCAGGGCTGAGCTGTGCTGATCACAGAGGGATTGCAAGTGCCAAACTGGGCAGGTAAAGCTTTGCTGTGTATTAAACCTTGCCTTAAACCCCATCTAGGCCTGTGTCTTGGTTTGAAAAGACAGGTGTCTGCTAAGGAAGGCAGGAGCCTCCCTTGAAATGGAAAATGTAAACCTCCTCTCTCTGAATTATTATCATTTTGAAATTAAGGGGGTCTCAGGCAAAGATAGGGGAATCAGAACAACAGTTCTTTATTAGGGAAAAATAAAAATAAAATACAAATGCAATAGTACAAAACCAAAACAATGCCAGAGTCAGAACATGCCCTGACACCCTATGTGTCAGGGTGTGGCAGCAGTCCCATTCCATGGTGGCTCAGCCCTCCTGCAGTGCCAGCTGTGCTTCTGCTGGAGCAGGATCCTGGACAAGGCTGGAGTTTTCCTCTGAAGCTCCAGGGCTGCTGGAGATGGGCCTGGGCTTCCTCTGGGAATGCAGTGGGGCAGAAAGCTGCTCCTGTGGGAATGCAGTGGGGCAGAAAGCTGCTCCTCCGGGAATGCAGTGGGGAAGAAAGCTGCTCCTCTGGGAATGCAGTGAGGAAGAAAGCTGCTCCTCTGGGAATGCAGTGGGGCAGAAAGCTGCTCCTCCGGGAATGCAGTGGGGAAGAAAGCTGCTCCTCTGGGAATGCAGTGGGCAAAGGCTGCTGTGCTGTTCCAAGGTCAGATTGGATCCAGGTAGGAATGCTTGGCTCCTCCCCTGGGCACAGCCTCTCCCCATGGGCTGATGGAATTTTCTCAGCTATGCAGGGACACTCAGTGGCCATGAACAGAAGAGATCTCCTGGAGGGAGGATTGGCTGTGGGAGAGATAAAGAAAAATCTGCCCAATGAACAGCAGAGAACTGCCCCAGCTCTGACAGATGGGGATAGAATTCACACCCACAGCCACATCTTGCATTTCCAACCTAAGACAGCCTGGCTGCTCCAAATCCTCCTCCCAGCCCTGGCCGGAGTCACTGCCCCCCAAAAAGGCAGCAGGGCTGGTTGCAAATCAGCCTCACTGATTATGGGAGTTTCTTTTATGTCTTGGATCTCATTCACAGCCTGATCCTGCAAGCAGCTGAGGGATAATTGGCCATTTGGAGCACTGGAAAGGGGAGGGAAGTGGTGGAAAGGGGGAGGGAGAAGTGTGCAAGCATCTGGGACAAACCCTCGTTGCTGTCACTGCTGCCACAGTTTTTGTACCCTGAAGCTTGCTCTGGATTTCACACAGAGCCGGTTGGTTTGGCCCTTTTACCCTGGGTGGAGGGAGACTCAGAAGAATTTCCAGCTCCCGTTTTTAATGGTTGCACATCAGCCTTCCTCCTCCTGCTGCCAGTGCAGGAGAGCACTGCTAAGAGCTCTCTGCATGCTGGTAAGAGCTGTTCTGCACAGGGCTCATCCCAGGCATCCTCTGCAGCAGCTCTTCCAGGATTTCCAGTCAGTGTCCATGGACACAGCTGGCACATTCCCTGGAGACAGCTGGAATTCAAACTCTGCTGTTTGCTGGAAGGAAACCCCAGCCAAAAACAGCCTTCCGCTTGTGGCAGATGAGTAATGCCATGGGTGACTCCCACAATTAAAAAGCAAATATCCTGTATATATGTTAGGAGAAGTTTTATAGATTTGTAGTTATGTTTTACCCCCCTTGCTTTGTTATCAGAGGGTGCCCTGGGTTTGGGACATTTGGGAGGGTGGGATTGTTACTATGGCAGCACCTGACCCCAAATCGAGATTTAAGGACATGATCACCACTGGATACTGAAGAAGGAGTCCATGGACAGAACTTTGGGAGGGGCTAAAGGGTTAAAAGGCAAAACCTCCATTGTGTGGGTGAGCACATGGTGGGAAAATTTCTCTGCTCCCTGTGCTGTAATAATTTCTCTATTCAGTATTCTGTTGTATTTTTGATAAGGTTTTCATAAAACTTAATTTTTTTGTAGTGATTATCATTTCTCACACCCTCCTTCTGTCCCCTCCCCACAGCCACTACCATGGGATAATCCAGCACCTTCCCCAGGACTGTCCCCACCAAGGGCTCACAGAGCCCTCCCAGCATCACCATCAACAAGGACAGCCTGTGCTGGGGGAGCAGAGCTCTGCCAGCAGGGAGGAGGAATCTCCCCCTCATTCCCTCCCCACAGGGAGGCTGAGTGTGAAAAACAAGGTTCACTTTCGTGGTCAAATTTTAAAAGTTTAATAAAAAGACAGTATCAGACAGAAATAAAGCAAAGGGTTAAAAACAGCCAGGTGCATCTTGGCACTCAGCCCAGACCACCCTGTTACCTTCGGGGTACCCCTTAAATTCCTTTTCCCTTCCATCAGCCTGTGGCATATTCATAGCCCCTTATGCATGGTAAACTTTTCCCAAACCAGTTTACGTGTTCCAAGACTGCTTAGCCTGGCTGCTCCTCGGTTCCACCTTTTTAGAGCATGTGGATTCCTTGGCTGTGGTTTTGGTCCATTCTCATCACCTCCAGTTTTTGGGCCTTGCTCCACACTGCCTTCAGACTGATATCAGTGCTGATGGTTGGCAGGTCTGTACAGGTGTCCTCATCCTGTGTCCGTGGGATGTCATCCCATCCCAGCAGGCAATTTGACACAAGCACACTGATATCAGCTATTGCACTGAGCTTAATTAACAACAGAAATAAAAACTGTCTCTTTATAACAAAGCTACTTTAACACCACACATATAAAATCCATTTTAATATTTTGAAAAACCAGTATTATAATATGTATTATTAACACTGAGGCACCTCCTTGTTTCCCACAATAGCAGCAGCAGGGGCTGGAGCCAGAGCAGCAGCCCAGAGCTTTGGGGACAGGGCAGGGCTTGTCCTGCAGCTGCTGTGGGGCTGCTGTGCCCAGTCCCTGTTGTTTTGTTCTTGTTGGGAATTCCATGTGCTGCTGGCACTCCAGTACACCTGCCAGGAGCCTGCTCTACCGGGGGCAGCCCCAGTGCTCCTGTCCCGAGGGGAACTGGAGCTTTTGGAGAGGCAAATCCTCCTCCACTGCTGGGGCATTCAAATATCTCCTGTGATCAGCTCCATGGGTGCTGCCTGCAGAGTGTTCTCCAGGGGCCAGGAAGCATCAGAACTGGGAGATTTTTGAAGGATTCCCTTGCTGAGGGCAGAGGGAGGTGCAGAGGGCTCTGATTTCCTATGGAGGGCACAGAGCCTGAGCTGCTCCTGCTCAGAAAAGTCCTTTACGCTGCTCCTGCCCTTTTGTTTCCTCCTGCTCCTGATTTTGTCCACTGGACCAGACCAGAGCAGTTTTGTGGAGCTGGGAGCACTTCAGCTGGGCTGAGAAGGCTGGGATTGTTCATCCTGGAGATGGGAAAGCTCCAGGGACACCTCCCTGTGGCCAGGCTGGATGGGGCTTTGAGTTGGACAAGGGACAGTGTCCAACTGGAACCAGAGGAGCTTTAAGGTCTCTAACAAGGCAAACCATTGGGAATTATGATCATACAGCCTTCCAGTAATTAACTGGGGCTGATGAAAATGAGGAGGAGTGATTTTTCCAAGGTCAGAAAGTGATAGGATCAATGGGAATGGCTTTAAACTAAAGGAGATTTAGATGAGAGGTTGAGAAGAGAGTGAGGGTGGGCAGGCCCTGGCACAGGGTGCCCAGAGCAGCTGTGGCTCCCCCTGGATCCCTGAAGTGTCCAAGGCCAGGCTGGGTAGGGCTTGGAGCACCCTGGGACAGTGGAAGGTGTCCCTGCCCACGGGGTGGAATGGGATGAGCTTTTAGGACCCTTCCCACTGCCACTGTTTTAGGAATCCCTGAGCCTCGCTCACGCCACAGCACCCCCCCCCCCCCCGGCACTGTGGACAGCACAGATCTCTGCAGAGGAGCTGTGGAGAAAACCAAAATCCTCCTTTGTGAGGCCATTTCTGTGGGACAGGCCCTCAGACCCACCTGCACATTCCCCCACAAAGCTGATGAGAGCCCCAGTGCCACCAGCCAGCCCCTGTGACAGACAAGACAGCTCAGCAGCTGCTCCTTCTCCTCTGCTGTGCCTGTGGCTCCTCCCGACCCAGCTCGGAGGACACAGATTGTTGCCCAGCCTGTGATTTATTCAGCTGCCTGATGTAGGCTCTGGCAGGGCTGCTCTGCCCCTGCTCAGGCTGAACACTCAATAAAACCTGTCCATAAACACAGAGGCCAGAGGGGAACATGCCCTGACATGGGAAGAAACAAAACCAGGGAAACTCTGGGGGCAGGAGACAAACAGAGACAGAAACACAGCTCTGCTGGGGCAGGGGAGCCCTGCAGGGTCAGGATCTGCTATGGGGTTTTATTAATGGCACAAATGATGGGCTGGAGATGTGCTTAAAATCACCAAACTGAGCTGGAAGGAGCTCAGGGAGCAGGGCTGGGACTCAAATCTGACCTCCCTAAATAAAGATTAATGTTGCAAAATGAGTGAGAGAAAATTCAGAAAGATAAATGGGGAGTGATGTGCTCAGGGAAGAGAGAACTCCAGTGAAAAAGCAAAGGAAGAATAAGTCAGAGACCAGGCAGCTCTGAGCCAGGTGTGCTATTCCCTATGGGAAAATCCTCTGTCCCTGCAAAAATGAGACCCTTGAACCCCAGGGTCAAGGCCTGCAATTGGAAAATGTCATTTCACTCCCTGGGACAGGGACAGCACCCAGGGAACGGCTGGAGCTCGGCCAGGGCAGGTCAGGCTGGAGATCAGGAAAGGTTCTTCCCCCAGAGGGTGCTGGCACTGCCCAGGCTCCCCAGGGAATGGGCACGGCCCCGAGGCTGCCAGAGCTCCAGGAGCCTTTGGACAGCGCTGCCAGGGATGCCCAGGGTGGGGCTGTTGGGGGTCTGGGCAGGGCCAGGGGTTGGATCAATGATCCCTGTGTGTCCCTTCCAGCTCAGGAGATTCCAGAATTCTGTGATCCCCTGTTGGGGGGAGCTCAGACTGTGGTGACCCATCAGGTATCCAAAGGAATGAAGATTTTCCCATCTGAATGGGCCTGGCAGTCCAGGGGGATAAACTGAACATCCTCTCCTGCATCCCAATATCCTCTGAGCCAGCAACAGATCCAGAGCAGCAGGAGGGGAGGAGAGGAAACCATAACGGAATGTGCTGGAAAACTTGCTCCTCTGCTGCACTTTCCAGGTGTTCTGAGCAGTGATCCCATTTCCACCCTGGAAGGCATGGGGGGACCTTGATAACCCCACAGATCCCTGTGGGGAGACACAGAACATTCCCTGCTTTAGGGTGATCCCTACAAACTGCTCTTCCCAGTGCTCATTAGCCAGGAAAACCGAGGACATGGATCTTGAAGTGGCTGATCACAGGATGAAGATTTCCTACGTGGAACCAACATTTCCACGAGCCCCAGAATGAAACTGTCGGGATCCATCCCTGTACGGGTCAGCAATTGTTGGCATCAATGCTTGGCACCAATCAACCGTGGATGGGAACTGTCACCATCAGTTTATTATCTTACTGCAAGACTTTCATACCTCTCTTAGTGAGTTCTCACAGGCAGCTCCTCGCAACACTGACCCCTTTTCTCTTTCTTCTGCACGCCTGGCTGGCTTCTGCCTGTCCCTATCACGACCACCTGACCCTTTCTGTCCCTAGCAGACAGACAAACCCCTACTGTCCCTATTACCTAACCCCTTCTGTCCCTAGCAGCACATACTAACCCTCTCTGTCCCTAGCACGGCCGCCTGACCCTTGCTCCTCACAGCAGCACAGCCAGCTGACTGCAACTCTCTCAACCAGCTAATCCACTCTTTTACAACACCCATCCTTATTGGACCATCCACACTGGACACAGCTGTGCCCTGTTAAGGGCAGGCCTTATTGGACATGGCTGTGACCTGTTAAGGGCAGGCCCGTTCCTACTCTTTGGTAATTAGTCCAGCTGCAACTCCTCAGGGGCGAGATTGCCTTCAGCACAATCTCTATTCTCCTACAATCCATCCTCCCACATGAAACAGGAGAGAATTCCCAGCAGAGCAGGGACAGCCTTTCTCTCCATCTGCCTCTCCCTGGGATTTTCCAGTCCATCATGTCCAAGAAGGGCTAAAATTCCAGCAGGTGTTCCTTGAATGATGGGCAATGAGGAAAGAATTGGTTCTGGATGAGGAACAGTGAGAGTTTGGGGTGGCTTTTTTTTTAAATCCAGCCAGGCCTGGAGGGATATTGCTCCCTATAAATCCACTGGAGAAAGCTCCAAGGAGGGAAAGAGGCATTTAAGCTAAAAGCAATATTATCACAAGGATAGGTAGCTACAAAGTGACCAGGGATAAATTCAGGCTGGAAATTGGAAGAAGTCTCCAAACAGCTGGAAAATGAAGGTCTGGTACAGCTCCACAGAAGGGAAGGGAAGGGAAGGGAAGGGAAGGGAAGGGAAGGGAAGGGAAGGGAAGGGAAAAAGGCCCTTTTTGTATGAGCAGAAGGGGATCTCTGGCTTAAATCCTGGTTCCACTCTTCAGCAGAGTTGCCTGGAAGCTCAGAGGAGAGGGACATTCCAGCCCCAGAGTCCAAATCCAGGAGAGCAGGGAGCTGAGGGGACAGGACAAATGCAAATGTCAACATTTCCAGCTCTACCAGGAGTTCTTCCCGTGAATTAGGAAGAAGGGATGTAGATAAACAGCAATGCTCTTTGCAGACATCACTGCAGCCCAGAATTCCCACAGAACCCTTGGAGTGCAAGCTGAGAGAGCAGCCCCTCCCCAGGGACAGCAGGAAGGGGCTTTGGGAGGTCATGGGAGAGCCCTGAGGAGGAAAATCTCCCAGCCAGGAGCAGGATGAGGGAGGGAAGTGTTCTCCTGGGATTCTGAAACACTCCCAGACTTGCTGGAGAGTTGAAGAGGAGTTTTTCTGTGCTTCTGACACAGTCTGGGGCACTC
Source organism: Vidua chalybeata (assembly GCF_026979565.1). Lineage (NCBI taxonomy): Eukaryota > Metazoa > Chordata > Aves > Passeriformes > Viduidae > Vidua > Vidua chalybeata. Next base: position 13,303,601 of record NC_071547.1, on the reverse strand, counting down.
CCACAGCCAGGGCAGGTTGAGCCACGGCTGCAGAAGTGAGGCCCAGCTCCAGCTCCCGATCCCAGCAACATCTCTGTTGCCGTGGCAACGGCGGAACTGCTGCTTCCCATGGCTGGATGGGCACGGCCAGAGATGTTCAAAGTGCTCAGTGATATCAATTATCACCCATCACGTAATGAACCCTTCTGAGAAACCCCAGGCTGGGCTTTACAGAGCCCAGTTTCCCTCTTTCTATTTGTCACAGGGAAGTGGAGTTAATTTATGGAGCAAACAACCTTCGAGTGGTGTCCCTAAAGCTCCGGAGTGATTTTAATCCTCAATGGAAGCACTTGCAAAAATCTGCTTTGAAAGGAGCAATTTCAAGTCACTTCAAGGCAGCCACAATGTGAGAGCTGGGAGCTGCTGGGTCCTCATTTGTTTTCCCAATCCAGGAAAGAAAAGCAGCCCCTCTCCACTTGGACTTTTTCTTCACTGAGAAAAAACAAAAAAAACAACAAACAAACAAAAAGCCCAAAAAAATAAAACCAAAAAAACCCAAACAAACCCCAAAATCCAAACAAACAAAAATCAAAAACAAACTTAAAAAATAAATAAATAAATAAATAAAAAGAAAACAAGAAGGAAGAATAAGAGGGCAGAGTATACTGAGTGTAGAACAGATAAATGAGAGCTGTGTGTTTTATGTCCTCTGCAAAAAGATTCCACAAGCAGAAAATGGCTCTAGGCTCAGCAGGTGGACAAAGAGATAGACTGGGAGAGCTGGGAAAAGGAAAACCACAGCAATTTGGGATGATGCAGAAAAGGCTTGTTAAAAAAATCTGTTTCCAATGGGTGTTGAAGGGAACTCGGGGGTTTGTCTAAACCCATTTTTTTGTGTGTGGAATGAGCTGATGCTCCATGGAAACATGATCCTGGTGGAGCTCCCCACTCAAACACTGTGGGAATGCTGATCCCAGAGCTGGAGCTGCTCCTGCTTTGTGCCTGGAAACCCCTGGAATGCTGAGGTGGGCTCCTGCTCCTTCCCACCTGGGAGGTTGGTGCCTCCAGGACCACGAGGCGACAGCCTGAAGCTCATTCCAACAGCTGCACTTCAGGATACACGGCCCCAAAAAACTGCCTTATATTTTCTGCCCCACTGCATTCCCAGAGGAGCAGCTTTCTGCCCCACTGCATTCCCAGAGGAGCAGCTTTCTGCCCCACTGCATTCCCAGAGGAGCAGCTTTCTGCCCCACTGCATTCCCAGAGGAGCAGCTTTCTTCCCCACTGCATTCCCAGAGGAAGCCCAGGCCCATCTCCAGCAGCCCTGGAGCTTCAGAGGAAAACTCCAGCCTTGTCCAGGATCCTGCTCCAGCAGAAGCACAGCTGGCACTGCAGGAGGGCTGAGCCCCCATGGAATGGGACTGTGCCACACCCTGACCCACAGGCTGCCAGGGCCTGCTCTGACTCTGGCAGGGTTGTTTTGTATTACTGCTTTTTAAATTTTATTTTTATTTTCTTCCCTAATAAAGAACTGTTGTTCCTGCTCCCCTATCTTTGCCTGAGAGCCCCTTAATTTCAAAATTATAATAATTTGGAGGGAGGGGTTTACATTTCCCATTTTGGGTGGGTTCCTGCCTTCCTTAGCAGATACCTGTCTGTTCAAACCAAGACATTATGGGAAGACACTTCTTTTGTTGCTGCTCAAATAATCAACGCAGTGCCTGCCCATCATGTCCTCTCAGAGCTGTTTGACCAGCCCAGAATTATTGATTCTGGCAAAGCCAGAAAGCACGGATACAACGAATTCCCAGGTAAATCTTGGCAGCCTCTGGGAATGGCAGACACCTAATGGACTGCCAGAGCAAGTTCAGCTTCAGGGGGCAGCACTGCAGCCCCTCAGATGTGTGACAGACAAGTAATGCCATGGTTGGCTCTCACAATTAAAAGGCAAATATCCTGTATATGCGTTAGGAGAAGTTTTAGAGATTTATAGTTGTGTTTTACCCCCCTGGTGCTGTTATCAGGGGTGCCTGGGTTTGGGACATTTGGGAGGGTGGGATTGTTACTGTGGCAGCACCTGACCCCCAGTCAGGATTTGAGGGAGTGATCTCCAGCACTGGGCAGAGAAGAAGGAGTCCATGGACAGAACTTTGGGACAGCTAAAGGGTTAAAAGGTGAAACCTCCATTGCGTGGGTGAGCACATGGTGGGGAAAATCCTCTGCTCCTGGTGCCATAATATTTTCTCTATTCAGCCTTCTGTTGTGTTTTTGATAAGGTTTTCATAAACCTTCTAAATTTTTGGAAGTGAGCATCATTTCTTACACTGGGAATGGTAACAAGTATTCCACAACACTTGGTACAACCATCCATGCTCCATGTTCTCCTTCCCCACCGCTCCTCCTGAAAAATGGCTTCTTAATGGATTTTTCTATCATAAACTTAACATCTCCAGATTTTATTTCCCACTTGAGGTCTAAATCATCTTTGCTATAAATGAAAAACAACTCAGCCAATGGTTTGGTGGGGCAGGTTTACAATATATCATTCCAAGAATAATTTAGAAACCAGGAAAGTTTTTCTTCCCTATAAATTCACTCAGCTCATTACTGAAATAGGCTCTGAAATCAGTGGATTCCCAGTGGAAAATGGGAGCAGTGGAAATCTGAGAGCCAGGGGTTGGTTTTGATTGCTTTGCTACACTTAAAAAAAAAAAGTTTATTGTGAGCAGGGGTGGATGATCCATATTGGATCACACAGGAGGGATCCGGAGTGGCTCTGGATTAGCCAGGATGTGGTGTAAAGCTCAGAGGGTGAGGGAGAGGAACCCTCTGAGCCTTCATCCTCTTGACCTTCCCTCAGCATGGAGAAGGAAAATGTGAGTGCTGGAGCAGGGCTGGGAAATCTATGGATAACAGCTCCACCTCCTTTGATCCATTGCTCCTGGTGCTTGGTGGTGCTTGTGGGCTCTTAGACAGGAGTTTGATATCCAGGAGCACAGCAAACACAGAATCCCACCTGGAGAATCCCAACTCAGCTTCCTGGGAAGACTTCAGGATGGAGCCAAGACTGCCTGGATGGGAATCCTGCACCAGGGGAAGTTCAGGAAAAAATTCTTCACAGAAAGAGCGGTCAGGCATTGGCACAGGCTGCCCAGGGCACTGTGGAGTCACCATCCCTGGAAGTGTCTAAAAATGTGGCATCTGGGGACATGGTTTGGTGGAAATGGTGGGATTTGGTCCAAGGTTGCTTGATGATCTTGGAAGTCTTTTCCAACGTGAAAGATTCGGTGATCATGGGAACTCAGGAGGAAATTGAGCTGTTCTGAGCAGGGAGAACATGTTGCCTTCCTCTCCAGGTCACTCCTGGGATAAGCCAGACTGTAGGAATGGAAGCAGAACCACCACATGTTGGCTAGAGTTTGGATTTCTCTGCTCCTGAGGTCAGCCCAGAGAGGCAGGGTCTGGGAGTCAGCTTTGTGCTCCCAAATCCAGACAAGGAGAACATGGATGGATCCTGGGCAGGGTCTTCCACCAGATTGTCCTCAAAAGTCATTGCAGTGAGGAATTCTTGCAGGTCAGACCTCTCTTATCACATTTCTGGGTTCACATTTTAGTTTCAGGAGAGTGCTGCAGACCCACATCCCTTTTGGGTGTGTAGGGTGACCTGTCCCCCTCACAAGTGACACAGACCCTCCCAGCCATGAGTACACCCCACAGAGCCACCCACAACCAGACCCCGTGTGGGCTCCATGGCTGTGGCCTAATGCATAGGGGGTTTAAAACAAAGATCCAGACCTGAATCTGTCTCAGGTTGCAAGATGTGGCTGGGGCTGTGAATTCTATCCCCATCTGTCAGAGCTGGGGCAGTTCTCTGCTGTTCATGGGGCAGTTTTTTCTTTATCTCTCCCACAGCCAATCCTCCCTCCAGGAGATCTCTTCTGTTCATGGCCACTGAGTGTCCCTGCATGGCTGAGAAAATTCCATCAGCCCATGGGGAGAGGCTGTGCCCAGGGGAGGAGCTAAGCATTCCTACCTGGATCCAATCTGACCTTGGAACAGCACAGCAGCCTTTGCCCACTGCATTCCCAGAGGAGCAGCTTTCTGCCCCACTGCATTCCCAGAGGAGCAGCTTTCTGCCCCACTGCATTCCCAGAGGAGCAGCTTTCTGCCCCACTGCATTCCCAGAGGAAGCCCAAGCCCATCTCCAGCAGCCCTGGAGCTTCAGAGGAAAACTCCAGCCTTGTCCAGGATCCTGCTCCAGCAGAAGCACAGCTGGCACTGCAGGAGGGCTGAGCCCCCATGGAATGGGACTGCTGCCACCACCCTGACCCACAGGCTGCCAGGGCCTGCTCTGACTCTGGCATTGTTTTGGTTTTGTACTATTGCATTTGTATTTTAATTTTCCATGTAAAGAGCTGCTTTTCCTATTCCTATATCTTTGCCTGAGAGAATCTTAATTTCAAAATTATAATAATTCAGAGGGAGGGGGTTTGCATTTTCCATTTCAAGAGAGGCTCCTGCCTCCCTTAGCAGACACCTGGCTTTCCAATCAAGACAGAATCCAAAACTGATCCCTTAAAATGCTCCTAGTTCTGAACACAGGGGTCAGTAGAAGTTCTCTTCCCAAGGCAGAGCCCAGCAACCACCTCCCAGCAATGAATCCAACAACAGTAAATCCTCCTCTGATAAACTTCCCAGCTTTCCGTGACATCAACAGCCTCATGGATTCCTGAAAAAGCAGGGAATTCCTTTAGATAATTCCTCAGAAGTGACTTTAAGAAATGGATCATTTCATGTTCTGGAATTACAACAAAATTCCCAACAATCCTGGACTCTACCAGGGAAACTCCAACCCCAAAGCTCAGAGTCTCTGCAGTCTCAGGTGAGCAACCCGGGCAAAAGCACTTCTTATCCCAGAGATGAGAAGTTTCCCACCAGGGCTGTGCCCTGCTCTGAGCTGGGCTTTGTGGCCATACAAAGGCTAAAACAGGCCCCAAACAGGGTCTTAACAGGGCCTAAACAGAAGTTAAGTTGTGAACCAAGGGGTGACCAAGGTGTAATAACCCCACAAGGGTCCAGCAGAAACCCAGAATTTAGGATTAAAGTGCCATAAATACAACAAAGGGGAATGCACTTGGAATGCAATGATCAAATCTGCATCCTGAAATAGCAATAAATCACCTGGCCAAGGCCTTTCGCTTCCAGCCCCAGAATTATTCCCACTCTATCAACCAACTCCTTTCATCAACAGCTCCATCTTCAGATAATTTATGGGCCCTCCTTCCTGTCTGCTTCTCCTCGTCTCCGTAGAGACAAATGGATTTGGGACAGCATGGGAGAATTTCACTCCATGGATTGTTAGAAATCTTCTAATTTCCAGCCTTGCTCCACTCAGGGCTGGTTTCTATCTATTTGATCTATTTCCATGTTATCCCTTAATAGCTTTTCCACATTGGATATTATCCCCCAGATGTGTTTCTATTAAGAGCCATCACCCAGCCCCTCCAAGTCATTTTGCACTGTTGACAAAGCAAAGCTTTCCAAGTGTGCTTTCCCAGGGCAGGTGCTCCAAGCTCGCTGATCCATCATTCCTCACACAACTCAAAAGCCATTCTTAGGCCAAACCCCTTAATTGGATAATCTGATTCTTCATGTGAATTAAAACTGAAGAAAATCCAAATATTTTTGTCTTCTCAGAGGGAAATGTTTGCATTTCTTTTTCCAAAATCCTTTTTTGCATCACCTATTTTCTTTTCAATTCCCTCAAAAAAGTTTAAAACCCCCTAAAATTGGAATTCAACTTTTTCTTTTATCAAAACAGAAAAGTCTGCTTGATCCAATTTTTTTTCCCAGTATGGGGAAAAGAAAATTTCATTTCCATTTCACTTTCTGGAATCATGGAGACAGGAATTAAATGAGAAATGAGTTCTGGACCCTTAAAGCAGAAGTGTTGTGGTTCCCTGGTGAAGTGGAAGATGTTCCTCCCAAAGTTCCTGGAGGCAGGAGGGCAGCTGGCACTGCCATTCCAGTGGTGGGATGGGACTGGGACCAGCACAGGCTTGCTGGCATTCCTTGGGAGCTGGGAGATCCAGACTTTTCCCAGGGAGAAGCTCCTATTTACAAAAATCCGTAACAGATTCCACAGCAAATTAAATCTTTGCCAATACATGACTCGGTTCCTCCGGCCAGGTTTAGATTCCCTTGCAAGAGCCTCATTCCATTTCCCAGGAAATCGTTGCTCTTCCTCATTCCTGGTGCTCCCTGCTCCAGCCCGGAGGCAGGAGGGAGCAGATGGAGCTGGAGCCTGGTGCTCCTGCTATCCGTAACCCCCCTGCTCCCAGGCCTGGGATCTGGGGGCTTTTTCCAGCTGTGCCCACACCTGGAAAACTGGGAACACAGCTGGGAACACTGGCTCATGGAGAGGTGGGATGGGAATTCTCTTCCTGGACACTGCTCCAGTCCCTGGATCTGGGAGCACAATCCTCTGATCCGTCCTGTCAAGGCCAGGCTGTGGAAATTACCCCTGGAAAACTTTTCATTTCTTTATCAATTCTGCTCCTTCAGGAATCCCCTTTGCCCACATTTCTGCTCAGAAGGATCCCAGTCCCAAGCAGGGTTTTCCAGCTGGATCCTGGCCAGATCCTGCTGTCTCCCAGCTGTTCTTGTCTCTCACCTGCACCCCAGACTGATCTTACCCCTCCCTTTTCCATCTGCCCACAAGCTCTCACCTTTACACTTCAAGCTTCTCAAGCTGTTTCTTTGCTGTTCTCCTGCTAACATCCCCATTCACATGGAACAGCCTCAAAATCTTGGCATTTTCCTTCCCTGTTCCTGCATTTCCCTCTTTCAGTCTTCATCTTTAGGTGAATTTTCAACACTTACCAATTCAAAATTAATTCCTGCTCCAGTTCTTTCAGTGGAGAACTATTGAGAGATGTGTTCATCAGCCCTTAGGCAGATAAAAGAATCCTTTTTACCAGCACTACAATCCACAGGCACAAGGGAAAGGGACAAGGGGAAGCTCTAATGCGGAGTCTCCCAGCATGTCCCACTCTCCATTATCCCAGTGGAGAAAAAAATCAGAGCTTTCGGGCTGGGATTCCTGAGATCAAACGTAGGCAATCATTTTAATTGGAATAAATTGCACTGCACTGGAAGTGTTGGCTCCACGGGAGCCTCCACTGAGTCTCTGAGAGAGACACGGATGTGGAACACAACAGATCCAGGTGCCCTGACCCAGATTCCCTGGGTTGGACTGGGGGCCACAAATGGAGCTGGAGGCCAGGCCAGCAGATCCTTCACCCTCAGCAAGAGGCAAAGAAACTGGAAAAATGAGGGACACGTAGATTCCTGTCATTAGGAAAGGGCTCCTTGCTGGAGCCAAGGACATGTGGATCATTGATGGACTGGTCTCCTTCATGGAAACATTTTGGGAAGCTTCTCCCTGAAGAGGGGACTCTTCTCCCCAGGTTGGTGTCCCCACCCCTAAAGGTGGCTGGCTGTGCACCAGGGCCCAGTGCTGGCTGCAAAGGCAGGCAAGGACAAACAGGGATCAGCCTTTGGAGGCACTGGAATGTGGTTTTGGAGGAGAGGGTTGGGCAGGAGGTTTAGGGAAGCTCGGGGAGTGTCCCTCCCTTCCCACCATCCCTTTTCACATCCTTCTGGTACCTCCTGGAGCAGGGCACGTCCTTCTGCTGGAGGGCAGAGGCTGAGGGGGAGGTCTGAGATCAGGAAGATGGAGATCCTTTCCTTTTGGGGATCCTTTCCTTTTGGGGATCCTTTACCTATGGGATCCTTTCCTTTTGGGGATCCTTTCCCTATGGGGATCATTTCCTTGTGTCTCCAGAAATTTCTTCTGCACAACTCTCCCTCCCCTTCCTCTGGGGCAGCAATTGCATCTCCCAGGAATGTCAAGGTGACAGCCTGAAGCTCGCTTGGCTTGTGCATTGATCCCTTTGGACACTGGGAGTCCCAGGTCCTTCACAAAGCCCATGGGGATGCCTCTGGAAGCTGCAGGAATTTTGCAGGCAAGCTCTGCACAAAGTGACTCATCCAGGCTGGGCAGATCAGCCCGTGGGTTTCTTTTTTATCCCATTTTTTTCACCATCTCCTCCTCTTCAATCCCCAAAATAAAAAGTCTCCTCATGGGTAACTTGAGTGAAATCCTCGGGATGTTCCTCATGCTCTGCCCTTTCCTCATCTTTTCCAGGTTCCCTCCAGGAGCAAGTTCCCACTAAAGTCCTGCTCCAATGAGATTTTCTTCTGGCTTCAGGCACCCTGCTACAAATCCCAGGAAAACATTTCCTCTCCTGCCCCTATCCTGAAGGAGAGCTTTGGTCCCACAGATTGATAGAGCAACAAGGATTTTCCCAATTTCTCAGGGAAACAGCCTGGAGGAGGTTTCAAGTTGGATATCAGGGAAAATTCTTCACTGACAGAGTGATGAAAGCCTGGAACAGGCTGGGCTGGAGTCCCCATCCCTGGAATTGTTCAGGAAAGGAGCAGACGAGGCACGTCACTGTGCGGTTGAGTGGATAGGGGGATACTCAGTAAAAGATTGGACTGATGACCTTGAAATTCTTTTCCAACCATAATGACTCTGTGATTCCATGTCTGGTGAACCCTCCAGTGATTCTCGTGGATCTCTCGTCCAGCTCTTCACTCACAGAGGAAGTGATTTCCCAAGTTACCATGGAGATGAGAGCAGTGGAAAAGAACTCGGAGCAGATGGATGCATCCCAAGTGAGCTCCTTTTGGCTCTCCCAGAACAAAGGGAATACAAAGATGCACAGGATTGGAACAAAACAATGGAAATTATTGATATAAACACTGATATGCCAGGGATGAGAGTGAGGCTGTGAGAGAGGCCAAGGAGCAATGGGAAAGAGGAATTTTCAACTGGGAGATGGGGAAAAAATGAAGTTTTGGGGAGTCATGATGGACAAAGGGGTTTAATCTTGAAAATGCCTTTGGGATTTTTTCCAGAGGCACTGTCTGCTTTAATTAAAGTGATTGATTCACTCCAGAAATATGTCAGAAGTCACCTTTCCCTGGTAAAATTTTTCCTAATGGGAGAATATCACTCATGTCCTGAGGCTAATTAATGTCAGCAATGAGTGATCCCTGGACCTGATGGGGTCTTCCTATAAGGAGAAGCTTTTTCCAGATTTTCTGAAATATTTTTCCCTGTGAGGCTGGGGAGGCCCTTGGATCCCTGGAAGTGCCCAAGGCCAGGCTGGACAGGGCTTGGAGCAGCCTGGGACAGTGGAAGATGTCCCTACCCATGGCAGAGGTGGCACTGGATGGGCTTTAATGTCCCTTCCCACCCAAACCATTCCATGATTTCATGACTTGGTCTCCTCCATTAGAGCTGCTCATGAATTTGGGAGCTTCTTTTTTAGGAACAAGGGCTGGAGATGAGGTCACATGGCCGGGATGCAGCGGGAGGGATCCTTGGGCAATTCAGGATTTATCCATCATGGAAAGCACTGTAAGACCATGGATGTTTATCCCATAAACAATCTGCAATCCCCATTTCCCCCTCCTTGGTGTGTGGAGGAGTGGCAGAGTGAGGCTCTTTTCCCATCTCCCAGGGGAGCAGTGGTCTGGGGACACCCTGGATTGTGGGAATGTGCAGCTCCTGGTGCCTGGGGCTGGCAGTGGAACCCAGGAGCGGCACTCAGGGGTCTCTGGATTATGGGATTTCATAACAGGACCCAAAACTCCCCTACACCAATGAGATGCCTTTGGATGAGCCATGGGAATCATGGAATATGTGAGAGTGTCACAATTCGGGATCTCAGGGGCACAACCTTTCCCTGGGAATCACCCACCAGCCTCTTTTTTTGCAGAGAACTGGGAACTCTTCCTCCAAGGATCTCTGTATTCTGACGAGAGGCTGGGGGTGTGAGAAGGAAACAGTAATTTTTTGGAAAGCACAGGTACCCTTTGGAAAGCCCTCCAGGCCCTTCAGGAATGGCCCCCAATGGGACAATTCAGGTGGACAGGGATGGGTTTAGACGGGATCAATGTCAGGTGAGTTGTGACAGCGTCGCTACCCCTCGTGCTCCATCCCCTGCTGCCTCTCTCCCCATCCCAAACTGCCCAAGGATTCCCTGTGGAGCAGAGGCTGTGTCTGCCTATGGATTTATCCAGGGCAATGTGGGCCTTGATCCCAACTAAACCTGCCAAGGACAGAGCAAATTGTGACAGCCAAGCCTGAAATTCCCATTTTAGCATCATCATTGCTCCACACTTTGCTGGGAAATTGTGTGCTCCATTCTTTTTGTGGAATATTTCAATCCCTAATGATGCACAGAGCTGCTGGTTATTATCACCAGTGTAACACATCCTAAATCGATGTCATAATCCAGGGATCTTAACAGCAAGAGAATCATGGAGTTGTTAGGAGGCAGGAAGTAGGGAATGACTCGTGACTGGAAGAGTGGTGTGTGAAGTGCCCATGTCTCTGCACATCTGTACCCATTACAGCATAAAAACCCTCTCAGAAAAACACAGGGAGGCCGTAAAGGTTGGGGAACCACATCCTGAAATGAGATGCAAAGTTTGTAATCAGAGCCATTAATGATCATTATGTTTAATGATAGGGAATAGCACAGGGAAGTTGCACATTGTTCCCACAGGGAATTAGTGCTCCTGGGAACGCTGTGGGGCCAGAGCCCTGTGAGGGGGAACTCGAGGAACTGCTGGCTTTGGGGAGCTTCGGGATACATTTAGGAAAGTGTTTGGAAAAGGTGGGAGTTTGGGAGGAGTAAATAATTCCAGACAAACATGATTCCTTCCTAATGGAATAACTCTGGGGCTGGGGAGAGAGTGACCAATAAATTCCATAAATCTGGGAAGGTTTTCCATGTGCCTTGGCTTGATGCAGTTTCCCAGGATGAATTATCACAAGGCCTTTTAATCCTGGCCTGGAACTGAGCTTGGCAGGGTCTCTGCCTCGCAGAGCCTGTGTGAGGGTGGAGACTGGGGATGGGCATCCCAGGAAATGCCAGATCTGTGTCGGCTTCCCACATCCTCTGCTTGATCTCTGCACGTCCCGAGCCCCTGCTGGCACCGCCTGTGACACCTGTGTCACTGCACTAGGACAATTGTCACCTCAGGTAGGAGCGTTTCTTCAGCCAGATTTGGGTTCTGCCATCAGGGTGGTAATCGGTCACCCCCTGGCTCCATCACTAGGACAGAGCTGTCACCTGCAGCCTTCAGAGGACACGAGGAGCAGCTCCTGGTGGGAAGATGTGCCATGCTGCCATCAGGATTTCGTGTATGCTCAGTATAGTCTGGCTCATGGATGACCTGAAAATCCTGCTGAATCCTTTCATTTAGGACCTTAAAGCTCATCCAGTGCCACCCCTGCCATTGACAGGGACATCATCCACTGTCCCAGGCTGCTCCAAGCCCCAGTGTCCAGCCTGGCCTTGGGCACTTCCAGGGATCCAGGGGCAGCCACAGCTGCTCTGGGCACCCTGTGCCAGGGCCTGCCCACTCTGCCAGGGAACAATTCCTAATTCCCAATCTCCTATCCATCCCTGCCTCTGGCACTGGGAAGCCATTCCCTGTGTCCTGGCACTGACTACCCAAACGAAAATTCCAGGGTGTTGTTCCAGGACAACTGTGGCTCACATTGAGTGACTTTGTGTTCCTGGGGCCTGAAAGAGTGCTTGGAATCAACTCCCAGCAGGAGCTCTGGGTCAGACTCTCCTGATCCTGATGACACAGAAGGATTTACCTTCCCAGAGGGAAGAAAGGACTCATTGAAATGAGAACAGGACAAGCCAAAGCTGCTGAGCTTACCAGAGAAACGAAAAGGGCTATAATGAAGGATGAAAGGAATGCTGATGGAATCATGGAACAGTTTGGGTGGAAAGGACCTTAAAGCTCATCCAGTGCCACCCCCTTCCATGGTGGAACTATCCCAGGTTGCTCCAAGCCTTGTCCAACCTAACCTGGCCGTTCCCAAGGATGGGGCAGCCACAGGGAAATGTGTTGAACCAAAAACCTTCGTGGGTTTTCACACTGACTCATCCCCATGCCAAGAGACACCTCCCTCAAAAAAAAAAAAAAAAAAAAAAAAAAAAAAAGTTTCAATCCATTCTCCATGGTTTTGAAAGGAAAATAAAACCAGGGGGAATTCTACATAATGTAAAAGACTTGATCCCACTGTTCCAGAAGACACTGCCAACCATACATTTTATACCACTCTATTACTGCTCTGTCAAGGAATCATATAAATGATATAAATGAATAGGATCCAGATGAAGGCCCTATAAAGTGAGATAAAAGCGGGGTGCAGCTCACATGGGAAAATGTGACAGTTTGAGACAGCTGAGAATCAAATGTGCTCCCAAAAAAATATTCTCTCTGGGGAAGAAAGAGGGAGAGAAGAGAAAATTGTTGCTTCACTGCCACCCACAGAAAGCTGGAGATTATTTTAGGGAAGAGGTTGCACAAGCTGCTCCTTGGCAAACTGCAGGATGGAAGAAATCCCAAATAACTTCTCTGCTGAGGGCTGTGCCTGTTCTGTCCTTTGTATGGCACATCCTTCAAATCCCTGCACAGGTGGAAATCATGGAATCCTGGAATTGTTTGGGTTGGCAGGTCCAGGACACTGCCAGGGATCCAGGGGCAGCCACAGCTGCTCTGGGCACCCTGTGCCAGGGCCTGCCCACCCTGCCAGGGAACAATTCCTTCCCAATATCCCATCCATCCCTGCCCTCTGGCACTGGGAAGCCATTCCCTGTGTCCTGTCCCTCCATTCCTTGTCCCCAGTCCCTCTCCAGCTCTCCTGGAGCCCCTTTAGGCCCTGCAAGGGGCTCTGAGCTCTCCCTGGAGCCTTCTCCTCTCCAAGTGAGCACCCACAGCTGAAACACACATTCCAAAAATTATGTCAGGAAAATTGAGACACCGAACCTATTTATCCAGGCTTTTTCGCTTTTCATCTTCAAAAGAAATCACAGCCTCATTAATGAGTGCCTGAAAGGTGTGAGACAGGAAACGCTGCTGTTCTGAATTCCTGAATCCAGGAAAAAAATGGCTGGAGCAGGGATGTGCCTGTGCCAGGAATGTACCCTGGAGCATTCCTGAGTCAGGAATGTGCCCACAGGAACCAGGAGCTGCACTCATGTGACCTGTGGAGAGGTCACTTTGGACGGGTGACCTGCTCTTCCCACGGCTCTTCCCCGTGGAATGGGCACTCCGGGATGCTCTGGGATGAGCCCCATCAGCTCACAGAGCTGCTCCAACACTCTGCAATTTGGGATATAACTCCAGGCAGAGTGGGGAGGAGTCTGTGCTGAGAGCTCTCCTGTTCCACGACTCCTCCCCACCCAGCCCCTCCAAACAGCAGGGATTTGTTTTCGAACATTTTCATTCCCAGGGCTGAGTGGGCTCTGCTGAATCCCATGGGAATGAGAGCCTGTTCTTCCCACCTCGAGATGAGACAGCTCCTCTGGAAACACTTCTTCCTTGTTTAATTTGCATCTTGTCACTGGAAAACTGCCTTTCCACTGGAGTTTGATTTTAATGGGGATTTCTTGGATTTTAATGGGGATTTCTTGGATGGCTGCAGGAATTCTGCAGTCAAAGAGCTTCCCGTGGCCTCTGGGGTCTTGGGAAGCTTCTGGGTCAGATGAGATGTGAGCTGATTCCTAGTTTCATCCCGAGGTTTTTCATCTGGTTTCTAAATATTCCAACGTTCTTCTCTCATTTAAATTCCTCCCCATTTGGAAGTTTTGGAATCAGCATAAAGAGCAAAAGGGAAAAAGGAAAAACAAGGAGAAGCTGTGGGAAGAGCTTCCCAAGGGACTGGGCATTAATAAGGTCTTGGAGCTGCTGGTGCCTCTGGATGTATCCTGAGTACCCCAGAGCTTCCAGCTCTGCTGAAGGTCACCGACACTGTCACCAGGAGTTCCCCTGGATCATCCCACCCTGGGTGACCCCAGCCATGGCACTGGGAGGGATGGGGCTCAAGCCTGGGACATTCCTCCCTTGGACTGGGAATCTTTGCCCTGCTGAGCCCTGTCAGTCCTTTTCCAGGAGTTCTTTCCCATCTCCCAGAGATCTCCTGGCACCTTTGGTGATTCATGTTGGCACCAGCCCAGGAGTGGCACGTCCAACAGCACTTTTCTAGTGACATTCCTGGGCTGGAAATCAAGGGAAGGAGGAGCCTTAGAACTGATTGGGGTGCAGTTGGACGTGGGGATGGCTGGGCAGCCTTGAAATGAGGTGGCATAGAAGGGCTGGAGCATGGAATGCTGGAGTAACCAGGATGGTGGGAAGGATCCATCACTCTGCTGCCTCTGCAGCTTCTGGATGACGTCAAGGATGCTGCCATTTAACAAAAAATGGGAATTTTGGCACCTAGAATTCCCTTATGACCAAACTAACCAGGAAATTTTCCCTGGGAAAACCCCTGTCCAATTCCAGTGCACTCAGAAAGCTCTGCCCAGCTTGAAGTTCTGGATAATCTCACTCTTCTGCCTCTCTAATTTTTCCCATAAATTCAGCATTAAGGATTAGAAGGGGAATTTCTTTCTGGAGAGTCAAGAAGGAAGAGAGCTGGCAAGATTTTCCTGGACAGGAGCAGGAAAATCAAAAACTCTCAACATCTCAACTGGGGGGGGAAAGATGGGTCCAAAGACAGGAAAGATGGTTAAACTTCACCCAGGATTAAATCTGCACCCAGGGCTAAACCTCACCCAGGGCTAATCCTACTCCCAGGGTTAAACCTCACCCAGGATTAAACCTACATACAGGGTTAGACCTGACCCTGGGTTTTGCTAAAGTGCTTTAAACTGGTGTTTGCCAAGCCCTCAGGCTCAGCCTTTCCTGTGCTCTTCCCAAAAATTGCCCAGTTTGTGTTTGCTGGGATATTTCGGGAGGGCTTTTGTCCTTTGCTTTTTTCCCTTCCTGAATTGGCCCAATATTTGCATTTCATTATCCCTTATTTGCATTTCAGGTGTTGCTGGTGGTAATTCGCTGTCCTCTGGAAAAAGTCCCACGTTGTATCCCTGGAAATTAGAGTCAGTCCTATGGGGCAGGGGAGCTCTCCACAAAAAACAGCTGCAAACCAAGGGAATTTGGGAGAGGGAACTCAGAGGTGAGAAATGCTCCAGGGATGAGGGCCAGGAAATAGGGCAGGGATCTTAAAGTGAACTGAATAAGGGAGGGATTTTGGGAAAAAATAACATAAGGAAAAAAATAATTCTAGAGGATTCGTGAGAGTAGCACAAGGAAAATTTGTTGAGTGTTTCAGGTCAAAGCATCCCAGTGCAGGGAAGCTGCTTCCTGAAAAGAGGATGGAAACTGGGCCAACTTGGGGAAAAAATATCCCACAGAAATAAGAGGAACATTTCCAGGTGTAAAAAGCAGGGGAAGGGCAGAAGAAAGGAAACAATCAACAGGGACATGAGGAGTGAGAAATCCTTCTGTAGGCACCTAAAACAGGAAAAATTCATCTGCTGCTCCTTGGGCAGGGAAAATTCCCAAGAGGAGGCACAAAGGGAAGTGTTTGATGCCTTCCCTCTGCCTTTGAAGAGCAGGAATGCTTGGGAAAGAGAGGCAAAACTGTGGGAATGGGGCTGGGACAGGGAAAAGCAGGGAGGAGTTCCATAAATTTTTGATTCTCACATGCTCTGAACCTGGCACAATTCAGCCCTGAGTGTTCCAGGCAGCTCTGAGCTGCTCATTCCCGTCTCCAAGAGCACCTGGAGAAGGAGGAGGGAGGCTTCTGGATTCTATTTTCATTTCTGGAGGCAGGAGAAGACCAAGAAGCCTTGAGAGGAGGGATATCCATGGGATAAGAGGGGAACTCAGCCTGGGAGGGATCTCAGGGGTCCCTAATCCTGTCTCAGGCTCAAAGCACTGTGAGCTACAAGATCAGGACAGTTTGGGCAGGGCTTTAACCACATTCCCACAATCCAGGGTGTCCCCAGACCACGGCTCCCCCGGGAGATGGGAAAAGAGCCTCACTCTGCCACTCCTCCACACACCAAGGAGGGGGAAATGGGGATTGCAGATTGTTTATGGGATAAACATCCATGGTCTTACAGTGCTTTCCATGATGGATAAATCCTGAATTGCCCAAGGATCCCTCCCACTGCATCCCGGCCATGTGACCTCATCTCCAGCCCTAGTTCCTAAAAAAGAAGCTCCCAAATTCATGAGCAGCTCTAATGGAGGAGACCAAGTCATGAAATCATGGAATGGTTTGCATTTTTTTCATAGGGACCATATTGGATTAGGATTGCATGAAGGAAAACCCTTTTCCATGGAGATCTTGCAGGGTGCAGCTTCCATCCCTCGGAGAGGGACAGTCTGGATCTGTTCCAGCCTGAATTTATCAGCAGCAGGCACTTGTCTGACACTAAAACTCCAACCCCAAGTACTACATCCATCACATTTCTCTTGGGAAGAGATTAAAACACAGCAGGAAAAACTGCAGGTTTCCCTCCATCCAAAAACCAGACAGGTTCGGGGTTTATTCCTTTCTTTTGAAAGCTTTGTAAACAGATCCAAAGCCCACCTTGACCATGCTGGAGACAGACCTGAAAGAGCCAGGAAGCTTTTCCAAGGGGACAGTTTCCTGCAGGAATCACCACACGTGTCTGGGGTGTTTTGTTTCCCCCAAACATTCAAAGTTGCTTCCTTGCTTCCCTGTCACGGACAATTTGTTTCCCAGCAGCGATCAGAAAACAGGGAAGGTCTTCCCTCCTCCTGCATCCTGCTGGGAATGCCTCCAGCTGCTCCACGGAGCAGCAGCAGGAGCTGGCCAGCTTCCAGCCCGCCAGCATTTCAGCTGAAGTGAATGAGCTTGGAAAAAAATCCAAGCATCTGGTGCAGATTATCCAATTTCTTTCCCTCTTTCATTTGGCAGCCGAGAGCTCTGGCAGCTGGGCCTCAGAAATTGGGGGAGCCTTTAAAAACTCTTTGGACTGGGAATTCTGGGCTTTTTCCTTGCTCTCTGCCCAGCTCGGGCTGGTTTAGGATTTCAGAAGCTGCCCCAAAACACAAGATTCAAGTCCAACACTGCCAGCAGGGACCATCCAGAGTGAAATGATTCCTTTAATCCCTGGGGAAAACAGGGAATTAATGAGTGTCCTGCAAACTCCATGCATTATCCACCTGCCTGGGCAGGAGTTTATTTCCTGTGCTGCTCCATTAGGAGAATTAAACCCCCTTTTTGGTTTGGGGTGAGTGGCTCTGAGCCCCAGAAGCAGCTGGAGCATCCATGGTGGGCTCTTCCATCGCACTTTGCTCCTCAATATCCACAGTGAGCTCCAGGGAATGTGCTTGGATGTGTTCATAGGGCTGCAGCCTCATGGCTGGACTTGGGTTTAAGTGGTCCCAACTCCACCCCTGCCCTCATTCCACCTCCTGCAGCTTTTCCACCCCAGCCTTCCCTGACTCCCACCCTTCCCTTCTGAGAAGCAGAGCCCAGACTCACCTTTAGAGTCCATTTTCCCTGTTTCCCTATTCCTTCCCTGTTTCTGAGGCACAGAGGAATGTGAAACCTCCCTGCTCTGCTTTACAGCTCAGTGTTGGCATGGCCCTACTCAAATAAATTTTGACGTGCCCCAGGTTGTTCTCTGCAAGCCTTTATTTATTTAGTGGGAGTGAAGGATTCATCCCCCCTGGACTAAGGGAGCCCAAGGATTCCCACATGCAGCTGAGCCCCTGCACTTCATTCTCAGCTGCTGGAGCTGCTTGCATCCATCCCAGAGCTATTGCACTTTATTCCTGCCCAATAGATTTTATTTAGGTATGAAATCAAACTGTGACAGCACATGGAAAGTTAAGGAATGGAGAAATCCATAAATTACTTTTATACAGTGGAGCTGATGTGAGTGTGCTGCTCTGGCCTTAACCAGTGCTCAGCCAAACTCAAGTTCAAGCTTGGTTTTAAGGGGTGCCCAAATCACCCTGAGCTTTCTCTTCCCTAAAAGTCCTTTTCTAATAATCCTAATTACTAGCCAGGAATGTTTGTACACCAGCAGTGCTGCTCTTGGAGCCCTGCTGGGCTTCGGGCTCCCCCCAGCTCATGGTTCCTCAACTTTCCTGGACATCCACATCCCATTCCATGGGGAAATCACTTGGAGGTGTTCCCACATGGCAGGAGATGTTTCTGCTGGGCAACAGGAGCTTTGGGAAGTTGTGTGGGCCTGGTGGAGACCCTTCATGTGCTAGCCCTTGAGTTCTGTGCCCAGGCAGTGGCAGGGACAGGGAGGAGAGGATGGCAGATCAGGCAGAATCTCCTCATGGGAAGCACAAGGACAGACCTTTCCTGGAGGCTTCATTCCCTCCTCACCAAGACTCTGCCATCAGAACTTGTGGAAATGGAAGGAGGATCATGGAATCATGGAGTGGTTTGGGAGGGAAGGGACCTCACCCAGTGCCACCCTGCCATGGCAGGGACACCTCCCACTGTCCCAGGCTGCTCCAAGCCCAGTGTCCAGCCTGGCCTTGGGCACTGCCAGGGATCCAGGGGCAGCCACAGCTGCTCTGGGCACCCTGTGCCAGGGCCTGCCCACTCTGCCAGGGAGCAATTCCTTCCCAATATCCCATCCATCCCTGCCCTCTGGCAGTGGGAAGCCATTTCCTGTGTCCTGTCCCTCCATCCCTTGTCCCAAGTCCCTCTCCAGCTCTCCTGGAGCCCCTTCAGGCACTGGAAGGCCACAATAAAATCCCCTTGGTTCTTCTCTTGTCCAGGTTGAACAATCCCAATAGCATTAAAAGCCATCTCTTTTTTTCCATTAAGTTAAAAATTACATTCATTGGTTTTTTAAATATTTGTATTAATTATTCCAAGTCATTTGCTGTATTCCACGATTAATAACTCTGCAAAGTTCTTCCAAAGTCCCTCTTTTGCTATATTTCACTTTTTTGGAGGCCTTTCCTTGAGGGGTTTTTGTCCTCAGCTCGTACCTGAGGGGTACAAGGACAGGGATATGAGGGATATGAGGACATGCTGGGACAGCAGAATTTGGGATTTCTAAGCTATTCCTCTGCTTCATATGGACAATAAGGGATGTGATGGCCATTAATGAAGGATTTGACCCCAACAGAGCAGTGTGCGAGCAGAAATGGTGGGAATTATCCCCCTGGATCTTCTCCTGGTGGGACACACTGGCCCCACCCTGCTCACAGAGCTCCAAGCAGCAGGAGAGGAGCATTCCAAGGAATCCTCCTGCCTGGAAATCCAGGGGCTTTGGATCAGGCATTCCAGCCATGAAGCATCCAGCAGGACACGGGACCAGTGATACTCCAGGATGTGCAGAGCCCACCACGGGAATCCCTGGAGATGGGAAGAGGAGAGCACAATCCCTGTCCTATCAAAGGGAATGGGCTGGAGATTGGAAGGAGCTGGAGCCTCATCCCCCTCATTCTCCCTGAGCGTGGATGCTCCTGCCAGGAATGGGATGGATGTCTGGTTCTGGAGGAGTGATCCCAATTCCCAAGATGCTGAGGAGGAGAGTCAGGAGGAAAGGATCCAAAGCTCTTGGGAATTTTTGCTTGTCTCACTTTGACTTCTTCTGGTTTTTCCCCCTCATTTGCCTTGAACCAGAATCCCTGGATCAGTTCCAAGGTGTTTGTCAAGCCCTTGGACATCCTCCATGAAAGGACCCATGGGAATGATCCCTTTATTATTATTACAATTAATATTTGCATTATTTGCATTATTCCCCTGGCTTGTGGGAGATGGATCTGAGGACAAACATCCCAGGAGAGCAGCTCAGGAAGGAGAGACAAATCAGGAGCAGACCCTGGATTTGTGCATCACTCCCTCAGTCTCTCATTTTCCAGTTTTACCTTTCCCCAGCTGAGGGAGAGGAGCTTCCTCCAGCAGAACAGCCGGAGGCAGGGAGAAAAGCAGGATTTATTTTGGGATTGCTGCTAAGGAGGTGAAGGTCAGGAGAGCCCTTTGGAAAGGCTGAATGAAGTTCCCACCACGGAAACACCTGGCAGCTCTTCCCAAGAGTATGGGAGGCTCCCGCAGCCACAGCATCCATTGGCCTTGGATTTGGGAGTGAAAATCAGTGGGGAAAAACCATCACACTAAACAGCCCCTCTTCCCAATGTTTTCATGGCTTGCTCCCCAGTTCCTGGGAGCTCTCCTGCTGCCAGGCAAGTGCTGAACTCTGGATGCTGCTCTGAGCTCGTGGACTGATGGATCCTGAGCCTCAGGACAACACAAGGAAAGGAAAATGCTCCCAGCCCAGGAATGCTGGAGGCAACTACAAGCACAGAGTGTCTGTGGAGTTTGTTCCTGCTTCTTTCCACACAAAAATGTGGTTTTGGCTAAAATTAGGATTTTAGAAAAAAAAAAAAAAAAAAAAAAAAAAAAAAAAAAAAAAAAAAAAAAGGAAAGCCAGTGGTTTTTACTAAATTAGGGTTTTTCTTCACCATTTTCCAGTATTCCTGAGAAAAGTGAGATTCAACTATTCAGGGAAAAAGAGGGAAGAGAGTTAGCAATTGAACCCATTTGTTTTCCAAGTTTTTAGACATATTTTACCAAACAGAGTACATTTTTCATGAGAAAAACAGAACAAAAATAATTTATATAGGATCAGCATCCAGCCTCTCTTCTGGAAATCTGTGCAAAGCGATCCCTGGAGAAGGAGTTCCACCTCTCCTGCTTGTTCTGGGTGCATGGTTCCCAAATAAAACCCTCACTTCCACCTGGGAACGTCTCCCAGATGCAGAGAAGGAAGCAGGGTCTGTCCTTGACCCATCATTCAGGACTGGGCAGGAGAGGAGGCAATTCCAACCTTTCACTGCATTTTATTACAATAAAAATGGAATAAGAATCCTTTTCAGATTTTAGGGATATTTAGACAGCAAATTAATATATTTTGGCTTCTAAGAAAACTATTTGAGACTTCTGTTATTCAAGTTTTCATCACAAAATCGTTTTTCTATTTTTTTTTCCATGTGGAAAGTTGAGTCTTTTCAGGAGAAATTAAATTATGCTGAAAACCTAACAAAGGAAGGTTTTGATAAGAAAAACACAGTCTGGAACTTCTTGACATCCTGAAATCTCCAGGTTCCAACTTCAGGATTGGGGCCCCAGGCAAATCCTGCCAGGACTTGGGGCAGGATGGGAATTCCAAACCATCCCCGTGGATGTTTTGTGCAGGGGAAAATGGGATCATCCAGTGCTCCTGGGCCGAAGGGCCCAGACCTGCTTGGTTTCCTCTGATTTCATCCACACTTGGAATGTCTGGAGAAGAAAGCTTTGGTTTGGACAGGTTTCCTCTAATGCAGGATTTGTTTTCAACATCAGGGATGGCCCTGGATCCCTGGAAGTGCGCAAGGCCAGGTTGGATGGGGCTTGGAGCAGCCTGGGATAGCTGAAGGTGTCCCTGGCCATGGGGTGGAATGGGATGGGCTTTAAGGTCCCTTCCCACCCAAACCATTCCATGATTCCATGAACTTGGGGTGCCACTGTGGGCACATCAACTCATGGAATGGGACAATCCACGATCCCGTGTCCCTTCACCTTTCAACTGCTCCAAACAGCTCCAAACCAAACCAGCCTGAACCAAATCAATGCAATGTTGCCCTGATTTTTAAAAGTGTTAAGTTTTCTTTTATAGTTCTTTTGAAAGTTTTAAAGTTCTCATCAAACTTCTTTAGCCTTCTGATAATGTTTACATATTTGAGAGTCAGAGTTCCCACACAATGTCATGTATAAATAGAGTATTTCTCTGTGGGTGGAGAGAAATGATTGATTGATCTTTGGAACAGTGTATTTGGAGAGGTGGTAATTCCATCCTCCAATCCATGGTCACCTTTGGAATTCTGTAAATACCAGATGTTTGTATAAAACTGGGTCTTTTTCTCTTTTGAACTTAACAAGCTTCTGTGCACTCATTTTGTGTCCAATAGCGACAATGCACAACCACTGGGCTGCCTCAGTTCTGCTTCCCATTCCATTCCTTCCAGGGAAGAGACAGTCTGGAAGCATTTGGGCCAGGATATGATTGGAAGCCCCCTGTTATTTGTGTTTCCCCATTTCATGGTTCAGTTACTTCCTCTCCCCACTGTGGAGAGTTCCAAGTGCTTTGTGGGCAGCTGGACACACTCCATCCTGAGCCACCTCAGAGCTGTGCCCAACGGGAAAACTTGGGAATTTCCGTTAGCTCATGGTTGTCACCATCGAGAGCATCCACTGAGGATTCTGATTTCTTTTTCCCAGCCTTTTTTCACATTCTGAACATTAGATCCCAGAATCCCAGGGTGGCTCGGGCTGGAGGGAGCCCAGAGGGTCCCTGGTGGCTCCTCCGTGCTCCAGCAGGGCCATGCCAGAGCTCAGGGCACTGCAGGGTGTGCTCACAGCTCTGCAATGTCCCCAGGAGGAGACCCCACAGCCTCTCTGGGCTCTGCTCAGGGCTGGCACTGCCCAGGGCAGCAGTTCTGCCTCCTGGGCAGGGGCAGCTCCTGGGCTCAGGCCCTGCCCGGGGCTCTGGGGCCATCGCTGGGCCTGGAGCAGAGCCTGGGGCTGCTCTGCCCTCCTGCACACAGGGACAGACTGGGACAGACTGGGACACACAGACAGGGACAGACTGGGACAGACTGGGACAGACTGGGACAGACAGACTGGGACAGACAGGGACAGACTGGGACACAGAGGGACAGACAGGCAGGGGCAGCCAGGGACAGCCAGGGCTGAGGCCCCTCTCACTGGGGCTCCTCTCCAGGCTGAGCAGCCCCAGCTCCCTCAGCCTTTCCTGGGCACCGAGATGCTCCAGGCCCCTGCTCAGCTCCAGGAGCTCCTGTCCCTGCTGTGCTGAGGATCCAGAGCTGGGCACAGCACCCAGAGGTGTCCCCAGGGCTGGGCACAGGGGCAGGATCTGAACACAGCCCAGGATGAACCATTTCCACCCAGGGCTCCTTTGTTCTTCAGAACATCCCTGGCAGTTTTGCTCCCTGAGAATGCCCCTGGGCAGTGACAGAGCAGAGCAGGGATGCTCTGCTGGAGCAATTATGGATCTGACAGTCCAAGGAGGAAAGTGGGGATCAGATAAAAAGGGCAAAAAGTGCTCTCTGTGCTCCAAATCCTGAGCAGGGAAGGCAAAGGTCCTGATTTAAACCCAGCAAAAACTCGGGGAATCCGTCCTGCGAAGGCCAAAGTGTCAACAAGCTGAGTTCATAACCCTGGAGCTAAAGAAGGAGCCCACCGGTTCTGTGTGAAACTGGTGAGGCCACAGCTGGCCCAGGGGGATCCTGGAGCATCAATATTGCCTTGGAAGCCTTTTCTGCAGCACTCTGCTCCTGCCTGGCCCAGGAGGAGTCAGGAACCTTTCATCCATTTTTCCTCCACGGTTCCTGCACACACAGTCAGACATAAATATTCCAGACGAGCAAACCCAAAGATCTGTAGCTGAGATCAGGCAGCAGAATTCCTGAGGGACACGGGGTTTGCAGGAGATGTTGACAACATTCCTGCAGCCCAGCAGCTCTGGGCTCTGCCCCGTGCTGGGATGTGGAAGTTTGGGAGCTTCAAGGCACTCCCTGCTGGGGGGGGTTCTGCTGGAAATCTCAGTCATGGTCTCCCAAGGGATATTCAAGGGAATACCCCCCCACAGGCACTGCAAAGGGGGGATGGGGCATGGAGACTGTAGGGATGTATCCTACTCCACACAAAGAAGTTCAGATTGGCACCAGCAAGGCTCTCCCCAGTTTGGACATGAATTGTCACAGCAGGAAAAGGACAGAGATGGCAGTGACACCTTACAGATCTCTGTCAGCTCTTCCCCAGCCTTCCTAGAGGTCCCTGTGTGACACTTCTGGGGGATGCAGAGATGATCGAGCTCAACACAACTCCGGCCCCCACCAGCCAGAGCACCCTGGAGCCAAACCAGCCCTGGGCCCAGCCTTCCTCTCTCATCAAACCCACAGAGCCCATTTCCAGCTCCAACCGTGTTTGCAGCTTTCTATTTTAGCATCCAAAATGCTTGGAACAAATATTTATCCCACTAATAACTAAAATTAATCACTGGATGTTTGTTTGTGCACACACTGGGAGGAAGAAAAGTTTGGGAGCACCCTCATTTCCATTCCAATAATGAAGAGTGAGCAACACCCTCAGGCACAGGCTGGGATTGTTGGGGTGTCTGGGCAAGGGCAGGAGCTGGACTGGAGGGTCCTTGTGGATCCCTTCCAGCTCAGGATATTCCATTATTCTGTGACCTACCCATGGCCCAGAGGAGAGAATTTCACAGCAGCAAAATCCTTGCTGAGGGACACTTTATCCCAGGGCTGGCAGGCAGGGAATGCTGCTCTGCTATGGACCATAGGACATGACCATCATACCAGTTAATGCCCAGTTAATGTCCAGTAACTGCCCAGTTAATGCCCAGTTAATGTCCAGTAAATGCAGAGTTACTGCCCAGTTAATGTCCAGTAAATGTCCAGTAAATGCCAAGTTACTGCCCAGTAAATGCAGAGTCACTGCCCAGTTACTGCCCAATTAATGCCCAATGCCCAGTAAATGCCCAGTTACTGCCCAATTAATGCCCAGTAAATGCCCAGATAATGCCCAAGCACCACAGGGCAGGTGGGGCTCACACAGAGTCTGCTCTGCTCCTCTTCTGGTGGATCATTATCCCAATCCACACCAGATTCCCAGTGCACCTCTAAAAGCAGGAGCCACCTGCATTGCTGCTGCTCGTTAACAACACTCTGGATTAATTAGGAATCATGAAAAGTCAGTGCTGTGGAGGGCTCTGAGCATCTCCCTTTAATGTTTTACTCTCCTCATTGAAGCACAGGAGCCCTGAGCAAATCACCTTCTTAATGACCACATGGTCATCATCATCATCACCATCATGGTGAAGTCATTAGGAGGGGATGGGAGCAGGGGGACCTCGGCCATGAATAACAAAGGATGAACAGCCCGTGCCCCTGCCCGTGCCCCGGGATCAGCCAAGGCTGCCCTGGCACCAGCTCCTGCTGGCCTCCAGAGCCCCAGAAGGGTCGTGTTCTGCAGGATCAGCTCCTGTTCTGGAGACACCCCTGGGGACATGTTTGTCCTGCAGGGTGACAGGTGACAAAGCAGAAACACCGGCTGGAATGGCGGGGCAAGACACAGCCCTAAAACTGAATGATCGGCTCCGAGTTAATTGATGTAATGGTCCTATCAAAGTGCCTTTTTTTAATAGCCCGGGATTGATTGCTCCTGTTTCCTACAATTCCATCCTCTCTCCTGCCAGGAATAAAAGCAGGCAATGACTTTTAAACCCCGAGCAAATGGTAGTTTCTGTCCTGTTCCCTGCGAGTGCTGCAGGGCCAGCACAAGTGGTGTGACAAGGAGCCTTAATCTCCTCCGTCAGTGTCTCTGAGGTGCCACGAGCTCCAAAGATAGCCACAGACATGACAGCCTGTCGGGAAGCACAAGCTGCTCCAGCCTAGCCTGTGACAGAGCACCACAGAGAGGGACAATAAATAATTGACAGTGCCAGGGATTAATAAAAGTGTCAGCACACAGGAACCTCAGCTGGGGCTGGATCCAAGGTTTCTGTAGGGATGGAAAAGCTCCACACCCCTGGTAAACTTAGAAATTGTGGAAGTCACCTGGGGCTGGGGAGTCCTCATGTGCCCCACAGATGTCCCCCATGCCCTGTCATCACCTGAATGTGGAAATGCTGCATTAGTTTGATGTCACTTTTAGACTCCAGTCAGGCCTGTGCAGGATCCTTCAGGTTTATTTTAAAATGAACCTGTGTGTCACAGCCCATGGCTGTTACCCAGTGTAGTTACCAAAATCACACAATCCTGGAATATCCTAAATTGGAAGGGACCCACAGGGATAATCCCAGCCCCTGTCCCTGCCCAGACCCCCAACAACCCCACCCTGGGCATCCCTGGCAGTGCTGTCCAACGGCTCCTGGAGCTCTGGCAGCCTCGGGGCCGTGCCCATTCCCTGGGGAGCCTGGGCAGTGCCAGCACCCTCTGGGGGAAGAACCTTTCCCTGATCTCCAGCCTGAGCCTGCCCTGGCCCAGCTCCAGCTGCTCCCTGGCTCCTGTCCCTGTCCCAGACGGCCGAGATCGGTGCCTGCCCCTCTGCTCCCCTTGGGATTTCCCCTGGATTGGCACCACTTGAGCTACGCTGAGATAAATCTCTGGGTTCCAGTCTCAAGTGCTTTCCCTGGATGGCCACAAAGCTCAACCTAAACATGCTGTGGTGTTGAAAACCCTGGATACTGAGAATTTCAGACTTTCTGTGCTGACAGACACTGACGCCCCAAGAGAATACTGCATTTGACCAGAGGCCATGGAGGAGGCTTCCTTTTCCATTTCCTTGGCAGAAAAGAAGCAAAGAATCAAGAGTGTGGTCGAAAGCCACCCAAGGAAATGCTGAGGGAATTTGCTGTCCCAGCAGCAGGAAGCTCAGGAACATGGGAGAAAGGGATTTGACCAGTTTGTATCCCGTGGGAAATGGGTACAGCCACATTCCCATCTTGGAGCTGAGATAAAAATGTGATGGAGATGAGACACAGGAAAAATTAAGCATGGATGTAGCCACAGCTTCCACTTGGACCGTGTCTCCTTCTCCGTGAATGAATTGGGATTTTACAAGGCATGGGGAGCCGAGCAGTGAGGGAGATAAAAATTAATGAGGAAAATTTCTGTAATGAAATAATCAGTGAGAAAAAGAAAAAAGAGGCTTTTCCTGGAGTCTTAAGCAATGATGCTCCAGGCAAAGGAATTTCCCCTGCTGTTGTTTCAGCCTTCACTAAAGGAGTTAGCGACAATGACAGGGTGAACAAACAGCTCCGGTGACAAAGGGGACAGAATTTATTCTGCAGCAGGAGAAGGATGGAGCAGGGAGCTCTTAGGGCCATTAGGGGATCCCAAATTGCCTGGCCTTGCCAGCATTCTCTGTGTCCTGCTTAAAGGAGGCTGAATCAATCTCAGAGCACTTGGCTTTTATCTTAGAATGTGTGTGGAAAAAATTTGGGGGGTCTGGAAAAAATAAATGCTAAGACTATCTTTAAAAAAAGGATAAAATGGGGATCTGTTGCCTGAAATACTCAGGACAAGAATGGGAATATATTATCTGGCAAAGTGCTTGTGAACACCTGGGAGATAACGAGGCAGGGAATTACAGCCACGTTTGATTTGTCAAGAGCAAATCACATAAAATCAATGTAATGCCCTTTCATGGCAGTGAAAACAGGCCTTGTGCTCAGGTGAGCAGTGATGGATGGCATGGACCAGGATTCCAGTGAACAGGAAAACTCAGCTGCCCTGGAGAGAGCACAGGGAACAGCTAGAACTGCAGGGAAACATCCCTGGGTGTCCCTGTGAGGTGGGGAAAGACCAGCACTGCTCTGGAGATCCTGTTCCACTGCACACATCCAAAGTTTGCCTGGAATGCTGAGTGTGGACATGTCTCAGCTCAGCAAGGAGGTGCAGGAGTGGGAGCCATCAGGAAAACAGGAATTTGGAAGGAAATCAGAATTGTCACCACTGGAAGCTGGGAGGTGATGAAGGGAGACTGGTGCCACTTGGAATTGTAGGAAAGGAGCTGCAGAGGTGACAAAGCATCCTGGTACCTGAGTGTGGGAACAGGCACAAGGCAAAAATAAAACAAATTCTGTCATAAATTCCTCCTCAGCTACTCTCTGAGATCTATAGCCTGAAAAGCTGCCGTTACAAAATTTTAACTACAGGAGCAATTTATTTTCCTTTCTTTCCCCCCCACTGCATGTTTTCTTCATGCTTCTTAGGGTATGTATTATTCTGCATTACAATCTTTGCCCCATCACACAGTCACTGGATAGTCCAGATCACACGCTATGGCACCCCTCATAAACCTCAAACATTAACATCCATATAGATAATGTTAGATAACATTTGGGCCATTCCACCTCTAGGCACATTCTTGCCTCAGGTACCATTAAGCCCAAATGATCCAACCTCCAGCCCAGTCTCAAGTGTTACTCAAGACCAAGGATGTTTCTATATACTCAAAGCCTCACTCTTGGAAACGAGGAACGTCCCAGTACTCTTTTGAATTCTCGAAGTCCATAGAATTCGCTCACCTCCTAAAACACATCTGTTGCATCGCTATGGGGAATGGTTTTTTTTCCCCCCAGAGACCCCTGTAGCTGTAACCATGTTAGTTTAACCCTTCCTTTCTTTCTGGACCCAATTGGCTGGGAGCCAATTATCTCTTCCTTGACAGGAGTCTAGATAATGCCCTGCTCCTCCATTGTTTGCTCTCTTTCCTGCTTTTTTTCCCTCTCTTTCCCCCTCTTTCCCTCTTCCTCCTGTGAAATAAACGTCTTGGACTACATCAGGGGTTAGAGCCTCTTTTGGAATCTTTTGCCTTAACCCTGTAATATTTTCTCCCCAAAGCTATCTCAGATCTGGGCTAGCCTTGTAACTCCAGAGGGCTGCGGGGGTAAGTATTAACACACATCCTTGGCCTACAGCTTTCAAGTACTCCCAAACCAGAGAGCCTGGTTATCTATTAATCATATTTCTCATGAGAACCGAGCTACTCAATCTTGTCTGTACCCTAAGTTCTTGGCTTCAGGCGCATACTTTCCCCCCAGCCGCCGAGTTCAACTTGCTCTTTTGCACTATTGACTGTTATTTCAGGGCCATAACTTGCTTCAAGCCTTCTCCCTTGCTCTTCACAGATACAAGTGGTCAGTTGAGTACTCCTCCCTCCTCGTTACTCCGGCATACCGGCCGTCTACACTTTATCTCTTTTTCGGGTCTCTTCAATAAACCCTCCAAGTGTGTAGCAGGGGATATCTTCCTCTTGACACGTCCATCACATGACCATTGAACACATCGTGGAGTGGTGACAGTGGGTGTGTTGTGAGGCAACAGTGAGGGAAAACTCCCCATGAGGAAAAAGAGTGGGGGATTTTTAGGGTGTCTCTCATTGGCTGCTTTGGTGCAAAGGTCTGAGCTGACCACACGGGATTCTCTCGGCTCCTGGCAGGGGATGAGCAAAGTTCTGGTTTCTTCCTGTGTGCAGGAATTCCATGATTCCCTGACACTTTTGGCACCCTTGGAGCACCACAGAAGGATCTGCTTCTGCCACAAATTCCAGGCAAGTGCAACCAAATCTGTTTTTGAGATACCACAGAGTTCCCGTGGGGATCTGGGAATCATTAGGAAGCTGGGAATGGCCTTTTCTCCCTTGTGGGTGCTTCACCTCCAGGCTGTTTCCTTTCCCATGTCCTGCCCAGGAATGTTCCTTGGGCAGTCCAGGGCTGTGCTTGAGGTGTGGCACCACCTCTGTGCCCTGCCTCAGGGTTCCAGCCAGAAAACCTTGGATTTTAGCAATTTATTCAAAGAATGAGAGAGAAAATCCCCTCTGTTGAAAGCTCTGAATTTGCATAAAGAAATAAATCAGCTTTGTTTGTTTGCTGGATTCAAGAGAACCTCACTGGAGGATGAAGGTGACCACAAAGAGCTCTGAATGTGGGAATTATGGTGCCAGGTGTCCCAGAGGTGTGGCTGTCACTGCAGGTGTTTGTGCCAGTCTCTTTTCTGTCCCTGGGCATCTTCTCTCCTCACAGAATCCCAGTTTGGGTGGGAAGGGACCTTAAAGCTCATCTAGTGCCATGGGCAGGGACACCTTCCACTGTCCCAGGCTGCTCCAAGCCTGTCCAAGCTGGTCTTGGACCCTTCCAGGCATCCTGGGGCAGCCGCAGCTTCTCTGGGCATCCACAAATCCTTTCCCTTCTCCGTGTTGTCCATCCTTACTGACACTTCACTCATGGCCCAGCATCCACGGGAGCAACAAAACGAAATTTAGTGGAATTGTTTTTGTGGGACAGCCATGAAAGAAGGAGTTTTC